>NC_140515.1:2573500-3856500 GCF_964339955.1 Pipistrellus hanaki
ATATAGGAAACTACATGAAAACATGGATAATTCAGAGAAAATGACTGTAAACAGATGAGAACTTGTTTAGAACAGCTCAAAGAGATTCTCCAGTCAGTTCTTATTGTAGTAAATGTAGCTAAGATACGGGAAATCCTTATTTCGAGTTAAGATGACATGAAACACTGTATGAATCCTATATTCTTTACTTAAAGGAGACTAGAGTGGTAAATGTGTGTTATACAAGGCAGAATACCATTGAAATAGAGAAAGAAACACGTTCGGCAGCTTTGGAAAGCCTTATACTTCACTGAAATGTAGTACTACACTCTATAACACAGTTGAGAGACAATGTTCCCGAGATGCCTCAGTTCATAACAGTGTGTAGGAAGTTGTTTGATAACCTGGGCAAAGCTTATACTTGGTCCAGAAGGCAGAATATAAGAAACTACATGAAAACATGGATAATTCAGAGAAAATGACTGTAAACAGATGAGAACTTGTTTAGAACAGCTCAAAGAAATTCTCCAGTCAGTTCTTATTGTAGTAAATGTAGCTAAGATCCGGGAAATCCTTAATTCGAGTTAAGATCACATGAAACACTGTATGAATCCTATATTCTTTACTTAAAGTAGACTAGAGTGCTAAATGTGTGTTATACAGGTTGAATACCATTGAAATAGAGAATTAAACACGTTTGGCAGCTTTGGAAAGCATTACACTTCACGGAAATGTAGTACTACACTCTATAACACAGTTGACAGACAATGTTCCCGAGCTGCCTCAGTTCATAACAGTGTGTAGGAAGTTGTTTGATAAAGTGGGCAAAGCTTATACTTGGACCAGAAGGCAGAATATAGGAAACTACATGAAAACATGGATAATTCAGAGAAAATGACTGGAAACAGATGAGAACTTGTTTAGAAATGCTGAAAGAGATTCTCCAAATCAGTTCTTAGTGTAGAAAAGGTAGCTAAGATCCGGGAAATCCTTAATTTCAGTTAAGATGACTTGAAACACTGTAGGAATCCTATATTCTTTACTTCAAGGACACTTGAGTGGTAAATGTGTGTTTTACAAGGCAGAATACCATTGAAATAGAGAAAGAAACACGTTTGGCAGCTTTGGAAAGCCTTACACTTCACTGAAATGTAGTACTACACTCTATAACACAGTTGAGAGACAATGTTCCCGAGCTGCCTCAGTTCATAACAGTGTGTAGGAAGTTGTTTGATAAAGTGGGCAAAGCTTATACTTGGTCCAGAAGGCAGAATATAGGAAACTACATGAAAACATGGATAATTCAGACAAAATGACTGGAAACAGATGAGAACTTGTTTAGAACAGCTCAAAGAGATTCTCCAGTCAGTTCTTAGTGTAGTAAAGGTAGCTAAGATCCGGGAAATCCTTAATTCGAGTTAGGATCACATGAAACACTGTATGAATCCTATATTCTTTACTTAAAGGAGACTAGAGTGGTAAATGTGTGTTATCCCAGGCAGAATACCATTGAAATAGAGAAAGAAACACTTTCGGCAGCTTTGGAAAGCCTTACACTTCACTAAAATATAGTACAACACTCTGTAACACACTTGATTGACAATGTTCCCGAGCTGCCTCAGTTCATAACAGTGTGTAGGAAGTTGTTTGATAAAGTGGGCAAAGCTTATACTTGGTCCAGAAGCAGAATATAGGAAACTACATGAAAACATGGATAATTCAGAGAAAATGACTGTAAACAGATAACTTGTTTAGAACAGCTGAAAGAGATTCTCCAAATCATTTCTTAGTGTAGAAAAGGTAGCTAAGATCCGGGAAATCCTTAATTCAAGTTAAGATGACTTGAAACACTCTATGAATCCTATATTCTTTACTTAAAGGAGACTAGAGTGGTAAATGTGTGTTATACAAGGCAGAATACCATTGAAATAGAGAAAGAAACACTTTCGGCAGCTTTGGAAAGCCATACACTTCACTGAAATGTAGTACTACACTCTGTAACACAGTTGAGAGACAATGTTCCCAAGCTGCCTCAGTTCATAACAGTGTGTAGGAAGTTGTTTGATAAAGTGGAAAAAGCTTATACTTGGACCAGAAGGCAGAATATAGGAAACTACATGAAAACATGGATAATTCAGAGAAAATGACTGGAAACAGATGAGAACTTGTTTAGAAATGCTGAAAGAGATTCTCCAAATCAGTTCTTAGTGTAGAAAAGGTAGCTAAGATCCGGGAAATCCTTAATTTCAGTTAAGATGACTTGAAACACTGTAGGAATCCTATATTCTTTACTTCAAGGACACTTGAGTGGTAAATGTGTGTTTTACAAGGCAGAATACCATTGAAATAGAGAAAGAAACACGTTTGGAAGCTTTGGAAAACCTTACACTTCACTGAAATGTAGTACTACACTCTATAACACAGTTGAGAGACAATGTTCCCGAGCTGCCTCAGTTCATAACAGTGTGTAGGAAGTTGTTTGATAAAGTGGGCAAAGCTTATACTTGGTCCAGAAGGCAGAATATAGGAAACTACATGAAAACATGGATAATTCAGACAAAATGACTGGAAACAGATGAGAACTTGTTTAGAACAGCTCAAAGAGATTCTCCAGTCAGTTCTTAGTGTAGTAAAGGTAGCTAAGATCCGGGAAATCCTTAATTCGAGTTAGGATCACATGAAACACTGTATGAATCCTATATTCTTTACTTAAAGGAGACTAGAGTGGTAAATGTGTGTTATCCCAGGCAGAATACCATTGAAATAGAGAAAGAAACACTTTCGGCAGCTTTGGAAAGCCTTACACTTCACTAAAATATAGTACAACACTCTGTAACACACTTGATTGACAATGTTCCCGAGCTGCCTCAGTTCATAACAGTGTGTAGGAAGTTGTTTGATAAAGTGGGCAAAGCTTATACTTGGTCCAGAAGCAGAATATAGGAAACTACATGAAAACATGGATAATTCAGAGAAAATGACTGTAAACAGATAACTTGTTTAGAACAGCTGAAAGAGATTCTCCAAATCATTTCTTAGTGTAGAAAAGGTAGCTAAGATCCGGGAAATCCTTAATTCAAGTTAAGATGACTTGAAACACTCTATGAATCCTATATTCTTTACTTAAAGGAGACTAGAGTGGTAAATGTGTGTTATACAAGGCAGAATACCATTGAAATAGAGAAAGAAACACTTTCGGCAGCTTTGGAAAGCCATACACTTCACTGAAATGTAGTACTACACTCTGTAACACAGTTGAGAGACAATGTTCCCAAGCTGCCTCAGTTCATAACAGTGTGTAGGAAGTTGTTTGATAAAGTGGAAAAAGCTTATACTTGGACCAGAAGGCAGAATATAGGAAACTACATGAAAACATGGATAATTCAGAGAAAATGACTGGAAACAGATGAGAACTTGTTTAGAAATGCTGAAAGAGATTCTCCAAATCAGTTCTTAGTGTAGAAAAGGTAGCTAAGATCCGGGAAATCCTTAATTTCAGTTAAGATGACTTGAAACACTGTAGGAATCCTATATTCTTTACTTCAAGGACACTTGAGTGGTAAATGTGTGTTTTACAAGGCAGAATACCATTGAAATAGAGAAAGAAACACGTTTGGAAGCTTTGGAAAACCTTACACTTCACTGAAATGTAGTACTACACTCTATAACACAGTTGAGAGACAATGTTCCCGAGCTGCCTCAGTTCATAACAGTGTGTAGGAAGTTGTTTGATAAAGTGGGCAAAGCTTATACTTGGTCCAGAAGGCAGAATATAGGAAACTACATGAAAACATGGATAATTCAGACAAAATGACTGGAAACAGATGAGAACTTGTTTAGAACAGCTCAAAGAGATTCTCCAGTCAGTTCTTAGTGTAGTAAAGGTAGCTAAGATCCGGGAAATCCTTAATTCGAGTTAGGATCACATGAAACACTGTATGAATCCTATATTCTTTACTTAAAGGAGACTAGAGTGGTAAATGTGTGTTATCCCAGGCAGAATACCATTGAAATAGAGAAAGAAACACTTTCGGCAGCTTTGGAAAGCCTTACACTTCACTAAAATATAGTACAACACTCTGTAACACACTTGATTGACAATGTTCCCGAGCTGCCTCAGTTCATAACAGTGTGTAGGAAGTTGTTTGATAAAGTGGGCAAAGCTTATACTTGGTCCAGAAGCAGAATATAGGAAACTACATGAAAACATGGATAATTCAGAGAAAATGACTGTAAACAGATAACTTGTTTAGAACAGCTGAAAGAGATTCTCCAAATCATTTCTTAGTGTAGAAAAGGTAGCTAAGATCCGGGAAATCCTTAATTCAAGTTAAGATGACTTGAAACACTCTATGAATCCTATATTCTTTACTTAAAGGAGACTAGAGTGGTAAATGTGTGTTATACAAGGCAGAATACCATTGAAATAGAGAAAGAAACACTTTCGGCAGCTTTGGAAAGCCATACACTTCACTGAAATGTAGTACTACACTCTGTAACACAGTTGAGAGACAATGTTCCCAAGCTGCCTCAGTTCATAACAGTGTGTAGGAAGTTGTTTGATAAAGTGGAAAAAGCTTATACTTGGACCAGAAGGCAGAATATAGGAAACTACATGAAAACATGGATAATTCAGAGAAAATGACTGGAAACAGATGAGAACTTGTTTAGAAATGCTGAAAGAGATTCTCCAAATCAGTTCTTAGTGTAGAAAAGGTAGCTAAGATCCGGGAAATCCTTAATTTCAGTTAAGATGACTTGAAACACTGTAGGAATCCTATATTCTTTACTTCAAGGACACTTGAGTGGTAAATGTGTGTTTTACAAGGCAGAATACCATTGAAATAGAGAAAGAAACACGTTTGGAAGCTTTGGAAAACCTTACACTTCACTGAAATGTAGTACTACACTCTATAACACAGTTGAGAGACAATGTTCCCGAGCTGCCTCAGTTCATAACAGTGTGTAGGAAGTTGTTTGATAAAGTGGGCAAAGCTTATACTTGGTCCAGAAGGCAGAATATAGGAAACTACATGAAAACATGGATAATTCAGACAAAATGACTGGAAACAGATGAGAACTTGTTTAGAACAGCTCAAAGAGATTCTCCAGTCAGTTCTTAGTGTAGTAAAGGTAGCTAAGATCCGGGAAATCCTTAATTCGAGTTAGGATCACATGAAACACTGTATGAATCCTATATTCTTTACTTAAAGGAGACTAGAGTGGTAAATGTGTGTTATCCCAGGCAGAATACCATTGAAATAGAGAAAGAAACACTTTCGGCAGCTTTGGAAAGCCTTACACTTCACTAAAATATAGTACAACACTCTGTAACACACTTGATTGACAATGTTCCCGAGCTGCCTCAGTTCATAACAGTGTGTAGGAAGTTGTTTGATAAAGTGGGCAAAGCTTATACTTGGTCCAGAAGCAGAATATAGGAAACTACATGAAAACATGGATAATTCAGAGAAAATGACTGTAAACAGATAACTTGTTTAGAACAGCTGAAAGAGATTCTCCAAATCATTTCTTAGTGTAGAAAAGGTAGCTAAGATCCGGGAAATCCTTAATTCAAGTTAAGATGACTTGAAACACTCTATGAATCCTATATTCTTTACTTAAAGGAGACTAGAGTGGTAAATGTGTGTTATACAAGGCAGAATACCATTGAAATAGAGAAAGAAACACTTTCGGCAGCTTTGGAAAGCCATACACTTCACTGAAATGTAGTACTACACTCTGTAACACAGTTGAGAGACAATGTTCCCAAGCTGCCTCAGTTCATAACAGTGTGTAGGAAGTTGTTTGATAAAGTGGAAAAAGCTTATACTTGGACCAGAAGGCAGAATATAGGAAACTACATGAAAACATGGATAATTCAGAGAAAATGACTGGAAACAGATGAGAACTTGTTTAGAAATGCTGAAAGAGATTCTCCAAATCAGTTCTTAGTGTAGAAAAGGTAGCTAAGATCCGGGAAATCCTTAATTTCAGTTAAGATGACTTGAAACACTGTAGGAATCCTATATTCTTTACTTCAAGGACACTTGAGTGGTAAATGTGTGTTTTACAAGGCAGAATACCATTGAAATAGAGAAAGAAACACGTTTGGAAGCTTTGGAAAACCTTACACTTGACTGAAATGTAGTACTACACTCTATAACACAGTTGAGAGACAATGTTCCCGAGCTGCCTCAGTTCATAACAGTGTGTAGGAAGTTGTTTGATAAAGTGGGCAAAGCTTATACTTGGTCCAGAAGGCAGAATATAGGAAACTACATGAAAACATGGATAATTCAGACAAAATGACTGGAAACAGATGAGAACTTGTTTAGAACAGCTCAAAGAGATTCTCCAGTCAGTTCTTAGTGTAGTAAAGGTAGCTAAGATCCGGGAAATCCTTAATTCGAGTTAGGATCACATGAAACACTGTATGAATCCTATATTCTTTACTTAAAGGAGACTAGAGTGGTAAATGTGTGTTATCCAAGGCAGAATACCATTGAAATAGAGAAAGAAACACTTTCGGCAGCTTTGGAAAGCCTTACACTTCACTAAAATATAGTACAACACTCTGTAACACACTTGATTGACAATGTTCCCGAGCTGCCTCAGTTCATAACAGTGTGTAGGAAGTTGTTTGATAAAGTGGGCAAAGCTTATACTTGGTCCAGAAGGCAGAATATAGGAAACTACATGAAAACATGGATAATTCAGAGAAAATGACTGTAAACAGATAACTTGTTTAGAACAGCTGAAAGAGATTCTCCAAATCATTTCTTAGTGTAGAAAAGGTAGCTAAGATCCGGGAAATCCTTAATTCAAGTTAAGATGACTTGAAACACTCTATGAATCCTATATTCTTTACTTAAAGGAGACTAGAGTGGTAAATGTGTGTTATACAAGGCAGAATACCATTGAAATAGAGAAAGAAACACTTTCGGCAGCTTTGGAAAGCCATACACTTCACTGAAATGTAGTACTACACTCTGTAACACAGTTGAGAGACAATGTTCCCAAGCTGCCTCAGTTCATAACAGTGTGTAGGAAGTTGTTTGATAAAGTGGAAAAAGCTTATACTTGGAACAGAAGGCAGAATATAGGAAACTACATGAAAACATGGATAATTCAGAGAAAATGACTGTAAACAGATGAGAACTTGTTTAGAACAGCTCAAAGAGATTCTCCAGTCAGTTCTTATTGTAGTAAATGTAGCTAAGATACGGGAAATCCTTATTTCGAGTTAAGATGACATGAAACACTGTATGAATCCTATATTCTTTACTTAAAGGAGACTAGAGTGGTAAATGTGTGTTATCCAAGGCAGAATACCATTGAAATAGAGAAAGAAACACGTTCGGCAGCTTTGGAAAGCCTTATACTTCACTGAAATGTAGTACTACACTCTATAACACAGTTGAGAGACAATGTTCCCGAGATGCCTCAGTTCATAACAGTGTGTAGGAAGTTGTTTGATAACCTGGGCAAAGCTTATACTTGGTCCAGAAGGCAGAATATAGGAAACTACATGAAAACATGGATAATTCAGAGAAAATGACTGTAAACAGATGAGAACTTGTTTAGAACAGCTCAAAGAGATTCTCCAGTCAGTTCTTATTGTAGTAAATGTAGCTAAGATCCGGGAAATCCTTAATTCGAGTTAAGATCACATGAAACACTGTATGAATCCTATATTCTTTACTTAAAGTAGACTAGAGTGCTAAATGTGTGTTATACAAGGTAGAATACCATTGAAATAGAGAATTAAACACGTTTGGCAGCTTTGGAAAGCATTACACTTCACTGAAATGTAGTACTACACTCTATAACACAGTTGACAGACAATGTTCCCGAGCTGCCTCAGTTCATAACAGTGTGTAGGAAGTTGTTTGATAAAGTGGGCAAAGCTTATACTTGGACCAGAAGGCAGAATATAGGAAACTACATGAAAACATGGATAATTCAGAGAAAATGACTGGAAACAGATGAGAACTTGTTTAGAAATGCTGAAAGAGATTCTCCAAATCAGTTCTTAGTGTAGAAAAGGTAGCTAAGATCCGGGAAATCCTTAATTTCAGTTAAGATGACTTGAAACACTGTAGGAATCCTATATTCTTTACTTCAAGGACACTTGAGTGGTAAATGTGTGTTTTACAAGGCAGAATACCATTGAAATAGAGAAAGAAACATGTTTGGCAGCTTTGGAAAGCCTTACACTTCACTGAAATGTAGTACTACACTCTATAACACAGTTGAGAGACAATGTTCCCGAGCTGCCTCAGTTCATAACAGTGTGTAGGAAGTTGTTTGATAAAGTGGGCAAAGCTTATACTTGGTCCAGAAGGCAGAATATAGGAAACTACATGAAAACATGGATAATTCAGACAAAATGACTGGAAACAGATGAGAACTTGTTTAGAACAGCTCAAAGAGATTCTCCAGTCAGTTCTTAGTGTAGTAAAGGTAGCTAAGATTCGGGAAATCCTTAATTCGAGTTAGGATCACATGAAACACTGTATGAATCCTATATTCTTTACTTAAAGGAGACTAGAGTGGTAAATGTGTGTTATCCAAGGCAGAATACCATTGAAATATAGAAAGAAACACGTTCGGCAGCTTTGGAAAGACTTACACTTCACTGAAATGTAGTACTACACTCTATAACACAGTTGAGAGACAATGTTCCCGAGCTGCCTCAGTTCATAACAGTGTGTAGGAAGTTGTTTGATAAAGTGGGCAAAGCTTATACTTGGTCCAGAAGGCAGAATATAGGAAACTACATGAAAACATGGATAATTCAGAGAAAATGACTGTAAACAGATAAATTGTTTAGAACAGCTGAAAGAGATTCTCCAAATCATTTCTTAGTGTAGAAAAGGTAGCTAAGATCTGGGAAATCCTTAATTCAATTTAAGATGACTTGAAACACTCTATGAATCCTATATTCTTTACTTAAAGGAGACTAGAGTGGTAAATGTGTGTTATACAAGGCAGAATACCATTGAAATAGAGAAAGAAACACTTTCGGCAGCTTTGGAAAGCCATACACTTCACTGAAATGTAGTACTACACTCTGTAAGACAGTTGAGAGACAATGTTCCCAAGCTGCCTCAGTTCATAACAGTGTGTAGGAAGTTGTTTGATAAAGTGGAAAAAGCTTATACTTGGAACAGTAGGCAGAATATAGGAAACTACATGAAAACATGGATAATTCAGAGAAAATGACTGTAAACAGATGAGAACTTGTTTAGAACAGCTCAAAGAGATTCTCCAGTCAGTTCTTATTGTAGTAAATGTAGCTAAGATACGGGAAATCCTTATTTCGAGTTAAGATGACATGAAACACTGTATGAATCCTATATTCTTTACTTAAAGGAGACTAGAGTGGTAAATGTGTGTTATACAAGGCAGAATACCATTGAAATAGAGAATTAAACACGTTTGGCAGCTTTGGAAAGCATTACACTTCACTGAAATGTAGTACTACACTCTATAACACAGTTGACAGACAATGTTCCCGAGCTGCCTCAGTTCATAACAGTGTGTAGGAAGTTGTTTGATAAAGTGGGCAAAGCTTATACTTGGACCAGAAGGCAGAATATAGGAAACTACATGAAAACATGGATAATTCAGAGAAAATGACTGGAAACAGATGAGAACTTGTTTAGAAATGCTGAAAGAGATTCTCCAAATCAGTTCTTAGTGTAGAAAAGGTAGCTAAGATCCGGGAAATCCTTAATTTCAGTTAAGATGACTTGAAACACTGTAGGAATCCTATATTCTTTACTTCAAGGACACTTGAGTGGTAAATGTGTGTTTTACAAGGCAGAATACCATTGAAATAGAGAAAGAAACATGTTTGGCAGCTTTGGAAAGCCTTACACTTCACTGAAATGTAGTACTACACTCTATAACACAGTTGAGAGACAATGTTCCCGAGCTGCCTCAGTTCATAACAGTGTGTAGGAAGTTGTTTGATAAAGTGGGCAAAGCTTATACTTGGTCCAGAAGGCAGAATATAGGAAACTACATGAAAACATGGATAATTCAGACAAAATGACTGGAAACAGATGAGAACTTGTTTAGAACAGCTCAAAGAGATTCTCCAGTCAGTTCTTAGTGTAGTAAAGGTAGCTAAGATCCGGGAAATCCTTAATTCGAGTTAGGATCACATGAAACACTGTATGAATCCTATATTCTTTACTTAAAGGAGACTAGAGTGGTAAATGTGTGTTATCCAAGGCAGAATACCATTGAAATAGAGAAAGAAACACTTTCGGCAGCTTTGGAAAGCCATACACTTCACTGAAATGTAGTACTACACTCTGTAAGACAGTTGAGAGACAATGTTCCCAAGCTGCCTCAGTTCATAACAGTGTGTAGGAAGTTGTTTGATAAAGTGGAAAAAGCTTATACTTGGAACAGTAGGCAGAATATAGGAAACTACATGAAAACATGGATAATTCAGAGAAAATGACTGTAAACAGATGAGAACTTGTTTAGAACAGCTCAAAGAGATTCTCCAGTCAGTTCTTATTGTAGTAAATGTAGCTAAGATACGGGAAATCCTTATTTCGAGTTAAGATGACATGAAACACTGTATGAATCCTATATTCTTTACTTAAAGGAGACTAGAGTGGTAAATGTGTGTTATACAAGGCAGAATACCATTGAAATAGAGAAAGAAACACTTTCGGCAGCTTTGGAAAGCCATACACGTCACTGAAATGTAGTACTACACTCTGTAACACAGTTGAGAGACAATGTTCCCAAGCTCCCTCAGTTCATAACAGTGTGTAGGAAGTTGTTTGATAAAGTGGGCAAAGCTTATACTTGGTCCAGAAGGCAGAATATAGGAAACTACATGAAAACATGGATAATTCAGAGAAAATGACTGTAAACAGATGAGAACTTGTTTAGAACCGCTCAAAGAGATTCTCCAAGTCAGTTATTAGTGTAGAAAAGGTAGCTAAGATCCGGGAAATCCTTAATTCGAGTTAAGATGACATGAAACACTGTATGAATCCTATATTCTTTACTTAAAGGAGACTAGAGTGGTAAATGTGTGTTATACAAGGCAGAATACCATTGAAATAGAGAAAGAAACACGTTCGGCAGCTTTGGAAAGCCTTATACTTCACTGAAATGTAGTACTACACTCTATAACACAGTTGAGAGACAATGTTCCCGAGATGCCTCAGTTCATAACAGTGTGTAGGAAGTTGTTTGATAACCTGGGCAAAGCTTATACTTGGTCCAGAAGGCAGAATATAGGAAACTACATGAAAACATGGATAATTCAGAGAAAATGACTGTAAACAGATGAGAACTTGTTTAGAACAGCTCAAAGAGATTCTCCAGTCAGTTCATATTGTAGTAAATGTAGCTAAGATCCGGGAAATCCTTAATTCGAGTTAAGATCACATGAAACACTGTATGAATCCTATATTCTTTACTTAAAGGAGACTAGAGTGCTAAATGTGTGTTATACAAGGTAGAATACCATTGAAATAGAGAATTAAACACGTTTGGCAGCTTTGGAAAGCATTACACTTCACTGAAATGTAGTACTACACTCTATAACACAGTTGACAGACAATGTTCCCGAGCTGCCTCAGTTCATAACAGTGTGTAGGAAGTTGTTTGATAAAGTGGGCAAAGCTTATACTTGGACCAGAAGGCAGAATATAGGAAACTACATGAAAACATGGATAATTCAGAGAAAATGACTGGAAACAGATGAGAACTTGTTTAGAAATGCTGAAAGAGATTCTCCAAATCAGTTCTTAGTGTAGAAAAGGTAGCTAAGATCCGGGAAATCCTTAATTTCAGTTAAGATGACTTGAAACACTGTAGGAATCCTATATTCTTTACTTCAAGGACACTTGAGTGGTAAATGTGTGTTTTACAAGGCAGAATACCATTGAAATAGAGAAAGAAACATGTTTGGCAGCTTTGGAAAGCCTTACACTTCACTGAAATGTAGTACTACACTCTATAACACAGTTGAGAGACAATGTTCCCGAGCTGCCTCAGTTCATAACAGTGTGTAGGAAGTTGTTTGATAAAGTGGGCAAAGCTTATACTTGGTCCAGAAGGCAGAATATAGGAAACTACATGAAAACATGGATAATTCAGACAAAATGACTGGAAACAGATGAGAACTTGTTTAGAACAGCTCAAAGAGATTCTCCAGTCAGTTCTTAGTGTAGTAAAGGTAGCTAAGATTCGGGAAATCCTTAATTCGAGTTAGGATCACATGAAACACTGTATGAATCCTATATTCTTTACTTAAAGGAGACTAGAGTGGTAAATGTGTGTTATCCAAGGCAGAATACCATTGAAATATAGAAAGAAACACTTTCGGCAGCTTTGGAAAGCCTTACACTTCACTAAAATATAGTACAACACTCTGTAACACACTTGATTGAAAATGTTCCCGAGCTGCCTCAGTTCATAACAGTGTGTAGGAAGTTGTTTGATAAAGTGGGCAAAGCTTATACTTGGTCCAGAAGGCAGAATATAGGAAACTACATGAAAACATGGATAATTCAGAGAAAATGACTGTAAACAGATAACTTGTTTAGAACAGCTGAAAGAGATTCTCCAAATCATTTCTTAGTGTAGAAAAGGTAGCTAAGATCCGGGAAATCCTTAATTCAAGTTAAGATGACTTGAAACACTCTATGAATCCTATATTCTTTACTTAAAGGAGACTAGAGTGGTAAATGTGTGTTATACTAGGCAGAATACCATTGAAATAGAGAAAGAAACACTTTCGGCAGCTTTGGAAAGCCATACACTTCACTGAAATGTAGTACTACACTCTGTAACACAGTTGAGAGACAATGTTCCCAAGCTGCCTCAGTTCATAACAGTGTGTAGGAAGTTGTTTGATAAAGTGGAAAAAGCTTATACTTGGAACAGAAGACAGAATATAGGAAACTACATGAAAACATGGATAATTCAGAGAAAATGACTGTAAACAGATGAGAACTTGTTTAGAACAGCTCAAAGAGATTCTCCAGTCAGTTCTTATTGTAGTAAATGTAGCTAGGATACGGGAAATCCTTAATTCGAGTTAAGATCACATGAAACACTGTATGAATCCTATATTCTTTACTTAAAGGAGACTAGAGTGGTAAATGTGTGTTATACAAGGCAGAATACCATTGAAATAGAGAAAGAAACACGTTCGGCAGCTTTGGAAAGCCTTATACTTCACTGAAATGTAGTACTACACTCTATAACACAGTTGAGAGACAATGTTCCCGAGATGCCTCAGTTCATAACAGTGTGTAGGAAGTTGTTTGATAACCTGGGCAAAGCTTATACTTGGTCCAGAAGGCAGAATATAGGAAACTACATGAAAACATGGATAATTCAGAGAAAATGACTGTAAACAGATGAGAACTTGTTTAGAACAGCTCAAAGAGATTCTCCAGTCAGTTCTTATTGTAGTAAATGTAGCTAAGATCCGGGAAATCCTTAATTCGAGTTAAGATCACATGAAACACTGTATGAATCCTATATTCTTTACTTAAAGTAGACTAGAGTGATAAATGTGTGTTATACAAGGTAGAATACCATTGAAATAGAGAATTAAACACGTTTGGCAGCTTTGGAAAGCATTACACTTCACTGAAATGTAGTACTACACTCTATAACACAGTTGACAGACAATGTTCCCGAGCTGCCTCAGTTCATAACAGTGTGTAGGAAGTTGTTTGATAAAGTGGGCAAAGCTTATACTTGGACCAGAAGGCAGAATATAGGAAACTACATGAAAACATGGATAATTCAGAGAAAATGACTGGAAACAGATGAGAACTTGTTTAGAAATGCTGAAAGAGATTCTCCAAATCAGTTCTTAGTGTAGAAAAGGTAGCTAAGATCCGGGAAATCCTTAATTTCAGTTAAGATGACTTGAAACACTGTAGGAATCCTATATTCTTTACTTCAAGGACACTTGAGTGGTAAATGTGTGTTTTACAAGGCAGAATACCATTGAAATAGAGAAAGAAACATGTTTGGCAGCTTTGGAAAGCCTTACACTTCACTGAAATGTAGTACTACACTCTATAACACAGTTGAGAGACAATGTTCCCGAGCTGCCTCAGTTCATAACAGTGTGTAGGAAGTTGTTTGATAAAGTGGGCAAAGCTTATACTTGGTCCAGAAGGCAGAATATAGGAAACTACATGAAAACATGGATAATTCAGACAAAATGACTGGAAACAGATGAGAACTTGTTTAGAACAGCTCAAAGAGATTCTCCAGTCAGTTCTTAGTGTAGTAAAGGTAGCTAAGATTCGGGAAATCCTCAATTCGAGTTAGGATCACATGAAACACTGTATGAATCCTATATTCTTTACTTAAAGGAGACTAGAGTGGTAAATGTGTGTTATCCAAGGCAGAATACCATTGAAATAGAGAAAGAAACACGTTCGGCAGCTTTGGAAAGCCTTTTACTTCACTAAAATATAGTACAACACTCTGTAACACACTTGATTGACAATGTTCCCGAGCTGCCTCAGTTCATAACAGTGTGTAGGAAGTTGTTTGATAAAGTGGGCAAAGCTTATACTTGGTCCAGAAGGCAGAATATAGGAAACTACATGAAAACATGGATAATTCAGAGAAAATGACTGTAAACAGATAACTTGTTTAGAACAGCTGAAAGAGATTCTCCAAATCATTTCTTAGTGTAGAAAAGGTAGCTAAGATCCGGGAAATCCTTAATTCAAGTTAAGATGACTTGAAACACTCTATGAATCCTATATTCTTTACTTAAAGGAGACTAGAGTGGTAAATGTGTGTTATACTAGGCAGAATACCATTGAAATAGAGAAAGAAACACTTTCGGCAGCTTTGGAAAGCCATACACTTCACTGAAATGTAGTACTACACTCTGTAACACAGTTGAGAGACAATGTTCCCAAGCTGCCTCAGTTCATAACAGTGTGTAGGAAGTTGTTTGATAAAGTGGAAAAAGCTTATACTTGGAACAGAAGGCAGAATATAGGAAACTACATGAAAACATGGATAATTCAGAGAAAATGACTGTAAACAGATGAGAACTTGTTTAGAACAGCTCAAAGAGATTCTCCAGTCAGTTCTTATTGTAGTAAATGTAGCTAAGATACGGGAAATCCTTAATTCGAGTTAAGATCACATGAAACACTGTATGAATCCTATATTCTTTACTTAAAGGAGACTAGAGTGCTAAATGTGTGTTATACAAGGTAGAATACCATTGAAATAGAGAATTAAACACGTTTGGCAGCTTTGGAAAGCCTTACACTTCACTGAAATGTAGTAGTACACTCTATAACACAGTTGAGAGACAATGTTCCCTAGCTGCCTAAGTTCATAACAGTGTGTAGGAAGTTGTTTGATAAAGTGGGCAAAGCTTATACTTGGACCAGAAGGCAGAATATAGGAAACTACATGAAAACATGGATAAATCAGAGAAAATGACAGGAAACAGATGAGAACTTGTTTAGAACAGCTCAAAGAGATTCTCCATTCAGTTCTTATTGTAGTAAATGTAGCTAAGATCCGGGAAATCCTTATTTTGAGTTAAGATGACATGAAACACTGTATGAATCTCATATTCTTTACTTAAAGGAGACTAGAGTGCTAAATGTGTGTTATACAAGGTAGAATACCATTGAAATAGAGAATTTAACACGTTTGGCAGCTTTGGAAAGCCTTACACTTCACTGAAATGTAGTACTACACTCTATAACACAGTTGAGAGACAATGTTCCCGAGCTGCCTAAGTTCATAACAGTGTGTAGGAAGTTGTTTGATAAAGTGGGCAAAGCTTACACTTGGTCCAGAAGGCAGAATATAGGAAACTACATGAAAACATGGATAATTCAGAGAAAATGACTGGAAACAGATGAGAACTTGTTTAGAACAGCTCAAAGAGATTCTCCAGTCAGTTCTTAGTGTAGTAAAGGTAGCTAAGATCCGGGAAATCCTTAATTCGAGTTAGGATCACATGAAACACTGTATGAATCCTATATTCTTTACTTAAAGGAGACTAGAGTGGTAAATGTGTGTTATACAAGGCAGAATACCATTGAAATAGAGAAAGAAACACTTTCGGAAGCTTTGGAAAGCCTTACACTTCACTAAAATATAGTACAACACTCTGTAACACACTTGAGAGACAATGTTCCCGAGCTGCCTCAGTTCATAACAGTTTGTAGGAAGTTGTTTGATAAAGTGGGCAAAGCTTATACTTGGTCCAGAAGGCAGAATATAGGAAACTACATGAAAACATGGATAATTCAGAGAAAATGACTGTAAACAGATGAGAACTTGTTTAGAACAGCTCAAAGAGATTCTCCAGTCAGTTCTTAGTGTAGTAAAGGTAGCTAAGATCCGGGAAATCCTTAATTCGAGTTAGGATCACATGAAACACTGTATGAATCCTATATTCTTTACTTAAAGGAGACTAAAGTGGTAAATGTGTGTTATCCAAGGCAGAATACCATTGAAATAGAGAAAGAAACACTTTCGGCAGCTTTGGAAAGCCTTACACTTTACTAAAATATAGTACAACACTCTGTAACACACTTGATTGACAATGTTCCCGAGCTGCCTCAGTTCATAACAGTGTGTAGGAAGTTGTTTGATAAAGTGGGCAAAGCTTATACTTGGTCCAGAAGGCAGAATATAGGAAACTACATGAAAACATGGATAATTCAGAGAAAATGACTGTAAACAGATAACTTGTTTAGAACAGCTGAAAGAGATTCTCCAAATCATTTCTTAGTGTAGAAAAGGTAGCTAAGATCCGGGAAATCCTTAATTCAAGTTAAGATGACTTGAAACACTCTATGAATCCTATATTCTTTACTTAAAGGAGACTAGAGTGGTAAATGTGTGTTATACAAGGCAGAATACCATTGAAATAGAGAAAGAAACACTTTCGGCAGCTTTGGAAAGCCATACACTTCACTGAAATGTAGTACTACACTCTGTAACACAGTTGAGAGACAATGTTCCCAAGCTGCCTCAGTTCATAACAGTGTGTAGGAAGTTGTTTGATAAAGTGGAAAAAGCTTATACTTGGAACAGAAGGCAGAATATAGGAAACTACATGAAAACATGGATAATTCAGAGAAAATGACGGTAAACAGATGAGAACTTGTTTAGAACAGCTCAAAGAGATTCTCCATTCAGTTCTTATTGTAGTAAATGTAGCTAAGATCCGGGAAATCCTTATTTTGAGTTAAGATGACATGAAACACTGTATGAATCTTATATTCTTTACTTAAAGGAGACTAGAATGCTAAATGTGTGTTATACAAGGTAGAATACCATTGAAATAGAGAATTTAACACGTTTGGCAGCTTTGGAAAGCCTTACACTTCACTGAAATGTAGTACTACACTCTATAACACAGTTGAGAGACAATGTTCCCGAGCTGCCTCAGTTCATAACAGTGTGTAGGAAGTTGTTTGATAAAGTGGGCAAAGCTTATATTTGGTCCAGAAGGCAGAATATAGGAAACTACATGAAAACATGGATAATTCAGAGAAAATGACTGTAAACAGATGAGAACTTGTTTAGAACAGCTCAAAGAGATTCTCCAGTCAGTTCTTAGTGTAGTAAAGGTAGCTAAGATCCGGGAAATCCTTAATTCGAGTTAGGATCACATGAAACACTGTATGAATCCTATATTCTTTACTTAAAGGAGACTAGAGTGGTAAATGTGTGTTATACAAGGCAGAATACCATTGAAATAGAGAAAGAAACACTTTCGGCAGCTTTGGAAAGCCATACACTTCACTGAAATGTAGTACTACACTCTGTAAGACAGTTGAGAGACAATGTTCCCAAGCTGCCTCAGTTCATAACAGTGTGTAGGAAGTTGTTTGATAAAGTGGAAAAAGCTTATACTTGGAACAGAAGGCAGAATATAGGAAACTACATGAAAACATGGATAATTCAGAGAAAACGACTGTAAACAGATGAGAACTTCTTTAGAACAGCTCAAAGAGATTCTACAGTCAGTTCTTAGCGTAGTAAAGGTAGCTAAGATCCGGGAAATCCTTAATTCGAGTTAAGATCACATGAAACACTGTATGAATCCTATATTCTTTACTTGAAGGAGACTAGAGTGGTAAATGTGTGTTATACAAGGCAGAATACCACTGAAATAGAGAAAGAAACACGTTCGGCAGCTTTGGAAAGCCTTACACTTCACTGAAATGTAATACTACACTCTATAACACAGTTGAGAGACAATGTTCCCGAGCTGCCTCAGTTCATAACAGTGTGTAGGAAGTTGTTTGATAAAGTGGGCAAAGCTTATACTTGGTCCAGAAGGCAGAATATAGGAAACTACATGAAAACATGGATAATTCAGAGAAAATGACTGTAAACAGATAACTTGTTTAGAACAGCTGAAAGAGATTCTCCAAATCATTTCTTAGTGTAGAATAGGTAGCTAAGATCCGGGAAATCCTTAATTCAAGTTAAGATGACTTGAAACACTCTATGAATCCTATATTCTTTACTTAAAGGAGACTAGAGTGGTAAATGTGTGTTATACAAGGCAGAATACCATTGAAATAGAGAAAGAAACACTTTCGGCAGCTTTGGAAAGCCATACACTTCACTGAAATGTAGTACTACACTCTGTAACACAGTTGAGAGACAATGTTCCCAAGCTGCCTCAGTTCATAACAGTGTGTAGGAAGTTGTTTGATAAAGTGGAAAAAGCTTATACTTGGAACAGAAGGCAGAATATAGGAAACTACATGAAAACATGGATAATTCAGAGAAAATGACTGTAAACAGATGAGAACTTGTTTAGAACAGCTCAAAGAGATTCTCCATTCAGTTCTTATTGTAGTAAATGTAGCTAAGATCCGGGAAATCCTTATTTTGAGTTAAGATGACATGAAACACTGTATGAATCTTATATTCTTTACTTAAAGGAGACTAGAATGCTAAATGTGTGTTATACAAGGTAGAATACCATTGAAATAGAGAATTTAACACGTTTGGCAGCTTTGGAAAGCCTTACACTTCACTGAAATGTAGTACTACACTCTATAACACAGTTGAGAGACAATGTTCCCGAGCTGCCTCAGTTCATAACAGTGTGTAGGAAGTTGTTTGATAAAGTGGGCAAAGCTTATATTTGGTCCAGAAGGCAGAATATAGGAAACTACATGAAAACATGGATAATTCAGAGAAAATGACTGTAAACAGATGAGAACTTGTTTAGAACAGCTCAAAGAGATTCTCCAGTCAGTTCTTAGTGTAGTAAAGGTAGCTAAGATCCGGGAAATCCTTAATTCGAGTTAGGATCACATGAAACACTGTATGAATCCTATATTCTTTACTTAAAGGAGACTAGAGTGGTAAATGTGTGTTATACAAGGCAGAATACCATTGAAATAGAGAAAGAAACACTTTCGGAAGCTTTGGAAAGCCTTACACTTCACTAAAATATAGTACAACACTCTGTAACACACTTGAGAGACAATGTTCCCGAGCTGCCTCAGTTCATAACAGTGTGTAGGAAATTGTTTGATAAAGTGGGCAAAGCTTATACTTGGACCAGAAGGCAGAATATAGGAAACTACATGAAAACATGGATAATTCAGAGAAAACGACTGTAAACAGATGAGAACTTCTTTAGAACAGCTCAAAGAGATTCTCCAGTCAGTTCTTAGCGTAGTAAAGGTAGCTAAGATCCGGGAAATCCTTAATTCGAGTTAAGATCACATGAAACACTGTATGAATCCTATATTCTTTACTTGAAGGAGACTAGAGTGGTAAATGTGTGTTATACAAGGCAGAATACCACTGAAATAGAGAAAGAAACACGTTCGGCAGCTTTGGAAAGCCTTACACTTCACTGAAATGTAATACTACACTCTATAACACAGTTGAGAGACAATGTTCCCGAGCTGCCTCAGTTCATAACAGTGTGTAGGAAGTTGTTTGATAAAGTGGGCAAAGCTTATACTTGGACCAGAAGGCAGAATATAGGAAACTACATGAAAACATGGATAATTCAGAGAAAATGACTGTAAACAGATGAGAACTTGTTTAGAACAGCTCAAAGAGATTCTCCAGTCAGTTCTTAGCGTAGTAAAGGTAGCTAAGATCCGGGAAATCCTTAATTCGAGTTAAGATCACATGAAACACTGTATGAATCCTATATTCTTTACTTGAAGGAGACTAGAGTGGTAAATGTGTGTTATACAAGGCAGAATACCACTGAAATAGAGAAAGAAACACGTTCGGCAGCTTTGGAAAGCCTTACACTTCACTGAAATGTAATACTACACTCTATAACACAGTTGAGAGACAATGTTCCCGAGCTGCCTCAGTTCATAACAGTGTGTAGGAAGTTGTTTGATAAAGTGGGCAAAGCTTATACTAGGACCAGAAGGCAGAATATAGGAAACTACATGAAAACATGGATAATTCAGAGAAAATGACAGGAAACAGATGAGAACTTGTTTAGAACACTGAAAGAGATTCTCCAAATCAGTTCTTAGTGTAGAAAAGGTAGCTAAGATCCGGGAAATCCTTAATTCAAGTTAAGATGACTTGAAACACTCGATGAATTCTATATTCTTTACTTAAAGGAGACTAGAGTCGTAAATGTGTGTTATACAAGGCAGAATACCATTGAAATAGAGAAAGAAACACTTTTGGCAGCTTTAGAAAGCCTTACACTTCACTGAAATTTAGTACTACACTCTATAACACAGTAGAGAGACAATGTTCCCGAGCTGCCTCAGTTCATAACAGTGTGTAGGAAGTTGTTTGATAAAGTGGGCAAAGCTTATACTTGGACCAGAAGGCAGAATATAGGAAACTACATGAAAACATGGATAATTCAGAGAAAATGACTGTAAACATATGAGAACTTGTTTAGAACAGCTCAAAGAGATTCTCTGGTCAGTTCTCAGCATAGTAAAGGTAGCTAAGATCCGGGAAATCCTTAATTCGAGTTAAGATGACATAAAACACTGTATGAATCCTATATTCTTTACTTAAAGGAGACTAGAGTGCTAAATGTGTGTTATACAAGGCAGAATACCATCGAAATAGAGAAAGAAACTTGTTCGGCAGCTTTGGAAAGCCTTACACTTCACTGAAATGTAATACTAAACTCTATAACACAGTTGAGAGACAATGTTCCTGAGCTGCCTCAGTTCATAACAGTGTGTAGGAAGTTGTTTGATAAAGTGGGCAAAGCTTATACTTGGACCAGAAGGCAGAATATAGGAAACTACATGAAAACATGGATAATTCAGAGAAAATGACTGGAAACAGATGAGAGATTGTTTAGAACAGCTGAAAAAGATTCTCCAAATCAGTTCTTAGTGTAGAAAAGGTAGCTAAGATCCGGGAAATCCTTAATTCAAGTTAAGATGACTTGAAACACTGTATGAATCCTATATTCTTTACTTAAAGGAGACTGGAGTGGTAAATGTGTGTTTTACAAGGCAGAATACCATTAAAATCGAGAAAGAAACACGTTCGGCAGCTTTGGAAAGCCTTACACTTCACTGAAATGTAGTACTACACTCTGTAACACAGTTGAGAGACAATGTTCCCGAGCTGCCTCAGTTCATAACAGTGTGTAGGAAGTTGTTTGATAAAGTGGGCAAAGCTTATACTTGGACCAGAAGGCAGAATATAGGAAACTGCATGAAAACATGGATAATTCAGAGAAAATGACTGTAAACAGATGAGAACTTGTTTAGAACAGCTCAAAGAGATTCTCCAGTCAGTTCTTAGTGTAGTAAAGGTAGCTAAGATCCGGGAAATCCTTAATTCGAGTTAAGATCACATGAAACACTGTATGAATCCTATATTCTTTACTTAAAGGAGAATAGAGTGGTAAATGTGCGTTATACAAGGCACAATACCATTTAAATAGAGAAAGAAACACGTTTGGCAGCTTTGGAAAGCCTTACACTTCACTGAAATGTAGTACTACACTCTATAACACAGTTGAGAGACAATGTTCCCGAGCTGCCTCAGTTCATAAGAGTGTGTAGGAAGTTGTTTGATAAAGTGGGCAAAGCTTATACTTGGACCAGAAGGCAGAATATAGGAAACTACATGAAAACATGGATAATTCAGAGAAAATGACTGTAAACAGATGAGAACTTGTTTAGAACACCTCAAAGAGATTCTCCAGTTAGTTCTTAGCGTAGTAAAGGTAGCTAAGATCCGGGAAATCCTTAATTCGAGTTAAGATCACATGAAACACTGTATGAATCCTATATTCTTTACTTGAAGGAGACTAGAGTGGTAAATGTGTGTTATACAAGGCAGAATACCATTGAAATAGAGAAAGAAACACGTTGGGCAGCTTTTGGAAAGCCTTACACTTCACTGAAATGTAATACTACACTCTATAACACAGTTGAGAGACAATGTTCCCGAGCTGCCTCAGTTCATAACAGTGTGTAGGAAGTTGTTTGATAAAATGGGCAAAGCTTATACTTGGACCAGAAGGCAGAATATAGGAAACTACATGAAAACATGGATAATTCAGAGAAAATGACTGTAAACAGATGAGAACTTGTTTAGAACAGCTCAAAGAGATTCTCCAATCAGTTCTTAGTGTAGTAAACGTAGCTAAGATCCGGGAAATCCTTAATTCGAGTTAAGATGACATGAAACACTGTATGAATCCTATATTCTTTACTGAAAGGAGAATAGAGTGGTAAATGTGTGTTATGCAAGGCAGAATGCCATTGAAATAGAGAAAGAAACACATTTGGCATCTTTGGAAAGCCTTACACTTCACTGAAATGTAGTACTACACTCTATAACACAGTTGAGAGACAATGTTCCCGAGCTACCTCAGTTCATAACAGTGTGTAGGAAGTTGTTTGATAACGTGGGCAAAGCTTATACTTGGACCAGAAGGCAGAATATAGGAAACTACATGAAAACATGGATAATTCAGAGAAAATGACTGGAAACAGATGAGAACTTGTTTAGAACAGCTGAAAGAGATACTCCAAATCAGTTCTTAGTGTAGAAAAGGTAGCTAAGATCCGGGAAATCCTTAATTCAAGTTAAGATGACTTGAAACACTCTATGAATCCTATATTCTTTACTTAAAGGAGACTAGAGTGGTAAATGTGTGTTATACAAGGCAGAATACCATTGAAATAGAGAAAGAAACACGTTCGGCAGCTTTGGAAAGCCTTACACTTCACTGAAATGTAGTACTACACTCTATAACACAGTTGAGAGACAATGTTCCCGAGCTGCCTCAGTTCATAACAGTGTGTATGAAGTTGTTTGATAACGTGGGCAAAGCTTATACTTGGACCAGAAGGCAGAATATAGGAAACTACATGAAAACATGGATAATTCAGAGAAAATGACTGGAAACAGATGAGAACTTGTTTAGAACAGCTGAAAGAGATTCTCCAAATCAGTTCTTAGTGTAGAAAAGGTAGCTAAGATCCGGGAAATCCTTAATTCAAGTTAAGATGACTTGAAACACTCTATGAATCCTATATTCTTTACTTAAAGGAGACTAGAGTGGTAAATGTGTGTTATACAAGGCAGAATACCATTGAAATAGAGAAAGAAACACGTTCGGCAGCTTTGGAAAGCCTTACACTTCACTGAAATGTAGTACTACACTCTATAACACAGTTGACAGACAATGTTCCCGAGCTGCCTCAGTTCATAACAGTGTGTAGGAAGTTGTTTGATAAAGTGGGCAAAGCTTATACTTGGACCAGAAGGCAGAATATAGGAAACTACATGAAAACATGGATAATTCAGAGAAAATGACTGGAAACAGATTAGAGATTGTTTAGAACAGCTGAAAGAGATTCTCCAAATCAGTTCTTAGTGTAGAAAAGGTAGCTAAGATCCGGGAAATCCTTAATTCAAGATAAGATGACTTGAAACACTGTATGAATCCTATATTCTTTACTAAAAGGAGACTGGAGTGGTAAATGTGTGTTTTACAAGGCAGAATACCATTGAAATAGAGAAAGAAACTCGTTCGGCAGCTTTGGAAACCCTTACACTTCACTGAAATATAGTACTACACTCTGTAACACAGTTGAGAGACAATGTTCTCCAGCTGCCTCAGTTCATAACAGTGTGTAGGAAGTTGTTTGATAAAGTGGGCAAAGCTTATACTTGGACCAGAAGGCAGAATATAGGAAACTACATGAAAACATGGATAATTCAGAGAAAATGACTGTAAACATATGAGAACTTGTTTAGAACAGCTCAAAGAGATTCTCCGGTCAGTTCTCAGCATAGTAAAGGTAGCTAAGATCCGGGAAATCCTTAATTCGAGTTAAGATGACATAAAACACTGTATGAATCCTATATTCTTTACTTAAAGGAGACTAGAGTGCTAAATGTGTGTTATACAAGGCAGAATACCACTGAAATAGAGAAAGAAACACGTTCGGCAGCTTTGGAAAGCCTTACACTTCACTGAAATGTAATACTACACTCTATAACACAGTTGAGAGACAATGTTCCTGAGCTGCCTCAGTTCATAACAGTGTGTAGGAAGTTGTTTGATAAAGTGGGCAAAGCTTATACTTGGACCAGAAGGCAGAATATAGGAAACTACATGAAAACATGGATAATTCAGAGAAAATGACTGTAAACAGATGAGAACTTGTTTAGAACAGCTCAAAGAGATTCTCCAGTCAGTTCTTAGCGTAGTAAAGGTAGCTAAGATCCGGGAAATCCTTAATTCGAGTTAAGATCACATGAAACACTGTATGAATCCTATATTCTTTACTTGAAGGAGACTAGAGTGGTAAATGTGTGTTATACAAGGCAGAATACCACTGAAATAGAGAAAGAAACACGTTCGGCAGCTTTGGAAAGCCTTACACTTCACTGAAATGCAATACTACACTCTATAACACAGTTGAGAGACAAGGTTCCCGAGCTGCCTCAGTTCATAACACTGTGTAGGAAGTTGTTTGATAAAGTGGGCAAAGCTTATACTTGGACCAGAAGGCAGAATATAGGAAACTACATGAAAACATGGATAATTCAGAGAAAATGACTGTAAACAGATGAGAACTTGTTTAGAACAGCTCAAAGAGATTCTCCAATCAGTTCTTAGTGTAGTAAAGGTAGCTAAGATCCAGGAAATCCTTAATTCGAGTTAAGATGACATGAAACACTGTATGAATCCTATAATCTTTACTTAAAGGAGAATAGAGTGGTAAATGTGTGTTATACAAGGCAGAATGCCATTGAAATAGAGAAAGAAACACATTCGACATCTTTGGAAAGCATTACACTTCACTGAAATGTAGTACTACACTCTATAACACAGTTGAGAGACAATGTTCCCGAGCTGCCTCACTTCATAACAGTGTGTAGGAAGTTGTTTGATAAAGTGGGCAAAGCTTATACTTGGACCAGAAGGCAGAATATAGGAAACTACATGAAAACATGGATAATTCAGAGAAAATGACTGTAAACAGATGAGAACTTGTTTAGAACAGCTCAAAGAGATTCTCCAAGTCAGTTCTTAGTGTAGAAAAGGTAGCTGAGATCCGGGAAATCCTTAATTCAAGTTAAGATCACATGAAACACTGTATGAATCCTATATTCTTTACTTAAAGGAGACTGGAGTGGTAAATGTGTGTTATACAAGGCAGAATACCACTGAAATAGAGAAAGAAACACTTCCGGCAGCTTTGGAAAGCCTTACACTTCACTGAAATGTAATACTACACTCTATAACACAGTTGAGAGACAATGTTCCCGAGCTGCCTCAATTCATAACAGTGTGTAGGAAGTTGTTTGATAAAGTGGGCAAAGCTTATACTTGGACCAGAAGGCAGAATATAGGAAACTACATGAAAACATGGATAATTCAGAGAAAATGACTGTAAACAGATGAGAACTTGTTTAGAACAGCTCAAAGAGATTCTCCAATCAGTTCTTAGTGTAGTAAAGGTAGCTATGATCCGGGAAATCCTTAATTCGAGTTAAGATGACATGAAACACTGTATGAATCCTATATTCTTTACTTAAGGGAGAATAGAGTGGTAAATGTGTGTTATACAGGGCAGAATGCCATTGAAATAGAGAAAGAAACACATTCGACATATTTGGAAAGCATTACACTTCACTGAAATGTAGTACTACACTCTATAACACAGTTGAGAGACAATGTTCCTGAGCTGCCTCAGTTCATAACAGTGTGTAGGAAGTTGTTTGATAAAGTGGGCAAAGCTTATACTTGGACCAGAAGGCAGAATATAGGAAACTACATGAAAACATGCATAATTCAGAGAAAATGACTGTAAACAGATGAGAACTTGTTTAGAACAGCTCAAAGAGATTCTCCAGTCAGTTTTTATTGTAGTAAATGTAGCTAAGATCCGGGAAATCCTTAATTCGAGTTAAGATCACATGAAACACTGTATGAATCCTATATTCTTTACTTAAAGGAGACTAGAGTGCTAAATGTGTGTTATACAAGGTAGAATACCATTGAAATAGAGAATTAAATACGTTTGGCAGCTTTGGAAAGCCTTACACTTCACTGAAATGTAGTACTACACTCTATAACACAGTTGAGAGACAATGTTCCCGAGCTGCCTCAGTTCATAACAGTGTGTAGGAAGTTGTTTGATAAAGTGGGCAAAGCTTATACTTGGACCAGAAGGCAGAATATAGGAAACTACATGAAAACATGGATAATTCAGAGAAAATGACTGGAAACAGATTAGAGATTGTTTAGAACAGCTGAAAGAGATTCTCCAAATCAGTTCTTAGTGTAGAAAAGGTAGCTAAGATCCGGGAAATCCTTAATTCAAGATAAGATGACTTGAAACACTGTATGAATCCTATATTCTTTACTAAAAGGAGACTGGAGTGGTAAATGTGTGTTTTACAAGGCAGAATACCATTGAAATAGAGAAAGAAACTCGTTCGGCAGCTTTGGAAACCCTTACACTTCACTGAAATATAGTACTACACTCTGTAACACAGTTGAGAGACAATGTTCTCCAGCTGCCTCAGTTCATAACAGTGTGTAGGAAGTTGTTTGATAAAGTGGGCAAAGCTTATACTTGGACCAGAAGGCAGAATATAGGAAACTACATGAAAACATGGATAATTCAGAGAAAATGACTGTAAACATATGAGAACTTGTTTAGAACAGCTCAAAGAGATTCTCCGGTCAGTTCTCAGCATAGTAAAGGTAGCTAAGATCCGGGAAATCCTTAATTCGAGTTAAGATGACATAAAACACTGTATGAATCCTATATTCTTTACTTAAAGGAGACTAGAGTGCTAAATGTGTGTTATACAAGGCAGAATACCACTGAAATAGAGAAAGAAACACGTTCGGCAGCTTTGGAAAGCCTTACACTTCACTGAAATGTAATACTACACTCTATAACACAGTTGAGAGACAATGTTCCTGAGCTGCCTCAGTTCATAACAGTGTGTAGGAAGTTGTTTGATAAAGTGGGCAAAGCTTATACTTGGACCAGAAGGCAGAATATAGGAAACTACATGAAAACATGGATAATTCAGAGAAAATGACTGTAAACAGATGAGAACTTGTTTAGAACAGCTCAAAGAGATTCTCCAGTCAGTTCTTAGCGTAGTAAAGGTAGCTAAGATCCGGGAAATCCTTAATTCGAGTTAAGATCACATGAAACACTGTATGAATCCTATATTCTTTACTTGAAGGAGACTAGAGTGGTAAATGTGTGTTATACAAGGCAGAATACCACTGAAATAGAGAAAGAAACACGTTCGGCAGCTTTGGAAAGCCTTACACTTCACTGAAATGCAATACTACACTCTATAACACAGTTGAGAGACAAGGTTCCCGAGCTGCCTCAGTTCATAACACTGTGTAGGAAGTTGTTTGATAAAGTGGGCAAAGCTTATACTTGGACCAGAAGGCAGAATATAGGAAACTACATGAAAACATGGATAATTCAGAGAAAATGACTGTAAACAGATGAGAACTTGTTTAGAACAGCTCAAAGAGATTCTCCAATCAGTTCTTAGTGTAGTAAAGGTAGCTAAGATCCAGGAAATCCTTAATTCGAGTTAAGATGACATGAAACACTGTATGAATCCTATAATCTTTACTTAAAGGAGAATAGAGTGGTAAATGTGTGTTATACAAGGCAGAATGCCATTGAAATAGAGAAAGAAACACATTCGACATCTTTGGAAAGCATTACACTTCACTGAAATGTAGTACTACACTCTATAACACAGTTGAGAGACAATGTTCCCGAGCTGCCTCACTTCATAACAGTGTGTAGGAAGTTGTTTGATAAAGTGGGCAAAGCTTATACTTGGACCAGAAGGCAGAATATAGGAAACTACATGAAAACATGGATAATTCAGAGAAAATGACTGTAAACAGATGAGAACTTGTTTAGAACAGCTCAAAGAGATTCTCCAAGTCAGTTCTTAGTGTAGAAAAGGTAGCTGAGATCCGGGAAATCCTTAATTCAAGTTAAGATCACATGAAACACTGTATGAATCCTATATTCTTTACTTAAAGGAGACTGGAGTGGTAAATGTGTGTTATACAAGGCAGAATACCACTGAAATAGAGAAAGAAACACTTCCGGCAGCTTTGGAAAGCCTTACACTTCACTGAAATGTAATACTACACTCTATAACACAGTTGAGAGACAATGTTCCCGAGCTGCCTCAATTCATAACAGTGTGTAGGAAGTTGTTTGATAAAGTGGGCAAAGCTTATACTTGGACCAGAAGGCAGAATATAGGAAACTACATGAAAACATGGATAATTCAGAGAAAATGACTGTAAACAGATGAGAACTTGTTTAGAACAGCTCAAAGAGATTCTCCAATCAGTTCTTAGTGTAGTAAAGGTAGCTATGATCCGGGAAATCCTTAATTCGAGTTAAGATGACATGAAACACTGTATGAATCCTATATTCTTTACTTAAGGGAGAATAGAGTGGTAAATGTGTGTTATACAGGGCAGAATGCCATTGAAATAGAGAAAGAAACACATTCGACATATTTGGAAAGCATTACACTTCACTGAAATGTAGTACTACACTCTATAACACAGTTGAGAGACAATGTTCCTGAGCTGCCTCAGTTCATAACAGTGTGTAGGAAGTTGTTTGATAAAGTGGGCAAAGCTTATACTTGGACCAGAAGGCAGAATATAGGAAACTACATGAAAACATGCATAATTCAGAGAAAATGACTGTAAACAGATGAGAACTTGTTTAGAACAGCTCAAAGAGATTCTCCAGTCAGTTTTTATTGTAGTAAATGTAGCTAAGATCCGGGAAATCCTTAATTCGAGTTAAGATCACATGAAACACTGTATGAATCCTATATTCTTTACTTAAAGGAGACTAGAGTGCTAAATGTGTGTTATACAAGGTAGAATACCATTGAAATAGAGAATTAAATACGTTTGGCAGCTTTGGAAAGCCTTACACTTCACTGAAATGTAGTACTACACTCTATAACACAGTTGAGAGACAATGTTCCCGAGCTGCCTCAGTTCATAACAGTGTGTAGGAAGTTGTTTGATAAAGTGGGCAAAGCTTATACTTGGACCAGAAGGCAGAATATAGGAAACTAAATGAAAACATGGATAATTCAGAGAAAATGACTGTAAACAGATGAGAACTTGTTTAGAACAGCTCAAAGAGATTCTCCAAGTCAATTCTTAGCGTAGTAAAGGTAGCTAAGATCCGGGAAATCATTAATTCGAGTTAAGATCACATGAAACACTGTATGAATCCTATATTCCTTACTTAAAGGAGACTAGAGTGGTAAATATGTGTTATACAAGGCAGGATACCATTGAAATAGAGAAAGAAACACGTTCGGCAGCTTTGGAAACCCTTAAACTTCACTGAAATGTAGTACTACACACTATAACACAGTTGAGAGACAATGTTCCCGAGCTGCCTCAGTTCATAACAGTGTGTAGGAAGTTGTTTGATAAAGTGGGCAAAGCTTATACTAGGACCAGAAGGCAGAATATAGGAAACTACATGAAAACATGGATAATTCAGAGAAAATGACTGGAAACAGATGAGAGATTGTTTAGAACAGCTGAAAGAGATTCTCCAAATCAGTTCTTAGTGTAGAAAAGGTAGCTAAGATCCGGGAAATCCTTAATTTCAGTTAAGATGACTTGAAACACTGTAGGAATCCTATATTCTTTACTTCAAGGACACTTGAGTGGTAAATGTGTGTTTTACAAGGCAGAATACCATTGAAATAGAGAAAGAAACATGTTTGGCAGCTTTGGAAAGCCTTACACTTCACTGAAATGTAGTACTACACTCTATAACACAGTTGAGAGACAATGTTCCCGAGCTGCCTCAGTTCATAACAGTGTGTAGGAAGTTGTTTGATAAAGTGGGCAAAGCTTATACTTGGTCCAGAAGGCAGAATATAGGAAACTCCATGAAAACATGGATAATTCAGACAAAATGACTGGAAACAGATGAGAACTTGTTTAGAACAGCTCAAAGAGATTCTCCAGTCAGTTCTTAGTGTAGTAAAGGTAGCTAAGATTCGGGAAATCCTCAATTCGAGTTAGGATCACATGAAACACTGTATGAATCCTATATTCTTTACTTAAAGGAGACTAGAGTGGTAAATGTGTGTTATCCAAGGCAGAATACCATTGAAATAGAGAAAGAAACACGTTCGGCAGCTTTGGAAAGCCTTTTACTTCACTAAAATATAGTACAACACTCTGTAACACACTTGATTGACAATGTTCCCGAGCTGCCTCAGTTCATAACAGTGTGTAGGAAGTTGTTTGATAAAGTGGGCAAAGCTTATACTTGGTCCAGAAGGCAGAATATAGGAAACTACATGAAAACATGGATAATTCAGAGAAAATTACTGTAAACAGATAACTTGTTTAGAACAGCTGAAAGAGATTCTCCAAATCATTTCTTAGTGTAGAAAAGGTAGCTAAGATCCGGGAAATCCTTAATTCAAGTTAAGATGACTTGAAACACTCTATGAATCCTATATTCTTTACTTAAAGGAGACTAGAGTGGTAAATGTGTGTTATACAAGGCAGAATACCATTGAAATAGAGAAAGAAACACTTTCGGCAGCTTTGGAAAGCCATACACTTCACTGAAATGTAGTACTACACTCTGTAACACAGTTGAGAGACAATGTTCCCAAGCTGCCTCAGTTCATAACAGTGTGTAGGAAGTTGTTTGATAAAGTGGAAAAAGCTTATACTTGGAACAGAAGGCAGAATATAGGAAACTACATGAAAACATGGATAATTCAGAGAAAATGACTGTAAACAGATGAGAACTTGTTTAGAACAGCTCAAAGAGATTCTCCAGTCAGTTCTTATTGTAGTAAATGTAGCTAAGATACGGGAAATCGTTATTTCGAGTTAAGATGACATGAAACACTGTATGAATCCTATATTCTTTACTTAAAGGAGACTAGAGTGGTAAATGTGTGTTATACAAGGCAGAATACCATTGAAATAGAGAAAGAAACACTTTCGGCAGCTTTGGAAAGCCATACACGTCACTGAAATGTAGTACTACACTCTGTAACACAGTTGAGAGACAATGTTCCCAAGCTCCCTCAGTTCATAACAGTGTGTAGGAAGTTGTTTGATAAAGTGGGCAAAGCTTATACTAGGACCAGAAGGCAGAATATAGGAAACTACATGAAAACATGGATAATTCAGAGAAAATGACTGTAAACAGATGAGAACTTGTTTAGAACCGCTCAAAGAGATTCTCCAAGTCAGTTATTAGTGTAGAAAAGGTAGCTAAGATCTGGAAAATCCTTAATTCGAGTTAAGATGACATGAAACACTGTATGAATCCTATATTCTTTACTTAAAGGAGACTAGAGTGGTAAATGTGTGTTATACAAGGCAGAATACCATTGAAATAGAGAAAGAAACACGTTCGGCAGCTTTGGAAAGCCTTATACTTCACTGAAATGTAGTACTACACTCTATAACACAGTTGAGAGACAATGTTCCCGAGATGCCTCAGTTCATAACAGTGTGTAGGAAGTTGTTTGATAACCTGGGCAAAGCTTATACTTGGTCCAGAAGGCAGAATATAGGAAACTACATGAAAACATGGATAATTCAGAGAAAATGACTGTAAACAGATGAGAACTTGTTTAGAACAGCTCAAAGAGATTCTCCAGTCAGTTCTTATTGTAGTAAATGTAGCTAAGATACGGGAAATCCTTAATTCGAGTTAAGATCACATGAAACACTGTATGAATCCTATATTCTTTACTTAAAGGAGACTAGAGTGCTAAATGTGTGTTATACAAGGTAGAATACCATTGAAATAGAGAATTAAACACGTTTGGCAGCTTTGGAAAGCCTTACACTTCACTGAAATGTAGTACTACACTCTATAACACAGTTGAGAGACAATGTTCCCGAGCTGCCTCAGTTCATAACAGTGTGTAGGAAGTTGTTTGATAAAGTGGGCAAAGCTTATACTTGGTCCAGAAGGCAGAATATAGGAAACTACCTGAAAACATGGATAATTCAGAGAAAATGACTGTAAACAGATGAGAACTTGTTTAGAACAGCTCAAAGAGATTCTCCAGTCAGTTCTTAGTGTAGTAAAGGTAGCTAAGATCCGGGAAATCCTTAATTCGAGTTAGGATCACATGAAACACTGTATGAATCCTATATTCTTTACTTAAAGGAGACTAGAGTGGTAAATGTGTGTTATCCAAGGCAGAATACCATTGAAATAGAGAAAAAAACACTTTCGGCAGCTTTGGAAAGCCTTACACTTCACTAAAATATAGTACAACACTCTGTAACACACTTGATTGAAAATGTTCCCGAGCTGCCTCAGTTCATAACAGTGTGTAGGAAGTTGTTTGATAAAGTGGGCAAAGCTTATACTTGGTCCAGAAGGCAGAATATAGGAAACTACATGAAAACATGGATAATTCAGAGAAAATGACTGTAAACAGATAACTTGTTTAGAACAGCTGAAAGAGATTCTCCAAATCATTTCTTAGTGTAGAAAAGGTAGCTAAGATCCGGGAAATCCTTAATTCAAGTTAAGATGACTTGAAACACTCTATGAATCCTATATTCTTTACTTAAAGGAGACTAGAGTGGTAAATGTGTGTTATACTAGGCAGAATACCATTGAAATAGAGAAAGAAACACTTTCGGCAGCTTTGGAAAGCCATACACTTCACTGAAATGTAGTACTACACTCTGTAACACAGTTGAGAGACAATGTTCCCAAGCTGCCTCAGTTCATAACAGTGTGTAGGAAGTTGTTTGATAAAGTGGAAAAAGCTTATACTTGGAACAGAAGACAGAATATAGGAAACTACATGAAAACATGGATAATTCAGAGAAAATGACTGTAAACAGATGAGAACTTGTTTAGAACAGCTCAAAGAGATTCTCCAGTCAGTTCTTATTGTAGTAAATGTAGCTAAGATACGGGAAATCCTTAATTCGAGTTAAGATCACATGAAACACTGTATGAATCCTATATTCTTTACTTAAAGGAGACTAGAGTGCTAAATGTGTGTTATACAAGGTAGAATACCATTGAAATAGAGAATTAAACACGTATGGCAGCTTTGGAAAGCCTTACACTTCACTGAAATGTAGTACTACACTCTATAACACAGTTGAGAGACAATGTTCCCTAGCTGCCTAAGTTCATAACAGTGTGTAGGAAGTTGTTTGATAAAGTGGGCAAAGCTTATACTTGGACCAGAAGGCAGAATATAGGAAACTACATGAAAACATGGATAAATCAGAGAAAATGACAGGAAACAGATGAGAACTTGTTTAGAACAGCTCAAAGAGATTCTCCATTCAGTTCTTATTGTAGTAAATGTAGCTAAGATCCGGGAAATCCTTATTTTGAGTTAAGATGACATGAAACACTGTATGAATCTCATATTCTTTACTTAAAGGAGACTAGAGTGCTAAATGTGTGTTATACAAGGTAGAATACCATTGAAATAGAGAATTTAACACGTTTGGCAGCTTTGGAAAGCCTTACACTTCACTGAAATGTAGTACTACACTCTATAACACAGTTGAGAGACAATGTTCCCGAGCTGCCTAAGTTCATAACAGTGTGTAGGAAGTTGTTTGATAAAGTGGGCAAAGCTTATACTTGGTCAAGAAGGCAGAATATAGGAAACTACATGAAAACATGGATAATTCAGAGAAAATGACTGGAAACAGATGAGAACTTGTTTAGAACAGCTCAAAGAGATTCTCCAGTCAGTTCTTAGTGTAGTAAAGGTAGCTAAGATCCGGGAAATCCTTAATTCGAGTTAGGATCACATGAAACACTGTATGAATCCTATATTCTTTACTTAAAGGAGACTAGAGTGGTAAATGTGTGTTATACAAGGCAGAATACCATTGAAATAGAGAAAGAAACACTTTCGGAAGCTTTGGAAAGCCTTACACTTCACTAAAATATAGTACAACACTCTGTAACACACTTGAGAGACAATGTTCCCGAGCTGCCTCAGTTCATAACAGTTTGTAGGAAGTTGTTTGATAAAGTGGGCAAAGCTTATACTTGGTCCAGAAGGCAGAATATAGGAAACTACATGAAAACATGGATAATTCAGAGAAAATGACTGTAAACAGATGAGAACTTGTTTAGAACAGCTCAAAGAGATTCTCCAGTCAGTTCTTAGCGTAGTAAAGGTAGCTAAGATCCGGGAAATCCTTAATTCGAGTTAAGATCACATGAAACACTGTATGAATCCTATATTCTTTACTTGAAGGAGACTAGAGTGGTAAATGTGTGTTATACAAGGCAGAATACCACTGAAATAGAGAAAGAAACACGTTCGGCAGCTTTGGAAAGCCTTACACTTCACTGAAATGCAATACTACACTCTATAACACAGTTGAGAGACAAGGTTCCCGAGCTGCCTCAGTTCATAACACTGTGTAGGAAGTTGTTTGATAAAGTGGGCAAAGCTTATACTTGGACCAGAAGGCAGAATATAGGAAACTACATGAAAACATGGATAATTCAGAGAAAATGACTGTAAACAGATGAGAACTTGTTTAGAACAGCTCAAAGAGATTCTCCAATCAGTTCTTAGTGTAGTAAAGGTAGCTAAGATCCAGGAAATCCTTAATTCGAGTTAAGATGACATGAAACACTGTATGAATCCTATAATCTTTACTTAAAGGAGAATAGAGTGGTAAATGTGTGTTATACAAGGCAGAATGCCATTGAAATAGAGAAAGAAACACATTCGACATCTTTGGAAAGCATTACACTTCACTGAAATGTAGTACTACACTCTATAACACAGTTGAGAGACAATGTTCCCGAGCTGCCTCACTTCATAACAGTGTGTAGGAAGTTGTTTGATAAAGTGGGCAAAGCTTATACTTGGACCAGAAGGCAGAATATAGGAAACTACATGAAAACATGGATAATTCAGAGAAAATGACTGTAAACAGATGAGAACTTGTTTAGAACAGCTCAAAGAGATTCTCCAAGTCAGTTCTTAGTGTAGAAAAGGTAGCTGAGATCCGGGAAATCCTTAATTCAAGTTAAGATCACATGAAACACTGTATGAATCCTATATTCTTTACTTAAAGGAGACTGGAGTGGTAAATGTGTGTTATACAAGGCAGAATACCACTGAAATAGAGAAAGAAACACTTCCGGCAGCTTTGGAAAGCCTTACACTTCACTGAAATGTAATACTACACTCTATAACACAGTTGAGAGACAATGTTCCCGAGCTGCCTCAATTCATAACAGTGTGTAGGAAGTTGTTTGATAAAGTGGGCAAAGCTTATACTTGGACCAGAAGGCAGAATATAGGAAACTACATGAAAACATGGATAATTCAGAGAAAATGACTGTAAACAGATGAGAACTTGTTTAGAACAGCTCAAAGAGATTCTCCAATCAGTTCTTAGTGTAGTAAAGGTAGCTATGATCCGGGAAATCCTTAATTCGAGTTAAGATGACATGAAACACTGTATGAATCCTATATTCTTTACTTAAGGGAGAATAGAGTGGTAAATGTGTGTTATACAGGGCAGAATGCCATTGAAATAGAGAAAGAAACACATTCGACATATTTGGAAAGCATTACACTTCACTGAAATGTAGTACTACACTCTATAACACAGTTGAGAGACAATGTTCCTGAGCTGCCTCAGTTCATAACAGTGTGTAGGAAGTTGTTTGATAAAGTGGGCAAAGCTTATACTTGGACCAGAAGGCAGAATATAGGAAACTACATGAAAACATGCATAATTCAGAGAAAATGACTGTAAACAGATGAGAACTTGTTTAGAACAGCTCAAAGAGATTCTCCAGTCAGTTTTTATTGTAGTAAATGTAGCTAAGATCCGGGAAATCCTTAATTCGAGTTAAGATCACATGAAACACTGTATGAATCCTATATTCTTTACTTAAAGGAGACTAGAGTGCTAAATGTGTGTTATACAAGGTAGAATACCATTGAAATAGAGAATTAAATACGTTTGGCAGCTTTGGAAAGCCTTACACTTCACTGAAATGTAGTACTACACTCTATAACACAGTTGAGAGACAATGTTCCCGAGCTGCCTCAGTTCATAACAGTGTGTAGGAAGTTGTTTGATAAAGTGGGCAAAGCTTATACTTGGACCAGAAGGCAGAATATAGGAAACTAAATGAAAACATGGATAATTCAGAGAAAATGACTGTAAACAGATGAGAACTTGTTTAGAACAGCTCAAAGAGATTCTCCAAGTCAATTCTTAGCGTAGTAAAGGTAGCTAAGATCCGGGAAATCATTAATTCGAGTTAAGATCACATGAAACACTGTATGAATCCTATATTCCTTACTTAAAGGAGACTAGAGTGGTAAATATGTGTTATACAAGGCAGGATACCATTGAAATAGAGAAAGAAACACGTTCGGCAGCTTTGGAAACCCTTAAACTTCACTGAAATGTAGTACTACACACTATAACACAGTTGAGAGACAATGTTCCCGAGCTGCCTCAGTTCATAACAGTGTGTAGGAAGTTGTTTGATAAAGTGGGCAAAGCTTATACTAGGACCAGAAGGCAGAATATAGGAAACTACATGAAAACATGGATAATTCAGAGAAAATGACTGGAAACAGATGAGAGATTGTTTAGAACAGCTGAAAGAGATTCTCCAAATCAGTTCTTAGTGTAGAAAAGGTAGCTAAGATCCGGGAAATCCTTAATTTCAGTTAAGATGACTTGAAACACTGTAGGAATCCTATATTCTTTACTTCAAGGACACTTGAGTGGTAAATGTGTGTTTTACAAGGCAGAATACCATTGAAATAGAGAAAGAAACATGTTTGGCAGCTTTGGAAAGCCTTACACTTCACTGAAATGTAGTACTACACTCTATAACACAGTTGAGAGACAATGTTCCCGAGCTGCCTCAGTTCATAACAGTGTGTAGGAAGTTGTTTGATAAAGTGGGCAAAGCTTATACTTGGTCCAGAAGGCAGAATATAGGAAACTACATGAAAACATGGATAATTCAGACAAAATGACTGGAAACAGATGAGAACTTGTTTAGAACAGCTCAAAGAGATTCTCCAGTCAGTTCTTAGTGTAGTAAAGGTAGCTAAGATTCGGGAAATCCTCAATTCGAGTTAGGATCACATGAAACACTGTATGAATCCTATATTCATTACTTAAAGGAGACTAGAGTGGTAAATGTGTGTTATCCAAGGCAGAATACCATTGAAATAGAGAAAGAAACACGTTCGGCAGCTTTGGAAAGCCTTTTACTTCACTAAAATATAGTACAACACTCTGTAACACACTTGATTGACAATGTTCCCGAGCTGCCTCAGTTCATAACAGTGTGTAGGAAGTTGTTTGATAAAGTGGGCAAAGCTTATACTTGGTCCAGAAGGCAGAATATAGGAAACTACATGAAAACATGGATAATTCAGAGAAAATTACTGTAAACAGATAACTTGTTTAGAACAGCTGAAAGAGATTCTCCAAATCATTTCTTAGTGTAGAAAAGGTAGCTAAGATCCGGGAAATCCTTAATTCAAGTTAAGATGACTTGAAACACTCTATGAATCCTATATTCTTTACTTAAAGGAGACTAGAGTGGTAAATGTGTGTTATACAAGGCAGAATACCATTGAAATAGAGAAAGAAACACTTTCGGCAGCTTTGGAAAGCCATACACTTCACTGAAATGTAGTACTACACTCTGTAACACAGTTGAGAGACAATGTTCCCAAGCTGCCTCAGTTCATAACAGTGTGTAGGAAGTTGTTTGATAAAGTGGAAAAAGCTTATACTTGGAACAGAAGGCAGAATATAGGAAACTACATGAAAACATGGATAATTCAGAGAAAATGACTGTAAACAGATGAGAACTTGTTTAGAACAGCTCAAAGAGATTCTCCAGTCAGTTCTTATTGTAGTAAATGTAGCTAAGATACGGGAAATCGTTATTTCGAGTTAAGATGACATGAAACACTGTATGAATCCTATATTCTTTACTTAAAGGAGACTAGAGTGGTAAATGTGTGTTATACAAGGCAGAATACCATTGAAATAGAGAAAGAAACACTTTCGGCAGCTTTGGAAAGCCATACACGTCACTGAAATGTAGTACTACACTCTGTAACACAGTTGAGAGACAATGTTCCCAAGCTCCCTCAGTTCATAACAGTGTGTAGGAAGTTGTTTGATAAAGTGGGCAAAGCTTATACTAGGACCAGAAGGCAGAATATAGGAAACTACATGAAAACATGGATAATTCAGAGAAAATGACTGTAAACAGATGAGAACTTGTTTAGAACCGCTCAAAGAGATTCTCCAAGTCAGTTATTAGTGTAGAAAAGGTAGCTAAGATCTGGAAAATCCTTAATTCGAGTTAAGATGACATGAAACACTGTATGAATCCTATATTCTTTACTTAAAGGAGACTAGAGTGGTAAATGTGTGTTATACAAGGCAGAATACCATTGAAATAGAGAAAGAAACACGTTCGGCAGCTTTGGAAAGCCTTATACTTCACTGAAATGTAGTACTACACTCTATAACACAGTTGAGAGACAATGTTCCCGAGATGCCTCAGTTCATAACAGTGTGTAGGAAGTTGTTTGATAACCTGGGCAAAGCTTATACTTGGTCCAGAAGGCAGAATATAGGAAACTACATGAAAACATGGATAATTCAGAGAAAATGACTGTAAACAGATGAGAACTTGTTTAGAACAGCTCAAAGAGATTCTCCAGTCAGTTCTTATTGTAGTAAATGTAGCTAAGATACGGGAAATCCTTAATTCGAGTTAAGATCACATGAAACACTGTATGAATCCTATATTCTTTACTTAAAGGAGACTAGAGTGCTAAATGTGTGTTATACAAGGTAGAATACCATTGAAATAGAGAATTAAACACGTTTGGCAGCTTTGGAAAGCCTTACACTTCACTGAAATGTAGTACTACACTCTATAACACAGTTGAGAGACAATGTTCCCGAGCTGCCTCAGTTCATAACAGTGTGTAGGAAGTTGTTTGATAAAGTGGGCAAAGCTTATACTTGGTCCAGAAGGCAGAATATAGGAAACTACCTGAAAACATGGATAATTCAGAGAAAATGACTGTAAACAGATGAGAACTTATTTAGAACAGCTCAAAGAGATACTCCAGTCAGTTCTTAGTGTAGTAAAGGTAGCTAAGATCCGGGAAATCCTTAATTCGAGTTAGGATCACATGAAACACTGTATGAATCCTATATTCTTTACTTAAAGGAGACTAGAGTGGTAAATGTGTGTTATCCAAGGCAGAATACCATTGAAATAGAGAAAAAAACACTTTCGGCAGCTTTGGAAAGCCTTACACTTCACTAAAATATAGTACAACACTCTGTAACACACTTGATTGAAAATGTTCCCGAGCTGCCTCAGTTCATAACAGTGTGTAGGAAGTTGTTTGATAAAGTGGGCAAAGCTTATACTTGGTCCAGAAGGCAGAATATAGGAAACTACATGAAAACATGGATAATTCAGAGAAAATGACTGTAAACAGATAACTTGTTTAGAACAGCTGAAAGAGATTCTCCAAATCATTTCTTAGTGTAGAAAAGGTAGCTAAGATCCGGGAAATCCTTAATTCAAGTTAAGATGACTTGAAACACTCTATGAATCCTATATTCTTTACTTAAAGGAGACTAGAGTGGTAAATGTGTGTTATACTAGGCAGAATACCATTGAAATAGAGAAAGAAACACTTTCGGCAGCTTTGGAAAGCCATACACTTCACTGAAATGTAGTACTACACTCTGTAACACAGTTGAGAGACAATGTTCCCAAGCTGCCTCAGTTCATAACAGTGTGTAGGAAGTTGTTTGATAAAGTGGAAAAAGCTTATACTTGGAACAGAAGGCAGAATATAGGAAACTACATGAAAACATGGATAATTCAGAGAAAATGACTGTAAACAGATGAGAACTTGTTTAGAACAGCTCAAAGAGATTCTCCAGTCAGTTCTTATTGTAGTAAATGTAGCTAAGATACGGGAAATCCTTAATTCGAGTTAAGATCACATGAAACACTGTATGAATCCTATATTCTTTACTTAAAGGAGACTAGAGTGCTAAATGTGTGTTATACAAGGTAGAATACCATTGAAATAGAGAATTAAACACGTTTGGCAGCTTTGGAAAGCCTTACACTTCACTGAAATGTAGTACTACACTCTATAACACAGTTGAGAGACAATGTTCCCTAGCTGCCTAAGTTCATAACAGTGTGTAGGAAGTTGTTTGATAAAGTGGGCAAAGCTTATACTTGGACCAGAAGGCAGAATATAGGAAACTACATGAAAACATGGATAAATCAGAGAAAATGACAGGAAACAGATGAGAACTTGTTTAGAACAGCTCAAAGAGATTCTCCATTCAGTTCTTATTGTAGTAAATGTAGCTAAGATCCGGGAAATCCTTATTTTGAGTTAAGATGACATGAAACACTGTATGAATCTCATATTCTTTACTTAAAGGAGACTAGAGTGCTAAATGTGTGTTATACAAGGTAGAATACCATTGAAATAGAGAATTTAACACGTTTGGCAGCTTTGGAAAGCCTTACACTTCACTGAAATGTAGTACTACACTCTATAACACAGTTGAGAGACAATGTTCCCGAGCTGCCTAAGTTCATAACAGTGTGTAGGAAGTTGTTTGATAAAGTGGGCAAAGCTTATACTTGGTCCAGAAGGCAGAATATAGGAAACTACATGAAAACATGGATAATTCAGAGAAAATGACTGGAAACAGATGAGAACTTGTTTAGAACAGCTCAAAGAGATTCTCCAGTCAGTTCTTAGTGTAGTAAAGGTAGCTAAGATCCGGGAAATCCTTAATTCGAGTTAGGATCACATGAAACACTGTATGAATCCTATATTCTTTACTTAAAGGAGACTAGAGTGGTAAATGTGTGTTATACAAGGCAGAATACCATTGAAATAGAGAAAGAAACACTTTCGGAAGCTTTGGAAAGCCTTACACTTCACTAAAATATAGTACAACACTCTGTAACACACTTGAGAGACAATGTTCCCGAGCTGCTTCAGTTCATAACAGTTTGTAGGAAGTTGTTTGATAAAGTGGGCAAAGCTTATACTTGGTCCAGAAGGCAGAATATAGGAAACTACATGAAAACATGGATAATTCAGAGAAAATGACTGTAAACAGATGAGAACTTGTTTAGAACAGCTCAAAGAGATTCTCCAGTCAGTTCTTAGTGTAGTAAAGGTAGCTAAGATCCGGGAAATCCTTAATTCGAGTTAGGATCACATGAAACACTGTATGAATCCTATATTCTTTACTTAAAGGAGACTAGAGTGGTAAATGTGTGTTATCCAAGGCAGAATACCATTGAAATAGAGAAAGAAACACTTTCGGCAGCTTTGGAAAGCCTTACACTTCACTAAAATATAGTACAACACTCTGTAACACACTTGATTGACAATGTTCCCGAGCTGCCTCAGTTCATAACAGTGTGTAGGAAGTTGTTTGATAAAGTGGGCAAAGCTTATACTTGGTCCAGAAGGCAGAATATAGGAAACTACATGAAAACATGGATAATTCAGAGAAAATGACTGTAAACAGATAACTTGTTTAGAACAGCTGAAAGAGATTCTCCAAATCATTTCTTAGTGTAGAAAAGGTAGCTAAGATCCGGGAAATCCTTAATTCAAGTTAAGATGACTTGAAACACTCTATGAATCCTATATTCTTTACTTAAAGGAGACTAGAGTGGTAAATGTGTGTTATACTAGGCAGAATACCATTGAAATAGAGAAAGAAACACTTTCGGCAGCTTTGGAAAGCCATACACTTCACTGAAATGTAGTACTAAACTCTGTAACACAGTTGAGAGACAATGTTCCCAAGCTGCCTCAGTTCATAACAGTGTGTAGGAAGTTGTTTGATAAAGTGGAAAAAGCTTATACTTGGAACAGAAGGCAGAATATAGGAAACTACATGAAAACATGGATAATTCAGAGAAAATGACTGTAAACAGATGAGAACTTGTTTAGAACAGCTCAAAGAGATTCTCCAGTCAGTTCTTATTGTAGTAAATGTAGCTAAGATACGGGAAATCCTTAATTCGAGTTAAGATCACATGAAACACTGTATGAATCCTATATTCTTTACTTAAAGGAGACTAGAGTGCTAAATGTGTGTTATACAAGGTAGAATACCATTGAAATAGAGAATTAAACACGTTTGGCAGCTTTGGAAAGCCTTACACTTCACTGAAATGTAGTACTACACTCTATAACACAGTTGAGAGACAATGTTCCCTAGCTGCCTAAGTTCATAACAGTGTGTAGGAAGTTGTTTGATAAAGTGGGCAAAGCTTATACTTGGACCAGAAGGCAGAATATAGGAAACTACATGAAAACATGGATAAATCAGAGAAAATGACAGGAAACAGATGAGAACTTGTTTAGAACAGCTCAAAGAGATTCTCCATTCAGTTCTTATTGTAGTAAATGTAGCTAAGATCCGGGAAATCCTTATTTTGAGTTAAGATGACATGAAACACTGTATGAATCTCATATTCTTTACTTAAAGGAGACTAGAGTGCTAAATGTGTGTTATACAAGGTAGAATACCATTGAAATAGAGAATTTAACACGTTTGGCAGCTTTGGAAAGCCTTACACTTCACTGAAATGTAGTACTACACTCTATAACACAGTTGAGAGACAATGTTCCCGAGCTGCCTAAGTTCATAACAGTGTGTAGGAAGTTGTTTGATAAAGTGGGCAAAGCTTATACTTGGTCCAGAAGGCAGAATATAGGAAACTACATGAAAACATGGATAATTCAGAGAAAATGACTGGAAACAGATGAGAACTTGTTTAGAACAGCTCAAAGAGATTCTCCAGTCAGTTCTTAGTGTAGTAAAGGTAGCTAAGATCCGGGAAATCCTTAATTCGAGTTAGGATCACATGAAACACTGTATGAATCCTATATTCTTTACTTAAAGGAGACTAGAGTGGTAAATGTGTGTTATACAAGGTAGAATACCATTGAAATAGAGAAAGAAACACTTTCGGAAGCTTTGGAAAGCCTTACACTTCACTAAAATATAGTACAACACTCTGTAACACACTTGAGAGACAATGTCCCCGAGCTGCCTCAGTTCATAACAGTTTGTAGGAAGTTGTTTGATAAAGTGGGCAAAGCTTATACTTGGTCCAGAAGGCAGAATATAGGAAACTACATGAAAACATGGATAATTCAGAGAAAATGACTGTAAACAGATGAGAACTTGTTTAGAACAGCTCAAAGAGATTCTCCAGTCAGTTCTTAGTGTAGTAAAGGTAGCTAAGATCCGAGAAATCCTTAATTCGAGTTAGGATCACATGAAACACTGTATGAATCCTATATTCTTTACTTAAAGGAGACTAGAGTGGTAAATGTGTGTTATCCAAGGCAGAATACCATTGAAATAGAGAAAGAAACACTTTCGGCAGCTTTGGAAAGCCTTACACTTCACTAAAATATAGTACAACACTCTGTAACACACTTGATTGACAATGTTCCCGAGCTGCCTCAGTTCATAACAGTGTGTAGGAAGTTGTTTGATAAAGTGGGCAAAGCTTATACTTGGTCCAGAAGGCAGAATATAGGAAACTACATGAAAACATGGATAATTCAGAGAAAATGACTGTAAACAGATAACTTGTTTAGAACAGCTGAAAGAGATTCTCCAAATCATTTCTTAGTGTAGAAAAGGTAGCTAAGATCCGGGAAATCCTTAATTCAAGTTAAGATGACTTGAAACACTCTATGAATCCTATATTCTTTACTTAAAGGAGACTAGAGTGGTAAATGTGTGTTATACAAGGCAGAATACCATTGAAATAGAGAAAGAAACACTTTCGGCAGCTTTGGAAAGCCATACACTTCACTGAAATGTAGTACTACACTCTGTAACACAGTTGAGAGACAATGTTCCCAAGCTGCCTCAGTTCATAACAGTGTGTAGGAAGTTGTTTGATAAAGTGGGCAAAGCTTATATTTGGTCCAGAAGGCAGAATATAGGAAACTACATGAAAACATGGATAATTCAGAGAAAATGACTGTAAACAGATGAGAACTCGTTTAGAACAGCTCAAAGAGATTCTCCAGTCAGTTCTTAGTGTAGTAAAGGTAGCTAAGATCCGGGAAATCCTTAATTCGAGTTAGGATCACATGAAACACTGTATGAATCCTATATTCTTTACTTAAAGGAGACTAGAGTGGTAAATGTGTGTTATACAAGGCAGAATACCATTGAAATAGAGAAAGAAACACTTTCGGAAGCTTTGGAAAGCCTTACACTTCACTAAAATATAGTACAACACTCTGTAACACACTTGAGAGACAATGTTCCCGAGCTGCCTCAGTTCATAACAGTGTGTAGGAAATTGTTTGATAAAGTGGGCAAAGCTTATACTTGGACCAGAAGGCAGAATATAGGAAACTACATGAAAACATGGATAATTCAGAGAAAACGACTGTAAACAGATGAGAACTTCTTTAGAACAGCTCAAAGAGATTCTCCATTTAGTTCTTAGCGTAGTAAAGGTAGCTAAGATCCGGGAAATCCTTAATTCGAGTTAAGATCACATGAAACACTGTATGAATCCTATATTCTTTACTTGAAGGAGACTAGAGTGGTAAATGTGTGTTATACAAGGCAGAATACCACTGAAATAGAGAAAGAAACACGTTCGGCAGCTTTGGAAAGCCTTACACTTCACTGAAATGTAATACTACACTCTATAACACAGTTGAGAGACAATGTTCCCGAGCTGCCTCAGTTCATAACAGTGTGTAGGAAGTTGTTTGATAAAGTGGGCAAAGCTTATACTTGGACCAGAAGGCAGAATATAGGAAACTACATGAAAACATGGATAATTCAGAGAAAATGACTGTAAACAGATGAGAACTTGTTTAGAACAGCTCAAAGAGATTCTCCAGTCAGTTCTTAGCGTAGTAAAGGTAGCTAAGATCCGGGAAATCCTTAATTCGAGTTAAGATCACATGAAACACTGTATGAATCCTATATTCTTTACTTGAAGGAGACTAGAGTGGTAAATGTGTGTTATACAAGGCAGAATACCACTGAAATAGAGAAAGAAACACCTTGGGCAGCTTTGGAAAGCCTTACACTTCACTGAAATGTAATACTACACTCTATAACACAGTTGAGAGACAATGTTCCCGAGCTGCCTCAGTTCATAACAGTGTGTAGGAAGTTGTTTGATAAAGTGGGCAAAGCTTATACTTGGACCAGAAGGCAGAATATAGGAAACTACATGAAAACATGGATAATTCAGAGAAAATGACTGTAAACAGATGAGAACTTGTTTAGAACAGCTCAAAGAGATTCTCCAGTCAGTTCTTATTGTAGTAAATGTAGCTAAGATACGGGAAATCCTTATTTCGAGTTAAGATGACATGAAACACTGTATGAATCCTATATTCTTTACTTAAAGGAGACTAGAGTGGTAAATGTGTGTTATACAAGGCAGAATACCATTGAAATAGAGAAAGAAACACTTTCGGCAGCTTTGGAAAGCCATACACGTCACTGAAATGTAGTACTACACTCTGTAACACAGTTGAGAGACAATGTTCCCAAGCTCCCTCAGTTCATAACAGTGTGTAGGAAGTTGTTTGATAAAGTGGGCAAAGCTTATACTAGGACCAGAAGGCAGAATATAGGAAACTACATGAAAACATGGATAATTCAGAGAAAATGACTGTAAACAGATGAGAACTTGTTTAGAACCGCTCAAAGAGATTCTCCAAGTCAGTTATTAGTGTAGAAAAGGTAGCTAAGATCTGCAAAATCCTTAATTCGAGTTAAGATGACATGAAACACTGTATGAATCCTATATTCTTTACTTAAAGGAGGCTAGATTGGTAAATGTGTGTTATACAAGGCAGAATACCATTGAAATAGAGAAAGAAACACGTTCGGCAGCTTTGGAAAGCCTTATACTTCACTGAAATGTAGTACTACACTCTATAACACAGTTGAGAGACAATGTTCCCGAGATGCCTCAGTTCATAACAGTGTGTAGGAAGTTGTTTGATAACCTGGGCAAAGCTTATACTTGGTCCAGAAGGCAGAATATAGGAAACTACATGAAAACATGGATAATTCAGAGAAAATTACTGTAAACAGATGAGAACTTGTTTAGAACAGCTCAAAGAGATTCTCCAGTCAGTTCTTATTGTAGTAAATGTAGCTAAGATACAGGAAATCCTTAATTCGAGTTAAGATCACATGAAACACTGTATGAATCCTATATTCTTTACTTAAAGGAGACTAGAGTGCTAAATGTGTGTTATACAAGGTAGAATACCATTGAAATAGAGAATTAAACACGTTTGGCAGCTTTGGAAAGCCTTACACTTCACTGAAATGTAGTACTACACTCTATAACACAGTTGAGAGACAATGTTCCCGAGCTGCCTCAGTTCATAACAGTGTGTAGGAAGTTGTTTGATAAAGTGGGCAAAGCTTATACTTGGTCCAGAAGGCAGAATATAGGAAACTACCTGAAAACATGGATAATTCAGAGAAAATGACTGTAAACAGATGAGAACTTGTTTAGAACAGCTCAAAGAGATTCTCCAGTCAGTTCTTAGTGTAGTAAAGGTAGCTAAGATCCGGGAAATCCTTAATTCGAGTTAGGATCACATGAAACACTGTATGAATCCTATATTCTTTACTTAAAGGAGACTAGAGTGGTAAATGTGTGTTATCCAAGGCAGAATACCATTGAAATAGAGAAAAAAACACTTTCGGCAGCTTTGGAAAGCCTTACACTTCACTAAAATATAGTACAACACTCTGTAACACACTTGATTGAAAATGTTCCCGAGCTGCCTCAGTTCATAACAGTGTGTAGGAAGTTGTTTGATAAAGTGGGCAAAGCTTATACTTGGTCCAGAAGGCAGAATATAGGAAACTACATGAAAACATGGATAATTCAGAGAAAATGACTGTAAACCGATAACTTGTTTAGAACAGCTGAAAGAGATTCTCCAAATCATTTCTTAGTGTAGAAAAGGTAGCTAAGATCCGGGAAATCCTTAATTCAAGTTAAGATGACTTGAAACACTCTATGAATCCTATATTCTTTACTTAAAGGAGACTAGAGTGGTAAATGTGTGTTATACTAGGCAGAATACCATTGAAATAGAGAAAGAAACACTTTCGGCAGCTTTGGAAAGCCATACACTTCACTGAAATGTAGTACTACACTCTGTAACACAGTTGAGAGACAATGTTCCCAAGCTGCCTCAGTTCATAACAGTGTGTAGGAAGTTGTTTGATAAAGTGGAAAAAGCTTATACTTGGAACAGAAGGCAGAATATAGGAAACTACATGAAAACATGGATAATTCAGAGAAAATGACTGTAAACAGATGAGAACTTGTTTAGAACAGCTCAAAGAGATTCTCCAGTCAGTTCTTATTGTAGTAAATGTAGCTAAGATACGGGAAATCCTTAATTCGAGTTAAGATCACATGAAACACTGTATGAATCCTATATTCTTTACTTAAAGGAGACTAGAGTGCTAAATGTGTGTTATACAAGGTAGAATACCATTGAAATAGAGAATTAAACACGTTTGGCAGCTTTGGAAAGCCTTACACTTCACTGAAATGTAGTACTACACTCTATAACACAGTTGAGAGACAATGTTCCCTAGCTGCCTAAGTTCATAACAGTGTGTAGGAAGTTGTTTGATAAAGTGGGCAAAGCTTATACTTGGACTAGAAGGCAGAATATAGGAAACTACATGAAAACATGGATAAATCAGAGAAAATGACAGGAAACAGATGAGAACTTGTTTAGAACAGCTCAAAGAGATTCTCCATTCAGTTCTTATTGTAGTAAATGTAGCTAAGATCCGGGAAATCCTTATTTTGAGTTAAGATGACATGAAACACTGTATGAATCTCATATTCTTTACTTAAAGGAGACTAGAGTGCTAAATGTGTGTTATACAAGGTAGAATACCATTGAAATAGAGAATTTAACACGTTTGGCAGCTTTGGAAAGCCTTACACTTCACTGAAATGTAGTACTACACTCTATAACACAGTTGAGAGACAATGTTCCCGAGCTGCCTAAGTTCATAACAGTGTGTAGGAAGTTGTTTGATAAAGTGGGCAAAGCTTATACTTGGTCCAGAAGGCAGAATATAGGAAACTACATGAAAACATGGATAATTCAGAGAAAATGACTGGAAACAGATGAGAACTTGTTTAGAACAGCTCAAAGAGATTCTCCAGTCAGTTCTTAGTGTAGTAAAGGTAGCTAAGATCCGGGAAATCCTTAATTCGAGTTAGGATCACATGAAACACTGTATGAATCCTATATTCTTTACTTAAAGGAGACTAGAGTGGTAAATGTGTGTTATACAAGGCAGAATACCATTGAAATAGAGAAAGAAACACTTTCGGAAGCTTTGGAAAGCCTTACACTTCACTAAAATATAGTACAACACTCTGTAACACACTTGAGAGACAATGTTCCCGAGCTGCCTCAGTTCATAACAGTTTGTAGGAAGTTGTTTGATAAAGTGGGCAAAGCTTATACTTGGTCCAGAAGGCAGAATATAGGAAACTACATGAAAACATGGATAATTCAGAGAAAATGACTGTAAACAGATGAGAACTTGTTTAGAACAGCTCAAAGAGATTCTCCAGTCAGTTCTTAGTGTAGTAAAGGTAGCTAAGATCCGGGAAATCCTTAATTCGAGTTAGGATCACATGAAACACTGTATGAATCCTATATTCTTTACTTAAAGGAGACTAGAGTGGTAAATGTGTGTTATCCAAGGCAGAATACCATTGAAATAGAGAAAGAAACACTTTCGGCAGCTTTGGAAAGCCTTACACTTCACTAAAATATAGTACAACACTCTGTAACACACTTGATTGACAATGTTCCTGAGCTGCCTCAGTTCATAACAGTGTGTAGGAAGTTGTTTGATAAAGTGGGCAAAGCTTATACTTGGTCCAGAAGGCAGAATATAGGAAACTACATGAAAACATGGATAATTCAGAGAAAATGACTGTAAACAGATAACTTGTTTAGAACAGCTGAAAGAGATTCTCCAAATCATTTCTTAGTGTAGAAAAGGTAGCTAAGATCCGGGAAATCCTTAATTCAAGTTAAGATGACTTGAAACACTCTATGAATCCTATATTCTTTACTTAAAGGAGACTAGAGTGGTAAATGTGTGTTATACAAGGCAGAATACCATTGAAATAGAGAAAGAAACACTTTCGGCAGCTTTGGAAAGCCATACACTTCACTGAAATGTAGTACTACACTCTGTAACACAGTTGAGAGACAATGTTCCCAAGCTGCCTCAGTTCATAACAGTGTGTAGGAAGTTGTTTGATAAAGTGGGCAAAGCTTATATTTGGTCCAGAAGGCAGAATATAGGAAACTACATGAAAACATGGATAATTCAGAGAAAATGACTGTAAACAGATGAGAACTTGTTTAGAACAGCTCAAAGAGATTCTCCAGTCAGTTCTTAGTGTAGTAAAGGTAGCTAAGATCCGGGAAATCCTTAATTCGAGTTAGGATCACATGAAACACTGTATGAATCCTATATTCTTTACTTAAAGGAGACTAGAGTGGTAAATGTGTGTTATACAAGGCAGAATACCATTGAAATAGAGAAAGAAACACTTTCGGAAGCTTTGGAAAGCCTTACACTTCACTAAAATATAGTACAACACTCTGTAACACACTTGAGAGACAATGTTCCCGAGCTGCCTCAGTTCATAACAGTGTGTAGGAAATTGTTTGATAAAGTGGGCAAAGCTTATACTTGGACCAGAAGGCAGAATATAGGAAACTACATGAAAACATGGATAATTCAGAGAAAACGACTGTAAACAGATGAGAACTTCTTTAGAACAGCTCAAAGAGATTCTCCAGTCAGTTCTTAGCGTAGTAAAGGTAGCTAAGATCCGGGAAATCCTTAATTCGAGTTAAGATCACATGAAACACTGTATGAATCCTATATTCTTTACTTGAAGGAGACTAGAGTGGTAAATGTGTGTTATACAAGGCAGAATACCACTGAAATAGAGAAAGAAACACGTTCGGCAGCTTTGGAAAGCCTTACACTTCACTGAAATGTAATACTACACTCTATAACACAGTTGAGAGACAATGTTCCCGAGCTGCCTCAGTTCATAACAGTGTGTAGGAAGTTGTTTGATAAAGTGGGCAAAGCTTATACTTGGACCAGAAGGCAGAATATAGGAAACTACATGAAAACATGGATAATTCAGAGAAAATGACTGTAAACAGATGAGAACTTGTTTAGAACAGCTCAAAGAGATTCTCCAGTCAGTTCTTAGCGTAGTAAAGGTAGCTAAGATCCGGGAAATCCTTAATTCGAGTTAAGATCACATGAAACACTGTATGAATCCTATATTCTTTACTTGAAGGAGACTAGAGTGGTAAATGTGTGTTATACAAGGCAGAATACCACTGAAATAGAGAAAGAAACACGTTCGGCAGCTTTGGAAAGCCTTACACTTCACTGAAATGTAATACTACACTCTATAACACAGTTGAGAGACAATGTTCCCGAGCTGCCTCAGTTCATAACAGTGTGTAGGAAGTTGTTTGATAAAGTGGGCAAAGCTTATACTTGGACCAGAAGGCAGAATATAGGAAACTACATGAAAACATGGATAATTCAGAGAAAATGACTGTAAACAGATGAGAACTTGTTTAGAACAGCTCAAAGAGATTCTCCAATCAGTTCTTAGTGTAGTAAAGGTACCTAAGATCCAGGAAATCCTTAATTCGAGTTAAGATGACATGAAACACTGTATGAATCCTATATTCTTTACTTAAAGGAGAATAGAGTGGTAAATGTGTGTTATACAAGGCAGAATGCCATTGAAATAGAGAAAGAAACACATTCGACATCTTTGGAAAGCATTACACTTCACTGAAATGTAGTACTACACTCTATAACACAGTTGAGAGACAATGTTCCCGAGCTGCCTCACTTCATAACAGTGTGTAGGAAGTTGTTTGATAAAGTGGGCAAAGCTTATACTTGGACCAGAAGGCAGAATATAGGAAACTACATGAAAACATGGATAATTCAGAGAAAATGACTGTAAACAGATGAGAACTTGTTTAGAACAGCTCAAAGAGATTCTCCAAGTCAGTTCTTAGTGTAGAAAAGGTAGCTGAGATCCGGGAAATCCTTAATTCAAGTTAAGATCACATGAAACACTGTATGAATCCTATATTCTTTACTTAAAGGAGACTGGAGTGGTAAATGTGTGTTATACAAGGCAGAATACCACTGAAATAAAGAAAGAAACACGTTCGGCAGCTTTGGAAAGCCTACACTTCACTGAAATGTAATACTACACTCTATAACACAGTTGAGGGACAATGTTCCCGAGCAGCCTCAATTCATAACAGTGTGTAGGAAGTTGTTTGATAAAGTGGGCAAAGCTTATACTTGGACCAGAAGGCAGAATATAGGAAACTACATGAAAACATGGATAATTCAGAGAAAATGACTGTAAACAGATGAGAACTTGTTTAGAACAGCTCAAAGAGATTCTCTAATCAGTTCTTAGTGTAGTAAAGGTAGCTAAGATCCGGGAAATCCTTAATTCGAGTTAAGATGACATGAAACACTGTATGAATCCTATATTCTTTACTTAAGGGAGAATAGAGTGGTAAATGTGTGTTATACAGGGCAGAATGCCATTGAAATAGAGAAAGAAACACATTCGACATATTTGGAAAGCATTACACTTCACTGAAATGTAGTACTACACTCTATAACACAGTTGAGAGACAATGTTCCCGAGCTGCCTCACTTCATAACAGTGTGTAGGAAGTTGTTTGATAAAGTGGGCAAAGCTTATACTTGGACCAGAAGGCAGAATTTAGGAAATTACATGAAAACATGGATAATTCAGAGAAAATGACTGTAAACAGATGAGAACTTGTTTAGAACAGCTCAAAGAGATTCTCCATTCAGTTCTTAGTAAATGTAGCTAAGATCCGGGAAATCCTTAATTCGAGTTAAGATCACATGAAACACTGTATGAATCCTATATTCCTTACTTAAAGGAGACTAGAGTGGTAAATGTGTGTTATACAAGGCAGAATACCATTGAAATAGAGAAAGAAACACGTTCGGCAGCTTTGGAAAGCCTTACACTTCACTGAAATGTAGTACTACACACTATAACACAGTTGAGAGACAATGTTCCCGAGCTGCCTCAGTTCATAACAGTGTGTAGGAAGTTGTTTGATAAAGTGGGCAAAGCTTATACTAGGACCAGAAGGCAGAATATAGGAAACTACATGAAAACATGGATAATTCAGAGAAAATGACAGGAAACAGATGAGAACTTGTTTAGAACACTGAAAGAGATTCTCCAAATCAGTTCTTAGTGTAGAAAAGGTAGCTAAGATCCGGGAAATCCTTAATTCAAGTTAAGATGACTTGAAACACTCGATGAATTCTATATTCTTTACTTAAAGGAGACTAGAGTCGTAAATGTGTGTTATACAAGGCAGAATACCATTGAAATAGAGAAAGAAACACTTTCGGCAGCTTTAGAAAGCCTTACACTTCACTGAAATTTAGTACTACACTCTATAACACAGTTGAGAGACAATGTTCCCGAGCTGCCTCAGTTCATAACAGTGTGTAGGAAGTTGTTTGATAAAGTGGGCAAAGCTTATACTTGGACCAGAAGGCAGAATATAGGAAACTACATGAAAACATGGATAATTCAGAGAAAATGACTGTAAACATATGAGAACTTGTTTAGAACAGCTCAAAGAGATTCTCCGGTCAGTTCTCAGCATAGTAAAGGTAGCTAAGATCCGGGAAATCCTTAATTCGAGTTAAGATGACATAAAACACTGTATGAATCCTATATTCTTTACTTAAAGGAGACTAGAGTGCTAAATGTGTGTTATACAAGGCAGAATACCATCGAAATAGAGAAAGAAACTTGTTCGGCAGCTTTGGAAAGCCTTACACTTCACTGAAATGTAATACTAAACTCTATAACACAGTTGAGAGACAATGTTCCTGAGCTGCCTCAGTTCATAACAGTGTGTAGGAAGTTGTTTGATAAAGTGGGCAAAGCTTATACTTGGACCAGAAGGCAGAATATAGGAAACTACATGAAAACATGGATAATTCAGAGAAAATGACTGTAAACAGATGAGAACTTGTTTAGAACAGCTCAAAGAGATTCTCCAGTCAGTTCTTAGCGTAGTAAAGGTAGCTAAGATCCGGGAAATCCTTAATTCGAGTTAAGATCACATGAAACACTGTATGAATCCTATATTCTTTACTTGAAGGAGACTAGAGTGGTAAATGTGTGTTATACAAGGCAGAATACCACTGAAATAGAGAAAGAAACACGTTCGTCAGCTTTGGAAAGCCTTACACTTCACTGAAATGTAGTACTACACTCTATAACACAGTTGAGAGACAATGTTCCCGAGCTGCCTCAGTTCATAACAGTGTGTAGGAAGTTGTTTGATAAAGTGGGCAAAGCTTATACTTGGACCAGAAGGCAGAATATAGGAAACTACATGAAAACATGGATAATTCAGAGAAAATGACTGTAAACAGATGAGAACTTGTTTAGAACAGCTCAAAGAGATTCTCCAGTCAGTTCTTAGCGTAGTAAAGGTAGCTAAGATCCGGGAAATCCTTAATTCGAGTTAAGATCACATGAAACACTGTATGAATCCTATATTCTTTACTTGAAGGAGACTGGAGTGGTAAATGTGTGTTTTACAAGGCAGAATACCATTAAAATCGAGAAAGAAACACGTTCGGCAGCTTTGGAAAGCCTTACACTTCACTGAAATGTAGTACTACACTCTGTAACACAGTTGAGAGACAATGTTCCCGAGCTGCCTCAGTTCATAACAGTGTGTAGGAAGTTGTTTTATAAAGTGGGCAATGCTTATACTTGGACCAGAAGGCAGAATATAGGAAACTGCATGAAAACATGGATAATTCAGAGAAAATGACTGTAAACAGATGAGAACTTGTTTAGAACAGCTCAAAGAGATTCTCCAGTCAGTTCTTAGTGTAGTAAAGGTAGCTAAGATCCGGGAAATCCTTAATTCGAGTTAAGATCACATGAAACACTGTATGAATCCTATATTCTTTACTTAAAGGAGAATAGAGTGGTAAATGTGCGTTATACAAGGCACAATACCATTTAAATAGAGAAAGAAAAACGTTTGGCAGCTTTGGAAAGCCTTACACTTCACTGAAATGTAGTACTACACTCTATAACACAGTTGAGAGACAATGTTCCCGAGCTGCCTCAGTTCATAAGAGTGTGTAGGAAGTTGTTTGATAAAGTGGGCAAAGCTTATACTTGGACCAGAAGGCAGAATATAGGAAACTACATGAAAACATGGATAATTCAGAGAAAATGACTGTAAACAGATGAGAACTTGTTTAGAACACCTCAAAGAGATTCTCCAGTTAGTTCTTAGGGTAGTAAAGGTAGCTAAGATCCGGGAAATCCTTAATTCGAGTTAAGATCACATGAAACACTGTATGAATCCTATATTCTTTACTTGAAGGAGACTAGAGTGGTAAATGTGTGTTATACAAGGCAGAATACCATTGAAATAGAGAAAGAAACACGTTGGGCAGCTTTTGGAAAGCCTTACACTTCACTGAAATGTAATACTACACTCTATAACACAGTTGAGAGACAATGTTCCCGAGCTGCCTCAGTTCATAACAGTGTGTAGGAAGTTGTTTGATAAAATGGGCAAAGCTTATACTTGGACCAGAAGGCAGAATATAGGAAACTACATGAAAACATGGATAATTCAGAGAAAATGACTGTAAACAGATGAGAACTTGTTTAGAACAGCTCAAAGAGATTCTCCAATCAGTTCTTAGTGTAGTAAACGTAGCTAAGATCCGGGAAATCCTTAATTCGAGTTAAGATGACATGAAACACTGTATGAATCCTATATTCTTTACTGAAAGGAGAATAGAGTGGTAAATGTGTGTTATGCAAGGCAGAATGCCATTGAAATAGAGAAAGAAACACATTTGGCATCTTTGGAAAGCCTTACACTTCACTGAAATGTAGTACTACACTCTATAACACAGTTGAGAGACAATGTTCCCGAGCTACCTCAGTTCATAACAGTGTGTAGGAAGTTGTTTGATAACGTGGGCAAAGCTTATACTTGGACCAGAAGGCAGAATATAGGAAACTACATGAAAACATGGATAATTCAGAGAAAATGACTGGAAACAGATGAGAACTTGTTTAGAACAGCTGAAAGAGATACTCCAAATCAGTTCTTAGTGTAGAAAAGGTAGCTAAGATCCGGGAAATCCTTAATTCAAGTTAAGATGACTTGAAACACTCTATGAATCCTATATTCTTTACTTAAAGGAGACTAGAGTGGTAAATGTGTGTTATACAAGGCAGAATACCATTGAAATAGAGAAAGAAACACGTTCGGCAGCTTTGGAAAGCCTTACACTTCACTGAAATGTAGTACTACACTCTATAACACAGTTGAGAGACAATGTTCCCGAGCTGCCTCAGTTCATAACAGTGTGTATGAAGTTGTTTGATAACGTGGGCAAAGCTTATACTTGGACCAGAAGGCAGAATATAGGAAACTACATGAAAACATGGATAATTCAGAGAAAATGACTGGAAACAGATGAGAACTTGTTTAGAACAGCTGAAAGAGATTCTCCAAATCAGTTCTTAGTGTAGAAAAGGTAGCTAAGATCCGGGAAATCCTTAATTCAAGTTAAGATGACATGAAACACTCTATGAATCCTATATTCTTTACTTAAAGGAGACTAGAGTGGTAAATGTGTGTTATACAAGGCAGAATACCATTGAAATAGAGAAAGAAACACGTTCGGCAGCTTTGGAAAGCCTTACACTTCACTGAAATGTAGTACTACACTCTATAACACAGTTGAGAGACAATGTTCCCGAGCTGCCTCAGTTCATAACAGTGTGTAGGAAGTTGTTTGATAAAGTGGGCAAAGCTTATACTTGGACCAGAAGGCAGAATATAGGAAACTACATGAAAACATGGATAATTCAGAGAAAATGACTGGAAACAGATGAGAGATTGTTTAGAACAGCTGAAAGAGATTCTCCAAATCAGTTCTTAGTGTAGAAAAGGTAGCTAAGATCCGGGAAATCCTTAATTCAAGATAAGATGACTTGAAACACTGTATGAATCCTATATTCTTTACTAAAAGGAGACTGGAGTGGTAAATGTGTGTTTTACAAGGCAGAATACCATTGAAATAGAGAAAGAAACTCGTTCGGCAGCTTTGGAAACCCTTACACTTCACTGAAATATAGTACTACACTCTGTAACACAGTTGAGAGACAATGTTCTCCAGCTGCCTCAGTTCATAACAGTGTGTAGGAAGTTGTTTGATAAAGTGGGCAAAGCTTATACTTGGACCAGAAGGCAGAATATAGGAAACTACATGAAAACATGTATAATTCAGAGAAAATGACTATAAACATATGAGAACTTGTTTAGAACAGCTCAAAGAGATTCTCCGGTCAGTTCTCAGCATAGTAAAGGTAGCTAAGATCCGGGAAATCCTTAATTCGAGTTAAGATGACATAAAACACTGTATGAATCCTATATTCTTTACTTAAAGGAGACTAGAGTGCTAAATGTGTGTTATACAAGGCAGAATACCATCGAAATAGAGAAAGAAACATGTTCGGCAGCTTTGGAAAGCCTTACACTTCACTGAAATGTAATACTACACTCTATAACACAGTTGAGAGACAATGTTCCTGAGCTGCCTCAGTTCATAACAGTGTGTAGGAAGTTGTTTGATAAAGTGGGCAAAGCTTATACTTGGACCAGAAGGCAGAATATAGGAAACTACATGAAAACATGGATAATTCAGAGAAAATGACTGTAAACAGATGAGAACTTGTTTAGAACAGCTCAAAGAGATTCTCCAGTCAGTTCTTAGCGTAGTAAAGGTAGCTAAGATCCGGGAAATCCTTAATTCGAGTTAAGATCACATGAAACACTGTATGAATCCTATATTCTTTACTTGAAGGAGACTAGAGTGGTAAATGTGTGTTATACAAGGCAGAATACCACTGAAATAGAGAAAGAAACACGTTCGGCAGCTTTGGAAAGCCTTACACTTCACTGAAATGCAATACTACACTCTATAACACAGTTGAGAGACAATGTTCCCGAGCTGCCTCAGTTCATAACAGTGTGTAGGAAGTTGTTTGATAAAGTGGGCAAAGCTTATACTTGGACCAGAAGGCAGAATATAGGAAACTACATGAAAACATGGATAATTCAGAGAAAATGACTGTAAACAGATGAGAACTTGTTTAGAACAGCTCAAAGAAATTCTCCAATCAGTTCTTAGTGTAGTAAAGGTAGCTAAGATCCAGGAAATCCTTAATTCGAGTTAAGATGACATGAAACACTGTATGAATCCTATAATCTTTACTTAAAGGAGAATAGATTGGTAAATGTGTGTTATACAAGGCAGAATGCCATTGAAATAGAGAAAGAAACACATTCGACATCTTTGGAAAGCATTACACTTCACTGAAATGTAGTACTACACTCTATAACACAGTTGAGAGACAATGTTCCCGAGCTGCCTCACTTCATAACAGTGTGTAGGAAGTTGTTTGATAAAGTGGGCAAAGCTTATACTTGGACCAGAAGGCAGAATATAGGAAACTACATGAAAACATGGATAATTCAGAGAAAATGACTGTAAACAGATGAGAACTTGTTTAGAACAGCTCAAAGAGATTCTCCAAGTCAGTTCTTAGTGTAGAAAAGGTAGCTGAGATCCGGGAAATCCTTAATTCAAGTTAAGATCACATGAAACACTGTATGAATCCTATATTCTTTACTTAAAGGAGACTGGAGTGGTAAATGTGTGTTATACAAGGCAGAATACCACTGAAATAGAGAAAGAAACACTTCCGGCAGCTTTGGAAAGCCTTACACTTCACTGAAATGTAATACTACACTCTATAACACAGTTGAGAGACAATGTTCCCGAGCTGCCTCAATTCATAACAGTGTGTAGGAAGTTGTTTGATAAAGTGGGCAAAGCTTATACTTGGACCAGAAGGCAGAATATAGGAAACTACATGAAAACATGGATAATTCAGAGAAAATGACTGTAAACAGATGAGAACTTGTTTAGAACAGCTCAAAGAGATTCTCCAATCAGTTCTTAGTGTAGTAAAGGTAGCTAAGATCCGGGAAATCCTTAATTCGAGTTAAGATGTCATGAAACACTGTATGAATCCTATATTCTTTACTTAAGGGAGAATAGAGTGGTAAATGTGTGTTATACAGGGCAGAATGCCATTGAAATAGAGAAAGAAACACATTCGACATATTTGGAAAGCATTACACTTCACTGAAATGTAGTACTACACTCTATAACACAGTTGAGAGACAATGTTCCTGAGCTGCCTCAGTTCATAACAGTGTGTAGGAAGTTGTTTGATAAAGTGGGCAAAGCTTATACTTGGACCAGAAGGCAGAATATAGGAAACTACATGAAAACATGCATAATTCAGAGAAAATGACTGTAAACAGATGAGAACTTGTTTAGAACAGCTCAAAGAGATTCTCCAGTCAGTTTTTATTGTAGTAAATGTAGCTAAGATCCGGGAAATCCTTAATTCGAGTTAAGATCACATGAAACACTGTATGAATCCTATATTCTTTACTTAAAGGAGACTAGAGTGCTAAATGTGTGTTATACAAGGTAGAATACCATTGAAATAGAGAATTAAATACGTTTGGCTGCTTTGGAAAGCCTTACACTTCACTGAAATGTAGTACTACACTCTATAACACAGTTGAGAGACAATGTTCCCGAGCTGCCTCAGTTCATAACAGTGTGTAGGAAGTTGTTTGATAAAGTGGGCAAAGCTTATACTTGGACCAGAAGGCAGAATATAGGAAACTAAATGAAAACATGGATAATTCAGAGAAAATGACTGTAAACAGATGAGAACTTGTTTAGAACAGCTCAAAGAGATTCTCCAAGTCAATTCTTAGCGTAGTAAAGGTAGCTAAGATCCGGGAAATCATTAATTCGAGTTAAGATCACATGAAACACTGTATGAATCCTATATTCCTTACTTAAAGGAGACTAGAGTGGTAAATATGTGTTATACAAGGCAGGATACCATTGAAATAGAGAAAGAAACACGTTCGGCAGCTTTGGAAACCCTTAAACTTCACTGAAATGTAGTACTACACACTATAACACAGTTGAGAGACAATGTTCCCGAGCTGCCTCAGTTCATAACAGTGTGTAGGAAGTTGTTTGATAAAGTGGGCAAAGCTTATACTAGGACCAGAAGGCAGAATATAGGAAACTACATGAAAACATGGGTAATTCAGAGAAAATGACTGGAAACAGATGAGAGATTGTTTAGAACAGCTGAAAGAGATTCTCCAAATCAGTTCTTAGTGTAGAAAAGGTAGCTAAGATCCGGGAAATCCTTAATTCAAGTTAAGATGACTTGAAACACTGTATGAATCCTATATTCTTTACTAAAAGGAGACTGGAGTGGTAAATGTGTGTTTTACAAGGCAGAATACCATTGAAATAGAGAAAGAAACTCGTTCGGCAGCTTTGGAAAGCCTTACACTTCACTGAAATATAGTACTACACTCTGTAACACAGTTGAGAGACAATGTTCCCGAGCTGCCTCAGTTCATAACAGTGTGTAGGAAGTTGTTTGATAAAGTGGGCAAAGCTTATACTTGGACCAGAAGGCAGAATATAGGAAACTACATGAAAACATGCATAATTCAGAGAAAATGACTGTAAACAGATGAGAACTTGTTTAGAACAGCTCAAAGAGATTCTCCAGTCAGTTTTTATTATAGTAAATGTAGCTAAGATCCGGGAAATCCTTAATTCGAGTTAAGATCACATGAAACACTGTATGAATCCTATATTCTTTACTTAAAGGAGACTAGAGTGCTAAATGTGTGTTATACAAGGTAGAATACCATTGAAATAGAGAATTAAATACGTTTGGCAGCTTTGGAAAGCCTTACACTTCACTGAAATGTAGTACTACACTCTATAACACAGTTGAGAGACAATGTTCCCGAGCTGCCTCAGTTCATAACAGTGTGTAGGAAGTTGTTTGATAAAGTGGGCAAAGCTTATACTTGGACCAGAAGGCAGAATATAGGAAACTAAATGAAAACATGGATAATTCAGAGAAAATGACTGTAAACAGATGAGAACTTGTTTAGAACAGCTCAAAGAGATTCTCCAAGTCAATTCTTAGCGTAGTAAAGGTAGCTAAGATCCGGGAAATCCTTAATTCGAGTTAAGATCACATGAAACACTGTATGAATCCTATATTCTTTACTTGAAGGAGACTAGAGTGGTAAATGTGTGTTATACAAGGCAGAATACCACTGAAATAGAGAAAGAAACATGTTCGGCAGCTTTGGAAAGCCTTACACTTCACTGAAATGTAATACTACACTCTATAACACAGTTGAGAGACAATGTTCCCGAGCTGCCTCAGTTCATAACAGTGTGTAGGAAGTTGTTTGATAAAGTGGGCAAAGCTTATACTTGGACCAGAAGGCAGAATATAGGAAACTACATGAAAACATGGATAACTCAGAGAAAATGACTGTAAACAGATGAGAACTTGTTTAGAACAGCTCAAAGAGATTCTCCAATCAGTTCTTAGTGTAGTAAAGGTAGCTAAGATCCAGGAAATCCTTAATTCGAGTTAAGATGACATGAAACACTGTATGAATCCTATAATCTTTACTTAAAGGAGAATAGAGTGGTAAATGTGTGTTATACAAGGCAGAATGCCATTGAAATAGAGAAAGAAACACATTCGACATCTTTGGAAAGCATTACACTTCACTGAAATGTAGTACTACACTCTATAACACAGTTGAGAGACAATGTTCCCGAGCTGCCTCACTTCATAACAGTGTGTAGGAAGTTGTTTGATAAAGTGGGCAAAGCTTATACTTGGACCAGAAGGCAGAATATAGGAAACTACATGAAAACATGGATAATTCAGAGAAAATGACTGTAAACAGATGAGAACTTGTTTAGAACAGCTCAAAGAGATTCTCCAAGTCAGTTCTTAGTGTAGAAAAGGTAGCTGAGATCCGGGAAATCCTTAATTCAAGTTAAGATCACATGAAACACTGTATGAATCCTATATTCTTTACTTAAAGGAGACTGGAGTGGTAAATGTGTGTTATACAAGGCAGAATACCACTGAAATAGAGAAAGAAACACTTCCGGCAGCTTTGGAAAGCCTTACACTTCACTGAAATGTAATACTACACTCTATAACACAGTTGAGAGACAATGTTCCCGAGCTGCCTCAGTTCATAACAGTGTGTAGGAAGTTGTTTGATAAAGTGGGCAAAGCTTATACTTGGAACAGAAGGCAGAATATAGGAAACTAAATGAAAACATGGATAATTCAGAGAAAATGACTGTAAACAGATGAGAACTTGTTTAGAACAGCTCAAAGAGATTCTCCAAGTCAATTCTTAGCGTAGTAAAGGTAGCTAAGATCCGGGAAATCATTAATTCGAGTTAAGATCACATGAAACACTGTATGAATCCTATATTCCTTACTTAAAGGAGACTAGAGTGGTAAATATGTGTTATACAAGGCAGGATACCATTGAAATAGAGAAAGAAACACGTTCGGCAGCTTTGGAAACCCTTAAACTTCACTGAAATGTAGTACTACACACTATAACACAGTTGAGAGACAATGTTCCCGAGCTGCCTCAGTTCATAACAGTGTGTAGGAAGTTGTTTGATAAAGTGGGCAAAGCTTATACTAGGACCAGAAGGCAGAATATAGGAAACTACATGAAAACATGGGTAATTCAGAGAAAATGACTGGAAACAGATGAGAGATTGTTTAGAACAGCTGAAAGAGATTCTCCAAATCAGTTCTTAGTGTAGAAAAGGTAGCTAAGATCCGGGAAATCCTTAATTCAAGTTAAGATGACTTGAAACACTGTATGAATCCTATATTCTTTACTAAAAGGAGACTGGAGTGGTAAATGTGTGTTTTACAAGGCAGAATACCATTGAAATAGAGAAAGAAACTCGTTCGGCAGCTTTGGAAAGCCTTACACTTCACTGAAATATAGTACTACACTCTGTAACACAGTTGAGAGACAATGTTCCCGAGCTGCCTCAGTTCATAACAGTGTGTAGGAAGTTGTTTGATAAAGTGGGCAAAGCTTATACTTGGACCAGAAGGTAGAATATAGGAAACTACATGAAAACATGGATAATTCAGAGAAAATGACTGTAAACAGATGAGAACTTGTTTAGAACAGCTCAAAGAGATTCTCCAATCAGTTCTTAGTGTAGTAAAGGTAGCTAAGATCCGGGAAATCCTTAATTCGAGTTAAGATGACATGAAACACTGTATGAATCCTATATTCTTTACTTAAGGGAGAATAGAGTGGTAAATGTGTGTTATAAAGGGCAGAATGCCATTGAAATAGAGAAAGAAACACATTCGACATATTTGGAAAGCATTACACTTCACTGAAATGTATTACTACACTCTATAACACAGTTGAGAGACAATGTTCCTGAGCTGCCTCAGTTCATAACAGTGTGTAGGAAGTTGTTTGATAAAGTGGGCAAAGCTTATACTTGGACCAGAAGGCAGAATATAGGAAACTACATGAAAACATGCATAATTCAGAGAAAATGACTGTAAACAGATGAGAACTTGTTTAGAACAGCTCAAAGAGATTCTCCAGTCAGTTTTTATTATAGTAAATGTAGCTAAGATCCGGGAAATCCTTAATTCGAGTTAAGATCACATGAAACACTGTATGAATCCTATATTCTTTACTTAAAGGAGACTAGAGTGCTAAATGTGTGTTATACAAGGTAGAATACCATTGAAATAGAGAATTAAATACGTTTGGCAGCTTTGGAAAGCCTTACACTTCACTGAAATGTAGTACTACACTCTATAACACAGTTGAGAGACAATGTTCCCGAGCTGCCTCAGTTCATAACAGTGTGTAGGAAGTTGTTTGATAAAGTGGGCAAAGCTTATACTTGGACCAGAAGGCAGAATATAGGAAACTAAATGAAAACATGGATAATTCAGAGAAAATGACTGTAAACAGATGAGAACTTGTTTAGAACAGCTCAAAGAGATTCTCCAAGTCAATTCTTAGCGTAGTAAAGGTAGCTAAGATCCGGGAAATCCTTAATTCGAGTTAAGATCACATGAAACACTGTATGAATCCTATATTCTTTACTTTAAGGAGACTAGAGTGGTAAATGTGTGTTATACAAGGCAGAATACCACTGAAATAGAGAAGGAAACACGTTCGGCAGCTTTGGAAAGCCTTACACTTCACTGAAATGTAATACTACACTCTATAACACAGTTGAGAGACAATGTTCCCGAGCTGCCTCAGTTCATAACAGTGTGTAGGAAGTTGTTTGATAAAGTGGGCAAAGCTTATACTTGGACCAGAAGGCAGAATATAGGAAACTACATGAAAACATGGATAATTCAGAGAAAATGACTGTAAACAGATGAGAACTTGTTTAGAACAGCTCAAAGAGATTCTCCAATCAGTTCTTAGTGTAGTAAAGGTAGCTAAGATCCAGGAAATCCTTAATTCGAGTTAAGATGACATGAAACACGGTATGAATCCTATATTCTTTACTTAAAGGAGAATAGAGTGGTAAATGTGTGTTATACAAGGCAGAATGCCATTGAAATAGAGAAAGAAAGACATTCGACATCTTTGGAAAGCATTACACTTCACTGAAATGTAGTACTACACTCTATAACACAGTTGAGAGACAATGTTCCCGAGCTGCCTCACTTCATAACAGTGTGTAGGAAGTTGTTTGATAAAGTGGGCAAAGCTTATACTTGGACCAGAAGGCTGAATATAGGAAACTACATGAAAACATGGATAATTCAGAGAAAATGACTGTAAACAGATGAGAACTTGTTTAGAACAGCTCAAAGAGATTCTCCAAGTCAGTTCTTAGTGTAGTAAATGTAGCTAAGATCTGGGAAATCCTTAATTCAAGTTAAGATCACATGAAACACTGTATGAATCCTATATTCTTTACTTAAAGGAGACTGGAGTGGTAAATGTGTGTTATACAAGGCAGAATACCACTGAAATAGAGAAAGAAACACGTTCGGCAGCTTTGGAAAGCCTTACACTTCACTGAAATGTAATACTACACTCTATAACACAGTTGAGAGACAATGTTCCCGAGCTGCCTCACTTCATAACAGTGTGTAGGAAGTTGTTTGATAAAGTGGGCAAAGCTTATACTTGGACCAGAAGGCAGAATATAGGAAACTACATGAAAACATGGATAATTCAGAGAAAATGACTGGAAACAGATGAGAGATTGTTTAGAACAGCTGAAAGAGATTCTCCAAATCAGTTCTTAGTGTAGAAAATGTAGCTAAGATCCGGGAAATCCTTAATTCGAGTTAAGATGACATAAAACACTGTATGAATCCTATATTCTTTACTTAAAGTAGACTAGAGTGGTAAATGTGTGTTATACAAGGCAGAATACCATCGAAATAGAGAAAGAAACATGTTCGGCAGCTTTGGAAAGCCTTACACTTCACTGAAATGTAATACTACACTCTATAACACAGTTGAGAGACAATGTTCCTGAGCTGCCTCAGTTCATAACAGTGTGTAGGAAGTTGTTTGATAAAGTGGGCAAAGCTTATACTTGGACCAGAAGGCAGAATATAGGAAACTACATGAAAACATGGATAATTCAGAGAAAATGACTGTAAACAGATGAGAACTTGTTTAGAAAAGCTCAAAGAGATTCTCCAGTTAGTTCTTAGCGTAGTAAAGGTAGGTAAGATTCGGGAAATCCTTAATTCGAGTAAAGATCACGTGAAACACTGTATGAATCCTATATTCTTTACTTGAAGGAGACTAGAGTGGTAAATGTGTGTTATACAAGGCAGAATACCACTGAAATAGAGAAGGAAACACGTTCGGCAGCTTTGGAAAGCCTTACACTTCACTGAAATGTAATACTACACTCTATAACACAGTTGAGAGACAATGTTCCCGAGCTGCCTCAGTTCATAACAGTGTGTAGGAAGTTGTTTGATAAAGTGGGCAAAGCTTATACTTGGACCAGAAGGCAGAATATAGGAAACTACATGAAAACATGGATAATTCAGAGAAAATGACTGTAAACAGATGAGAACTTGTTTAGAACAGCTCAAAGAGATTCTCCAATCAGTTCTTAGTGTAGTAAAGGTAGCTAAGATCCAGGAAATCCTTAATTCGAGTTAAGATGACATGAAACACGGTATGAATCCTATATTCTTTACTTAAAGGAGAATAGAGTGGTAAATGTGTGTTATACAAGGCAGAATGCCATTGAAATAGAGAAAGAAAGACATTCGACATCTTTGGAAAGCATTACACTTCACTGAAATGTAGTACTACACTCTATAACACAGTTGAGAGACAATGTTCCCGAGCTGCCTCACTTCATAACAGTGTGTAGGAAGTTGTTTGATAAAGTGGGCAAAGCTTATACTTGGACCAGAAGGCTGAATATAGGAAACTACATGAAAACATGGATAATTCAGAGAAAATGACTGTAAACAGATGAGAACTTGTTTAGAACAGCTCAAAGAGATTCTCCAAGTCAGTTCTTAGTGTAGTAAATGTAGCTAAGATCTGGGAAATCCTTAATTCAAGTTAAGATCACATGAAACACTGTATGAATCCTATATTCTTTACTTAAAGGAGACTGGAGTGGTAAATGTGTGTTATACAAGGCAGAATACCACTGAAATAGAGAAAGAAACACGTTCGGCAGCTTTGGAAAGCCTTACACTTCACTGAAATGTAATACTACACTCTATAACACAGTTGAGAGACAATGTTCCCGAGCTGCCTCACTTCATAACAGTGTGTAGGAAGTTGTTTGATAAAGTGGGCAAAGCTTATACTTGGACCAGAAGGCAGAATATAGGAAACTACATGAAAACATGGATAATTCAGAGAAAATGACTGGAAACAGATGAGAGATTGTTTAGAACAGCTGAAAGAGATTCTCCAAATCAGTTCTTAGTGTAGAAAATGTAGCTAAGATCCGGGAAATCCTTAATTCGAGTTAAGATGACATAAAACACTGTATGAATCCTATATTCTTTACTTAAAGTAGACTAGAGTGGTAAATGTGTGTTATACAAGGCAGAATACCATCGAAATAGAGAAAGAAACATGTTCGGCAGCTTTGGAAAGCCTTACACTTCACTGAAATGTAATACTACACTCTATAACACAGTTGAGAGACAATGTTCCTGAGCTGCCTCAGTTCATAACAGTGTGTAGGAAGTTGTTTGATAAAGTGGGCAAAGCTTATACTTGGACCAGAAGGCAGAATATAGGAAACTACATGAAAACATGGATAATTCAGAGAAAATGACTGTAAACAGATGAGAACTTGTTTAGAAAAGCTCAAAGAGATTCTCCAGTTAGTTCTTAGCGTAGTAAAGGTAGCTAAGATTCGGGAAATCCTTAATTCGAGTTAAGATCACATGAAACACTGTATGAATCCTATATTCTTTACTTGAAGGAGACTAGAGTGGTAAATGTGTGTTATACAAGGCAGAATACCATTGAAATAGAGAAAGAAACACGTTCGGCAACTTTGGAAAGCCTTACACTTCACTGAAATGTAGTACTACACTCTATAACACAGTTGAGAGACAAGGTTCCCGAGCTGCCTCAGTTCATAACGGTGTGTAGGAAGTTGTTTGATAAAGTGGGCAAAGCTTATACTTGGACCAGAAGGCAGAATATAGGAAACTACATGAAAACATGCATAATTCAGAGAAAATGACTGTAAACAGATGAGAACTTGTTTAGAACAGCTCAAAGAGATTCTCCATTCAGTTCTTATTGTAGTAAATGTAGCTAAGATCCGGGAAATCTTAATTCGAGTTAAGATCACATGAAACACTGTATGAATCCTATATTCTTTACTTAAAGGAGACTAGAGTGCTAAATGTGTGTTATACAAGGTAGAATACCATTGAAATAGAGAATTAAACACGTTTGGCAGCTTTGGAAAGCCTTACACTTCACTGAAATGTAGTACTACACTCTATAACACAGTTGAGAGACAATGTTCCAGCGCTGCCTCAGTTCATAACAGTGTGTAGGAAGTTGTTTGATAAAGTGGGCAAAGCTTATACTTGGACCAGAAGGCAGAATATAGGAAACTAAATGAAAACATGGATAATTCAGAGAAAATGACTGTAAACAGATGAGAACTTGTTTAGAACAGCTCAAAGAGATTCTCCAAGTCAGTTCTTAGCGTAGTAAAGGTAGCTAAGATCCGGGAAATCATTAATTCGAGTTAAGATCACATGAAACACTGTATGAATCCCATATTCCTTACTTAAAGGAGACTAGAGTGGTAAATGTGTGTTATACAAGGCAGAATACCATTGAAATAGAGAAAGAAACACGTTCGGCAGCTTTGGAAAGCCTTACACTTCACTGAAATGTAGTACTACACACTATAACACAGTTGAGAGACAATGTTCCCGAGCTGCCTCAGTTCATAACAGTGTGTAGGAAGTTGTTTGATAAAGTGGGCAAAGCTTATACTAGGACCAGAAGGCAGAATATAGGAAACTACATGAAAACATGGATAATTCAGAGAAAATGACAGGAAACAGATGAGAACTTGTTTAGAACACTGAAAGAGATTCTCCAAATCAGTTCTTAGTGTAGAAAAGGTAGCTAAGATCCGGGAAATCCTTAATTCAAGTTAAGATGACTTGAAACACTCTATGAATCCTATATTCTTTACTTAAAGGAGACTAGAGTCGTAAATGTATGTTATACAATGCAGAATACCATTGAAATAGAGAAAGAAACACGTTCAGCAGCTTTGGAAAGCCTTACACTTCACTGAAATGTAGTACTACACTCTATAACACAGTTGAGAGACAATGTTCCCGAGCTGCCTCAGTTCATAACAGTGTGTAGGAAGTTGTTTGATAAAGTGGGCAAAGCTTATACTTGGACCAGAAGGCAGAATATAGGAAACTACATGAAAACATGGATAATTCAGAGAAAATGACTGGAAACAGATGAGAGATTGTTTAGAACAGCTGAAAGAGATTCTCCAAATCAGTTCTTAGTGTAGAAAATGTAGCTAAGATCCGGGAAATCCTTAATTCGAGTTAAGATGACATAAAACACTGTATGAATCCTATATTCTTTACTTAAAGGAGACTAGAGTGGTAAATGTGTGTTATACAAGGCAGAATACCATCGAAATAGAGAAAGAAACATGTTCGGCAGCTTTGGAAAGCCTTACACTTCACTGAAATGTAATACTACACTCTATAACATAGTTGAGAGACAATGTTCCTGAGCTGCCTCAGTTCATAACAGTGTGTAGGAAGTTGTTTGATAAAGTGGGCAAAGCTTATACTTGGACCAGAAGGCAGAATATAGGAAACTACATGAAAACATGGATCATTCAGAGAAAATGACTGGAAACAGATGAGAGATTGTTTAGAACAGCTGAAAGAGATTCTCCAAATCAGTTCTTAGTGTAGAAAATGTAGCTAAGATCCGGGAAATCCTTAATTCGAGTTAAGATGACATAAAACACTGTATGAATCCTATATTCTTTACTTAAAGGAGACTAGAGTGGTAAATGTGTGTTATACAAGGCAGAATACCATCGAAATAGAGAAAGAAACATGTTCGGCAGCTTTGGAAAGCCTTACACTTCACTGAAATGTAATACTACACTCTATAACACAGTTGAGAGACAATGTTCCTGAGCTGCCTCAGTTCATAACAGTGTGTAGGAAGTTGTTTGATAAAGTGGGCAAAGCTTATACTTGGACCAGAAGGCAGAATATAGGAAACTACATGAAAACATGGATAATTCAGAGAAAATGACTGTAAACAGATGAGAACTTGTTTAGAAAAGCTCAAAGAGATTCTCCAGTTAGTTCTTAGTGTAGTAAAGGTAGCTAAGATTCGGGAAATCCTTAATTCGAGTTAAGATCACATGAAACACTGTATGAATCCTATATTCTTTACTTGAAGGAGACTAGAGTGGTAAATGTGTGTTATACAAGGCAGAATACCATTGAAATAGAGAAAGAAACACGTTCGGCAGCTTTGGAAAGCCTTACACTTCACTGAAATGTAGTACTACACTCTATAACACAGTTGAGAGACAAGGTTCCCGAGCTGCCTCAGTTCATAACGGTGTGTAGGAAATTGTTTGATAAAGTGGGCAAAGCTTATACTTGGACCAGAAGGCAGAATATAGGAAACTACATGAAAACATGCATAATTCAGAGAAAATGACTGTAAACAGATGAGAACTTGTTTAGAACAGCTCAAAGAGATTCTCCATTCAGTTCTTATTGTAGTAAATGTAGCTAAGATCCGGGAAATCTTAATTCGAGTTAAGATCACATGAAACACTGTATGAATCCTATATTCTTTACTTAAAGGAGACTAGAGTGCTAAATGTGTGTTATACAAGGTAGAATACCATTGAAATAGAGAATTAAACACGTTTCGCAGCTTTGGAAAGCCTTACACTTCACTGAAATGTAGTACTACACTCTATAACACAGTTGAGAGACAATGTTCCCGAGCTGCCTCAGTTCATAACAGTGTGTAGGAAGTTGTTTGATAAAGTGGGCAAAGCTTATACTTGGACCAGAAGGCAGAATATAGGAAACTAAATGAAAACATGGATAATTCAGAGAAAATGACTGTAAACAGATGAGAACTTGTTTAGAACACTGAAAGAGATTCTCCAAATCAGTTCTTAGTGTAGAAAAGGTAGCTAAGATCCGGGAAATCCTTAATTCAAGTTAAGATGACTTGAAACACTCTATGAATCCTATATTCTTTACTTAAAGGAGACTAGAGTCGTAAATGTGTGTTATACAAGGCAGAATACCATTGAAATAGAGAAAGAAACACGTTCAGCAGCTTTGGAAAGCCTTACACTTCACTGAAATGTAGTACTACACTCTATAACACAGTTGAGAGACAATGTTCCCGAGCTGCCTCAGTTCATAACAGTGTGTAGGAAGTTGTTTGATAAAGTGGGCAAAGCTTATACTTGGACCAGAAGGCAGAATATAGGAAACTACATGAAAACATGGATAATTCAGAGAAAATGACTGGAAACAGATGAGAGATTGTTTAGAACAGCTGAAAGAGATTCTCCAAATCAGTTCTTAGTGTAGAAAATGTAGCTAAGATCCGGGAAATCCTTAATTCGAGGTAAGATGACATAAAACACTGTATGAATCCTATATTCTTTACTTAAAGGAGACTAGAGTGGTAAATGTGTGTTATACAAGGCAGAATACCATCGAAAAAGAGAAAGAAACATGTTCGGCAGCTTTGGAAAGCCTTACACTTCACTGAAATGTAATACTACACTCTATAACACAGTTGAGAGACAATGTTCCTGAGCTGCCTCAGTTCATAACAGTGTGTAGGAAGTTGTTTGATAAAGTGGGCAAAGCTTATTCTTGGACCAGAAGGCAGAATATAGGAAACTACATGAAAACATGGATAATTCAGAGAAAATGACTGTAAACAGATGAGAACTTGTTTAGAAAAGCTCAAAGAGATTCTCCAGTTAGTTCTTAGCGTAGTAAAGGTAGCTAAGATTCGGGAAATCCTTAATTCGAGTTAAGATCACATGAAACACTGTATGAATCCTATATTCTTTACTTGAAGGAGACTAGAGTGGTAAATGTGTGTTATACAAGGCAGAATACCATTGAAATAGAGAAAGAAACACGTTCGGCAGCTTGGAAAGCCTTACACTTCACTGAAATGTAGTACTACACTCTATAACACAGTTGAGAGACAAGGTTCCCGAGCTGCCTCAGTTCATAACGGTGTGTAGGAAGTTGTTTGATAAAGTGGGCAAAGCTTATACTTGGACCAGAAGGCAGAATATAAGAAACTACATGAAAACATGCATAATTCAGAGAAAATGACTGTAAACAGATGAGAACTTGTTTAGAACAGCTCAAAGAGATTCTCCATTCAGTTCTTATTGTAGTAAATGTAGCTAAGATCCGGGAAATCTTAATTCGAGTTAAGATCACATGAAACACTGTATGAATCCTATATTCTTTACTTAAAGGAGACTAGAGTGCTAAATGTGTGTTATACAAGGTAGAATACCATTGAAATAGAGAATTAAACACGTTTGGCAGCTTTGGAAAGCCTTACACTTCACTGAAATGTAGTACTACACTCTATAACACAGTTGAGAGACAATGTTCCAGCGCTGCCTCAGTTCATAACAGTGTGTAGGAAGTTGTTTGATAAAGTGGGCAAAGCTTATACTTGGACCAGAAGGCAGAATATAGGAAACTAAATGAAAACATGGATAATTCAGAGAAAATGACTGTAAACAGATGAGAACTTGTTTAGAACAGCTCAAAGAGATTCTCCAAGTCAGTTCTTAGCGTAGTAAAGGTAGCTAAGATCCGGGAAATCATTAATTCGAGTTAAGATCACATGAAACACTGTATGAATCCCATATTCCTTACTTAAAGGAGACTAGAGTGGTAAATGTGTGTTATACAAGGCAGAATACCATTGAAATAGAGAAAGAAACACGTTCGGCAGCTTTGGAAAGCCTTACACTTCACTGAAATGTAATACTACACTCTATAACACAGTTGAGAGACAATGTTCCCGAGCTGCCTCAATTCATAACAGTGTGTAGGAAGTTGTTTGATAAAGTGGGCAAAGCTTATACTTGGACCAGAAGGCAGAATATAGGAAACTACATGAAAACATGGATAATTCAGAGAAAATGACTGTAAACAGATGAGAACTTGTTTAGAACAGCTCAAAGAGATTCTCCAAGTCAGTTCTTAGTGTAGAAAAGGTAGCTGAGATCCGGGAAATCCTTAATTCAAGTTAAGATCACATGAAACACTGTATGAATCCTATATTCTTTACTTAAAGGAGACTGGAGTGGTAAATGTGTGTTATACAAGGCAGAATACCACTGAAATAGAGAAAGAAACACTTCCGGCAGCTTTGGAAAGCCTTACACTTCACTGAAATGTAATACTACACTCTATAACACAGTTGAGAGACAATGTTCCCGAGCTGCCTCAATTCATAACAGTGTGTAGGAAGTTGTTTGATAAAGTGGGCAAAGCTTATACTTGGACCAGAAGGCAGAATATAGGAAACTACATGAAAACATGGATAATTCAGAGAAAATGACTGTAAACAGATGAGAACTTGTTTAGAACAGCTCAAAGAGATTCTCCAATCAGTTCTTAGTGTAGTAAAGGTAGCTAAGATCCGGGAAATCCTTAATTCGAGTTAAGATGACATGAAACACTGTATGAATCCTATATTCTTTACTTAAGGGAGAATAGAGTGGTAAATGTGTGTTATACAGGGCAGAATGCCATTGAAATAGAGAAAGAAACACATTCGACATATTTGGAAAGCATTACACTTCACTGAAATGTAGTACTACACTCTATAACACAGTTGAGAGACAATGTTCCTGAGCTGCCTCAGTTCATAACAGTGTGTAGGAAGTTGTTTGATAAAGTGGGCAAAGCTTATACTTGGACCAGAAGGCAGAATATAGGAAACTACATGAAAACATGCATAATTCAGAGAAAATGACTGTAAACAGATGAGAACTTGTTTAGAACAGCTCAAAGAGATTCTCCAGTCAGTTTTTATTGTAGTAAATGTAGCTAAGATCCGGGAAATCCTTAATTCGAGTTAAGATCACATGAAACACTGTATGAATCCTATATTCTTTACTTAAAGGAGACTAGAGTGCTAAATGTGTGTTATACAAGGTAGAATACCATTGAAATAGAGAATTAAATACGTTTGGCAGCTTTGGAAAGCCTTACACTTCACTGAAATGTAGTACTACACTCTATAACACAGTTGAGAGACAATGTTCCCGAGCTGCCTCAGTTCATAACAGTGTGTAGGAAGTTGTTTGATAAAGTGGGCAAAGCTTATACTTGGAACAGAAGGCAGAATATAGGAAACTAAATGAAAACATGGATAATTCAGAGAAAATGACTGTAAACAGATGAGAACTTGTTTAGAACAGCTCAAAGAGATTCTCCAAGTCAATTCTTAGCGTAGTAAAGGTAGCTAAGATCCGGGAAATCATTAATTCGAGTTAAGATCACATGAAACACTGTATGAATCCTATATTCCTTACTTAAAGGAGACTAGAGTGGTAAATATGTGTTATACAAGGCAGGATACCATTGAAATAGAGAAAGAAACACGTTCGGCAGCTTTGGAAACCCTTAAACTTCACTGAAATGTAGTACTACACACTATAACACAGTTGAGAGACAATGTTCCCGAGCTGCCTCAGTTCATAACAGTGTGTAGGAAGTTGTTTGATAAAGTGGGCAAAGCTTATACTAGGACCAGAAGGCAGAATATAGGAAACTACATGAAAACATGGGTAATTCAGAGAAAATGACTGGAAACAGATGAGAGATTGTTTAGAACAGCTGAAAGAGATTCTCCAAATCAGTTCTTAGTGTAGAAAAGGTAGCTAAGATCCGGGAAATCCTTAATTCAAGTTAAGATGACTTGAAACACTGTATGAATCCTATATTCTTTACTAAAAGGAGACTGGAGTGGTAAATGTGTGTTTTACAAGGCAGAATACCATTGAAATAGAGAAAGAAACTCGTTCGGCAGCTTTGGAAAGCCTTACACTTCACTGAAATATAGTACTACACTCTGTAACACAGTTGAGAGACAATGTTCCCGAGCTGCCTCAGTTCATAACAGTGTGTAGGAAGTTGTTTGATAAAGTGGGCAAAGCTTATACTTGGACCAGAAGGTAGAATATAGGAAACTACATGAAAACATGGATAATTCAGAGAAAATGACTGTAAACAGATGAGAACTTGTTTAGAACAGCTCAAAGAGATTCTCCAATCAGTTCTTAGTGTAGTAAAGGTAGCTAAGATCCGGGAAATCCTTAATTCGAGTTAAGATGACATGAAACACTGTATGAATCCTATATTCTTTACTTAAGGGAGAATAGAGTGGTAAATGTGTGTTATAAAGGGCAGAATGCCATTGAAATAGAGAAAGAAACACATTCGACATATTTGGAAAGCATTACACTTCACTGAAATGTATTACTACACTCTATAACACAGTTGAGAGACAATGTTCCTGAGCTGCCTCAGTTCATAACAGTGTGTAGGAAGTTGTTTGATAAAGTGGGCAAAGCTTATACTTGGACCAGAAGGCAGAATATAGGAAACTACATGAAAACATGGATAATTCAGAGAAAATGACTGGAAACAGATGAGAGATTGTTTAGAACAGCTGAAAGAGATTCTCCAAATCAGTTCTTAGTGTAGAAAATGTAGCTAAGATCCGGGAAATCCTTAATTCGAGTTAAGATGACATAAAACACTGTATGAATCCTATATTCTTTACTTAAAGTAGACTAGAGTGGTAAATGTGTGTTATACAAGGCAGAATACCATCGAAATAGAGAAAGAAACATGTTCGGCAGCTTTGGAAAGCCTTACACTTCACTGAAATGTAATACTACACTCTATAACACAGTTGAGAGACAATGTTCCTGAGCTGCCTCAGTTCATAACAGTGTGTAGGAAGTTGTTTGATAAAGTGGGCAAAGCTTATACTTGGACCAGAAGGCAGAATATAGGAAACTACATGAAAACATGGATAATTCAGAGAAAATGACTGTAAACAGATGAGAACTTGTTTAGAAAAGCTCAAAGAGATTCTCCAGTTAGTTCTTAGCGTAGTAAAGGTAGCTAAGATTCGGGAAATCCTTAATTCGAGTTAAGATCACGTGAAACACTGTATGAATCCTATATTCTTTACTTGAAGGAGACTAGAGTGGTAAATGTGTGTTATACAAGGCAGAATACCACTGAAATAGAGAAGGAAACACGTTCGGCAGCTTTGGAAAGCCTTACACTTCACTGAAATGTAATACTACACTCTATAACACAGTTGAGAGACAATGTTCCCGAGCTGCCTCAGTTCATAACAGTGTGTAGGAAGTTGTTTGATAAAGTGGGCAAAGCTTATACTTGGACCAGAAGGCAGAATATAGGAAACTACATGAAAACATGGATAATTCAGAGAAAATGACTGTAAACAGATGAGAACTTGTTTAGAACAGCTCAAAGAGATTCTCCAATCAGTTCTTAGTGTAGTAAAGGTAGCTAAGATCCAGGAAATCCTTAATTCGAGTTAAGATGACATGAAACACGGTATGAATCCTATATTCTTTACTTAAAGGAGAATAGAGTGGTAAATGTGTGTTATACAAGGCAGAATGCCATTGAAATAGAGAAAGAAAGACATTCGACATCTTTGGAAAGCATTACACTTCACTGAAATGTAGTACTACACTCTATAACACAGTTGAGAGACAATGTTCCCGAGCTGCCTCACTTCATAACAGTGTGTAGGAAGTTGTTTGATAAAGTGGGCAAAGCTTATACTTGGACCAGAAGGCTGAATATAGGAAACTACATGAAAACATGGATAATTCAGAGAAAATGACTGTAAACAGATGAGAACTTGTTTAGAACAGCTCAAAGAGATTCTCCAAGTCAGTTCTTAGTGTAGTAAATGTAGCTAAGATCTGGGAAATCCTTAATTCAAGTTAAGATCACATGAAACACTGTATGAATCCTATATTCTTTACTTAAAGGAGACTGGAGTGGTAAATGTGTGTTATACAAGGCAGAATACCACTGAAATAGAGAAAGAAACACGTTCGGCAGCTTTGGAAAGCCTTACACTTCACTGAAATGTAATACTACACTCTATAACACAGTTGAGAGACAATGTTCCCGAGCTGCCTCACTTCATAACAGTGTGTAGGAAGTTGTTTGATAAAGTGGGCAAAGCTTATACTTGGACCAGAAGGCAGAATATAGGAAACTACATGAAAACATGGATAATTCAGAGAAAATGACTGGAAACAGATGAGAGATTGTTTAGAACAGCTGAAAGAGATTCTCCAAATCAGTTCTTAGTGTAGAAAATGTAGCTAAGATCCGGGAAATCCTTAATTCGAGTTAAGATGACATAAAACACTGTATGAATCCTATATTCTTTACTTAAAGTAGACTAGAGTGGTAAATGTGTGTTATACAAGGCAGAATACCATCGAAATAGAGAAAGAAACATGTTCGGCAGCTTTGGAAAGCCTTACACTTCACTGAAATGTAATACTACACTCTATAACACAGTTGAGAGACAATGTTCCTGAGCTGCCTCAGTTCATAACAGTGTGTAGGAAGTTGTTTGATAAAGTGGGCAAAGCTTATACTTGGACCAGAAGGCAGAATATAGGAAACTACATGAAAACATGGATAATTCAGAGAAAATGACTGTAAACAGATGAGAACTTGTTTAGAAAAGCTCAAAGAGATTCTCCAGTTAGTTCTTAGCGTAGTAAAGGTAGCTAAGATTCGGGAAATCCTTAATTCGAGTTAAGATCACATGAAACACTGTATGAATCCTATATTCTTTACTTGAAGGAGACTAGAGTGGTAAATGTGTGTTATACAAGGCAGAATACCATTGAAATAGAGAAAGAAACACGTTCGGCAGCTTTGGAAAGCCTTACACTTCACTGAAATGTAGTACTACACTCTATAACACAGTTGAGAGACAAGGTTCCCGAGCTGCCTCAGTTCATAACGGTGTGTAGGAAGTTGTTTGATAAAGTGGGCAAAGCTTATACTTGGACCAGAAGGCAGAATATAGGAAACTACATGAAAACATGCATAATTCAGAGAAAATGACTGTAAACAGATGAGAACTTGTTTAGAACAGCTCAAAGAGATTCTCCATTCAGTTCTTATTGTAGTAAATGTAGCTAAGATCCGGGAAATCTTAATTCGAGTTAAGATCACATGAAACACTGTATGAATCCTATATTCTTTACTTAAAGGAGACTAGAGTGCTAAATGTGTGTTATACAAGGTAGAATACCATTGAAATAGAGAATTAAACACGTTTGGCAGCTTTGGAAAGCCTTACACTTCACTGAAATGTAGTACTACACTCTATAACACAGTTGAGAGACAATGTTCCAGCGCTGCCTCAGTTCATAACAGTGTGTAGGAAGTTGTTTGATAAAGTGGGCAAAGCTTATACTTGGACCAGAAGGCAGAATATAGGAAACTAAATGAAAACATGGATAATTCAGAGAAAATGACTGTAAACAGATGAGAACTTGTTTAGAACAGCTCAAAGAGATTCTCCAAGTCAGTTCTTAGCGTAGTAAAGGTAGCTAAGATCCGGGAAATCATTAATTCGAGTTAAGATCACATGAAACACTGTATGAATCCCATATTCCTTACTTAAAGGAGACTAGAGTGGTAAATGTGTGTTATACAAGGCAGAATACCATTGAAATAGAGAAAGAAACACGTTCGGCAGCTTTGGAAAGCCTTACACTTCACTGAAATGTAGTACTACACACTATAACACAGTTGAGAGACAATGTTCCCGAGCTGCCTCAGTTCATAACAGTGTGTAGGAAGTTGTTTGATAAAGTGGGCAAAGCTTATACTAGGACCAGAAGGCAGAATATAGGAAACTACATGAAAACATGGATAATTCAGAGAAAATGACAGGAAACAGATGAGAACTTGTTTAGAACACTGAAAGAGATTCTCCAAATCAGTTCTTAGTGTAGAAAAGGTAGCTAAGATCCGGGAAATCCTTAATTCAAGTTAAGATGACTTGAAACACTCTATGAATCCTATATTCTTTACTTAAAGGAGACTAGAGTCGTAAATGTATGTTATACAATGCAGAATACCATTGAAATAGAGAAAGAAACACGTTCAGCAGCTTTGGAAAGCCTTACACTTCACTGAAATGTAGTACTACACTCTATAACACAGTTGAGAGACAATGTTCCCGAGCTGCCTCAGTTCATAACAGTGTGTAGGAAGTTGTTTGATAAAGTGGGCAAAGCTTATACTTGGACCAGAAGGCAGAATATAGGAAACTACATGAAAACATGGATAATTCAGAGAAAATGACTGGAAACAGATGAGAGATTGTTTAGAACAGCTGAAAGAGATTCTCCAAATCAGTTCTTAGTGTAGAAAATGTAGCTAAGATCCGGGAAATCCTTAATTCGAGTTAAGATGACATAAAACACTGTATGAATCCTATATTCTTTACTTAAAGGAGACTAGAGTGGTAAATGTGTGTTATACAAGGCAGAATACCATCGAAATAGAGAAAGAAACATGTTCGGCAGCTTTGGAAAGCCTTACACTTCACTGAAATGTAATACTACACTCTATAACATAGTTGAGAGACAATGTTCCTGAGCTGCCTCAGTTCATAACAGTGTGTAGGAAGTTGTTTGATAAAGTGGGCAAAGCTTATACTTGGACCAGAAGGCAGAATATAGGAAACTACATGAAAACATGGATCATTCAGAGAAAATGACTGGAAACAGATGAGAGATTGTTTAGAACAGCTGAAAGAGATTCTCCAAATCAGTTCTTAGTGTAGAAAATGTAGCTAAGATCCGGGAAATCCTTAATTCGAGTTAAGATGACATAAAACACTGTATGAATCCTATATTCTTTACTTAAAGGAGACTAGAGTGGTAAATGTGTGTTATACAAGGCAGAATACCATCGAAATAGAGAAAGAAACATGTTCGGCAGCTTTGGAAAGCCTTACACTTCACTGAAATGTAATACTACACTCTATAACACAGTTGAGAGACAATGTTCCTGAGCTGCCTCAGTTCATAACAGTGTGTAGGAAGTTGTTTGATAAAGTGGGCAAAGCTTATACTTGGACCAGAAGGCAGAATATAGGAAACTACATGAAAACATGGATAATTCAGAGAAAATGACTGTAAACAGATGAGAACTTGTTTAGAAAAGCTCAAAGAGATTCTCCAGTTAGTTCTTAGTGTAGTAAAGGTAGCTAAGATTCGGGAAATCCTTAATTCGAGTTAAGATCACATGAAACACTGTATGAATCCTATATTCTTTACTTGAAGGAGACTAGAGTGGTAAATGTGTGTTATACAAGGCAGAATACCATTGAAATAGAGAAAGAAACACGTTCGGCAGCTTTGGAAAGCCTTACACTTCACTGAAATGTAGTACTACACTCTATAACACAGTTGAGAGACAAGGTTCCCGAGCTGCCTCAGTTCATAACGGTGTGTAGGAAATTGTTTGATAAAGTGGGCAAAGCTTATACTTGGACCAGAAGGCAGAATATAGGAAACTACATGAAAACATGCATAATTCAGAGAAAATGACTGTAAACAGATGAGAACTTGTTTAGAACAGCTCAAAGAGATTCTCCATTCAGTTCTTATTGTAGTAAATGTAGCTAAGATCCGGGAAATCTTAATTCGAGTTAAGATCACATGAAACACTGTATGAATCCTATATTCTTTACTTAAAGGAGACTAGAGTGCTAAATGTGTGTTATACAAGGTAGAATACCATTGAAATAGAGAATTAAACACGTTTGGCAGCTTTGGAAAGCCTTACACTTCACTGAAATGTAGTACTACACTCTATAACACAGTTGAGAGACAATGTTCCCGAGCTGCCTCAGTTCATAACAGTGTGTAGGAAGTTGTTTGATAAAGTGGGCAAAGCTTATACTTGGACCAGAAGGCAGAATATAGGAAACTAAATGAAAACATGGATAATTCAGAGAAAATGACTGTAAACAGATGAGAACTTGTTTAGAACACTGAAAGAGATTCTCCAAATCAGTTCTTAGTGTAGAAAAGGTAGCTAAGATCCGGGAAATCCTTAATTCAAGTTAAGATGACTTGAAACACTCTATGAATCCTATATTCTTTACTTAAAGGAGACTAGAGTCGTAAATGTGTGTTATACAAGGCAGAATACCATTGAAATAGAGAAAGAAACACGTTCAGCAGCTTTGGAAAGCCTTACACTTCACTGAAATGTAGTACTACACTCTATAACACAGTTGAGAGACAATGTTCCCGAGCTGCCTCAGTTCATAACAGTGTGTAGGAAGTTGTTTGATAAAGTGGGCAAAGCTTATACTTGGACCAGAAGGCAGAATATAGGAAACTACATGAAAACATGGATAATTCAGAGAAAATGACTGGAAACAGATGAGAGATTGTTTAGAACAGCTGAAAGAGATTCTCCAAATCAGTTCTTAGTGTAGAAAATGTAGCTAAGATCCGGGAAATCCTTAATTCGAGGTAAGATGACATAAAACACTGTATGAATCCTATATTCTTTACTTAAAGGAGACTAGAGTGGTAAATGTGTGTTATACAAGGCAGAATACCATCGAAAAAGAGAAAGAAACATGTTCGGCAGCTTTGGAAAGCCTTACACTTCACTGAAATGTAATACTACACTCTATAACACAGTTGAGAGACAATGTTCCTGAGCTGCCTCAGTTCATAACAGTGTGTAGGAAGTTGTTTGATAAAGTGGGCAAAGCTTATTCTTGGACCAGAAGGCAGAATATAGGAAACTACATGAAAACATGGATAATTCAGAGAAAATGACTGTAAACAGATGAGAACTTGTTTAGAAAAGCTCAAAGAGATTCTCCAGTTAGTTCTTAGCGTAGTAAAGGTAGCTAAGATTCGGGAAATCCTTAATTCGAGTTAAGATCACATGAAACACTGTATGAATCCTATATTCTTTACTTGAAGGAGACTAGAGTGGTAAATGTGTGTTATACAAGGCAGAATACCATTGAAATAGAGAAAGAAACACGTTCGGCAGCTTGGAAAGCCTTACACTTCACTGAAATGTAGTACTACACTCTATAACACAGTTGAGAGACAAGGTTCCCGAGCTGCCTCAGTTCATAACGGTGTGTAGGAAGTTGTTTGATAAAGTGGGCAAAGCTTATACTTGGACCAGAAGGCAGAATATAAGAAACTACATGAAAACATGCATAATTCAGAGAAAATGACTGTAAACAGATGAGAACTTGTTTAGAACAGCTCAAAGAGATTCTCCATTCAGTTCTTATTGTAGTAAATGTAGCTAAGATCCGGGAAATCTTAATTCGAGTTAAGATCACATGAAACACTGTATGAATCCTATATTCTTTACTTAAAGGAGACTAGAGTGCTAAATGTGTGTTATACAAGGTAGAATACCATTGAAATAGAGAATTAAACACGTTTGGCAGCTTTGGAAAGCCTTACACTTCACTGAAATGTAGTACTACACTCTATAACACAGTTGAGAGACAATGTTCCAGCGCTGCCTCAGTTCATAACAGTGTGTAGGAAGTTGTTTGATAAAGTGGGCAAAGCTTATACTTGGACCAGAAGGCAGAATATAGGAAACTAAATGAAAACATGGATAATTCAGAGAAAATGACTGTAAACAGATGAGAACTTGTTTAGAACAGCTCAAAGAGATTCTCCAAGTCAGTTCTTAGCGTAGTAAAGGTAGCTAAGATCCGGGAAATCATTAATTCGAGTTAAGATCACATGAAACACTGTATGAATCCCATATTCCTTACTTAAAGGAGACTAGAGTGGTAAATGTGTGTTATACAAGGCAGAATACCATTGAAATAGAGAAAGAAACACGTTCGGCAGCTTTGGAAAGCCTTACACTTCACTGAAATGTAGTACTACACACTATAACACAGTTGAGAGACAATGTTCCCGAGCTGCCTCAGTTCATAACAGTGTGTAGGAAGTTGTTTGATAAAGTGGGCAAAGCTTATACTAGGACCAGAAGGCAGAATATAGGAAACTACATGAAAACATGGATAATTCAGAGAAAATGACAGGAAACAGATGAGAACTTGTTTAGAACACTGAAAGAGATTCTCCAAATCAGTTCTTAGTGTAGAAAAGGTAGCTAAGATCCGGGAAATCCTTAATTCAAGTAAAGATGACTTGAAACACTCTATGAATCCTATATTCTTTACTTAAAGGAGACTAGAGTCGTAAATGTGTGTTATAAAAGGCAGAATACCATTGAAATAGAGAAAGAAACACGTTCAGCAGCTTTGGAAAGCCTTACACTTCACTGAAATGTAGTACTACACTCTATAACACAGTTGAGAGACAATGTTCCCGAGCTGCCTCAGTTCATAACAGTGTGTAGGAAGTTGTTTGATAAAGTGGGCAAAGCTTATACTTGGACCAGAAGGCAGAATATAGGAAACTACATGAAAACATGGATAATTCAGAGAAAATGACTGGAAACAGATGAGAGATTGTTTAGAACAGCTGAAAGAGATTCTCCAAATCAGTTCTTAGTGTAGAAAATGTAGCTAAGATCCGGGAAATCCTTAATTCGAGTTAAGATGACATAAAACACTGTATGAATCCTATATTCTTTACTTAAAGGAGACTAGAGTGGTAAATGTGTGTTATACAAGGCAGAATACCATCGAAATAGAGAAAGAAACATGTTCCGCAGCTTTGGAAAGCCTTACACTTCACTGAAATGTAATACTACACTCTATAACACAGTTGAGAGACAATGTTCCTGAGCTGCCTCAGTTCATAACAGTGTGTAGGAAGTTGTTTGATAAAGTGGGCAAAGCTTATACTTGGACCAGAAGGCAGAATATAGGAAACTACATGAAAACATGGATAATTCAGAGAAAATGAGTGTAAACAGATGAGAACTTGTTTAGAAAAGCTCAAAGAGATTCTCCAGTTAGTTCTTAGCGTAGTAAAGGTAGCTAAGATTCGGGAAATCCTTAATTCGAGTTAAGATCACATGAAACACTGTATGAATCCTATATTCTTTACTTGAAGGAGACTAGAGTGGTAAATGTGTGTTATACAAGGCAGAATACCATTGAAATAGAGAAAGAAACACGTTCGGCAGCTTTGGAAAGCCTTACACTTCACTGAAATGTAGTACTACACTCTATAACACAGTTGAAAGACAAGGTTCCCGAGCTGCCTCAGTTCATAACGGTGTGTAGGAAGTTGTTTGATAAAGTGGGCAAAGCTTATACTTGGACCAGAAGGCAGAATATAGGAAACTACATGAAAACATGGATAATTCAGAGAAAATGACTGGAAACAGATGAGAGATTGTTTAGAACAGCTGAAAGAGATTCTCCAAATCAGTTCTTAGTGTAGAAAAGGTAGCTAAGATCCGGGAAATCCATAATTCGAGTTAAGATGACGTAAAACACTGTATGAATCCAATATTCTTTACTTAAAGGTGACTAGAGTGGTAAATGTGTGTTATACAAGGCAGAATACCATCGAAATAGAGAAAGAAACATGTTCGGCAGCTTTGGAAAGCCTTACACTTCACTGAAATGTAATACTACACTCTATAACACAGTTGAGAGACAATGTTCCTGAGCTGCCTCAGTTCATAACAGTGTGTAGGAAGTTGTTTGATAAAGTGGGCAAAGCTTATACTTGGACCAGAAGGCAGAATATAGGAAACTACATGAAAACATGGATAATTCAGAGAAAATGACTGTAAACAGATGAGAACTTGTTTAAAACAGCTCAAAGAGATTCTCCAGTCAGTTCTTAGCGTAGTAAAGGTAGCTAAGATCCGGGAAATCCTTAATTCGAGTTAAGATCACATGAAACACTGTATGAATCCTATATTCTTTACTTGAAGGAGACTAGAGTGGTAAATGTGTGTTATACAAGGCAGAATACCACTAAAATAGAGAAAGAAACACGTTCGGCAGCTTAGGAAAGCCTTACACTTCACTGAAATGTAATACTACACTCTATAACACAGTTGAGAGACAATGTTCCCGAGCTGCCTCAGTTCATAACAGTGTGTAGGAAGTTGTTTCATAAAGTGGGCAAAGCTTATACTTGGACCAGAAGGCAGAATATAGGAAACTACATGAAAACAAGGATAATTCAGAGAAAATGACTGTAAACAGATGAGAACTTGTTTAGAACAGCTCAAAGAGATTCTCCAGTCAGTTCTTAGGTACCTAAGGCAGAATACCAGCTCAAAGAGATTCTCCAGTCAGTTCTTAGGTAGCTAAGGCAGAATACCATTGAAATAGAGAAAGAAACACGTTCGGCAGCTTTGGAAAGCCTTACACTTCACTGAAATGTAGTACTACACTCTATAACACAGTTGAGAGACAAGGTTCCCGAGCTGCCTCAGTTCATAACAGTGTGTAGGAAGTTGTTTGATAAAGTGGGCAAAGCTTATACTAGGACCAGAAGGCAGAATATAGGAAACTACATGAAAACATGGATAATTCAGAGAAAATGACTGTAAACAGATGAGAACTTGTTCAGAACAGCTGAAAGAGGTTCTCCAATCAGTTCTTAGTGTAGAAAAGGTAGCTAAGATCCGGGAAATCCTTAATTCAAGTTAAGATGACTTGAAACACAGTATGAATCCTATATTCTTTACTTAAAGGAGACTGGAGTGGTAAATGTGTGTTTTACAAGGCAGAATACCATTGAAATAGAGAAAGAAACACGTTCGGCAGCTTTGGAAAGCCTTACACTTCACTGAAATATAGTACTACACTCTGTAACACAGTAGAGAGACAATGTTCCCGAGCTACCTCAGTTCATAACAGTGTGTAGGAAGTTGTTTGATAAAGTGGGCAAAGCTTATACTTGGACCAGAAGGCAGAATAGAGGAAACTACATGAAAACATGGATAATTCAGAGAAAATGACTGGAAACAGATGAGAACTTGTTTAGAACAGCTCAAAGAGATTCTCCAGTCAGTTCTTAGCGTAGTAAAAGTAGCTAAGATCCGGGAAATCATTAATTCTAGTTAAGATGACATGAAACACTCTATGAATCCTATATTCTTTACTTAAAGGAGACTAGAGTGGTAAATGTGTGTTATACAAGGCAGAATACCGTTGAAATAGAGAAAGAAACACGTTAGGCAGCTTTGGAAAGCCTTACACTTCACTGAAACGTAGTACTACACTCTATAACACAGTTGAGAGACAATGTTCCCGAGTTGCCTCAGTTCATAACAGTGTGTAGGAAGTTGTTTGATAAAGTGGGCAAAGCTTATACTTGGACCAGAAGGCAGAATATAGGAAACTACATGAAAACATGGATAATTCAGAGAAAATGACTATAAACAGATGAGAACATGTTTAGAACAGCTCAAAGAGATTCTCCAAGTCAGTTCTTAGCGTAGTAAAGGTAGCTAAGATCCGGGAAATCATTAATTCGAGTTAAGATCACATGAAACACTGTATGAATCCTATATTCCTTACTTAAAGGAGACTAGAGTGGTAAATGGGTGTTATACAAGGCAGAATACCATCGAAATAGAGAAAGAAACATGTTCGGCAGCTTTGGAAAGCCTTACACTTCACTGAAATATAGTACTACACTCTGTAACACAGTTGAGAGACAATGTTCCCGAGCTGACTCAGTTCATAACAGTGTGTAGGAAGTTGTTTGATAAAGTGGGCAAAGCTTATACTTGGACCAGAAGGCAGAATATAGGAAACTACATGAAAACATGGATAATTCAGAGAAAATGACTGTAAACAGATGAGAACTTGTTTAGAACAGCTCAAAGAGATTCTCCAGTCAGTTCTTAGCGTAGTAAAGGTAGCTAAGATCCGGGAAATCCTTAATTCGAGTTAAGATCACATGAAACACTGTATGAATCCTATATTCTTTACTTGAAGGAGACTAGAGTGGTAAATGTGTGTTATACAAGGCAGAATACCACTGAAATAGAGAAAGAAACACGTTCGGCAGCTTTGGAAAGCCTTACACTTCACTGAAATGTAATACTACACTCTATAACACAGTTGAGAGACAATGTTCCCGAGCTGCCTCAGTTCATAACAGTGTGTAGGAAGTTGTTTGATAAAGTGGGCAAAGCTTATACTTGGACCAGAAGGCAGAATATAGGAAACTACATGAAAACATGGATAATTCAGAGAAAATGACTGTAAACAGATGAGAACTTGTTTAGAACAGCTCAAAGAGATTCTCCAGTCAGTTCTTAGGTACCTAAGGCAGAATACCAGCTCAAAGAGATTCTCCAGTCAGTTCTTAGGTAGCTAAGGCAAAATACCATTGAAATAGAGAAAGAAACACGTTCGGCAGCTTTGGAAAGCCTTACACTTCACTGAAATGTAGTACTACACTCTATAACACAGTTGAGAGACAAGGTTCCCGAGCTGGCTCAGTTCATAACGGTGTGTAGGAAGTTGTTTGATAAAGTGGGCAAAGCTTATACTAGGACCAGAAGGCAGAATATAGGAAACTACATGAAAACATGGATAATTCAGAGAAAATGACTGTTAACAGATGAGAACTTGTTCAGAACAGCTCAAAGAGATTCTCCAATCAGTTCTTAGTGTAGAAAAGGTAGCTAAGATCCGGGAAATCCTTAATTCAAGTTAAGATGACTTGAAACACTATTTGAATCCTATATTCTTTACTTAAAGGAGACTGGAGTGGTAAATGTGTGTTTTACAAGGCAGAATACCATTGAAATAGAGAAAGAAACACGTTCGGCAGCTTTGGAAAGCCTTACACTTCACTGAAATATAGTACTACACTCTGTAACACAGTAGAGAGACAATGTTCCCGAGCTGCCTCAGTTCATAACAGTGTGTAGGAAGTTGTTTGATAAAGTGGGCAAAGCTTATACTTGGACCAGAAGGCAGAATATAGGAAACTACATGAAAACATGGATAATTCAGAGAAAATGACTGGAAACAGATGAGAACTTGTTTAGAACAGCTCACAGACATTCTCCAGTCAGTTCTTAGCATAGTAAAAGTAGCTAAGATCCGGGAAATCATTAATTCTAGTTAAGATGACATGAAACACTCTATGAATCCTATATTCTTTACTTAAAGGAGACTAGAGTGGTAAATGTGTGTTATACAAGGCAGAATACCGTTGAAATAGAGAAAGAAACACGTTAGGCAGCTTTGGAAAGCCTTACACTTCACTGAAACGTAGTACTACACTCTATAACACAGTTGAGAGACAATGTTCCCGAGTTGCCTCAGTTCATAACAGTGTGTAGGAAGTTGTTTGATAAAGTGGGCAAAGCTTATACTTGGACCAGAAGGCAGAATATAGGAAAATACATGAAAACATGGATAATTCAGAGAAAATGACTATAAACAGATGAGAACTTGTTTAGAACAGCTCAAAGAGATTCTCCAAGTCAGTTCTTAGCGTAGTAAAGGTAGCTAAGATCCGGGAAATCATTAATTCGAGTTAAGATCACATGAAACACTGTATGAATCCTATATTCCTTACTTGAAGGAAACTAGAGTGGTAAATGTGTGTTATACAAGGCAGAATACCACTGAAATAGAGAAAGAAACACGTTCGGCAGCTTAGGAAAGCCTTACACTTCACTGAAATGTAATACTACACTCTATAACACAGTTGAGAGACAATGTTCCCGAGCTGCCTCAGTTCATAACAGTGTGTAGGAAGTTGTTTCATAAAGTGGGCAAAGCTTATACTTGGACCAGAAGGCAGAATATAGGAAACTACATGAAAACAAGGATAATTCAGAGAAAATGACTGTAAACAGATGAGAACTTGTTTAGAACAGCTCAAAGAGATTCTCCAGTCAGTTCTTAGGTACCTAAGGCAGAATACCAGCTCAAAGAGATTCTCCAGTCAGTTCTTAGGTAGCTAAGGCAGAATACCATTGAAATAGAGAAAGAAACACGTTCGGCAGCTTTGGAAAGCCTTACACTTCACTGAAATGTAGTACTACACTCTATAACACAGTTGAGAGACAAGGTTCCCGAGCTGCCTCAGTTCATAACAGTGTGTAGGAAGTTGTTTGATAAAGTGGGCAAAGCTTATACTAGGACCAGAAGGCAGAATATAGGAAACTACATGAAAACATGGATAATTCAGAGAAAATGACTGTAAACAGATGAGAACTTGTTCAGAACAGCTGAAAGAGGTTCTCCAATCAGTTCTTAGTGTAGAAAAGGTAGCTAAGATCCGGGAAATCCTTAATTCAAGTTAAGATGACTTGAAACACAGTATGAATCCTATATTCTTTACTTAAAGGAGACTGGAGTGGTAAATGTGTGTTTTACAGGGCAGAATACCATTGAAATAGAGAAAGAAACACGTTCGGCAGCTTTGGAAAGCCTTACACTTCACTGAAATATAGTACTACACTCTGTAACACAGTAGAGAGACAATGTTCCAGAGCTACCTCAGTTCATAACAGTGTGTAGGAAGTTGTTTGATAAAGTGGGCAAAGCTTATACTTGGACCAGAAGGCAGAATATAGGAAACTACATGAAAACATGGATAATTCAGAGAAAATGACTGGAAACAGATGAGAACTTGTTTAGAACAGCTCAAAGAGATTCTCCAGTCAGTTCTTAGCGTAGTAAAAGTAGCTAAGATCCGGGAAATCATTAATTCTAGTTAAGATGACATGAAACACTCTATGAATCCTATATTCTTTACTTAAAGGAGACTAGAGTGGTAAATGTGTGTTATACAAGGCAGAATACCGTTGAAATAGAGAAAGAAACACGTTAGGCAGCTTTGGAAAGCCTTACACTTCACTGAAACGTAGTACTACACTCTATAACACAGTTGAGAGACAATGTTCCCGAGTTGCCTCAGTTCATAACACTGTGTAGGAAGTTGTTTGATAAAGTGGGCAAAGCTTATACTTGGACCAGAAGGCAGAATATAGGAAACTACATGAAAACATGGATAATTCAGAGAAAATGACTATAAACAGATGAGAACTTGTTTAGAACAGCTCAAAGAGATTCTCCAAGTCAGTTCTTAGCGTAGTAAAGGTAGCTAAGATCCGGGAAATCATTAATTCGAGTTAAGATCACATGAAACACTGTATGAATCCTATATTCCTTACTTAAAGGAGACTAGAGTGGTAAATGGGTGTTATACAAGGCAGAATACCATCGAAATAGAGAAAGAAACATGTTCGGCAGCTTTGGAAAGCCTTACACTTCACTGAAATATAGTACTACACTCTGTAACACAGTTGAGAGACAATGTTCCCGAGCTGACTCAGTTCATAACAGTGTGTAGGAAGTTGTTTGATAAAGTGGGCAAAGCTTATACTTGGACCAGAAGGCAGAATATAGGAAACTACATGAAAACATGGATAATTCAGAGAAAATGACTGTAAACAGATGAGAACTTGTTTAGAACAGCTCAAAGAGATTCTCCAGTCAGTTCTTAGCGTAGTAAAGGTAGCTAAGATCCGGGAAATCCTTAATTCGAGTTAAGATCACATGAAACACTGTATGAATCCTATATTCTTTACTTGAAGGAGACTAGAGTGGTAAATGTGTGTTATACAAGGCAGAATACCACTGAAATAGAGAAAGAAACACGTTTGGCAGCTTTGGAAAGCCTTACACTTCACTGAAATGTAGTACTACACTCTATAACACAGTTGAGAGACAAGGTTCCCGAGCTGCCTCAGTTCATAACGGTGTGTAGGAAGTTGTTTGATAAAGTGGACAAAGCTTATACTTGGACCAGAAGGCAGAATATAGGAAACTACATGAAAACATGGATAATTCAGAGAAAATGACTGGAAACAGATGAGAGATTGTTTAGAACAGCTGAAAGAGATTCTCCAAATCAGTTCTTAGTGTAGAAAAGGTAGCTAAGATCCGGGAAATCCATAATTCGAGTTAAGATGACGTAAAACACTGTATGAATCCTATATTCTTTACTTAAAGGTGACTAGAGTGGTAAATGTGTGTTATACAAGGCAGAATACCATCGAAATAGAGAAAGAAACATGTTCGGCAGCTTTGGAAAGCCTTACACTTCACTGAAATGTAATACTACACTCTATAACACAGTTGAGAGACAATGTTCCTGAGCTGCCTCAGTTCATAACAGTGTGTAGGAAGTTGTTTGATAAAGTGGGCAAAGCTTATACTTGGACCAGAAGGCAGAATATAGGAAACTACATGAAAAAATGGATAATTCAGAGAAAATGACTGTAAACAGATGAGAACTTGTTTAAAACAGCTCAAAGAGATTCTCCAGTCAGTTCTTAGCGTAGTAAAGGTAGCTAAGATCCGGGAAATCCTTAATTCGAGTTAAGATCACATGAAACACTGTATGAATCCTATATTCTTTACTTGAAGGAGACTAGAGTGGTAAATGTGTGTTATACAAGGCAGAATACCACTGAAATAGAGAAAGAAACACGTTCGGCAGCTTTGGAAAGCCTTACACTTCACTGAAATGTAGTACTACACTCTATAACACAGTTGAGAGACAATGTTCCCGAGCTGCCTCAGTTCATAACGGTGTGTAGGAAGTTGTTTGATAAAGTGGGCAAAGCTTATACTTGGACCAGAAGGCAGAATATAGGAAACTACATGAAAACAAGGATAATTCAGAGAAAATGACTGTAAACAGATGAGAACTTGTTTAGAACAGCTCAAAGAGATTCTCCAGTCAGTTCTTAGGTACCTAAGGCAGAATACCAGCTCAAAGAGATTCTCCAGTCAGGTCTTAGGTAGCTAAGGCAGAATACCATTGAAATAGAGAAAGAAACACGTTCGGCAGCTTTGGAAAGCCTTACACTTCACTGAAATGTAGTACTACACTCTATAACACAGTTGAGAGACAAGGTTCCCGAGCTGCCTCAGTTCATAACAGTGTGTAGGAAGTTGTTTGATAAAGTGGGCAAAGCTTATACTAGGACCAGAAGGCAGAATATAGGAAACTACATGAAAACATGGATAATTCAGAGAAAATGACTGTAAACAGATGAGAACTTGTTCAGAACAGCTGAAAGAGGTTCTCCAATCAGTTCTTAGTGTAGAAAAGGTAGCTAAGATCCGGGAAATCCTTAATTCAAGTTAAGATGACTTGAAACACAGTATGAATCCTATATTCTTTACTTAAAGGAGACTGGAGTGGTAAATGTGTGTTTTACAAGGCAGAATACCATTGAAATAGAGAAAGAAACACGTTCGGCAGCTTTGGAAAGCCTTACACTTCACTGAAATATAGTACTACACTCTGTAACACAGTAGAGAGACAATGTTCCCGAGCTACCTCAGTTCATAACAGTGTGTAGGAAGTTGTTTGATAAAGTGGGCAAAGCTTATACTTGGACCAGAAGGCAGAATAGAGGAAACTACATGAAAACATGGATAATTCAGAGAAAATGACTGGAAACAGATGAGAACTTGTTTAGAACAGCTCAAAGAGATTCTCCAGTCAGTTCTTAGCGTAGTAAAAGTAGCTAAGATCCGGGAAATCATTAATTCTAGTTAAGATGACATGAAACACTCTATGAATCCTATATTCTTTACTTAAAGGAGACTAGAGTGGTAAATGTGTGTTATACAAGGCAGAATACCGTTGAAATAGAGAAAGAAACACGTTAGGCAGCTTTGGAAAGCCTTACACTTCACTGAAACGTAGTACTACACTCTATAACACAGTTGAGAGACAATGTTCCCGAGTTGCCTCAGTTCATAACAGTGTGTAGGAAGTTGTTTGATAAAGTGGGCAAAGCTTATACTTGGACCAGAAGGCAGAATATAGGAAACTACATGAAAACATGGATAATTCAGAGAAAATGACTATAAACAGATGAGAACATGTTTAGAACAGCTCAAAGAGATTCTCCAAGTCAGTTCTTAGCGTAGTAAAGGTAGCTAAGATCCGGGAAATCATTAATTCGAGTTAAGATCACATGAAACACTGTATGAATCCTATATTCCTTACTTAAAGGAGACTAGAGTGGTAAATGGGTGTTATACAAGGCAGAATACCATCGAAATAGAGAAAGAAACATGTTCGGCAGCTTTGGAAAGCCTTACACTTCACTGAAATATAGTACTACACTCTGTAACACAGTTGAGAGACAATGTTCCCGAGCTGACTCAGTTCATAACAGTGTGTAGGAAGTTGTTTGATAAAGTGGGCAAAGCTTATACTTGGACCAGAAGGCAGAATATAGGAAACTACATGAAAACATGGATAATTCAGAGAAAATGACTGTAAACAGATGAGAACTTGTTTAGAACAGCTCAAAGAGATTCTCCAGTCAGTTCTTAGCGTAGTAAAGGTAGCTAAGATCCGGGAAATCCTTAATTCGAGTTAAGATCACATGAAACACTGTATGAATCCTATATTCTTTACTTGAAGGAGACTAGAGTGGTAAATGTGTGTTATACAAGGCAGAATACCACTGAAATAGAGAAAGAAACACGTTCGGCAGCTTTGGAAAGCCTTACACTTCACTGAAATGTAATACTACACTCTATAACACAGTTGAGAGACAATGTTCCCGAGCTGCCTCAGTTCATAACAGTGTGTAGGAAGTTGTTTGATAAAGTGGGCAAAGCTTATACTTGGACCAGAAGGCAGAATATAGGAAACTACATGAAAACATGGATAATTCAGAGAAAATGACTGTAAACAGATGAGAACTTGTTTAGAACAGCTCAAAGAGATTCTCCAGTCAGTTCTTAGGTACCTAAGGCAGAATACCAGCTCAAAGAGATTCTCCAGTCAGTTCTTAGGTAGCTAAGGCAGAATACCATTGAAATAGAGAAAGAAACACGTTCGGCAGCTTTGGAAAGCCTTACACTTCACTGAAATGTAGTACTACACTCTATAACACAGTTGAGAGACAAGGTTCCCGAGCTGGCTCAGTTCATAACGGTGTGTAGGAAGTTGTTTGATAAAGTGGGCAAAGCTTATACTAGGACCAGAAGGCAGAATATAGGAAACTACATGAAAACATGGATAATTCAGAGAAAATGACTGTAAACAGATGAGAACTTGTTCAGAACAGCTCAAAGAGATTCTCCAATCAGTTCTTAGTGTAGAAAAGGTAGCTAAGATCCGGGAAATCCTTAATTCAAGTTAAGATGACTTGAAACACTATATGAATCCTATATTCTTTACTTAAAGGAGACTGGAGTGGTAAATGTGTGTTTTACAAGGCAGAATACCATTGAAATAGACAAAGAAACACGTTCGGCAGCTTTGGAAAGCCTTACACTTCACTGAAATATAGTACTACACTCTGTAACACAGTAGAGAGACAATGTTCCCGAGCTGCCTCAGTTCATAACAGTGTGTAGGAAGTTGTTTGATAAAGTGGGCAAAGCTTATACTTGGACCAGAAGGCAGAATATAGGAAACTACATGAAAACATGGATAATTCAGAGAAAATGACTGGAAACAGATGAGAACTTGTTTAGAACAGCTCAAAGACATTCTCCAGTCAGTTCTTAGCGTAGTAAAAGTAGCTAAGATCCGGGAAATCATTAATTCTAGTTAAGATGACATGAAACACTCTATGAATCCTATATTCTTTACTTAAAGGAGACTAGAGTGGTAAATGTGTGTTATACAAGGCAGAATACCGTTGAAATAGAGAAAGAAACACGTTAGGCAGCTTTGGAAAGCCTTACACTTCACTGAAACGTAGTACTACACTCTATAACACAGTTGAGAGACAATGTTCCCGAGTTGCCTCAGTTCATAACAGTGTGTAGGAAGTTGTTTGATAAAGTGGGCAAAGCTTATACTTGGACCAGAAGGCAGAATATAGGAAAATACATGAAAACATGGATAATTCAGAGAAAATGACTATAAACAGATGAGAACTTGTTTAGAACAGCTCAAAGAGATTCTCCAAGTCAGTTCTTAGCGTAGTAAAGGTAGCTAAGATCCGGGAAATCATTAATTCGAGTTAAGATCACATGAAACACTGTATGAATCCTATATTCCTTACTTAAAGGAGACTAGAGTGGTAAATGGGTGTTATACAAGGCAGAATACCATTGAAATAGAGAAAGAAACACTTTCGGCAGCTTTGGAAAGCCTTACACTTCACTGAAATATAGTACTACACTCTGTAACACAGTTGAGAGACAATGTTCCCGAGCTGACTCAGTTCATAACAGTGTGTAGGAAGTTGTTTGATAAAGTGGGCAAAGCTTATACTTGGACCAGAAGGCAGAATATAGGAAACTACATGAAAACATGGATAATTCAGAGAAAATGACTGTAAACAGATGAGAACTTGTTTAGAACAGCTCAAAGAGATTCTCCAGTCAGTTCTTAGCGTAGTAAAGGTAGCTAAGATCCCGGAAATCCTTAATTCGAGTTAAGATCACATGAAACACTGTATGAATCCTATATTCTTTACTTGAAGGAGACTAGAGTGGTAAATGTGTGTTATACAAGGCAGAATACCACTGAAATAGAGAAAGAAACACGTTTGGCAGCTTTGGAAAGCCTTACACTTCACTGAAATGTAGTACTACACTCTATAACACAGTTGAGAGACAAGGTTCCCGAGCTGCCTCAGTTCATAACGGTGTGTAGGAAGTTGTTTGATAAAGTGGACAAAGCTTATACTTGGACCAGAAGGCAGAATATAGGAAACTACATGAAAACATGGATAATTCAGAGAAAATGACTGGAAACAGATGAGAGATTGTTTAGAACAGCTGAAAGAGATTCTCCAAATCAGTTCTTAGTGTAGAAAAGGTAGCTAAGATCCGGGAAATCCATAATTCGAGTTAAGATGACGTAAAACACTGTATGAATCCTATATTCTTTACTTAAAGGTGACTAGAGTGGTAAATGTGTGTTATACAAGGCAGAATACCATCGAAATAGAGAAAGAAACATGTTCGGCAGCTTTGGAAAGCCTTACACTTCACTGAAATGTAATACTACACTCTATAACACAGTTGAGAGACAATGTTCCTGAGCTGCCTCAGTTCATAACAGTGTGTAGGAAGTTGTTTGATAAAGTGGGCAAAGCTTATACTTGGACCAGAAGGCAGAATATAGGAAACTACATGAAAAAATGGATAATTCAGAGAAAATGACTGTAAACAGATGAGAACTTGTTTAAAACAGCTCAAAGAGATTCTCCAGTCAGTTCTTAGCGTAGTAAAGGTAGCTAAGATCCGGGAAATCCTTAATTCGAGTTAAGATCACATGAAACACTGTATGAATCCTATATTCTTTACTTGAAGGAGACTAGAGTGGTAAATGTGTGTTATACAAGGCAGAATACCACTGAAATAGAGAAAGAAACACGTTCGGCAGCTTTGGAAAGCCTTACACTTCACTGAAATGTAGTACTACACTCTATAACACAGTTGAGAGACAATGTTCCCGAGCTGCCTCAGTTCATAACGGTGTGTAGGAAGTTGTTTGATAAAGTGGGCAAAGCTTATACTTGGACCAGAAGGCAGAATATAGGAAACTACATGAAAACAAGGATAATTCAGAGAAAATGACTGTAAACAGATGAGAACTTGTTTAGAACAGCTCAAAGAGATTCTCCAGTCAGTTCTTAGGTACCTAAGGCAGAATACCAGCTCAAAGAGATTCTCCAGTCAGGTCTTAGGTAGCTAAGGCAGAATACCATTGAAATAGAGAAAGAAACACGTTCGGCAGCTTTGGAAAGCCTTACACTTCACTGAAATGTAGTACTACACTCTATAACACAGTTGAGAGACAAGGTTCCCGAGCTGCCTCAGTTCATAACAGTGTGTAGGAAGTTGTTTGATAAAGTGGGCAAAGCTTATACTAGGACCAGAAGGCAGAATATAGGAAACTACATGAAAACATGGATAATTCAGAGAAAATGACTGTAAACAGATGAGAACTTGTTCAGAACAGCTGAAAGAGGTTCTCCAATCAGTTCTTAGTGTAGAAAAGGTAGCTAAGATCCGGGAAATCCTTAATTCAAGTTAAGATGACTTGAAACACAGTATGAATCCTATATTCTTTACTTAAAGGAGACTGGAGTGGTAAATGTGTGTTTTACAAGGCAGAATACCATTGAAATAGAGAAAGAAACACGTTCGGCAGCTTTGGAAAGCCTTACACTTCACTGAAATATAGTACTACACTCTGTAACACAGTAGAGAGACAATGTTCCCGAGCTACCTCAGTTCATAACAGTGTGTAGGAAGTTGTTTGATAAAGTGGGCAAAGCTTATACTTGGACCAGAAGGCAGAATAGAGGAAACTACATGAAAACATGGATAATTCAGAGAAAATGACTGGAAACAGATGAGAACTTGTTTAGAACAGCTCAAAGAGATTCTCCAGTCAGTTCTTAGCGTAGTAAAAGTAGCTAAGATCCGGGAAATCATTAATTCTAGTTAAGATGACATGAAACACTCTATGAATCCTATATTCTTTACTTAAAGGAGACTAGAGTGGTAAATGTGTGTTATACAAGGCAGAATACCGTTGAAATAGAGAAAGAAACACGTTAGGCAGCTTTGGAAAGCCTTACACTTCACTGAAACGTAGTACTACACTCTATAACACAGTTGAGAGACAATGTTCCCGAGTTGCCTCAGTTCATAACAGTGTGTAGGAAGTTGTTTGATAAAGTGGGCAAAGCTTATACTTGGACCAGAAGGCAGAATATAGGAAACTACATGAAAACATGGATAATTCAGAGAAAATGACTATAAACAGATGAGAACATGTTTAGAACAGCTCAAAGAGATTCTCCAAGTCAGTTCTTAGCGTAGTAAAGGTAGCTAAGATCCGGGAAATCATTAATTCGAGTTAAGATCACATGAAACACTGTATGAATCCTATATTCCTTACTTAAAGGAGACTAGAGTGGTAAATGGGTGTTATACAAGGCAGAATACCATCGAAATAGAGAAAGAAACATGTTCGGCAGCTTTGGAAAGCCTTACACTTCACTGAAATATAGTACTACACTCTGTAACACAGTTGAGAGACAATGTTCCCGAGCTGACTCAGTTCATAACAGTGTGTAGGAAGTTGTTTGATAAAGTGGGCAAAGCTTATACTTGGACCAGAAGGCAGAATATAGGAAACTACATGAAAACATGGATAATTCAGAGAAAATGACTGTAAACAGATGAGAACTTGTTTAGAACAGCTCAAAGAGATTCTCCAGTCAGTTCTTAGCGTAGTAAAGGTAGCTAAGATCCGGGAAATCCTTAATTCGAGTTAAGATCACATGAAACACTGTATGAATCCTATATTCTTTACTTGAAGGAGACTAGAGTGGTAAATGTGTGTTATACAAGGCAGAATACCACTGAAATAGAGAAAGAAACACGTTCGGCAGCTTTGGAAAGCCTTACACTTCACTGAAATGTAATACTACACTCTATAACACAGTTGAGAGACAATGTTCCCGAGCTGCCTCAGTTCATAACAGTGTGTAGGAAGTTGTTTGATAAAGTGGGCAAAGCTTATACTTGGACCAGAAGGCAGAATATAGGAAACTACATGAAAACATGGATAATTCAGAGAAAATGACTGTAAACAGATGAGAACTTGTTTAGAACAGCTCAAAGAGATTCTCCAGTCAGTTCTTAGGTACCTAAGGCAGAATACCAGCTCAAAGAGATTCTCCAGTCAGTTCTTAGGTAGCTAAGGCAGAATACCATTGAAATAGAGAAAGAAACACGTTCGGCAGCTTTGGAAAGCCTTACACTTCACTGAAATGTAGTACTACACTCTATAACACAGTTGAGAGACAAGGTTCCCGAGCTGGCTCAGTTCATAACGGTGTGTAGGAAGTTGTTTGATAAAGTGGGCAAAGCTTATACTAGGACCAGAAGGCAGAATATAGGAAACTACATGAAAACATGGATAATTCAGAGAAAATGACTGTAAACAGATGAGAACTTGTTCAGAACAGCTCAAAGAGATTCTCCAATCAGTTCTTAGTGTAGAAAAGGTAGCTAAGATCCGGGAAATCCTTAATTCAAGTTAAGATGACTTGAAACACTATATGAATCCTATATTCTTTACTTAAAGGAGACTGGAGTGGTAAATGTGTGTTTTACAAGGCAGAATACCATTGAAATAGACAAAGAAACACGTTCGGCAGCTTTGGAAAGCCTTACACTTCACTGAAATATAGTACTACACTCTGTAACACAGTAGAGAGACAATGTTCCCGAGCTGCCTCAGTTCATAACAGTGTGTAGGAAGTTGTTTGATAAAGTGGGCAAAGCTTATACTTGGACCAGAAGGCAGAATATAGGAAACTACATGAAAACATGGATAATTCAGAGAAAATGACTGGAAACAGATGAGAACTTGTTTAGAACAGCTCAAAGACATTCTCCAGTCAGTTCTTAGCGTAGTAAAAGTAGCTAAGATCCGGGAAATCATTAATTCTAGTTAAGATGACATGAAACACTCTATGAATCCTATATTCTTTACTTAAAGGAGACTAGAGTGGTAAATGTGTGTTATACAAGGCAGAATACCGTTGAAATAGAGAAAGAAACACGTTAGGCAGCTTTGGAAAGCCTTACACTTCACTGAAACGTAGTACTACACTCTATAACACAGTTGAGAGACAATGTTCCCGAGTTGCCTCAGTTCATAACAGTGTGTAGGAAGTTGTTTGATAAAGTGGGCAAAGCTTATACTTGGACCAGAAGGCAGAATATAGGAAAATACATGAAAACATGGATAATTCAGAGAAAATGACTATAAACAGATGAGAACTTGTTTAGAACAGCTCAAAGAGATTCTCCAAGTCAGTTCTTAGCGTAGTAAAGGTAGCTAAGATCCGGGAAATCATTAATTCGAGTTAAGATCACATGAAACACTGTATGAATCCTATATTCCTTACTTAAAGGAGACTAGAGTGGTAAATGGGTGTTATACAAGGCAGAATACCATTGAAATAGAGAAAGAAACACTTTCGGCAGCTTTGGAAAGCCTTACACTTCACTGAAATATAGTACTACACTCTGTAACACAGTTGAGAGACAATGTTCCCGAGCTGACTCAGTTCATAACAGTGTGTAGGAAGTTGTTTGATAAAGTGGGCAAAGCTTATACTTGGACCAGAAGGCAGAATATAGGAAACTACATGAAAACATGGATAATTCAGAGAAAATGACTGTAAACAGATGAGAACTTGTTTAGAACAGCTCAAAGAGATTCTCCAGTCAGTTCTTAGCGTAGTAAAGGTAGCTAAGATCCCGGAAATCCTTAATTCGAGTTAAGATCACATGAAACACTGTATGAATCCTATATTCTTTACTTGAAGGAAACTAGAGTGGTAAATGTGTGTTATACAAGGCAGAATACCACTGAAATAGAGAAAGAAACACGTTCGGCAGCTTTGGAAAGCCTTACACTTCACTGAAATGTAATACTACACTCTATAACACAGTTGAGAGACAATGTTCCCGAGCTGCCTCAGTTCATAACAGTGTGTAGGAAGTTGTTTGATAAAGTGGGCAAAGCTTATACTTGGACCAGAAGGCAGAATATAGGAAACTACATGAAAACATGGATAATTCAGAGAAAATGACTGTAAACAGATGAGAACTTGTTTAAAACAGCTCAAAGAGATTCTCCAGTCAGTTCTTAGCGTAGTAAAGGTAGCTAAGATCCGGGAAATCCTTAATTCGAGTTAAGATCACATGAAACACTGTATGAATCCTATATTCTTTACTTGAAGGAGACTAGAGTGGTAAATGTGTGTTATACAAGGCAGAATACCACTGAAATAGAGAAAGAAACACGTTCGGCAGCTTAGGAAAGCCTTACACTTCACTGAAATGTAATACTACACTCTATAACACAGTTGAGAGACAATGTTCCCGAGCTGCCTCAGTTCATAACAGTGTGTAGGAAGTTGTTTCATAAAGTGGGCAAAGCTTATACTTGGACCAGAAGGCAGAATATAGGAAACTACATGAAAACAAGGATAATTCAGAGAAAATGACTGTAAACAGATGAGAACTTGTTTAGAACAGCTCAAAGAGATTCTCCAGTCAGTTCTTAGGTACCTAAGGCAGAATACCAGCTCAAAGAGATTCTCCAGTCAGTTCTTAGGTAGCTAAGGCAGAATACCATTGAAATAGAGAAAGAAACACGTTCGGCAGCTTTGGAAAGCCTTACACTTCACTGAAATGTAGTACTACACTCTATAACACAGTTGAGAGACAATGTTCCCGAGCTGCCTCAGTTCATAACGGTGTGTAGGAAGTTGTTTGATAAAGTGGGCAAAGCTTATACTTGGACCAGAAGGCAGAATATAGGAAACTACATGAAAACATGGATAATTCAGAGAAAATGACTGGAAACAGATGAGAGATTGTTTAGAACAGCTGAAAGAGATTCTCCAAATCAGTTCTTAGTGTAGAAAAGGTAGCTAAGATCCGGGAAATCCATAATTCGAGTTAAGATGACGTAAAACACTGTATGAATCCTATATTCTTTACTTAAAGGTGACTAGAGTGGTAAATGTGTGTTATACAAGGCAGAATACCATCGAAATAGAGAAAGAAACATGTTCGGCAGCTTTGGAAAGCCTTACACTTCACTGAAATGTAATACTACACTCTATAACACAGTTGAGAGACAATGTTCCTGAGCTGCCTCAGTTCATAACAGTGTGTAGGAAGTTGTTTGATAAAGTGGGCAAAGCTTATACTTGGACCAGAAGGCAGAATATAGGAAACTACATGAAAACATGGATAATTCAGAGAAAATGACTGTAAACAGATGAGAACTTGTTTAAAACAGCTCAAAGAGATTCTCCAGTCAGTTCTTAGCGTAGTAAAGGTAGCTAAGATCCGGGAAATCCTTAATTCGAGTTAAGATCACATGAAACACTGTATGAATCCTATATTCTTTACTTGAAGGAGACTAGAGTGGTAAATGTGTGTTATACAAGGCAGAATACCACTGAAATAGAGAAAGAAACAAGTTCGGCAGCTTAGGAAAGCCTTACACTTCACTGAAATGTAATACTACACTCTATAACACAGTTGAGAGACAATGTTCCCGAGCTGCCTCAGTTCATAACAGTGTGTAGGAAGTTGTTTCATAAAGTGGGCAAAGCTTATACTTGGACCAGAAGGCAGAATATAGGAAACTACATGAAAACAAGGATAATTCAGAGAAAATGACTGTAAACAGATGAGAACTTGTTTAGAACAGCTCAAAGAGATTCTCCAGTCAGTTCTTAGGTACCTAAGGCAGAATACCAGCTCAAAGAGATTCTCCAGTCAGTTCTTAGGTAGCTAAGGCAGAATACCATTGAAATAGAGAAAGAAACACGTTCGGCAGCTTTGGAAAGCCTTACACTTCACTGAAATGTAGTACTACACTCTATAACACAGTTGAGAGACAAGGTTCCCGAGCTGCCTCAGTTCATAACAGTGTGTAGGAAGTTGTTTGATAAAGTGGGCAAAGCTTATACTAGGACCAGAAGGCAGAATATAGGAAACTACATGAAAACATGGATAATTCAGAGAAAATGACTGTAAACAGATGAGAACTTGTTCAAAACAGCTGAAAGAGGTTCTCCAATCAGTTCTTAGTGTAGAAAAGGTAGCTAAGATCCGGAAAATCCTTAATTCAAGTTAAGATGACTTGAAACACAGTATGAATCCTATATTCTTTACTTAAAGGAGACTGGAGTGGTAAATGTGTGTTTTACAAGGCAGAATACCATTGAAATAGAGAAAGAAACACGTTCGGCAGCTTTGGAAAGCCTTACACTTCACTGAAATATAGTACTACACTCTGTAACACAGTAGAGAGACAATGTTCCCGAGCTACCTCAGTTCATAACAGTGTGTAGGAAGTTGTTTGATAAAGTGGGCAAAGCTTATACTTGGACCAGAAGGCAGAATATAGGAAACTACATGAAAACATGGATAATTCAGAGAAAATGACTGGAAACAGATGAGAACTTGTTTAGAACAGCTCAAAGAGATTCTCCAGTCAGTTCTTAGCGTAGTAAAAGTAGCTAAGATCCGGGAAATCATTAATTCTAGTTAAGATGACATGAAACACTCTATGAATCCTATATTCTTTACTTAAAGGAGACTGGAGTGGTAAATGTGTGTTATACAAGGCAGAATACCGTTGAAATAGAGAAAGAAACACGTTAGGCAGCTTTGGAAAGCCTTACACTTCACTGAAACGTAGTACTACACTCTATAACACAGTTGAGAGACAATGTTCCCGAGTTGCCTCAGTTCATAACAGTGTGTAGGAAGTTGTTTGATAAAGTGGGCAAAGCTTATACTTGGACCAGAAGGCAGAATATAGGAAACTACATGAAAACATGGATAATTCAGAGAAAATGACTATAAACAGATGAGAACATGTTTAGAACAGCTCAAAGAGATTCTCCAAGTCAGTTCTTAGCGTAGTAAAGGTAGCTAAGATCCGGGAAATCATTAATTCGAGTTAAGATCACATGAAACACTGTATGAATCCTATATTCCTTACTTAAAGGAGACTAGAGTGGTAAATGGGTGTTATACAAGGCAGAATACCATCGAAATAGAGAAAGAAACATGTTCGGCAGCTTTGGAAAGCCTTACACTTCACTGAAATATAGTACTACACTCTGTAACACAGTTGAGAGACAATGTTCCCGAGCTGACTCAGTTCATAACAGTGTGTAGGAAGTTGTTTGATAAAGTGGGCAAAGCTTATACTTGGACCAGAAGGCAGAATATAGGAAACTACATGAAAACATGGATAATTCAGAGAAAATGACTGTAAACAGATGAGAACTTGTTTAGAACAGCTCAAAGAGATTCTCCAGTCAGTTCTTAGTGTAGTAAAGGTAGCTAAGATCCGGGAAATCCTTAATTCGAGTTAAGATCACATGAAACACTGTATGAATCCTATATTCTTTACTTGAAGGAGACTAGAGTGGTAAATGTGTGTTATACAAGGCAGAATACCACTGAAATAGAGAAAGAAACACGTTCGGCAGCTTTGGAAAGCCTTACACTTCACTGAAATGTAATACTACACTCTATAACACAGTTGAGAGACAATGTTCCCGAGCTGCCTCAGTTCATAACAGTGTGTAGGAAGTTGTTTGATAAAGTGGGCAAAGCTTATACTTGGACCAGAAGGCAGAATATAGGAAACTACATGAAAACATGGATAATTCAGAGAAAATGACTGTAAACAGATGAGAACTTGTTTAGAACAGCTCAAAGAGATTCTCCAGTCAGTTCTTAGGTACCTAAGGCAGAATACCAGCTCAAAGAGATTCTCCAGTCAGTTCTTAGGTAGCTAAGGCAGAATACCATTGAAATAGAGAAAGAAACACGTTCGGCAGCTTTGGAAAGCCTTACACTTCACTGAAATGTAGTACTACACTCTATAACACAGTTGAGAGACAAGATTCCCGAGCTGGCTCAGTTCATAACGGTGTGTAGGAAGTTGTTTGATAAAGTGGGCAAAGCTTATACTAGGACCAGAAGGCAGAATATAGGAAACTACATGAAAACATGGATAATTCAGAGAAAATGACTGTAAACAGATGAGAACTTGTTCAGAACAGCTCAAAGAGATTCTCCAATCAGTTCTTAGTGTAGAAAAGGTAGCTAAGATCCGGGAAATCCTTAATTCAAGTTAAGATGACTTGAAACACTGTATGAATCCTATATTCTTTACTTAAAGGAGACTGGAGTGGTAAATGTGTGTTTTACAAGGCAGAATACCATTGAAATAGAGAAAGAAACACGTTCGGCAGCTTTGGAAAGCCTTACACTTCACTGAAATATAGTACTACACTCTGTAACACAGTAGAGAGACAATGTTCCCGAGCTGCCTCAGTTCATAACAGTGTGTAGGAAGTTGTTTGATAAAGTGGGCAAAGCTTATACTTGGACCAGAAGGCAGAATATAGGAAACTACATGAAAACATGGATAATTCAGAGAAAATGACTGGAAACAGATGAGAACTTGTTTAGAACAGCTCAAAGACATTCTCTAGTCAGTTCTTAGCGTAGTAAAAGTAGCTAAGATCCGGGAAATCATTAATTCTAGTTAAGATGACATGAAACACTCTATGAATCCTATATTCTTTACTTAAAGGAGACTAGAGTGGTAAATGTGTGTTATACAAGGCAGAATACCGTTGAAATAGAGAAAGAAACACGTTAGGCAGCTTTGGAAAGCCTTACACTTCACTGAAACGTAGTACTACACTCTATAACACAGTTGAGAGACAATGTTCCCGAGTTGCCTCAGTTCATAACAGTGTGTAGGAAGTTGTTTGATAAAGTGGGCAAAGCTTATACTTGGACCAGAAGGCAGAATATAGGAAAATACATGAAAACATGGATAATTCAGAGAAAATGACTATAAACAGATGAGAACTTGTTTAGAACAGCTCAAAGAGATTCTCCAAGTCAGTTCTTAGCGTAGTAAAGGTAGCTAAGATCCGGGAAATCATTAATTCGAGTTAAGATCACATGAAACACTGTATGAATCCTATATTCCTTACTTAAAGGAGACTAGAGTGGTAAATGGGTGTTATACAAGGCAGAATACCATTGAAATAGAGAAAGAAACACTTTCGGCAGCTTTGGAAAGCCTTACACTTCACTGAAATATAGTACTACACTCTGTAACACAGTTGAGAGACAATGTTCCCGAGCTGACTCAGTTCATAACAGTGTGTAGGAAGTTGTTTGATAAAGTGGGCAAAGCTTATACTTGGACCAGAAGGCAGAATATAGGAAACTACATGAAAACATGGATAATTCAGAGAAAATGACTGTAAACACATGAGAACTTGTTTAGAACAGCTCAAAGAGATTCTCCAGTCAGTTCTTAGCGTAGTAAAGGTAGCTAAGATCCGGGAAATCCTTAATTCGAGTTAAGATCACATGAAACACTGTATGAATCCTATATTCTTTACTTGAAGGAAACTAGAGTGGTAAATGTGTGTTATACAAGGCAGAATACCACTGAAATAGAGAAAGAAACACGTTCGGCAGCTTTGGAAAGCCTTACACTTCACTGAAATGTAATACTACACTCTATAACACAGTTGAGAGACAATGTTCCCGAGCTGCCTCAGTTCATAACAGTGTGTAGGAAGTTGTTTGATAAAGTGGGCAAAGCTTATACTTGGACCAGAAGGCAGAATATAGGAAACTACATGAAAACATGGATAATTCAGAGAAAATGACTGTAAACAGATGAGAACTTGTTTAAAACAGCTCAAAGAGATTCTCCAGTCAGTTCTTAGCGTAGTAAAGGTAGCTAAGATACGGGAAATCCTTAATTCGAGTTAAGATCACATGAAACACTGTATGAATCCTATATTCTTTACTTGAAGGAGACTAGAGTGGTAAACGTGTGTTATACAAGGCAGAATACCACTGAAATAGAGAAAGAAACACGTTCGGCAGCTTAGGAAAGCCTTACACTTCACTGAAATGTAATACTACACTCTATAACACAGTTGAGAGACAATGTTCCCGAGCTGCCTCAGTTCATAACAGTGTGTAGGAAGTTGTTTCATAAAGTGGGCAAAGCTTATACTTGGACCAGAAGGCAGAATATAGGAAACTACATGAAAACAAGGATAATTCAGAGAAAATGACTGTAAACAGATGAGAACTTGTTTAGAACAGCTCAAAGAGATTCTCCAGTCAGTTCTTAGGTACCTAAGGCAGAATACCAGCTCAAAGAGATTCTCCAGTCAGTTCTTAGGTAGCTAAGGCAGAATACCATTGAAATAGAGAAAGAAACACGTTCGGCAGCTTTGGAAAGCCTTACACTTCACTGAAATGTAGTACTACACTCTATAACACAGTTGAGAGACAAGGTTCCCGAGCTGCCTCAGTTCATAACAGTGTGTAGGAAGTTGTTTGATAAAGTGGGCAAAGCTTATACTAGGACCAGAAGGCAGAATATAGGAAACTACATGAAAACATGGATAATTCAGAGAAAATGACTGTAAACAGATGAGAACTTGTTCAGAACAGCTGAAAGAGGTTCTCCAATCAGTTCTTAGTGTAGAAAAGGTAGCTAAGATCCGGGAAATCCTTAATTCAAGTTAAGATGACTTGAAACACAGTATGAATCCTATATTCTTTACTTAAAGGAGACTGGAGTGGTAAATGTGTGTTTTACAAGGCAGAATACCATTGAAATAGAGAAAGAAACACGTTCGGCAGCTTTGGAAAGCCTTACACTTCACTGAAATATAGTACTACACTCTGTAACACAGTAGAGAGACAATGTTCCCGAGCTACCTCAGTTCATAACAGTGTGTAGGAAGTTGTTTGATAAAGTGGGCAAAGCTTATACTTGGACCAGAAGGCAGAATATAGGAAACTACATGAAAACATGGATAATTCAGAGAAAATGACTGGAAACAGATGAGAACTTGTTTAGAACAGCTCAAAGAGATTCTCCAGTCAGTTCTTAGCGTAGTAAAAGTAGCTAAGATCCGGGAAATCATTAATTCTAGTTAAGATGACATGAAACACTCTATGAATCCTATATTCTTTACTTAAAGGAGACTAGAGTGGTAAATGTGTGTTATACAAGGCAGAATACCGTTGAAATAGAGAAAGAAACACGTTAGGCAGCTTTGGAAAGCCTTACACTTCACTGAAACGTAGTACTACACTCTATAACACAGTTGAGAGACAATGTTCCCGAGTTGCCTCAGTTCATAACAGTGTGTAGGAAGTTGTTTGATAAAGTGGGCAAAGCTTATACTTGGACCAGAAGGCAGAATATAGGAAACTACATGAAAACATCGATAATTCAGAGAAAATGACTATAAACAGATGAGAACTTGTTTAGAACAGCTCAAAGAGATTCTCCAAGTCAGTTCTTAGCGTAGTAAAGGTAGCTAAGATCCGGGAAATCATTATTTCGAGTTAAGATCACATGAAACACTGTATGAATCCTATATTCCTTACTTAAAGGAGACTAGAGTGGTAAATGGGTGTTATACAAGGCAGAATACCATCGAAATAGAGAAAGAAACATGTTCGGCAGCTTTGGAAAGCCTTACACTTCACTGAAATATAGTACTACACTCTGTAACACAGTTGAGAGACAATGTTCCCGAGCTGACTCAGTTCATAACAGTGTGTAGGAAGTTGTTTGATAAAGTGGGCAAAGCTTATACTTGGACCAGAAGGCAGAATATAGGAAACTACATGAAAACATGGATAATTCAGAGAAAATGACTGTAAACAGATGAGAACTTGTTTAGAACAGCTCAAAGAGATTCTCCAGTCAGTTCTTAGCGTAGTAAAGGTAGCTAAGATCCGGGAAATCCTTAATTCGAGTTAAGATCACATGAAACACTGTATGAATCCTATATTCTTTACTTGAAGGAGACTAGAGTGGTAAATGTGTGTTATACAAGGCAGAATACCACTGAAATAGAGAAAGAAACACGTTCGGCAGCTTTGGAAAGCCTTACACTTCACTGAAATGTAATACTACACTCTATAACACAGTTGAGAGACAATGTTCCCGAGCTGCCTCAGTTCATAACAGTGTGTAGGAAGTTGTTTGATAAAGTGGGCAAAGCTTATACTTGGACCAGAAGGCAGAATATAGGAAACTACATGAAAACATGGATAATTCAGAGAAAATGACTGTAAACAGATGAGAACTTGTTCAGAACAGCTCAAAGAGATTCTCCAATCAGTTCTTAGTGTAGAAAAGGTAGCTAAGATCCGGGAAATCCTTAATTCAAGTTAAGATGACTTGAAACACTGTATGAATCCTATATTCTTTACTTAAAGGAGACTGGAGTGGTAAATGTGTGTTTTACAAGGCAGAATACCATTGAAATAGAGAAAGAAACACGTTCGGCAGCTTTGGAAAGCCTTACACTTCACTGAAATATAGTACTACACTCTGTAACACAGTAGAGAGACAATGTTCCCGAGCTGCCTCAGTTCATAACAGTGTGTAGGAAGTTGTTTGATAAAGTGGGCAAAGCTTATACTTGGACCAGAAGGCAGAATATAGGAAACTACATGAAAACATGGATAATTCAGAGAAAATGACTGGAAACAGATGAGAACTTGTTTAGAACAGCTCAAAGACATTCTCCAGTCAGTTCTTAGCGTAGTAAAAGTAGCTAAGATCCGGGAAATCATTAATTCTAGTTAAGATGACATGAAACACTCTATGAATCCTATATTCCTTACTTAAAGGAGACTAGAGTGGTAAATGTGTGTTATACAAGGCAGAATACCGTTGAAATAGAGAAAGAAACACGTTAGGCAGCTTTGGAAAGCCTTACACTTCACTGAAACGTAGTACTACACTCTATAACACAGTTGAGAGACAATGTTCCCGAGTTGCCTCAGTTCATAACAGTGTGTAGGAAGTTGTTTGATAAAGTGGGCAAAGCTTATACTTGGACCAGAAGGCAGAATATAGGAAACTACATGAAAACATGGATAATTCAGAGAAAATGACTATAAACAGATGAGAACTTGTTTAGAACAGCTCAAAGAGATTCTCCAAGTCAGTTCTTAGCGTAGTAAAGGTAGCTAAGATCCGGGAAATCATTAATTCGAGTTAAGATCACATGAAACACTGTATGAATCCTATATTCCTTACTTAAAGGAGACTAGAGTGGTAAATGGGTGTTATACAAGGCAGAATACCATTGAAATAGAGAAAGAAACACTTTCGGCAGCTTTGGAAAGCCTTACACTTCACTGAAATATAGTACTACACTCTGTAACACAGTTGAGAGACAATGTTCCCGAGCTGACTCAGTTCATAACAGTGTGTAGGAAGTTGTTTGATAAAGTGGGCAAAGCTTATACTTGGACCAGAAGGCAGAATATAGGAAACTACATGAAAACATGGATAATTCAGAGAAAATGACTGTAAACAGATGAGAACTTGTTTAAAACAGCTCAAAGAGATTCTCCAGTCAGTTCTTAGCGTAGTAAAGGTAGCTAAGATCCGGGAAATCCTTAATTCGAGTTAAGATCACATGAAACACTGTATGAATCCTATATTCTTTACTTGAAGGAGACTAGAGTGGTAAATGTGTGTTATACAAGGCAGAATACCACTGAAATAGAGAAAGAAACAAGTTCGGCAGCTTAGGAAAGCCTTACACTTCACTGAAATGTAATACTACACTCTATAACACAGTTGAGAGACAATGTTCCCGAGCTGCCTCAGTTCATAACAGTGTGTAGGAAGTTGTTTCATAAAGTGGGCAAAGCTTATACTTGGACCAGAAGGCAGAATATAGGAAACTACATGAAAACAAGGATAATTCAGAGAAAATGACTGTAAACAGATGAGAACTTGTTTAGAACAGCTCAAAGAGATTCTCCAGTCAGTTCTTAGGTACCTAAGGCAGAATACCAGCTCAAAGAGATTCTCCAGTCAGTTCTTAGGTAGCTAAGGCAGAATACCATTGAAATAGAGAAAGAAACACGTTCGGCAGCTTTGGAAAGCCTTACACTTCACTGAAATGTAGTACTACACTCTATAACACAGTTGAGAGACAAGGTTCCCGAGCTGCCTCAGTTCATAACAGTGTGTAGGAAGTTGTTTGATAAAGTGGGCAAAGCTTATACTAGGACCAGAAGGCAGAATATAGGAAACTACATGAAAACATGGATAATTCAGAGAAAATGACTGTAAACAGATGAGAACTTGTTCAAAACAGCTGAAAGAGGTTCTCCAATCAGTTCTTAGTGTAGAAAAGGTAGCTAAGATCCGGAAAATCCTTAATTCAAGTTAAGATGACTTGAAACACAGTATGAATCCTATATTCTTTACTTAAAGGAGACTGGAGTGGTAAATGTGTGTTTTACAAGGCAGAATACCATTGAAATAGAGAAAGAAACACGTTCGGCAGCTTTGGAAAGCCTTACACTTCACTGAAATATAGTACTACACTCTGTAACACAGTAGAGAGACAATGTTCCCGAGCTACCTCAGTTCATAACAGTGTGTAGGAAGTTGTTTGATAAAGTGGGCAAAGCTTATACTTGGACCAGAAGGCAGAATATAGGAAACTACATGAAAACATGGATAATTCAGAGAAAATGACTGGAAACAGATGAGAACTTGTTTAGAACAGCTCAAAGAGATTCTCCAGTCAGTTCTTAGCGTAGTAAAAGTAGCTAAGATCCGGGAAATCATTAATTCTAGTTAAGATGACATGAAACACTCTATGAATCCTATATTCTTTACTTAAAGGAGACTAGAGTGGTAAATGTGTGTTATACAAGGCAGAATACCGTTGAAATAGAGAAAGAAACACGTTAGGCAGCTTTGGAAAGCCTTACACTTCACTGAAACGTAGTACTACACTCTATAACACAGTTGAGAGACAATGTTCCCGAGTTGCCTCAGTTCATAACAGTGTGTAGGAAGTTGTTTGATAAAGTGGGCAAAGCTTATACTTGGACCAGAAGGCAGAATATAGGAAACTACATGAAAACATGGATAATTCAGAGAAAATGACTATAAACAGATGAGAACATGTTTAGAACAGCTCAAAGAGATTCTCCAAGTCAGTTCTTAGCGTAGTAAAGGTAGCTAAGATCCGGGAAATCATTAATTCGAGTTAAGATCACATGAAACACTGTATGAATCCTATATTCCTTACTTAAAGGAGACTAGAGTGGTAAATGGGTGTTATACAAGGCAGAATACCATCGAAATAGAGAAAGAAACATGTTCGGCAGCTTTGGAAAGCCTTACACTTCACTGAAATATAGTACTACACTCTGTAACACAGTTGAGAGACAATGTTCCCGAGCTGACTCAGTTCATAACAGTGTGTAGGAAGTTGTTTGATAAAGTGGGCAAAGCTTATACTTGGACCAGAAGGCAGAATATAGGAAACTACATGAAAACATGGATAATTCAGAGAAAATGACTGTAAACAGATGAGAACTTGTTTAGAACAGCTCAAAGAGATTCTCCAGTCAGTTCTTAGTGTAGTAAAGGTAGCTAAGATCCGGGAAATCCTTAATTCGAGTTAAGATCACATGAAACACTGTATGAATCCTATATTCTTTACTTGAAGGAGACTAGAGTGGTAAATGTGTGTTATACAAGGCAGAATACCACTGAAATAGAGAAAGAAACACGTTCGGCAGCTTTGGAAAGCCTTACACTTCACTGAAATGTAATACTACACTCTATAACACAGTTGAGAGACAATGTTCCCGAGCTGCCTCAGTTCATAACAGTGTGTAGGAAGTTGTTTGATAAAGTGGGCAAAGCTTATACTTGGACCAGAAGGCAGAATATAGGAAACTACATGAAAACATGGATAATTCAGAGAAAATGACTGTAAACAGATGAGAACTTGTTTAGAACAGCTCAAAGAGATTCTCCAGTCAGTTCTTAGGTACCTAAGGCAGAATACCAGCTCAAAGAGATTCTCCAGTCAGTTCTTAGGTAGCTAAGGCAGAATACCATTGAAATAGAGAAAGAAACACGTTCGGCAGCTTTGGAAAGCCTTACACTTCACTGAAATGTAGTACTACACTCTATAACACAGTTGAGAGACAAGATTCCCGAGCTGGCTCAGTTCATAACGGTGTGTAGGAAGTTGTTTGATAAAGTGGGCAAAGCTTATACTAGGACCAGAAGGCAGAATATAGGAAACTACATGAAAACATGGATAATTCAGAGAAAATGACTGTAAACAGATGAGAACTTGTTCAGAACAGCTCAAAGAGATTCTCCAATCAGTTCTTAGTGTAGAAAAGGTAGCTAAGATCCGGGAAATCCTTAATTCAAGTTAAGATGACTTGAAACACTGTATGAATCCTATATTCTTTACTTAAAGGAGACTGGAGTGGTAAATGTGTGTTTTACAAGGCAGAATACCATTGAAATAGAGAAAGAAACACGTTCGGCAGCTTTGGAAAGCCTTACACTTCACTGAAATATAGTACTACACTCTGTAACACAGTAGAGAGACAATGTTCCCGAGCTGCCTCAGTTCATAACAGTGTGTAGGAAGTTGTTTGATAAAGTGGGCAAAGCTTATACTTGGACCAGAAGGCAGAATATAGGAAACTACATGAAAACATGGATAATTCAGAGAAAATGACTGGAAACAGATGAGAACTTGTTTAGAACAGCTCAAAGACATTCTCTAGTCAGTTCTTAGCGTAGTAAAAGTAGCTAAGATCCGGGAAATCATTAATTCTAGTTAAGATGACATGAAACACTCTATGAATCCTATATTCTTTACTTAAAGGAGACTAGAGTGGTAAATGTGTGTTATACAAGGCAGAATACCGTTGAAATAGAGAAAGAAACACGTTAGGCAGCTTTGGAAAGCCTTACACTTCACTGAAACGTAGTACTACACTCTATAACACAGTTGAGAGACAATGTTCCCGAGTTGCCTCAGTTCATAACAGTGTGTAGGAAGTTGTTTGATAAAGTGGGCAAAGCTTATACTTGGACCAGAAGGCAGAATATAGGAAAATACATGAAAACATGGATAATTCAGAGAAAATGACTATAAACAGATGAGAACTTGTTTAGAACAGCTCAAAGAGATTCTCCAAGTCAGTTCTTAGCGTAGTAAAGGTAGCTAAGATCCGGGAAATCATTAATTCGAGTTAAGATCACATGAAACACTGTATGAATCCTATATTCCTTACTTAAAGGAGACTAGAGTGGTAAATGGGTGTTATACAAGGCAGAATACCATTGAAATAGAGAAAGAAACACTTTCGGCAGCTTTGGAAAGCCTTACACTTCACTGAAATATAGTACTACACTCTGTAACACAGTTGAGAGACAATGTTCCCGAGCTGACTCAGTTCATAACAGTGTGTAGGAAGTTGTTTGATAAAGTGGGCAAAGCTTATACTTGGACCAGAAGGCAGAATATAGGAAACTACATGAAAACATGGATAATTCAGAGAAAATGACTGTAAACACATGAGAACTTGTTTAGAACAGCTCAAAGAGATTCTCCAGTCAGTTCTTAGCGTAGTAAAGGTAGCTAAGATCCGGGAAATCCTTAATTCGAGTTAAGATCACATGAAACACTGTATGAATCCTATATTCTTTACTTGAAGGAAACTAGAGTGGTAAATGTGTGTTATACAAGGCAGAATACCACTGAAATAGAGAAAGAAACACGTTCGGCAGCTTTGGAAAGCCTTACACTTCACTGAAATGTAATACTACACTCTATAACACAGTTGAGAGACAATGTTCCCGAGCTGCCTCAGTTCATAACAGTGTGTAGGAAGTTGTTTGATAAAGTGGGCAAAGCTTATACTTGGACCAGAAGGCAGAATATAGGAAACTACATGAAAACATGGATAATTCAGAGAAAATGACTGTAAACAGATGAGAACTTGTTTAAAACAGCTCAAAGAGATTCTCCAGTCAGTTCTTAGCGTAGTAAAGGTAGCTAAGATACGGGAAATCCTTAATTCGAGTTAAGATCACATGAAACACTGTATGAATCCTATATTCTTTACTTGAAGGAGACTAGAGTGGTAAACGTGTGTTATACAAGGCAGAATACCACTGAAATAGAGAAAGAAACACGTTCGGCAGCTTAGGAAAGCCTTACACTTCACTGAAATGTAATACTACACTCTATAACACAGTTGAGAGACAATGTTCCCGAGCTGCCTCAGTTCATAACAGTGTGTAGGAAGTTGTTTCATAAAGTGGGCAAAGCTTATACTTGGACCAGAAGGCAGAATATAGGAAACTACATGAAAACAAGGATAATTCAGAGAAAATGACTGTAAACAGATGAGAACTTGTTTAGAACAGCTCAAAGAGATTCTCCAGTCAGTTCTTAGGTACCTAAGGCAGAATACCAGCTCAAAGAGATTCTCCAGTCAGTTCTTAGGTAGCTAAGGCAGAATACCATTGAAATAGAGAAAGAAACACGTTCGGCAGCTTTGGAAAGCCTTACACTTCACTGAAATGTAGTACTACACTCTATAACACAGTTGAGAGACAAGGTTCCCGAGCTGCCTCAGTTCATAACAGTGTGTAGGAAGTTGTTTGATAAAGTGGGCAAAGCTTATACTAGGACCAGAAGGCAGAATATAGGAAACTACATGAAAACATGGATAATTCAGAGAAAATGACTGTAAACAGATGAGAACTTGTTCAGAACAGCTGAAAGAGGTTCTCCAATCAGTTCTTAGTGTAGAAAAGGTAGCTAAGATCCGGGAAATCCTTAATTCAAGTTAAGATGACTTGAAACACAGTATGAATCCTATATTCTTTACTTAAAGGAGACTGGAGTGGTAAATGTGTGTTTTACAAGGCAGAATACCATTGAAATAGAGAAAGAAACACGTTCGGCAGCTTTGGAAAGCCTTACACTTCACTGAAATATAGTACTACACTCTGTAACACAGTAGAGAGACAATGTTCCCGAGCTACCTCAGTTCATAACAGTGTGTAGGAAGTTGTTTGATAAAGTGGGCAAAGCTTATACTTGGACCAGAAGGCAGAATATAGGAAACTACATGAAAACATGGATAATTCAGAGAAAATGACTGGAAACAGATGAGAACTTGTTTAGAACAGCTCAAAGAGATTCTCCAGTCAGTTCTTAGCGTAGTAAAAGTAGCTAAGATCCGGGAAATCATTAATTCTAGTTAAGATGACATGAAACACTCTATGAATCCTATATTCTTTACTTAAAGGAGACTAGAGTGGTAAATGTGTGTTATACAAGGCAGAATACCGTTGAAATAGAGAAAGAAACACGTTAGGCAGCTTTGGAAAGCCTTACACTTCACTGAAACGTAGTACTACACTCTATAACACAGTTGAGAGACAATGTTCCCGAGTTGCCTCAGTTCATAACAGTGTGTAGGAAGTTGTTTGATAAAGTGGGCAAAGCTTATACTTGGACCAGAAGGCAGAATATAGGAAACTACATGAAAACATCGATAATTCAGAGAAAATGACTATAAACAGATGAGAACTTGTTTAGAACAGCTCAAAGAGATTCTCCAAGTCAGTTCTTAGCGTAGTAAAGGTAGCTAAGATCCGGGAAATCATTATTTCGAGTTAAGATCACATGAAACACTGTATGAATCCTATATTCCTTACTTAAAGGAGACTAGAGTGGTAAATGGGTGTTATACAAGGCAGAATACCATCGAAATAGAGAAAGAAACATGTTCGGCAGCTTTGGAAAGCCTTACACTTCACTGAAATATAGTACTACACTCTGTAACACAGTTGAGAGACAATGTTCCCGAGCTGACTCAGTTCATAACAGTGTGTAGGAAGTTGTTTGATAAAGTGGGCAAAGCTTATACTTGGACCAGAAGGCAGAATATAGGAAACTACATGAAAACATGGATAATTCAGAGAAAATGACTGTAAACAGATGAGAACTTGTTTAGAACAGCTCAAAGAGATTCTCCAGTCAGTTCTTAGCGTAGTAAAGGTAGCTAAGATCCGGGAAATCCTTAATTCGAGTTAAGATCACATGAAACACTGTATGAATCCTATATTCTTTACTTGAAGGAGACTAGAGTGGTAAATGTGTGTTATACAAGGCAGAATACCACTGAAATAGAGAAAGAAACACGTTCGGCAGCTTTGGAAAGCCTTACACTTCACTGAAATGTAATACTACACTCTATAACACAGTTGAGAGACAATGTTCCCGAGCTGCCTCAGTTCATAACAGTGTGTAGGAAGTTGTTTGATAAAGTGGGCAAAGCTTATACTTGGACCAGAAGGCAGAATATAGGAAACTACATGAAAACATGGATAATTCAGAGAAAATGACTGTAAACAGATGAGAACTTGTTCAGAACAGCTCAAAGAGATTCTCCAATCAGTTCTTAGTGTAGAAAAGGTAGCTAAGATCCGGGAAATCCTTAATTCAAGTTAAGATGACTTGAAACACTGTATGAATCCTATATTCTTTACTTAAAGGAGACTGGAGTGGTAAATGTGTGTTTTACAAGGCAGAATACCATTGAAATAGAGAAAGAAACACGTTCGGCAGCTTTGGAAAGCCTTACACTTCACTGAAATATAGTACTACACTCTGTAACACAGTAGAGAGACAATGTTCCCGAGCTGCCTCAGTTCATAACAGTGTGTAGGAAGTTGTTTGATAAAGTGGGCAAAGCTTATACTTGGACCAGAAGGCAGAATATAGGAAACTACATGAAAACATGGATAATTCAGAGAAAATGACTGGAAACAGATGAGAACTTGTTTAGAACAGCTCAAAGACATTCTCCAGTCAGTTCTTAGCGTAGTAAAAGTAGCTAAGATCCGGGAAATCATTAATTCTAGTTAAGATGACATGAAACACTCTATGAATCCTATATTCCTTACTTAAAGGAGACTAGAGTGGTAAATGTGTGTTATACAAGGCAGAATACCGTTGAAATAGAGAAAGAAACACGTTAGGCAGCTTTGGAAAGCCTTACACTTCACTGAAACGTAGTACTACACTCTATAACACAGTTGAGAGACAATGTTCCCGAGTTGCCTCAGTTCATAACAGTGTGTAGGAAGTTGTTTGATAAAGTGGGCAAAGCTTATACTTGGACCAGAAGGCAGAATATAGGAAACTACATGAAAACATGGATAATTCAGAGAAAATGACTATAAACAGATGAGAACTTGTTTAGAACAGCTCAAAGAGATTCTCCAAGTCAGTTCTTAGCGTAGTAAAGGTAGCTAAGATCCGGGAAATCATTAATTCGAGTTAAGATCACATGAAACACTGTATGAATCCTATATTCCTTACTTAAAGGAGACTAGAGTGGTAAATGGGTGTTATACAAGGCAGAATACCATTGAAATAGAGAAAGAAACACTTTCGGCAGCTTTGGAAAGCCTTACACTTCACTGAAATATAGTACTACACTCTGTAACACAGTTGAGAGACAATGTTCCCGAGCTGACTCAGTTCATAACAGTGTGTAGGAAGTTGTTTGATAAAGTGGGCAAAGCTTATACTTGGACCAGAAGGCAGAATATAGGAAACTACATGAAAACATGGATAATTCAGAGAAAATGACTGTAAACAGATGAGAACTTGTTTAGAACAGCTCAAAGAGATTCTCCAGTCAGTTCTTAGCGTAGTAAAGGTAGCTAAGATCCGGGAAATCCTTAATTCGAGTTAAGATCACATGAAACACTGTATGAATCCTATATTCTTTACTTGAAGGAGACTAGAGTGGTAAATGTGTGTTATACAAGGCAGAATACCACTGAAATAGAGAAAGAAACACGTTCGGCAGCTTTGGAAAGCCTTACACTTCACTGAAATGTAATACTACACTCTATAACACAGTTGAGAGACAATGTTCCCGAGCTGCCTCAGTTCATAACAGTGTGTAGGAAGTTGTTTGATAAAGTGGGCAAAGCTTATACTTGGACCAGAAGGCAGAATATAGGAAACTACATGAAAACATGGATAATTCAGAGAAAATGACTTTAAACAGATGAGAACTTGTTTAGAACAGCTCAAAGAGATTCTCCAATCAGTTCTTAGTGTAGTAAAGGTAGCTAAGATCCAGGAAATCCTTAATTCGTGTTAAGATGACATGAAACACTGTATGAATCCTATATTCTTTACTTAAAGGAGAATAGAGTGGTAAATGTGTGTTATACAAGGCAGAATACCATTGAAATAGAGAAAGAAAGACATTCGACATCTTTGGAAAGCATTACACTTCACTGAAATGTAGTACTACACTCTATAACACAGTTGAGAGACAATGTTCCCGAGCTGCCTCACTTCATAACAGTGTGTAGGAAGTTGTTTGATAAAGTGGGCAAAGCTTAAACTTGGACCAGAAGGCTGAATATAGGAAACTACATGAAAACATGGATAATTCAGAGAAAATGACTGTAAACAGATGAGAACTTGTTTAGAACAGCTCAAAGAGATTCTCCAAGTCATTTCTTAGTGTAGAAAAGGTAGCTGAGATCCGGGAAATCCTTAATTCAAGTTAAGATCACATGAAACACTGTATGAATCCTATATTCTTTACTTAAAGGAGACTGGAGTGGTAAATGTGTGTTATACAGGGCAGAATACCACTGAAATAGAGAAAGAAACACGTTCGGCAGCTTTGGAAAGCCTTACACTTCACTGAAATGTAATACTACACTCTATAACACAGTTGAGAGACAATGTTCCCGAGCTGCCTCAATTCATAACAGTGTGTAGGAAGTTGTTTGATAAAGTGGGCAAAGCTTATACTTGGAACAGAAGGCAGAAAATCACTTTGCACTCCTGGGGCACCTTCACCGGGCCCCAGGGCCTTCCCCACTGGACCTCCTCCAGCTTTTGACACCGGCCCCAACCCACTCTTCCCTTGACCGCTTCCCGCAGGTCAGCTAAGGGGCCGGCCAAGCCGCCGGGCCCCCTCTTTAGGTCCCTGCCGCCGGCAGACCCGCCTGCTGGTCACCCGTGTCCCTGCCCGCGACCCTCTCTCCTGCTTACCTCACCACTTCAGGCTGTTCACCTGGCCCCGCCCCCTTGATCCCGTGACCGCCTCCAGCTGCTCACCTGGCCCCGCCCCCGCCTTGACTTGACCTGGCTCAGCTGTGGGCCTGGGCCCGCCTCCTGGTTCTGGAAACCACGCCCCTGGTCCATTCGACCAATGAGCGAGCAGCACCAGCCTGTCTGCCCTGCTCCCAAACACAGAGGAATAGCCCCCACCACTGGGAGGTAAAGGCACATAGCCCTCTGCTCACAGGGTGCCTCCCAGGCCCCAAGCGTGGGCAGACCAGCCAGCCCTCCCTTCAGGACACCCAGGGGCCTCCATGAGCCTCGGGGCCGGCCCTCTAACCCCCCCGCCCCGGCCCCCATCGCTCCCACCAAAGGGCAGCTCACAGCAGATTGTCCTGGGACGCCCAGAGCCCTGCCTATGGGCTTTGAAAACCGGGAGAGAGCTGTGTCAAGTCCGAGAAATCATCACTTTCCACTCTAGGGGCACCTCCCCGGCACCTCCGGAGGTTCAGAGTGGTCTGGTGGCCCGGCCCCGGGGGCCTGCTTTCTGCCCCATTCGCCTGGAACGCCCTGCCCTGAGGACAAGGGTCCCTCTTGCTGGCATCCAGTCTGAAGCTCAGGCAGGTGAGGCTTTTGTGGGCACTTGAGACCCTCGTCCAGGTTTCACAGGGCCCCAGGGCCTTAGCCACTGGTGAGGGTTAGGTTGAGGGATAGGCTTAGTTTTAGGGTTAGGGTTAGCCTTTGACAACGGGGAGAGAGCTGTATCAAGTCCGAGAAAATCACTTGGCGCTCCTGGGGCACCTTCACCGGGCCCCAGGGCCTTCCCCACTGGACCACCTCCAGCTTTTGACACCGGCCCCAACCCTCTCTTCCCTTGACCGCTTCCCGCAGGTCAGCTAAGGGGCCGGCCAAGCCGCCGGGCCCCCTCTTGAGGTCCCTGCCGCCAGCAGACCCGCCTGCTGGTCACCCGTGTCCCTGCCCGGGACCCTCTCTCCTGCTTACCTCACCACTTCAGGCTGTTCACCTGGCCCCGCCCCCTTGATCCAGTGACCGCCTCCAGCTGCTCACCTGGCCCCGCCCCCGCCTTGACTTGACCTGGCTCAGCTGTGGGCCTGGGCCCGCCTCCTGGTTCCGGAAACCACGCCCCTGGTCCATTCGACCAATGAGCGAGCAGCACCAGCCAGTCTGCCCTGCTCCCAAACACAGAGGAATAGCCCCCACCACTGGGATGTAAAGGCACATATCCCTCTGCTCACAGGGTGCCTCCCAGGTCCCCAAGCGTGGGCAGACCAGCCAGCCCTCCCTTCAGGACACCCAGGGTCCTCCATGAGCCTCGGGGCCGGCCCTCTAACCCCCCCGCCCCGGCCCACATCGCTCCCACCAAAGGGCAGCTCAGAGCCGAGTGTCCTGGGACGCCCAGAGCCCTGCCTATGGGCTTTGACAACCGGGAGAGAGCTGTGTCAAGTCCGAGAAATTATCACTTTCCACTCTGGGGGCACCTCCTCGGCCCCTCCGGAGGTTCTGACTGGTCTGGTGGAACGGCCCCGGGGGCCTGCTTTCCGCCCCATTCGCCTGGAACGCCCTGCCCTGAGGACAAGGGTCCCTCTTGCTGGCATCCAGTCTGAAGCTCAGGCAGGTGAGGCTTTTGTGGGCACTTGAGACCCTCGTCCAGGTTTCACAGGGCCCCAGGGCCTTAGCCACTGGTGAGGGTTAGGTTGAGGGATAGGCTTAGTTTTAGGGTTAGGGTTAGCCTTTGACAACGGGGAGAGAGCTGTGTCAAGTCCGAGAAAATCACTTTGCGCTCCTGGGGCACCTTCACCGGGTCCCAGGGCCTTCCCCACTGGACCTCCTCCAGCTTTTGACACCAGCCCCAACCCACTCTTCCCTTGACCGCTTCCCGCAGGTCAGCTAAGGGGCAGGCCAAGCCGCCGGGCCCCCTCTTTAGGTCCCTGCCGCCGGCAGACCCGCCTGCTGCTCACCCGTGTCCCTGCCCGCGACCCTCCCTTCTGCTTACCTAAACACTTCAGGCTGTTCACCTGGCCCTGCCCCCTTGATCCCGTGACCGCCTCCAGCTGCTCACCTGGCCCCGCCCCCGCCTTGACTTGACCTGGCTCAGCTGTGGGCCTGGGCCCGCCTCCTGGTTCCGGAAACCACGCCCCTGGTCCATTCGACGAATAAGCGAGCAGCACCAGCCAGTCTGCCCTGCTCCCAAACACAAAGGAATAGCCCCCACCACTGGGAGGTAAAGGCACATAGCCCTCTGCTCACAGGGTGCCCCCCAGGTCCCCAAGCGTGGGCAGACCAGCCAGCCCTCCCTTCAGGACACCCAGGGGCCTCCATGAGCCTCGGGGCCGGCCCTCTAACCCCCCTGCCCCGGCCCCCATCGCTCCCACCAAAGGGCAGCTCAGAGCAGAGTGTCCCGGGACGCCCAGAGCCCTGCCAATGGGCTTTGAAAACCGGGAGAGAGCTGTGCCAAGTCCGAGAAATCATCACTTTCCACTCTAGGGGCACCTCCCCGGCACCTCCGGAGGTTCTGAGTGGTCTGGTGGCCCGGCCCCGGGGGCCTGCTTTCTGCCCCATTCGCCTGGAACGCCCTGCCCTGAGGACAAGGGTCCCTCTTGCTGGCATCCAGTCTGAAGCTCAGGCAGGTGAGGCTTTTGTGGGCACTTGAGACCCTCGTCCAGGTTTCACAGGGCCCCAGGGCCTTAGCCACTGGTGAGGGTTAGGTTGAGGGATAGGCTTAGTTTTAGGGTTACGGTTAGCCTTTGACAACGGGAAGAGAGCTGTGTCAAGTCCGAGAAAATCACTTTGCGCTCCTGGGGCACCTTCACCGGGCCCCAGGGCCTTCCCCACTGTACCACCTCCAGCTTTTGACACCGGCCCCAACCCACTCTTCCCTTGACCGCTTCCCGCAGGTCAGCTAAGGGGCCGGCCAAGCCGCCAGGCCCCCTCTTTAGGTACAGGCTGCCGGCAGACCCGCCTGCTGGTCACCCGTGTCCCTGCCCGCGACCCTCTCTCCTGCTTATGTCAACACTTCAGGCTGTTCACCTGGCCCCGCCCCCTTGATCCCGTGACCGCCTCCAGCTGCTCACCTGGCCCCGCCCCCGCCTTGACTTGACCTGGCTCAGCTGTGGGCCTGGGCCCGCCTCCTGGTTCCGGAAACCACGCCCCTGGTCCATTCGACCAATGAGCGAGCAGCACCAGCCAGTCTGCCCTGCTCCCAAACACAGAGGAATAGCCCCCACCACTGGGATGTAAAGGCACATATCCCTCTGCTCACAGGGTGCCTCCCAGGTCCCAAGCGTGGGCAGACCAGCCAGCCCTCCCTTCATGACACCCAGGGTCCTCCATGAGCCTCGGGGCCGGCCCTCTAACCCCCCCGCCCCGGCCCACATCGCTCCCACCAAAGGGCAGCTCAGAGCCGAGTGTCCTGGGACGCCCAGAGCCCTGCCTATGGGCTTTGACAACCGGGAGAGAGCTGTGTCAAGTCCGAGAAATTATCACTTTCCACTCTGGGGGCACCTCCTCGGCCCCTCCGGAGGTTCTGACTGGTCTGGTGGAACGGCCCCGGAGGCCTGCTTTCCGCCCCATTCGCCTGGAACGCCCTGCCCTGAGGACAAGGGTCCCTCTTGCTGGCATCCAGTCTGAAGCTCAGGCAGGTGAGGCTTTTGTGGGCACTTGAGACCCTCGTCCAGGTTTCACAGGGCCCCAGGGCCTTAGCCACTGGTGAGGGTTAGGTTGAGGGATAGGCTTAGTTTTAGGGTTAGGGTGAGCCTTTGACAACGCGGAGAGAGCTGTGTCAAGTCCGAGAAAATCACTTTGCGCTCCTGGGGCACCTTCACCGGGCCCCAGGGCCTTCCCCACTGGACCACCTCCAGCTTTTGACACCGGCCCCAACCCACTCTTCCCTTGACCGCTTCCCGCAGGTCAGCTAAGGGGCCGGCCAAGCCGCCGGGCCCCCTCTTTAGGTCCCTGCCGCCGGCAGACCCGCCTGCTGGTCACCCGTGTCCCTGCCCGCGACCCTCTCTCCTGCTTACGTCACCACTTCAGGCTGTTCACCTGGCCCCGCCCCCTTGATCCCGTGACCGCCTCCAGCTGCTCACCTGGCCCCGCCCCCGCCTTGACTTGACCTGGCTCAGCTGTGGGCCTGGGCCCGCCTCCTGGTTCCGGAAACCACGCCCCTGGTCCATTCGACCAATGAGCGAGCAGCACCAGCCAGTCTGCCCTGCTCCCAAACACAGAGGAATAGCCCCCACCACTGGGATGTAAAGGCACATAGCCCTCTGCTCACAGGGTGCCTCCCAGGTCCCCAAGCGTGGGCAGACCAGCCAGCCCTCCCTTCAGGACACCCAGGGTCCTCCATGAGCCTCGGGGCCGGCCCTCCTCCCTCACACCCTTCCACCCCCGGTCCCCATCGCTCACACCAAAGGGCAGCTCACAACAGAGTGTCCTGGGACACCCACAGACCTGCCTATGGGCTTTGACAACCGGGAGAGAGCTGTGTCAAGTCCGAGAAATTATCACTTTCCACTCTGGGGGCACCTCCCCGACCCCTCCGGAGGTTCTGACTTGTCTGGTGGCCCGGCCCCGGGGGCCTGCTTTCCGCCCCATTCGCCTGGAACGCCCTGCCCTGAGGACAAGGGTCCCTCTTGCTGGCATCCAGTCTGAAGCTCAGGCAGGTGACGCTTTTGTGGGCACTTGAGACCCTCGTCCAGGTTTCACAGGGCCCCAGGGCCTTAGCCACTGGTGAGGGTTAGGTTGAGGGATAGGCTTAGTTTTAGGGTTAGTGTGAGCCTTTGAGAACGGGGAGAGAGCTGTGTCAAGTCCGAGAAAATCACTTTGTGCTCCGGGGGCACCTTCACGGGGCCCCAGGGCCTTCACCACTGGACCACCTCCAGCTTTTGACACTGGCCCCAACCCACTCTTCCCTTGACCGCTTCCCGCAGGTCAGCTAAGGGGCCGGCCAAGCCGCCGGGCCCCCTCTTTAGGTCCCTGCCGCCGGCAGACCCGCCTGCTGGTCACCCTTGTCCCTGCCTGCGTCCCTCTCTCCTGCTTACCTCACCACTTCAGGCTGTTCACCTGGCCCCGCCCCCGTGTTCCCGTGACCGCCTCCAGCTGCTCACCTGGCCCCGCCCCATCCTTGACTTAACCTGGCTCAGCTGTGGGCCTGGGCCCGCCTCCTGGTTCCGGAAACCACGCCCCTGGTCCATTCGACCAATGAGCGAGCAGCACCAGCCAGCCTGCCCTGCTCCCAAACACAGAGGAATAGCCCCACCACTGGGATGTAAAGGCACATAGCCCTCTGCTCACAGGGTGCCTCCCAGGTCCCCAAGCGTGGGCAGACCAGCCAGCCATCCCTTCAGGACACCCAGGGGCCTCCATGAGCCTCGGGGCCGGCCCTCTAACCCCCCCGCCCCGGCCCCCACCGCTCCCACCAAAGGGCAGCTCAGAGGAGAGTGTCCTGGGACGCCCAGAGCCCTGCCTATGGGCTTTGACAACAGGGAGAGAGCTGTGTCAAGTCCGAGAAATTATCACTTTCCACTCTGGGGGCACCTCCCCGGCCCCTCCGGAGGTTCTGACTGGTCTGGTGGCCCGGCCCCGGGGCCTGCTTTCTGCCCCATTCGCCTGGAACGCCCTGCCCTGAGGACAAGGGTCCCTCTTGCTGGCATCCAGTCTGAAGCTCAGGCAGGTGAGGCTTTTGTGGGCACTTGAGACCCTCGTCCAGGTTTCACAGGGCCCCAGGGCCTTAGCCACTGGTGAGGGTTAGGTTGAGGTATAGGCTTAGTTTTAGGTTGAGGGTGAGCCTTTGACAACGGGGAGAGAGCTGTGTCAAGTCCGAGAAAATCACTTTGCGCTCCTGGGGCACCTTCACCGGGCCCCAGGGCCTTCCCCACTGGACCTCCTCCAGCTTTTGACACCGGCCCCAACCCACTCTTCCCTTGACCGCTTCCCGCAGGTCAGCTAAGGGGCCGGCCAAGCCGCCGGGCCCCCTCTTTAGGTCCCTGCCGCCGGCAGACCCGCCTGCTGGTCACCCGTGTCCCTGCCCGCCACCCTCTCTTCTGCTTACCTAACCACTTCAGGCTGTTCACCTGGCCCCGCCCCCTTGATCCCGTGACCGCCTCCAGCTGCTCACCTGGCCCCGCCCCCGCCTTGACTTGACCTGGCTCAGCTCTGGGCCTGGGCCCGCCTCCTGGTTCCGGAAACCACGCCCCTGGTCCATTCGACCAATGAGCGAGCAGCACCAGCCAGTCTGCCCTGCTCCCAAACACAAAGGAATAGCCCCCACCACTGGGAGGTAAAGGCACATAGCCCTCTGCTCACAGGGTGCCTCCCAGGTCCCCAAGCGTGGGCAGACCAGCCAGCCCTCCCTTCAGGACACCCAGGGGCCTCCATGAGCCTCGGGGCCGGCCCTCTAACCCCCCTGCCCCAGCCCCCATCCCTCCCACCAAAGGGCAGCTCAGAGCAGAGTGTCCCGGGACGCCCAGAGCCCTGCCTATGGGCTTTGAAAACCGGGAGAGAGCTGTGCCACGTCCGAGAAATCATCACTTTCCACTCTAGGGGCACCTCCCCGGCACCTCCGGAGGTTCTGAGTGGTCTGGTGGCCCGGCCCCGGGGGCCTGCTTTCTGCCCCATTCGCCTGGAACGCCCTGCCCTGAGGACAAGGGTCCCTCTTGCTGGCATCCAGTCTGAAGCTCAGGCAGGTGAGGCTTTTGTGGGCACTTGAGACCCTCGTCCAGGTTTCACAGGGCCCCAGGGCCTTAGCCACTGGTGAGGGTTAGGTTGAGGGATAGGCTTAGTTTTAGGGTTAGGGTTAGCCTTTGACAACGGGGAGAGAGCTGTGTCAAGTCCGAGAAAATCACTTTGCGCTCCTGGGGCACCTTCACCGGGCCCCAGGGCCTTCCCCACTGTACCACCTCCAGCTTTTGACACCGGCCCCAACCCACTCTTCCCTTGACCGCTTCCCGCAGGTCAGCTAAGGGGCCGTCCAAGCCGCGGGGCCCCCTCTTTAGGTACATGCTGCCAGCAGACCCGCCTGCTGGACACCCGTGTCCCTGCCCGCGACCCTCTCTCCTGCTTACCTCACCACTTCAGGCTGTTCACCTGGCCCCGGCCCCGTGATCCCGTGACCGCCTCCAGCTGCTCACCTGGCCCCGCCCCCGCCTTGACTTGACCTGGCTCAGCTGTGGGCCTGGGCCCGCCTCCTGGTTCCGGAAACCACGCCCCTGGTCCATTCGACCAATGAGCGAGCAGCACCAGCCAGTCTGCCCTGCTCCCAAACACAGAGGAATAGCCCCCACCACTGGGATGTAAAGGCACATAGCCCTCTGCTCACAGGGTGCCTCCCAGGTCCCCAAGCGTGGGCAGACCAGCCAGCCCTCCCTTCAGGACACCCAGGGTCCTCCATGAGCCTCGGGGCCGGCCCTCTAACCCCCCCGCCCCGGCCCACATCGCTCCCACCAAAGGGCAGCTCAGAGCCGAGTGTCCTGGGACGCCCAGAGCCCTGCCTATGGGCTTTGACAACCGGGAGAGAGCTGTGTCAAGTCCGAGAAATTATCACTTTCCACTCTGGGGGCACCTCCCCGGCCCCTCCGGAGGTTCTGACTGGTCTGGTGGAACGGCCCCGGGGGCCTGCTTTCTGCCCCATTCGCCTGGAACGCCCTGCCCTGAGGACAAGGGTCCCTCTTGCTGGAATCCAGTCTGAAGCTCAGGCAGGTGAGGCTTTTGTGGGCACTTGAGACCCTCGTCCAGGTTTCACAGGGCCCCAGGGCCTTAGCCACTGGTGAGGGTTAGGTTGAGGGATAGGCTTAGTTTTAGGGTTAGGGTTAGCCTTTGACAACGGGGAGAGAGCTGTATCAAGTCCGAGAAAATCACTTTGCGCTCCTGGGGCACCTTCACCGGGTCCCAGGGCCTTCCCCACTGGACCACCTCCAGCTTTTGACACCGGCCCCAACCCTCTCTTCCCTTGACCGCTTCCCGAAGGTCAGCTAAGGGGCCGGCCAAGCCGCCGGGCCCCCTCTTGAGGTCCCTGCCGCCAGCAGACCCGACTGCTGGTCACCCGTGTCCCTGCCCGCCACCCTCTCTCCTGCTTACCTCACCACTTCAGGCTGTTCACCTGGCCCCGCCCCCTTGATCCAGTGACCGCCTCCAGCTGCTCACCTGGCCCCGCCCCCGCCTTGACTTGACCTGGCTCAGCTGTGGGCCTGGGCCCGCCTCCTGGTTCCGGAAACCACGCCCCTGGTCCATTCGACCAATGAGCGAGCAGCACCAGCCAGTCTGCCCTGCTCCCAAACACAGAGGAATAGCCCCCACCACTGGGATGTAAAGGCACATATCCCTCTGCTCACAGGGTGCCTCCCAGGTCCCCAAGCGTGGGCAGACCAGCCAGCCCTCCCTTCAGGACACCCAGGGTCCTCCATGAGCCTCGGGGCCGGCCCTCTAACCCCCCCGCCCCGGCCCACATCGCTCCCACCAAAGGGCAGCTCAGAGCCGAGTGTCCTGGGACGCCCAGAGCCCTGCCTATGGGCTTTGACAACCGGGAGAGAGCTGTGTCAAGTCCGAGAAATCATCACTTTCCACTCTGGGGGCACCTCCTCGGCCCCTCCGGAGGTTCTGACTGGTCTGGTGGAACGGCCCCGGGGGCCTGCTTTCCGCCCCATTCGCCTGGAACGCCCTGCCCTGAGGACAAGGGTCCCTCTTGCTGGCATCCAGTCTGAAGCTCAGGCAGGTGAGGCTTTTGTGGGCACTTGAGACCCTCGTCCAGGTTTCACAGGGCCCCAGGGCCTTAGCCACTGGTGAGGGTTAGGTTGAGGGATAGGCTTAGTTTTAGGGTTAGGGTTAGCCTTTGACAACGGGGAGAGAGCTGTGTCAAGTCCGAGAAAATCACTTTGGGCTCCTGGGGCACCTTCACCGGGCCCCAGGGCCTTCCCCACTGGACCTCCTCCAGCTTTTGACACCAGCCCCAACCCACTCTTCCCTTGACCGCTTCCCGCAGGTCAGCTAAGGGGCCGGCCAAGCCGCCGGGCCCCCTCTTTAGGTCCCTGCCGCCGGCAGACCCGCCTGCTGGTCACCCGTGTCCCTGCCCACGACCCTCTCTCCTGCTTACCTCACCACTTCAGGCTGTTCACCTGGCCCCGCCCCCTTGATCCCGTGACCGCCTCCAGCTGCTCACCTGGCCCCGCCCCCGCCTTGACTTGACCTGGCTCAGCTGTGGGCCTGGGCCCGCCTCCTGGTTCTGGAAACCACGCCCCTGGTCCATTCGACCAATGAGCGAGCAGCACCAGCCTGTCTGCCCTGCTCCCAAACACAGAGGAATAGCCCCCACCACTGGGAGGTAAAGGCACATAGCCCTCTGCTCACAGGGTGCCCCCCAGGTCCCCAAGCGTGGGCAGACCAGCCAGCCCTCCCTTCAGGACACCCAGGGGCCTCCATGAGCCTCGGGGCCGGCCCTCTAACCCCCCTGCCCCGGCCCCCATCGCTCCCACCAAAGGGCAGCTCAGAGCAGAGTGTCCCGGGACGCCCAGAGCCCTGCCTATGGGCTTTGAAAACCGGGAGAGAGCTGTGCCAAGTCCGAGAAATCATCACTTTCCACTCTAGGGGCACCTCCCCGGCACCTCCGGAGGTTCTGAGTGGTCTGGTGGCCCGGCCCCGGGGGCCTGCTTTCTGCCCCATTCGCCTGGAACGCCCTGCCCTGAGGACAAGGGTCCCTCTTGCTGGCATCCAGTCTGAAGCTCAGGCAGGTGAGGCTTTTGTGGGCACTTGAGACCCTCGTCCAGGTTTCACAGGGCCCCAGGGCCTTAGCCACTGGTGAGGGTTAGGTTGAGGGATAGGCTTAGTTTTAGGGTTAGGGTTAGCCTTTGACAACGGGGAGAGAGCTGTGTCAAGTCCGAGAAAATCACTTTGCGCTCCTGGGGCACCTTCACCGGGCCCCAGGGCCTTCCCCACTGTACCACCTCCAGCTTTTGACACCGGCCCCAACCCACTCTTCCCTTGACCGCTTCCCGCAGGTCAGCTAAGGGGCCGTCCAAGCCGCGGGGCCCCCTCTTTAGGTACATGCTGCCAGCAGACCCGCCTGCTGGACACCCGTGTCCCTGCCCGCGACCCTCTCTCCTGCTTACCTCACCACTTCAGGCTGTTCACCTGGCCCCGGCCCCGTGATCCCGTGACCGCCTCCAGCTGCTCACCTGGCCCCGCCCCCGCCTTGACTTGACCTGGCTCAGCTGTGGGCCTGGGCCCGCCTCCTGGTTCCGGAAACCACGCCCCTGGTCCATTCGACCAATGAGCGAGCAGCACCAGCCAGTCTGCCCTGCTCCCAAACACAGAGGAATAGCCCCCACCACTGGGATGTAAAGGCACATAGCCCTCTGCTCACAGGGTGCCTCCCAGGTCCCCAAGCGTGGGCAGACCAGCCAGCCCTCCCTTCAGGACACCCAGGGTCCTCCATGAGCCTCGGGGCCGGCCCTCTAACCCCCCCGCCCCGGCCCACATCGCTCCCACCAAAGGGCAGCTCAGAGCCGAGTGTCCTGGGACGCCCAGAGCCCTGCCTATGGGCTTTGACAACCGGGAGAGAGCTGTGTCAAGTCCGAGAAATTATCACTTTCCACTCTGGGGGCACCTCCCCGGCCCCTCCGGAGGTTCTGACTGGTCTGGTGGAACGGCCCCGGGGGCCTGCTTTCTGCCCCATTCGCCTGGAACGCCCTGCCCTGAGGACAAGGGTCCCTCTTGCTGGAATCCAGTCTGAAGCTCAGGCAGGTGAGGCTTTTGTGGGCACTTGAGACCCTCGTCCAGGTTTCACAGGGCTCCAGGGCCTTAGCCACTGGTGAGGATTAGGTTGAGGGATAGGCTTAGTTTTAGGGTTAGGGTTAGCCTTTGACAACGGGGAGAGAGCTGTATCAAGTCCGAGAAAATCACTTGGCGCTCCTGGGGCACCTTCACCGGGCCCCAGGGCCTTCCCCACTGGACCACCTCCAGCTTTTGACACCGGCCCCAACCCTCTCTTCCCTTGACCGCTTCCCGCAGGTCAGCTAAGGGGCCGGCCAAGCCGCCGGGCCCCCTCTTGAGGTCCCTGCCGCCAGCAGACCCGCCTGCTGGTCACCCGTGTCCCTGCCCGCCACCCTCTCTCCTGCTTACCTCACCACTTCAGGCTGTTCACCTGGCCCCGCCCCCTTGATCCAGTGACCGCCTCCAGCTGCTCACCTGGCCCCGCCCCCGCCTTGACTTGACCTGGCTCAGCTGTGGGCCTGGGCCCGCCTCCTGGTTCCGGAAACCACGCCCCTGGTCCATTCGACCAATGATCGAGCAGCACCAGCCAGTCTGCCCTGCTCCCAAACACAGAGGAATAGCCCCCACCACTGGGATGTAAAGGCACATATCCCTCTGCTCACAGGGTGCCTCCCAGGTCCCCAAGCGTGGGCAGACCAGCCAGCCCTCCCTTCAGGACACCCAGGGTCCTCCATGAGCCTCGGGGCCGGCCCTCTAACCCCCCCGCCCCGGCCCACATCGCTCCCACCAAAGGGCAGCTCAGAGCCGAGTGTCCTGGGACGCCCAGAGCCCTGCCTATGGGCTTTGACAACCGGGAGAGAGCTGTGTGAAGTCCGAGAAATTATCACTTTCCACTCTGGGGGCACCTCCTCGGCCCCTCCGGAGGTTCTGACTGGTCTGGTGGAACGGCCCCGGGGGCCTGCTTTCCGCCCCATTCGCCTGGAACGCCCTGCCCTGAGGACAAGGGTCCCTCTTGCTGGCATCCAGTCTGAAGCTCAGGCAGGTGAGGCTTTTGTGGGCACTTGAGACCCTCGTCCAGGTTTCACAGGGCCCCAGGGCCTTAGCCACTGGTGAGGGTTAGGTTGAGGGATAGGCTTAGTTTTAGGGTTAGGGTTAGCCTTTGACAACGGGGAGAGAGCTTTGTCAAGTCCGAGAAAATCACTTGGCGCTCCTGGGGCACCTTCACCGGGCCCCAGGGCCTTCCCCACTGGACCACCTCCAGCTTTTGACACCGGCCCCAACCCTCTCTTCCCTTGACCGCTTCCCGCAGGTCAGCTAAGGGGCCGTCCAAGCCGCCGGGCCCCCTCTTTAGGTCCCTGCCGCTGGCAGACCCGCCTACTGGTCACCTGTGTCCCTGCCCGCGACACTCTCTCCTGCTTACCTCACCACTTCAGGCTGTTCAACTGGCCCCGCCCCCTTGATCCAGTGACCGCCTCCAGCTGCTCACCTGGCCCCGCCCCCGCCTTGACTTGACCTGGCTCAGCTGTGGGCCTGGGCCCGCCTCCTGGTTCCGGAAACCACGCCCCTGGTCCATTCGACCAATGATCGAGCAGCACCAGCCATTCTGCCCTGCTCCCAAACACAGAGGAATAGCCCCCACCACTGGGATGTAAAGGCACATAGCCCTCTGCTCACAGGGTGCCTCCCAGGTCCCCAAGCGTGGGCAGACCAGCCAGCCCTCTCTTCAGGACACCCAGGGTCCTCCATGAGCCTCGGGGCCGGCCCTCTAACCCCCCCGCCCCGGCCCACATCGCTCCCACCAAAGGGCAGCTCAGAGCCGAGTGTCCTGGGACGCCCAGAGCCCTGCCTATGGGCTTTGACAACCGGGAGAGAGCTGTGTCAAGTCCGAGAAATTATCACTTTCCACTCTGGCGGCACCTCCCCGGCCCCTCCGGAGGTTCTGACTGGTCTGGTGGAACAGCCCCGGGGGCCTGCTTTCTGCCCCATTCGCCTGGAACGCCCTGCCCTGAGGACAAGGGTCCCTCTTGCTGGAATCCAGTCTGAAGCTCAGGCAGGTGAGGCTTTTGTGGGCATTTGAGACCCTCGTCCAGGTTTCACAGGGCCCCAGGGCCTTAGCCACTGGTGAGGGTTAGGTTGAGGGATAGGCTTAGTTTTAGGGTTAGGGTTAGCCTTTGACAACGGGAAGAGAGCTGTATCAAGTCCGAGAAAATCACTTTGCGCTCCTGGGGCACCTTCACCGGGCCCCAGGGCCTTCCCCACTGGACCACCTCCAGCTTTTGACACCGGCCCCAACCCACTCTTCCCTTGACCGCTTCCCGCAGGTAAGCTAAGGGGCCGTCAAAGCCGCCGGGCCCCCTCTTTAGGTACATGCTGCCGGCAGACCCGCCTGCTGGTCACCCGTGTCCCTGCCCGGGACCCTCTCTCCTGCTTACCTCACCACTTCAGGCTGTTCACCTGGCCCCGCCCAAGTGATCCCGTGACCGCCTCCAGCTGCTCACCTGGCCCCGCCCCCGCCTTGACTTGACCTGGCTCAGCTGTGGGCCTGGGCCCGCCTCCTGGTTCCGGAAACCACGCCCCTGGTCCATTCGACCAATGAGCGAGCAGCACCAGCCAGTCTGCCCTGCTCCCAAACACAGAGGAATAGCCCCCACCACTGGGATGTAAAGGCACATAGCCCTCTGCTCACAGGGTGCCTCCCAGGTCCCCAAGCGTGGGCAGACCAGCCAGCCCTCCCTTCAGGACACCCAGGGTCCTCCATGAGCCTCGGGGCCGGCCCTCTAACCCCCCCGCCCCGGCCCACATCGCTCCCACCAAAGGGCAGCTCAGAGCCGAGTGTCCTGGGACGCCCAGAGCCCTGCCTATGGGCTTTGACAACCGGGAGAGAGCTGTGTCAAGTCCGAGAAATTATCACTTTCCACTCTGGGGGCACCTCCCCGGCCCCTCCGGAGGTTCTGACTGGTCTGGTGGAACGGCCCCGGGGGCCTGCTTTCTGCCCCATTCGCCTGGAACGCCCTGCCCTGAGGACAAGGGTCCCTCTTGCTGGAATCCAGTCTGAAGCTCAGGCAGGTGAGGCTTTTGTGGGCACTTGAGACCCTCGTCCAGGTTTCACAGGGCCCCAGGGCCTTAGCCACTGGTGAGGGTTAGGTTGAGGGATAGGCTTAGTTTTAGGGTTAGGGTTAGCCTTTGACAACGGGGAGAGAGCTGTATCAAGTCCGAGAAAATCACTTGGCGCTCCTGGGGCACCTTCACCGGGCCCCAGGGCCTTCCCCACTGGACCACCTCCAGCTTTTGACACCGGCCCCAACCCTCTCTTCCCTTGACCGCTTCCCGCAGGTCAGCTAAGGGGCCGGCCAAGCCGCCGGGCCCCCTCTTGAGGTCCCTGCCGCCAGCAGACCCGCCTGCTGGTCACCCGTGTCCCTGCCCGCCACCCTCTCTCCTGCTTACCTCACCACTTCAGGCTGTTCACCTGGCCCCGCCCCCTTGATCCAGTGACCGCCTCCAGCTGCTCACCTGGCCCCGCCCCCGCCTTGACTTGACCTGGCTCAGCTGTGGGCCTGGGCCCGCCTCCTGGTTCCGGAAACCACGCCCCTGGTCCATTCGACCAATGAGCGAGCAGCACCAGCCAGTCTGCCCTGCTCCCAAACACAGAGGAATAGCCCCCACCACTGGGATGTAAAGGCACATATCCCTCTGCTCACAGGGTGCCTCCCAGGTCCCCAAGCGTGGGCAGACCAGCCAGCCCTCCCTTCAGGACACCCAGGGTCCTCCATGAGCCTCGGGGCCGGCCCTCTAACCCCCCCGCCCCGGCCCCCATGGCTCCCACCAAAGGGCAGCTCAGAGCCGAGTGTCCTGGGACGCCCAGAGCCCTGCCTATGGGCTTTGACAACCGGGAGAGAGCTGTGTCAAGTCCGAGAAATCATCACTTTCCACTCTGGGGGCACCTCCTCGGCCCCTCCGGAGGTTCTGACTGGTCTGGTGGAACGGCCCCGGGGGCCTGCTTTCCGCCCCATTCGCCTGGAACGCCCTGCCCTGAGGACAAGGGTCCCTCTTGCTGGCATCCAGTCTGAAGCTCAGGCAGGTGAGGCTTTTGTGGGCACTTGAGACCCTCGTCCAGGTTTCACAGGGCCCCAGGGCCTTAGCCACTGGTGAGGGTTAGGTTGAGGGATAGGCTTAGTTTTAGGGTTAGGGTTAGCCTTTGACAACGGGGAGAGAGCTGTGTCAAGTCCGAGAAAATCACTTTGCGCTCCTGGGGCACCTTCACCGGGCCCCAGGGCCTTCCCCACTGGACCACCTCCAGCTTTTGACACCGGCCCCAACCCACTCTTCCCTTGACCGCTTCCCGCAGGTCAGCTAAGGGGCCGGCCAAGCCCCCGGGCCCCCTCTTTAGGTCCCTGCCGCCGGCAGACCCGCCTGCTGGTCACCCGTGTCCCTGCCCGCGACCCTCTCTCCTGCTTACCTCACCACTTCAGGCTGTTCACCTGGCCCCGCCCCCTTGATCCCGTGACCGCCTCCAGCTGCTCACCTGGCCCCGCCCCCGCCTTGACTTGACCTGGCTCAGCTGTGGGCCTGGGCCCGCCTCCTGGTTCTGGAAACCACGCCCCTGGTCCATTCGACCAATGAGCGAGCAGCACCAGCCTGTCTGCCCTGCTCCCAAACACAGAGGAATAGCCCCCACCACTGGGAGGTAAAGGCACATAGCCCTCTGCTCACAGGGTGCCTCCCAGGCCCCAAGCGTGGGCAGACCAGCCAGCCCTCCCTTCAGGACACCCAGGGGCCTCCATGAGCCTCGGGGCCGGCCCTCTAACCCCCCCGCCCCGGACCCATCGCTCCCACCAAAGGGCAGCTCACAGCAGATTGTCCTGGGACGCCCAGAGCCCTGCCTATGGGCTTTGAAAACCGGGAGAGAGCTGTGTCAAGTCCGAGAAATCATCACTTTCCACTCTAGGGGCACCTCCCCGGCACCTCCGGAGGTTCTGAGTGGTCTGGTGGCCCGGCCCCGGGGGCCTGCTTTCTGCCCCATTCGCCTGGAACGCCCTGCCCTGAGGACAAGGGTCCCTCTTGCTGGCATCCAGTCTGAAGCTCAGGCAGGTGAGGCTTTTGTGGGCACTTGAGACCCTCGTCCAGGTTTCACAGGGCCCCAGGGCCTTAGCCACTGGTGAGGGTTAGGTTGAGGGATAGGCTTAGTTTTAGGGTTAGGGTTAGCCTTTGACAACGGGGAGAGAGCTGTGTCAAGTCCGAGAAAATCACTTTGCGCTCCTGGGGCACCTTCACCGGGCCCCAGGGCCTTCCCCACTGGACCTCCTCCAGCTTTTGACACCAGCCCCAACCCACTCTTCCCTTGACCGCTTCCCGCAGGTCAGCTAAGGGGCAGGCCAAGCCGCCGGGCCCCCTCTTTAGGTCCCTGCCGCCGGCAGGCCCGCCTGCTGCTCACCCGTGTCCCTGCCCGCGACCCTCCCTTCTGCTTACCTAAACACTTCAGGCTGTTCACCTGGCCCTGCCCCCTTGATCCCTTGACCGCCTCCAGCTGCTCACCTGGCCCCGCCCCCGCCTTGACTTGACCTGGCTCAGCTGTGGGCCTGGGCCCGCCTCCTGGTTCCGGAAACCACGCCCCTGGTCCATTCGACCAATAAGCGAGCAGCACCAGCCAGTCTGCCTTGCTCCCAAACACAAAGGAATAGCCCCCACCACTGGGAGGTAAAAGCACATAGCCCTCTGCTCACAGGGTGCCCCCCAGGTCCCCAAGCGTGGGCAGACCAGCCAGCCCTCCCTTCAGGACACCCAGGGGCCTCCATGAGCCTCGGGGCCGGCCCTCTAACCCCCCTGCCCCGGCCCCCATCGCTCCCACCAAAGGGCAGCTCAGAGCAGAGTGTCCCGGGACGCCCAGAGCCCTGCCTATGGGCTTTGAAAACCGGGAGAGAGCTGTGCCAAGTCCGAGAAATCATCACTTTCCACTCTAGGGGCACCTCCCCGGCACCTCCGGAGGTTCTGAGTGGTCTGGTGGCCCGGCCCCGGGGGCCTGCTTTCTGCCCCATTCGCCTGGAACGCCCTGCCCTGAGGACAAGGGTCCCTCTTGCTGGCATCCAGTCTGAAGCTCAGGCAGGTGAGGCTTTTGTGGGCACTTGAGACCCTCGTCCAGGTTTCACAGGGCCCCAGGGCCTTAGCCACTGGTGAGGGTTAGGTTGAGGGATAGGCTTAGTTTTAGGGTTAGGGTTAGCCTTTGACAACGGGGAGAGAGCTGTGTCAAGTCCGAGAAAATCACTTTGCGCTCCTGGGGCACCTTCACCGGGCCCCAGGGCCTTCCCCACTGTACCACCTCCAGCTTTTGACACCGGCCCCAACCCACTCTTCCCTTGACCGCTTCCCGCAGGTCAGCTAAGGGGCCGTCCAAGCCGCGGGGCCCCCTCTTTAGGTACATGCTGCCAGCAGACCCGCCTGCTGGACACCCGTGTCCCTGCCCGCGACCCTCTCTCCTGCTTACCTCACCACTTCAGGCTGTTCACCTGGCCCCAGCCCCGTGATCCCGTGACCGCCTCCAGCTGCTCACCTGGCCCCGCCCCCGCCTTGACTTGACCTGGCTCAGCTGTGGGCCTGGGCCCGCCTCCTGGTTCCGGAAACCACGCCCCTGGTCCATTCGACCAATGAGCGAGCAGCACCAGCCAGTCTGCCCTGCTCCCAAACACAGAGGAATAGCCCCCACCACTGGGATGTAAAGGCACATAGCCCTCTGCTCACAGGGTGCCTCCCAGGTCCCCAAGCGTGGGCAGACCAGCCAGCCCTCCCTTCAGGACACCCAGGGTCCTCCATGAGCCTCGGGGCCGGCCCTCTAACCCCCCCGCCCCGGCCCACATCGCTCCCACCAAAGGGCAGCTCAGAGCCGAGTGTCCTGGGACGCCCAGAGCCCTGCCTATGGGCTTTGACAACCGGGAGAGAGCTGTGTCAAGTCCGAGAAATTATCACTTTCCACTCTGGGGGCACCTCCCCGGCCCCTCCGGAGGTTCTGACTGGTCTGGTGGAACGGCCCCGGGGGCCTGCTTTCTGCCCCATTCGCCTGGAACGCCCTGCCCTGAGGACAAGGGTCCCTCTTGCTGGAATCCAGTCTGAAGCTCAGGCAGGTGAGGCTTTTGTGGGCACTTGAGACCCTCGTCCAGGTTTCACAGGGCCCCAGGGCCTTAGCCACTGGTGAGGGTTAGGTTGAGGGATAGGCTTAGTTTTAGGGTTAGGGTTAGCCTTTGACAACGGGGAGAGAGCTGTATCAAGTCCGAGAAAATCACTTGGCGCTCCTGGGGCACCTTCACCGGGCCCCAGGGCCTTCCCCACTGGACCACCTCCAGCTTTTGACACCGGCCCCAACCCTCTCTTCCCTTGACCGCTTCCCGCAGGTCAGGTAAGGGGCCGGCCAAGCCGCCGGGCCCCCTCTTGAGGTCCCTGCCGCCAGCAGACCCGCCTGCTGGTCACCCGTGTCCCTGCCCGCCACCCTCTCTCCTGCTTACCTCACCACTTCAGGCTGTTCACCTGGCCCCGCCCCCTTGATCCAGTGACCGCCTCCAGCTGCTCACCTGGCACCGCTCCCGCCTTGACTTGACCTGGCTCAGCTGTGGGCCTGGGCCCGCCTCCTGGTTCCGGAAACCACGCCCCTGGTCCATTCGACCAATGAGCGAGCAGCACCAGCCAGTCTGCCCTGCTCCCAAACACAGAGGAATAGCCCCCACCACTGGGATGTAAAGGCACATATCCCTCTGCTCACAGGGTGCCTCCCAGGTCCCCAAGCGTGGGCAGACCAGCCAGCCCTCCCTTCAGGACACCCAGGGTCCTCCATGAGCCTCGGGGCCGGCCCTCTAACCCCCCCGCCCCGGCCCACATCGCTCCCACCAAAGGGCAGCTCAGAGCCGAGTGTCCTGGGACGCCCAGAGCCCTGCCTATGGGCTTTGACAACCGGGAGAGAGCTGTGTCAAGTCCGAGAAATCATCACTTTCCACTCTGGGGGCACCTCCTCGGCCCCTCCGGAGGTTCTGACTGGTCTGGTGGAACGGCCCCGGGGGCCTGCTTTCCGCCCCATTCGCCTGGAACGCCCTGCCCTGAGGACAAGGGTCCCTCTTGCTGGCATCCAGTCTGAAGCTCAGGCATGTGAGGCTTTTGTGGGCACTTGAGACCCTCGTCCAGGTTTCACAGGGCCCCAGGGCCTTAGCCACTGGTGAGGGTTAGGTTGAGGGATAGGCTTAGTTTTAGGGTTAGGGTTAGCCTTTGACAACGGGGAGAGAGCTGTGTCAAGTCCGAGAAAATCACTTTGCGCTCCTGGGGCACCTTCACCGGGCCCCAGGGCCTTCCCCACTGGACCTCCTCCAGCTTTTGACACCAGCCCCAACCCACTCTTCCCTTGACCGCTTCCCGCAGGTCAGCTAAGGGGCCGGCCAAGCCGCCGGGCCCCCTCTTTAGGTCCCTGCCGCCGGCAGACCCGCCTGCTGGTCACCCGTGTCCCTGCCCGCGACCCTCTCTCCTGCTTACCTCACCACTTCAGGCTGTTCACCTGGCCCCGCCCCCTTGATCCCGTGACCGCCTCCAGCTGCTCACCTGGCCCCGCCCCCGCCTTGACTTGACCTGGCTCAGCTGTGGGCCTGGGCCCGCCTCCTGGTTCTGGAAACCACGCCCCTGGTCCATTCGACCAATGAGCGAGCAGCACCAGCCTGTCTGCCCTGCTCCCAAACACAGAGGAATAGCCCCCACCACTGGGAGGTAAAGGCACATAGCCCTCTGCTCACAGGGTGCCTCCCAGGCCGCAAGCGTGGGCAGACCAGCCAGCCCTCCCTTCAGGACACCCAGGGGCCTCCATGAGCCTCGGGGCCGGCCCTCTAACCCCCCCGCCCCGGCCCCCATCGCTCCCACCAAAGGGCAGCTCACAGCAGATTGTCCTGGGACGCCCAGAGCCCTGCCTATGGGCTTTGAAAACCGGGAGAGAGCTGTGTCAAGTCCGAGAAATCATCACTTTCCACTCTAGGGGCACCTCCCCGGCACCTCCGGAGGTTCTGAGTGGTCTGGTGGCCCGGCCCCGGGGGCCTGCTTTCTGCCCCATTCGCCTGGAACGCCCTGCCCTGAGGACAAGGGTCCCTCTTGCTGGCATCCAGTCTGAAGCTCAGACAGGTGAGGCTTTTGTGGGCACTTGAGACCCTTGTCCAGGTTTCACAGGGCCCCAGGGCCTTAGCCACTGGTGAGGGTTAGGTTGAGGGATAGGCTTAGTTTTAGGGTTAGGGTTAGCCTTTGACAACGGGGAGAGAGCTGTGTCAAGTCCGAGAAAATCACTTTGCGCTCCTGGGGCACCTTCACCGGGCCCCAGGGCCTTCCCCACTGGACCTCCTCCAGCTTTTGACACCAGCCCCAACCCACTCTTCCCTTGACCGCTTCCCGCAGGTCAGCTAAGGGGCAGGCCAAGCCGCCGGGCCCCCTCTTGAGGTCCCTGCTGCCGGCAGGCCCGCCTGCTGCTCACCCGTGTCCCTGCCGGCGACCCTCCCTTCTGCTTACCTAAACACTTCAGGCTGTTCACCTGGCCCTGCCCCCTTGATCCCGTGACCGCCTCCAGCTGCTCACCTGGCCCCGCCCCCGCCTTGACTTGACCTGGCTCAGCTGTGGGCCTGGGCCCGCCTCCTGGTTCCGGAAACCACGCCCCTGGTCCATTCGACCAATAAGCGAGCAGCACCAGCCAGTCTGCCCTGCTCCCAAACACAAAGGAATAGCCCCCACCACTGGGAGGTAAAGGCACATAGCCCTCTGCTCACAGGGTGCCCCCCAGGTCCCCAAGCGTGGGCAGACCAGCCAGCCCTCCCTTCAGGAAACCCAGGGGCCTCCATGAGCCTCGGGGCCGGCCCTCTAACCCCCCTGCCCCGGCCCCCATCGCTCCCACCAAAGGGCAGCTCAGAGCAGAGTGTCCCGGGACGCCCAGAGCCCTGCCTATGGGCTTTGAAAACCGGGAGAGAGCTGTGCCAAGTCCGAGAAATCATCACTTTCCACTCTAGGGGCACCTCCCCGGCACCTCCGGAGGTTCTGAGTGGTCTGGTGGCCCGGCCCCGGGGGCCTGCTTTCTGCCCCATTCGCCTGGAACGCCCTGCCCTGAGGACAAGGGTCCCTCTTGCTGGCATCCAGTCTGAAGCTCAGGCAGGTGAGGCTTTTGTGGGCACTTGAGACCCTCGTCCAGGTTTCACAGGGCCCCAGGGCCTTAGCCACTGGTGAGGGTTAGGTTGAGGGATAGGCTTAGTTTTAGGGTTAGGGTTAGCCTTTGACAACGGGGAGAGAGCTGTGTCAAGTCCGAGAAAATCACTTTGCGCTCCTGGGGCACCTTCACCGGGCCCCAGGGCCTTCCCCACTGTACCACCTCCAGCTTTTGACACCGGCCCCAACCCACTCTTCCCTTGACCGCTTCCCGCAGGTCAGCTAAGGGGCCGTCCAAGCCGCGGGGCCCCCTCTTTAGGTACATGCTGCCAGCAGACCCGCCTGCTGGACACCCGTGTCCCTGCCCGCGACCCTCTCTCCTGCTTACCTCACCACTTCAGGCTGTTCACCTGGCCCCGGCCCCGTGATCCCGTGACCGCCTCCAGCTGCTCACCTGGCCCCGCCCCCGCCTTGACTTGACCTGGCTCAGCTGTGGGCCTGGGCCCGCCTCCTGGTTCCGGAAACCACGCCCCTGGTCCATTCGACCAATGAGCGAGCAGCACCAGCCAGTCTGCCCTGCTCCCAAACACAGAGGAATAGCCCCCACCACTGGGATGTAAAGGCACATAGCCCTCTGCTCACAGGGTGCCTCCCAGGTCCCCAAGCGTGGGCAGACCAGCCAGCCCTCCCTTCAGGACACCCAGGGTCCTCCATGAGCCTCGGGGCCGGCCCTCTAACCCCCCCGCCCCGGCCCACATCGCTCCCACCAAAGGGCAGCTCAGAGCCGAGTGTCCTGGGACGCCCAGAGCCCTGCCTATGGGCTTTGACAACCGGGAGAGAGCTGTGTCAAGTCCGAGAAATTATCACTTTCCACTCTGGGGGCACCTCCCCGGCCCCTCCGGAGGTTCTGACTGGTCTGGTGGAACGGCCCCGGGGGCCTGCTTTCTGCCCCATTCGCCTGGAACGCCCTGCCCTGAGGACAAGGGTCCCTCTTGCTGGAATCCAGTCTGAAGCTCAGGCAGGTGAGGCTTTTGTGGGCACTTGAGACCCTCGTCCAGGTTTCACAGGGCCCCAGGGCCTTAGCCACTGGTGAGGGTTAGGTTGAGGGATAGGCTTAGTTTTAGGGTTAGGGTTAGCCTTTGACAACGGGGAGAGAGCTGTATCAAGTCCGAGAAAATCACTTGGCGCTCCTGGGGCACCTTCACCGGGCCCCAGGGCCTTCCCCACTGGACCACCTCCAGCTTTTGACACCGGCCCCAACCCTCTCTTCCCTTGACCGCTTCCCGCAGGTCAGCTAAGGGGCCGGCCAAGCCGCCGGGCCCCCTCTTGAGGTCCCTGCCGCCAGCAGACCCGCCTGCTGGTCACCCGTGTCCCTGCCCGCCACCCTCTCTCCTGCTTACCTCACCACTTCAGGCTGTTCACCTGGCCCCGCCCCCTTGATCCAGTGACCGCCTCCAGCTGCTCACCTGGCCCCGCCCCCGCCTTGACTTGACCTGGCTCAGCTGTGGGCCTGGGCCCGCCTCCTGGTTCCGGAAACCACGCCTCTGGTCCATTTGACCAATGAGCGAGCAGCACCAGCCAGTCTGCCCTGCTCCCAAACACAGAGGAATAGCCCCCACCACTGGGATGTAAAGGCACATATCCCTCTGCTCACAGGGTGCCTCCCAGGTCCCCAAGCGTGGGCAGACCAGCCAGCCCTCCCTTCAGGACACCCAGGGTCCTCCATGAGCCTCGGGGCCGGCCCTCTAACCCCCCCGCCCCGGCCCACATCGCTCCCACCAAAGGGCAGCTCAGAGCCGAGTGTCCTGGGACGCCCAGAGCCCTGCCTATGGGCTTTGACAACCGGGAGAGAGCTGTGTCAAGTCCGAGAAATTATCACTTTCCACTCTGGGGGCACCTCCTCGGCCCCTCCGGAGGTTCTGACTGGTCTGGTGGAATGGCCCCGGGGGCCTGCTTTCCGCCCCATTCGCCTGGAACGCCCTGCCCTGAGGACAAGGGTCCCTCTTGCTGGCATCCAGTCTGAAGCTCAGGCATGTGAGGCTTTTGTGGGCACTTGAGACCCTCGTCCAGGTTTCACAGGGCCCCAGGGCCTTAGCCACTGGTGAGGGTTAGGTTGAGGGATAGGCTTAGTTTTAGGGTTAGGGTTAGCCTTTGACAACGGGGAGAGAGCTGTGTCAAGTCCGAGAAAATCACTTTGCGCTCCTGGGGCACCTTCACCGGGCCCCAGGGCCTTCCCCACTGGACCTCCTCCAGCTTTTGACACCAGCCCCAACCCACTCTTCCCTTGACCGCTTCCCGCAGGTCAGCTAAGGGGCCGGCCAAGCCGCCGGGCCCCCTCTTTAGGTCCCTGCCGCCGGCAGACCCGCCTGCTGGTCACCCGTGTCCCTGCCCGCGACCCTCTCTCCTGCTTACCTCACCACTTCAGGCTGTTCACCTGGCCCCGCCCCCTTGATCCCGTGACCGCCTCCAGCTGCTCACCTGGCCCCGCCCCCGCCTTGACTTGACCTGGCTCAGCTGTGGGCCTGGGCCAGCCTCCTGGTTCTGGAAACCACGCCCCTGGTCCATTCGACCAATGAGCGAGCAGCACCAGCCTGTCTGCCCTGCTCCCAAACACAGAGGAATAGCCCCCACCACTGGGAGGTAAAGGCACATAGCCCTCTGCTCACAGGGTGCCCCCCAGGTCCCCAAGCGTGGGCAGACCAGCCAGCCCTCCCTTCAGGACACCCAGGGGCCTCCATGAGCCTCGAGGCCGGCCCTCTAACCCCCCTGCCCCGGCCCCCATCGCTCCCACCAAAGGGCAGCTCAGAGCAGAGTGTCCCGGGACGCCCAGAGCCCTGCCTATGGGCTTTGAAAACCGGGAGAGAGCTGTGCCAAGTCCGAGAAATCATCACTTTCCACTCTAGGGGCACCTCCCCGGCACCTCCGGAGGTTCTGAGTGGTCTGGTGGCCCGGCCCCGGGGGCCTGCTTTCTGCCCCATTCGCCTGGAACGCCCTGCCCTGAGGACAAGGGTCCCTCTTGCTGGCATCCAGTCTGAAGCTCAGGCAGGTGAGGCTTTTGTGGGCACTTGAGACCCTCGTCCAGGTTTCACAGGGCCCCAGGGCCTTAGCCACTGGTGAGGGTTAGGTTGAGGGATAGGCTTAGTTTTAGGGTTAGGGTTAGACTTTGACAACGGGGAGAGAGCTGTGTCAAGTCCGAGAAAATCACTTTGCGCTCCTGGGGCACCTTCACCGGGCCCCAGGGCCTTCCCCACTGTACCACCTCCAGCTTTTGACACCGGCCCCAACCCACTCTTCCCTTGACCGCTTCCCGCAGGTCAGCTAAGGGGCCGTCCAAGCCGCGGGGCCCCCTCTTTAGGTACATGCTGCCAGCAGACCCGCCTGCTGGACACCCGTGTCCCTGCCCGCGACCCTCTCTCCTGCTTACCTCACCACTTCAGGCTGTTCACCTGGCCCCGGCCCCGTGATCCCGTGACCGCCTCCAGCTGCTCACCTGGCCCCGCCCCCGCCTTGACTTGACCTGGCTCAGCTGTGGGCCTGGGCCCGCCTCCTGGTTCCGGAAACCACGCCCCTGGTCCATTCGACCAATGAGCGAGCAGCACCAGCCAGTCTGCCCTGCTCCCAAACACAGAGGAATAGCCCCCACCACTGGGATGTAAAGGCACATAGCCCTCTGCTCACAGGGTGCCTCCCAGGTCCCCAAGCGTGGGCAGACCAGCCAGCCCTCCCTTCAGGACACCCAGGGTCCTCCATGAGCCTCGGGGCCGGCCCTCTAACCCCCCCGCCCCGGCCCACATCGCTCCCACCAAAGGGCAGCTCAGAGCCGAGTGTCCTGGGACGCCCAGAGCCCTGCCTATGGGCTTTGACAACCGGGAGAGAGCTGTGTCAAGTCCGAGAAATTATCACTTTCCACTCTGGGGGCACCTCCCCGGCCCCTCCGGAGGTTCTGACTGGTCTGGTGGAACGGCCCCGGGGGCCTGCTTTCTGCCCCATTCGCCTGGAACGCCCTGCCCTGAGGACAAGGGTCCCTCTTGCTGGAATCCAGTCTGAAGCTCAGGCAGGTGAGGCTTTTGTGGGCACTTGAGACCCTCGTCCAGGTTTCACAGGGCCCCAGGGCCTTAGCCACTGGTGAGGGTTAGGTTGAGGGATAGGCTTAGTTTTAGGGTTAGGGTTAGCCTTTGACAACGGGGAGAGAGCTGTATCAAGTCCGAGAAAATCACTTGGCGCTCCTGGGGCACCTTCACCGGGCCCCAGGGCCTTCCCCACTGGACCACCTCCAGCTTTTGACACCGGCCCCAACCCTCTCTTCCCTTGACCGCTTCCCGCAGGTCAGCTAAGGGGCCGGCCAAGCCGCCGGGCCCCCTCTTGAGGTCCCTGCCGCCAGCAGACCCGCCTGCTGGTCACCCGTGTCCCTGCCCGCCACCCTCTCTCCTGCTTACCTCACCACTTCAGGCTGTTCACCTGGCCCCGCCCCCTTGATCCAGTGACCGCCTCCAGCTGCTCACCTGGCCCCGCCCCCGCCTTGACTTGACCTGGCTCAGCTGTGGGCCTGGGCCCGCCTCCTGGTTCCGGAAACCACGCCCCTGGTCCATTCGACCAATGATCGAGCAGCACCAGCCAGTCTGCCCTGCTCCCAAACACAGAGGAATAGCCCCCACCACTGGGATGTAAAGGCACATATCCCTCTGCTCACAGGGTGCCTCCCAGGTCCCCAAGCGTGGGCAGACCAGCCAGCCCTCCCTTCAGGACACCCAGGGTCCTCCATGAGCCTCGGGGCCGGCCCTCTAACCCCCCCGCCCCGGCCCACATCGCTCCCACCAAAGGGCAGCTCAGAGCCGAGTGTCCTGGGACGCCCAGAGCCCTGCCTATGGGCTTTGACAACCGGGAGAGAGCTGTGTCAAGTCCGAGAAATTATCACTTTCCACTCTGGGGGCACCTCCTCGGCCCCTCCGGAGGTTCTGACTGGTCTGGTGGAACGGCCCCGGGGGCCTGCTTTCCGCCCCATTCGCCTGGAACGCCCTGCCCTGAGGACAAGGGTCCCTCTTGCTGGCATCCAGTCTGAAGCTCAGGCAGGTGAGGCTTTTGTGGGCACTTGAGACCCTCGTCCAGGTTTCACAGGGCCCCAGGGCCTTAGCCACTGGTGAGGGTTAGGTTGAGGGATAGGCTTAGTTTTAGGGTTAGGGTTAGCCTTTGACAACGGGGAGAGAGCTGTGTCAAGTCCGAGAAAATCACTTTGCGCTCCTGGGGCACCTTCACCGGGCCCCAGGGCCTTCCCCACTGGACCTCCTCCAGCTTTTGACACCAGCCCCAACCCACTCTTCCCTTGACCGCTTCCCGCAGGTCAGCTAAGGGGCCGGCCAAGCCGCCGGGCCCCCTCTTTAGGTCCCTGCCGCCGGCAGACCCGCCTGCTGGTCACCCGTGTCCCTGCCCGCGACCCTCTCTCCTGCTTACCTCACCACTTCAGGCTGTTCACCTGGCCCCGCCCCCTTGATCCCGTGACCGCCTCCAGCTGCTCACCTGGCCCCGCCCCCGCCTTGACTTGACCTGGCTCAGCTGTGGGCCTGGGCCCGCCTCCTGGTTCTGGAAACCACGCCCCTGGTCCATTCGACCAATGAGCGAGCAGCACCAGCCTGTCTGCCCTGCTCCCAAACACAGAGGAATAGCCCCCACCACTGGGAGGTAAAGGCACATAGCCCTCTGCTCACAGGGTGCCCCCCAGGTCCCCAAGCGTGGGCAGACCAGCCAGCCCTCCCTTCAGGACACCCAGGGGCCTCCATGAGCCTCGGGGCCGGCCCTCTAACCCCCCTGCCCCGGCCCCCATCGCTCCCACCAAAGGGCAGCTCAGAGCAGAGTGTCCCGGGACGCCCAGAGCCCTGCCTATGGGCTTTGAAAACCGGGAGAGAGCTGTGCCAAGTCCGAGAAATCATCACTTTCCACTCTAGGGGCACCTCCTCGGCACCTCCGGAGGTTCTGAGTGGTCTGGTGGCCGGCCCCGGGGGCCTGCTTTCTGCCCCATTCGCCTGGAACGCCCTGCCCTGAGGACAAGGGTCCCTCTTGCTGGCATCCAGTCTGAAGCTCAGGCAGGTGAGGCTTTTGTGGGCACTTGAGACCCTCGTCCAGGTTTCACAGGGCCCCAGGGCCTTAGCCACTGGTGAGGGTTAGGTTGAGGGATAGGCTTAGTTTTAGGGTTAGGGTTAGCCTTTGACAACGGGGAGAGAGCTGTGTCAAGTCCGAGAAAATCACTTTGCGCTCCTGGGGCACCTTCACCGGGCCCCAGGGCCTTCCCCACTGTACCACCTCCAGCTTTTGACACCGGCCCCAACCCACTCTTCCCTTGACCGCTTCCCGCAGGTCAGCTAAGGGGCCGTCCAAGCCGCGGGGCCCCCTCTTTAGGTACATGCTGCCAGCAGACCCGCCTGCTGGACACCCGTGTCCCTGCCCGCGACCCTCTCTCCTGCTTACCTCACCACTTCAGGCTGTTCACCTGGCCCCGGCCCCGTGATCCCGTGACCACCTCCAGCTGCTCACCTGGCCCCGCCCCCGCCTTGACTTGACCTGGCTCAGCTGTGGGCCTGGGCCCGCCTCCTGGTTCCGGAAACCACGCCCCTGGTCCATTCGACCAATGAGCGAGCAGCACCAGCCAGTCTGCCCTGCTCCCAAACACAGAGGAATAGCCCCCACCACTGGGATGTAAAGGCACATAGCCCTCTGCTCACAGGGTGCCTCCCAGGTCCCCAAGCGTGGGCAGACCAGCCAGCCCTCCCTTCAGGACACCCAGGGTCCTCCATGAGCCTCGGGGCCGGCCCTCTAACCCCCCCGCCCCGGCCCACATCGCTCCCACCAAAGGGCAGCTCAGAGCCGAGTGTCCTGGGACGCCCAGAGCCCTGCCTATGGGCTTTGACAACCGGGAGAGAGCTGTGTCAAGTCCGAGAAATTATCACTTTCCACTCTGGGGGCACCTCCCCGGCCCCTCCGGAGGTTCTGACTGGTCTGGTGGAACGGCCCCGGGGGCCTGCTTTCTGCCCCATTCGCCTGGAACGCCCTGCCCTGAGGACAAGGGTCCCTCTTGCTGGAATCCAGTCTGAAGCTCAGGCAGGTGAGGCTTTTGTGGGCACTTGAGACCCTCGTCCAGGTTTCACAGGGCCCCAGGGCCTTAGCCACTGGTGAGGGTTAGGTTGAGGGATAGGCTTAGTTTTAGGGTTAGGGTTAGCCTTTGACAACGGGGAGAGAGCTGTATCAAGTCCGAGAAAATCACTTGGCGCTCCTGGGGCACCTTCACCGGGCCCCAGGGCCTTCCCCACTGGACCACCTCCAGCTTTTGACACCGGCCCCAACCCTCTCTTCCCTTGACCGCTTCCCGCAGGTCAGCTAAGGGGCCGGCCAAGCCGCCGGGCCCCCTCTTGAGGTCCCTGCCGCCAGCAGACCCGCCTGCTGGTCACCCGTGTCCCTGCCCGCCACCCTCTCTCCTGCTTACCTCACCACTTCAGGCTGTTCACCTGGCCCCGCCCCCTTGATCCAGTGACCGCCTCCAGCTGCTCACCTGGCCCCGCCCCCGCCTTGACTTGACCTGGCTCAGCTGTGGGCCTGGGCCTGCCTCCTGGTTCCGGAAACCACGCCCCTGGTCCATTCGACCAATGATCGAGCAGCACCAGCCAGTCTGCCCTGCTCCCAAACACAGAGGAATAGCCCCCACCACTGGGATGTAAAGGCACATATCCCTCTGCTCACAGGGTGCCTCCCAGGTCCCCAAGCGCGCAGACCAGCCAGCCCTCCCTTCAGGACACCCAGGGTCCTCCATGAGCCTCGGGGCCGGCCCTCTAACCCCCCCGCCCCGGCCCACATCGCTCCCACCAAAGGGCAGCTCAGAGCCGAGTGTCCTGGGACGCCCAGAGCCCTGCCTATGGGCTTTGACAACCGGGAGAGAGCTGTGTCAAGTCCGAGAAATTATCACTTTCCACTCTGGGGGCACCTCCTCGGCCCCTCCGGAGGTTCTGACTGGTCTGGTGGAACGGCCCCGGGGGCCTGCTTTCCGCCCCATTCGCCTGGAACGCCCTGCCCTGAGGACAAGGGTCCCTCTTGCTGGCATCCAGTCTGAAGCTCAGGCAGGTGAGGCTTTTGTGGGCACTTGAGACCCTCGTCCAGGTTTCACAGGGCCCCAGGGCCTTAGCCACTGGTGAGGGTTAGGTTGAGGGATAGGCTTAGTTTTAGGGTTAGGGTTAGCCTTTGACAACGGGGAGAGAGCTTTGTCAAGTCCGAGAAAATCACTTTGCGCTCCTGGGGCACCTTCACCGGGCCCCAGGGCCTTCCCCACTGGACCTCCTCCAGCTTTTGACACCAGCCCCAACCCACTCTTCCCTTGACCGCTTCCCGCAGGTCAGCTAAGGGGCAGGCCAAGCCGCCGGGCCCCCTCTTTAGGTCCCTGCCGCCGGCAGACCCTCCTGCTGCTCACCCGTGTCCCTGCCCGCGACCCTCCCTTCTGCTTACCTAAACACTTCAGGCTGTTCAACTGGCCCTGCCCCCTTGATCCCGTGACCGCCTCCAGCTGCTCACCTGGCCCCGCCCCCGCCTTGACTTGACCTGGCTCAGCTGTGGGCCTGGGCCCGCCTCCTGGTTCCGGAAACCACGCCCCTGGTCCATTTGACGAATAAGCGAGCAGCACCAGCCAATCTGCCCTGCTCCCAAACACAAAGGAATAGCCCCCACCACTGGGAGGTAAAGGCACATAGCCCTCTGCTCACAGGGTGCCCCCCAGGTCCCCAAGCGTGGGCAGACCAGCCAGCCCTCCCTTCAGGACACCCAGGGGCCTCCATGAGCCTCGGGGCCGGCCCTCTAACCCCCCTGCCCCGGCCCCCATCGCTCCCACCAAAGGGCAGCTCAGAGCAGAATGTCCGGGGACGCCCAGAGCCCTGCCTATGGGCTTTGAAAACCGGGAGAGAGCTGTGCCAAGTCCGAGAAATCATCACTTTCCACTCTAGGGGCACCTCCCCGGCACCTCCGGAGGTTCTGAGTGGTCTGGTGGCCCGGCCCCGGGGGCCTGCTTTCTGCCCCATTCGCCTGGAACGCCCTGCCCTGAGGACAAGGGTCCCTCTTGCTGGCATCCAGTCTGAAGCTCAGGCAGGTGAGGCTTTTGTGGGCACTTGAGACCCTCGTCCAGGTTTCACAGGGCCCCAGGGCCTTAGCCACTGGTGAGGGTTAGGTTGAGGGATAGGCTTAGTTTTAGGGTTACGGTTAGCCTTTGACAACGGGAAGAGAGCTGTGTCAAGTCCGAGAAAATCACTTTGCGCTCCTGGGGCACCTTCACCCGGCCCCAGGGCCTTCCCCACTGTACCACCTCCAGCTTTTGACACCGGCCCCAACCCACTCTTCCCTTGACCGCTTCCCGCAGGTCAGCTAAGGGGTTGTCCAAGCCGCGGGGCCCCCTCTTTAGGTACATGCTGCCGGCAGACCCGCCTGCTGGACACCCGTGTCCCTGCCCGCGACCCTCTCTCCTGCTTACCTCACCACTTCAGGCTGTTCACCTGGCCCCACCCCCGTGATCCCGTGACCGCCTCCAGCTGCTCACCTGGCCCCGCCCCCGCCTTGACTTGACCAGGCTCAGCTGTGGGCCTGGGCCCGCCTCCTGGTTCCGGAAACCACGCCCCTGGTCCATTCGACCAATGAGCGAGCAGCACCAGCCAGTCTGCCCTGCTCCCAAACACAGAGGAATAGCCCCCACCACTGGGATGTAAAGGCACATAGCCCTTTGCTCACAGGGTGCCTCCCAGGTCCCCAAGCGTGGGCAGACCAGCCAGCCCTCCCTTCAGGACACCCAGGGTCCTCCATGAGCCTCGGGGCCGGCCCTCTAACCCCCCCGCCCCGGCCCACATCGCTCCCACCAAAGGGCAGCTCAGAGCCGAGTGTCCTGGGACGCCCAGAGCCCTGCCTATGGGCTTTGACAACCGGGAGAGAGCTGTGTCAAGTCCGAGAAATTATCACTTTCCACTCTGGGGGCACCTCCCCGGCCCCTCCGGAGGTTCTGACTGGTCTGGTGGAACGGCCCCGGGGGCCTGCTTTCTGCCCCATTCGCCTGGAACGCCCTGCCCTGAGGACAAGGGTCCCTCTTGCTGGAATCCAGTCTGAAGCTCAGGCAGGTGAGGCTTTTGTGGGCACTTGAGACCCTCGTCCAGGTTTCACAGGGCCCCAGGGCCTTAGCCACTGGTGAGGGTTAGGTTGAGGGATAGGCTTAGTTTTAGGGTTAGGGTTAGCCTTTGACAACGGGGAGAGAGCTGTATCAAGTCCGAGAAAATCACTTGGCGCTCCTGGGGCACCTTCACCGGGCCCCAGGGCCTTCCCCACTGGACCACCTCCAGCTTTTGACACCGGCCCCAACACACTCTTCCCTTGACCGCTTCCCGCAGGTCAGCTAAGGGGCCGGCCAAGCCGCTGGGCCCCTCTTTAGGTCCCTGCCGCCGGCAGACCCTTCTGCTGGTCACCCGTGTCCCTGCCCGCGACCCTCTCTCCTGCTTACCTCACCACTTCAGGCTGTTCACCTGGCCCCGACCCCGTGATCCCGTGACCGCCTCCAGCTGCTCACCTGGCCCCGCCCCCTCCTTGACTTAACCTGGCTCAGCTGTGGGCCTGGGCCCGCCTCCTGGTTCCGGAAACCACGCCCCTGGTCCATTCGACCAATAAGCGATCAGCACCAGCCAGCCTGCCCTGCTCCCAAACACAGAGGAATAGCCCCACCACTGGGATGTAAAGGCACATAGCCCTCTGCTCACAGGGTGTCGCCCAGGTCCCCAAGCGTGGGCAGACCAGCCAGCCCTCCCTTCAGGACACCCAGGGGCCTCCATGAGCCTCGAGGCCGGCCCTCTAACCCCCCTGCCCCGGCCCCCATCGCTCCCACCAAAGGGCAGCTCAGAGCAGAGTGTCCCGGGACGCCCAGAGCCCTGCCTATGGGCTTTGAAAACCGGGAGAGAGCTGTGCCAAGTCCGAGAAATCATCACTTTCCACTCTAGGGGCACCTCCCCGGCACCTCCGGAGGTTCTGAGTGGTCTGGTGGCCCGGCCCCGGGGGCCTGCTTTCTGCCCCATTCGCCTGGAACGCCCTGCCCTGAGGACAAGGGTCCCTCTTGCTGGCATCCAGTCTGAAGCTCAGGCAGGTGAGGCTTTTGTGGGCACTTGAGACCCTCGTCCAGGTTTCACAGGGCCCCAGGGCCTTAGCCACTGGTGAGGGTTAGGTTGAGGGATAGGCTTAGTTTTAGGGTTAGGGTTAGACTTTGACAACGGGGAGAGAGCTGTGTCAAGTCCGAGAAAATCACTTTGCGCTCCTGGGGCACCTTCACCGGGCCCCAGGGCCTTCCCCACTGTACCACCTCCAGCTTTTGACACCGGCCCCAACCCACTCTTCCCTTGACCGCTTCCCGCAGGTCAGCTAAGGGGCCGTCCAAGCCGCGGGGCCCCCTCTTTAGGTACATGCTGCCAGCAGACCCGCCTGCTGGACACCCGTGTCCCTGCCCGCGACCCTCTCTCCTGCTTACCTCACCACTTCAGGCTGTTCACCTGGCCCCGGCCCCGTGATCCCGTGACCGCCTCCAGCTGCTCACCTGGCCCCGCCCCCGCCTTGACTTGACCTGGCTCAGCTGTGGGCCTGGGCCCGCCTCCTGGTTCCGGAAACCACGCCCCTGGTCCATTCGACCAATGAGCGAGCAGCACCAGCCAGTCTGCCCTGCTCCCAAACACAGAGGAATAGCCCCCACCACTGGGATGTAAAGGCACATAGCCCTCTGCTCACAGGGTGCCTCCCAGGTCCCCAAGCGTGGGCAGACCAGCCAGCCCTCCCTTCAGGACACCCAGGGTCCTCCATGAGCCTCGGGGCCGGCCCTCTAACCCCCCCGCCCCGGCCCACATCGCTCCCACCAAAGGGCAGCTCAGAGCCGAGTGTCCTGGGACGCCCAGAGCCCTGCCTATGGGCTTTGACAACCGGGAGAGAGCTGTGTCAAGTCCGAGAAATTATCACTTTCCACTCTGGGGGCACCTCCCCGGCCCCTCCGGAGGTTCTGACTGGTCTGGTGGAACGGCCCCGGGGGCCTGCTTTCTGCCCCATTCGCCTGGAACGCCCTGCCCTGAGGACAAGGGTCCCTCTTGCTGGAATCCAGTCTGAAGCTCAGGCAGGTGAGGCTTTTGTGGGCACTTGAGACCCTCGTCCAGGTTTCACAGGGCCCCAGGGCCTTAGCCACTGGTGAGGGTTAGGTTGAGGGATAGGCTTAGTTTTAGGGTTAGGGTTAGCCTTTGACAACGGGGAGAGAGCTGTATCAAGTCCGAGAAAATCACTTGGCGCTCCTGGGGCACCTTCACCGGGCCCCAGGGCCTTCCCCACTGGACCACCTCCAGCTTTTGACACCGGCCCCAACCCTCTCTTCCCTTGACCGCTTCCCGCAGGTCAGCTAAGGGGCCGGCCAAGCCGCCGGGCCCCCTCTTGAGGTCCCTGCCGCCAGCAGACCCGCCTGCTGGTCACCCGTGTCCCTGCCCGCCACCCTCTCTCCTGCTTACCTCACCACTTCAGGCTGTTCACCTGGCCCCGCCCCCTTGATCCAGTGACCGCCTCCAGCTGCTCACCTGGCCCCGCCCCCGCCTTGACTTGACCTGGCTCAGCTGTGGGCCTGGGCCCGCCTCCTGGTTCCGGAAACCACGCCTCTGGTCCATTTGACCAATGAGCGAGCAGCACCAGCCAGTCTGCCCTGCTCCCAAACACAGAGGAATAGCCCCCACCACTGGGATGTAAAGGCACATATCCCTCTGCTCACAGGGTGCCTCCCAGGTCCCCAAGCGTGGGCAGACCAGCCAGCCCTCCCTTCAGGACACCCAGGGTCCTCCATGAGCCTCGGGGCCGGCCCTCTAACCCCCCCGCCCCGGCCCACATCGCTCCCACCAAAGGGCAGCTCAGAGCCGAGTGTCCTGGGACGCCCAGAGCCCTGCCTATGGGCTTTGACAACCGGGAGAGAGCTGTGTCAAGTCCGAGAAATTATCACTTTCCACTCTGGGGGCACCTCCTCGGCCCCTCCGGAGGTTCTGACTGGTCTGGTGGAATGGCCCCGGGGGCCTGCTTTCCGCCCCATTCGCCTGGAACGCCCTGCCCTGAGGACAAGGGTCCCTCTTGCTGGCATCCAGTCTGAAGCTCAGGCATGTGAGGCTTTTGTGGGCACTTGAGACCCTCGTCCAGGTTTCACAGGGCCCCAGGGCCTTAGCCACTGGTGAGGGTTAGGTTGAGGGATAGGCTTAGTTTTAGGGTTAGGGTTAGCCTTTGACAACGGGGAGAGAGCTGTGTCAAGTCCGAGAAAATCACTTTGCGCTCCTGGGGCACCTTCACCGGGCCCCAGGGCCTTCCCCACTGGACCTCCTCCAGCTTTTGACACCAGCCCCAACCCACTCTTCCCTTGACCGCTTCCCGCAGGTCAGCTAAGGGGCCGGCCAAGCCGCCGGGCCCCCTCTTTAGGTCCCTGCCGCCGGCAGACCCGCCTGCTGGTCACCCGTGTCCCTGCCCGCGACCCTCTCTCCTGCTTACCTCACCACTTCAGGCTGTTCACCTGGCCCCGCCCCCTTGATCCCGTGACCGCCTCCAGCTGCTCACCTGGCCCCGCCCCCGCCTTGACTTGACCTGGCTCAGCTGTGGGCCTGGGCCAGCCTCCTGGTTCTGGAAACCACGCCCCTGGTCCATTCGACCAATGAGCGAGCAGCACCAGCCTGTCTGCCCTGCTCCCAAACACAGAGGAATAGCCCCCACCACTGGGAGGTAAAGGCACATAGCCCTCTGCTCACAGGGTGCCCCCCAGGTCCCCAAGCGTGGGCAGACCAGCCAGCCCTCCCTTCAGGACACCCAGGGGCCTCCATGAGCCTCGAGGCCGGCCCTCTAACCCCCCTGCCCCGGCCCCCATCGCTCCCACCAAAGGGCAGCTCAGAGCAGAGTGTCCCGGGACGCCCAGAGCCCTGCCTATGGGCTTTGAAAACCGGGAGAGAGCTGTGCCAAGTCCGAGAAATCATCACTTTCCACTCTAGGGGCACCTCCCCGGCACCTCCGGAGGTTCTGAGTGGTCTGGTGGAACGGCCCCGGGGGCCTGCTTTCTGCCCCATTCGCCTGGAACGCCCTGCCCTGAGGACAAGGGTCCCTCTTGCTGGAATCCAGTCTGAAGCTCAGGCAGGTGAGGCTTTTGTGGGCACTTGAGACCCTCGTCCAGGTTTCACAGGGCCCCAGGGCCTTAGCCACTGGTGAGGGTTAGGTTGAGGGATAGGCTTAGTTTTAGGGTTAGGGTTAGCCTTTGACAACGGGGAGAGAGCTGTATCAAGTCCGAGAAAATCACTTGGCGCTCCTGGGGCACCTTCACCGGGCCCCAGGGCCTTCCCCACTGGACCACCTCCAGCTTTTGACACCGGCCCCAACCCTCTCTTCCCTTGACCGCTTCCCGCAGGTCAGCTAAGGGGCCGGCCAAGCCGCCGGGCCCCCTCTTGAGGTCCCTGCCGCCAGCAGACCCGCCTGCTGGTCACCCGTGTCCCTGCCCGCCACCCTCTCTCCTGCTTACCTCACCACTTCAGGCTGTTCACCTGGCCCCGCCCCCTTGATCCAGTGACCGCCTCCAGCTGCTCACCTGGCCCCGCCCCCGCCTTGACTTGACCTGGCTCAGCTGTGGGCCTGGGCCCGCCTCCTGGTTCCGGAAACCACGCCCCTGGTCCATTCGACCAATGATCGAGCAGCACCAGCCAGTCTGCCCTGCTCCCAAACACAGAGGAATAGCCCCCACCACTGGGATGTAAAGGCACATATCCCTCTGCTCACAGGGTGCCTCCCAGGTCCCCAAGCGTGGGCAGACCAGCCAGCCCTCCCTTCAGGACACCCAGGGTCCTCCATGAGCCTCGGGGCCGGCCCTCTAACCCCCCCGCCCCGGCCCACATCGCTCCCACCAAAGGGCAGCTCAGAGCCGAGTGTCCTGGGACGCCCAGAGCCCTGCCTATGGGCTTTGACAACCGGGAGAGAGCTGTGTCAAGTCCGAGAAATTATCACTTTCCACTCTGGGGGCACCTCCTCGGCCCCTCCGGAGGTTCTGACTGGTCTGGTGGAACGGCCCCGGGGGCCTGCTTTCCGCCCCATTCGCCTGGAACGCCCTGCCCTGAGGACAAGGGTCCCTCTTGCTGGCATCCAGTCTGAAGCTCAGGCAGGTGAGGCTTTTGTGGGCACTTGAGACCCTCGTCCAGGTTTCACAGGGCCCCAGGGCCTTAGCCACTGGTGAGGGTTAGGTTGAGGGATAGGCTTAGTTTTAGGGTTAGGGTTAGCCTTTGACAACGGGGAGAGAGCTGTGTCAAGTCCGAGAAAATCACTTTGCGCTCCTGGGGCACCTTCACCGGGCCCCAGGGCCTTCCCCACTGGACCTCCTCCAGCTTTTGACACCAGCCCCAACCCACTCTTCCCTTGACCGCTTCCCGCAGGTCAGCTAAGGGGCCGGCCAAGCCGCCGGGCCCCCTCTTTAGGTCCCTGCCGCCGGCAGACCCGCCTGCTGGTCACCCGTGTCCCTGCCCGCGACCCTCTCTCCTGCTTACCTCACCACTTCAGGCTGTTCACCTGGCCCCGCCCCCTTGATCCCGTGACCGCCTCCAGCTGCTCACCTGGCCCCGCCCCCGCCTTGACTTGACCTGGCTCAGCTGTGGGCCTGGGCCCGCCTCCTGGTTCTGGAAACCACGCCCCTGGTCCATTCGACCAATGAGCGAGCAGCACCAGCCTGTCTGCCCTGCTCCCAAACACAGAGGAATAGCCCCCACCACTGGGAGGTAAAGGCACATAGCCCTCTGCTCACAGGGTGCCCCCCAGGTCCCCAAGCGTGGGCAGACCAGCCAGCCCTCCCTTCAGGACACCCAGGGGCCTCCATGAGCCTCGGGGCCGGCCCTCTAACCCCCCTGCCCCGGCCCCCATCGCTCCCACCAAAGGGCAGCTCAGAGCAGAGTGTCCCGGGACGCCCAGAGCCCTGCCTATGGGCTTTGAAAACCGGGAGAGAGCTGTGCCAAGTCCGAGAAATCATCACTTTCCACTCTAGGGGCACCTCCTCGGCACCTCCGGAGGTTCTGAGTGGTCTGGTGGCCGGCCCCGGGGGCCTGCTTTCTGCCCCATTCGCCTGGAACGCCCTGCCCTGAGGACAAGGGTCCCTCTTGCTGGCATCCAGTCTGAAGCTGAGGCAGGTGAGGCTTTTGTGGGCACTTGAGACCCTCGTCCAGGTTTCACAGGGCCCCAGGGCCTTAGCCACTGGTGAGGGTTAGGTTGAGGGATAGGCTTAGTTTTAGGGTTAGGGTTAGCCTTTGACAACGGGGAGAGAGCTGTGTCAAGTCCGAGAAAATCACTTTGCGCTCCTGGGGCACCTTCACCGGGCCCCAGGGCCTTCCCCACTGTACCACCTCCAGCTTTTGACACCGGCCCCAACCCACTCTTCCCTTGACCGCTTCCCGCAGGTCAGCTAAGGGGCCGTCCAAGCCGCGGGGCCCCCTCTTTAGGTACATGCTGCCAGCAGACCCGCCTGCTGGACACCCGTGTCCCTGCCCGCGACCCTCTCTCCTGCTTACCTCACCACTTCAGGCTGTTCACCTGGCCCCGGCCCCGTGATCCCGTGACCACCTCCAGCTGCTCACCTGGCCCCGCCCCCGCCTTGACTTGACCTGGCTCAGCTGTGGGCCTGGGCCCGCCTCCTGGTTCCGGAAACCACGCCCCTGGTCCATTCGACCAATGAGCGAGCAGCACCAGCCAGTCTGCCCTGCTCCCAAACACAGAGGAATAGCCCCCACCACTGGGATGTAAAGGCACATAGCCCTCTGCTCACAGGGTGCCTCCCAGGTCCCCAAGCGTGGGCAGACCAGCCAGCCCTCCCTTCAGGACACCCAGGGTCCTCCATGAGCCTCGGGGCCGGCCCTCTAACCCCCCCGCCCCGGCCCACATCGCTCCCACCAAAGGGCAGCTCAGAGCCGAGTGTCCTGGGACGCCCAGAGCCCTGCCTATGGGCTTTGACAACCGGGAGAGAGCTGTGTCAAGTCCGAGAAATTATCACTTTCCACTCTGGGGGCACCTCCCCGGCCCCTCCGGAGGTTCTGACTGGTCTGGTGGAACGGCCCCGGGGGCCTGCTTTCTGCCCCATTCGCCTGGAACGCCCTGCCCTGAGGACAAGGGTCCCTCTTGCTGGAATCCAGTCTGAAGCTCAGGCAGGTGAGGCTTTTGTGGGCACTTGAGACCCTCGTCCAGGTTTCACAGGGCCCCAGGGCCTTAGCCACTGGTGAGGGTTAGGTTGAGGGATAGGCTTAGTTTTAGGGTTAGGGTTAGCCTTTGACAACGGGGAGAGAGCTGTATCAAGTCCGAGAAAATCACTTGGCGCTCCTGGGGCACCTTCACCGGGCCCCAGGGCCTTCCCCACTGGACCACCTCCAGCTTTTGACACCGGCCCCAACCCTCTCTTCCCTTGACCGCTTCCCGCAGGTCAGCTAAGGGGCCGGCCAAGCCGCCGGGCCCCCTCTTGAGGTCCCTGCCGCCAGCAGACCCGCCTGCTGGTCACCCGTGTCCCTGCCCGCCACCCTCTCTCCTGCTTACCTCACCACTTCAGGCTGTTCACCTGGCCCCGCCCCCTTGATCCAGTGACCGCCTCCAGCTGCTCACCTGGCCCCGCCCCCGCCTTGACTTGACCTGGCTCAGCTGTGGGCCTGGGCCCGCCTCCTGGTTCCGGAAACCACGCCCCTGGTCCATTCGACCAATGATCGAGCAGCACCAGCCAGTCTGCCCTGCTCCCAAACACAGAGGAATAGCCCCCACCACTGGGATGTAAAGGCACATATCCCTCTGCTCACAGGGTGCCTCCCAGGTCCCCAAGCGCGCAGACCAGCCAGCCCTCCCTTCAGGACACCCAGGGTCCTCCATGAGCCTCGGGGCCGGCCCTCTAACCCCCCCGCCCCGGCCCACATCGCTCCCACCAAAGGGCAGCTCAGAGCCGAGTGTCCTGGGACGCCCAGAGCCCTGCCTATGGGCTTTGACAACCGGGAGAGAGCTGTGTCAAGTCCGAGAAATTATCACTTTCCACTCTGGGGGCACCTCCTCGGCCCCTCCGGAGGTTCTGACTGGTCTGGTGGAACGGCCCCGGGGGCCTGCTTTCCGCCCCATTCGCCTGGAACGCCCTGCCCTGAGGACAAGGGTCCCTCTTGCTGGCATCCAGTCTGAAGCTCAGGCAGGTGAGGCTTTTGTGGGCACTTGAGACCCTCGTCCAGGTTTCACAGGGCCCCAGGGCCTTAGCCACTGGTGAGGGTTAGGTTGAGGGATAGGCTTAGTTTTAGGGTTAGGGTTAGCCTTTGACAACGGGGAGAGAGCTTTGTCAAGTCCGAGAAAATCACTTTGCGCTCCTGGGGCACCTTCACCGGGCCCCAGGGCCTTCCCCACTGGACCTCCTCCAGCTTTTGACACCAGCCCCAACCCACTCTTCCCTTGACCGCTTCCCGCAGGTCAGCTAAGGGGCAGGCCAAGCCGCCGGGCCCCCTCTTTAGGTCCCTGCCGCCGGCAGACCCTCCTGCTGCTCACCCGTGTCCCTGCCCGCGACCCTCCCTTCTGCTTACCTAAACACTTCAGGCTGTTCAACTGGCCCTGCCCCCTTGATCCCGTGACCGCCTCCAGCTGCTCACCTGGCCCCGCCCCCGCCTTGACTTGACCTGGCTCAGCTGTGGGCCTGGGCCCGCCTCCTGGTTCCGGAAACCACGCCCCTGGTCCATTTGACGAATAAGCGAGCAGCACCAGCCAATCTGCCCTGCTCCCAAACACAAAGGAATAGCCCCCACCACTGGGAGGTAAAGGCACATAGCCCTCTGCTCACAGGGTGCCCCCCAGGTCCCCAAGCGTGGGCAGACCAGCCAGCCCTCCCTTCAGGACACCCAGGGGCCTCCATGAGCCTCGGGGCCGGCCCTCTAACCCCCCTGCCCCGGCCCCCATCGCTCCCACCAAAGGGCAGCTCAGAGCAGAATGTCCGGGGACGCCCAGAGCCCTGCCTATGGGCTTTGAAAACCGGGAGAGAGCTGTGCCAAGTCCGAGAAATCATCACTTTCCACTCTAGGGGCACCTCCCCGGCACCTCCGGAGGTTCTGAGTGGTCTGGTGGCCCGGCCCCGGGGGCCTGCTTTCTGCCCCATTCGCCTGGAACGCCCTGCCCTGAGGACAAGGGTCCCTCTTGCTGGCATCCAGTCTGAAGCTCAGGCAGGTGAGGCTTTTGTGGGCACTTGAGACCCTCGTCCAGGTTTCACAGGGCCCCAGGGCCTTAGCCACTGGTGAGGGTTAGGTTGAGGGATAGGCTTAGTTTTAGGGTTACGGTTAGCCTTTGACAACGGGAAGAGAGCTGTGTCAAGTCCGAGAAAATCACTTTGCGCTCCTGGGGCACCTTCACCCGGCCCCAGGGCCTTCCCCACTGTACCACCTCCAGCTTTTGACACCGGCCCCAACCCACTCTTCCCTTGACCGCTTCCCGCAGGTCAGCTAAGGGGTTGTCCAAGCCGCGGGGCCCCCTCTTTAGGTACATGCTGCCGGCAGACCCGCCTGCTGGACACCCGTGTCCCTGCCCGCGACCCTCTCTCCTGCTTACCTCACCACTTCAGGCTGTTCACCTGGCCCCACCCCCGTGATCCCGTGACCGCCTCCAGCTGCTCACCTGGCCCCGCCCCCGCCTTGACTTGACCAGGCTCAGCTGTGGGCCTGGGCCCGCCTCCTGGTTCCGGAAACCACGCCCCTGGTCCATTCGACCAATGAGCGAGCAGCACCAGCCAGTCTGCCCTGCTCCCAAACACAGAGGAATAGCCCCCACCACTGGGATGTAAAGGCACATAGCCCTTTGCTCACAGGGTGCCTCCCAGGTCCCCAAGCGTGGGCAGACCAGCCAGCCCTCCCTTCAGGACACCCAGGGTCCTCCATGAGCCTCGGGGCCGGCCCTCTAACCCCCCCGCCCCGGCCCACATCGCTCCCACCAAAGGGCAGCTCAGAGCCGAGTGTCCTGGGACGCCCAGAGCCCTGCCTATGGGCTTTGACAACCGGGAGAGAGCTGTGTCAAGTCCGAGAAATTATCACTTTCCACTCTGGGGGCACCTCCCCGGCCCCTCCGGAGGTTCTGACTGGTCTGGTGGAACGGCCCCGGGGGCCTGCTTTCTGCCCCATTCGCCTGGAACGCCCTGCCCTGAGGACAAGGGTCCCTCTTGCTGGAATCCAGTCTGAAGCTCAGGCAGGTGAGGCTTTTGTGGGCACTTGAGACCCTCGTCCAGGTTTCACAGGGCCCCAGGGCCTTAGCCACTGGTGAGGGTTAGGTTGAGGGATAGGCTTAGTTTTAGGGTTAGGGTTAGCCTTTGACAACGGGGAGAGAGCTGTATCAAGTCCGAGAAAATCACTTGGCGCTCCTGGGGCACCTTCACCGGGCCCCAGGGCCTTCCCCACTGGACCACCTCCAGCTTTTGACACCGGCCCCAACACACTCTTCCCTTGACCGCTTCCCGCAGGTCAGCTAAGGGGCCGGCCAAGCCGCTGGGCCCCTCTTTAGGTCCCTGCCGCCGGCAGACCCGCCTGCTGGTCACCCGTGTCCCTGCCCGCGACCCTCTCTCCTGCTTACCTCACCACTTCAGGCTGTTCACCTGGCCCCGCCCCCTTGATCCCGTGACCGCCTCCAGCTGCTCACCTGGCCCCGCCCCCGCCTTGACTTGACCTGGCTCAGCTGTGGGCCTGGGCCCGCCTCCTGGTTCCGGAAACCACGCCCCTGGTCCATTCGACCAATGAGCGAGCAGCACCAGCCAGTCTGCCCTGCTCCCAAACACAAAGGAATAGCCCCCACCACTGGGATGTAAAGGCACATAGCCCTCTGCTCACAGGGTGCCTCCCAGGTCCCCAAGCGTGGGCAGACCAGCCAGCCCTCCCTTCAGGTCACCCAGGGGCCTCCATGAGCCTCGGGGCCGGCCCTCAAACACCCCCGCCCCGGCCCCCATGGCTCCCACCAAAGGGCAGCTCAGAGCAGAGTGTCCTGGGACGCCCAGAGCCCTGCCTATGGGCTTTGACAACTGGGAGAGAGCTGTGTCAAGTCCGAGAAATTATCACTTTCCACTCTGGGGGCACCTCCCCAACCCCTCCGGAGGTTCTGACTGGTCTGGTGGCCCGGCCCCGGGGGCCTGCTTTCCGCCCCATTCGCCTGGAACGCCCTGCCCTGAGGACAAGGGTCCCTCTTGCTGGCATCCAGTCTGAAGCTCAGGCAGGTGACGCTTTTGTGGGCACTTGAGACCCTCGTCCAGGTTTCACAGGGCCCCAGGGCCTTAGCCACTGGTGAGGGTTAGGTTGAGGGATAGGCTTAGTTTTAGGGTTAGTGTGAGCCTTTGACAACGGGGAGAGAGCTGTGTCAAGTCCGAGAAAATCACTTTGCGCTCCTGGGGCACCTTCACCGGGCCCCAGGGCCTTCCCCACTGGACCACCTCCAGCTTTTGACACCGGCCCCAACACACTCTTCCCTTGACCGCTTCCCGCAGGTCAGCTAAGGGGCCGGCCAAGCCGCTGGGCCCCTCTTTAGGTCCCTGCCGCCGGCAGACCCGCCTGCTGGTCACCCGTGTCCCTGCCCGCGACCCTCTCTCCTGCTTACCTCACCACTTCAGGCTGTTCACCTGGCCCCGCCCCCTTGATCCCGTGACCGCCTCCAGCTGCTCACCTGGCCCCGCCCCCGCCTTGACTTGACCTGGCTCAGCTGTGGGCCTGGGCCCGCCTCCTGGTTCCGGAAACCACGCCCCTGGTCCATTCGACCAATGAGCGAGCAGCACCAGCCAGTCTGCCCTGCTCCCAAACACAAAGGAATAGCCCCCACCACTGGGATGTAAAGGCACATAGCCCTCTGCTCACAGGGTGCCTCCCAGGTCCCCAAGCGTGGGCAGACCAGCCAGCCCTCCCTTCAGGTCACCCAGGGGCCTCCATGAGCCTCGGGGCCGGCCCTCAAACACCCCCGCCCCGGCCCCCATGGCTCCCACCAAAGGGCAGCTCAGAGCAGAGTGTCCTGGGACGCCCAGAGCCCTGCCTATGGGCTTTGACAACTGGGAGAGAGCTGTGTCAAGTCCGAGAAATTATCACTTTCCACTCTGGGGGCACCTCCCCGCCCCCTCCGGAGGTTCTGATTGGTCTGGTGGCCCGGCCCCGGGGGCCTGCTTTCCGCCCCATTCCCCTGGAACGCCCTGCCCTGAGGACAAGGGTCCCTCTTGCTGGCATCCAGTCTGAAGCTCAGGCAGGTGAGGCTTTTGTGGGCACTTGAGACCCTCGTCCAGGTTTCACAGGGCCCCAGGGCCTTAGCCACTGGTGAGGGTTAGGTTGAGGGATAGGCTTAGTTTTAGGGTTACGGTTAGCCTTTGAGAACGGGGAGAGAGCTGTGTCAAGTCGGAGAAAATCACTTTGTGCTCCGGGGGCACCTTCACGGGCCCCAGGGCCTTCACCACTGGACCACCTCCAGCTTTTGACACCGGCCCCAACCCACTCTTCCCTTGACCGCTTCCCGCAGGTCAGCTAAGGGGCCGGCCAAGCCGCCGGGCCCCCTCTTTAGGTCCCTGCCGCCGGCAGACCCGCCTGCTGGTCACCCTTGTCCCTGCCTGCAACCCTCTCTCCTGCTTACCTCACCACTTCAGGCTGTTCACCTGGCCCCGCCCCCGTGTTCCCGTGACCGCCTCCAGCTGCTCACCTGGCCCCGCCCCATCCTTGACTTAACCTGGCTCAGCTGTGGGCCTGGGCCCGCCTCCTGGTTCCGGAAACCACGCCCCTGGTCCATTCGACCAATGAGCCAGCAGCACCAGCCAGCCTGCCCTGCTCCCAAACACAGAGGAATAGCCCCACCACTGGGATGTAAAGGCACATAGCCCTCTGCTCACAGGGTGCCTCCCAGGTCCCCAAGCGTGGGCAGACCAGCCAGCCATCCCTTCAGGACACCCAGGGGCCTCCATGAGCCTCGGGGCCGGCCCTCTAACCCCCCCGCCCCGGCCCCCACCGCTCCCACCAAAGGGCAGCTCAGAGGAGAGTGTCCTGGGACGCCCAGAGCCCTGCCTATGGGCTTTGACAACCGGGAGAGAGCTGTGTCAAGTCCGAGAAATTATCACTTTCCACTCTGGGGGCACCTCCCCGGCCCCTCCGGAGGTTCTGACTGGTCTGGTGGCCCGGCCCCGGGGCCTGCTTTCTGCCCCATTTGCCTGGAACGCCCTGCCCTGAGGACAAGGGTCCCTCTTGCTGGCATCCAGTCTGAAGCTCAGGCAGGTGAGGCTTTTGTGGGCACTTGAGACCCTCGTCCAGGTTTCACAGGGCCCCAGGGCCTTAGCCACTGGTGAGGGTTAGGTTGAGGTATAGGCTTAGTTTTAGGTTGAGGGTGAGCCTTTGACAACGGGGAGAGAGCTGTGTCAAGTCCGAGAAAATCACTTTGCGCTCCTGGGGCACCTTCACCGGGCCCCAGGGCCTTCCCCACTGGACCTCCTCCAGCTTTTGACACCGGCCCCAACCCACTCTTCCCTTGACCGCTTCCCGCAGGTCAGCTAAGGGGCCGGCCAAGCCGCCGGGCCCCCTCTTTAGGTCCCTGCCCCCGGCAGACCCGCCTGCTGGTCACCCGTGTCCCTGCCCGCCACCCTCTCTTCTGCTTACCTAACCACTTCAGGCTGTTCACCTGGCCCCGCCCCCTTGATCCCGTGACCGCCTCCAGCTGCTCACCTGGCCCCGCCCCCGCCTTGACTTGACCTGGCTCAGCTGTGGGCCTGGGCCCGCCTCCTGGTTCCGGAAACCACGCCCCTGGTCCATTCGACCAATGAGCGAGCAGCACCAGCCAGTCTGCCCTGCTCCCAAACACAAAGGAATAGCCCCCACCAATGGGAGGTAAAGGCACATAGCCCTCTGCTCACAGGGTGCCTCCCAGGTCCCCAAGCGTGGGCAGACCAGCCAGCCCTCCCTTCAGGACACCCAGGGGCCTCCATGAGCCTCGGGGCCGGCCCTCTAACCCCCCTGCCCCAGCCCCCATCCCTCCCACCAAAGGGCAGCTCAGAGCAGAGTGTCCCGGGACGCCCAGAGCCCTGCCTATGGGCTTTGAAAACCGGGAGAGAGCTGTGCCAAGTCCGAGAAATCATCACTTTCCACTCTAGGGGCACCTCCCCGGCACCTCCGGAGGTTCTGAGTGGTCTGGTGGCCCGGCCCCGGGGGCCTGCTTTCTGCCCCATTCGCCTGGAACGCCCTGCCCTGAGGACAAGGGTCCCTCTTGCTGGCATCCAGTCTGAAGCTCAGGCAGGTGAGGCTTTTGTGGGCACTTGAGACCCTCGTCCAGGTTTCACAGGGCCCCAGGGCCTTAGCCACTGGTGAGGGTTAGGTTGAGGGATAGGCTTAGTTTTAGGGTTAGGGTGAGCCTTTGACAATGGGGAGAGAGCTGTGTCAAGTCCGAGAAAATCACTTTGCACTCCTGGGGCACCTTCACCTGGCCCCAGGGCCTTCCCCACTGGACCACCTCCAGCTTTTGACACTGGCCCCAACCCACTCTTCCCTTGACCGCTTCCCGCAGGTCAGCTAAGGGGCCGGCCAAGCCGCCGGGCCCCCTCTTTAGGTCCCTGCCGCCAGCAGACCCGCCTGCTGGTCACCCGTGTCCCTGCCCGCGACCCTCTCTCCTGCTTACCTCACCACTTCAGGCTGTTCACCTGGCCCCGCCCCCTTGATCCCGTGACCGCCTCCAGCTGCTCACCTGGCCCCGCCCCCGCCTTGACTTGACCTGGCTCAGCTGTGGGCCTGGGCCCGCCTCCTGGTTCCGGAAACCACGCCCCTGGTCCATTCGACCAATGAGCGAGCAGCACCAGCCAGTCTGCCCTGCTCCCAAACACAGAGGAATAGCCCCCACCACTGGGATGTAAAGGCACATAGCCCTCTGCTCACAGGGTGCCTCCCAGGTACCCAAGCGTGGGCAGACCAGCCAGCCATCCCTTCAGGACACCCAGGGGCCTCCATGAGCCTCGGGGCCGACCCTCTAACCCCCCCGCCCCGGCCCCCACCGCTCCCACCAAAGGGCAGCTCAGAGGAGAGTGTCCTGGGACGCCCAGAGCCCTGCCTATGGGCTTTGACAACCGGGAGAGAGCTGTGTCAAGTCCGAGAAATTATCACTTTCCACTCTGGGGGCACCTCCCCGGCCCCTCCGGAGGTTCTGACTGGTCTGGTGGCCCCGCCCCGGGGCCTGCTTTCTGCCCCATTCGCCTGGAACGCCCTGCCCTGAGGACAAGGGTCCCTCTTGCTGGCATCCAGTCTGAAGCTCAGGCAGGTGAGGCTTTTGTGGGCACTTGAGACCCTCGTCCAGGTTTCACAGGGCCCCAGGGCCTTAGCCACTGGTGAGGGTTAGGTTGAGGTATAGGCTTAGTTTTAGGTTGAGGGTGAGCCTTTGACAACGGGGAGAGAGCTGTGTCAAGTCCGAGAAAATCACTTTGCGCTCCTGGGGCACCTTCACCGGGCCCCAGGGCCTTCCCCACTGGACCTCCTCCAGCTTTTGACACCGGCCCCAACCCACTCTTCCCTTGACCGCTTCCCGCAGGTCAGCTAAGGGGCCGGCCAAGCCGCCGGGCCCCCTCTTTAGGTCCCTGCCGCCGGCAGACCCGCCTGCTGGTCACCCGTGTCCCTGCCCGCCACCCTCTCTTCTGCTTACCTAACCACTTCAGGCTGTTCACCTGGCCCCGCCCCCTTGATCCCGTGACCGCCTCCAGCTGCTCACCTGGCCCCGCCCCCGCCTTGACTTGACCTGGCTCAGCTGTGGGCCTGGGCCCGCCTCCTGGTTCCGGAAACCACGCCCCTGGTCCATTCGACCAATGAGCGAGCAGCACCAGCCAGTCTGCCCTGCTCCCAAACACAAAGGAATAGCCCCCACCACTGGGAGGTAAAGGCACATAGCCCTCTGCTCACAGGGTGCCTCCCAGGCCCCAAGCGTGGGCAGACCAGCCAGCCCTCCCTTCAGGACACCCAGGGGCCTCCATGAGCCTCGGGGCCGGCCCTCTAACCCCCCCGCCCCGGCCCCCATCGCTCCCACCAAAGGGCAGCTCACAGCAGATTGTCCTGGGACGCCCAGAGCCCTTCCTATGGGCTTTGAAAACCGGGAGAGAGCTGTGTCAAGTCCGAAAAATCATCACTTTCCACTCTAGGGGCACCTCCCCGGCACCTCCGGAGGTTCTGACTGGTCTGGTGGCCCGGCCCCCGGGGGCCTGCTTTCCGCCCCATTCGCCTGGAACGCCCTGCCCTGAGGACAAGGGTCCCTCTTGCTGGCATCCAGTCTGAAGCTCAGGCAGGTAAGGCTTTTGTGGGCACTTGAGACAATCGTCCAGGTTTCACAGGGCCCCAGGGCCTTAGCCACTGGTGAGGGTTAGGTTGAGGTATAGGCTTAGTTTTAGGTTTAGGGTGAGCCTTTGACAACGGAGAGAGAGCTGTGTCAAGTCCGAGAAAATCACTTTGCGCCCCTGGGGAACCTTCACCGGGCCCCAGGGCCTTCCCCACTGGACCTCCTCCAGCTTTTGACACCGGCCCCAACCCACTCTTCCCTTGACCGCTTCCCGCAGGTCAGCTAAGGGGCAGGCCAAGCCGCCGGGCCCCCTCTTTAGGTCCCTGCCGCCGGCAGACCCGCCTGCTGCTCACCTGTGTCCCTGCCCGCGACCCTCTCTTCTGCTTACCTAAACACTTCAGGCTGTTCACCTGGCCCTGCCCCCTTGATCCCGTGACCGCCTCCAGCTGCTCACCTGGCCCCGCCCCCTCCTTGACTTGACCTGGCTCAGCTGTGGGCCTGGGCCCGCCTCCTGGTTCCGGAAACCACGCCCCTGGTCCATACGACCAATGAGCGAGCAGCACCAGCCAGTCTGCCCTGCTCCCAAACACAAAGGAATAGCCCCCACCACTGGGAGGTAAAGGCACATAGCCCTCTGCTCACAGGGTGCCTCCCAGGTCCCCAAGCGTGGGCAGACCAGCCAGCCCTCCCTTCAGGACACCCAGGGGCCTCCAGGAGCCTCGTGGCCGGCCCTCTAACCCCCCCGCCCCGGCCCCCATCGCCCCCAACAAAGGGCAGCTCAGAGCAGAGTGTCCTGGGACGCCCAGAGCCCTGCCTATAGGCTTTGACAACCGGGAGAGAGCTGTGTCAAGTCGAGAAATCATCACTTTCCACTCTGGGGGCACCTCCCCGGCCCCTCCGGAGGTTCTGACTGGTCTGGTGGCCCGGCCCCGGGGGCCTGCTTTCCGCCCCATTCGCCTGGAACGCCCTGCCCTGAGGACAAGGGTTCCTCTTGCTGGCATCCAGTGTGAAGCTCAGGCAGGTGAGGCTTTTGTGGGCACTTGAGACCCTCGTCCAGGTTTCACAGGGCCCCAGGGCCTTAGCCACTGGTGAGGGTTAGGTTGAGAGATAGGCTTAGTTTTAGGGTTAGGGTTAGCCTTTGACAACGGGGAGAGAGCTGTATCAAGTCCGAGAAAATCACTTGGCGCTCCTGGGGCACCTTCACCGGGCCCCAGGGCCTTCCCCACTGGACCACCTCCAGCTTTTGACACCGGCCCCAACCCACTCTTCCCTTGACCGCTTCCCGCAGGTCAGCTAAGGGGCCGGCCAAGCCGCCGGGCCCCCTCTTTAGGTCCCTGCCGCTGGCAGACCCGCCTACTGGTCACCTGTGTCCCTGCCCGCGACCCTCTCTCCTGCTTACCTCACCACTTCAGGCTGTTCAACTGGCCCCGCCCCCTTGATCCAGTGACCGCCTCCAGCTGCTCACCTGGCCCCGCCCCCGCCTTGACTTGACCTCGCTCAGCTGTGGGCCTGGGCCCGCCTCCTGGTTCCGGAAACCACGCCCCTGGTCCATTCGACCAATGAGCGAGCAGCACCAGCCAGTCTGCCCTGCTCCCAAACACAGAGGAATAGCCCCCACCACTGGGATGTAAAGGCACATAGCCCTCTGCTCACAGGGTGCCTCCCAGGTCCCCAAGCGTGCGCAGACCAGCCAGCCCTCCCTTCAGGACACCCAGGGGCCTCCATGAGCCTCGGGGACGGCCCTCTAACCCCCCCCCCCCGACCCCATCGCTCCCACCAAAGGGCAGCTCAGAGCAGAGTGTCCTGGGACGCCCAGAGCCCTGCCTATGGGCTTTGACAACCGGGAGAGAGCTGTGCCAAGTCCGAGAAATTATCACTTTCCACTCTGGGGGCACCTCCCCGGCCCCTCCGGAGGTTCTGACTGGTCTGGTGGAACAGCCCCGGGGGCCGGCTTTCCGCACCATTCGCCTGGAACGCCCTGCCCTGAGGACAAGGGTCCCTCTTGCTGGCATCCAGTCTGAAGCTCAGGCAGGTGAGGCTTTTGTGGGCACTTGAGACCCTCCTCCAGGTTTCACAGGGCCCCAGGGCCTGAGCCACTGGTGAGGGTTAGGTTGAGGTATAGGCTTAGTTTTAGGTTTAGGGTGAGCCTTTGACAACGGGGAGAGAGCTGTGTCAAGTCCGAGAAAATCACTTTGCGCTCCTGGGGCTCCTTCACCGGGCCCCAGGGCCTTCCCCACTGGACCACCTCCAGCTTTTGATACCGGCCCCAACCCACTCTTCCCTTGACCGCTTCCCGCAGGTCAGCTAAGGGGCCGGCCAAGCCGCCGGGCCCCCTCTTTAGGTCCCTGCCGCCGGCAGACCCGCCTGCTGGTCACTCATGTCCCTGCCCGCGACCCTCTCTCCTGCTTACCTCACCACTTCAGGCTGTTCACCTGGCCCCGCCTCCGTGATCCCGTTACTGCCTCCAGCTGCTCACCTGGACCCGCCACTGCCTTGACTTTAAATGGCTCAGCTGTGGGCCTAAGCCCGCCTCCTGGTTCCGGAAACCACGCCCCTGGTCCATTCGACCAATGAGCGAGCAGCACCAGCCAGTCTGCCCTGCTCCCAAACACAGAGGAATAGCCCCCACCACTGACTGGGATGTAAAGGCACATAGCCCTCTGCTCACAGGGTGCCTCCAGGGTCCCCAAGCGTGGGCAGACCAGCCAGCCCTCCCTTCAGGACACCCAGGGTCCTCCAGGAGCCTCGGGGCCGGCCCTCTAACCCCCCCGCCCCGGCCCACATCGCTCCCACCAAAGGGCAGCTCAGAGCCGAGTGTCCTGTGACGCCCAGAGCCCTGCCTATGGGCTTTGACAACCGGGAGAGAGCTGTGTCAAGTCCGAGAAATTATCACTTTCCACTCTGGGGGCACCTCCCCGGCCCCTCCGGAGGTTCTGACTGGTCTGGTGGAACGGCCCCGGGGGCCTGCTTTCCGCCCCATTCGCCTGGAACGCCCTGCCCTGAGGACAAGGGTCCCTCTTGCTGGCATCCAGTCTGAAGCTCAGGCAGGTGAGGCTTTTGTGGGCACTTGAGACCCTCGTCCAGGTTTCACAGGTCCCCAGGGCCTTAGCCACTGGTGAGGGTTAGGTTGAGGGATAGGCTTAGTTTTAGGGTTAGGGTTAGCCTTTGACAACGGGGAGAGAGCTGTGTCAAGTCCGATAAAATCACTTTGTGCTCCTGGGGCACCTTCACCGGGCCACAGGGCCTTCCCCACTGGACCACCTCCAGCTTTTGACACCGACCCCAACCCACTCTTCCCTTGACCACTTCCCGCAGGTCAGCTAAGGGGCCGGCCAAGCCGCCGGGCCCCCTCTTTAGGTCCCTGCCGCCGGCAGACCCGCCTGCTGGTCACCCGTGTCCCTGCCCGCGACCCTCTCTCCTGCTTACCTCACCACTTCAGGCTGTTCACCTGGCCCCGCCCCCGTGATCCCGTGACCGCCTCCAGCTGCTCACCTGGCCCCGCCCCCTCCTTGACTTTAAAGGCTCAGCTGTGGGCCTGGGCCCGCCTCCTGGTTCCGGAAACCACGCCCCTGGTCCATTCGACCAATGAGCGAGCAGCACCAGCCAGTCTGCCCTGCTCCCAAACACAGAGGAATAGCCCCCACCACTGGGATGTAAAGACACATAGCCCTCTGCTCATAGGGTGCCTCCCAGGTCCCCAAGCGTGCGCAGACCAGCCAGCCCTCCCTTCAGGACACCCAGGGGCCTCCATGAGCCTCGGGGACGGCCCTCTAACCCCCCCGCCCCGACCCCATCGCTCCCACCAAAGGGCAGCTCAGAGCAGAGTGTCCTGGGACGCCCAGAGCCCTGCCTATGGGCTTTGACAACCGGGAGAGAGCTGTGCCAAGTCCGAGAAATTATCACTTTCCACTCTGGGGGCACCTCCCCGGCCCCTCCGGAGGTTCTGACTGGTCTGGTGGAACAGCCCCGGGGGCCGGCTTTCCGCACCATTCGCCTGGAACGCCCTGCCCTGAGGACAAGGGTCCCTCTTGCTGGCATCCAGTCTGAAGCTCAGGCAGGTGAGGCTTTTGTGGGCACTTGAGACCCTCCTCCAGGTTTCACAGGGCCCCAGGGCCTGAGCCACTGGTGAGGGTTAGGTTGAGGTATAGGCTTAGTTTTAGGTTTAGGGTGAGCCTTTGACAACGGGGAGAGAGCTGTGTCAAGTCCGAGAAAATCACTTTGCGCTCCTGGGGCTCCTTCACCGGGCCCCAGGGCCTTCCCCACTGGACCACCTCCAGCTTTTGATACCGGCCCCAACCCACTCTTCCCTTGACCGCTTCCCGCAGGTCAGCTAAGGGGCCGGCCAAGCCGCCGGGCCCCCTCTTTAGGTCCCTGCCGCCGGCAGACCCGCCTGGTGGTCACTCATGTCCCTGCCCGCGACCCTCTCTCCTGCTTACCTCACCACTTCAGGCTGTTCACCTGGCCCCGCCTCCGTGATCCCGTTACTGCCTCCAGCTGCTCACCTGGACCCGCCACTGCCTTGACTTTAAATGGCTCAGCTGTGGGCCTAAGCCCGCCTCCTGGTTCCGGAAACCACGCCCCTGGTCCATTCGACCAATGAGCGAGCAGCACCAGCCAGTCTGCCCTGCTCCCAAACACAGAGGAATAGCCCCCACCACTGACTGGGATGTAAAGGCACATAGCCCTCTGCTCACAGGGTGCCTCCAGGGTCCCCAAGCGTGGGCAGACCAGCCAGCCCTCCCTTCAGGACACCCAGGGTCCTCCAGGAGCCTCGGGGCCGGCCCTCTAACCCCCCCGCCCCGGCCCCCATCGCTCCCACCAAAGGGCAGCTCAGAGCAGAGTGTCCTGGGACGCCCAGAGCCCTGCCTATGGGCTTTGACAACTGGGAGAGAACTGTGTCAAGTCCGAGAAATCATCACTTTCCACTCTGGGGGCACCTCCCCGGCCCCTCCGGAGGTTCTGACTGGTCTGGTGGCCCGGCCCCGGGGGCCTGCTTTCCGCCCCATTCGCCTGGAACACCCTGCCCTGAGGACAAGGGTCCCTCTTGCTGGCATCCAGTCTGAAGCTCAGGCAGGTGAGGCTTTTGTGGGCACTTGAGACCCTCGTCCAGATTTCACAGGGCCCCAAGGCCTTAGCCACTGGTGAGGGTTAGGTTGAGGGATAGGCTTAGTTTTAGGGTTACGGTGAGCCTTTGACAACCGGGAGAGAGCTGTGTCAAGTCCGAGAAAATCACTTTGCGCTCCTGGGGCACCTTCACCGGGCCCCAGGGCCTTCCCCACTGGACCTCCTCCAGCTTTTGACACCGGCCCCAACCCACTCTTCCCTTGACCGCTTCCCGCAGGTCAGCTAAGGGGCCGGCCAAGCCGCCGGGCCCCCTCTTTAGGTCCCTGCCGCCGGCAGACCCGCCTGCTGGTCACCCGTGTCCCTGCCCGCGACCCTCTCTCCTGCTTACCTAACCACTTCAGGCTGTTCACCTGGCCCCGCCCCCTTGATCCCGTGACCGCCTCCAGCTGCTCACCTGGCCCCGCCCCCGCCTTGACTTGACCTGGCTCAGCTGTGGGCCTGGGCCCGCCTCCTGGTTCCGGAAACCACGCCCCTGGTGCATTCGACCAATGAGTGAGCAGCACCAGCCAGTCTGCCCTGCTCCCAAACACAGAGGAATAGCCCCCACGACTGGGATGTAAAGGCACATAGCCCTCTGCTCACAGGGTGCCTCCCAGGTCCCCAAGCGTGGGCAGACCAGCCAGCCATCCCTTCAGGACACCCAGGGTCCTCCATGAGCCTCGGGGCCGGCCCTCTAACCCCCCCGCCCCGGCCCACATCGCTCCCACCAAAGGGCAGCTCAGAGCCGAGTGTCCTGTGACGCCCAGAGCCCTGCCTATGGGCTTTGACAACCGGGAGAGAGCTGTGTCAAGTCCGAGAAATTATCACTTTCCACTCTGGGGGCACCTCCCCGGCCCCTCCGGAGGTTCTGACTGGTCTGGTGGAACGGCCCCGGGGGCCTGCTTTCCGCCCCATTCGCCTGGAACGCCCTGCCCTGAGGACAAGGGTCCCTCTTGCTGGCATCCAGTCTGAAGCTCAGGCAGGTGAGGCTTTTGTGGGCACTTGAGACCCTCGTCCAGGTTTCACAGGTCCCCAGGGCCTTAGCCACTGGTGAGGGTTAGGTTGAGGGATAGGCTTAGTTTTAGGGTTAGGGTTAGCCTTTGACAACGGGGAGAGAGCTGTGTCAAGTCCGATAAAATCACTTTGTGCTCCTGGGGCACCTTCACCGGGCCACAGGGCCTTCCCCACTGGACCACCTCCAGCTTTTGACACCGACCCCAACCCACTCTTCCCTTGACCACTTCCCGCAGGTCAGCTAAGGGGCCGGCCAAGCCGCCGGGCCCCCTCTTTAGGTCCCTGCCGCCGGCAGACCCGCCTGCTGGTCACCCGTGTCCCTGCCCGCGACCCTCTCTCCTGCTTACCTCACCACTTCAGGCTGTTCACCTGGCCCCGCCCCCGTGATCCCGTGACCGCCTCCAGCTGCTCACCTGGCCCCGCCCCCTCCTTGACTTTAAAGGCTCAGCTGTGGGCCTGGGCCCGCCTCCTGGTTCCGGAAACCACGCCCCTGGTCCATTCGACCAATGAGCGAGCAGCACCAGCCAGTCTGCCCTGCTCCCAAACACAGAGGAATAGCCCCCACCACTGGGATGTAAAGACACATAGCCCTCTGCTCATAGGGTGCCTCCCAGGTCCCCAAGCGTGCGCAGACCAGCCAGCCCTCCCTTCAGGACACCCAGGGGCCTCCATGAGCCTCGGGGACGGCCCTCTAACCCCCCCCCCCCGACCCCATCGCTCCCACCAAAGGGCAGCTCAGAGCAGAGTGTCCTGGGACGCCCAGAGCCCTGCCTATGGGCTTTGACAACCGGGAGAGAGCTGTGCCAAGTCCGAGAAATTATCACTTTCCACTCTGGGGGCACCTCCCCGGCCCCTCCGGAGGTTCTGACTGGTCTGGTGGAACAGCCCCGGGGGCCGGCTTTCCGCACCATTCGCCTGGAACGCCCTGCCCTGAGGACAAGGGTCCCTCTTGCTGGCATCCAGTCTGAAGCTCAGGCAGGTGAGGCTTTTGTGGGCACTTGAGACCCTCCTCCAGGTTTCACAGGGCCCCAGGGCCTGAGCCACTGGTGAGGGTTAGGTTGAGGTATAGGCTTAGTTTTAGGTTTAGGGTGAGCCTTTGACAACGGGGAGAGAGCTGTGTCAAGTCCGAGAAAATCACTTTGCGCTCCTGGGGCTCCTTCACCGGGCCCCAGGGCCTTCCCCACTGGACCACCTCCAGCTTTTGATACCGGCCCCAACCCACTCTTCCCTTGACCGCTTCCCGCAGGTCAGCTAAGGGGCCGGCCAAGCCGCCGGGCCCCCTCTTTAGGTCCCTGCCGCCGGCAGACCCGCCTGCTGGTCACTCATGTCCCTGCCCGCGACCCTCTCTCCTGCTTACCTCACCACTTCAGGCTGTTCACCTGGCCCCGCCTCCGTGATCCCGTTACTGCCTCCAGCTGCTCACCTGGACCCGCCACTGCCTTGACTTTAAATGGCTCAGCTGTGGGCCTAAGCCCGCCTCCTGGTTCCGGAAACCACGCCCCTGGTCCATTCGACCAATGAGCGAGCAGCACCAGCCAGTCTGCCCTGCTCCCAAACACAGAGGAATAGCCCCCACCACTGACTGGGATGTAAAGGCACATAGCCCTCTGCTCACAGGGTGCCTCCAGGGTCCCCAAGCGTGGGCAGACCAGCCAGCCCTCCCTTCAGGACACCCAGGGTCCTCCAGGAGCCTCGGGGCCGGCCCTCTAACCCCCCCGCCCCGGCCCACATCGCTCCCACCAAAGGGCAGCTCAGAGCCGAGTGTCCTGTGACGCCCAGAGCCCTGCCTATGGGCTTTGACAACCGGGAGAGAGCTGTGTCAAGTCCGAGAAATTATCACTTTCCACTCTGGGGGCACCTCCCCGGCCCCTCCGGAGGTTCTGACTGGTCTGGTGGAACGGCCCCGGGGGCCTGCTTTCCGCCCCATTCGCCTGGAACGCCCTGCCCTGAGGACAAGGGTCCCTCTTGCTGGCATCCAGTCTGAAGCTCAGGCAGGTGAGGCTTTTGTGGGCACTTGAGACCCTCGTCCAGGTTTCACAGGTCCCCAGGGCCTTAGCCACTGGTGAGGGTTAGGTTGAGGGATAGGCTTAGTTTTAGGGTTAGGGTTAGCCTTTGACAACGGGGAGAGAGCTGTGTCAAGTCCGATAAAATCACTTTGTGCTCCTGGGGCACCTTCACCGGGCCACAGGGCCTTCCCCACTGGACCACCTCCAGCTTTTGACACCGACCCCAACCCACTCTTCCCTTGACCACTTCCCGCAGGTCAGCTAAGGGGCCGGCCAAGCCGCCGGGCCCCCTCTTTAGGTCCCTGCCGCCGGCAGACCCGCCTGCTGGTCACCCGTGTCCCTGCCCGCGACCCTCTCTCCTGCTTACCTCACCACTTCAGGCTGTTCACCTGGCCCCGCCCCCGTGATCCCGTGACCGCCTCCAGCTGCTCACCTGGCCCCGCCCCCTCCTTGACTTTAAAGGCTCAGCTGTGGGCCTGGGCCCGCCTCCTGGTTCCGGAAACCACGCCCCTGGTCCATTCGACCAATGAGCGAGCAGCACCAGCCAGTCTGCCCTGCTCCCAAACACAGAGGAATAGCCCCCACCACTGGGATGTAAAGACACATAGCCCTCTGCTCATAGGGTGCCTCCCAGGTCCCCAAGCGTGCGCAGACCAGCCAGCCCTCCCTTCAGGACACCCAGGGGCCTCCATGAGCCTCGGGGACGGCCCTCTAACCCCCCCGCCCCGACCCCATCGCTCCCACCAAAGGGCAGCTCAGAGCAGAGTGTCCTGGGACGCCCAGAGCCCTGCCTATGGGCTTTGACAACCGGGAGAGAGCTGTGCCAAGTCCGAGAAATTATCACTTTCCACTCTGGGGGCACCTCCCCGGCCCCTCCGGAGGTTCTGACTGGTCTGGTGGAACAGCCCCGGGGGCCGGCTTTCCGCACCATTCGCCTGGAACGCCCTGCCCTGAGGACAAGGGTCCCTCTTGCTGGCATCCAGTCTGAAGCTCAGGCAGGTGAGGCTTTTGTGGGCACTTGAGACCCTCCTCCAGGTTTCACAGGGCCCCAGGGCCTGAGCCACTGGTGAGGGTTAGGTTGAGGTATAGGCTTAGTTTTAGGTTTAGGGTGAGCCTTTGACAACGGGGAGAGAGCTGTGTCAAGTCCGAGAAAATCACTTTGCGCTCCTGGGGCTCCTTCACCGGGCCCCAGGGCCTTCCCCACTGGACCACCTCCAGCTTTTGATACCGGCCCCAACCCACTCTTCCCTTGACCGCTTCCCGCAGGTCAGCTAAGGGGCCGGCCAAGCCGCCGGGCCCCCTCTTTAGGTCCCTGCCGCCGGCAGACCCGCCTGCTGGTCACTCATGTCCCTGCCCGCGACCCTCTCTCCTGCTTACCTCACCACTTCAGGCTGTTCACCTGGCCCCGCCTCCGTGATCCCGTTACTGCCTCCAGCTGCTCACCTGGACCCGCCACTGCCTTGACTTTAAATGGCTCAGCTGTGGGCCTAAGCCCGCCTCCTGGTTCCGGAAACCACGCCCCTGGTCCATTCGACCAATGAGCGAGCAGCACCAGCCAGTCTGCCCTGCTCCCAAACACAGAGGAATAGCCCCCACCACTGACTGGGATGTAAAGGCACATAGCCCTCTGCTCACAGGGTGCCTCCAGGGTCCCCAAGCGTGGGCAGACCAGCCAGCCCTCCCTTCAGGACACCCAGGGTCCTCCAGGAGCCTCGGGGCCGGCCCTCTAACCCCCCCGCCCCGGCCCCCATCGCTCCCACCAAAGGGCAGCTCAGAGCAGAGTGTCCTGGGACGCCCAGAGCCCTGACTATGGGCTTTGACAACTGGGAGAGAGCTGTGTCAAGTCCGAGAAATCATCACTTTCCACTCTGGGGGCACCTCCCCGGCCCCTCCGGAGGTTCTGACTGGTCTGGTGGCCCGGCCCCGGGGGCCTGCTTTCCGCCCCATTCGCCTGGAACACCCTGCCCTGAGGACAAGGGTCCCTCTTGCTGGCATCCAGTCTGAAGCTCAGGCAGGTGAGGCTTTTGTGGGCACTTGAGACCCTCGTCCAGATTTCACAGGGCCCCAAGGCCTTAGCCACTGGTGAGGGTTAGGTTGAGGGATAGGCTTAGTTTTAGGGTTACGGTGAGCCTTTGACAACCGGGAGAGAGCTGTGTCAAGTCCGAGAAAATCACTTTGCGCTCCTGGGGCACCTTCACCGGGCCCCAGGGCCTTCCCCACTGGACCTCCTCCAGCTTTTGACACCGGCCCCAACCCACTCTTCCCTTGACCGCTTCCCGCAGGTCAGCTAAGGGGCCGGCCAAGCCGCCGGGCCCCCTCTTTAGGTCCCTGCCGCCGGCAGACCCGCCTGCTGGTCACCCGTGTCCCTGCCCGCGACCCTCTCTCCTGCTTACCTAACCACTTCAGGCTGTTCACCTGGCCCCGCCCCCTTGATCCCGTGACCGCCTCCAGCTGCTCACCTGGCCCCGCCCCCGCCTTGACTTGACCTGGCTCAGCTGTGGGCCTGGGCCCGCCTCCTGGTTCCGGAAACCACGCCCCTGGTGCATTCGACCAATGAGCGAGCAGCACCAGCCAGTCTGCCCTGCTCCCAAACACAGAGGAATAGCCCCCACCACTGGGATGTAAAGGCACATAGCCCTCTGCTCACAGGGTGCCTCCCAGGTCCCCAAGCGTGGGCAGACCAGCCAGCCATCCCTTCAGGACACCCAGGGTCCTCCATGAGCCTCGGGGCCGGCCCTCTAACCCCCCCGCCCCGGCCCCTATCGCTCCCACCAAAGGGCAGCTGAGAGGAGAGTGTCCTGGGACGCCCAGAGCCCTGCCTATGGGCTTTGACAACCGGGAGAGAGCTGTGTCAAGTCCGAGAAATTATCACTTTCCACTCTGGGGGCACCTCCCCGGCCCCTCCGGAGGTTCTGACTGGTCTGGTGGCCCGGCCCCGGGGGCCTGCTTTCCGCCCCATTCGCCTGGAACGCCCTGCCCTGAGGACAAGGGTCCCTCTTGCTGGCATCCAGTCTGAAGCTCAGGCAGGTGAGGCTTTTGTGGGCACTTGAGACCCTCGTCCAGGTTTCACAGGGCCCCAGGGCCTGAGCCACTGGTGAGGGTTAGGTTGAGGTATAGGCTTAGTTTTAGGTTTAGGGTGAGCCTTTGACAACGGGGAGAGAGCTGCGTCAAGTCCGAGAAAATCACTTTGCGCTCCTGGGGCACCTTCACCGGGCCCCAGGGCCTTCCCCACTGGACCACCTCCAGCTTTTGACACCGGCACCAACCCACTCTTCCCTTGACCGCTTCCCGCAGGTCAGCTAAGGGGCCGGCCAAGCCGCCGGGCCCCCTCTTTAGGTCCCTGCCGCCGGCAGACCCGCCTGCTGGTCACCCGTGTCCCTGCCCGAGACCCTCTCTCCTGCTTACCTCACCACTTCAGGCTGTTCACCTGGCCCCGCCCCCTTGATCCCGTGACCGCCTCCAGCTGATCACCTGGCCCCGCCCCCGCCTTGACTTGACCAGGCTCAGCTGTGGGCCTGGGCCCGCCTCCTGGTTCCGGAAACCACGCCCCTGGTCCATTCGACCAATGAGCGAGCAGCACCAGCCAGTCTGCCCTGCTCCCAAACACAGAGGAATAGCCCCCACCACTGGGACGTAAAGGCACATAGCCCTCTGCTCACAGGGTGCCTCCCAGGTCCCCAAGCTTGGGCAGACCAGCCAGCCCTCCCTTCAGGACACCCAGGGGCCTCCATGAGCCTCAGGGTCGGCCCTCTAACCCCCCGGCCCCGGCCCCCATCGCTCCCACCAAAGGGCAGCTCAGAGCAGAGTGTCCTGGGACGCCCAGAGCCCTGCCTATGGGCTTTGACAACCGGGAGAGAGCTGTGTCAAGTCCGAGAAATTATCATTTTCCACTCTGGGGGCACCTCCCCGGCCCCTCCGGAGGTTCTGACTGGTCTGGTGGCCCGGCCCCGGGGGCCTGCTTTCCGCCCCATTCCTCTGGAACGCCCTGCCCTGAGGACAAGGGTCCCTCTTGCTGGCATCCAGTCTGAAGCTCAGGCAGGTGAGGCTTTTGTGGGTACTTGAGACCCTCGTCCAGGTTTCACAGGGCCCCAGGGCCTTAGCCACTGGTGAGGGTTAGGTTGAGGGATAGGCTTAGTTTTAGGGTTACGGTGAGCCTTTGACAACGGGGAGAGAGCTGTGTCAAGTCCGAGAAAATCACTTTGCGCTCCTGGGGCACCTTCACCGGGCCCCAGGGCCTTCCCCACTGGACCACCTCCAGCTTTTGACACCGGCCCCAACCCACTCTTCCCTTGACCGCTTCCCGCAGGTCAGCTAAGGGGCCGGCCAAGCCGCCGGGCCCCCTCTTTAGGTCCCTGCCGCCGGCAGACCCTTCTGCTGGTCACCCGTGTCCCTGCCCGCGACCCTCTCTCCTGCTTACCTCACCACTTCAGGCTGTTCACCTGGCCCCGACCCCGTGATCCCGTGACCGCCTCCAGCTGCTCACCTGGCCCCGCCCCCTCCTTGACTTTACCTGGCTCAGCTGTGGGCCTGGGCCCGCCTCCTGGTTCCGGAAACCACGCCCCTGGTCCATTCGACCAATAAGCGATCAGCACCAGCCAGCCTGCCCTGCTCCCAAACACAGAGGAATAGCCCCACCACTGGGATGTAAAGGCACATAGCCCTCTGCTCACAGGGTGTCGCCCAGGTCCCCAAGCGTGGGCAGACCAGCCAGCCCTCCCTTCAGGACACCCAGGGGCCTCCAAGAGCCTCGGGGCCGGCCCTCTAACCCCCCCGGCCCGGCCCCCATCGCTCCCACCAAAGGGCAGCTCAGAGCAGAGTGTCCTGGGACGCCCAGAGCCCTGCCTATGGGCTTTGACAACCGGGAGAGAGCTGTGTCAAGTCCGAGAAATTATCACTTTCCACTCTGGGGGCACCTCCCCGGCCCCTCCGGAGGTTCTGACTGGTCTAGTGGCCCGGCCGCGGGGGCCTGCTTTCCGCCCCATTCGCCTGGAACGCCCTGCCCTGAGGACAAGGGTCCCTCTTGCTGGAATCCAGTCTGAAGCTCAGGCAGGTGAGGCTTTTGTGGGCACTTGAGACAATCGTCCAGGTTTCACAGGGCCCCAGGGCCTTAGCCACTGGTGAGGGTTAGGTTGAGGGATAGGCTTAGTTTTAGGGTAAGGGATAGCCTTTGACAACGGGGAGAGAGCTGTGTCAAGTCCGAGAAAATCACTTTGCGCTCCTGGGGCACCTTCACCGGGCCCCAGGGCCTTCCCCACTGGACCACCTCCAGCTTTTGACACCGGCACCAACCCACTCTTCCCTTGACCGCTTCCCGCAGGTCAGCTAAGGGGCCGGCCAAGCCGCCGGGCCCCCTCTTGAGGTCCCTGCCGCCGGCAGACCCGCCTGCTGGTCACCCGTGTCCCTGCCCGAGACCCTCTCTCCTGCTTACCTCACCACTTCAGGCTGTTCACCTGGCCCCGCCCCCTTGATCCCGTGACCGCCTCCAGCTGCTCACCTGGCCCCGCCCCCGCCTTGACTTGACCAGGCTCAGCTGTGGGCCTGGGCCCGCCTCCTGGTTCCGGAAACCACGCCCCTGGTCCATTCGACCAATGAGCGAGCAGCACCAGCCAGTCTGCCCTGCTCCCAAACACAGAGGAATAGCCCCCACCACTGGGATGTAAAGGCACATAGCCCTCTGCTCACAGGGTGCCTCCCAGGTCCCCAAGCTTGGGCAGACCAGCCAGCCCTCCCTTCAGGACACCCAGGGGCCTCCATGAGCCTCGGGGTCGGCCCTCTAACCCCCCGGCCCCGGCCCCCATCGCTCCCACCAAAGGGCAGCTCAGAGCAGAGTGTCCTGGGACGCCCAGAGCCCTGCCTATGGGCTTTGACAACCGGGAGAGAGCTGTGTCAAGTCCGAGAAATTATCATTTTCCACTCTGGGGGCACCTCCCCGGCCCCTCCGGAGGTTCTGACTGGTCTGGTGGCCCGGCCCCGGGGGCCTGCTTTCCGCCCCATTCCTCTGGAACGCCCTGCCCTGAGGACAAGGGTCCCTCTTGCTGGCATCCAGTCTGAAGCTCAGGCAGGTGAGGCTTTTGTGGGTACTTGAGACCCTCGTCCAGGTTTCACAGGGCCCCAGGGCCTTAGCCACTGGTGAGGGTTAGGTTGAGTGATAGGATTAGTTTTAGGGTTAGGTTTAGCCTTTGACAACGGGGAGAGAGCTGTGTCAAGTCCGAGGAAATCACTTTGCGCTCCTGGAGCACCTTCACCGGGCCCCAGGGCCTTCACCACTGGACCACCTCCAGCTTTTGACACCGGCCCCAACCCACTCTTCCCTTGACCGCTTCCCACAGGTCAGCTAAGTGGCCGGCCAAGCCGCCGGGCCCCCTCTTTAGGTCCCTGCCGCTCGCAGACCCGCCTGCTGGTCACCCGTGTCCCTGCCCGCGACCCTCTCTCCTGCTTACCTCACCACTTCAGGCTGTTCACCTGGCCCCGCCCCCGTGATCCCGAGACCGCCTCCAGCTGCTCACCTGGCCCCGCCCCCTCCTTGACTTGACCTGGCTCAGCTGTGGGCCTGGGCCCGCCTCCTGGTTCCAGAAACCACGCCCCTGGTCCATTCGACCAATAAGCGATCAGCACCAGCCAGCCTGCCATGCTCCCAAACACAGAGGAATAGCCCCACCACTGGGATGTAAAGGCACATAGCCCTCTGCTCACAGGGTGCCTCCCAGGTCCCCAAGCGTGGGCAGACCAGCCAGCCATCCCTTCAGGACACCCAGGGGCCTCCATGAGCCTCGGGGCCGGCCCTCTAACCCCCCCGCCCCGGCCCCCATCGCTCCCACCAAAGGGCAGCTCAGAGCAGAGTGTCCTGGGACGCCCAGAGCCCTGCCTATGGGCTTTGAAAACCGGGAGAGAGCTGTGTCAAGTCCGAGAAATTATCACTTTCCACTCTGGGGGCACCTCCCCGGCCCCTCCGGAGGTTCTGACTGGTCTGGTGGAACGGCCCCGGGGGCCTGCTTTCTGCCCCCTTCGAATGGAACGCCCAGCCCTGAGGACAAGGGTCCCTCTTGCTGGCATCCAGTCTGAAGCTCAGGCAGGTGAGGCTTTTGTGGGCACTTGAGACCCTCATCCAGGTTTCACAGGGCCCCAGGGCCTTAGCCACTGGTGAGGGTTAGGTTGAGGGATAGGCTTAGTTTTAGGGTTACGGTGAGCCTTTGACAACGGGGAGAGAGCTGTGTCAAGTCCGAGAAAATCACTTTGCGCTCCTGGGGCACCTTCACCGGGCCCCAGGGCCTTCCCCACTGGACCACCTCCAGCTTTTGACACCGGCCCCAACCCACTCTTCCCTTGACCGCTTCCCGCAGGTCAGCTAAGGGGCCGGCCAAGCCGCCGGGCCCCCTCTTTAGGTCCCTGCCGCCGGCAGACCCTTCTGCTGGTCACCCGTGTCCCTGCCCGCGACCCTCTCTCCTGCTTACCTCACCACTTCAGGCTGTTCACCTGGCCCCGACCCCGTGATCCCGTGACCGCCTCCAGCTGCTCACCTGGCCCCGCCCCCTCCTTGACTTAACCTGGCTCAGCTGTGGGCCTGGGCCCGCCTCCTGGTTCCGGAAACCACGCCCCTGGTCCATTCGACCAATAAGCGATCAGCACCAGCCAGCCTGCCCTGCTCCCAAACACAGAGGAATAGCCCCACCACTGGGATGTAAAGGCACATAGCCCTCTGCTCACAGGGTGTCGCCCAGGTCCCCAAGCGTGGGCAGACCAGCCAGCCCTCCCTTCAGGACACCCAGGGGCCTCCAAGAGCCTCGGGGCCGGCCCTCTAACTCCCCCGGCCCGGCCCCCATCGCTCCCACCAAAGGGCAGCTCAGAGCAGAGTGTCCTGGGACGCCCAGAGCCCTGCCTATGGGCTTTGACAACCGGGAGAGAGCTGTGTCAAGTCCGAGAAATTATCACTTTCCACTCTGGGGGCACCTCCCCGGCCCCTCCGGAGGTTCTGACTGGTCTAGTGGCCCGGCCGCGGGGGCCTGCTTTCCGCCCCATTCGCCTGGAACGCCCTGCCCTGAGGACAAGGGTCCCTCTTGCTGGAATCCAGTCTGAAGCTCAGGCAGGTGAGGCTTTTGTGGGCACTTGAGACAATCGTCCAGGTTTCACAGGGCCCCAGGGCCTTAGCCACTGGTGAGGGTTAGGTTGAGGGATAGGCTTAGTTTTAGGGTAAGGGATAGCCTTTGACAACGGGGAGAGAGCTGTGTCAAGTCCGAGAAAATCACTTTGCGCTCCTGGGGCACCTTCACCGGGCCCCAGGGCCTTCCCCACTGGACCACCTCCAGCTTTTGACACCGGCACCAACCCACTCTTCCCTTGACCGCTTCCCGCAGGTCAGCTAAGGGGCCGGCCAAGCCGCCGGGCCCCCTCTTGAGGTCCCTGCCGCCGGCAGACCCGCCTGCTGGTCACCCGTGTCCCTGCCCGAGACCCTCTCTCCTGCTTACCTCACCACTTCAGGCTGTTCACCTGGCCCCGCCCCCTTGATCCCGTGACCGCCTCCAGCTGCTCACCTGGCCCCGCCCCCGCCTTGACTTGACCAGGCTCAGCTGTGGGCCTGGGCCCGCCTCCTGGTTCCGGAAACCACGCCCCTGGTCCATTCGACCAATGAGCGAGCAGCACCAGCCAGTCTGCCCTGCTCCCAAACACAGAGGAATAGCCCCGACCACTGGGATGTAAAGGCACATAGCCCTCTGCTCACAGGGTGCCTCCCAGGTCCCCAAGCTTGGGCAGACCAGCCAGCCCTCCCTTCAGGACACCCAGGGGCCTCCATGAGCCTCGGGGTCGGCCCTCTAACCCCCCGGCCCCGGCCCCCATCGCTCCCACCAAAGGGCAGCTCAGAGCAGAGTGTCCTGGGACGCCCAGAGCCCTGCCTATGGGCTTTGACAACCGGGAGAGAGCTGTGTCAAGTCCGAGAAATTATCATTTTCCACTCTGGGGGCACCTCCCCGGCCCCTCCGGAGGTTCTGACTGGTCTGGTGGCCCGGCCCCGGGGGCCTGCTTTCCGCCCCATTCCTCTGGAACGCCCTGCCCTGAGGACAAGGGTCCCTCTTGCTGGCATCCAGTCTGAAGCTCAGGCAGGTGAGGCTTTTGTGGGTACTTGAGACCCTCGTCCAGGTTTCACAGGGCCCCAGGGCCTTAGCCACTGGTGAGGGTTAGGTTGAGTGATAGGATTAGTTTTAGGGTTAGGTTTAGCCTTTGACAACGGGGAGAGAGCTGTGTCAAGTCCGAGGAAATCACTTTGCGCTCCTGGAGCACCTTCACCGGGCCCCAGGGCCTTCACCACTGGACCACCTCCAGCTTTTGACACCGGCCCCAACCCACTCTTCCCTTGACCGCTTCCCACAGGTCAGCTAAGTGGCCGGCCAAGCCGCCGGGCCCCCTCTTTAGGTCCCTGCCGCTCGCAGACCCGCCTGCTGGTCACCCGTGTCCCTGCCCGCGACCCTCTCTCCTGCTTACCTCACCACTTCAGGCTGTTCACCTGGCCCCGCCCCCGTGATCCCGTGACCGCCTCCAGCTGCTCACCTGGCCCCGCCCCCTCCTTGACTTGACCTGGCTCAGCTGTGGGCCTGGGCCCGCCTCCTGGTTCCAGAAACCACGCCCCTGGTCCATTCGACCAATAAGCGATCAGCACCAGCCAGCCTGCCATGCTCCCAAACACAGAGGAATAGCCCCACCACTGGGATGTAAAGGCACATAGCCCTCTGCTCACAGGGTGCCTCCCAGGTCCCCAAGCGTGGGCAGACCAGCCAGCCATCCCTTCAGGACACCCAGGGGCCTCCATGAGCCTCGGGGCCGGCCCTCTAACCCCCCCGCCCCGGCCCCCATCGCTCCCACCAAAGGGCAGCTCAGAGCAGAGTGTCCTGGGACGCCCAGAGCCCTGCCTATGGGCTTTGAAAACCGGGAGAGAGCTGTGTCAAGTCCGAGAAATTATCACTTTCCACTCTGGGGGCACCTCCCCGGCCCCTCCGGAGGTTCTGACTGGTCTGGTGGAACGGCCCCGGGGGCCTGCTTTCTGCCCCCTTCGAATGGAACGCCCAGCCCTGAGGACAAGGGTCCCTCTTGCTGGCATCCAGTCTGAAACTCAGGCAGGTGAGGCTTTTGTGGGCACTTGAGACCCTCGTCCAGGTTTCACAGGGCCCCAGGGCCTTAGCCACTGGTGAGGGTTAGGTTGAGGGATAGGCTTAGTTTTAGGGTTACGGTGAGCCTTTGACAACGGGGAGAGAGCTGTGTCAAGTCCGAGAAAATCACTTTGCGCTCCTGGGGCACCTTCACCGGGCCCCAGGGCCTTCCCCACTGGACCACCTCCAGCTTTTGACACCGGCCCCAACCCACTCTTCCCTTGACCGCTTCCCGCAGGTCAGCTAAGGGGCCGGCCAAGCCGCCGGGCCCCCTCTTTAGGTCCCTGCCGCCGGCAGACCCTTCTGCTGGTCACCCGTGTCCCTGCCCGCGACCCTCTCTCCTGCTTACCTCACCACTTCAGGCTGTTCACCTGGCCCCGACCCCGTGATCCCGTGACCGCCTCCAGCTGCTCACCTGGCCCCGCCCCCTCCTTGACTTTACCTGGCTCAGCTGTGGGCCTGGGCCCGCCTCCTGGTTCCGGAAACCACGCCCCTGGTCCATTCGACCAATAAGCGATCAGCACCAGCCAGCCTGCCCTGCTCCCAAACACAGAGGAATAGCCCCACCACTGGGATGTAAAGGCACATAGCCCTCTGCTCACAGGGTGTCGCCCAGGTCCCCAAGCGTGGGCAGACCAGCCAGCCCTCCCTTCAGGACACCCAGGGGCCTCCAAGAGCCTCGGGGCCGGCCCTCTAACCCCCCCGGCCCGGCCCCCATCGCTCCCACCAAAGGGCAGCTCAGAGCAGAGTGTCCTGGGACGCCCAGAGCCCTGCCTATGGGCTTTGAAAACCGGGAGAGAGCTGTGTCAAGTCCGAGAAATTATCACTTTCCACTCTGGGGGCACCTCCCCGGCCCCTCCGGAGGTTCTGACTGGTCTAGTGGCCCGGCCGCGGGGGCCTGCTTTCCGCCCCATTCGCCTGGAACGCCCTGCCCTGAGGACAAGGGTCCCTCTTGCTGGAATCCAGTCTGAAGCTCAGGCAGGTGAGGCTTTTGTGGGCACTTGAGACAATCGTCCAGGTTTCACAGGGCCCCAGGGCCTTAGCCACTGGTGAGGGTTAGGTTGAGGGATAGGCTTAGTTTTAGGGTAAGGGATAGCCTTTGACAACGGGGAGAGAGCTGTGTCAAGTCCGAGAAAATCACTTTGCGCTCCTGGGGCACCTTCACCGGGCCCCAGGGCCTTCCCCACTGGACCACCTCCAGCTTTTGACACCGGCACCAACCCACTCTTCCCTTGACCGCTTCCCGCAGGTCAGCTAAGGGGCCGGCCAAGCCGCCGGGCCCCCTCTTGAGGTCCCTGCCGCCGGCAGACCCGCCTGCTGGTCACCCGTGTCCCTGCCCGAGACCCTCTCTCCTGCTTACCTCACCACTTCAGGCTGTTCACCTGGCCCCGCCCCCTTGATCCCGTGACCGCCTCCAGCTGCTCACCTGGCCCCGCCCCCGCCTTGACTTGACCAGGCTCAGCTGTGGGCCTGGGCCCGCCTCCTGGTTCCGGAAACCACGCCCCTGGTCCATTCGACCAATGAGCGAGCAGCACCAGCCAGTCTGCCCTGCTCCCAAACACAGAGGAATAGCCCCCACCACTGGGATGTAAAGGCACATAGCCCTCTGCTCACAGGGTGCCTCCCAGGTCCCCAAGCTTGGGCAGACCAGCCAGCCCTCCCTTCAGGACACCCAGGGGCCTCCATGAGCCTCGGGGTCGGCCCTCTAACCCCCCGGCCCCGGCCCCCATCGCTCCCACCAAAGGGCAGCTCAGAGCAGAGTGTCCTGGGACGCCCAGAGCCCTGCCTATGGGCTTTGACAACCGGGAGAGAGCTGTGTCAAGTCCGAGAAATTATCATTTTCCACTCTGGGGGCACCTCCCCGGCCCCTCCGGAGGTTCTGACTGGTCTGGTGGCCCGGCCCCGGGGGCCTGCTTTCCGCCCCATTCCTCTGGAACGCCGTGCCCTGAGGACAAGGGTCCCTCTTGCTGGCATCCAGTCTGAAGCTCAGGCAGGTGAGGCTTTTGTGGGTACTTGAGACCCTCGTCCAGGTTTCACAGGGCCCCAGGGCCTTAGCCACTGGTGAGGGTTAGGTTGAGTGATAGGATTAGTTTTAGGGTTAGGTTTAGCCTTTGACAACGGGGAGAGAGCTGTGTCAAGTCCGAGGAAATCACTTTGCGCTCCTGGAGCACCTTCACCGGGCCCCAGGGCCTTCACCACTGGACCACCTCCAGCTTTTGACACCGGCCCCAACCCACTCTTCCCTTGACCGCTTCCCACAGGTCAGCTAAGTGGCCGGCCAAGCCGCCGGGCCCCCTCTTTAGGTCCCTGCCGCTCGCAGACCCGCCTGCTGGTCACCCGTGTCCCTGCCCGCGACCCTCTCTCCTGCTTACCTCACCACTTCAGGCTGTTCACCTGGCCCCGCCCCCGTGATCCCGTGACCGCCTCCAGCTGCTCACCTGGCCCCGCCCCCTCCTTGACTTGACCTGGCTCAGCTGTGGGCCTGGGCCCGCCTCCTGGTTCCAGAAACCACGCCCCTGGTCCATTCGACCAATAAGCGATCAGCACCAGCCAGCCTGCCATGCTCCCAAACACAGAGGAATAGCCCCACCACTGGGATGTAAAGGCACATAGCCCTCTGTTCACAGGGTGCCTCCCAGGTCCCCAAGCGTGGGCAGACCAGCCAGCCATCCCTTCAGGACACCCAGGGGCCTCCATGAGCCTCGGGGCCGGCCCTCTAACCCCCCCGCCCCGGCCCCCATCGCTCCCACCAAAGGGCAGCTCAGAGCAGAGTGTCCTGGGACGCCCAGAGCCCTGCCTATGGGCTTTGAAAACCGGGAGAGAGCTGTGTCAAGTCCGAGAAATTATCACTTTCCACTCTGGGGGCACCTCCCCGGCCCCTCCGGAGGTTCTGACTGGTCTGGTGGAACGGCCCCGGGGGCCTGCTTTCTGCCCCCTTCGAATGGAACGCCCAGCCCTGAGGACAAGGGTCCCTCTTGCTGGCATCCAGTCTGAAACTCAGGCAGGTGAGGCTTTTGTGGGCACTTGAGACCCTCGTCCAGGTTTCACAGGGCCCCAGGGCCTTAGCCACTGGTGAGGGTTAGGTTGAGGGATAGGCTTAGTTTTAGGGTTACGGTGAGCCTTTGACAACGGGGAGAGAGCTGTGTCAAGTCCGAGAAAATCACTTTGCGCTCCTGGGGCACCTTCACCGGGCCCCAGGGCCTTCCCCACTGGACCACCTCCAGCTTTTGACACCGGCCCCAACCCACTCTTCCCTTGACCGCTTCCCGCAGGTCAGCTAAGGGGCCGGCCAAGCCGCCGGGCCCCCTCTTTAGGTCCCTGCCGCCGGCAGACCCTTCTGCTGGTCACCCGTGTCCCTGCCCGCGACCCTCTCTCCTGCTTACCTCACCACTTCAGGCTGTTCACCTGGCCCCGACCCCGTGATCCCGTGACCGCCTCCAGCTGCTCACCTGGCCCCGCCCCCTCCTTGACTTTACCTGGCTCAGCTGTGGGCCTGGGCCCGCCTCCTGGTTCCGGAAACCACGCCCCTGGTCCATTCGACCAATAAGCGATCAGCACCAGCCAGCCTGCCCTGCTCCCAAACACAGAGGAATAGCCCCACCACTGGGATGTAAAGGCACATAGCCCTCTGCTCACAGGGTGTCGCCCAGGTCCCCAAGCGTGGGCAGACCAGCCAGCCCTCCCTTCAGGACACCCAGGGGCCTCCAAGAGCCTCGGGGCCGGCCCTCTAACCCCCCCGGCCCGGCCCCCATCGCTCCCACCAAAGGGCAGCTCAGAGCAGAGTGTCCTGGGACGCCCAGAGCCCTGCCTATGGGCTTTGACAACCGGGAGAGAGCTGTGTCAAGTCCGAGAAATTATCACTTTCCACTCTGGGGGCACCTCCCCGGCCCCTCCGGAGGTTCTGACTGGTCTAGTGGCCCGGCCGCGGGGGCCTGCTTTCCGCCCCATTCGCCTGGAACGCCCTGCCCTGAGGACAAGGGTCCCTCTTGCTGGAATCCAGTCTGAAGCTCAGGCAGGTGAGGCTTTTGTGGGCACTTGAGACAATCGTCCAGGTTTCACAGGGCCCCAGGGCCTTAGCCACTGGTGAGGGTTAGGTTGAGGGATAGGCTTAGTTTTAGGGTAAGGGATAGCCTTTGACAACGGGGAGAGAGCTGTGTCAAGTCCGAGAAAATCACTTTGCGCTCCTGGGGCACCTTCACCGGGCCCCAGGGCCTTCCCCACTGGACCACCTCCAGCTTTTGACACCGGCACCAACCCACTCTTCCCTTGACCGCTTCCCGCAGGTCAGCTAAGGGGCCGGCCAAGCCGCCGGGCCCCCTCTTGAGGTCCCTGCCGCCGGCAGACCCGCCTGCTGGTCACCCGTGTCCCTGCCCGAGACCCTCTCTCCTGCTTACCTCACCACTTCAGGCTGTTCACCTGGCCCCGCCCCCTTGATCCCGTGACCGCCTCCAGCTGCTCACCTGGCCCCGCCCCCGCCTTGACTTGACCAGGCTCAGCTGTGGGCCTGGGCCCGCCTCCTGGTTCCGGAAACCACGCCCCTGGTCCATTCGACCAATGAGCGAGCAGCACCAGCCAGTCTGCCCTGCTCCCAAACACAGAGGAATAGCCCCCACCACTGGGATGTAAAGGCACATAGCCCTCTGCTCACAGGGTGCCTCCCAGGTCCCCAAGCTTGGGCAGACCAGCCAGCCCTCCCTTCAGGACACCCAGGGGCCTCCATGAGCCTCGGGGTCGGCCCTCTAACCCCCCGGCCCCGGCCCCCATCGCTCCCACCAAAGGGCAGCTCAGAGCAGAGTGTCCTGGGACGCCCAGAGCCCTGCCTATGGGCTTTGACAACCGGGAGAGAGCTGTGTCAAGTCCGAGAAATTATCATTTTCCACTCTGGGGGCACCTCCCCGGCCCCTCCGGAGGTTCTGACTGGTCTGGTGGCCCGGCCCCGGGGGCCTGCTTTCCGCCCCATTCCTCTGGAACGCCGTGCCCTGAGGACAAGGGTCCCTCTTGCTGGCATCCAGTCTGAAGCTCAGGCAGGTGAGGCTTTTGTGGGTACTTGAGACCCTCGTCCAGGTTTCACAGGGCCCCAGGGCCTTAGCCACTGGTGAGGGTTAGGTTGAGTGATAGGATTAGTTTTAGGGTTAGGTTTAGCCTTTGACAACGGGGAGAGAGCTGTGTCAAGTCCGAGGAAATCACTTTGCGCTCCTGGAGCACCTTCACCGGGCCCCAGGGCCTTCACCACTGGACCACCTCCAGCTTTTGACACCGGCCCCAACCCACTCTTCCCTTGACCGCTTCCCACAGGTCAGCTAAGTGGCCGGCCAAGCCGCCGGGCCCCCTCTTTAGGTCCCTGCCGCTGGCAGACCCGCCTGCTGGTCACCCGTGTCCCTGCCCGCGACCCTCTCTCCTGCTTACCTCACCACTTCAGGCTGTTCACCTGGCCCCGCCCCCGTGATCCCGAGACCGCCTCCAGCTGCTCACCTGGCCCCGCCCCCTCCTTGACTTGACCTGGCTCAGCTGTGGGCCTGGGCCCGCCTCCTGGTTCCAGAAACCACGCCCCTGGTCCATTCGACCAATAAGCGATCAGCACCAGCCAGCCTGCCATGCTCCCAAACACAGAGGAATAGCCCCACCACTGGGATGTAAAGGCACATAGCCCTCTGCTCACAGGGTGCCTCCCAGGTCCCCAAGCGTGGGCAGACCAGCCAGCCATCCCTTCAGGACACCCAGGGGCCTCCATGAGCCTCGGGGCCGGCCCTCTAACCCCCCCGCCCCGGCCCCCATCGCTCCCACCAAAGGGCAGCTCAGAGCAGAGTGTCCTGGGACGCCCAGAGCCCTGCCTATGGGCTTTGAAAACCGGGAGAGAGCTGTGTCAAGTCCGAGAAATTATCACTTTCCACTCTGGGGGCACCTCCCCGGCCGCTCCGGAGGTTCTGACTGGTCTGGTGGAACGGCCCCGGGGGCCTGCTTTCTGCCCCCTTCGAATGGAACGCCCAGCCCTGAGGACAAGGGTCCCTCTTGCTGGCATCCAGTCTGAAGCTCAGGCAGGTGAGGCTTTTGTGGGCACTTGAGACCCTCGTCCAGGTTTCACAGGGCCCCAGGGCCTTAGCCACTGGTGAGGGTTAGGTTGAGGGATAGGCTTAGTTTTAGGGTTACGGTGAGCCTTTGACAACGGGGAGAGAGCTGTGTCAAGTCCGAGAAAATCACTTTGCGCTCCTGGGGCACCTTCACCGGGCCCCAGGGCCTTCCCCACTGGACCACCTCCAGCTTTTGACACCGGCCCCAACCCACTCTTCCCTTGACCGCTTCCCGCAGGTCAGCTAAGGGGCCGGCCAAGCCGCCGGGCCCCCTCTTTAGGTCCCTGCCGCCGGCAGACCCTTCTGCTGGTCACCCGTGTCCCTGCCCGCGACCCTCTCTCCTGCTTACCTCACCACTTCAGGCTGTTCACCTGGCCCCGACCCCGTGATCCCGTGACCGCCTCCAGCTGCTCACCTGGCCCCGCCCCCTCCTTGACTTAACCTGGCTCAGCTGTGGGCCTGGGCCCGCCTCCTGGTTCCGGAAACCACGCCCCTGGTCCATTCGACCAATAAGCGATCAGCACCAGCCAGCCTGCCCTGCTCCCAAACACAGAGGAATAGCCCCACCACTGGGATGTAAAGGCACATAGCCCTCTGCTCACAGGGTGTCGCCCAGGTCCCCAAGCGTGGGCAGACCAGCCAGCCCTCCCTTCAGGACACCCAGGGGCCTCCAAGAGCCTCGGGGCCGGCCCTCTAACCCCCCCGGCCCCGGCCCCCATCGCTCCCACCAAAGGGCAGCTCAGAGCAGAGTGCCCTGGGACGCCCAGAGCCCTGCCTATGGGCTTTGACAACCGGGAGAGAGCTGTGTCAAGTCCGAGAAATTATCACTTTCCACTCTGGGGGCACCTCCCCGGCCCCTCCGGAGGTTCTGACTGGTCTAGTGGCCCGGCCGCGGGGGCCTGCTTTCCGCCCCATTCGCCTGGAACGCCCTGCCCTGAGGACAAGGGTCCCTCTTGCTGGAATCCAGTCTGAAGCTCAGGCAGGTGAGGCTTTTGTGGGCACTTGAGACAATCGTCCAGGTTTCACAGGGCCCCAGGGCCTTAGCCACTGGTGAGGGTTAGGTTGAGGGATAGGCTTAGTTTTAGGGTAAGGGATAGCCTTTGACAACGGGGAGAGAGCTGTGTCAAGTCCGAGAAAATCACTTTGCGCTCCTGGGGCACCTTCACCGGGCCCCAGGGCCTTCCCCACTGGACCACCTCCAGCTTTTGACACCGGCACCAACCCACTCTTCCCTTGACCGCTTCCCGCAGGTCAGCTAAGGGGCCGACCAAGCCGCCGGGCCCCCTCTTGAGGTCCCTGCCGCCGGCAGACCCGCCTGCTGGTCACCCGTGTCCCTGCCCGAGACCCTCTCTCCTGCTTACCTCACCACTTCAGGCTGTTCACCTGGCCCCGCCCCCTTGATCCCGTGACCGCCTCCAGCTGCTCACCTGGCCCCGCCCCCGCCTTGACTTGACCAGGCTCAGCTGTGGGCCTGGGCCCGCCTCCTGGTTCCGGAAACCACGCCCCTGGTCCATTCGACCAATGAGCGAGCAGCACCAGCCAGTCTGCCCTGCTCCCAAACACAGAGGAATAGCCCCCACCACTGGGATGTAAAGGCACATAGCCCTCTGCTCACAGGGTGCCTCCCAGGTCCCCAAGCTTGGGCAGACCAGCCAGCCCTCCCTTCAGGACACCCAGGGGCCTCCATGAGCCTCGGGGTCGGCCCTCTAACCCCCCGGCCCCGGCCCCCATCGCTCCCACCAAAGGGCAGCTCAGAGCAGAGTGTCCTGGGACGCCCAGAGCCCTGCCTATGGGCTTTGACAACCGGGAGAGAGCTGTGTCAAGTCCGAGAAATTATCATTTTCCACTCTGGGGGCACCTCCCCGGCCCCTCCGGAGGTTCTGACTGGTCTGGTGGCCCGGCCCCGGGGGCCTGCTTTCCGCCCCATTCCTCTGGAACGCCGTGCCCTGAGGACAAGGGTCCCTCTTGCTGGCATCCAGTCTGAAGCTCAGGCAGGTGAGGCTTTTGTGGGTACTTGAGACCCTCGTCCAGGTTTCACAGGGCCCCAGGGCCTTAGCCACTGGTGAGGGTTAGGTTGAGTGATAGGATTAGTTTTAGGGTTAGGTTTAGCCTTTGACAACGGGGAGAGAGCTGTGTCAAGTCCGAGGAAATCACTTTGCGCTCCTGGAGCACCTTCACCGGGCCCCAGGGCCTTCACCACTGGACCACCTCCAGCTTTTGACACCGGCCCCAACCCACTCTTCCCTTGACCGCTTCCCACAGGTCAGCTAAGTGGCCGGCCAAGCCGCCGGGCCCCCTCTTTAGGTCCCTGCCGCTGGCAGACCCGCCTGCTGGTCACCCGTGTCCCTGCCCGCGACCCTCTCTCCTGCTTACCTCACCACTTCAGGCTGTTCACCTGGCCCCGCCCCCGTGATCCCGAGACCGCCTCCAGCTGCTCACCTGGCCCCGCCCCCTCCTTGACTTGACCTGGCTCAGCTGTGGGCCTGGGCCCGCCTCCTGGTTCCAGAAACCACGCCCCTGGTCCATTCGACCAATAAGCGATCAGCACCAGCCAGCCTGCCATGTTCCCAAACACAGAGGAATAGCCCCACCACTGGGATGTAAAGGCACATAGCCCTCTGCTCACAGGGTGCCTCCCAGGTCCCCAAGCGTGGGCAGACCAGCCAGCCATCCCTTCAGGACACCCAGGGGCCTCCATGAGCCTCGGGGCCGGCCCTCTAACCCCCCCGCCCCGGCCCCCATCGCTCCCACCAAAGGGCAGCTCAGAGCAGAGTGTCCTGGGACGCCCAGAGCCCTGCCTATGGGCTTTGAAAACCGGGAGAGAGCTGTGTCAAGTCCGAGAAATTATCACTTTCCACTCTGGGGGCACCTCCCCGGCCCCTCCGGAGGTTCTGACTGGTCTGGTGGAACGGCCCCGGGGGCCTGCTTTCTGCCCCCTTCGAATGGAACGCCCAGCCCTGAGGACAAGGGTCCCTCTTGCTGGCATCCAGTCTGAAGCTCAGGCAGGTGAGGCTTTTGTGGGCACTTGAGACCCTCATCCAGGTTTCACAGGGCCCCAGGGCCTTAGCCACTGGTGAGGGTTAGGTTGAGGGATAGGCTTAGTTTTAGGGTTACGGTGAGCCTTTGACAACGGGGAGAGAGCTGTGTCAAGTCCGAGAAAATCACTTTGCGCTCCTGGGGCACCTTCACCGGGCCCCAGGGCCTTCCCCACTGGACCACCTCCAGCTTTTGACACCGGCCCCAACCCACTCTTCCCTTGACCGCTTCCCGCAGGTCAGCTAAGGGGCCGGCCAAGCCGCCGGGCCCCCTCTTTAGGTCCCTGCCGCCGGCAGACCCTTCTGCTGGTCACCCGTGTCCCTGCCCGCGACCCTCTCTCCTGCTTACCTCACCACTTCAGGCTGTTCACCTGGCCCCGACCCCGTGATCCCGTGACCGCCTCCAGCTGCTCACCTGGCCCCGCCCCCTCCTTGACTTAACCTGGCTCAGCTGTGGGCCTGGGCCCGCCTCCTGGTTCCGGAAACCACGCCCCTGGTCCATTCGACCAATAAGCGATCAGCACCAGCCAGCCTGCCCTGCTCCCAAACACAGAGGAATAGCCCCACCACTGGGATGTAAAGGCACATAGCCCTCTGCTCACAGGGTGTCGCCCAGGTCCCCAAGCGTGGGCAGACCAGCCAGCCCTCCCTTCAGGACACCCAGGGGCCTCCAAGAGCCTCGGGGCCGGCCCTCTAACCCCCCCGGCCCGGCCCCCATCGCTCCCACCAAAGGGCAGCTCAGAGCAGAGTGTCCTGGGACGCCCAGAGCCCTGCCTATGGGCTTTGACAACCGGGAGAGAGCTGTGTCAAGTCCGAGAAATTATCACTTTCCACTCTGGGGGCACCTCCCCGGCCCCTCCGGAGGTTCTGACTGGTCTAGTGGCCCGGCCGCGGGGGCCTGCTTTCCGCCCCATTCGCCTGGAACGCCCTGCCCTGAGGACAAGGGTCCCTCTTGCTGGAATCCAGTCTGAAGCTCAGGCAGGTGAGGCTTTTGTGGGCACTTGAGACAATCGTCCAGGTTTCACAGGGCCCCAGGGCCTTAGCCACTGGTGAGGGTTAGGTTGAGGGATAGGCTTAGTTTTAGGGTAAGGGATAGCCTTTGACAACGGGGAGAGAGCTCTGTCAAGTCCAAGAAAATCACTTTGCGCTCCTGGGGCACCTTCACCGGGCCCCAGGGCCTTCCCCACTGGACCACCTCCAGCTTTTGACACCGGCCCCAACCCACTCTTCCCTTGACCGCTTCCCGCAGGTCAGCTAAGGGGCCGGCCAAGCCGCCGGGCCCCCTCTTTAGGTCCCTGCCGCCGGCAGACCCTTCTGCTGGTCACCCGTGTCCCTGCCCGCGACCCTCTCTCCTGCTTACCTCACCACTTCAGGCTGTTCACCTGGCCCCGACCCCGTGATCCCGTGACCGCCTCCAGCTGCTCACCTGGCCCCGCCCCCTCCTTGACTTAACCTGGCTCAGCTGTGGGCCTGGGCCCGCCTCCTGGTTCCGGAAACCACGCCCCTGGTCCATTCGACCAATAAGCGATCAGCACCAGCCAGCCTGCCCTGCTCCCAAACACAGAGGAATAGCCCCACCACTGGGATGTAAAGGCACATAGCCCTCTGCTCACAGGGTGTCGCCCAGGTCCCCAAGCGTGGGCAGACCAGCCAGCCCTCCCTTCAGGACACCCAGGGGCCTCCAAGAGCCTCGGGGCCGGCCCTCTAACCCCCCCGGCCCCGGCCCCCATCGCTCCCACCAAAGGGCAGCTCAGAGCAGAGTGCCCTGGGACGCCCAGAGCCCTGCCTATGGGCTTTGACAACCGGGAGAGAGCTGTGTCAAGTCCGAGAAATTATCACTTTCCACTCTGGGGGCACCTCCCCGGCCCCTCCGGAGGTTCTGACTGGTCTAGTGGCCCGGCCGCGGGGGCCTGCTTTCCGCCCCATTCGCCTGGAACGCCCTGCCCTGAGGACAAGGGTCCCTCTTGCTGGAATCCAGTCTGAAGCTCAGGCAGGTGAGGCTTTTGTGGGCACTTGAGACCATCGTCCAGGTTTCACAGGGCCCCAGGGCCTTAGCCACTGGTGAGGGTTAGGTTGAGGGATAGGCTTAGTTTTAGGGTAAGGGATAGCCTTTGACAACGGGGAGAGAGCTGTGTCAAGTCCGAGAAAATCACTTTGCGCTCCTGGGGCACCTTCACCGGGCCCCAGGGCCTTCCCCACTGGACCACCTCCAGCTTTTGACACCGGCACCAACCCACTCTTCCCTTGACCGCTTCCCGCAGGTCAGCTAAGGGGCCGACCAAGCCGCCGGGCCCCCTCTTGAGGTCCCTGCCGCCGGCAGACCCGCCTGCTGGTCACCCGTGTCCCTGCCCGAGACCCTCTCTCCTGCTTACCTCACCACTTCAGGCTGTTCACCTGGCCCCGCCCCCTTGATCCCGTGACCGCCTCCAGCTGCTCACCTGGCCCCGCCCCCGCCTTGACTTGACCAGGCTCAGCTGTGGGCCTGGGCCCGCCTCCTGGTTCCGGAAACCACGCCCCTGGTCCATTCGACCAATGAGCGAGCAGCACCAGCCAGTCTGCCCTGCTCCCAAACACAGAGGAATAGCCCCCACCACTGGGATGTAAAGGCACATATCCCTCTGCTCACAGGGTGCCTCCCAGGTCCCCAAGCTTGGGCAGACCAGCCAGCCCTCCCTTCAGGACACCCAGGGGCCTCCATGAGCCTCGGGGTCGGCCCTCTAACCCCCCGGCCCCGGCCCCCATCGCTCCCACCAAAGGGCAGCTCAGAGCAGAGTGTCCTGGGACGCCCAGAGCCCTGCCTATGGGCTTTGACAACCGGGAGAGAGCTGTGTCAAGTCCGAGAAATTATCATTTTCCACTCTGGGGGCACCTCCCCGGCCCCTCCGGAGGTTCTGACTGGTCTGGTGGCCCGGCCCCGGGGGCCTGCTTTCCGCCCCATTCCTCTGGAACGCCGTGCCCTGAGGACAAGGGTCCCTCTTGCTGGCATCCAGTCTGAAGCTCAGGCAGGTGAGGCTTTTGTGGGTACTTGAGACCCTCGTCCAGGTTTCACAGGGCCCCAGGGCCTTAGCCACTGGTGAGGGTTAGGTTGAGTGATAGGATTAGTTTTAGGGTTAGGTTTAGCCTTTGACAACGGGGAGAGAGCTGTGTCAAGTCCGAGGAAATCACTTTGCGCTCCTGGAGCACCTTCACCGGGCCCCAGGGCCTTCACCACTGGACCACCTCCAGCTTTTGACACCGGCCCCAACCCACTCTTCCCTTGACCGCTTCCCACAGGTCAGCTAAGTGGCCGGCCAAGCCGCCGGGCCCCCTCTTTAGGTCCCTGCCGCTGGCAGACCCGCCTGCTGGTCACCCGTGTCCCTGCCCGCGACCCTCTCTCCTGCTTACCTCACCACTTCAGGCTGTTCACCTGGCCCCGCCCCCGTGATCCCGAGACCGCCTCCAGCTGCTCACCTGGCCCCGCCCCCTCCTTGACTTGACCTGGCTCAGCTGTGGGCCTGGGCCCGCCTCCTGGTTCCAGAAACCACGCCCCTGGTCCATTCGACCAATAAGCGATCAGCACCAGCCAGCCTGCCATGTTCCCAAACACAGAGGAATAGCCCCACCACTGGGATGTAAAGGCACATAGCCCTCTGCTCACAGGGTGCCTCCCAGGTCCCCAAGCGTGGGCAGACCAGCCAGCCATCCCTTCAGGACACCCAGGGGCCTCCATGAGCCTCGGGGCCGGCCCTCTAACCCCCCCGCCCCGGCCCCCATCGCTCCCACCAAAGGGCAGCTCAGAGCAGAGTGTCCTGGGACGCCCAGAGCCCTGCCTATGGGCTTTGACAACCGGGAGAGAGCTGTGTCAAGTCCGAGAAATTATCACTTTCCACTCTGGGGGCACCTCCCCGGCCCCTCCGGAGGTTCTGACTGGTCTGGTGGAACGGCCCCGGGGGCCTGCTTTCTGCCCCCTTCGAATGGAACGCCCAGCCCTGAGGACAAGGGTCCCTCTTGCTGGCATCCAGTCTGAAGCTCAGGCAGGTGAGGCTTTTGTGGGCACTTGAGACCCTCATCCAGGTTTCACAGGGCCCCAGGGCCTTAGCCACTGGTGAGGGTTAGGTTGAGGGATAGGCTTAGTTTTAGGGTTACGGTGAGCCTTTGACAACGGGGAGAGAGCTGTGTCAAGTCCGAGAAAATCACTTTGCGCTCCTGGGGCACCTTCACCGGGCCCCAGGGCCTTCCCCACTGGACCACCTCCAGCTTTTGACACCGGCCCCAACCCACTCTTCCCTTGACCGCTTCCCGCAGGTCAGCTAAGGGGCCGGCCAAGCCGCCGGGCCCCCTCTTTAGGTCCCTGCCGCCGGCAGACCCTTCTGCTGGTCACCCGTGTCCCTGCCCGCGACCCTCTCTCCTGCTTACCTCACCACTTCAGGCTGTTCACCTGGCCCCGACCCCGTGATCCCGTGACCGCCTCCAGCTGCTCACCTGGCCCCGCCCCCTCCTTGACTTAACCTGGCTCAGCTGTGGGCCTGGGCCCGCCTCCTGGTTCCGGAAACCACGCCCCTGGTCCATTCGACCAATAAGCGATCAGCACCAGCCAGCCTGCCCTGCTCCCAAACACAGAGGAATAGCCCCACCACTGGGATGTAAAGGCACATAGCCCTCTGCTCACAGGGTGTCGCCCAGGTCCCCAAGCGTGGGCAGACCAGCCAGCCCTCCCTTCAGGACACCCAGGGGCCTCCAAGAGCCTCGGGGCCGGCCCTCTAACCCCCCCGGCCCGGCCCCCATCGCTCCCACCAAAGGGCAGCTCAGAGCAGAGTGTCCTGGGACGCCCAGAGCCCTGCCTATGGGCTTTGACAACCGGGAGAGAGCTGTGTCAAGTCCGAGAAATTATCACTTTCCACTCTGGGGGCACCTCCCCGGCCCCTCCGGAGGTTCTGACTGGTCTAGTGGCCCGGCCGCGGGGGCCTGCTTTCCGCCCCATTCGCCTGGAACGCCCTGCCCTGAGGACAAGGGTCCCTCTTGCTGGAATCCAGTCTGAAGCTCAGGCAGGTGAGGCTTTTGTGGGCACTTGAGACAATCGTCCAGGTTTCACAGGGCCCCAGGGCCTTAGCCACTGGTGAGGGTTAGGTTGAGGGATAGGCTTAGTTTTAGGGTAAGGGATAGCCTTTGACAACGGGGAGAGAGCTCTGTCAAGTCCAAGAAAATCACTTTGCGCTCCTGGGGCACCTTCACCGGGCCCCAGGGCCTTCCCCAAGGACCACCTCCAGCTTTTGACACCGGCACCAACCCACTCTTCCCTTGACCGCTTCCCGCAGGTCAGCTAAGGGGCCGGCCAAGCCGCCGGGCCCCCTCTTGAGGTCCCTGCCGCCGGCAGACCCGCCTGCTGGTCACCCGTGTCCCTGCCCGAGACCCTCTCTCCTGCTTACCTCACCACTTCAGGCTGTTCACCTGGCCCCGCCCCCTTGATCCCGTGACCGCCTCCAGCTGCTCACCTGGCCCCGCCCCCGCCTTGACTTGACCAGGCTCAGCTGTGGGCCTGGGCCCGCCTCCTGGTTCCGGAAACCACGCCCCTGGTCCATTCGACCAATGAGCGAGCAGCACCAGCCAGTCTGCCCTGCTCCCAAACACAGAGGAATAGCCCCGACCACTGGGATGTAAAGGCACATAGCCCTCTGCTCACAGGGTGCCTCCCAGGTCCCCAAGCTTGGGCAGACCAGCCAGCCCTCCCTTCAGGACACCCAGGGGCCTCCATGAGCCTCGGGGTCGGCCCTCTAACCCCCCGGCCCCGGCCCCCATCGCTCCCACCAAAGGGCAGCTCAGAGCAGAGTGTCCTGGGACGCCCAGAGCCCTGCCTATGGGCTTTGACAACCGGGAGAGAGCTGTGTCAAGTCCGAGAAATTATCATTTTCCACTCTGGGGGCACCTCCCCGGCCCCTCCGGAGGTTCTGACTGGTCTGGTGGCCCGGCCCCGGGGGCCTGCTTTCCGCCCCATTCCTCTGGAACGCCCTGCCCTGAGGACAAGGGTCCCTCTTGCTGGCATCCAGTCTGAAGCTCAGGCAGGTGAGGCTTTTGTGGGCACTTGAGACCCTCGTCCAGGTTTCACAGGGCCCCAGGGCCTTAGCCACTGGTGAGGGTTAGGTTGAGGGATAGGCTTAGTTTTAGGGTTACGGTGAGCCTTTGACAACGGGGAGAGAGCTGTGTCAAGTCCGAGAAAATCACTTTGCGCTCCTGGGGCACCTTCACCGGGCCCCAGGGCCTTCCCCACTGGACCACCTCCAGCTTTTGACACCGGCCCCAACCCACTCTTCCCTTGACCGCTTCCCGCAGGTCAGCTAAGGGGCCGGCCAAGCCGCCGGGCCCCCTCTTTAGGTCCCTGCCGCCGGCAGACCCTTCTGCTGGTCACCCGTGTCCCTGCCCGCGACCCTCTCTCCTGCTTACCTCACCACTTCAGGCTGTTCACCTGGCCCCGACCCCGTGATCCCGTGACCGCCTCCAGCTGCTCACCTGGCCCCGCCCCCTCCTTGACTTAACCTGGCTCAGCTGTGGGCCTGGGCCCGCCTCCTGGTTCCGGAAACCACGCCCCTGGTCCATTCGACCAATAAGCGATCAGCACCAGCCAGCCTGCCCTGCTCCCAAACACAGAGGAATAGCCCCACCACTGGGATGTAAAGGCACATAGCCCTCTGCTCACAGGGTGTCGCCCAGGTCCCCAAGCGTGGGCAGACCAGCCAGCCCTCCCTTCAGGACACCCAGGGGCCTCCAAGAGCCTCGGGGCCGGCCCTCTAACCCCCCCGGCCCCGGCCCCCATCGCTCCCACCAAAGGGCAGCTCAGAGCAGAGTGCCCTGGGACGCCCAGAGCCCTGCCTATGGGCTTTGACAACCGGGAGAGAGCTGTGTCAAGTCCGAGAAATTATCACTTTCCACTCTGGGGGCACCTCCCCGGCCCCTCCGGAGGTTCTGACTGGTCTAGTGGCCCGGCCGCGGGGGCCTGCTTTCCGCCCCATTCGCCTGGAACGCCCTGCCCTGAGGACAAGGGTCCCTCTTGCTGGAATCCAGTCTGAAGCTCAGGCAGGTGAGGCTTTTGTGGGCACTTGAGACAATCGTCCAGGTTTCACAGGGCCCCAGGGCCTTAGCCACTGGTGAGGGTTAGGTTGAGGGATAGGCTTAGTTTTAGGGTAAGGGATAGCCTTTGACAACGGGGAGAGAGCTGTGTCAAGTCCGAGAAAATCACTTTGCGCTCCTGGGGCACCTTCACCGGGCCCCAGGGCCTTCCCCACTGGACCACCTCCAGCTTTTGACACCGGCACCAACCCACTCTTCCCTTGACCGCTTCCCGCAGGTCAGCTAAGGGGCCGACCAAGCCGCCGGGCCCCCTCTTGAGGTCCCTGCCGCCGGCAGACCCGCCTGCTGGTCACCCGTGTCCCTGCCCGAGACCCTCTCTCCTGCTTACCTCACCACTTCAGGCTGTTCACCTGGCCCCGCCCCCTTGATCCCGTGACCGCCTCCAGCTGCTCACCTGGCCCCGCCCCCGCCTTGACTTGACCAGGCTCAGCTGTGGGCCTGGGCCCGCCTCCTGGTTCCGGAAACCACGCCCCTGGTCCATTCGACCAATGAGCGAGCAGCACCAGCCAGTCTGCCCTGCTCCCAAACACAGAGGAATAGCCCCCACCACTGGGATGTAAAGGCACATAGCCCTCTGCTCACAGGGTGCCTCCCAGGTCCCCAAGCTTGGGCAGACCAGCCAGCCCTCCCTTCAGGACACCCAGGGGCCTCCATGAGCCTCGGGGTCGGCCCTCTAACCCCCCGGCCCCGGCCCCCATCGCTCCCACCAAAGGGCAGCTCAGAGCAGAGTGTCCTGGGACGCCCAGAGCCCTGCCTATGGGCTTTGACAACCGGGAGAGAGCTGTGTCAAGTCCGAGAAATTATCATTTTCCACTCTGGGGGCACCTCCCCGGCCCCTCCGGAGGTTCTGACTGGTCTGGTGGCCCGGCCCCGGGGGCCTGCTTTCCGCCCCATTCCTCTGGAACGCCGTGCCCTGAGGACAAGGGTCCCTCTTGCTGGCATCCAGTCTGAAGCTCAGGCAGGTGAGGCTTTTGTGGGTACTTGAGACCCTCGTCCAGGTTTCACAGGGCCCCAGGGCCTTAGCCACTGGTGAGGGTTAGGTTGAGTGATAGGATTAGTTTTAGGGTTAGGTTTAGCCTTTGACAACGGGGAGAGAGCTGTGTCAAGTCCGAGGAAATCACTTTGCGCTCCTGGAGCACCTTCACCGGGCCCCAGGGCCTTCACCACTGGACCACCTCCAGCTTTTGACACCGGCCCCAACCCACTCTTCCCTTGACCGCTTCCCACAGGTCAGCTAAGTGGCCGGCCAAGCCGCCGGGCCCCCTCTTTAGGTCCCTGCCGCTGGCAGACCCGCCTGCTGGTCACCCGTGTCCCTGCCCGCGACCCTCTCTCCTGCTTACCTCACCACTTCAGGCTGTTCACCTGGCCCCGCCCCCGTGATCCCGAGACCGCCTCCAGCTGCTCACCTGGCCCCGCCCCCTCCTTGACTTGACCTGGCTCAGCTGTGGGCCTGGGCCCGCCTCCTGGTTCCAGAAACCACGCCCCTGGTCCATTCGACCAATAAGCGATCAGCACCAGCCAGCCTGCCATGTTCCCAAACACAGAGGAATAGCCCCACCACTGGGATGTAAAGGCACATAGCCCTCTGCTCACAGGGTGCCTCCCAGGTCCCCAAGCGTGGGCAGACCAGCCAGCCATCCCTTCAGGACACCCAGGGGCCTCCATGAGCCTCGGGGCCGGCCCTCTAACCCCCCCGCCCCGGCCCCCATCGCTCCCACCAAAGGGCAGCTCAGAGCAGAGTGTCCTGGGACGCCCAGAGCCCTGCCTATGGGCTTTGAAAACCGGGAGAGAGCTGTGTCAAGTCCGAGAAATTATCACTTTCCACTCTGGGGGCACCTCCCCGGCCCCTCCGGAGGTTCTGACTGGTCTGGTGGAACGGCCCCGGGGGCCTGCTTTCTGCCCCCTTCGAATGGAACGCCCAGCCCTGAGGACAAGGGTCCCTCTTGCTGGCATCCAGTCTGAAGCTCAGGCAGGTGAGGCTTTTGTGGGCACTTGAGACCCTCATCCAGGTTTCACAGGGCCCCAGGGCCTTAGCCACTGGTGAGGGTTAGGTTGAGGGATAGGCTTAGTTTTAGGGTTACGGTGAGCCTTTGACAACGGGGAGAGAGCTGTGTCAAGTCCGAGAAAATCACTTTGCGCTCCTGGGGCACCTTCACCGGGCCCCAGGGCCTTCCCCACTGGACCACCTCCAGCTTTTGACACCGGCCCCAACCCACTCTTCCCTTGACCGCTTCCCGCAGGTCAGCTAAGGGGCCGGCCAAGCCGCCGGGCCCCCTCTTTAGGTCCCTGCCGCCGGCAGACCCTTCTGCTGGTCACCCGTGTCCCTGCCCGCGACCCTCTCTCCTGCTTACCTCACCACTTCAGGCTGTTCACCTGGCCCCGACCCCGTGATCCCGTGACCGCCTCCAGCTGCTCACCTGGCCCCGCCCCCTCCTTGACTTAACCTGGCTCAGCTGTGGGCCTGGGCCCGCCTCCTGGTTCCGGAAACCACGCCCCTGGTCCATTCGACCAATAAGCGATCAGCACCAGCCAGCCTGCCCTGCTCCCAAACACAGAGGAATAGCCCCACCACTGGGATGTAAAGGCACATAGCCCTCTGCTCACAGGGTGTCGCCCAGGTCCCCAAGCGTGGGCAGACCAGCCAGCCCTCCCTTCAGGACACCCAGGGGCCTCCAAGAGCCTCGGGGCCGGCCCTCTAACCCCCCCGGCCCGGCCCCCATCGCTCCCACCAAAGGGCAGCTCAGAGCAGAGTGTCCTGGGACGCCCAGAGCCCTGCCTATGGGCTTTGACAACCGGGAGAGAGCTGTGTCAAGTCCGAGAAATTATCACTTTCCACTCTGGGGGCACCTCCCCGGCCCCTCCGGAGGTTCTGACTGGTCTAGTGGCCCGGCCGCGGGGGCCTGCTTTCCGCCCCATTCGCCTGGAACGCCCTGCCCTGAGGACAAGGGTCCCTCTTGCTGGAATCCAGTCTGAAGCTCAGGCAGGTGAGGCTTTTGTGGGCACTTGAGACAATCGTCCAGGTTTCACAGGGCCCCAGGGCCTTAGCCACTGGTGAGGGTTAGGTTGAGGGATAGGCTTAGTTTTAGGGTAAGGGATAGCCTTTGACAACGGGGAGAGAGCTCTGTCAAGTCCAAGAAAATCACTTTGCGCTCCTGGGGCACCTTCACCGGGCCCCAGGGCCTTCCCCAAGGACCACCTCCAGCTTTTGACACCGGCACCAACCCACTCTTCCCTTGACCGCTTCCCGCAGGTCAGCTAAGGGGCCGGCCAAGCCGCCGGGCCCCCTCTTGAGGTCCCTGCCGCCGGCAGACCCGCCTGCTGGTCACCCGTGTCCCTGCCCGAGACCCTCTCTCCTGCTTACCTCACCACTTCAGGCTGTTCACCTGGCCCCGCCCCCTTGATCCCGTGACCGCCTCCAGCTGCTCACCTGGCCCCGCCCCCGCCTTGACTTGACCAGGCTCAGCTGTGGGCCTGGGCCCGCCTCCTGGTTCCGGAAACCACGCCCCTGGTCCATTCGACCAATGAGCGAGCAGCACCAGCCAGTCTGCCCTGCTCCCAAACACAGAGGAATAGCCCCGACCACTGGGATGTAAAGGCACATAGCCCTCTGCTCACAGGGTGCCTCCCAGGTCCCCAAGCTTGGGCAGACCAGCCAGCCCTCCCTTCAGGACACCCAGGGGCCTCCATGAGCCTCGGGGTCGGCCCTCTAACCCCCCGGCCCCGGCCCCCATCGCTCCCACCAAAGGGCAGCTCAGAGCAGAGTGTCCTGGGACGCCCAGAGCCCTGCCTATGGGCTTTGACAACCGGGAGAGAGCTGTGTCAAGTCCGAGAAATTATCATTTTCCACTCTGGGGGCACCTCCCCGGCCCCTCCGGAGGTTCTGACTGGTCTGGTGGCCCGGCCCCGGGGGCCTGCTTTCCGCCCCATTCCTCTGGAACGCCCTGCCCTGAGGACAAGGGTCCCTCTTGCTGGCATCCAGTCTGAAGCTCAGGCAGGTGAGGCTTTTGTGGGTACTTGAGACCCTCGTCCAGGTTTCACAGGGCCCCAGGGCCTTAGCCACTGGTGAGGGTTAGGTTGAGTGATAGGATTAGTTTTAGGGTTAGGTTTAGCCTTTGACAACGGGGAGAGAGCTGTGTCAAGTCCGAGGAAATCACTTTGCGCTCCTGGAGCACCTTCACCGGGCCCCAGGGCCTTCACCACTGGACCACCTCCAGCTTTTGACACCGGCCCCAACCCACTCTTCCCTTGACCGCTTCCCACAGGTCAGCTAAGTGGCCGGCCAAGCCGCCGGGCCCCCTCTTTAGGTCCCTGCCGCTCGCAGACCCGCCTGCTGGTCACCCGTGTCCCTGCCCGCGACCCTCTCTCCTGCTTACCTCACCACTTCAGGCTGTTCACCTGGCCCCGCCCCCGTGATCCCGTGACTGCCTCCAGCTGCTCACCTGGCCCCGCCCCCTCCTTGACTTGACCTGGCTCAGCTGTGGGCCTGGGCCCGCCTCCTGGTTCCAGAAACCACGCCCCTGGTCCATTCGACCAATAAGCGATCAGCACCAGCCAGCCTGCCATGCTCCCAAACACAGAGGAATAGCCCCACCACTGGGATGTAAAGGCACATAGCCCTCTGTTCACAGGGTGCCTCCCAGGTCCCCAAGCGTGGGCAGACCAGCCAGCCATCCCTTCAGGACACCCAGGGGCCTCCATGAGCCTCGGGGCCGGCCCTCTAACCCCCCCGCCCCGGCCCCCATCGCTCCCACCAAAGGGCAGCTCAGAGCAGAGTGTCCTGGGACGCCCAGAGCCCTGCCTATGGGCTTTGAAAACCGGGAGAGAGCTGTGTCAAGTCCGAGAAATTATCACTTTCCACTCTGGGGGCACCTCCCCGGCCCCTCCGGAGGTTCTGACTGGTCTGGTGGAACGGCCCCGGGGGCCTGCTTTCTGCCCCCTTCGAATGGAACGCCCAGCCCTGAGGACAAGGGTCCCTCTTGCTGGCATCCAGTCTGAAACTCAGGCAGGTGAGGCTTTTGTGGGCACTTGAGACCCTCGTCCAGGTTTCACAGGGCCCCAGGGCCTTAGCCACTGGTGAGGGTTAGGTTGAGGGATAGGCTTAGTTTTAGGGTTACGGTGAGCCTTTGACAACGGGGAGAGAGCTGTGTCAAGTCCGAGAAAATCACTTTGCGCTCCTGGGGCACCTTCACCGGGCCCCAGGGCCTTCCCCACTGGACCACCTCCAGCTTTTGACACCGGCCCCAACCCACTCTTCCCTTGACCGCTTCCCGCAGGTCAGCTAAGGGGCCGGCCAAGCCGCCGGGCCCCCTCTTTAGGTCCCTGCCGCCGGCAGACCCTTCTGCTGGTCACCCGTGTCCCTGCCCGCGACCCTCTCTCCTGCTTACCTCACCACTTCAGGCTGTTCACCTGGCCCCGACCCCGTGATCCCGTGACCGCCTCCAGCTGCTCACCTGGCCCCGCCCCCTCCTTGACTTTACCTGGCTCAGCTGTGGGCCTGGGCCCGCCTCCTGGTTCCGGAAACCACGCCCCTGGTCCATTCGACCAATAAGCGATCAGCACCAGCCAGCCTGCCCTGCTCCCAAACACAGAGGAATAGCCCCACCACTGGGATGTAAAGGCACATAGCCCTCTGCTCACAGGGTGTCGCCCAGGTCCCCAAGCGTGGGCAGACCAGCCAGCCCTCCCTTCAGGACACCCAGGGGCCTCCAAGAGCCTCGGGGCCGGCCCTCTAACCCCCCCGGCCCGGCCCCCATCGCTCCCACCAAAGGGCAGCTCAGAGCAGAGTGTCCTGGGACGCCCAGAGCCCTGCCTATGGGCTTTGACAACCGGGAGAGAGCTGTGTCAAGTCCGAGAAATTATCACTTTCCACTCTGGGGGCACCTCCCCGGCCCCTCCGGAGGTTCTGACTGGTCTAGTGGCCCGGCCGCGGGGGCCTGCTTTCCGCCCCATTCGCCTGGAACGCCCTGCCCTGAGGACAAGGGTCCCTCTTGCTGGAATCCAGTCTGAAGCTCAGGCAGGTGAGGCTTTTGTGGGCACTTGAGACAATCGTCCAGGTTTCACAGGGCCCCAGGGCCTTAGCCACTGGTGAGGGTTAGGTTGAGGGATAGGCTTAGTTTTAGGGTAAGGGATAGCCTTTGACAACGGGGAGAGAGCTGTGTCAAGTCCGAGAAAATCACTTTGCGCTCCTGGGGCACCTTCACCGGGCCCCAGGGCCTTCCCCACTGGACCACCTCCAGCTTTTGACACCGGCACCAACCCACTCTTCCCTTGACCGCTTCCCGCAGGTCAGCTAAGGGGCCGGCCAAGCCGCCGGGCCCCCTCTTGAGGTCCCTGCCGCCGGCAGACCCGCCTGCTGGTCACCCGTGTCCCTGCCCGAGACCCTCTCTCCTGCTTACCTCACCACTTCAGGCTGTTCACCTGGCCCCGCCCCCTTGATCCCGTGACCGCCTCCAGCTGCTCACCTGGCCCCGCCCCCGCCTTGACTTGACCAGGCTCAGCTGTGGGCCTGGGCCCGCCTCCTGGTTCCGGAAACCACGCCCCTGGTCCATTCGACCAATGAGCGAGCAGCACCAGCCAGTCTGCCCTGCTCCCAAACACAGAGGAATAGCCCCCACCACTGGGATGTAAAGGCACATAGCCCTCTGCTCACAGGGTGCCTCCCAGGTCCCCAAGCTTGGGCAGACCAGCCAGCCCTCCCTTCAGGACACCCAGGGGCCTCCATGAGCCTCGGGGTCGGCCCTCTAACCCCCCGGCCCCGGCCCCCATCGCTCCCACCAAAGGGCAGCTCAGAGCAGAGTGTCCTGGGACGCCCAGAGCCCTGCCTATGGGCTTTGACAACCGGGAGAGAGCTGTGTCAAGTCCGAGAAATTATCATTTTCCACTCTGGGGGCACCTCCCCGGCCCCTCCGGAGGTTCTGACTGGTCTGGTGGCCCGGCCCCGGGGGCCTGCTTTCCGCCCCATTCCTCTGGAACGCCGTGCCCTGAGGACAAGGGTCCCTCTTGCTGGCATCCAGTCTGAAGCTCAGGCAGGTGAGGCTTTTGTGGGTACTTGAGACCCTCGTCCAGGTTTCACAGGGCCCCAGGGCCTTAGCCACTGGTGAGGGTTAGGTTGAGTGATAGGATTAGTTTTAGGGTTAGGTTTAGCCTTTGACAACGGGGAGAGAGCTGTGTCAAGTCCGAGGAAATCACTTTGCGCTCCTGGAGCACCTTCACCGGGCCCCAGGGCCTTCACCACTGGACCACCTCCAGCTTTTGACACCGGCCCCAACCCACTCTTCCCTTGACCGCTTCCCACAGGTCAGCTAAGTGGCCGGCCAAGCCGCCGGGCCCCCTCTTTAGGTCCCTGCCGCTGGCAGACCCGCCTGCTGGTCACCCGTGGCCCTGCCCGCGACCCTCTCTCCTGCTTACCTCACCACTTCAGGCTGTTCACCTGGCCCCGCCCCCGTGATCCCGAGACCGCCTCCAGCTGCTCACCTGGCCCCGCCCCCTCCTTGACTTGACCTGGCTCAGCTGTGGGCCTGGGCCCGCCTCCTGGTTCCAGAAACCACGCCCCTGGTCCATTCGACCAATAAGCGATCAGCACCAGCCAGCCTGCCATGCTCCCAAACACAGAGGAATAGCCCCACCACTGGGATGTAAAGGCACATAGCCCTCTGCTCACAGGGTGCCTCCCAGGTCCCCAAGCGTGGGCAGACCAGCCAGCCATCCCTTCAGGACACCCAGGGGCCTCCATGAGCCTCGGGGCCGGCCCTCTAACCCCCCCGCCCCGGCCCCCATCGCTCCCACCAAAGGGCAGCTCAGAGCAGAGTGTCCTGGGACGCCCAGAGCCCTGCCTATGGGCTTTGAAAACCGGGAGAGAGCTGTGTCAAGTCCGAGAAATTATCACTTTCCACTCTGGGGGCACCTCCCCGGCCCCTCCGGAGGTTCGGACTGGTCTGGTGGAACGGCCCCGGGGGCCTGCTTTCTGCCCCCTTCCAATGGAACGCCCAGCCCTGAGGACAAGGGTCCCTCTTGCTGGCATCCAGTCTGAAGCTCAGGCAGGTGAGGCTTTTGTGGGCACTTGAGACAATCGTCCAGGTTTCACAGGGCCCCAGGGCCTTAGCCACTGGTGAGGGTTAGGTTGAGGGATAGGCTTAGTTTTAGGGTAAGGGATAGCCTTTGACAACGGGGAGAGAGCTGTGTCAAGTCCGAGAAAATCACTTTGCGCTCCTGGGGCACCTTCACCGGGCCCCAGGGCCTTCCCCACTGGACCACCTCCAGCTTTTGACACCGGCACCAACCCACTCTTCCCTTGACCGCTTCCCGCAGGTCAGCTAAGGGGCCGACCAAGCCGCCGGGCCCCCTCTTGAGGTCCCTGCCGCCGGCAGACCCGCCTGCTGGTCACCCGTGTCCCTGCCCGAGACCCTCTCTCCTGCTTACCTCACCACTTCAGGCTGTTCACCTGGCCCCGCCCCCTTGATCCCGTGACCGCCTCCAGCTGCTCACCTGGCCCCGCCCCCGCCTTGACTTGACCAGGCTCAGCTGTGGGCCTGGGCCCGCCTCCTGGTTCCGGAAACCACGCCCCTGGTCCATTCGACCAATGAGCGAGCAGCACCAGCCAGTCTGCCCTGCTCCCAAACACAGAGGAATAGCCCCCACCACTGGGATGTAAAGGCACATAGCCCTCTGCTCACAGGGTGCCTCCCAGGTCCCCAAGCTTGGGCAGACCAGCCAGCCCTCCCTTCAGGACACCCAGGGGCCTCCATGAGCCTCGGGGTCGGCCCTCTAACCCCCCGGCCCCGGCCCCCATCGCTCCCACCAAAGGGCAGCTCAGAGCAGAGTGTCCTGGGACGCCCAGAGCCCTGCCTATGGGCTTTGACAACCGGGAGAGAGCTGTGTCAAGTCCGAGAAATTATCATTTTCCACTCTGGGGGCACCTCCCCGGCCCCTCCGGAGGTTCTGACTGGTCTGGTGGCCCGGCCCCGGGGGCCTGCTTTCCGCCCCATTCCTCTGGAACGCCGTGCCCTGAGGACAAGGGTCCCTCTTGCTGGCATCCAGTCTGAAGCTCAGGCAGGTGAGGCTTTTGTGGGTACTTGAGACCCTCGTCCAGGTTTCACAGGGCCCCAGGGCCTTAGCCACTGGTGAGGGTTAGGTTGAGTGATAGGATTAGTTTTAGGGTTAGGTTTAGCCTTTGACAACGGGGAGAGAGCTGTGTCAAGTCCGAGGAAATCACTTTGCGCTCCTGGAGCACCTTCACCGGGCCCCAGGGCCTTCACCACTGGACCACCTCCAGCTTTTGACACCGGCCCCAACCCACTCTTCCCTTGACCGCTTCCCACAGGTCAGCTAAGTGGCCGGCCAAGCCGCCGGGCCCCCTCTTTAGGTCCCTGCCGCTGGCAGACCCGCCTGCTGGTCACCCGTGTCCCTGCCCGCGACCCTCTCTCCTGCTTACCTCACCACTTCAGGCTGTTCACCTGGCCCCGCCCCCGTGATCCCGAGACCGCCTCCAGCTGCTCACCTGGCCCCGCCCCCTCCTTGACTTGACCTGGCTCAGCTGTGGGCCTGGGCCCGACTCCTGGTTCCAGAAACCACGCCCCTGGTCCATTCGACCAATAAGCGATCAGCACCAGCCAGCCTGCCATGTTCCCAAACACAGAGGAATAGCCCCACCACTGGGATGTAAAGGCACATAGCCCTCTGCTCACAGGGTGCCTCCCAGGTCCCCAAGCGTGGGCAGACCAGCCAGCCATCCCTTCAGGACACCCAGGGGCCTCCATGAGCCTCGGGGCCGGCCCTCTAACCCCCCCGCCCCGGCCCCCATCGCTCCCACCAAAGGGCAGCTCAGAGCAGAGTGTCCTGGGACGCCCAGAGCCCTGCCTATGGGCTTTGAAAACCGGGAGAGAGCTGTGTCAAGTCCGAGAAATTATCACTTTCCACTCTGGGGGCACCTCCCCGGCCCCTCCGGAGGTTCTGACTGGTCTGGTGGAACGGCCCCGGGGGCCTGCTTTCTGCCCCCTTCGAATGGAACGCCCAGCCCTGAGGACAAGGGTCCCTCTTGCTGGCATCCAGTCTGAAGCTCAGGCAGGTGAGGCTTTTGTGGGCACTTGAGACCCTCATCCAGGTTTCACAGGGCCCCAGGGCCTTAGCCACTGGTGAGGGTTAGGTTGAGGGATAGGCTTAGTTTTAGGGTTACGGTGAGCCTTTGACAACGGGGAGAGAGCTGTGTCAAGTCCGAGAAAATCACTTTGCGCTCCTGGGGCACCTTCACCGGGCCCCAGGGCCTTCCCCACTGGACCACCTCCAGCTTTTGACACCGGCCCCAACCCACTCTTCCCTTGACCGCTTCCCGCAGGTCAGCTAAGGGGCCGGCCAAGCCGCCGGGCCCCCTCTTTAGGTCCCTGCCGCCGGCAGACCCTTCTGCTGGTCACCCGTGTCCCTGCCCGCGACCCTCTCTCCTGCTTACCTCACCACTTCAGGCTGTTCACCTGGCCCCGACCCCGTGATCCCGTGACCGCCTCCAGCTGCTCACCTGACCCCGCCCCCTCCTTGACTTAACCTGGCTCAGCTGTGGGCCTGGGCCCGCCTCCTGGTTCCGGAAACCACGCCCCTGGTCCATTCGACCAATAAGCGATCAGCACCAGCCAGCCTGCCCTGCTCCCAAACACAGAGGAATAGCCCCACCACTGGGATGTAAAGGCACATAGCCCTCTGCTCACAGGGTGTCGCCCAGGTCCCCAAGCGTGGGCAGACCAGCCAGCCCTCCCTTCAGGACACCCAGGGGCCTCCAAGAGCCTCGGGGCCGGCCCTCTAACCCCCCCGGCCCGGCCCCCATCGCTCCCACCAAAGGGCAGCTCAGAGCAGAGTGTCCTGGGACGCCCAGAGCCCTGCCTATGGGCTTTGACAACCGGGAGAGAGCTGTGTCAAGTCCGAGAAATTATCACTTTCCACTCTGGGGGCACCTCCCCGGCCCCTCCGGAGGTTCTGACTGGTCTAGTGGCCCGGCCGCGGGGGCCTGCTTTCCGCCCCATTCGCCTGGAACGCCCTGCCCTGAGGACAAGGGTCCCTCTTGCTGGAATCCAGTCTGAAGCTCAGGCAGGTGAGGCTTTTGTGGGCACTTGAGACAATCGTCCAGGTTTCACAGGGCCCCAGGGCCTTAGCCACTGGTGAGGGTTAGGTTGAGGGATAGGCTTAGTTTTAGGGTAAGGGATAGCCTTTGACAACGGGGAGAGAGCTCTGTCAAGTCCAAGAAAATCACTTTGCGCTCCTGGGGCACCTTCACCGGGCCCCAGGGCCTTCCCCAAGGACCACCTCCAGCTTTTGACACCGGCACCAACCCACTCTTCCCTTGACCGCTTCCCGCAGGTCAGCTAAGGGGCCGGCCAAGCCGCCGGGCCCCCTCTTGAGGTCCCTGCCGCCGGCAGACCCGCCTGCTGGTCACCCGTGTCCCTGCCCGAGACCCTCTCTCCTGCTTACCTCACCACTTCAGGCTGTTCACCTGGCCCCGCCCCCTTGATCCCGTGACCGCCTCCAGCTGCTCACCTGGCCCCGCCCCCGCCTTGACTTGACCAGGCTCAGCTGTGGGCCTGGGCCCGCCTCCTGGTTCCGGAAACCACGCCCCTGGTCCATTCGACCAATGAGCGAGCAGCACCAGCCAGTCTGCCCTGCTCCCAAACACAGAGGAATAGCCCCGACCACTGGGATGTAAAGGCACATAGCCCTCTGCTCACAGGGTGCCTCCCAGGTCCCCAAGCTTGGGCAGACCAGCCAGCCCTCCCTTCAGGACACCCAGGGGCCTCCATGAGCCTCGGGGTCGGCCCTCTAACCCCCCGGCCCCGGCCCCCATCGCTCCCACCAAAGGGCAGCTCAGAGCAGAGTGTCCTGGGACGCCCAGAGCCCTGCCTATGGGCTTTGACAACCGGGAGAGAGCTGTGTCAAGTCCGAGAAATTATCATTTTCCACTCTGGGGGCACCTCCCCGGCCCCTCCGGAGGTTCTGACTGGTCTGGTGGCCCGGCCCCGGGGGCCTGCTTTCCGCCCCATTCCTCTGGAACGCCCTGCCCTGAGGACAAGGGTCCCTCTTGCTGGCATCCAGTCTGAAGCTCAGGCAGGTGAGGCTTTTGTGGGTACTTGAGACCCTCGTCCAGGTTTCACAGGGCCCCAGGGCCTTAGCCACTGGTGAGGGTTAGGTTGAGTGATAGGATTAGTTTTAGGGTTAGGTTTAGCCTTTGACAACGGGGAGAGAGCTGTGTCAAGTCCGAGGAAATCACTTTGCGCTCCTGGAGCACCTTCACCGGGCCCCAGGGCCTTCACCACTGGACCACCTCCAGCTTTTGACACCGGCCCCAACCCACTCTTCCCTTGACCGCTTCCCACAGGTCAGCTAAGTGGCCGGCCAAGCCGCCGGGCCCCCTCTTTAGGTCCCTGCCGCTCGCAGACCCGCCTGCTGGTCACCCGTGTCCCTGCCCGCGACCCTCTCTCCTGCTTACCTCACCACTTCAGGCTGTTCACCTGGCCCCGCCCCCGTGATCCCGTGACCGCCTCCAGCTGCTCACCTGGCCCCGCCCCCTCCTTGACTTGACCTGGCTCAGCTGTGGGCCTGGGCCCGCCTCCTGGTTCCAGAAACCACGCCCCTGGTCCATTCGACCAATAAGCGATCAGCACCAGCCAGCCTGCCATGCTCCCAAACACAGAGGAATAGCCCCACCACTGGGATGTAAAGGCACATAGCCCTCTGTTCACAGGGTGCCTCCCAGGTCCCCAAGCGTGGGCAGACCAGCCAGCCATCCCTTCAGGACACCCAGGGGCCTCCATGAGCCTCGGGGCCGGCCCTCTAACCCCCCCGCCCGGGCCCCCATCGCTCCCACCAAAGGGCAGCTCAGAGCAGAGTGTCCTGGGACGCCCAGAGCCCTGCCTATGGGCTTTGAAAACCGGGAGAGAGCTGTGTCAAGTCCGAGAAATTATCACTTTCCACTCTGGGGGCACCTCCCCGGCCCCTCCGGAGGTTCTGACTGGTCTGGTGGAACGGCCCCGGGGGCCTGCTTTCTGCCCCCTTCGAATGGAACGCCCAGCCCTGAGGACAAGGGTCCCTCTTGCTGGCATCCAGTCTGAAACTCAGGCAGGTGAGGCTTTTGTGGGCACTTGAGACCCTCGTCCAGGTTTCACAGGGCCCCAGGGCCTTAGCCACTGGTGAGGGTTAGGTTGAGGGATAGGCTTAGTTTTAGGGTTACGGTGAGCCTTTGACAACGGGGAGAGAGCTGTGTCAAGTCCGAGAAAATCACTTTGCGCTCCTGGGGCACCTTCACCGGGCCCCAGGGCCTTCCCCACTGGACCACCTCCAGCTTTTGACACCGGCCCCAACCCACTCTTCCCTTGACCGCTTCCCGCAGGTCAGCTAAGGGGCCGGCCAAGCCGCCGGGCCCCCTCTTTAGGTCCCTGCCGCCGGCAGACCCTTCTGCTGGTCACCCGTGTCCCTGCCCGCGACCCTCTCTCCTGCTTACCTCACCACTTCAGGCTGTTCACCTGGCCCCGACCCCGTGATCCCGTGACCGCCTCCAGCTGCTCACCTGGCCCCGCCCCCTCCTTGACTTTACCTGGCTCAGCTGTGGGCCTGGGCCCGCCTCCTGGTTCCGGAAACCACGCCCCTGGTCCATTCGACCAATAAGCGATCAGCACCAGCCAGCCTGCCCTGCTCCCAAACACAGAGGAATAGCCCCACCACTGGGATGTAAAGGCACATAGCCCTCTGCTCACAGGGTGTCGCCCAGGTCCCCAAGCGTGGGCAGACCAGCCAGCCCTCCCTTCAGGACACCCAGGGGCCTCCAAGAGCCTCGGGGCCGGCCCTCTAACCCCCCCGGCCCGGCCCCCATCGCTCCCACCAAAGGGCAGCTCAGAGCAGAGTGTCCTGGGACGCCCAGAGCCCTGCCTATGGGCTTTGACAACCGGGAGAGAGCTGTGTCAAGTCCGAGAAATTATCACTTTCCACTCTGGGGGCACCTCCCCGGCCCCTCCGGAGGTTCTGACTGGTCTAGTGGCCCGGCCGCGGGGGCCTGCTTTCCGCCCCATTCGCCTGGAACGCCCTGCCCTGAGGACAAGGGTCCCTCTTGCTGGAATCCAGTCTGAAGCTCAGGCAGGTGAGGCTTTTGTGGGCACTTGAGACAATCGTCCAGGTTTCACAGGGCCCCAGGGCCTTAGCCACTGGTGAGGGTTAGGTTGAGGGATAGGCTTAGTTTTAGGGTAAGGGATAGCCTTTGACAACGGGGAGAGAGCTGTGTCAAGTCCGAGAAAATCACTTTGCGCTCCTGGGGCACCTTCACCGGGCCCCAGGGCCTTCCCCACTGGACCACCTCCAGCTTTTGACACCGGCACCAACCCACTCTTCCCTTGACCGCTTCCCGCAGGTCAGCTAAGGGGCCGGCCAAGCCGCCGGGCCCCCTCTTGAGGTCCCTGCCGCCGGCAGACCCGCCTGCTGGTCACCCGTGTCCCTGCCCGAGACCCTCTCTCCTGCTTACCTCACCACTTCAGGCTGTTCACCTGGCCCCGCCCCCTTGATCCCGTGACCGCCTCCAGCTGCTCACCTGGCCCCGCCCCCGCCTTGACTTGACCAGGCTCAGCTGTGGGCCTGGGCCCGCCTCCTGGTTCCGGAAACCACGCCCCTGGTCCATTCGACCAATGAGCGAGCAGCACCAGCCAGTCTGCCCTGCTCCCAAACACAGAGGAATAGCCCCCACCACTGGGATGTAAAGGCACATAGCCCTCTGCTCACAGGGTGCCTCCCAGGTCCCCAAGCTTGGGCAGACCAGCCAGCCCTCCCTTCAGGACACCCAGGGGCCTCCATGAGCCTCGGGGTCGGCCCTCTAACCCCCCGGCCCCGGCCCCCATCGCTCCCACCAAAGGGCAGCTCAGAGCAGAGTGTCCTGGGACGCCCAGAGCCCTGCCTATGGGCTTTGACAACCGGGAGAGAGCTGTGTCAAGTCCGAGAAATTATCATTTTCCACTCTGGGGGCACCTCCCCGGCCCCTCCGGAGGTTCTGACTGGTCTGGTGGCCCGGCCCCGGGGGCCTGCTTTCCACCCCATTCCTCTGGAACGCCGTGCCCTGAGGACAAGGGTCCCTCTTGCTGGCATCCAGTCTGAAGCTCAGGCAGGTGAGGCTTTTGTGGGTACTTGAGACCCTCGTCCAGGTTTCACAGGGCCCCAGGGCCTTAGCCACTGGTGAGGGTTAGGTTGAGTGATAGGATTAGTTTTAGGGTTAGGTTTAGCCTTTGACAACGGGGAGAGAGCTGTGTCAAGTCCGAGGAAATCACTTTGCGCTCCTGGAGCACCTTCACCGGGCCCCAGGGCCTTCACCACTGGACCACCTCCAGCTTTTGACACCGGCCCCAACCCACTCTTCCCTTGACCGCTTCCCACAGGTCAGCTAAGTGGCCGGCCAAGCCGCCGGGCCCCCTCTTTAGGTCCCTGCCGCTGGCAGACCCGCCTGCTGGTCACCCGTGTCCCTGCCCGCGACCCTCTCTCCTGCTTACCTCACCACTTCAGGCTGTTCACCTGGCCCCGCCCCCGTGATCCCGAGACCGCCTCCAGCTGCTCACCTGGCCCCGCCCCCTCCTTGACTTGACCTGGCCCAGCTGTGGGCCTGGGCCCGCCTCCTGGTTCCAGAAACCACGCCCCTGGTCCATTCGACCAATAAGCGATCAGCACCAGCCAGCCTGCCATGCTCCCAAACACAGAGGAATAGCCCCACCACTGGGATGTAAAGGCACATAGCCCTCTGCTCACAGGGTGCCTCCCAGGTCCCCAAGCGTGGGCAGACCAGCCAGCCATCCCTTCAGGACACCCAGGGGCCTCCATGAGCCTCGGGGCCGGCCCTCTAACCCCCCCGCCCCGGCCCCCATCGCTCCCACCAAAGGGCAGCTCAGAGCAGAGTGTCCTGGGACGCCCAGAGCCCTGCCTATGGGCTTTGAAAACCGGGAGAGAGCTGTGTCAAGTCCGAGAAATTATCACTTTCCACTCTGGGGGCACCTCCCCGGCCCCTCCGGAGGTTCGGACTGGTCTGGTGGAACGGCCCCGGGGGCCTGCTTTCTGCCCCCTTCCAATGGAACGCCCAGCCCTGAGGACAAGGGTCCCTCTTGCTGGCATCCAGTCTGAAGCTCAGGCAGGTGAGGCTTTTGTGGGCACTTGAGACCCTCGTCCAGGTTTCACAGGGCCCCAGGGCCTTAGCCACTGGTGAGGGTTAGGTTGAGGGATAGGCTTAGTTTTAGGGTTACGGTGAGCCTTTGACAACGGGGAGAGAGCTGTGTCAAGTCCGAGAAAATCACTTTGCGCTCCTGGGGCACCTTCACCGGGCCCCAGGGCCTTCCCCACTGGACCACCTCCAGCTTTTGACACCGGCCCCAACCCACTCTTCCCTTGACCGCTTCCCGCAGGTCAGCTAAGGGGCCGGCCAAGCCGCCGGGCCCCCTCTTTAGGTCCCTGCCGCCGGCAGACCCTTCTGCTGGTCACCCGTGTCCCTGCCCGCGACCCTCTCTCCTGCTTACCTCACCACTTCAGGCTGTTCACCTGGCCCCGACCCCGTGATCCCGTGACCGCCTCCAGCTGCTCACCTGGCCCCGCCCCCTCCTTGACTTAACCTGGCTCAGCTGTGGGCCTGGGCCCGCCTCCTGGTACCGGAAACCACGCCCCTGGTCCATTCGACCAATAAGCGATCAGCAACAGCCAGCCTGCCCTGCTCCCAAACACAGAGGAATAGCCCCACCACTGGGATGTAAAGGCACATAGCCCTCTGCTCACAGGGTGTCGCCCAGGTCCCCAAGCGTGGGCAGACCAGCCAGCCCTCCCTTCAGGACACCCAGGGGCCTCCAAGAGCCTCGGGGCCGGCCCTCTAACCCCCCCGGCCCCGGCCCCCATCGCTCCCACCAAAGGGCAGCTCAGAGCAGAGTGCCCTGGGACGCCCAGAGCCCTGCCTATGGGCTTTGACAACCGGGAGAGAGCTGTGTCAAGTCCGAGAAATTATCACTTTCCACTCTGGGGGCACCTCCCCGGCCCCTCCGGAGGTTCTGACTGGTCTAGTGGCCCGGCCGCGGGGGCCTGCTTTCCGCCCCATTCGCCTGGAACGCCCTGCCCTGAGGACAAGGGTCCCTCTTGCTGGAATCCAGTCTGAAGCTCCGGCAGGTGAGGCTTTTGTGGGCACTTGAGACAATCGTCCAGGTTTCACAGGGCCCCAGGGCCTTAGCCACTGGTGAGGGTTAGGTTGAGGGATAGGCTTAGTTTTAGGGTAAGGGATAGCCTTTGACAACGGGGAGAGAGCTGTGTCAAGTCCGAGAAAATCACTTTGCGCTCCTGGGGCACCTTCACCGGGCCCCAGGGCCTTCCCCACTGGACCACCTCCAGCTTTTGACACCGGCACCAACCCACTCTTCCCTTGACCGCTTCCCGCAAGTCAGCTAAGGGGCCGACCAAGCCGCCGGGCCCCCTCTTGAGGTCCCTGCCGCCGGCAGACCCGCCTGCTGGTCACCCGTGTCCCTGCCCGAGACCCTCTCTCCTGCTTACCTCACCACTTCAGGCTGTTCACCTGGCCCCGCCCCCTTGATCCCGTGACCGCCTCCAGCTGCTCACCTGGCCCCGCCCCCGCCTTGACTTGACCAGGCTCAGCTGTGGGCCTGGGCCCGCCTCCTGGTTCCGGAAACCACGCCCCTGGTCCATTCGACCAATGAGCGAGCAGCACCAGCCAGTCTGCCCTGCTCCCAAACACAGAGGAATAGCCCCCACCACTGGGATGTAAAGGCACATAGCCCTCTGCTCACAGGGTGCCTCCCAGGTCCCCAAGCTTGGGCAGACCAGCCAGCCCTCCCTTCAGGACACCCAGGGGCCTCCATGAGCCTCGGGGTCGGCCCTCTAACCCCCCGGCCCCGGCCCCCATCGCTCCCACCAAAGGGCAGCTCAGAGCAGAGTGTCCTGGGACGCCCAGAGCCCTGCCTATGGGCTTTGACAACCGGGAGAGAGCTGTGTCAAGTCCGAGAAATTATCATTTTCCACTCTGGGGGCACCTCCCCGGCCCCTCCGGAGGTTCTGACTGGTCTGGTGGCCCGGCCCCGGGGGCCTGCTTTCCGCCCCATTCCTCTGGAACGCCGTGCCCTGAGGACAAGGGTCCCTCTTGCTGGCATCCAGTCTGAAGCTCAGGCAGGTGAGGCTTTTGTGGGTACTTGAGACCCTCGTCCAGGTTTCACAGGGCCCCAGGGCCTTAGCCACTGGTGAGGGTTAGGTTGAGTGATAGGATTAGTTTTAGGGTTAGGTTTAGCCTTTGACAACGGGGAGAGAGCTGTGTCAAGTCCGAGGAAATCACTTTGCGCTCCTGGAGCACCTTCACCGGGCCCCAGGGCCTTCACCACTGGACCACCTCCAGCTTTTGACACCGGCCCCAACCCACTCTTCCCTTGACCGCTTCCCACAGGTCAGCTAAGTGGCCGGCCAAGCCGCCGGGCCCCCTCTTTAGGTCCCTGCCGCTGGCAGACCCGCCTGCTGGTCACCCGTGTCCCTGCCCGCGACCCTCTCTCCTGCTTACCTCACCACTTCAGGCTGTTCACCTGGCCCCGCCCCCGTGATCCCGAGACCGCCTCCAGCTGCTCACCTGGCCCCGCCCCCTCCTTGACTTGACCTGGCTCAGCTGTGGGCCTGGGCCCCACTCCTGGTTCCAGAAACCACGCCCCTGGTCCATTCGACCAATAAGCGATCAGCACCAGCCAGCCTGCCATGCTCCCAAACACAGAGGAATAGCCCCACCACTGGGATGTAAAGGCACATAGCCCTCTGCTCACAGGGTGCCTCCCAGGTCCCCAAGCGTGGGCAGACCAGCCAGCCATCCCTTCAGGACACCCAGGGGCCTCCATGAGCCTCGGGGCCGGCCCTCTAACCCCCCCGCCCCGGCCCCCATCGCTCCCACCAAAGGGCAGCTCAGAGCACAGTGTCCTGGGACGCCCAGAGCCCTGCCTATGGGCTTTGAAAACCGGGAGAGAGCTGTGTCAAGTCCGAGAAATTATCACTTTCCACTCTGGGGGCACCTCCCCGGCCCCTCCGGAGGTTCTGACTGGTCTGGTGGAACGGCCCCGGGGGCCTGCTTTCTGCCCCCTTCGAATGGAACGCCCAGCCCTGAGGACAAGGGTCCCTCTTGCTGGCATCCAGTCTGAAGCTCAGGCAGGTGAGGCTTTTGTGGGCACTTGAGACCCTCGTCCAGGTTTCACAGGGCCCCAGGGCCTTAGCCACTGGTGAGGGTTAGGTTGAGGGATAGGCTTAGTTTTAGGGTTACGGTGAGCCTTTGACAACGGGGAGAGAGCTGTGTCAAGTCCGAGAAAATCACTTTGCGCTCCTGGGGCACCTTCACCGGGCCCCAGGGCCTTCCCCACTGGACCACCTCCAGCTTTTGACACCGGCCCCAACCCACTCTTCCCTTGACCGCTTCCCGCAGGTCAGCTAAGGGGCCGGCCAAGCCGCCGGGCCCCCTCTTTAGGTCCCTGCCGCCGGCAGACCCTTCTGCTGGTCACCCGTGTCCCTGCCCGCGACCCTCTCTCCTGCTTACCTCACCACTTCAGGCTGTTCACCTGGCCCCGACCCCGTGATCCCGTGACCGCCTCCAGCTGCTCACCTGGCCCCGCCCCCTCCTTGACTTAACCTGGCTCAGCTGTGGGCCTGGGCCCGCCTCCTGGTTCCGGAAACCACGCCCCTGGTCCATTCGACCAATAAGCGATCAGCACCAGCCAGCCTGCCCTGCTCCCAAACACAGAGGAATAGCCCCACCACTGGGATGTAAAGGCACATAGCCCTCTGCTCACAGGGTGTCGCCCAGGTCCCCAAGCGTGGGCAGACCAGCCAGCCCTCCCTTCAGGACACCCAGGGGCCTCCAAGAGCCTCGGGGCCGGCCCTCTAACCCCCCCGGCCCGGCCCCCATCGCTCCCACCAAAGGGCAGCTCAGAGCAGAGTGTCCTGGGACGCCCAGAGCCCTGCCTATGGGCTTTGACAACCGGGAGAGAGCTGTGTCAAGTCCGAGAAATTATCACTTTCCACTCTGGGGGCACCTCCCCGGCCCCTCCGGAGGTTCTGACTGGTCTAGTGGCCCGGCTGCGGGGGCCTGCTTTCCGCCCCATTCGCCTGGAACGCCCTGCCCTGAGGACAAGGGTCCCTCTTGCTGGAATCCAGTCTGAAGCTCAGGCAGGTGAGGCTTTTGTGGGCACTTGAGACAATCGTCCAGGTTTCACAGGGCCCCAGGGCCTTAGCCACTGGTGAGGGTTAGGTTGAGGGATAGGCTTAGTTTTAGGGTAAGGGATAGCCTTTGACAACGGGGAGAGAGCTGTGTCAAGTCCGAGAAAATCACTTTGCGCTCCTGGGGCACCTTCACCGGGCCCCAGGGCCTTCCCCACTGGACCACCTCCAGCTTTTGACACCGGCACCAACCCACTCTTCCCTTGACCGCTTCCCGCAGGTCAGCTAAGGGGCCGGCCAAGCCGCCGGGCCCCCTCTTGAGGTCCCTGCCGCCGGCAGACCCGCCTGCTGGTCACCCGTGTCCCTGCCCGAGACCCTCTCTCCTGCTTACCTCACCACTTCAGGCTGTTCACCTGGCCCCGCCCCCTTGATCCCGTGACCGCCTCCAGCTGCTCACCTGGCCCCGCCCCCGCCTTGACTTGACCAGGCTCAGCTGTGGGCCTGGGCCCGCCTCCTGGTTCCGGAAACCACGCCCCTGGTCCATTCGACCAATGAGCGAGCAGCACCAGCCAGTCTGCCCTGCTCCCAAACACAGAGGTATAGCCCCGACCACTGGGATGTAAAGGCACATAGCCCTCTGCTCACAGGGTGCCTCCCAGGTCCCCAAGCTTGGGCAGACCAGCCAGCCCTCCCTTCAGGACACCCAGGGGCCTCCATGAGCCTCGGGGTCGGCCCTCTAACCCCCCGGCCCCGGCCCCCATCGCTCCCACCAAAGGGCAGCTCAGAGCAGAGTGTCCTGGGACGCCCAGAGCCCTGCCTATGGGCTTTGACAACCGGGAGAGAGCTGTGTCAAGTCCGAGAAATTATCATTTTCCACTCTGGGGGCACCTCCCCGGCCCCTCCGGAGGTTCTGACTGGTCTGGTGGCCCGGCCCCGGGGGCCTGCTTTCCGCCCCATTCCTCTGGAACGCCCTGCCCTGAGGACAAGGGTCCCTCTTGCTGGCATCCAGTCTGAAGCTCAGGCAGGTGAGGCTTTTGTGGGTACTTGAGACCCTCGTCCAGGTTTCACAGGGCCCCAGGGCCTTAGCCACTGGTGAGGGTTAGGTTGAGTGATAGGATTAGTTTTAGGGTTAGGTTTAGCCTTTGACAACGGGGAGAGAGCTGTGTCAAGTCCGAGGAAATCACTTTGCGCTCCTGGAGCACCTTCACCGGGCCCCAGGGCCTTCACCACTGGACCACCTCCAGCTTTTGACACCGGCCCCAACCCACTCTTCCCTTGACCGCTTCCCACAGGTCAGCTAAGTGGCCGGCCAAGCCGCCGGGCCCCCTCTTTAGGTCCCTGCCGCTGGCAGACCCGCCTGCTGGTCACCCGTGTCCCTGCCCGCGACCCTCTCTCCTGCTTACCTCACCACTTCAGGCTGTTCACCTGGCCCCGCCCCCTTGATCCCGTGACCGCCTCCAGCTGCTCACCTGGCCCCGCCCCCTCCTTGACTTGACCTGGCTCAGCTGTGGGCCTGGGCCCGCCTCCTGGTTCCAGAAACCACGCCCCTGGTCCATTCGACCAATAAGCGATCAGCACCAGCCAGCCTGCCATGCTCCCAAACACAGAGGAATAGCCCCACCACTGGGATGTAAAGGCACATAGCCCTCTGCTCACAGGGTGCCTCCCAGGTCCCCAAGCGTGGGCAGACCAGCCAGCCATCCCTTCAGGACACCCAGGGGCCTCCATGAGCCTCGGGGCCGGCCCTCTAACCCCCCCGCCCCGGCCCCCATCGCTCCCACCAAAGGGCAGCTCAGAGCAGAGTGTCCTGGGACGCCCAGAGCCCTGCCTATGGGCTTTGACAACCGGGAGAGAGCTGTGTCAAGTCCGAGAAATTATCACTTTCCACTCTGGGGGCACCTCCCCGGCCCCTCCGGAGGTTCTGACTGGTCTGGTGGCCCGGCCCCGGGGGCCTGCTTTCCGCCCCATTCCTCTGGAACGCCCTGCCCTGAGGACAAGGGTCCCTCTTGCTGGCATCCAGTCTGAAGCTCAGGCAGGTGAGGCTTTTGTGGGTACTTGAGACCCTCGTCCAGGTTTCACAGGGCCCCAGGGCCTTAGCCACTGGTGAGGGTTAGGTTGAGTGATAGGATTAGTTTTAGGGTTAGGTTTAGCCTTTGACAACGGGGAGAGAGCTGTGTCAAGTCCGAGGAAATCACTTTGCGCTCCTGGAGCACCTTCACCGGGCCCCAGGGCCTTCACCACTGGACCACCTCCAGCTTTTGACACCGGCCCCAACCCACTCTTCCCTTGACCGCTTCCCACAGGTCAGCTAAGTGGCTGGCCAAGCCGCCGGGCCCCCTCTTTAGGTCCCTGCCGCTGGCAGACCCGCCTGCTGGTCACCCGTGTCCCTGCCCGCGACCCTCTCTCCTGCTTACCTCACCACTTCAGGCTGTTCACCTGGCCCCGCCCCCGTGATCCCGTGACCGCCTCCAGCTGCTCACCTGGCCCCGCCCCCTCCTTGACTTGACCTGGCTCAGCTGTGGGCCTGGGCCCGCCTCCTGGTTCCAGAAACCACGCCCCTGGTCCATTCGACCAATAAGCGATCAGCACCAGCCAGCCTGCCATGCTCCCAAACACAGAGGAATAGCCCCACCACTGGGATGTAAAGGCACATAGCCCTCTGCTCACAGGGTGCCTCCCAGGTCCCCAAGCGTGGGCAGACCAGCCAGCCATCCCTTCAGGACACCCAGGGGCCTCCATGAGCCTCGGGGCCGGCCCTCTAACCCCCCCGCCCCGGCCCCCATCGCTCCCACCAAAGGGCAGCTCAGAGCAGAGTGTCCTGGGACGCCCAGAGCCCTGCCTATGGGCTTTGAAAACCGGGAGAGAGCTGTGTCAAGTCCGAGAAATTATCACTTTCCACTCTGGGGGCACCTCCCCGGCCCCTCCGGAGGTTCTGACTGGTCTGGTGGAACGGCCCCGGGGGCCTGCTTTCTGCCCCCTTCGAATGGAACGCCCAGCCCTGAGGACAAGGGTCCCTCTTGCTGGCATCCAGTCTGAAGCTCAGGCAGGTGAGGCTTTTGTGGGCACTTGAGACCCTCGTCCAGGTTTCACAGGGCCCCAGGGCCTTAGCCACTGGTGAGGGTTAGGTTGAGGGATAGGCTTAGTTTTAGGGTTACGGTGAGCCTTTGACAACGGGGAGAGAGCTGTGTCAAGTCCGAGAAAATCACTTTGCGCTCCTGGGGCACCTTCACCGGGCCCCAGGGCCTTCCCCACTGGACCACCTCCAGCTTTTGACACCGGCCCCAACCCACTCTTCCCTTGACCGCTTCCCGCAGGTCAGCTAAGGGGCCGGCCAAGCCGCCGGGCCCCCTCTTGAGGTCCCTGCCGCCGGCAGACCCGCCTGCTGGTCACCCGTGTCCCTGCCCGAGACCCTCTCTCCTGCTTACCTCACCACTTCAGGCTGTTCACCTGGCCCCGCCCCCTTGATCCCGTGACCGCCTCCAGCTGCTCACCTGGCCCCGCCCCCTCCTTGACATAACCTGGCTCAGCTGTGGGCCTGGGCCCGCCTCCTGGTTCCGGAAACCACGCCCCTGGTCCATTCGACCAATAAGCGATCAGCACCAGCCAGCCTGCCCTGCTCCCAAACACAGAGGAATAGCCCCACCACTGGGATGTAAAGGCACATAGCCCTCTGCTCACAGGGTGTCGCCCAGGTCCCCAAGCGTGGGCAGACCAGCCAGCCCTCCCTTCAGGACACCCAGGGGCCTCCAAGAGCCTCGGGGCCGGCCCTCTAACCCCCCCGGCCCGGCCCCCATCGCTCCCACCAAAGGGCAGCTCAGAGCAGAGTGTCCTGGGACGCCCAGAGCCCTGCCTATGGGCTTTGACAACCGGGAGAGAGCTGTGTCAAGTCCGAGAAATTATCACTTTCCACTCTGGGGGCACCTCCCCGGCCCCTCCGGAGGTTCTGACTGGTCTAGTGGCCCGGCTGCGGGGGCCTGCTTTCCGCCCCATTCGCCTGGAACGCCCTGCCCTGAGGACAAGGGTCCCTCTTGCTGGAATCCAGTCTGAAGCTCAGGCAGGTGAGGCTTTTGTGGGCACTTGAGACAATCGTCCAGGTTTCACAGGGCCCCAGGGCCTTAGCCACTGGTGAGGGTTAGGTTGAGGGATAGGCTTAGTTTTAGGGTAAGGGATAGCCTTTGACAACGGGGAGAGAGCTGTGTCAAGTCCGAGAAAATCACTTTGCGCTCCTGGGGCACCTTCACCGGGCCCCAGGGCCTTCCCCACTGGACCACCTCCAGCTTTTGACACCGGCACCAACCCACTCTTCCCTTGACCGCTTCCCGCAGGTCAGCTAAGGGGCCGGCCAAGCCGCCGGGCCCCCTCTTGAGGTCCCTGCCGCCGGCAGACCCGCCTGCTGGTCACCCGTGTCCCTGCCCGAGACCCTCTCTCCTGCTTACCTCACCACTTCAGGCTGTTCACCTGGCCCCGCCCCCTTGATCCCGTGACCGCCTCCAGCTGCTCACCTGGCCCCGCCCCCGCCTTGACTTGACCAGGCTCAGCTGTGGGCCTGGGCCCGCCTCCTGGTTCCGGAAACCACGCCCCTGGTCCATTCGACCAATGAGCGAGCAGCACCAGCCAGTCTGCCCTGCTCCCAAACACAGAGGAATAGCCCCCACCACTGGGATGTAAAGGCACATAGCCCTCTGCTCACAGGGTGCCTCCCAGGTCCCCAAGCGTGGGCAGACCAGCCAGCCCTCCCTTCAGGACACCCAGGGGCCTCCATGAGCCTCGGGGTCGGCCCTCTAACCCCCCGGCCCCGGCCCCCATCGCTCCCACCAAAGGGCAGCTCAGAGCAGAGTGTCCTGGGACGCCCAGAGCCCTGCCTATGGGCTTTGACAACCGGGAGAGAGCTGTGTCAAGTCCGAGAAATTATCATTTTCCACTCTGGGGGCACCTCCCCGGCCCCTCCGGAGGTTCTGACTGGTCTGGTGGCCCGGCCCCGGGGGCCTGCTTTCCGCCCCATTCCTCTGGAACGCCCTGCCCTGAGGACAAGGGTCCCTCTTGCTGGCATCCAGTCTGAAGCTCAGGCAGGTGAGGCTTTTGTGGGTACTTGAGACCCTCGTCCAGGTTTCACAGGGCCCCAGGGCCTTAGCCACTGGTGAGGGTTAGGTTGAGTGATAGGATTAGTTTTAGGGTTAGGTTTAGCCTTTGACAACGGGGAGAGAGCTGTGTCAAGTCCGAGGAAATCACTTTGCGCTCCTGGAGCACCTTCACCGGGCCCCAGGGCCTTCACCACTGGACCACCTCCAGCTTTTGACACCGGCCCCAACCCACTCTTCCCTTGACCGCTTCCCACAGGTCAGCTAAGTGGCCGGCCAAGCCGCCGGGCCCCCTCTTTAGGTCCCTGCCGCTGGCAGACCCGCCTGCTGGTCACCCGTGTCCCTGCCCGCGACCCTCTCTCCTGCTTACCTCACCACTTCAGGCTGTTCACCTGGCCCCGCCCCCGTGATCCCGTGACCGCCTCCAGCTGCTCACCTGGCCCCGCCCCCTCCTTGACTTGACCTGGCTCAGCTGTGGGCCTGGGCCCGCCTCCTGGTTCCAGAAACCACGCCCCTGGTCCATTCGACCAATAAGCGATCAGCACCAGCCAGCCTGCCATGCTCCCAAACACAGAGGAATAGCCCCACCACTGGGATGTAAAGGCACATAGCCCTCTGCTCACAGGGTGCCTCCCAGGTCCCCAAGCGTGGGCAGACCAGCCAGCCATCCCTTCAGGACACCCAGGGGCCTCCATGAGCCTCGGGGCCGGCCCTCTAACCCCCCCGCCCCGGCCCCCATCGCTCCCACCAAAGGGCAGCTCAGAGCAGAGTGTCCTGGGACGCCCAGAGCCCTGCCTATGGGCTTTGAAAACCGGGAGAGAGCTGTGTCAAGTCCGAGAAATTATCACTTTCCACTCTGGGGGCACCTCCCCGGCCCCTCCGGAGGTTCTGACTGGTCTGGTGGAACGGCCCCGGGGGCCTGCTTTCTGCCCCCTTCGAATGGAACGCCCAGCCCTGAGGACAAGGGTCCCTCTTGCTGGCATCCAGTCTGAAGCTCAGGCAGGTGAGGCTTTTGTGGGCACTTGAGACCCTCGTCCAGGTTTCACAGGGCCCCAGGGCCTTAGCCACTGGTGAGGGTTAGGTTGAGGGATAGGCTTAGTTTTAGGGTTACGGTGAGCCTTTGACAACGGGGAGAGAGCTGTGTCAAGTCCGAGAAAATCACTTTGCGCTCCTGGGGCACTTTCACCGGGCCCCAGGGCCTTCCCCACTGGACCACCTCCAGCTTTAGACACCGGCCCCAACCCACTCTTCCCTTGACCGCTTCCCGCAGGTCAGCTAAGGGGCCGGCCAAGCCGCCGGGCCCCCTCTTTAGGTCCCTGCCGCCGGCAGACCCTTCTGCTGGTCACCCGTGTCCCTGCCCGCGACCCTCTCTCCTGCTTACCTCACCACTTCAGGCTGTTCACCTGGCCCCGACCCCGTGATCCCGTGACCGCCTCCAGCTGCTCACCTGGCCCCGCCCCCTCCTTGACTTAACCTGGCTCAGCTGTGTGCCTGGGCCCGCCTCCTGGTTCCGGAAACCACGCCCCTGGTCCATTCGACCAATAAGCGATCAGCACCAGCCAGCCTGCCCTGCTCCCAAACACAGAGGAATAGCCCCACCACTGGGATGTAAAGGCACATAGCCCTCTGCTCACAGGGTGTCGCCCAGGTCCCCAAGCGTGGGCAGACCAGCCAGCCCTCCCTTCAGGACACCCAGGGGCCTCCAAGAGCCTCGGGGCCGGCCCTCTAACCCCCCCGGCCCGGCCCCCAGCGCTCCCACCAAAGGGCAGCTCAGAGCAGAGTGTCCTGGGACGCCCAGAGCCCTGCCTATGGGCTTTGACAACCGGGAGAGAGCTGTGTCAAGTCCGAGAAATTATCACTTTCCACTCTGGGGGCACCTCCCCGGCCCCTCCGGAGGTTCTGACTGGTCTAGTGGCCCGGCCGCGGGGGCCTGCTTTCCGCCCCATTCGCCTGGAACGCCCTGCCCTGAGGACAAGGGTCCCTCTTGCTGGAATCCAGTCTGAAGCTCAGGCAGGTGAGGCTTTTGTGGGCACTTGAGACAATCGTCCAGGTTTCACAGGGCCCCAGGGCCTTAGCCACTGGTGAGGGTTAGGTTGAGGGATAGGCTTATTTTTAGGGTAAGGGATAGCCTTTGACAACGGGGAGAGAGCTGTGTCAAGTCCGAGAAAATCACTTTGCGCTCCTGGGGCACCTTCACCGGGCCCCAGGGCCTTCCCCACTGGACCACCTCCAGCTTTTGACACCGGCACCAACCCACTCTTCCCTTGACCGCTTCCCGCAGGTCAGCTAAGGGGCCGGCCAAGCCGCCGGGCCCCCTCTTGAGGTCCCTGCCGCCGGCAGACCCGCCTGCTGGTCACCCGTGTCCCTGCCCGAGACCCTCTCTCCTGCTTACCTCACCACTTCAGGCTGTTCACCTGGCCCCGCCCCCTTGATCCCGTGACCGCCTCCAGCTGCTCACCTGGCCCCGCCCCCGCCTTGACTTGACCAGGCTCAGCTGTGGGCCTGGGCCCGCCTCCTGGTTCCGGAAACCACGCCCCTGGTCCATTCGACCAATGAGCGAGCAGCACCAGCCAGTCTGCCCTGCTCCCAAACACAGAGGAATAGCCCCCACCACTGGGATGTAAAGGCACATAGCCCTCTGCTCACAGGGTGCCTCCCAGGTCCCCAAGCTTGGGCAGACCAGCCAGCCCTCCCTTCAGGACACCCAGGGGCCTCCATGAGCCTCGGGGTCGGCCCTCTAACCCCCCGGCCCCGGCCCCCATCGCTCCCACCAAAGGGCAGCTCAGAGCAGAGTGTCCTGGGACGCCCAGAGCCCTGCCTATGGGCTTTGACAACCCGGAGAGAGCTGTGTCAAGTCCGAGAAATTATCATTTTCCACTCTGGGGGCACCTCCCCGGCCCCTCCGGAGGTTCTGACTGGTCTGGTGGCCCGGCCCCGGGGGCCTGCTTTCCGCCCCATTCCTCTGGAACGCCCTGCCCTGAGGACAAGGGTCCCTCTTGCTGGCATCCAGTCTGAAGCTCAGGCAGGTGAGGCTTTTGTGGGCACTTGAGACCCTCGTCCAGGTTTCACAGGGCCCCAGGGCCTTAGCCACTGGTGAGGGTTAGGTTGAGGGATAGGCTTAGTTTTAGGGTTACGGTGAGCCTTTGACAACGGGGAGAGAGATGTGTCAAGTCCGAGAAAATCACTTTGCGCTCCTGGGGCACCTTCACCGGGCCCCAGGGCCTTCCCCACTGGACCACCTCCAGCTTTTGACACCGGCCCCAACCCACTCTTCCCTTGACCGCTTCCCGCAGGTCAGCTAAGGGGCCGGCCAAGCCGCCGGGCCCCCTCTTTAGGTCCCTGCCGCTGGCAGACCCGCCTGCTGGTCACTCATGTCCCTGCCCGCGACCCTCTCTCCTGCTTACCTCACCACTTCAGGCTGTTCACCTGGCCCCGCCTCCCTGATCCCGTTACTGCCTCCAGCTGCTCACCTGGCCCTGCCACCGCCTTGACTTTAAATGGCTCAGCTGTGGGCCTAAGCCCGCCTCCTGGTTCCGGAAACCACGCCCCTGGTCCATTCGACCAATGAGCGAGCAGCACCAGCCAGTCTGCCCTGCTCCCAAACACAGAGGAATAGCCCGCACCACTGACTGGGATGTAAAGGCACATAGCCCTCTGCTCACAGGGTGCCTCCCAGGTCCCCAAGCGTGGGCAGACCAGCCAGCCATCCCTTCAGGACACCCAGGGTCCTCCAGGAGCCTCGGGGCCGGCCCTCTAACCCCCCCGTCCCGTCCCCCATCGCTCCCACCAAAGGGCAGCTCAGAGCAGAGTGTCCTGGGACGCCCAGAGCCCTGCCTATGGGCTTTGACAACTGGGAGAGAGCTGTGTCAAGTCCGAGAAATTATCACTTTCCACTCTGGGGGCACCTCCCCGACCCCTCCGGAGGTTCTGACTGGTCTGGTGGCCCAGCCCCGGGGGCCTGCTTTCCGCCCCATTGGCCTGGAACACCCTGCCCTGAGGACAAGGGTCCCTCTTGCTGGCATCCAGTCTGAAGCTCAGGCAGGTGAGGCTTTTGTGGGCACTTGAGACCCTCGTCCAGGTTTCACAGGGCCCCAGGGCCTTAGCCACTGGTGAGGGTTAGGTTGAGGGATAGGCTTAGTTTTAGGGTTACGGTGAGCCTTTGACAACGGGGAGAGAGCTGTGTCAAGTCCGAGAAAATCACTTTGCGCTCCTGGGGCACCTTCACCGGGCCCCAGGGCCTTCCCCACTGGACCACCTCCAGCTTTTGACACCGGCCCCAACCCACTCTTCCCTTGACCGCTTCCCGCAGGTCAGCTAAGGGGCCGGCCAAGCCGCCGGGCCCCCTCTTTAGGTCCCTGCCGCCGGCAGACCCGCCTGCTGGTCACCCGTGTCCCTGCCGGCGACCCTCTCTCCTGCTTACCTCACCACTTCAGGCTGTTCACCTGGCCCCGCCCCCTTGATCCCGTGACCGCCTCCAGCTGCTCACCTGGCCCCGCCCCCGCCTTGACTTGACCTGGCTCAGCTGTGGGCCTGGGCCCGCCTCCTGGTTCCGGAAACCACGCCCCTGGTCCATTCGACCAATGAGCGAGCAGCACCAGCCAGTCTGCCCTGCTCCCAAACACAGAGGAATAGCCCCCACCACTGGGATGTAAAGGCACATAGCCCTCTGCTCACAGGGTGCCTCCCAGGTCCCCAAGCGTGGGCAGACCAGCCAGCCATCCCTTCAGGACACCCAGGGTCCTCCATGAGCCTCGGGGCCGGCCCTCTAACCCCCCCGCCCCGGCCCCCATCGCTCCCACCAAAGGGCAGCTGAGAGGAGAGTGTCCTGGGACGCCCAGAGCCCTGCCTATGGGCTTTGACAACCGGGAGAGAGCTGTGTCAAGTCCGAGAAATTATCACTTTCCACTCTGGGGGCACCTGCCCGGCCCCTCCGGAGGTTCTGACTGGTCTGGTGGCCCGGCCCCGGGAGCCTGCTTTCCGCCCCATTCGCCTGGAACGCCCTGCCCTGAGGACAAGGGTCCCTCTTGCTGGCATCCAGTCTGAAGCTCAGGCAGGTGAGGCTTTTGTGGGCACTTGAGACCCTCGTCCAGGTTTCACAGGGCCCCAGGGCCTTAGCCACTGGTTAGGGTTAGGTTGAGGAATAGGCTTAGTTTTAGGGTTAGGGTTAGCCTTTGACAACGGGGAGAGAGCTGTGTCAAGTCCGAGAAAATCACTTTGCGCTCCTGGGGCACCTTCACCGGGCCCCAGGGCCTTCACCACTGGACCACCTCCAGCTTTTGACACCGGCCCCAACCCACTCTTCCCTTGACCGCTTCCCGCAGGTCAGCTAAGGGGCCGGCCAAGCCGCCGGGCCCCCGCTTTAGGTCCCTGCCGCCGGCAGACCCGCCTGCTGGTCACCCGTGTCCCTGCCCGCGACCCTCTCTCCTGCTTACCTCACCACTTCAGGCTGTTCACCTGGCCCCGCCCCCTTGATCCAGTGACTGCCTCCAGCTGCTCACCTGGCCCCGCCCCCGCCTTGACTTCACCTGGCTCAGCTGTGGGCCTGGGCCCGCCTCCTGGTTCCGGAAACCACGCCCCTGGTCCATTCGACCAATGAGCGAGCAGCACCAGCCAGTCTGACCTGCTCCCAAACACAGAGGAATAGCCCCCACCACTGGGATGTAAAGGCACATATCCCTCTGCTCACAGGGTGCCTCCCAGGTCCCCAAGCGTGGGCAGACCAGCCAGCCCTCCCTTCAGGACACCCAGGGGCCTCCAAGAGCCTCGGGGCCGGCCCTCTAACCCCCCCGGCCCGGCCCCCATCGCTCCCACCAAAGGGCAGCTCAGAGCAGAGTGTCCTGGGACGCCCAGAGCCCTGCCTATGGGCTTTGACAACCGGGAGAGAGCTGTGTCAAGTCCGAGAAATTATCACTTTCCACTCTGGGGGCACCTCCCCGGCCCCTCCGGAGGTTCTGACTGGTCTAGTGGCCCGGCCGCGGGGGCCTGCTTTCCGCCCCATTCGCCTGGAACGCCCTTCCCTGAGGACAAGGGTCCCTCTTGCTGGAATCCAGTCTGAAGCTCAGGCAGGTGAGGCTTTTGTGGGCACTTGAGACAATCGTCCAGGTTTCACAGGTCCCCAGGGCCTTAGCCACTGGTGAGGGTTAGGTTGAGGGATAGGCTTAGTTTTAGGGTAAGGGATAGCCTTTGACAACCGGGAGAGAGCTGTGTCAAGTCCGAGAAAATCACTTTGCGCTCCTAGGGCACCTTCACCGGGCCCCAGGGCCTTCCCCACTGGACCACCTCCAGCTTTTGACACCGGCACCAACCCACTCTTCCCTTGACCGCTTCCCGCAGGTCAGCTAAGGGGCCGGCCAAGCCGCCGGGCCCCCTCTTTAGGTCCCTGCCGCCGGCAGACCCGCCTGCTGGTCACCCGTGTCCCTGCCCGAGACCCTCTCTCCTGCTTACCTCACCACTTCAGGCTGTTCACCTGGCCCCGCCCCCTTGATCCCGTGACCGCCTCCAGCTGCTCACCTGGCCCCGCCCCCGCCTTGACTTGACCAGGCTCAGCTGTGGGCCTGGGCCCGCCTCCTGGTTCCGGAAACCACGCCCCTGGTCCATTCGACCAATGAGCGAGCAGCACCAGCCAGTCTGCCCTGCTCCCAAACACAGAGGAATAGCCCCCACCACTGGGATGTAAAGGCACATAGCCCTCTGCTCACAGGGTGCCTCCCAGGTCCCCAAGCTTGGGCAGACCAGCCAGCCCTCCCTTCAGGACACCCAGGGGCCTCCATGAGCCTCGGGGTCGGCCCTCTAACCCCCCGGCCCCGGCCCCCATCGCTCCCACCAAAGGGCAGCTCAGAGCAGAGTGTCCTGGGATGCCCAGAGCCCTGCCTATGGGCTTTGACAACCGGGAGAGAGCTGTGTCAAGTCCGAGAAATTATCATTTTCCACTCTGGGGGCACCTCCCCGGCCCCTCCGGAGGTTCTGACTGGTCTGGTGGCCCGGCCCCGGGGGCCTGCTTTCCGCCCCATTCCCCTGGAACGCCCTGCCCTGAGGACAAGGGTCCCTCTTGCTGGCATCCAGTCTGAAGCTCAGGCAGGTGAGGCTTTTTTGGGTACTTGAGACCCTCGTCCAGGTTTCACAGGGCCCCAGGGCCTTAGCCACTGGTGAGGGTTAGGTTGAGTGATAGGATTAGTTTTAGGGTTAGGTTTAGCCTTTGACAACGGGGAGAGAGCTGAGTCAAGTCCGAGGAAATCACTTTGCGCTCCTGGAGCACCTTCACCGGGCCCCAGGGCCTTCACCACTGGACCACCTCCAGCTTTTGACACCGGCCCCAACCCACTCTTCCCTTGACCGCTTCCCGCAGGTCAGCTAAGTGGCCGGCCAAGCCGCCGGGCCCCCTCTTTAGGTTCCTGCCGCTGGCAGACCCGCCTGCTGGTCACCCGTGTCCCTGCCCGCGACCCTCTCTCCTGCTTACCTCACCACTTCAGGCTGTTCACCTGGCCCCGCCCCCGTGATCCCGTGACCGCCTCCAGCTGCTCACCTGGCCCCGCCCTCTCCTTGACTTGACCTGGCTCAGCTGTGGGCCTGGGCCCGCCTCCTGGCTCCAGAAACCACGCCCCTGGTCCATTCGACCAATAAGCGATCAGCACCAGCCAGCCTGCCCTGCTCCCAAACAGAGAGGAATAGCCCCACCACTGGGATGTAAAGGCACATAGCCCTCTGCTCACAGGGTGCCTCCCAGGTCCCCAAGCGTGGGCAGACCAGCCAGCCATCCCTTCAGGACACCCAGGGGCCTCCATGAGCCTCGGGGCCGGCCCTCTAACCCCCCCGCCCCGGCCCCCATCGCTCCCACCAAAGGGCAGTTCAGAGCAGAGTGTCCTGGGACGCCCAGAGCCCTGCCTATGGGCTTTGAAAACCGGGAGAGAGCTGTGTCAAGTCCGAGAAATTATCACTTTCCACTCTGGGGGCACCTCCCCGGCCCCTCCGGAGGTTCTGACTGGTCTGGTGGAACGGCCCCGGGGGCCTGCTTTCTGCCCCCTTCGAATGGAACGCCCAGCCCTGAGGACAAGGGTCCCTCTTGCTGGCATCCAGTCTGAAGCTCAGGCAGGTGAGGCTTTTGTGGGCACTTGAGACCCTCGTCCAGGTTTCACAGGGCCCCAGGGCCTTAGCCAATGGTGAGGGTTAGGTTGAGGGATAGGCTTAGTTTTAGGGTTACGGTGAGCCTTTGACAACGGGGAGAGAGCTGTGTCAAGTCCGAGAAAATCACTTTGCGCTCCTGGGGCACCTTCACCGGGCCCCAGGGCCTTCCCCACTGGACCACCTCCAGCTTTTGATACCAGCCCCAACCCACTCTTCCCTTGACCGCTTCCCGCAGGTCAGCTAAGGGGCCGGCCAAGCCGCCGGGCCCCCTCTTTAGGTCCCTGCCGCCGGCAGACCCGCCTGCTGGTCACCCGTGTCCCTGCCCGCGACCCTCTCTCCTGCTTACCTCACCACTTCAGGCTGTTCACCTGGCCCCGCCCCCTTGATCCCGTGACCGCCTCCAGCTGCTCACCTGGCCCCGCCCCCGCCTTGACTTGACCTGGCTCAGCTGTGGGCCTGGGCCCGCCTCCTGGTTCCGGAAACCACGCCCCTGGTCCATTCGACCAATGAGCGAGCAGCACCAGCCAGTCTGCCCTGCTCCCAAACACAGAGGAATAGCCCCCACCACTGGGATGTAAAGGCACATAGCCCTCTGCTCACAGGGTGCCTCCCAGGTCCCCAAGCGTGGGCAGACCAGCCAGCCATCCCTTCAGGACACCCAGGGTCCTCCATGAGCCTCGGGGCCGGCCCTCTAACCCCCCCGCCCCGGCCCCCATCGCTCCCACCAAAGGGCAGCTGAGAGGAGAGTGTCCTGGGACGCCCAGAGCCCTGCCTATGGGCTTTGACAACCGGGAGAGAGCTGTGTCAAGTCCGAGAAATTATCACTTTCCACTCTGGGGGCACCTGCCCGGCCCCTCCGGAGGTTCTGACTGGTCTGGTGGCCCGGCCCCGGGGGCCTGCTTTCCGCCCCATTCGCCTGGAACGCCCTGCCTTGAGGACAAGGGTCCCTCTTGCTGGCATCCAGTCTGAAGCTCAGGCAGGTGAGGCTTTTGTGGGCACTTGAGACCCTCGTCCAGGTTTCACAGGGCCCCAGGGCCTTAGCCACTGGTTAGGGTTAGGTTGAGGAATAGGCTTAGTTTTAGGGTTAGGGTTAGCCTTTGACAACGGGGAGAGAGCTGTGTCAAGTCCGAGAAAATCACTTTGCGCTCCTGGGGCACCTTCACCGGGCCCCAGGGCCTTCACCACTGGACCACCTCCAGCTTTTGACACCGGCCCCAACCCACTCTTCCCTTGACCGCTTCCCGCAGGTCAGCTAAGGGGCCGGCCAAGCCGCCGGGCCCCCGCTTTAGGTCCCTGCCGCCGGCAGACCCGCCTGCTGGTCACCCGTGTCCCTGCCCGCGACCCTCTCTCCTGCTTACCTCACCACTTCAGGCTGTTCACCTGGCCCCGCCCCCTTGATCCAGTGACTGCCTCCAGCTGCTCACCTGGCCCCGCCCCCGCCTTGACTTCACCTGGCTCAGCTGTGGGCCTGGGCCCGCCTCCTGGTTCCGGAAACCACGCCCCTGGTCCATTCGACCAATGAGCGAGCAGCACCAGCCAGTCTGACCTGCTCCCAAACACAGAGGAATAGCCCCCACCACTGGGATGTAAAGGCACATATCCCTCTGCTCACAGGGTGCCTCCCAGGTCCCCAAGCGTGGGCAGACCAGCCAGCCCTCCCTTCAGGACACCCAGGGGCCTCCAAGAGCCTCGGGGCCGGCCCTCTAACCCCCCCGGCCCGGCCCCCATCGCTCCCACCAAAGGGCAGCTCAGAGCAGAGTGTCCTGGGACGCCCAGAGCCCTGCCTATGGGCTTTGACAACCGGGAGAGAGCTGTGTCAAGTCCGAGAAATTATCACTTTCCACTCTGGGGGCACCTTCCCGGCCCCTCCGGAGGTTCTGACTGGTCTAGTGGCCCGGCCGCGGGGGCCTGCTTTCCGCCCCATTCGCCTGGAACGCCCTGCCCTGAGGACAAGGGTCCCTCTTGCTGGAATCCAGTCTGAAGCTCAGGGAGGTGAGGCTTTTGTGGGCACTTGAGACAATCGTCCAGGTTTCACAGGTCCCCAGGGCCTTAGCCACTGGTGAGGGTTAGGTTGAGGGATAGGCTTAGTTTTAGGGTAAGGGATAGCCTTTGACAACCGGGAGAGAGCTGTGTCAAGTCTGAGAAAATCACTTTGCGCTCCTAGGGCACCTTCACCGGGCCCCAGGGCCTTCCCCACTGGACCACCTCCAGCTTTTGACACCGGCACCAACCCACTCTTCCCTTGACCGCTTCCCGCAGGTCAGCTAAGGGGCCGGCCAAGCCGCCGGGCCCCCTCTTTAGGTCCCTGCCGCCGGCAGACCCGCCTGCTGGTCACCCGTGTCCCTGCCCGAGACCCTCTCTCCTGCTTACCTCACCACTTCAGGCTGTTCACCTGGCCCCGCCCCCTTGATCCCGTGACCGCCTCCAGCTGCTCACCTGGCCCCGCCCCCGCCTTGACTTGACCAGGCTCAGCTGTGGGCCTGGGCCCGCCTCCTGGTTCCGGAAACCACGCCCCTGGTCCATTCGACCAATGAGCGAGCAGCACCAGCCAGTCTGCCCTGCTCCCAAACACAGAGGAATAGCCCCCACCACTGGGATGTAAAGGCACATAGCCCTCTGCTCACAGGGTGCCTCCCAGGTCCCCAAGCTTGGGCAGACCAGCCAGCCCTCCCTTCAGGACACCCAGGGGCCTCCATGAGCCTCGGGGTCGGCCCTCTAACCCCCCGGCCCCGGCCCCCATCGCTCCCACCAAAGGGCAGCTCAGAGCAGAGTGTCCTGGGATGCGCAGAGCCCTGCCTATGGGCTTTGACAACCGGGAGAGAGCTGTGTCAAGTCCGAGAAATTATCATTTTCCACTCTGGGGGCACCTCCCCGGCCCCTCCGGAGGTTCCGACTGGTCTGGTGGAACGGCCCCGGGGGCCTGCTTTCCGCCCCATTCCCCTAGAACGCCCTGCCCTGAGGACAAGGGTCCCTCTTGCTCGCATCCAGTCTGAAGCTCAGGCAGGTGAGGCTTTTGTGGGTACTTGAGACCCTCGTCCAGGTTTCACAGGGCCCCAGGGCCTTAGCCACTGGTGAGGGTTAGTTTGAGTGATAGGATTAGTTTTAGGGTTAGGTTTAGCCTTTGACAACGGGGAGAGAGCTGTGTCAAGTCAGAGGAAATCACTTTGCGCTCCTGGAGCACCTTCACCAGGCCCCAGGGCCTTCACCACTGGACCACCTCCAGCTTTTGACACCGGCCCCAACCCACTCTTCCCTTGACCGCTTCCCGCAGGTCAGCTAAGTGGCCGGCCAAGCCGCCGGGCCCCCTCTTTAGGTCCCTGCCGCTGGCAGACCCGCCTGCTGGTCACCCGTGTCCCTGCCCGCGACCCTCTCTCCTGCTTACCTCACCACTTCAGGCTGTTCACCTGGCCCCGCCCCCGTGATCCCGTGACCGCCTCCAGCTGCTCACCTGGCCCCGCCCCCTCCTTGACTTGACCTGGCTCAGCTGTGGGCCTGGGCCCGCCTCCTGGTTCCAGAAACCACGCCCCTGGTCCATTCGACCAATAAGCGATCAGCACCAGCCAGCCTGCCCTGCTCCCAAACACAGAGGAATAGCCCCACCACTGGGATGTAAAGGCACATAGCCCTCTGCTCACAGGGTGCCTCCCAGGTCCCCAAGCGTGGGCAGACCAGCCAGCCATCCCTTCAGGACACCCAGGGGCCTCCATGAGCCTCGGGGCCGGCCCTCTAACCCCCCCGCCCCGGCCCCCATGGCTCCCACCAAAGGGCAGCTCAGAGCAGAGTGTCCTGGGACGCCCAGAGCCCTGCCTATGGGCTTTGAAAACCGGGAGAGAGCTGTGTCAAGTCCGAGAAATTATCACTTTCCACTCTGGGGGCACCTCCCCGGCCCCTCCGGAGGTTCTGACTGGTCTGGTGGAACGGCCCCGGGGGCCTGCTTTCTGCCCCCTTCGAATGGAACGCCCAGCCCTGAGGACAAGGGTCCCTCTTGCTGGCATCCAGTCTGAAGCTCAGGCAGGTGAGGCTTTTGTGGGCACTTGAGACCCTCGTCCAGGTTTCACAGGTCCCCAGGGCCTTAGCCACTGGTGAGGGTTAGGTTGAGGGATAGGCTTAGTTTTAGGGTTACGGTGAGCCTTTGACAATGGGGAGAGAGCTGTGTCAAGTCCGAGAAAATCACTTTGCGCTCCTGGGGCACCTTCACCGGGCCCCAGGGCCTTCCCCACTGGACCACCTCCAGCTTTTGACACCGGCCCCAACCCACTCTTCCCTTGACCGCTTCCCGCAGGTCAGCTAAGGGGCCGGCCAAGCCGCCGGGCCCCCTCTTTAGGTCCCTGCCGCCGGCAGACCCGCCTGCTGGTCACCCGTGTCCCTGCCCGCGACCCTCTCTCCTGCTTACCTCACCACTTCAGGCTGTTCACCTGGCCCCGCCCCCTTGATCCCGTGACCGCCTCCAGCTGCTCACCTGGCCCCGCCCCCGCCTTGACTTGACCTGGCTCAGCTGTGGGCCTGGGCCCGCCTCCTGGTTCCGGAAACCACGCCCCTGGTCCATTCGACCAATGAGCGAGCAGCACCAGCCAGTCTGCCCTGCTCCCAAACACAGAGGAATAGCCCCCACCACTGGGATGTAAAGGCACATAGCCCTCTGCTCACAGGGTGCCTCCCAGGTCCCCAAGCGTGGGCAGACCAGCCAGCCATCCCTTCAGGACACCCAGGGTCCTCCATGAGCCTCGGGGCCGGCCCTCTAACCCCCCCGCCCCGGCCCCCATCGCTCCCACCAAAGGGCAGCTGAGAGGAGAGTGTCCTGGGACGCCCAGAGCCCTGCCTATGGGCTTTGACAACCGGGAGAGAGCTGTGTCAAGTCCGAGAAATTATCACTTTCCACTCTGGGGGCACCTGCCCGGCCCCTCCGGAGGTTCTGACTGGTCTGGTGGCCCGGCCCCGGGGGCCTGCTTTCTGCCCCCTTCGAATGGAACGCCCAGCCCTGAGGACAAGGGTCCCTCTTGCTGGCATCCAGTCTGAAGCTCAGGCAGGTGAGGCTTTTGTGGGCACTTGAGACCCTCGTCCAGGTTTCACAGGGCCCCAGGGCCTTAGCCACTGGTGAGGGTTAGGTTGAGGGATAGGCTTAGTTTTAGGGTTACGGTGAGCCTTTGACAACGGGGAGAGAGCTGTGTCAAGTCCGAGAAAATCACTTTGCGCTCCTGGGGCACCTTCACCGGGCCCCAGGGCCTTCCCCACTGGACCACCTCCAGCTTTTGACACCGGCCCCAACCCACTCTTCCCTTGACCGCTTCCCGCAGGTCAGCTAAGGGGCCGGCCAAGGCGCCGGGCCCCCTCTTTAGGTCCCTGCCGCCGGCAGACCCGCCTGCTGCTCACCCGTGTCCCTGCCCGCGACCCTCTCTCCTGCTTACCTCACCACTTCAGGCTGTTCACCTGGCCCCGCCCCCTTGATCCCGTGACCGCCTCCAGCTGCTCACCTGGCCCCGCCCCCGCCTTGACTTGACCTGGCTCAGCTGTGGGCCTGGGCCCGCCTCCTGGTTCCGGAAACCACGCCCCTGGTCCATTCGACCAATGAGCGAGCAGCACCAGCCAGTCTGCCCTGCTCCCAAACACAGAGGAATAGCCCCCACCACTGGGATGTAAAGGCACATAGCCCTCTGCTCACAGGGTGCCTCCCAGGTCCCCAAGCTTGGGCAGACCAGCCAGCCCTCCCTTCAGGACACCCAGGGGCCTCCATGAGCCTCGGGGTCGGCCCTCTAACCCCCCGGCCCCGGCCCCCATCGCTCCCACCAAAGGGCAGCTCAGAGCAGAGTGTCCTGGGACGCCCAGAGCCCTGCCTATGGGCTTTGACAACCGGGAGAGAGCTGTGTCAAGTCCGAGAAATTATCATTTTCCACTCTGGGGGCACCTCCCCGGCCCCTCCGGAGGTTCTGACTGGTCTGGTGGCCCGGCCCCGGGGGCCTGCTTTCCGCCCCATTCCTCTGGAACGCCCTGCCATGAGGACAAGGGTCCCTCTTGCTTGCATCCAGTCTGAAGCTCAGGCAGGTGAGGCTTTTGTGGGCACTTTAGACCCTCGTCCAGGTTTCACAGGGCCCCAGGGCCTGAGCCACTGGTGAGGGTTAGGTTGAGGTATAGGCTTAGTTTTAGGTTTAGGGTGAGCCTTTGACAACGGGGAGAGAGCTGTGTCAAGTCCGAGAAAATCACTTTGCGCTCCTGGGGCACCTTCACCGGGCCCCAGGGCCTTCCCCACTGGACCTCCTCCAGCTTTTGACACCGGCCCCAACCCACTCTTCCCTTGACCGCTTCCCGCAGGTCAGCTAAGGGGCCGGCCAAGCCGCCGGGCCCCCTCTTTAGGTCCCTGCCGCTGGCAGACCCGCCTGCTGGTCACCCGTGTCCCTGCCCGCGACCCTCTCTCCTGCTTACCTCACCACTTCAGGCTGTTCACCTGGCCCCGCCCCCTTGATCCCGTGACCGCCTCCAGCTGCTCACCTGGCCCCGCCCCCGCCTTGACTTGACCTGGCTCAGCTGTGGGCCTGGGCCCGCCTCCTGGTTCCGGAAACCACGCCCCTGGTCCATTCGACCAATGAGCGAGCAGCACCAGCCAGTCTGCCCTGCTCCCAAACACAGAGGAATAGCCCCCACCACTGGGATGTAAAGGCACATAGCCCTCTGCTCACAGGGTGCCTCCCAGGTCCCCAAGCGTGGGCAGACCAGCCAGCCCTCACTTCAGGACACCCAGGGTCCTCCATGAGCCTCGGGGCCGGCCCTCTAACCTCCCCGCCCCGGCCCACATCGCTCCCACCAAAGGGCAGCTCAGAGCCGAGTGTCCTGGGACGCCCAGAGCCCTGCCTATGGGCTTTGACAACCGGGAGAGAGCTGTGTCAAGTTCAAGAAATTATCACTTTCCACTCTGGGGGCACCTCCCCGGCCCCTCCGGAGGTTCTGACTGGTCTGGTGGAACGGCCCCGGGGGCCTGCTTTCCGCCCCATTCGCCTGGAACGCCCTGCCCTGAGGACAAGGGTCCCTCTTGCTGGAATCCAGTCTGAAGCTCACGCAGGTGAGGCTTTTGTGGGCCCTTGAGACCCTCGTCCAGGTTTCACAGGGCCCCAGGGCCTTAGCCACTTGTGAGGGTTAGGTTGAGGGATAGGCTTAGTTTTAGGGTTAGGGTTAGCCTTTGACAACGGGGAGAGAGCTGTGTCAAGTCCGAGAAAATCACTTTGCGCTCCTCGGGAACCTTCACCGGGCCACAGGGCCTTCCCCACTAGACCACCTCCAGCTTTTGACACCGGCCCCAACCCACTCTTCCCTTGACCGCTTCCCGTGAGTCAGCTAAGCGCCCGGCCAAGCCGCCGGCCCCCTCTTTAGGTCCCTGCGGCTGGCAGACCCGCCTGCCGGTCACCCGTGTCCCTGCCCGCGACCCTCTCTCCTGCTTACCTCACCACTTCAGGCTGTTCACCTGGCCCCGCCCCCTTGATCACGTGACCACCTCCAGCTGCTCACCTGGCCCCGCCCCCTCCTTGACTTGACCAGGCTCAGCTGTGGGCCTGGGCCCGCCTCCTGGTTCCGGAAACCACGCCCCTGGTCCATTCGACCAATGAGCAAGCAGCACCAGCCAGTCTGCCCTGCTCCCAAACACAGAGGAATAGCCCCCACCACTGGGATGTAAAGGCACATAGCCCTCTGCTCACAGGGTGCCTCCCAGGTCCCCAAGCGTGGGCAGACCAGCCAGCCCTCCCTTCAGGACACACACGAGCCTCCATGAGCCTCGGGGCCGACCCTCTATCCACCCCCCCCACCCCGGCCCCCATCGCTCCCACCAAAGGGCAGCTCACAGCAGAGTGTCCTGGGAATCCCACAGGCCTGCCTATGGGCTTTGACAACCGGGAGAGAGCTCTGTCAAATCCGAGAAAAATCACTTTCCACTCTGGGGGCACCTCCCCGGCCCCTCGGGATGTTCTTACTGGTCTGGTGCCCGGTCCCCGGGGGCCTGCTTTCTGCCCCATTCGCCTGGAACGCCCTGCCCTGAGGACAAGGGTCCCTCTTGCTGGCATCCAGTCTGAAGCTCAGGCAGGTGAGGCTTTTGTGGGCACTTGAGACCCTCTTCCAGGTTTCACAGGGCCCCAGGGCGGTAGCCACTGGTGAGGGTTAGGTTGAGGGATAGGCTTAGTTTTAGGGTTAGGGTTAGCCTTTGACAATGGTGAGAGAGCTGTGTCAGGTCCAAGAAAATCACTTTCCACTATGGGGGCACCTTCTCCTGTAAAATATGGTTGAAAGATAATATTCCCTACTTTCTTAGGTTGATTACATTGTTTAGGAAGTTGTTTGTACATGTGGGCAATGCTTATGCTTGGACAAGAAGGCCTAATATAGGAATGTAGAAGAAATCATGAATAATTCATTGTAATAATCGTAAATAAATGAGAACTCTCATAGAATATGTAGAAAACACTATTCCTAGGAAGTTGTTAATGCAGAAAGTTATCTAAGATCCAGGAAATTTTTAATTACTGTAAAGAGCACATTGAACAGTGTATGAAACCTCTATTATTTACTTACAGTAGTCTAGAGCTGTAAATGTGTATCATACAAGGCTTGAAAGAGGGAAATATGCACAATTAATCAGTTATGGAAAACCTCATAGCAATGTAGCATTGAACTCTAAACCGTAGTTGAGGGAAAATGTTTCCTAGATTCTCAGGTTCATTACAGTATTTATGAAGTATTTTGTTCTTGTGGGCAATGTTTTTACTTGGACAAGAAGGCCTTATACAGGAAACTTCAAGAAAACATGAATAATTCAGAAGTAATAACAGTAAATAGATGAGAACTCTAATAGAACATGTAGAAGACACTTCTCCAAGTCAGTTGTTAGTATAGAAAAAGTATCGAAGATCCGGGAAATCTTTAATTAGAGTTAAGAGCACATTAAACAGTGTATGAAACCTCTTTTATTTACTTAAAGGAGCCTAGAACTATAAATGTGTGTCATACAAGGAATAATATCCTTGAAATAGAGAAATAAGCACATTTAAGCAGCTTTGGAAAGCCTTAGACTTCACTGCAATGTAGCTTTAAACCCTATAACATAGTTGAGATACAATGTTCCCGACATTCTCAGGTTCATAACAGTTTGTCGGAAGTTGTTTGTACCTGTGGGCAATGGTTATACTTGGACAACAATGCCTCATATAGGAAACTACAGGAAAACATGAGTCATTCATAAAAATAACATTAAGTAGATGAGAACATGCATAGAACATGTAGAACACACTTTTCCAAGTCAGTTGTTAGTGTAGAAAACGTATCTAAGATACAGGAAATCCTTAGAGTTTAGAGCACATGAAACCATGTATGAAACCTCCATTATCTACTATAAAAGCCTAGAACTGTTATGTGTTTCATACAAGGCAGAATATCCTTGAATTGGAGAAATAAGCACATTTTAGTAGCTTTGGAAAGCCTTACACTTCACTGAAATGTAGCATTAAACTTTAAAACATAATTGAGAGACAATGTTCCCAAGCTTCTCATGTCATTAACAGTGTGTAAAAAGTTGTTTGTATATGTGGGCAATGTTTATACTTTGACAAGAAGGCCTAATATGGGAAACTACCTGAAAACATGAGTAATTCAGAGAAAATAAAAGTAAATAGATGAAAACTGGTATAGAACAGGTGAAACTGATTCCCCAATTCAGTTGTTAGTGTAGAAAAGGTATCTAAGATCTTGGGAATCCTTAGAATAAATAGCACATTTACCATTGTATGAAACGTCTATTATTTACTTAATGGACCCAAGAACTTTAAATGTGTGTCATAGAAGACTTGATAGAGAGAAATACGCACAGTTAAGCAGCTTTGGAAAGGCTTAGACTTCACTGCAATGTAACAATAAACTGTAGAACATGGTTGAGAGACAATGTTCCCTAGATTCTCAGGTTGATTATAGTGTTTAGGTAGTTGTTTGTACATGTGTGCAATGCTTATACTTGGATAAGCAGGCATAATATAGAAAACTACAAGAAAACATGAATAATTCAGAAGAAATAATAGTAAATAGATGAGAACTCTCATAGAACATGTAGAAAACACTAATCCATGTAAGTTGTTAGTGCAGAAAGTTATCTAAGATCCAGGAAATTTTTAATTACAATAAAGAGCACATTAAACAGTGTATGAAACCTCTATTATTTACTTACAGTAGCCTACAACTGTAAATATGTGTTATACAAGGCTTAAAAGAGAGAAATTTGCACAATTAAGCAGCTTTGGAAAGCCTTTGACTTAACTGCAGTGTTGCATTAAACCCTATAACTTAGTGGAGAGACAATGTTCTCAAACTTCTCAGGTCCATAACAGTGTGTGGGAAGTTGTTTGTACATGTGAGCAATGCTTATACATTGACAAGAAAGCCCAATATAGAAAACTCAAGAAAACATGAGTAATTCAGAGATAATAACAGTAAATAGATGAGAACTCCCATAGTACATGTAGAACACACTTCTCCAAGTAAGTTGTTAGCGTAGAAAGGTATCTAAGATCCAGGAAATTTTTAATTACAGTAAAGAGCACATTAAACAGTGTATGAAACCTCTATTATTTACTTAAAAAAGCCTAAACTGTAAATGTGTGTCATATAAGGCTTGAAAGAGAGAAATATGCACAATTAAGCAGCTTTAGAAAGCCTTAGACTTCACAGCAAGATAGCCTTAAACTCTAAACCATAGTTGCAAGAAAAATGTTCCCGAGCTTCTCAGGTTCATTACAGTGTGTAAGAAGTTGTTTGTTCACGTGTGCAATGCTTATACTTGGAAAAGAAGGCCTAATATAGGAAACTACAGAAAACATGAGTAATTTATGGAAAATAACAGTAAATAGATGAGAACTCCCATAGAACAGGTAAAACACATTCTGCTAGTCAGTCGTTAGTGTAGAAAAGGTACCTAAGATCCAGAACTCCTTAATTAGAGTAAATATCACATTTAAGATTGTATGAAACCTCTATTATTTACTGAAAGGAGCCTAGAACTTTACATGTGTGTAATACAAGGCTTGAAAGAGGGAAATATGCACAAGTAAGCAGCTTTGGGAAGCCTTAGACTTCACAGCAATGTAGCATTAAACTCTAAACCGTAGTTGAGAGAAAATGTTCCCTAGCTTCTCAGGTTCATTACAGTGTGTAGGAAGTTGTTTGTATATGTGAGCAATGCTTATACTTGGACAAGAAGGCCTAATATAGGAAACTACAAGAAAACATGAATACTTCAGAGAAAATAACAACATATAGATGAAAAATTGCATAAAAAATGTGGAAGACACTTCTCCAAGTCAGTTGTTAGTATAGAAAAAGTATCGAAGATCCAGAAAATCCTTAGAGTTAAGAGAAGATTAAACAGTGTATGAAGCCTCTATTATTTACTTAAAGGAGCCTAGAACTATAAATGTGTGTCATACAAGACTTGAGAGAAATAAGCACAATTAAGCTGCTGGAGAAAGCCTTAGACTTCACTGCAATGTAGCATTAAACTCTGAAACATAGTTGAGAGACAATGTTCCCGAGCTTCTCAGCTTCATAACAGTGTGTAGTAAGTTGATTGTACATGTGAGCAATGTTTATGATTGGACAAGAACGTCTAATATAGGAAACTACAAGAAAACATGAGTAATTCAGAAGTAATAACAGTAAATAGATGAGAACTCTCATAGAACATGTAGAAAACAGGTCTCCAGGTAAGTTGTTAGTGTAGAAAGTTATCTAAGATCCAGGAAATCATTAATTAGAGATTAGAGCACATTAAACGGTGAATGAAACGTCTATTATTTACTTAAAGGTGCCTAGAACTGTAATTATGTGTCATACAAGGCAGAATATCTTTGAAATAGAGAAATAAGCACATCTAAGCAGCTTTGGAAAGCCTTAGATTTCACTGCAATGTAGCATTAAACTCTAAAACATTTAAGCAGTTGTGGAAACCATTAGACTTCACTGCAATGTATCATTAAACTCTATAACATATTGAGAGACAATGTTCTGGCGTTTCTCAGGTTATTAACAGTGTGTACAAAGTTGTGTGTATATGTGGGCAAAGCTTATCTTTGGAAAGAAGGCCTAATATATAAAACTAAAAGAAAACATGAGTAATTCAGAGAAAATAACAGTAAATAGATGAAAATGGTATAGAACAAGTGAAACAGATTCTCCTACTCAGTTGTTAGTGTAGAAAAGGTATCTAAGATCCAGGAAAAATAACAGTAAATACATGAGAACTCCCATAGAATGTATAGAAAACGCTACTTCAAGTAAGTTGTTAGTGTAGAAAGGTATCTAAGATCCAGGAAATCCTTAATTAGAGTAAAGAGCACATGAAACATCTATTATTTACTTAAAGGAGCCTAGAACTGTAAATGTGTGTCATACAAGGCAGAATATCCTTTAAATGCAGAAATAAGCACATTTAAGCAGCTTTGGAAAGCCTTAGAGTTCACTGCAATGTAGCCTTAAACCCTTTAACAATGCTTATAATAAGGCAAGAATGCTGAATATACGAAACTACAAGAAAACCTGAGTAATTCAGAACAAATAACAATAAATAAATGAGAACTCTAATAGAACATGTTGAAAACATTTCTTCAAGTAAGTTGTTAGTGTAGAAAGTTATATAAGATACAGGAAATCCTAAATTAAAGTTAAGAGAACTGTAAATGTGTGTCATAGAAGCTTGAAAGAAAGACGTAAGCACATTTAAGCAGTGTGTAGGAAGTTGTTTGTACCTGTGGGCAATGCTTATACTTGGACTAGAAGGCCTACTGTAGTAAACTACAAGAAAACTTGAAAAATTACATTTTATACACTAATTCAGAGAAAATAACAGTAAAAGGATTAGAACTTGAATAGAAGAGGTAGAACACTCTTCTCCACGTTAGTTGTTATTGTAGAAATGTATTGAAGATCCAGGAAATTCTTAATTAGAGTTAAGAGCACATGAATCAGTGTATGAAACCTCTATTATTTACTTAAAGGGGCCAAGAACTTTAAATGTGTGACATACAAGGATTGAAAGAGAGAAATAAACACAATTAAGCAGCTTTGGAAAGCCTTAGACTTCACTGCAATATAGCATTAAACTCTAAAACATGGTTGAGAGACAATGTTCCCGAGTTCTCAGCTTCATAACATTGTGTAGGAAATTGTTTGTACATATGGGCAATGCTTGTAATTGGACAAGAAATCCTAATATAGGAAACTACAAGAAAACATGAGTAATTCAGAAAAAATAACAGAAAATAGATGAGAACTCTCATAGTACATGTAGAAAACACTTCTCCAAGTAAGTTGTTAGTGTAGAAAAGGAACCTGTTTAACCTGTTCTAAACGAGTTCTCATCTATTTACTGTTATTTTCGCTGAATTACTCATGTTTTCATGTAGTTGCCTATATTAGGCCTTCTTGTTTAAGTATAAGCATTGCCTACTTAAACAAACACACTTTTATGAACCTAAGAGCAGGGTAACATTGTCTCTCAACTACGTTATAGAGTTTAAAGCTAAGTTGTAGTGAAGTCTAAGGCTTTTCAAAGCTGCTGAATTGTGCTTATTTCACTCTTTCAAGACTTGTATGAGGTTTCATATTGAGTTTAATGTGCTCTTAAGTTTAATTAAGGATTTTCTGGATCTTAGATACCTTCTCTACACTAACAACTGACTTAGAGAAATCTGTTTCACTTGTTCTATGCTAATTCTCATCTGTTTACTGTTATTTTCCCGGAATTAGTGATGTTATAGAGTTTAATAGTACATTATAGTGAAGGGTAAGGCTTTCCAAAGCTGCTTAATTATGCTTATTTCTCTCATTCAAGCCTTGTTTGAGACACATTTAAAGTTCTAAGCACCTTTAAGTAAATAATGTAGGGTTCATACACTGTTTAATGTGATCATAACTCTAATTAAGGATTTCCTGGATCTTAGATACCTTTTCAAAATTATCAACTGACTTGGAGAATCTGTTTCACCAGTTCGATACAAGTTATCATCTATTTAATGTAGTTTTCTCTGTATTACTGATGTTTTCTTGTAGTTCCCAATATTAGGCCTCTTTGTCAAAGAATAAGCATTGGGATATGGACAAACAACTTTCTACACAAGGTTATGAACCTGAGAAGCTCTGGAACATTGTGTCTCAACTATATTATAGAGTTAAATGCTACATTATCATGAAGCAGGAGTCTTTCCAAAGTTGCTTAAATTGTTTGTCTGTTTCAAGGATATTTTTCCTTGTATGACACCCATTTACCATTCTAGGCTCCTGTACGTAAATAATTCATACACTGTTTAATGTGATCTTCACTCTAATTAAGGATTTCCTGGATCGTAGATACATTTTATACACTAACAACAGACTTGGAGAAATGTTTTCTAATAGATGTTTTATGGGAGTTCTCATCTATTTACTGTTATTTTCCCTGAATTACTGATGTTTTCTTCTAGTTTCCAATATTAGGCCTTCTTGTCCAAGTATAAGCATTGCCCACATGTACAAACAACTTCCTGCACACTGTTATGAACCCGAGAAGAACAAGAACATTGTCTCTCAACTATGTTTTAGAGTTTAATGCTACAATGCAGTGAAGTCTAAGGATTTCCAAAGCTGCTTAATTGTTTTATATATTAGGACTTCTTATCTAATTATAATCATTGCCCACAAGGACAAACAACTTGCTACACACTGTTATGAAGCTGGGAAGCTAGGGTTAAAGTTAGGGTTAGGGTTAGGGTTAGGGCTAGTGTTAGGGTTAGGGTTAGTGATAGGGTTAGGGCTACGGTTATGGTTATGGTTAGGGTGAGGGAGTATTGTCTTTCAACTCTGTTATAGAGTGTAGTACTACATTGCAGTGAAGTGTAAGGCTTTTCAAAGCTGCTTAAATATGCTTATTTCTCTATTTCAAGGATATTCTGTCTTGCATGACACACATTTACAGTGCTAGGCTACTTTAAGTAAATAATAGAGGTTTCATACACTGTTTTATGTGCTCTTAACTCTAATTAAGTATTTCCTGGATGTTAGATTCCTTTCTACAAAAACAACTTACTTGGAGAAGTGTTTCCTACATATTACATGCGAGTTCTCACACTGTTAACAACCTGAGAAACTCAGGAACATTGATTCTCACCTATATTATAGAGTTGAATACTACATTGCTGTGAAGTCTAAGACTTTCCAAAGATGCTGAAATGTGCGTATTTCTCTATATCAAGGATATTTTGCCTTGCATGTCACACATTTACAGTTCTAGGCTCCTTTAAGTAATTAATAGAGGGTTCCTACACGGTTTAATGAGCTCTTTACTGTAATTAAGGATTTCCTGGATCTTAGATTCCTTTTATACACAAACAACAGACTTGGAGAAGTGTTTTCTACATGTTCTATGCCAGTATTCATCTATTTACTATTATTTTCCCTGAATTACTGATATTTTCTTATAGTTTCCAATATTAGGACTTCTTGTCAAAGTATAAGCATTGGAGATATGGACAAACAACTTCCTACACACGGTTATGAACCTGACAAGCTCTGGAACATTGTTCCTCAACTATGTTATAGAGTTCAATGCTACATGGCAGTGAAGTCTAAGGCTTTCTCCAGTTGCTTAATTGTGCTTATTTCTCTCTTTCAAGCCTTGTGTGACACACATTTAAAGATCTGGGCTCCTTTACGTAAATAATATGGGATTCATACACTGTTTAATGTGCTCTTAACTCTAATTAAGGAATTCCTGGATATTAGATACCTTTTCTATACTAACAACTGACTTGGAGAATCTGTTTCACCTGTTCTAAACGAGTTCTCATCTATGTACTGTCATTTTCTCTGAATTATTCATGTTTTCATGTACTTTCCTATATTAGGCCTTCTTGTCCAAGTATAAGCATTGCCCACATGTACAAACAACTTCCTGCACACTGTTATGAACCCGAGAAGCTCGGAAACATCGTCTCTCAACTATGTTTTAGAGTTTAATGCTACAATGCAGTAAAGTCTAAGGATTTCCAAAGCTGCTTAATTGTGCTTATTTCTCTCTTTCAAGCCTTGTGTGACACACATTTAAAGTTCTAGGCTACCTTAAGAAAATAATAGAGGTACCATACACTGTTTAATGTGCTGTTCCATTTAATTAAAGATTGTCTGGGTCTTAGATTCATTTTCTCCACTAATAACTGACTTGTAGAAATCTGTTTCAGCTGTTTTATGTGAGGTCTCATCTATTTACTGTTGATTTCTCTGTATTACTCATTTTTTTCTTGTAGTTTCATATATTAGGCCTTCTTATCCAAATATAAGCATTGCCCACAAGGACAAACAACTTGCTACACACTGTTATGAAGCTGGGAAGATAGGGTTAGGGTTAGGGCTAGGTTTAGGGTTAGGGCTAGGGTTAGGATTAGGGTTAGGTTTAGGGTTAGAACTAGGGTTAGGGTTAGGGCTAGGGTTAGGGTTAGTGTTAGGGTTAGGGTTAGGACTAGGGTTAGGGTTAGGGCTAGGGATATGGTTAGCGTGAGGGAATATTGTCTTTCAATTCTGTTATAGAATTTAATGCCACATTTCAGTGAAGTGTAAGAGTTTCCAAAGCTACTTAAATATATTTATTTCTCTATTTCAAGGATTTCTGTCTTGTATGACATACCTTTATAATTATGTGGGTTTTTTGGTTTATTGGTTTCATACACTGTTTAATGATCTCTTTAGTGTAATTAAGGTTTTCCTGGATCTTAGATACCTTTTCTACCCTAACAACTGACTTGGAGAATTGTTTTCTACATGTGCTATGCGAGTTCTCATCTATTTACTGTTATTTTCTCTGAATTACTGTTTTCTTCTAGTTTCCAATATTACGCCTTCTTGTCCAAGTATAAGCATTGGGAACATGGACAAACAAATACCTAAACACTGTTTTGAACCTGAGAAGCTCTGGAACATTGTCTCTCAACTATGTTTTAGAGTTTAATGCTACATTACAGTGAAGTCAAAGGCTTTCCAAAGCTGCTTAAATGTGCTTATTTCTCTATTTAAAGGATATTCTGTCTTGCATGGCACACATTTACAGTTCCACGCTACTTTAATTAAATAAAAAGTCTGCATACACTGTTTCATGTGCTCTTAACTCTAATTAAGGATTTCCTGGATGTTAAATACCTTTCTACACAAACAACTTACTTGGAGAAGTGTTTCCTACATATTACACGCGAGTTCTCACGCTGTTAACAACCTGAGAAACTCAGGAACATTGTATCTCACCTATATTATAGAGTTTAATACTACATTGCAGTGATGTGTAAGGCTTTCCAAAGATGCTGAAATGTGCTTATTTGTCTATTTCAAGGATATTTTGCTTTGTATGACACACATTTACACTTCTAGGCTCCATTAAGAAATAATAGAGATTTCATACACTGTTTAATGAGCTCTTTACTGTAATAAGGATTTCCTGGATCTTTGATTCCTTTTATACACAAACAACAGACTTGGAGAAGTGTTTTCTACATGTTCTATGTGAGTTCTCATCTATTTAATGTTATTTTCCCTGAATTAATGATATTTTCTTGTAGTTTCCAACATTAGGCCTTGTTGTCAAAGTACAAGCATTGGTAATATGGACAAACAACTTCCTACACACGGTTATGAACCTGAGAAGCTCTGGAATATAGTCTCTCAACTATGTTATAGAGTTCAATGCTACATTGCAGTGAAGTGTAAGGCTTTCTCCAGCTGCTTAATTGTGCTTATTTCTCTCTTTCAAGCCTTGTGTGACACACATTTAAACTTCTAGGTTCCTGTAGAATCCAAGATGGCTGCTCAGGTAGACACCTAGCCGCATCCTCACCCAACAATTTCAATAAAATACAACTAAAATATAAAATGGACATTACCCAGAACTACAGGAAAGTCGACTGACTGGAAATTCTACAGCAAGAATTAAGCAGAAAACCAGAAGGAAGTGCAGAGGATTTGTAAAAGCCTAAGATACGGAGACATGCCGCGCTTGCAGAGAGGATGGAGCCGGAGAGGATGGAGCTAGAGAGGAGGGAGGCTGAGTGCCTGGCTGGCATTCCCTTGCAGGAAGGAGATAAAAGCTCCAACTGTCCTGGGCCCCAGTTCTGACTGCTCTGAACCCCAGTTCTAGGCCAGACCCCGGGGACCCAGGCTCATCCATAGGAAGCTGGGCTGCGAGGCGGATCCTTGGGGGAACGGCAAAAGGAGGTCCCGGTGGCTTGCACATTGTGCACAGAGAAGGGATGGTTGGCTGTGCCGCGGGATTGCCCTGGCGGAAAGGAGACTGGGGCTCCAGACTGCTCTGAATGCCACCTCCAGCTCCACTTCCAACTGAACTGAACCCCAATACTGGGCTCATTTGGCGAAAGCCTAGACTGTTTGGTAGCAGGCGAAAATCAAGGGCACCTTTCTCTCAGAGGCACTTGCAGCGTGGACTGAAGGACCCTGAGACCCAGGAGCCACGGGGCTGACGGAAGCCAAGGCTGTATGCTCCACCCTGAAATGCCATCCCATCTGTAGCTGGGAAATGCGACAACGAAATAGATCACAAATGAAAGAAATGGAGGACAAAAAGCGACTGGACATAGAGTTCAAATCTACGCTTATAAAGTTTTTCAAGAATTTCGTAGAAAAGATCGATAAGACCTATGAGGATATGAAAAGAGATCAACTAGAATTAATAAGGAATCAACAAGAAATGATAAGGGATCAACAAGAAATAAAGAATACATTGTCTGAAATAAAAAAAAATATTATACAGAGTCCTAAAAACAGAATGGAAGATCGCAAGAAACAAGTCAAAGATTTGGAACATAAAGAGCCAGAAGACACTCCTCCACAGAACCTAGAAGGCAAGAGAATCCAGAAAATTGAACATAATGTAAGAAACCTCTGGGCAACTTCAAGCGAACCAACATCAGAATTATGGGGGTCCCGGAAGATGAGAGAGAGCAAGATATCGAAAACATTCTGAAAGAAATAGTGACAGAAAACTTCCCCCATCTGGTGAAAGAATTAGACTTATAAGTCCAGGAAGCGCACAGAACTACAAACAAAAGGAATCCAAAGAGGACCACACCAAGACAAATCATAATTAAAATTCCAAGAGCCAAAGGCAAAGACAGAATATTAAAAGCAGCAAGAGCAAAGAAGGTAGTTACCTATAAAGGAGCACCTATACGATTGTCAGCTGATTTCTCAACAGAAACCATGCAGGCCAGACAGGAATGGCAAGAAATATTCAAGGTGATGAATAGTAAGAACCTACAGCCAAAGATAATCTATCCAGCAAAGCTATTACTCAGAATCGAAGGTCAGATAAAGAGCTTCACTAATAAACAAAAAAAGCTAAAGGAGTTCATCAAAAAACAAACCAGAATTATATGAATTGCTGAAGGGGGTTCTTTCAGAAGAGAAAGTAAATAAAGATAAAAATTATGAACAACAAATACGTAACTATCAACAAGTGAATCTAAAAACCAAGGAAATTAAAAAAAAATCTGATGAACAATATTAACTGTTGAATGTAATAGAATCAGAGGTATGGAAGGGGAGTGAACTGATGATTCTTGGGGAAAAGGGCACAGGGGGATGTGGGAAGAGACTGAACATTAACTGTGCACCTATGGACGAGGACAATGGGGAGAGGGGAAAGGGCAGAGGGTGGGGTTGGAACCTGTTGGAGGAGAGCAATGGTGGTGGTGGGGAAAGGAACATTTGTAATAATATGAACAATAAAAATTTATTTAAAAAAATAAAGATATTGGATGCAAAAAAAATAAACTTCTAGGTTCCTTTAAGTAAATAATATAAGATTCACACACTGCTTATTGTGATTGTAACTCTAATTAAGGATTTCCTGGCTCATAAATATCTTTTATACACTAAGAACAGACTTGGAGAAGTGTTTTCTACATATTACATGCGAGTTCTCACACTGTTATCAACCTGAGAAGCTCAGGAACATTGTATCTCACCTATATTATAGAGTTTAATACTACATTGCGGTGAAGTGTAAGGCTTTCCAAAGATGCTGAAATGTGCTTATTTGTCTATTTTAAGACTATTTTGCCTTGTATGACAGATATTTACACTTCTAGGATCCATTAAGAAATAATAGAGGTTTCATACACTGTTTAATGAGCTCTTTACTGTAATAAGGATTTCCTGGATCTTAGATTCTTTTTATACACAAACAACAGACTTGGAGAAGTGTTTTCTACATGTTCTATGCGAGTACTCATCTATTCAATGTTATTTTCCCTGAATTACTGATATTTTCTTGTAGTTCCCAATATTAGGCCTTGTTGTCAAAGTATAAGCATTGGGGATATGGAAAAACAACTTCCTACACACGGTTATGATCCTGAGAAGTTCTGGAACATTGTCTCTCAACTATGTTATAGCGTTCAATGCTACAATGCAGTGAACTGTAAGGCTTTTTCCAGCTGCTCAATGAAGGATTTCCTGGATCGTAAATACCTTTTATAAACTAACAACAGAGTTGCAGAAGTGTTTTATACATGTTCTATGTGAGTTCACATCTATTTACTGTTATTTTCCCAGAATTACTGATGTTTTCTTGTAGTTTCTAACATTAGTCCTTCTTGTCCAGTTATAAGCATTGGGAACATGAAGAAACAGCTACCTAAACACTGTTATGAACCTGAAAAGTTCAAGAACATTGTCTCTCAACTATGATATAGAGTTTAATGATACATTTCAGTAAAGTGTAAGGCATTTCGAAGCTACTTAATTTGCTTATTTCTCTCTTTCAAGCTTTGTGTGACATACATTTAAAGTTCTAGGCTCCTTTAAGTAAGAAATAAAGGATTCATACACTGTTTAATGAGCTCTCAACTCGAATTAAGGAATTCCAGGATGTTAGATACCTTTTCTACATTAACAACTGTCTTGGAGAATCTGTTTCACCTGTTCTAATTGAGTTCTCATGTATTTACTGATATTTTCTCTGAATTATTCATGTTTTCAAGTAGTTTCCTATATTAGGCCTACTTGTTGAAGTATAAGCATAGCCCACATATACAAACAACTTCCTACACACTGTTATAAACAGGAAAACCTTGAGAACATTGTCCCTCAACTATGTTATAGAGTGTAATGCTACATTACAGTGATCTGTAAGGATTTCCAAAGCTGCTCAATTTGCTTATTTCTCTATTTCAAGCCTTGTATGACACACATTTACCGTTCTAGGCTCCTTTAAGTAAACAGTATATGTTTCATACACTGTTTCATGTGATGTTGACTCTAATTAAGCATTTCCTGGATCATAGATACCTTTTATAGACTAACAACAGACTTGGAGAAGTGTTTTATACATGTTCAATGCTAGTTCTCATCTACTTACTGATATTTTCCAAGAATTACTGCTGTTTTGATGTAGTTTCTAACATTAGTCCTTCTTGTCCAGGTATAAGCATTGGGAACATGGACAAACAACTACCTAAACACTGTTATGAACCTGAAAAGCTCGAGAACATTGTCTCTCAACTATGTTATAGAGTTCAATGATAAATTTCAGTGAAGCTTAAGGCTTTCCGAAGCGACTTAATTTGCTTATTTCTCTCTTGCAAGCTTTGTGTGACATACATTTAAAGTTCTAGGCTCCTTTAAGTAAGAAATAAAGAAATCATACACTGTTTAATGAACTCTCAACTCGAATTAAGGAATTCCTGGATGTTAGATAACTTTTCTACACTAACAACTGTCTTGGAGAATCTGTTTCACCTGTTCTAAACGAGTTCTCATGTATTTACTGACATTTTCTTTGAATTATTCATGTTTTAAGGTAGTTTCCTGTATTTGTCATACTTGTCCAAGTATAAGCATAGCCCACATATACAAACAACTTCCTACACACTGTTATGAACAGAAGAAGCTTGGGAACATTGTCTCTCAACTATGTTATAGAGTGTAATCCTATATTGCAGTGAAGTATAAGACTTTCCAAAGCTGCTTAATGTGTTTCGTTCTCTATTTCAATGGCACTCTCCCTTGTATGACACACATTTATTGTTCTAGGCTCCTTTAAATAAACAATATAGGTTTCTTACAATGTTTCATGTGATCTTGACTCTAATTAATCATTTCCTAGATGGTAGATACCTTTTATAAATTAACAACAGAATTGGAGAAGTGTTTTATACATGTTGAATGCGAGTTCACACTGTTATGAACCTGTAAACCTCGGGAACATTGTCTCTCAATGTTATAGAGTGTAATACTACATTGCAGTGAAGTGTAAGGCTTCACAAGCTGCATAATGTGTTTATTTCTCTATTTCAATGGAATTCTGCCTGTATGACAACATTTACCATTCCAGGCTCCTTTAAGTAAACAATATAGGATTCATACACTGTTTGATGTGATCTGAACTCTAATTTTGAATTTCCTGGATCTTAGATACCTTTCTACACTAAGAACTGACTTGGAGAATCTGTTTCAGCTCCTCTGAAAGAATTCTCATCAATTTATTGACATTTTCTCTGAATTATTCATGTTTTCATGTAGTTTCCTATAGTAGGCCTTGTTGTCCAAGTAAAAGTATAGCCCACATATACAAACAACTTCCTACAAACTGTTATGAACAGAAGAAGCTAGGGAACATTGTCTATCAACTATGTTATAGAGTGTAATCCTACACTGCAGTGAAGTATAAGGCTTTCCAAAGCTGCTTAATGTGTTTCTTTCTCTATTTCAATGGCACTCTACGTTGTATGACACACATTTATTGTTCTAGGCTCCTTTAAATAAACAATATAAGTTTCTTACAATGTTTCATGTGATCTTGACTCTAATTAATCATTTCCTAGATGGTAGATACCTTTTATAAATTAACAACAGAATTGGAGAAGTGTTTTATACATGTTGAATGCGAGTTCACACTGTTATGAACCTGTAAACCTCGGGAACATTGTCTCTCAACTATGTGATAGAGTGTAATACTACATTGCAGTGAAGTGTAAGGCTTCACAAGCTGCATAATGTGTTTATTTCTCTATTTCAATGGAATTCTGCCTGTATGACAACATTTACCTTTTTAGGCTCCTTTAAATAAACAATATAGGATTCATACACTGTTTCATGTGCTCTAAACTCTAATTAAGAATTTCTTGGATCTTTGATACCTTTTTACACTAAGAACTGACTTGGAGAATCTGTTTCAGCTGTTCTAAACGAGTTCTCATCTATTTACTGTCATTTATTCTGAATTATTCATGTTTTCATATAGTTTCCTATATTATGCCTTCTTTTCTAAGTATAAGCTTTACACACATATACAAACAACGTCTTACACACTGTTATGAACAGAAGAAGCTCGGGAACATTTTCTCTCAACTATGTGATAGAGTGTAATACTACATTGCAGTGAAGTGTAAGGCTTCACAAGCTGCATAATGTGTTTATTTCTCTATTTCAATGGAATTCTGCCTGTATGACAACATTTACCTTTTTAGGCTCCTTTAAATAAACAATATAGGATTCATACACTGTTTCATGTGCTCTAAACTCTAATTAAGAATTTCTTGGATCTTTGATACCTTTTTACACTAAGAACTGACTTGGAGAATCTGTTTCAGCTGTTCTAAACGAGTTCTCATCTATTTACTGTCATTTATTCTGAATTATTCATGTTTTCATATAGTTTCCTATATTATGCCTTCTTTTCTAAGTATAAGCTTTACACACATATACAAACAACGTCTTACACACTGTTATGAACAGAAGAAGCTCGGGAACATTGTCTCTCAACTATGTGATAGAGTGTAATACTACATTGCAGTGAAGTGTAAGGCTTCACAAGCTGCATAAAGTGTTTATTTCTCTATTTCAATGGAATTCTGCCTGTATGACAACATTTACCATTCCAGGCTCCTTTAAGTAAACAATATAGGATTCATACACTGTTTGATGTGATCTGAACTCTAATTTTGAATTTCCTGGATCTTAGATAACTTTCTACACTAAGAACTAACTTGGAGAATCTGTTTCAGCTCCTCTGAAAGAATTCTCATCAATTTATTGACATTTTCTCTGAATTATTCATGTTTTCATGTAGTTTCCTATAGTAGGCCTTCTTGTCCAAGTAAAAGTATAGCCCATGTATACAAACAACTTCCTACACACTGTTCTGAACAGAAGAAGCTAGGGAACATTGTCTATCAACTATGTTATAGAGTGTAATCCTACATTGCAGTGAAGTATAAGGCTTTCCAAAGCTGCCTAATGTGTTTATTTCTCTATTTCAATGGAATTCTGCCTGTATGACAACATTTACCATTCCAGGCTCCTTTAAGTAAACAATATAGGATTCATACACTTTTTGATGTGATCTGAGCTCTAATTTAGAATTTCCTGGATCTTAGATACCTTTCTACACTAAGAACTGACTTGGAGAATCTGTTTCAGCTCTTCTGAAAGAGTTCTCATCAATTTATTGACATTTTCTATGAATTATTCAGGTTTTCATGTAATTTCCTATATTAGGCCTTCTTGTCCAATATAAGATTTGCCCACATATACAAAAAACTTTCCACACACTGTTATGAACAGAAAAGGCTCGAGAACATTGTCTTTCAACTATGTTATAGAGTGTAATGCTAAATTACAGTGAACTGTAAGGCTTTCCAAAGCTGCTTAATTTGAGTATTTCTGTCTTTCAAGCTTTGTGTGACTTACATTTAAAGTTCTAGGCTCCAATAAGTTAAAAATATAGGATTCATACACTGTTTCATGTGCTCTAAACTTGAATTAAGGAATCCTTGATGTTAGATCCCTTTTCTACACTAAGAAATGATTGGAAAATCTGTTTCACCTGTTCTAAACTACTTCTCATCTATTTACTGTCATTTACTCAAATTATTCATGTTTTCATTTTGTTTCCTTTATTAGGCCTTCTTGTCTATGTATAAGCTTTGCCCCCATATGCAAACAATGTCCTACACACTGTTATGAACAGAAGAAGGTCGGGAACATTGTCTCTCAACTATGTGATAGAGTGTAATACTACATTGCAATGAAGTGAAAGGATTTCCAAAACTGCTTAATGTGTTTATTTCTCTATTACAATGGTATTCTGCCTTGTATGACACACAGGTACCATTCTAGGCTCCTATAAGTAAAGAATATAGGATTCAAATACTGTTTCATGTGATCTGAACTATAATTAAGGATTTCCTGGATCGTAGATACCTTTTATAGACTAACTACAGAGTTGGGGAAATGTTTTATACAGGTTCTATGGGATTTCTCATCTATTTACTGTTAATTTCCCAGAATTACTGATGTTTTCTCATAGTTTCTAACATTAGGCCTTCTAGTCCAGGTATAAGCATTGGGAACGTGGACAAACAAATACCTAAACATTGTTATGAACTTGAAAACCTCGGGAACATTGTCTATCAACTATGTTATAGAGTTTAATGCTATATTACAGTGAAGTGTAAGGCTTTCCAAAGCTGCTTAATTTGCCTATTTCTCTCTTTCAAGCTTTGTGTGACATTCATTTAAAGTTCTAGTCTCCTTTAAGAAAAAAATATAGGATTCATACACTGTATAATGTGCTCTCAACTTGAATTAAAGAATTCCTGGATGCTAGATACCTTTTCAATGCTAAGAACTGTCTTGAAGAAGCTGTTTCAGCTGTTTTAAACCAGTTCCCATCTACTTACTGTCATTTTATCTGAATTATTCATGTTTTCATGTAGTTTCTTATATTAGGCCTTCTTGTCCAAGTATAAGCATTGCCCACATTTAGAAACAACTTCCTATACACTGTTATGAACAGAGGTAGCTCGAGAACATTGTCCCTCAACTATGTTATAGGCAGGGGTCTTCAAACTATGGCCCGCGGGCCACATGTGGCCCGCAGAGGATTCTGATCCGGCTCGCCAGGTTTTTGGGGGAGTGAACGCATCCGAGGTGTTATAGTAGGAATTAGTACTTCATATAGTCCGGCCAACCAGCTCTCTGAGGGACCATGATCTGGCCCCCACTTTAAAAAGTTTGAGGACCCCTGTTATAGAGTGTAGTGCTACATTACAGTGAACTGTAAGGCTTTCCAAAGCTGTTCAATTTGCTTATATCTAACTTTCAAGCCTTGTTTGACACACATGTAGAGTTCTAGGCTACTTTAAGTAAATCAAAGAGGTTTCAAATACTGTTTAATGTGCTCGTAACACTAATTAAAGATTTCTTGGACCTTAGAAACCTTTTCTACACTAAAAACTGACTTGGAGAATCTGTTTCACCTCTTCTAAATGAGTTCTCATCTACTTACTGTGATTTTCTCTGAATTATTCATTTTTTCATGTAGTTTCCTAAATTAGGCCTTCTTGTCCAAGTATAAGCATAGCCCACATATAAAAACAACTTCCTACACACTGTTATGACCAGAAGAAGCTTGGGAACATTGTCTCTCAAATTTGTTATAGAGTGTAATACTACATTGCAGTGATGTGTAAGGATTTCCAAAGCACCTTAATGTGTTTATTTCTCTATTTCAATGGTATTCTTCCTTATATGACACACTTTCCTGTTCTAGGCTCCTTTAAGTAAACATTATAGGATTCATACTATGTTTCATGTGATCCTTACTCTAATTTAGGAATTCCTGTATCTTAGATACTTTTATAAACTAACAACAGACTTGGAGAAGTGTTTTATACATGTTCTATGCGAGTTCTAATCTATTTACTGTTATTTTCCCAGAATTACTGATGTTTTCTCATAGTTTCTAACATTAGGCCTTCTTGTCCAGGTATAAGCATTGGGAACATGGACAAACAACTACTTAAACAGTGTTATGAACCTGAAGAGCTCGGGAACATTGTCTCTAAACTATGTTATACAGTTTAATGATACATTTCACTGAAGTGCAAGGTTTTCCAAAGCTACTTAATTTTCTTATTTCTCTCTTTCTTGCTTTGTGTGACATACATTTAAAGTTCTAGGCTCCTTTAAGTAAAAAATATAGGATTCATACAATGTTTAATGTGCTCTCAACTTGAATTAAGGAATTCCTGGATGTTAGATATCTTTTTAACACTAAGACCTGACTTGGAGAAGATGTTTCACCGGTTCGAAATGAATTCTCATCTACTTACTGTCATTTTCACTGAATTATTCATTTTTTATGTAGTTTCCTATATTAGGCCTTCTTGTCCAAGTATAAGCATTCCCACATATACAAACAACTTCCTATACACTGTTATGAACTGAAGAATCTCAAGAACAGTTTCCCTCAAGTATGTTATAGAGTGTAATGCTACATTGCAGTGAAGTTTAAGGCTTTCTAAAGCTGCCTAATGTGTTTCTTTCTATATTTAAATGGTATTCTGCCTTGTATGACACACATTTACCATTCCAGGCTCCTTTAAGTAAACAATATAGGATTTATACACTGTTTCATGTGATCTGAACTCTAATTAAGGATTTCCTGAATCGTAGATACCTTTTATAAACTAACAGACTTGGAGAAGTGTTTTATACATGCTCTGTGAGAGTTGTCATCTATTTACTGTTATTTCCCCAGAATTACTGATGTTTTCTCATAGTTTCTAATATTAGGCCTTAAGGTCCAGATATAAGCATTGGCAACTTGGACAGGAAACTACCTAAACATTGTTATGAACCTGAAAACCTCAGGAATATTGTCACTCAACTATGTTATACAGTGTAATGCTACATTACAGTGAAATGTAAGGCTTTCCAAAGCTGCTTAATTTGGTTATATCTCTCTTTCAAGCTTTGTGTGACATACTTTTAAAGTTCTAGGCTCCAATAAGTAAAAAATAAAGGTTTCATACACTGTTTCCTGTGCTCTAAACTCTAATTAAGGATTTCCTGGATCTTAGATCCCTTTTCTACACTAAGAACTGACCTGGAGAATCTGTTTCAGCTGTTCTAAACGAGTTCTTATCTATTTACTGACATTCTCTCTGAATTATTCATGTTTTCATGTAGTTTCCTATATTATGCCTTCTTGTCACATATAAGCTAGACCCACATATACAAACAACGTCTTACACACTGTTATGAACAGAAAAAGTTAGGGAACATTGTCTCCCAACTATGTTATAGAGTGGAATACTACATTGCTCTGAGGTGTAAGGCTTTCCAAAGCTGCGGAACGTGTCCCTTTCTCTATTTCAATGGTATCCTGCCTTGTATGACACACATTTACCATTCCAGGCTCCTTTAAGTAAACAATATGGGATTTATACACAGTTTCATATGATCTGAACTCTAATTAAAGATTTCCTGGATCGTAGATACCTTTTTTTAAACTAACAACAGACTTGTAGAAGTGTTTTATACATGTTCTATGCGAGTTCTCATCTATTTACTGTTATTTTCCCAGAATTACTGATGTTTTCTCATAGTTTCTAACATTAGGCCTTCTGGTCCAGGAATAAGCACTGGGAACATGGACAAACAACTACCTAAACACTGTTATGAACCAGAAAACCTCGGGAACATTGTCTCTCAACTATGTTATACAGTGTAATACTACATTGCAGTGAAGTGTAAGGCTTTCCAAAGCTGCCTAACGTGTTTCTTTCTCTATTTCAATGTTATTCTGCCTTGTATGACACACATTTACCTTTCTAGGCTTCTTTAAGTAAACAATATAGGATTCATACACTGTTTCATGTGATCTGAAAACTAATTAAGGATTTCCTGGATCTTAGATACTTTTCTACACTAAGAACTAACCTGTAGAATCTGTTCCAGCTGTTCTAAATGAGTTCTCATCTATTTTCTGACATTTTCTCTGAACTATTCATATTTTCATGTAGTTTCCCATATCATGCCTTATTGTCCATGTATAAGCTTTGCCCACATATAGAAATAACTTACTACACACTGTTATGAACAGAAGAAGCTCGGGAACATTGTCTCTCAATTATGTTATAGAGTGTAATACTACATTGCAGTGAAGTGTAAGGCTTTCCAAAGCTGCCTAACGTGTTTCTCTATTTCAATGGTATTCTGCCTGGTATGACACACATTTACCATTCCAGGCTTCTTTAAGTAAACAATATAGGATTTATACACTGTTTCATGTGATTTGAACTGTAATTAAGGATTACCTGGATTGTAGATACCTTTTTTAAACTAACAACAGACTTGGAGATGTGTTTTATACATGTCCTGTGCGAGTTCTCATCTATTAACTGGTATTTTCCCAGAATGACTGATGTTTTCTCATAGTTTCTAACATTAGGACTTCTGGACCAGGTATAAGCATTGGGAACATGGACAAACAACTACATAAACATTGTTATGAACCTGAAAACCTCGGGAACATTGTCTCTCAACTATGTTATAGAGTGTAATGCTACATTACAGTAAACTTTAAGGCTTTCAAAAGCTGCTAAATTTGCTTATTTCTCTCTTTCAATCTTTGTGTGACATACATTTAAAGTTCTAGGCTCCAATAAGTAAAAAATATAGGCTTCATACACTGTTTCATGTGATCTTGACTCTAATTAAGGATTTCCTGCTCCTTAGAAACCTTTCTACACTAAGAACTGACTTGGAGAATCTGTTCCAGCTGTTCTAAATGAGTTCTCATCTATTTACTGAAATTTTCTCTGAATTATTCAAGTTTTCATGTAGTTTCCTATGTTATGCTTCCTTGTCCAAGTATAAGCTTTGCCCACATGTACAAACAACGACTTACACACTGATATGAACAGAAGAAGCTCGGCAACATTGTCTCTCAACTATGTTATAGAGTATAATGCTACATTGCTTTGAAATGTCAGGCTTTCCAAACCTGCTTAATGTATTTATTTCTCTATTTCAATGGTATTCTGCCCTGTATGACAAACATTTACCTTTCTATGCTCCTTTAAGTAAACAATATAGGATTCATACACTCTTTCATGTGATCTGAACACTAATTAAGGATTTCCTGGATCTTAGGTACCTTCTCTACACTAAGAACTGACTTGGAAAATCTTTTTCATCTGCTCTAAACGAGTTCTCATATGTTTACTGACATTTTCTCTGAATTATTCATGTTTTCCTATAGTTTCCTATATTATGCCTTCTTGTCCATGTATAAGCTTTGCCCACTTATACAAACAACTTCCTCCACACTGGTATGAACAGAAGCAGCTGGGGATCATTGTCTCTCAACTATGTTATAGAGTGTAGTACTACATTGCAGTGAAGTGTAAGGCTTTCCAAAGCTGCTATCCTATTTCTTTCTCTATTTCAATGCTATTGTGCCTTGTATGACACACATTTACCATTCCGGCCTCCTTTAAGAAAACAATATTGGATTTATACACTGTTTCATGTGATCTGAACACTAATTAAGGATTTCCTGGACCGTAGATACCTTATATGAATTAACAACAGACTTGGAGAAGTGTTTCATACATGTCTTGTGCGAGTTCTCATCTATTTATTGTTATTTGCCCAGAATTAATGATGTTTTCTAATAGTTTCTAAAATTAGGCCTTCTGGTCCTGGTATAAGCATTGGGAATATGGACAAACAACTACCTAAACACTGTTATGAACCTGAAAACCTCGGGAACATTGTCTCTCGACTATGTTATAGAGTGTAATACTACATTGCAGTGAAGTGTAAGGCTTTCCAAAGCTGCCTAACATGTTTCTTTCTCTATTTCAATGGTATTCTGCCTTGTATGAAACACATTTACCATTCCAGGCTCCTTTAAGTAAACAATATAGGATTTATACACTGTTTCATGTGATCTGAACTCTAATTAAGGATTTCCTGGATCCTAGATACCTTTCTACACTAAGAACTGACTTGGAGAATCTGTTTCAGCTGTTCTAAACGAGATCTCATCTATTTACTGACATTTTTTCTGAATTATTCATTTTTTTATGTAGTTTCCTATATTATGCCTTCTTGTCCATGTTTAAGCTTTGCTCACATATACAAACAACTTCCTATACACTGTTATGAACAGAAGAAGCTCAGGAATGTTGTCTCTCAACTATGTTATAGATTGTAATACTACATTGAAGTGAAGTTTAAGGCTTTCCAAAGCTGCCTAATGTGTTTCTTTCTATATTTAAATGGTATTCTGCCTTGTATGACACACATTTAACATTCAAGGCTCCTTTAAGTAAACAATATAGAATTTATACACTGTTTCATGTGATCTGAACTCTAATTAAGGATTTCCTGGATCGTAGATATCTTTTATAAACTAACAACAGACTTTGAGAAGTGTTTTATACATGCTCTATGAGAGTTGTCATCTATTTACTGTTATTTCCCCAGAATTACTGATGTTTTTCATAGTTTCTAATATTAGGCCTTCAGGGCCAGATATAAGCATTGGCAACTTGGACAGTAAACTACCTAAACATTGTTATGAAACTGAAAACCTCGGGAACATTGTCACTCAACTATGTTATGCAGTTTAATGCTACATTGCAGTGAAGTGTAAGGCTTTCCAAAGCTGCCGAACGTGTTCCTTTCTCTATGTCAATGGTATTTTGCCTGGTAAGACACACATTTACCATTCCAGGCTCCTTTAAGTAAACAATATAGGATTTATACACTCTTTCATGTGATCTGAACTCTAATTAATGATTTTCTGGATTCTAGATAACTTTTTAAACTAACAACATTTTTGGAGAAGTGTTTTATACATGTTCTATGCGAGTTCTCATCTATTTACTGTTATTTTACCAGAATTACTGAGTTTTCCCAAAGTTTCTAACATTAGGCCTTCTGTCCAGGTATAAGCGTTGGGAACGTGGCAAACAACTACCTAAACACTGTTATGAACCTGAAAACTTCGGGTACAATGTCTCTCAACTATGTTATAGAGTGTAATAGTTCATTGCAGTGAAGTGTAAGGCTTTCCAAAGCTGCTTAATGTGTTTATTTCTCTATTTCAAAGGTATTCTGCCTTGTATGACACACATTTACCTTTCTAGGTTCCTTTAAGTAAACAATATAGGATTCATACACTGTTTCATGTGATCTGAAAACTAATTAAGGATTTCCTGGATCTTAGATACTTTTCTACACTAAGAACTAACCTGTAGAATCTGTTTCAGCTGTTCTAAATTAGTTCTCATCTATTTTCTGACATTTTCTCTGAACTATTCATGTTTTTATGTAGTTTCCTATATTATGCCTTCTTGTCCATGTATAAGCTTTGCCCACATATACAAGTAACTTACTACACACTGTTATGAACAGAAGAAGCTCGGGAACATTGTCTCTCAACTATGTTACAGAGTGTAATACTACATTGCACTGAAGTGTAAGGCTTTCCAAAGCTGCCTAACATGTTTCTCTATTTCCATGGTATTCTGCCTGGTATGACACACATTTACCATTCCAGGCTCCTTTAAGTAAACAATATAGTTTTTATACACTGTTTCATGTGATCTGAACTGTAATTAAGGATTTCCTGGACTGTAGATACCTTTTTTAAACTAACAATAGACTTGCAGAAGTATTTTATACATGTCCTGTGCGATTTCTCATCTATTTACTGGTATTTTCCCAGAATGACTGATGTTTTCTCATAGTTTCTAACATTAGGCCTTCTGGTCCAGGTATAAGCATTGGGAACGTGGACAAACAACTACCTAAACATTGTTATGAACCTGAAAATCTCGGGATCATTGTCTCTCAACTATGTTATAGAGTGTAATGCTACATTACAGTAAACTTTAAGGCTTTCAAAACCTGCTAAATTTGCTTATTTCTCTCTTTCAAGCTTTGTGTGACATACATTTAAAGTTCTAGGCTCCAATAAGTAAAAAATATAGGCTTTATACACTGTTTCATGTGATCTTGACTCTAATTAAGGATTTCCTGCTCCTTAGAAACCTTTCTACAGTAAGAACTGACTGGAGAATCTGTTTCAGCTGTTCTAAATGAGTTCTCATCTATTTATTGACATTTTCTCTGAATTATTCAAGTTTTCATGTAGTTTCCTTTATTATGCCTCCTTGTCCAAGTATAAGCTTTACCCAAATACACAAACAACGTCTTACACACTGTTATGAACAGAAGTATCTCGGGAACATTGTCCCTCAACTATGTTATAGAGTGTAATACTACATTGCAGTGAATTTTAAGGCATTCCAAAGCTGCGTAACGTGTTTCTTTCTCTATTACAATGGTATTCTGCATGGTATGACACACATTTACCATTCCAGGCTCCTTTAAGTAAACAATATAGGATTTATACACTGTTTCATGTGATCTGAACTCTAATTAAGATTTCCTGGATCGTAGATACCTTTTCTACATTAAGAACTGACTTGGAGAATCTGTTTAAGCTGTTCTAAAGGAGTTCTCATCTATTGAGTGACATTTTCTCCGAATTATTCATGCTTTCATGTACTTTCCTATATTATGCCTTCTTTTTCATGTATTAATATAAGCTTTGCCCACATATACAAACAACTTCCTACACACTGTTATGAACAGAAGAAGCTCCAGAACATTGTCTCTCAACTATGTTAATGAGTGTAATACTACATTGCAGTGAAGTTTAAGGCTTTCCAAAGCTACCTAACTTGTTTCTTTCTCTATTTCAATGGTATTCTGCCTTGTATTACACACATTTACCATTCCAGGTTCCTTTAAGTAAACAATGTAGGATTTATACACTGTTTCATGTGATCTGAACTCTAATTAAGATTTCCTGGATCGTAGATACCTTTTCTACACTAAGAACTGACTTGGAGAATCTGTTTAAGCTGTTCTAATCGAGTTCTCATCTACTTACTGACATTTTCTCTGAATTATTCATTTTTTCTTGTAGTTTCCTATATTATGACTTCTTGTCCATGTATAAGCTTTGGGCACATACACTAACAACTTGCTACACACTGTTATGAACAGAAGAAGGTCGGGAAAATTGTCTCTCAACTATGTTATAGAGTGTATGTTATAGAGTGTACATTGCAGTGAAGGGTAAGGCTTTCCAGAGCTCCCTAACTTGTTTCTTTCTCTATTTCAATGGTTTTCTGCCTTGTATGTGACACATTTACCATTCCAGGCTCCTTTAAGAAAACAATATAAGACTTATATACTGTTTCTTGTGATCTGAACTGTAATTAGGGATTTTCTGGATCGTAGATACCTTTTTTAATTAACAACAGACTTGGAGAAGTGTTTTATACATGTTCTATGCAAGTTCTCATCTATTTACTGTTATTTTCTCAGAATTACTCATGTTTTCTCATAGTTCCTAACAATGGGTCTTCTGGTCCAGGTGTAAGCATTGGGAACATGGACAAACATCTACCTAAGCACTGTTATGAACCTGAAAACCTTGGGAACATTGTCTCTCAACTATGTTATAGAGGGTAATACTACATTGCAGTCAAGTTTAAGGCTTTCCAAAGTTGCCTAACGTGTTTCTTTCCCTATTTCAATGATATTCTGACTGGTATGACTCACATTTATCATTCCAGGCTCATCATGTTGTCATGTACTTTCCTATATTCTGCCTTCTGGACCAAGTATAATCTTTGCCCACTTTATCAAACAACTTCCTACACACTGTTATGAACAGAAGCAGCTCGGGAACATTGTCTCTCAACTATGTTATAGAGTGTAGTACTACATTACAGTGAAGTGTAAGGCTTTCGAAAGCTGCCAAACGTGTTTCTTTCTCTATTTCAATGGGATTCTGCCTTGTATGACTCACATTTACCACTCTAGTCTCCTTTACGTAAACAATATAGGATTCATACAGTGTTTTATATGATCTTAACTCAAGTAAAGGATTTCCCAGATCTTAGCTACCTTTTCTACACTAAGAACTGACTTGGAGAATCTCTTTCAGCTGTTTTAAACGAGTTCTCATCTCTTTACAGTCATTTTCTCAGAATTATTCATCTTTTCATGTAGTTTCCTATATTCTGCCTTCTGGTCCAAGTATAAGCTTTGCCCACTTTATCAAACAACTTCCTACACACTGTTATGAACAGAAGCAGCTCGGGAACATTGTTTCTCAACTATGTTATAGAGTGTAGTACTACATTGCAGTGAATTGTAAGGCTTTCCAAAGCTACCGAACGTGTTTCTTTCTCTATTTTAATGGTATTCTGCAGTGTATGACAAACATTTACCACTCTAGGCTCCTTTAAGTAAACAATATAGGATTCATACAGTGCTTCATGTGATCTTAACTTGAATTAAGGATTTCCCGGATCTTAGCTACTTTTTCTACACTAAGAACTGACTTGGAGAATCTCTTTCAGCTGTTCTAAACAAGTTCTCATCTGTTTACAGTCATTTTCTCTGAATTATTCATGTTTTCATGTAGTTTCCTATATTCTGCCTTCAGGTACAAGTATAATCTTTGCCCACTTTATCAACTTCCTACACACAGTTATGAACAGAAGCAGCTCGGGAACATTGTCTCTCAACTATGTTATAGAGTGTAGTACTACATTGCAGTGAAGTGTAAGGCTTTCCAAAGCTGCCGAACGTGTTTCCTTCTCTATTTCAATGGGATTCTGCCCTGTATGACTCACATTTACCACTCTAGTCTCCTTTACGTAAACAATATAGGATTCATACAGTGTTTCATGTGATCTTAACTCTAATAAAGGATTTCCCAGATCTTATCTACCTTTTCTTTTCTTTTAATATATATTTTATTGATTTTTTACAGAGAGGAAGTGAGAGAGATAGAGATCTAGAAACATCGATGAGAGAGAAACATGGACCAGCTGCCTCTTGCACACCCCCTACCGGGGATGTGCCCGCAACCAATGTACATGCCCCTGTACATAACCCGGGACCACCCAGTCCAGAGACCGATGCTCTACCACTGAGGTTTCATGTGATATTAACTCTAATAAAGGATTTCCCAGGTCTTAGCTACCTTTTCTACAGTAAGAACTGACTTGGAGAATCTCTTTCAGCTGTTCTAAACGAGTTCTCATCTGTTTAGTCATTTTCTCTGAATTATTCATGTTTTCATGTAGTTTACTATATTCTGCCTTCTTTTCCAAGTATAAGCTTTCCCCACATCATCAAACAACTTCCTACACACTGTTATGAACAGAAGCAGCTCGGGAACATTGTCTCTCAACTATGTCTCTTAACATATGTCTCTCAACCCCTGAGGACAAGGGAACCTCTTTCTGGCTTGCAGCCTGGAGCTCAGGCATGTGGGGCTTTTGTGGCCACTGGCGACCCTCGTCCACATTCACCGGGCCCCAGGGCCTTCCCCACTGTACCACCTCCAGCTTTTGACACCGGCCCCAACCCACTCTTCCCTTGACCACTTCCCGCCGGTCAGCTAAGCGCCAGCCAAGCCACCGGGCCCCCTCTTTAGGTCCCTGCCTCCAGCAGACCCGCCTGCCGGTCACCCGTGTCCCTGCCCGCGACCCTCTCTCCTGCTTACCTCACCACTTCAGGCTGTTCACCTGGCACCGCCCCCTTGATCCAGTGACCGCCTCCAGCTGCTCACCTGGCCCCGCCCCGTCCTTGACTTGACCAGGCTCAGCTGTGGGCCTGGGCCCGCCTCCTTGTTCCGGAAACCCAGCCCCTGGTCCATTCGACCAATGAGTGAGCAGCACCAGCCAGTCTGCCCTGCTCCCAAACATAGAGGAATAGCCCCCACCACTGGGAAGTAAAGGCACATTGCCCTCTGCTCACAGGGTGCCTCCCAGGTCCCCAAGCGTGGGCAGATCAGCCAGCCCTCCCTTCAGGACACCCACGGGCCTCTGTGAGCCTCGAGGCCGGCCCTTTCCCCCCCGCCCCTCCCATCCCCATCGCTCACACCTAGGGCAGCTCACAGCAGAGTGTCCTGGGACGCCCACAGCCAAACCTATGGGCTTTGACAGCCGAGAGACAGCTGTGTCAAGTCCGAGAAAAATCACTTTCCACTCTAGGGGCACCTCCCCGGCCCCTCCGTAGGTTCTTACTGGTCCGCTGGCCAGGCCCCGGTGGCCAGCTTTCTGCCCCATTTCCCAGGAACGCCCTGCCCTGAGGACAAGGGAACCTCTTGCTGGCTTCCAGCCTGGAGCTTAGGCATGTGGGGCTTTTGTGGCCACTGGCAACCCTCCTCTACATTCACTGGGCCCCAGGGCCTTCACCACTGGACCACCTCCAGCTTTTGACACAGGCCCCAACCAACTCTTCCCTTGATCGCTTCCGGCCAGTAAGCTAAGCGCCCGCCGGGCCCCCTCTTCAGTTCCCTGCAGCCAGCAGACTGTCCTCCTGGTCTCCCGTGTCCCTGCCTGCCACCCTTTCTCCTGCTTACCTCACCACTTCAGGCTGTTCACCTGGCCCCGCCCCCTTGATCCCGTGACTGCCTCCAGGTGTTCACCTGGCCCCGCTCCCTCCTTGACTTGACAGGGCTCAGGTGTGGGCCTCGGCCCGCCTCCTTTTTCCTGAAGCCCCGCCCCTGGTCCATTTGACGAATGAGCGAGCAGCACCGGCCAGTGTGCCCTGCCCCCAAACACAGAGGAATAGCCCCCAGCTCTGGGATGTAAAGGCACATGGCCCTCTGCTCACAGGGTGCCTCCCAGGTCCATGAGCCTGAACAGACCAGCCAGCCCTCCCTTCAGGACACCCAGGGGCCTCCATGAGCCTCGCTGCCAGTCCCCTCCCCCACCCCGCCCCCATCCCTCCTACCAAGGAGCAGCTCACAGCAGAGTGTCCTGGCATGCCCACAACCCTGCCTATGGGCTGCTTTGACAACAGGGAGAGAGATGTCTCAAGTCCGAGAAAAATCAGTTTCCACTCTGGGGGCACCTCCCCGGCCCCTCCGGAGGTTCTTACTGGTCTGGTGGCCGGGTCCCGGGGGCCTGCTTTCTGCCCCATTCGCCGGGAACGCCCTGCCCTGAGGACAAGGGTCCCTCTTGCTTTCATCCAGTCTGAAGCTCAGGCAGGTGAGGCTTTTGTGGCCACTTGAGACCCTTCTCCACATTTTACAGGGCCCCAGGGCGTTAGCCACTGGTGAGGGTTAGGTTGAGGGATAGGCTTAGTTTTAGGGTTAGGGTTAGCCTTTGACAATGGGGAGAGAGCTGTGTCAAGTCCCAGAAAATCACTTTCCACTATGGGGGCACCTCCTCCTGTAAAATACGGTTGAAAGATAATATTCCCTACTTTCTCAGGTTGATTACAGTGTTTAGGAAGTTGTTTGTACATGTGGGCAATGCTTATGCTTGGATAAGAAGGCCTAATATAGGAATGTAGAAGAAATCATGAATAATTCATTGTAATAATCGTAAATAAATGAGAACTCTCATAGAATATGTAGAAAACACTATTCCTAGGAAGTTGTTAATGCAGAAAGTTATCTATGATCCAGGAAATTTTTAATTACAGTAAAGATCACATTCAACAGTGTATGAAACCTCTATTATTTACTTACAGTAGTCTAGAGCTGTAAATGTGTGTCATACAAGGCTTGAAAGAGGGAAATATGCACAATTAATCAGTTATGGAAAGCCTTAGACCTCATAGCAATGTAGCATTGAACTCTAAACCATAGTTGAGGGAAAATGTTTCCTAGATTCTTAGGTGCATTACAGTATTTATGAAGTATTTTGTTCTTGTGGGCAATGTTTTTACTTGGACAAGAAGGCCTTATACAGGAAACTACAAGAAAACATGAATAATTTCAGAAGTAATAACAGTAAATAGATGAGAACTCTAATAGAACATGTAGAAGACACTTCTCCACATCAGTTGTTAGTATAGAAAAAGTATCGAAGATCCAGGAAATCTTTAATTAGAGTTAAGAGCACATTAAACAGTGTATGAAACCTCTTTTATTACTTAAAGGAGCCTAGAACTATAAATGTGTGTCATACAAGGAATAATATCCTTGAAATAGAGAAATAAGCACATTTAAGCAGCTTTGGAAAGCCTTAGACTTCACTGCAATGTAGCTTTAAACCCTATAAGATAGTTGAGATACAATGTTCCCGACATTCTCAGGTTCATAACAGTTTGTAGGAAGTTGTTTGTACATGTAGGCAATGGTTATACTTGGACAACAATGCCTCATATACGAAACTACAGGAAAACATGAGTCATTCATAAAAATAACATTAAGTAGATGAGAACATGCGTAGAACATGTAGAACACACTTTTCCAAGTCAGTTGTTAGTATAGCAAACGTATCTAAGATACAGGAAATCCTTAGAGATTAGAGCACATGAAACCATGTATGAAACCTCTATTATTTACTATAAAAGCCTAGAACTGTTATGTGTTTCATACAAGGCAGAATATCCTTAAATTGGAGAAATAAGCACATTTTAGTAGCTTTGGAAAGCCTTACACTTCACTGAAATGTAGCATTAAACTCTAAAACATAGTTGAGAGACAATGTTCCCAAGCTTCTCATGTCATTAACAGTGTGTAAAAAGTTGTTTGTATATGTGGGCAATGTTTATACTTTGACAAGAAGGCCTAATATGGGAAACTACCTGAAAACATGAGTAATTCAGAGAAAATAAAAGTAAATAGATGAAAACTGGTATAGAACAGGTGAAACTGATTCCCCAATTCAGTTGTTAGTGTAGAAAAGGTATCTAAGATCTTGGGAATCCTTAGAATAAATAGCACATTTAACATTGTATGAAACGTCTATTATTTACTTAACAGATCCAAGAACTTTAAATGTGTCTCATAGAAGACTTGAAAGAGAGAAATAAGCACAGTTAAGAAGCTTTGGAAAGGCTTAGACTTCACTGCAATGTAGCAATATACTGTAAAACATGGTAGAGACAATGTTCCCTAGTTTCTCAGGTTGATTATAGTGTTTAGGTAGTTGTTTGTACATGTGTGCAATGCTTATACTTGGATAAGCAGGCATAATATAGAAAACTACAAAAAAGCATGAATAATTCAGAAGAAATAATAGTAAATAGATGAGAACTCTCATAGAACATGTAGAAAACACTAATCCATGTAAGTTGTTAGTGCAGAAAGTTATCTAAGATCCAGGAATTTTTTAATTACAATAAAGAGCACATTAAACAGTGTATGAAACCTCTATTATTTACTTACAGTAGCCTAGAACTGTAAATATGTGTCATACAAGGCTTAAAAGAGAGAAATATGCACAATTAAGCAGCTTTGGAAAGCCTTTGACTTAACTGCAGTGTAGCATTAAACCCTATAACTTAGTGGAGAGACAATGTTCTCAAACTTCTCAGGTTCATAACAGTGTGTGGGAAGTTGTTTGTACATGTGAGCAATGCTTATACTTGGACAAGAAAGCCAAATATAGAAAACTCAAGAAAACATGAGTAATTCAGAGATAATAACAGTAAATAAATGAGAACTCCCATAGTACATGTAGAACACACTTCTCCAAGTAAGTTGTTAGCGTAGAAAGGTATCTATGATCCAGGAAATTTTTAATTACAGTAAAGAGCACATTAAACAGTGTATGAAACCTCTATTATTTACTTTAAAAAGCCCAAACTGTAAATGTGTGTCATACAAGGTTTGAAAGAGAGAAATATGCACAATTAAGCAGCTTTAGAAAGCCTTAGACTTCACTGCAAGATAGCATTAAACTCTAATCCATAGTTGCAAGAAAAATGTTCCCGAGCTTCTCAGGTTCATTACAGTGTGTAAGAAGTTGTTTGTTCATGTGTGCAATGCTTATACTTGGAAAAGAAGGCCTAATATAGGAAACTACAGAAAACATGAGTAATTTATGGAAAATAACAGTAAATAGATGAGAACTCCCATAGAACAGGTAAAACACATTCTGCTAGTCAGTCGTTAGTGTAGAAAAGGTACCTAAGATCCAGAACTCCTTAATTAGAGTAAATATCACATTTAAGATTGTATGAAACCTCTATTATTTACTGAAAGGAGCCTAGAACTTTACATGTGTGTCATACAAGGCTTGAAAGAGGGAAATATGCACAAGTAAGCAGCTTTGGGAAGCCTTAGACTTCACAGCAATGTAGCATTAAACTCTAAACTGTAGTTGAGAGAAAATGTTCCCTAGCTTCTCAGGTTCATTACAGTGTGTAGGAAGTTGTTTGTATATGTGAGCAATGCTTATACTTGGACAAGAAGGCCTAATATAGGAAACTACAAGAAAACATGAATAATTCAGAGAAAATAACAACATATAGATGAAAAATTGCATAAAAAATGTGGAAGACACTTCTCCAAGTCAGTTGTTAGTATAGAAAAAGTATCAAAGATCCAGAAAATCCTTAGAGTTAAGGGCAGATTAAACAGTGTATGAGGCCTCTATTATTTACTTAAAGGAGCCTAGAACTGTAAATGTGTGTCATACAAGACTTGAGAGAAATAAGCACAATTAAGCTGCTGGAGAAAGCCTTAGACTTCACTGCAATGTAGCATTAAACTCTGAAACATAGTTGAGAGACAATGTTCCCGAGCTTCTCAGCTTCATAACAGTGTGTAGTAAGTTGATTGTACATGTGAGCAATGTTTATGATTGGACAAGAACGTCTAATATAGGAAACTACAAGAAAACATGAGTAATTCAGAAGTAATAACAGTAAATAGATGAGAACTCTCATAGAACATGTAGAAAACAGGTCTCCAGGTAAGTTATTAGTGTAGAAAGTTATCTAAGATCCAGGAAATCATTAATTAGAGATTAGAGCACATTAAACGGTGAATGAAATGTCTATTATTTACTTAAAGGTGCCCAGAACAGTAATTATGTTTCATACAAGGCAGAATATCTTTGAAATAGAGAAATAAGCACATCTAAGCAGCTTTGGAAAGCCTTAGATTTCACTGCAATGTAGCATTAAACTCTAAAATATTTAAGCAGTTGTGGAAACCATTAGACTTCACTGCAATGTATCATTAAACTCTATAACATAGTTGAGAGACAATGTTCTGGCGTTTCTCAGGTTCTTAACAGTGTGTACAAAGTTGTGTGTATATGTGGGCAAAGCTTATCCTTGGAAAGAAGGCCTAATATATAAAACTAAAAGAAAACATGAGTAATTCAGAGAAAATAACAGTAAATATATGTAAACTGGTATAGAACAAGTGAAACAGATTCTCCTACTCAGTTGTTAGTGTAGAAAAGTTATCTAAGATCCAGGAAAAATAACAGTAAATACATGAGAACTCCCATAGAATGTATAGAAAACACTACTTCAAGTAAGTTGTTAGTGTAGAAAGGTATCTAAGATCCAGGAAATCCTTAATTAGAGTAAAGAGCACATGAAACAATGCATGAAACATCTATTATTTACTTAAAGGAGCCTAGAACTGTAAATGTGTGTCATACAAGGCAGAATATCCTTTAAATGCAGAAATAAGCACATTTAAGCAGCTTTGGAAAGCCTTAGAGTTCACTGCAATGTAGCCTTAAACCCTTTAACAATGCTTATAAGGCAAGAATGCTGAATATACGAAACTACAAGAAAACCTGAGTAATTCAGAACAAATAACAATAAATAAATGAGAACTCTAATAGAACATGTTGAAAACATTTCTTCAAGTAAGTTGTTAGTGTAGAAAGTTATATAAGATACAGGAAATCCTAAATTAGAGTTAAGAGAACTGTAAATGTGTGTCATAGAAGCTTGAAAGAAAGACGTAAGCACATTTAAGCAGTGTGTAGGAAGTTGTTTGTACCTGTGGGCAATGCTTATACTTGGACTAGAAGGCCTACTGTAGTAAACTACAAGAAAACTTGAGTAATTCAGAGAAAATAACAGTAAAAGGATTAGAACTTGAATAGAAGAGGTAGAACACTCTTCTCCACGTTAGTTGTTATTGTAGAAATGTATTGAAGATCCAGGAAATTCTTAATTAGAGTTAAGAGCACATGAATCAGTGTATGAAACCTCTATTATTTACTTAAAGGGGCCTAGAACTTTAAATGTGTGACATACAGGGATTGAAAGAGAGAAATAAACACAACTAAGCAGCTTTGGAAAGCCTTAGACTTCACTACAATGTAGCATTAAACTCTAAAACATGGTTGAGAGACAATGTTCCCGAGTTCTCAGCTTCATAACATTGTGTAGGAAATTGTTTGTACATATGGGCAATGCTTATAATTGGACAAGAAATCCTAATATAGGAAACTACAAGAAAACATGAGTAATTCAGAAAAAATAACAGAAAATAGACGAGAACTCTCATAGTACATGTAGAAAACACTTCTCCAAGTAAGTTGTTAGTGTAGAAAAGGAACCTGTTTAACCTGTTCTAAACGAGTTCTCATCTATTTACTGTTATTTTCGCTGAATTACTCATGTTTTCATGTAGTTGCCTATATTAGACCTTCTTGTTTAAGTATAAGCATTGCCTACTTAAACAAACACACTGTTATGAACCTAAGAGCAGGGTAACATTGTCTCTCAACTACGTTATAGAGTTTAAAGCTAAATTGTAGTGAAGTCTAAGGCTTTTCAAAGCTGCTGAATTGTGCTTATTTCACTCTTTCAAGACTTGTATGAGGTTTCATTTTGAGTTTAATGTGCTCTTAAGTTTAATTAAGGATTTTCTGGATCTTAGATACCTTCTCTACACTAACAACTGACTTAGAGAAATCTGTTTCACCTGTTCTATGCTAATTCTCATCTGTTTGCTGTTATTTTCCCGGAATTAGTGATGTTATAGAGTTTAATAGTACATTATAGTGAAGGGTAAGGCTTTCCAAAGCTGCTTAATTATGCTTATTTATCTTGTTTGAGACACATTTAAAGTTCTAAGCACCTTTAAGTAAATAATGTAGGGTTCATACACTGTTAGATGTGATCGTAACTCTAATTAAGGATTTTCTGGATCTTAGATACCTTTTCAACTTTATCAACTGACTTGGAGAATCTGTTTCACCAGTTCGATACAAGTTATCATCTATTTAATGTAGTTTTCTCTGTATTACTGATGTTTTCTTGTAGTTCCCAATATTAGGCCTCTTTTTCAAGGAATAAGCATTGGGATATGGACAAACAACTTTATACACAAGGTTATGAACCTGAGAAGCTCTGGAACATTGTCTCTCAACTATATTATAGAGTTAAATGCTACATTATCATGAAGCAGGAGTCTTTCCAAAGTTGCTTAAATTGTTTGTCTATTTCAAGGATATTTTTCCTTGTATGACACCCATTTACCATTCTAGGCTCCTGTAAGTAAATAATTCATACACTGTTTCATGTGATCTTAAATCTAATTAAGGATTTCCTGGATCGTAGATACATTTTATAAACTAACAACAGACTTGGAGAAATGTTTTCTAGATGTCCTATGGGAGTTCTCATCTATTTACTGTTATTTTCCCTGAATTACTGATGTTTTCTTGTAGTTTCAAATATTAGGCCTTCTTGTCCAAGTATAAGCATTTCCCACATGGACAAACAACTTCCTGCACACTGTTATGAACCCGAGAAGCTCGAGAACATTGTCTCTCAACTGTGTTTTAGAGTTTAATGCTACAATGCAGTAAAGTCTAAGGATTTGCAAAGCTGCTTAATTGTTTTATATATTAGGACTTCTTATCCAATTATAAGCATTGCCCACAAGGACAAACAACTTGCTACACACTGTTATGAAGCTGGGAAGCTAGGGTTAAAGTTAGGGCTAGGGTTAGGGTTAGGGCTAGTGTTAGGGTTAGGGTTAGGGTTAGTGATAGGGTTAGGGCTACGGTTATGGTTAGGGTGAGGGAGTATTGTCTTTCAACTCTGTTATAGAGTTTAATGCTACATTTCAGTGAAGTGTAAGGGTTTCCAAAGCTACTTAAATATGTTTATTTCTCTATTTCAAGGATTTATGTCTTTTATGACATACATTTATAGTTATGTGCTCCTTTAAGTACATAATATAGGTTTTAATGATCTCTTTAGTATAAATAAGGTTTTCCTGGATCTTAGATACCTTTTCTACACTAACAACTGACTTGTAGAAGTGTTTTCTACATGTTCTATGCGAGTTCTCATTTATTTACTGTTATTTTCTCTGAATTCCTGTTTTCTTCTAGTTTCCAATATTAGGCTTTCTTGATCAAGTATAAGCATTGGGAACATGGACAAACAACTACTTAAACACTGTTTTGAACCTGAGAAGCTCTGGAACATTGTCTCTCAACTATGTTATAGAGTTTAATGCTACATTACAGTAAAGTCAAAAGCTTTCCAAAGCTGCTTAAATATGCTTATTTCTCTATTTCAAGGATATTCTGTCTTGCATGACACACATTTACAGTGCTAGGCTACTTTAAGTAAATAATAGAGGTTTCATACACTGTTTTATGTGCTCTTAACTCTAATTAAGTGTTTCCTGGATGTTAGATACCTTTCTACAAAAACAACTTACTTGGAGAAGTGTTTCCTACATATTACATGCGAGTTCTCACACTGTTAACAACCTGAGAAACTCAGGAACATTGATTCTCAACTATATTATAGAGTTGAATACTACATTGCTGTGAAGCCTAAGACTTTCCAAAGATGCTGAAATGTGCGTATTTCTCTATATCAAGGATATTTTGCCTTTCATGTCACACATTTACAGTTCTAGGCTCCTTTAAGTAAATAATAGAGGGTTCCTACACGGTTTAATGAGCTCTTTACTGTAATTAAGGATTTCCTGGATCTTAGATTCCTTTTATACACAAACAACAGACTTGGAGAAGTGTTTTCTACATGTTCTATGCCAGTATTCATCTATTTACTGTTATTTTCCCTGAATTACTGATATTTTCTTATAGTTTCCAATATTAGGACTTCTTGTCAAAGTATAAGCATTGGAGATATGGACAAACAACTTCCTACACACGGTTATGAATCTGACAAGCTCTGGAACATTGCCCCTCAACTATGTTATAGAGTTCAATGCTACATTGTAGTGAAGTCTAAGGCTTTCTCCAGTTGCTTAATTGTGCTTATTTCTCTCTTTCAAGCCTTGTGTGACACATATTTAAAGATCTGGGCTCCTTTAAGTAAATAATATGGGATTCATACACTGTTTAATGTGCTCTTAACTCTAATTAAGGAATTCCTGGATATTAGATACCTTTTCTATACTAACAACTGACTTGGAGAATCTGTTTCACCTGTTCTAAACGAGTTCTCATCTATTTACTGTCATTTTCTCTGAATTATTCATGTTTTCATGTAGTTTCCTATATTAGGCCTTCTTGTCCAAGTATAAGCATTGCCCACATGTACAAACAACTTCCTGCACACTGTTATGAACCAGAGAAGCTTGGAAACATTGTCTCTCAACTATGTTTTAGAGTTTAATGCTACAATGCAGTAAAGTCTAAGGATTTCCAAAGCTGCTTAATTGTGCTTATTTCTCTCTTTCAAGCCTTGTGTGACACACATTTAAAGTTCTAGGCTACCTTAAGAAAATAATAGAGGTTTCATACACTGTTTAATGTGCTGCTCCATTTAATTAAAGATTGCCTGGGTCTTAGATCGCTTTCTCTACTAATAACTGACTTGTAGAAATCTGTTTCAGCTGTTTTATGTGAGGTCTCATCTATTTACTGTTGATTTCTCTGTATTACTCATTTTTTCTTGTAGTTTCATATATTAGGCCTTCTTATCCAAATATAAGCATTGCGCACAAGGACAAACAACTTGCTACACACTGTTATGAAGCTGGGAAGCTAGGGTTATGGTTAGGGCTAGGGTTAGGGTTAGGGCTAGGGTTAGGATTAGGGTTAGGTTTAGGGTTAGAACTAGGGTTACGGTTAGGGCTAGGGTTAGGGTTAGGGTTAGGGTTAGGATTAGGGTTAGGGTTAGGGCTAGGGTTATGGTTAGGGTGAGGGAATATTGTCTTTCAACTCTGTTATAGAATTTATTGCTACATTTCAGTTAAGTGTAAGGGTTTCCAAAGCTACTTAAATATGTTTATTTCTCTATTTCAAGGATTTCTGTCTTGTATGACATACCTTTATAATTATGTGGGTTTTTTTGGTTTATTGGTTTCATACACTGTTTAATGATCTCTTTAGTGTAATTAAGGTTTTCCTGGATCTTAGATACCTTTTCTACCCTAACAACTGACTTGGAGAATTGTTTTCTACATGTTCTATGCGAGTTCTCATCTATTTACTGTTATTTTCTCTGAATTACTGTTTTCTTCTAGTTTCCAATATTATGCCTTCTTGTCCAAGTATATGCATTGGGAACATGGACAAACAAATACCTAAACACTGTGTTGAACCTGAGAAGCTCTGGAACATTGTCTCTCAACTATGTTTTAGAGTTTATTGCGACATTACAGTGAAGTCAAAGGCTTTCCAAAGCTGCTTAAATGTGCTTATTTCTCTATTTAAAGGATATTCTGTCTTGCATGGCACACATTTACAGTTCCACGGTACTTTAATTAAATAAAAAGTCTGCATACACTGTTTCATGTGCTCTTAACTCTAATTAAGGATTTCCTGGATGTTAAATACCTTTCTACACAAACAACTTACTTGGAGAAGTGTTTCCTACATATTACACGCGAGTTCTCACGCTGTTAACAACCTGAGAAGCTCAGGAACATTGTATCTCACCTATATTATAGAGTTTAATACTACATATCAGTGATGTGTAAGGCTTTCCAAAGATGCTGAAATGTGCTTATTTATCTATTTCAAGGATATTTGCTTTGTATGACACACATTTACACTTCTAGGCTCGATTAACAAATAATAGAGATTTCATACACTGTTTAATGAGCTCTTTACTGTAATAAGGATTTCATGGATCTTCGATTCCTTTTATACACAAACAACAGACTTGGAGAAGTGTTTTCTACATGTAATATGTGAGTTCTCATCTATTTAATGTTATTTTCCCTGAATTAATGATATTTTCTTGTAGTTTCCAACATTAGGCCTTGTTGTCAAAGTATAAGCATTGGGGATATGGACAAACAACTTTCTACACATGGTTATGAACCTGAGATGCTCTGGAACATTGTCTCTCAACTATGTTATAGAGTTCAATGCTACATTGCAGTGAAGTGTAAGGCTTTCTCCAGCTGCTTAATTGTGCTTATTTCTCTCTTTCAAGCCTTGTGTGACACACATTTAAACTTCTAGGTTCCTGTAGAATCCAAGATGGCTGCTCAGGTAGACACCTAGCCGCATCCTCACCCAACAATTTCAATAAAATACAACTAAAATATAAAATGGACATTACCCAGAACTATAGGAAAGTCGATTGACTGGAAATTCTACAGCGAGAAGTAAGGAGAAAACCAGAAGGAAGTGCAGAGGAGTTGTAAAAGCCTAAGGTACGGAGACATGCCGCGCTTGCAGAGAGGATGGAGCCGGAGAGGATGGAGCTAGAGAGGAGGGAGGCTGAGTGCCTGGCTGGCATTCCCTTGCAGGAAGGAGATAAAAGCTCCAACTGTGCTGGTCCCCAGTTCCGATTGCTCTGAACCCCAGTTCTAGGCCAGATCCCGGGGACCCAGGCTCATCCATAGGAAGCTGGGCTGCGAGGCGGATCCTTGGGGGAACGGCAAAAGGAGGTCCCGGTGGCTTGCACATTGTGCACAGAGAAGGGATGGTTGGCTGTGCCGTGGGATTGCCCTGGCAGAAAGGAGACTGGGGCTCCAGACTGCTCTGAATGCCACCTCCAGCTCCACTTCCAACTGAACTGAACCCCAATACCGGGCTCATTTGGCGAAAGCCTAGACTGATTGGTAGCAGGCGAAAATCAAGGGCACCTTTCTCTCAGAGGCACTTGCAGCGTGGACTGAAGGACTCTGAGACCCAGGAGCCACGGGGCTGACGGAAGCCAAGGCTGTAGGCTCCACCCTGAAATGCCATCCCATCTGTAGCTGGGAAATGCGACAACAAAATAGATTACAAATGAAAGAAATGGAGGACAAAAAGCGACTGGACATAGAGTTCAAATCTACGCTTATAAAGTTTTTCAAGAATTTCCTAGAAAAGATTGATAAGACCTATGAGGATATGAAAAGAGATCAACTACAATTAATAAGGAATCAATAAGAAATGATAAGGGATCAAAAAGAAATGATAAGGGATCAACAAGAAATAAAGAATACATTGTCTGAAATAAAAAAATATTATAGAGAGTCCTAAAAACAGAATGGAAGATCAAAAGAATCAAGTCAAAGATTTGGAACGTAAAGAGCCAGAAGACACTCCTCCACAGAACCTAGAAGGCAAGAGAATCCAGAAAATTGAACATAATGTAAGAAACCTCTGGGCAACTTCAAGCGAACCAACATCAGAATTATGGGGGTCCCGGAAGATGAGAGAGAGCAAGATATCGAAAACATTCTGAAAGAAATAGTGACAGAAAACTTCCCCCATCTGGTGAAAGAATTAGACTTACAAGTCCAGGAAGCACACAGAACTACAAACAAAAGGAATCCAAAGAGGACCAAACCAAGACAAATCATAATTAAAATTCCAAGAGCCAAAGGCAAAGAGAGAATATTAAAAGCAGCAAGAGCAAAGAAGGTAGTTACCTATAAAGGAGCACCTATACGATTGTCAGCTGATTTCTCAACTCTTTACTGTAATAAGGATTTCCTGGATCTTAGATTCTTTTTATACACAAACAACAGACTTGGAGAAGTGTTTTCTACATGTTCTATGCGAGTACTCATCTATTTAATGTTATTTTCCCTGAATTACTAATATTTTCTTGTAGTTCCCAATATTAGGCCTTGTTGTCAAAGTATAAGCATTGGGGATATGGAAAAACAACTTCCTACACACGGTTATGAACCTGAGAAGTTCTGGAACATTGTCTCTCAACTATGTTATAGTGTTCAATGCTACAATGCAGTGAACTGTAAGGCTTTTTCCAGCTGCTCAATGAAGGATTTCCTGGATAGTAGATACCTTTTATAAACTAACAACAGAGTTGCAGAAGTGTTTTATACATGTTCTATGTGAGTTCACATCTATTTTCTGTTATTTTCCCAGAATTACTGATGTTTTCTTGTAGTTTCTAACATTAGTCCTTCTTGTCCAGGTATAAGCATTGGGAACATGGACAAACAGCTACCTAAACACTGTTATGAACCTGAAAAGCTCAAGAACATTGTCTCTCAACTATCAATATGTTATAGAGTTTAATTATACATTTCAGTAAAGTGTAAGGCTTTCCGTAGCTACTTAATTGGCTTATTTCTCTATTTCAAGCTTTGTGTGACATACATTTAAAGTTCTAGGCTCCTTTAAGTAAGAAATAAAGGATTCATACACTGTTTAATGAGCTCTCAACTCGAATTAAGGAATTCCAGGATGTGAGATACCTTTTCTACATTAACAACTGTCTTGGAGAATCTGTTTCACCTGTTCTAATTGAGTTCTCATGTATTTACTGATATTTTCTCTGAATTATTCATGTTTTCAAGTAGTTTCCTATATTAGGCCAACTTGTTGAAGTATAAGCATAGCCCACATATACAAACAACTTCATACACACTGTTATAAACAGGAAAACCTTGAGAACATTGTCCCTCAACTATGTTATAGAGTGTAATGCTACATTACAGTGATCTGTAAGGATTTCCAAAGCTGCTCAATTCGCTTATTTCTCTATTTCAAGGTTGTATGACACACATTTACCATTCTAGGCTCCTTTAAGTAAACAGTATATGTTTCATACACTGTTCAATGTGATATTGACTCAAATTAAGCATTTCCTGGATCATAGATACCTTTTATAGACTAACAACAGATTTGGAGAAGTGTTTTATACATGTTCTAAGCGAGTTCTCATCTACTTACTGATATTTTCCAAGAATTACTGATGTTTTGATGTAGTTTCTAACATTAGTCCTTCTTGTCCAGGTATAAGCATTGGGAACATGGACAAACAACTACCTAAACACTGTTATGAACCTGAAAAGCTCGAGAACATTGTCTCTCAACTATGTTATAGAGTTTAATGATACATTTCAGTGAAGCGTAACGCTTTCCAAAGCGACTTAATTTGCTTATTTCTCTCTTGCAAGCTTTGTGTGACATACATTTAAAGTTCTAGGCTCCTTTAAGTAAGAAATAAAGGAATCATACACTGTTTAATGAACTCTCAACTCGAATTAAGGAATTCCTGGATGTTAGATAACTTTTCTACACTAATAACTGTCTTGGAGAATCTGTTTCACCTGTTCTAAATGAGTTCTCATGTATTTACTGACATTTTCTTTGAATTATTCATGTTTTCAAGTAGTTTCCTATATTTGGCATACTTGTCCAAGTATAAGCATAGCCCACATATACAAACAACTTCCTACACACTGTTATGAACAGAAGAAGCTAGGGAACATTGTCTATCAACTATGTTATAGATTGTAATGCTACATTACAGTGATCTGTAAGGCTTTCCAAAGCTGCTCAATTTGCTTATTTCTCTCTTTCAAGCCTTGTGTGACACACATGTAAAGTTCTAGGTTATTTTAAGTAAACAAAAATGGTTTCATACACTGATTAATGTGCTCTTAACTCTAATTAAGCATTTCCTGGGTCTTAGATAACTTTTCTACACTAAAATCTGACTTGGTAAATCTGTTTCAGCTGTTCTAAACGAGTTCTCATGTATTTACTGACATTTTCTCTGAATTATTCATGTTTTCTTGTAGTTTCCTATAGTAGGCCTTCTTGTCCAAGTAAAAGTATAGCCCACATATACAAACAACTTTCTACACACTGTTATGAACAGAAGAAGCTCGGGAACATTGTCTCTCAACTTTGTTATAGAGTGTAAATCCTACATTGCAGTGAAGTGTAAGGCTTTCCAAAGCTGCTTAATGTTTTTCTTTCTCTATTTCAATGGCATTCTGCCTTGTATGACACACATTTATCGTTCTAGGCTCCTTTAAGTGAACAATATAGGTTTCATACACGGTTTCATGTGATCTTGACTCTAATTAAGCATTTCCTGGATCATAGATACCTTTTATAGACTAACAACAGACTTGGAGAAGTGTTTTATACATGTTCTATGCGAGTTCTCATCTATTTACTGGTATTTTCCCAGAATTACTGATGTTTTCTTGTAGTTTCTAATATTAGTCCAGGTATAAGCATTGGGAACATGGACAACTACCTAAACACCGTTATGAACATTACAAGCTCGAGAACATTGTATCTCAACTATGTTATAGAGTTTAATGATACATAAGTGAAGCGTAAGGCTTTCCAAAGCGACTTAATTTTCTTATTTCTCTCTTGCAAGCTTTGTGTGACATACATTTAAAGTTCTAGGCTCCTTTAAGTAAGAAATAAAGGATTCATACACTGTTTAATGAACTCTCAACTCGAATTAAGGAATTCCTGGATGTTAGATAACTTTTCTACACTAATAACTGTCTTGGAGAATCTGTTTCACCTGTTCTAAATGAGTTCTCATGTATTTACTGACATTTTCTTTGAATTATTCATGTTTTCAAGTAGTTTCCTATATTTGGCATACTTGTCCAAGTATAAGCATAGCCCACATATACAAACAACTTCCTACACACTGTTATGAACAGAAGAAGCTAGGGAACATTGTCTATCAACTATGTTATAGATTGTAATGCTACATTACAGTGATCTGTAAGGCTTTCCAAAGCTGCTCAATTTGCTTATTTCTCTCTTTCAAGCCTTGTGTGACACACATGTAAAGTTCTAGGTTATTTTAAGTAAACAAAAGTGTTTCATAAACTGATTAATGTGCTCTTAACTCTAATTAAGCATTTCCTGGGTCTTAGATAACTTTTCTACACTAAAATCTGACTTGGTAAATTTTTTTCAGCTGTTCTAAATGAGTTCTCATGTATTTACTGACATTTTCTCTGAATTATTCATGTTTTCTTGTAGTTTCCTATAGTAGGCCTTCTTGTCCAAGTAAAAGTATAGCCCACATATACAAACAACTTCCTACACACTGTTATGAACAGAACAAGCTCGGGAACATTGTCTCTCAACTACGTTATAGAGTGTAATCCTACATTGCAGTGATGTATAAGGCTTTCCAAAGCTGCTTAATGTGTTTCTTTCTCTATTTCAATGGCACTCTACCTTGTATGACACACATTTATTGTTCTAGGCTCCTTTAAATAAACAATATAGGTGTCTTACAATGTTTCATGTGATCTCGACTCTAATTAATCATTTCCTAGATGATAGATACCTTTTATAAATGAACAACAGAATTGGAGAAGTGTTTTATACATGTTGAATGCGAGTTCACACTGTTATGAACCTGTAAACCTCGGGAACATTGTCTCTAAACTATGTTATAGAGTGTAATACTACATTAAGTGTAAGGCTTCACAAGCTGCATAATGTGTTTATTTCTCTATTTCAATGGAATTCTGCCTGTATGACAACATTTACCTTTCTAGGCTCCTTTAAGTAAACAACATAGGATTCATACAGTGTTTCATGTGCTCTCAACTCTAATTAAGAATTTCTTGGATCTTTTTACACTAAGAACTGACTTGGAGAATCTGTTTCAGCTGCTCTAAACGAGTTCTCATCTATTTACTGTCATTTATTCTGAATTATTCATGTTTTCATATAGTTTCAAATATTATGCCTTATTTTCTAAGTATAAGCTTTACCCACATATACAAACAACTTCCTACACACTGTTATGAACAGAAGAAGCTCGGGAACATTGTCTCTCAACTATGTGATAGAGTGTAATACTATTGTTCATTGCAGTGAAGTGTAAGGCTTCACAAGCAGCATAATGTCTTTTTTTCTCTCTTTCAATGGAATTCCGCTTGTATGACAACATTTACCATTCCAGGCTCCTTTAAGTAAACAATATAGGATTCATACACTGTTGGATATGATCTGAACTCTAATTTAGAATTTCCTGGATCTTAGATACCTTTCTACACTAAGAACTGACTTGGAGAATCTGTTTCAGCTCTTCTGAAAGAGTTCTCATCAATTTATTGATATTTTCTATGAATTATTCATGTTTTCATGTAATTTCCTATATTAGGCCTTCTTGTCCAATATAAGCTTTGCCCACATATACAAACAACTTCCTACACACTGTTATGAACAGAAAAGGCTCAGGAACATTGTCTTTCAACTATGGTATAGAGTGTAATGCTAAATTACAGTGAACTGTAAGGCTTTCCAAAGCTGCTTAATTTGATTATTTCTGTCTTTCAAGCTTTGTGTGACATACATTTAACGTTCTATGCTCCAATAAGTTAAATATATAGGATTCATACACTGTTTCATGTGCTCTAAACTTGAATTAAGGAATTCCTTGATGTTAGATCCCTTTTCTACACTAAGAACTGATTGGAAAATCTGTTTCACCTGTTCTAAACTAGTTCTCATCTATATACTGTCATTTACTCAAATTATTCATGTTTTCATTTTGTTTCCTTTTTTAGGCCTTCTTGTCTACGCATAAGCTTTGCCCCCATATGCAAACAATGTCCTACATACTGTTATGAACAGTAGAAGGTCGGGAACATTGTCTCTCAACTATGTTAGAGTGTAATACTACATTGCAGTGAAGTGTAAGGCTTTCCAAAGCTGCCAAACGTGTTTCTTTCTCTATTTCAATGGTATTCTGCCTGTATGACACACTTTTACCTTTCTAGGCTCATTTAAGTAAACAATGTAGGATTCATACAGTGTTTCATGTGATCTGAACTCTAATTAAGGATTTCCTGGATCCTAGATAACTTTTATAAACTAACAACAGACTTAGAGAAGTGTTTTATACATGTTCTATGCGGGTTCTCATCTATTTACTGTTATTTTCCCAAAATTACTGATGTTTTCTCATAGTTTCTAACATTAGGCCTTCTGGTCCAGGTATAAGCATTGGTAACATGGACAAACAACTACCTAAACACTGTTATGAACCTGAAGACCTCGGGAACATTGTTTCTCAATTATGTTATAGAGTGTAATACTACATTGAAGTGAAGTGTAACGCTTCACAAGCTGCATAATGTGTTTATTTCTCTATTTCAATGGAATTCTGCCTATATGACAACATTTACAATTCCATGCTCCTTTAAGTAAACAATATAGGATTCATCCACTGTTTGATGTGATCTGAACTCTAATTTAGAATTTCCTGGATCTTAGATACCTTTCTACACTAAGAACTGACTTGGAGAATCTGTTTCAGCTCTTCTGAAAGAGTTCTCATCTATTTACTGACATTTTATCTGAATTATTCATGCTTTCATGTAGTTTCCTATATTAGGCCTTCTTGTCCAATATTAGCTTTACCGACATACAAACAAAGTCCTACACACTGTTATGAACAGCAAAAGCTCAGGAATATTGTCTCTCAACTATGTTAAAGAGTGTAATACTAGGTTGCAGTGAATTGTAAGGCTTTCCAAAGCGGCTTAATGTGTTTATTTATCTATTTAAATGGTATTCTCCCTTGTATGACACACATTTACCATTTTAAGCTACTTTAAGTAAACAATATAGGATTTATACACTGTTTCATGTGATCTGAACTCTAATTAAGGATTTCCTGGATCGTAGATACCTTTGATAAACTAACAACAGACTTGGAGAATTGTTTTATACATGTTCTATTCGGGTTCTCATCTATTTACTGTTATTTTCCCAGAATTACTGATGTTTTCTCATAGTTTCTAACATTAGGCCTTCTGGTCCAGGTATAAGCATTGGGAACATGGACAAACAACAACGTAAACTTTGTTATGAACCTGAAAACCTCGGGAACATTGTCTCTCAACTATGTTATAGAGTGTAATGGTACATTACAGTGAACTGTAAGGGTTTCCAAAGCTTCTAAATTTGCTTATTTCTCTCTTTAAAGCTTTGTGTGACATGCATTTAAAGTTCTAGGCTCCAATAAGTAAAAAATGTAGGATTCATACACTGTTTCATGTGATCTGAACTTTAATTAAGGATTTCCTGGATCTTAGATACCTTTCTACACTAAGAACTGACTTGGAGAATCTCTTTGAGCTGTTCTAAATGAGTTCTCATCTATTTTCTGACATTTTCTCTGAACTATTCATGTTTTCATGTAGTTTCCTATATTATGCCTCCTTGTCCACGTATAAGCTTTGCCCACATAAACAAACAACATCTTACACACTGTTATGAACAGAAGAAGCTCGGGAACATTGTCTCTCAACTATGTTAGAGAGTGTAATACAATATTTCAGTGAAGTGTAAGGCTTTCCAAAGCTGCTTAATGTGTTTATTTCTCTATTTCAATGGTATTCTGCCTGGTATGACACACTTTTATCTTTCTAGGCTCATTTAAGTAAACAATATAGGATTCGTACACTGTTTCATGTGATCTGAAATCTAATTAAGGATTTCCTGGATCTTAGATATCTATTCTACACTAAGAACTAACCTGGAGAATCGGTTTGAGCTGTTCTAAATGAATTCTCATCTATTTTCTGACATTTTCTCTGAACTATTCATGTTTTCATGTAGTTTCCTATTTCATGCCTTCTTGTCCATGTATAAGCTTTACCCACATATACAAAGAACTTACTACACACTGTTATGAACAGAAGAAGTTAGGGAATGTTGTCTCTCAACTGTGTTATAGAGTGCAATACTACATTGAAGTGACGTGTGAGGCTTTCCAAAGCTGCCTAACGTGTTTCTTTCTCTATTACAATGGTATTCTGCCTTGTATGACAAATTTACAATTCCAGGCTCCTTTAAATAAACAATATAGGATTTACATACTGTTTCTTATGATCTGAACACTAATTAAGGATTTCCTGGATCATAGATAGTTTTATACACTAATATCAGACTTGGAGAAGTGTTTTATACATGTTCTATGCGAGTTCTCATCTATTTACCTTTATTTTCTCAGAATTACTGATTTTTTCTCATAGTTACTAACAATAGGCCTTCTGATCCAGGTATAAGCATTGGGAACATTGACAAACAACTTCCTAAACACTGTTTTGAACCTGAAAACCTCGGGAACATTGTCTCTCAACCATGTTATAGAGTGTAATACTACATTGCAGTCAAGTGTAAGGCTTTCCAAAGCTGCCTAACATATTTCTTTCTCTATTTCAATGGTATTCTGCCTGGTATGACTCAAATTTATCATTGAAGGCTCCTTTAAGTAAACAATATAGGTTTCATACATTGTATCATGTGATCTGAACTTGAATTAAGAATTTCCTGGATCATAAAACTTTTATAAACTAACAACAGACTTGGAGAAGTATTTTATACATGTTCTATGCGAGTTCTCATCTATTTACTGTTATTTTCTCAGAATTACTGATGTTTTATCATAGTTTCTAACATTAGGCCCTCAGTTCCAGGTATAGGCATTGGGAACATGGACAAACAACTTCATAAACACGGTTATGAACCTGAAAACCTCGGGAACATTGTCTCTCAACTATATTATAGAGGGTAGTACTACATTGCAGTGAAGTGTAAGGCTTTTCAAAGCTGCCGAACGTGTTCCTTTCTCTATTTCAATGGTATTCTGCCTTGTATGACACACATTTACCACTCCGGGATCCTTTAAGTAAACAATATAGGATTTGTACACTGTTTCATGTAATCTGAACTCTAATTAAGGATTTCTTGGATCGCAGATACCTTTTTTTAAACTAACAACAGACTTGGAGAAGTGTTTTATACATGTTCTATGCGAGTTCTCATCTATTTACTGTTATATTCCCAGAATTACTGATGTTTTCTCATAGTTTCTAACAGTAGGCCTTCTGGTCCAGGTATAAGCATTGGGAACATAGACAAACAACTACCTAAACATAGTTATGAACCTGAAAACCTTGGGAACATTTTCTCTCAATTATGTTATAGAGTGTAAAGCTACATTAAGTGAACTTTAGGGCTTTCCAAAGCTGCTTAATTTGCTTATTTCTCTCTTTCAAGCTTTGTGTGACATACATGTAAAGTTCTAGGCTCCAATAAGTAAAAAATATAGGATTCATATAATGATTCATGTTCTCTAAACTCTAATTATGGATTTCTTGAATCTTAGATACCTTTCTACACTAAGAACTGACTTGGATAATCTGTTTCGGCTTTTCTAAATGAGTTCTCATCTATTTACTGACATTTTCTATGAATTATTCATTTTTTCTTGTAGTTTCCTATATTATGCCTACTTGTTCATGTATAAGCTTTGCCACATATACAAACAACTTCCTACACACTGTTATGAACAAAAGCAGCTCGGGAACATTGTCTCTCAACTATGTTGTAGAGTGTAATACTACATTGCAGTGAAGTGTAAGGGTTTCCAAAGATACCTATCGTGTTTCTTTCTCTATTTCATTGGTATTCTGCCTTGTATGACACACATTTACCCTTCCAGGCTCCTTTCAGTAAACAATATGGGATTTATACACTGTTTCATGTGATCTGAACTGTAATTAAGTATTTCCGGGATCGTAGATACCTTTCATAAACTAACAACAGACTTGGAGAAGTGTTTTATCCATGTTCTATGCGAGTTCTCATTTATTTACCGTTATTTTCCCAGAATTACTGATGTTTTCTCATAGTTTCTAACATTAGGCCTTCTGGGCAAGGTATAAGCATTGGTAACATGGACAAACAGCTACCTAAACACTGTTATGAACCTGAAAACCTCGGGAACATTGTCTCTCAACTATGTTACAGAGTGTAATACTACATTGCAGTGAAGTGTAAGGCTTTCCAAAGCTGCCTAAGGTGTTTCTTTCTCTATTTCAATGGTATTCTGCCTTGTATGACACACATTTACCATTTCAGGCTAATTTAAGTAAACAATACAGGATTTATATACTGTTTCATGTGATCTGAACTCTAATTAAGGATTTCCTGGATCCTAGATACCTTTTTGAAACTAACAACAGACTTGGAGAAGTGTTTTATACATATTCTCTGCGAGTTCTCATCTATTTACTGTTATTTTCCCAGAATTATTGATGTTTTCGCATAGTATCTAACATTAGGCCTTCTTGTCCAGGTATAAGCATTGGGAAGAAGGACAAACAACTACCTAAACATTGTTATGAACCTGAAAACCTCGGGAACATTGTCTCTCAACTATGTTATAGAGTGTAATACTACATTGCAGTGAAGTGTAGGCTTTCCAAAGCTGCCTAACTTGTTTCTTTCTCTATTTCTATGGTATTCTGCCTTGTAGGACACACATTTACCATTCCAATTTCCTTTAAGTAAACAATATAGGACTTATACATTGTTTCATGTGATCTTAACTCGAACTAAGGATTTCCCGGATCTTAGCTACCTTTTCTACACTAAGAACTGACTTGGAGAATCTCTTTCTGCTGTTCTAAATGAGTTCTCATCAGTTTGCAGTCATTTTCTCTGAATATTTCATGTTTTCATGTAGTTTCCTATATTCTGCCTTCTTGACCAAGTATAAGCTATGCCTACATGAAAAAACAACTTCCTCCACACTGTTATGAACAGAAGCAGCTCGGGAACAGTGTCTCTCAACTATGTTATAGAGTGTAGTACTACATTGCAGTGAAGTGTAAGGCTTTCCAATGCTGCCGAACGTGTTCCTTTCTCTATTTCAATGGTATTCTGCCTTGTATAACACATATTTACCATTCCAGGCTCCTTTAAGTAAACAATATATGATTTGTAAACTGTTTCATGTGATCGGAACTCTAATTAAGAATTTCTTGGAACATAGATACCTTTTTTTAAACTAACAGACTTGGAGAAGTGTTTTATACATGTTCTATGCGAGTTCTCATCTATTTACTGTTATTTTCCCAGAATTACTGATGTTTTCTCATAGGTTCTAACATTAGGCCTTCTGGTCCAGGTACAAGCATAGGGAACATGGACAAACAATTACTTAAACATAGTTATAAACCTGAAAATCTCGGGAACATTTTCTCTCCATTATGTTATAGAGTGTAATGCTACATTAAGTGAACTTTAGGGCTTTCCAACGCTGCTTAATTTGCTTATTTCTCTCTTTCAAGCTTTGTGTGACATACATGTAAAGTTCTAGGCTCCAATAAGTAAAAAATATAGGATTCATATAATGTTTCATGTTCTCTAAACTCTAATTATGGATTTCTTGGAGCTTAGATACCTTTCTACAGTACGAACTGACTTGGAGAATCTCCTTCAGCTGTTCGAAACGAGTTCTCATATGTTTAAAGTCATTTTCCTGAATTATTCATGTTTCCATGTAGTTTCCTATATTCTGCCTTCTTGTCCAAGTATAAGCTTTGCCCACATGTACAAAGAACTTCCTCCAAGCTGTTATGAACAGAAGCAGCTCAGGAACATTGTCTCTGAACTAGGGTGTAGTACTACATTGCCATGAAGTGTAAGGCTTTCCAAAGCTGCCGAACGTGTTTCTTTCTCTATTTCAATGTTATTCTGCCTTCTATGACACACATTTACCACTCTAGGCAACTTCAAGTAAACAATATAGGATTCATACAGTATCTCATGTGATCTGAACTCGAACTAAGGGTTTCCCGGATCTTAGCTACCTTTTCTACACTAAGAACTGACTTGGAGAATCTCTTTCAGCTCTTTTAAACAAGTTCTCATCTGTTTCCAATCATTTTCTCTGAATTATTCACATTTCCATGTAGTTTCCTATATTCTGCCTTCTTGTCCAAGTATAAGCTTTGCCCACATGTACAAACAACTTCCTACACACTGTTATGAACAGAAGCAGCTTGGGAACATTGTCACTCAACTATGTTATAGAGTGTTGTACTACATTACATTGAAGTGAAAGGCTTTCCAAAGCTGCCGAACGTGTTTCTTTCTCTATTTCAATGGAATTCTGCCTTGTATGACACACATTTACCACTCTAAGCTCCTTTAAGTTAACAATATAGGATTCATACAGTGTTTCATGTGATCTGAACTAGAACTGAGGATTTCCCGGATCTTAGCTACCTTTTCTACACTAAGAACTGACTTGGCAAATCTCTTTCAGCTCTTTTAAACGAGGTCTCATCTGTTTCCAGTCATTTTCTCTGAATTATTCATGTTTTCATATAGTTTCCTACAGCTAAGATCCGGGAAATCCTTAATTCTAGTTAAGATCACATGAAACACTGTATGAATCCTATATTCTTCACTTAAATGAGACTAGAGTGGTAAATGTGTGTCATACAAGGCATTATACCATTGAAATAGAGAAAGAAACACGTTCGGCGGCATTGGAAAACCTTACACTTCACTGAAATGTAGTACTACACTCTATAACACAGTTGAGAGACAATGTTCCTGAGCTGCCTCAGTTCATAACAGTGTGTAGGAAGTTGTTTGATAAAGTGGGCAAAGCTTATCCTTGGACCAGAAGGCAGAATATAGGAAACTACATGAAAACATGAATAATTCAGAAAAAATGACTGTAAAGAGATGAGAACTTGTTTAGATCAGCTGAAAGAGATTCTCCAAGTCAGTTCTTAGTGTAGAAAAGGTGGTTAAGATCCGGGAAATCCTTAATTCGACTTAAGATCACATGAAACAGTGTATGAATCCTATATTTTTTACTTAAAAGAGACTAGAGTGGTAAATGTGTGTTATACAAGGCAGAATACCATTGAAATAAAGAAAGAATCATGATCGGCATCTTTGGAAAGCCTTACACTTCACTGAAATGTAGTACTACACTCTAAAGCACAGTTGAGGGACAATGTTCCCGAGCTGCCTCAGTTCATAACAGTGTGTAGGAAGTTGTTTGATAAAGTGGGCAAAGCTTATACTTGGACCAGAAGGCAGAATATAGGAAACTACATGAAAACATGGATAATTCAGAGAAAATGAATGTAAACAGATGAGAACTTGTTTAGAACAGCTCAAAGAGATTCTCCAAGTCAGTTCTTAGTGTAGAAAAGGTAGCTAAGATCCGGGTAATCTTTAATTCGAGTTAAGATCACATGAAACACTGTATGAATCCTATATTCTTTACTTAAAGGAGACTAGAGTGGTAAATATGTGTTATACAAGGCAGAATACCATTGAAATAGAGAAAGAAACACGTTCGGCAGCTTTGGAAAGCCTTCCACTTCACTGAAATGTAGTACTACACTCTATAACACAGTTGAGAGACAATGTTCCCGAGCTGCCTCAGTTCCTAACAGTGTGTAGGAAGTTGTTTGATAGAGTCGGCAAAGCTTAAACTTGGACAAGAAGGCAGAATATAGGAAACTACATGAAAACATGGATAATTCAGAGAAAATGACTGTAAAGAGATGAGAACTTGTTTAGAACAGCTGAAAGAGATTCTCCAAGTCAGTTCTTAGTGTAGAAAAGGTAGCTAAGAAACGGGAAATCCTTAATTCAAGTTAAGATGACATGAAACACTGTATAAATCCTATATTCTTTACTTAAAGGAGACTAGAGTGGTAAATGTGGGCTATACAAGGCAGAATACCATTGAAATAGAGAAAGAAATACGATCGGCAGCTTTGGAAAGCCTTACAATTCACTGAAATGTAGTACCACACTCTATAACACAGTTGAGAGACAATATTCCCTAGCTCCCTCAGTTCATAACAGTGTGTAGGAAGTTGTTTGATAAAGTGGGCAAAACTTATACTTGGGCCAGAAGGCAGAATATAGGAAACTAGGAAAGCCTTACACTTCACTGAAATGTAGTACTACACTCTATAACCCATTTTAAAGACAATGTTCCCGAGCTGCCTCAGTTCATAACAGTGTGTAGGAAGTTGTTTGATAAAGCGGGCAAAGCTTATACATTTACCATAAGGCAGAATATAGGAAACTACATGAAAACATGGATAATTCAGAGAAAATGACTGTAAACAGATGAGAACTTGTTTGAACAGCTCAAAGATATTCTCCAAGTCAGTTCTTAGTGTAGACAAGGTAGCTAAGATAAGGGAAACCCTTAATTCCAGTTAAGATCACATGAAACACTGTGTGAATCCTATATTCTTTACGTAAAGGAGACTAGAGTGGTAAATGTGTGTTATACAAGGCAGAATACCATTGAAATAGAGAAAGAAACACGTTCGGCAGCTTTGGAAAGCCTTACACTTCACTGACATGTAGTACTACACTCTATAACACAGTTGAGAGACAATGTTCTCAAGCTGCCTCAGTTCATAACATTGTGTAGGAAGTTGTTTGATAAAGTGGGCAAAGCTTATACTTGGACCAGAAGACAGAATATAGGAAACTACATGAAAACATGAATAATTCAGTGAAAATAACTGTAAACAGATGAGAACTTGTTTAGAACAGCTGAAAGAGATTCTCCAAGTCAGTTCTTAGTGTAGAAAAGGTAGCTAAATCCGGAAAATCCTTAATTCCAGTTAAGATCACATGAAACACAGTATGAATCCTATATTCTTTACTTAAAGGAGACTAGAGTGGTAAATGTGTGTTATATAAGGCAGAATACCATTGAAATGGAGAAAGAAACACGTTCGGCAGCTTTGGAAAGCCTTACACTTCACTGAAATGTAGTACCACACTCTATAACGCAGTTGAGAGACAATGTTCCCTAGCTCCCTCAGTTCATAACAGTGTGTAGGAAGTTGTTTGATAAAGTGGGCAAAGCTTATACTTGGGCCAGAAGGCAGAATATAGGAAACTACATGAAAACATGAATAATTCAGTGAAAATGACTGTAAACAGATGAGAACTTGTTTAGAAAAGCTGAAAGAGAATCTCCAAGTCAGTTCTTAGTGTAGAAAAGGTAGCTAAGATAAGGGAAACCCTTAATTCCAGTTAAGATCACATGAAACACTGTGTGAATCCTATATTCTTTACTTAAAGGAGACTAGAGTGGTAAATGTGTGTTATACAAGGCAGAATACCATTGAAATAGAGAAAGAAACACGTTCGGCAGCTTTGGAAAGCCTTACACTTCACTGAAATGTAGTACTACACTCTATAACACAGTTGAGAGACAATGGTCTCAAGCTGCCTCAGTTCATAACATTGTGTAGGAAGTTGTTTGATAAAGTGGGCAAAGCTTATACTTGGACCAGAAGGCAGAATATAGGAAACTACATGAAAACATGAATAATTCAGTGAAAATAACTGTAAACAGATGAGAACTTGTTTAGAACAGCTGAAAGAGATTCTCCAAGTCAGTTCTTAGTGTAGAAAAGGTAGCTAAATACGGAAAATCCTTAATTCCAGTTAAGATCACATGAAACACTGTATGAATCCTATATTCTTTACTTAAAGGAGACTAGAGTGGTAAATGTGTGTTATACAAGGCAGAATACCATTGAAATAGAGAAAGAAACACGTTTGGCAGCTTTGGAAAGCCTTACACTTCACTGAAATGTAGTACTACACTCTATAACACAGTTAAGAGACAATGTTCCCTAGCTCCCTCAGTTCATAACAGTGTGTAGGAAGTTGTTTGATAAAGTGGGCAAAGCTTATACTTGGACCAGAAGGCAGAATATAGGAAACTACATGAAAACATGAATAATTCAGTGAAAATGACTGTAAACAGATGAGAACTTGTTTAGAACAGCTGAAAGAGATCCTCCAAGTCAGTTCTTAGTGTAGAAAAGGTAGCTAAATAAAGAAAATCCTTAATTCCAGTTAAGATCACATGAAACACTGTATGAATCCTATATTCTTCACTTAAATGAGACTAGAGTGGTAAATGTGTGTCATACAAGGCATTATACCATTGAAATAGAGAAAGAAACACGTTCGGCGGCATTGGAAAACCTTACACTTCACTGAAATGTAGTACTACACTCTATAACACAGTTGAGAGACAATGTTCCTGAGCTGCCTCAGTTCATAACAGTGTGTAGGAAGTTGTTTGATAAAGTGGGCAAAGCTTATCCTTGGACCAGAAGGCAGAATATAGGAAACTACATGAAAACATGAATAATTCAGAAAAAATGACTGTAAAGAGATGAGAACTTGTTTAGATCAGCTGAAAGAGATTCTCCAAGTCAGTTCTTAGTGTAGAAAAGGTGGTTAAGATCCGGGAAATCCTTAATTCGACTTAAGATCACATGAAACAGTGTATGAATCCTATATTTTTTACTTAAAAGAGACTAGAGTGGTAAATGTGTGTTATACAAGGCAGAATACCATTGAAATAAAGAAAGAATCATGATCGGCATCTTTGGAAAGCCTTACACTTCACTGAAATGTAGTACTACACTCTAAAGCACAGTTGAGGGACAATGTTCCCGAGCTGCCTCAGTTCATAACAGTGTGTAGGAAGTTGTTTGATAAAGTGGGCAAAGCTTATACTTGGACCAGAAGGCAGAATATAGGAAACTACATGAAAACATGGATAATTCAGAGAAAATGAATGTAAACAGATGAGAACTTGTTTAGAACAGCTCAAAGAGATTCTCCAAGTCAGTTCTTAGTGTAGAAAAGGTAGCTAAGATCCGGGTAATCTTTAATTCGAGTTAAGATCACATGAAACACTGTATGAATCCTATATTCTTTACTTAAAGGAGACTAGAGTGGTAAATATGTGTTATACAAGGCAGAATACCATTGAAATAGAGAAAGAAACACGTTCGGCAGCTTTGGAAAGCCTTCCACTTCACTGAAATGTAGTACTACACTCTATAACACAGTTGAGAGACAATGTTCCCGAGCTGCCTCAGTTCCTAACAGTGTGTAGGAAGTTGTTTGATAGAGTCGGCAAAGCTTAAACTTGGACAAGAAGGCAGAATATAGGAAACTACATGAAAACATGGATAATTCAGAGAAAATGACTGTAAAGAGATGAGAACTTGTTTAGAACAGCTGAAAGAGATTCTCCAAGTCAGTTCTTAGTGTAGAAAAGGTAGCTAAGAAGCGGGAAATCCTTAATTCAAGTTAAGATGACATGAAACACTGTATAAATCCTATATTCTTTACTTAAAGGAGACTAGAGTGGTAAATGTGTGTTATATAAGGCAGAATACCATTGAAATGGAGAAAGAAACACGTTCGGCAGCTTTGGAAAGCCTTACACTTCACTGAAATGTAGTACCACACTCTATAACGCAGTTGAGAGACAATGTTCCCTAGCTCCCTCAGTTCATAACAGTGTGTAGGAAGTTGTTTGATAAAGTGGGCAAAGCTTATACTTGGGCCAGAAGGCAGAATATAGGAAACTACATGAAAACATGAATAATTCAGTGAAAATGACTGTAAACAGATGAGAACTTGTTTAGAAAAGCTGAAAGAGAATCTCCAAGTCAGTTCTTAGTGTAGAAAAGGTAGCTAAGATAAGGGAAACCCTTAATTCCAGTTAAGATCACATGAAACACTGTGTGAATCCTATATTCTTTACTTAAAGGAGACTAGAGTGGTAAATGTGTGTTATACAAGGCAGAATACCATTGAAATAGAGAAAGAAACACGTTCGGCAGCTTTGGAAAGCCTTACACTTCACTGAAATGTAGTACTACACTCTATAACACAGTTGAGAGACAATGGTCTCAAGCTGCCTCAGTTCATAACATTGTGTAGGAAGTTGTTTGATAAAGTGGGCAAAGCTTATACTTGGACCAGAAGGCAGAATATAGGAAACTACATGAAAACATGAATAATTCAGTGAAAATAACTGTAAACAGATGAGAACTTGTTTAGAACAGCTGAAAGAGATTCTCCAAGTCAGTTCTTAGTGTAGAAAAGGTAGCTAAATACGGAAAATCCTTAATTCCAGTTAAGATCACATGAAACACTGTATGAATCCTATATTCTTTACTTAAAGGAGACTAGAGTGGTAAATGTGTGTTATACAAGGCAGAATACCATTGAAATAGAGAAAGAAACACGTTTGGCAGCTTTGGAAAGCCTTACACTTCACTGAAATGTAGTACTACACTCTATAACACAGTTAAGAGACAATGTTCCCTAGCTCCCTCAGTTCATAACAGTGTGTAGGAAGTTGTTTGATAAAGTGGGCAAAGCTTATACTTGGACCAGAAGGCAGAATATAGGAAACTACATGAAAACATGAATAATTCAGTGAAAATGACTGTAAACAGATGAGAACTTGTTTAGAACAGCTGAAAGAGATCCTCCAAGTCAGTTCTTAGTGTAGAAAAGGTAGCTAAATAAAGAAAATCCTTAATTCCAGTTAAGATCACATGAAACACTGTATGAATCCTATATTCTTCACTTAAATGAGACTAGAGTGGTAAATGTGTGTCATACAAGGCATTATACCATTGAAATAGAGAAAGAAACACGTTCGGCGGCATTGGAAAACCTTACACTTCACTGAAATGTAGTACTACACTCTATAACACAGTTGAGAGACAATGTTCCTGAGCTGCCTCAGTTCATAACAGTGTGTAGGAAGTTGTTTGATAAAGTGGGCAAAGCTTATCCTTGGACCAGAAGGCAGAATATAGGAAACTACATGAAAACATGAATAATTCAGAAAAAATGACTGTAAAGAGATGAGAACTTGTTTAGATCAGCTGAAAGAGATTCTCCAAGTCAGTTCTTAGTGTAGAAAAGGTGGTTAAGATCCGGGAAATCCTTAATTCGACTTAAGATCACATGAAACAGTGTATGAATCCTATATTTTTTACTTAAAAGAGACTAGAGTGGTAAATGTGTGTTATACAAGGCAGAATACCATTGAAATAAAGAAAGAATCATGATCGGCATCTTTGGAAAGCCTTACACTTCACTGAAATGTAGTACTACACTCTAAAGCACAGTTGAGGGACAATGTTCCCGAGCTGCCTCAGTTCATAACAGTGTGTAGGAAGTTGTTTGATAAAGTGGGCAAAGCTTATACTTGGACCAGAAGGCAGAATATAGGAAACTACATGAAAACATGGATAATTCAGAGAAAATGAATGTAAACAGATGAGAACTTGTTTAGAACAGCTCAAAGAGATTCTCCAAGTCAGTTCTTAGTGTAGAAAAGGTAGCTAAGATCCGGGTAATCTTTAATTCGAGTTAAGATCACATGAAACACTGTATGAATCCTATATTCTTTACTTAAAGGAGACTAGAGTGGTAAATATGTGTTATACAAGGCAGAATACCATTGAAATAGAGAAAGAAACACGTTCGGCAGCTTTGGAAAGCCTTCCACTTCACTGAAATGTAGTACTACACTCTATAACACAGTTGAGAGACAATGTTCCCGAGCTGCCTCAGTTCCTAACAGTGTGTAGGAAGTTGTTTGATAGAGTCGGCAAAGCTTAAACTTGGACAAGAAGGCAGAATATAGGAAACTACATGAAAACATGGATAATTCAGAGAAAATGACTGTAAAGAGATGAGAACTTGTTTAGAACAGCTGAAAGAGATTCTCCAAGTCAGTTCTTAGTGTAGAAAAGGTAGCTAAGAAGCGGGAAATCCTTAATTCAAGTTAAGATGACATGAAACACTGTATAAATCCTATATTCTTTACTTAAAGGAGACTAGAGTGGTAAATGTGTGTTATATAAGGCAGAATACCATTGAAATGGAGAAAGAAACACGTTCGGCAGCTTTGGAAAGCCTTACACTTCACTGAAATGTAGTACCACACTCTATAACGCAGTTGAGAGACAATGTTCCCTAGCTCCCTCAGTTCATAACAGTGTGTAGGAAGTTGTTTGATAAAGTGGGCAAAGCTTATACTTGGGCCAGAAGGCAGAATATAGGAAACTACATGAAAACATGAATAATTCAGTGAAAATGACTGTAAACAGATGAGAACTTGTTTAGAAAAGCTGAAAGAGAATCTCCAAGTCAGTTCTTAGTGTAGAAAAGGTAGCTAAGATAAGGGAAACCCTTAATTCCAGTTAAGATCACATGAAACACTGTGTGAATCCTATATTCCTTACTTAAAGGAGACTAGAGTGGTAAATGTGTGTTATACAAGGCAGAATACCATTGAAATAGAGAAAGAAACACGTTCGGCAGCTTTGGAAAGCCTTACACTTCACTGAAATGTAGTACTACACTCTATAACACAGTTGAGAGACAATGGTCTCAAGCTGCCTCAGTTCATAACATTGTGTAGGAAGTTGTTTGATAAAGTGGGCAAAGCTTATACTTGGACCAGAAGGCAGAATATAGGAAACTACATGAAAACATGAATAATTCAGTGAAAATAACTGTAAACAGATGAGAACTTGTTTAGAACAGCTGAAAGAGATTCTCCAAGTCAGTTCTTAGTGTAGAAAAGGTAGCTAAATACGGAAAATCCTTAATTCCAGTTAAGATCACATGAAACACTGTATGAATCCTATATTCTTTACTTAAAGGAGACTAGAGTGGTAAATGTGTGTTATACAAGGCAGAATACCATTGAAATAGAGAAAGAAACACGTTTGGCAGCTTTGGAAAGCCTTACACTTCACTGAAATGTAGTACTACACTCTATAACACAGTTAAGAGACAATGTTCCCTAGCTCCCTCAGTTCATAACAGTGTGTAGGAAGTTGTTTGATAAAGTGGGCAAAGCTTATACTTGGACCAGAAGGCAGAATATAGGAAACTACATGAAAACATGAATAATTCAGTGAAAATGACTGTAAACAGATGAGAACTTGTTTAGAACAGCTGAAAGAGATCCTCCAAGTCAGTTCTTAGTGTAGAAAAGGTAGCTAAATAAAGAAAATCCTTAATTCCAGTTAAGATCACATGAAACACTGTATGAATCCTATATTCTTTACTTAAAGGAGACTAGAGTGGTAAATGTGTGTTATATAAGGCAGAATACCATTGAAATGGAGAAAGAAACACGTTCGGCAGCTTTGGAAAGTCTTACACTTCACTGAAATGTAGTACCACACTCTATAACACAGTTGAGAGACAATGTTCCCTAGCTCCCTCAGTTCATAACAGTGTGTAGGAAGTTGTTTGATAAAGTGGGCAAAACTTATACTTGGGCGAGAAGGCAGAATATAGGAAACTAGGAAAGCCTTACACTTCACTGAAATGTAGTACTACACTCTATAACCCATTTTAGAGACAATGTTCCCGAGCTGCCTCAGTTCATAACAGTGTGTAGGAAGTTGTTTGATAAAGTGGGCAAAGCTTATACTTGGGCCAGAAGGCAGAATATAGGAAACTACATGAAAACATGAATAATTCAGTGAAAATGACCGTAAACAGATGAGAACTTCTTTAGAACAGTGGAAAGAGAATCTCCAAGTCAGTTCTTAGTTTAGAAAAGGTAGCTAAGATAAGGGAAATCCTTAATTCCAGTTAAGATCACATGAAACACTGTATGAATCCTATATTCTTTACTTAAAGGAGTCTAGAGTGGTAAATGTGTGTTATACAAGGCAGAATACCATTGAAATAGATAAAGAAACACGTTCGGCAGCTTTGGAAAGCCTTACACGTCACTGAAATGTAGTACTACACTCTATAACGCAGTTGAGAGACAATATTCCCGAGCTGCCTCAGTTCATAACAGTGTGTTGGAAGTTGTTTGATAACGTTAGCAAAGCTTATACTTGGACCAGAAGGCAGAATATAGGAAACTACATGAAAAGATGATTAATTCAGTGAAAATGACTGTAAACAGATGAGAACTTGTTCAGAACAGCTGAAAGAGAATCTCCAAGTCAGTTCTTAGTGTAGACAAGGTAGCTAAGATAAGGGAAACCCTTAATTCCAGTTAAGATCACATGAAACACTGTGTGAATCCTATATTCTTTACGTAAAGGAGACTAGAGTGGTAAATGTGTGTTATACAAGGCAGAATACCATTGAAATAGAGAAAGAAACACGTTCGGCAGCTTTGGAAAGCCTTACACTTCACTGACATGTAGTACTACACTCTATAACACAGTTGAGAGACAATGTTCTCAAGCTGCCTCAGTTCATAACATTGTGTAGGAAGTTGTTTGATAAAGTGGGCAAAGCTTATACTTGGACCAGAAGGCAGAATATAGGAAACTACATGAAAACATGAATAATTCAGTGAAAATAACTGTAAACAGATGAGAACTTGTTTAGAACAGCTGAAAGAGATTCTCCAAGTCAGTTCTTAGTGTAGAAAAGGTAGCTAAATCCGGAAAATCCTTAATTCCAGTTAAGATCACATGAAACACAGTATGAATCCTATATTCTTTACTTAAAGGAGACTAGAGTGGTAAATGTGTGTTATATAAGGCAGAATACCATTGAAATAGAGAAAGAAACACGTTCGGCAGCTTTGGAAAGCCTTACACTTCACTGAAATGTAGTACTACACTCTATAACACAGTTGAGAGACAATGGTCTCAAGCTGCCTCAGTTCATAACATTGTGTAGGAAGTTGTTTGATAAAGTGGGCAAAGCTTATACTTGGACCAGAAGGCAGAATATAGGAAACTACATGAAAACATGAATAATTCAGTGAAAATAACTGTAAACATATGAGAACTTGTTTAGAACAGCTGAAAGAGATTCTCCAAGTCAGTTCTTAGTGTAGAAAAGGTAGCTAAATCCGGAAAATCCTTAATTCCAGTTAAGATCACATGAAACACTGTATGAATCCTATATTCTTTACTTAAAGGAGACTAGAGTGGTAAATGTGTGTTATATAAGGCAGAATACCATTGAAATGGAGAAAGAAACACGTTCGGCAGCTTTGGAAAGCCTTACACTTCACTGAAATGTAGTACCACACTCTATAACGCAGTTGAGAGACAATGTTCCCTAGCTCCCTCAGTTCATAACAGTGTGTAGGAAGTTGTTTGATAAAGTGGGCAAAGCTTATACTTGGGCCAGAAGGCAGAATATAGGAAACTACATGAAAACATGAATAATTCAGTGAAAATGACTGTAAACAGATGAGAACTTGTTTAGAAAAGCTGAAAGAGAATGTCCAAGTCAGTTCTTAGTGTAGAAAAGGTAGCTAAGATAAGGGAAACCCTTAATTCCAGTTAAGATCACATGAAACACTGTGTGAATCCTATATTCTTTACTTAAAGGAGACTAGAGTGGTAAATGTGTGTTATACAAGGCAGAATACCATTGAAATAGAGAAAGAAACACGTTCGGCAGCTTTGGAAAGCCTTACACTTCACTGAAATGTAGTACTACACTCTATAACACAGTTGAGAGACAATGGTCTCAAGCTGCCTCAGTTCATAACATTGTGTAGGAAGTTGTTTGATAAAGTGGGCAAAGCTTATACTTGGACCAGAAGGCAGAATATAGGAAACTACATGAAAACATGAATAATTCAGTGAAAATAACTGTAAACATATGAGAACTTGTTTAGAACAGCTGAAACAGATTCTCCAAGTCAGTTCTTAGTGTAGAAAAGGTAGCTAAATCCGGAAAATCCTTAATTCCAGTTAAGATCACATGAAACACTGTATGAATCCTATATTCTTTACTTAAAGAAGACTAGAGTGGTAAATGTGTGTTATATAAGGCAGAATACCATTGAAATGGAGAAAGAAACACGTTCGGCAGCTTTGGAAAGCCTTACACTTCACTGAAATGTAGTACCACACTCTATAACGCAGTTGAGAGACAATGTTCCCTAGCTCCCTCAGTTCATAACAGTGTGTAGGAAGTTGTTTGATAAAGTGGGCAAAGCTTATACTTGGGCCAGAAGGCAGAATATAGGAAACTACATGAAAACATGAATAATTCAGTGAAAATGACTGTAAACAGATGAGAACTTGTTTAGAAAAGCTGAAAGAGAATCTCCAAGTCAGTTCTTAGTGTAGAAAAGGTAGCTAAGATAAGGGAAACCCTTAATTACAGTTAAGATCACATGAAACACTGTGTGAATCCTATATTCTTTACTTAAAGGAGACTAGAGTGGTAAATGTGTGTTATACAAGGCAGAATACCATTGAAATAGAGAAAGAAACACGTTCGGCAGCTTTGGAAAGCCTTACACTTCACTGAAATGTAGTACTACACTCTATAACACAGTTGAGAGACAATGGTCTCAAGCTGCCTCAGTTCATAACATTGTGTAGGAAGTTGTTTGATAAAGTGGGCAAAGCTTATACTTGGACCAGAAGTCAGAATATAGGAAACTACATGAAAACATGAATAATTCAGTGAAAATAACTGTAAACAGATGAGAACTTGTTTAGAACAGCTGAAAGAGATTCTCCAAGTCAGTTCTTAGTGTAGAAAAGGTAGCTAAATCCGGAAAATCCTTAATTCCAGTTAAGATCACATGAAACACTGTATGAATCCTATATTCTTTACTTAAAGGAGACTAGAGTGGTAAATGTGTGTTATACAAGGCAGAATACCATTGAAATAGAGAAAGAAACACGTTTGGCAGCTTTGGAAAGCCTTACAGTTCACTGAAATGTAGTACTACACTCTATAACACAGTTAAGAGACAATGTTCCCTAGCTCCCTCAGTTCATAACAGTGTGTAGGAAGTTGTTTGATAAAGTGGGCAAAGCTTATACTTGGACCAGAAGGCAGAATATAGGAAACTACATGAAAACATGAATAATTCAGTGAAAATGACTGTAAACAGATGAGAACTTGTTTAGAACAGCTGAAAGAGATCCTCCAAGTCAGTTCTTAGTGTAGAAAAGGTATCTAAGATCCGGGAAATCCTTAATTCCAGTTAAGATTACAGGAAACACTGTATGAATCTTTATTCTTTATTTAAAGGAGACTAGAGTGGTAAATGTGTGTTATACAAGGCAGAATACCATTGAAATAGAGAAAGAAACACGTTTGGCAGCTTTGGAAAGCCTTACACTTCACTGAAATGTAGTACTACACTCTATAACATAGTTGAGAGACAATGTTCCCTAGCTCCCTCAGTTCAAAACAGTGTGTAGGAAGTTGTTTGATAAAGTGGGAAAAGCTTATACTTGGAACAGAAGGCAGAATATAGGAAACTACATGAAAACATGAATAATTCAGTGAAAATGACTGTAAACAGATGGGAACTTGTTTTAGAACAGCTGAAAGAGATCCTCCAAGTCAGTTCTTAGTGTAGAAAAGGTAGCTAAATCCAGAAAATCCTTAATTCTAGTTAAGATCACAGGAAACACTGTATAAATCCTATATTCTTTACTTAAAGGAGACTAGAGTGGTAAATGTGGGCTATACAAGGCAGAATACCATTGAAATAGAGAAAGAAATACGATCGGCAGCTTTGGAAAGCCTTACAATTCAGTGAAATGTAGTACTACACTCTATAACACAGTTGAGAGACAATGTTCCCTAGCTCCCTCAGTTCATAACAGTGTGTAGGAAGTTGTTTGATAAAGTGGGAAAAACTTATACTTGGGCCAGAAGGCAGAATATAGGAACCTAGGAAAGCCTTAAACTTCACTGAAATGTAGTACTACACTCTATAACCCATTTTAGAGACAATGTTCCCGAGCTGCCTCAGTTCATAACAGTGTGTAGGAAGTTGTTTGATAATGTGGGCAAAGCTTATACTTGGGCCAGAAGGCAGAATATAGGAAACTACATGAAAACATGAATAATTCAGTGAAAATGACTGTAAACAGATGAGAACTTCTTTAGAACAGCGGAAAGAGAATCTCAAAGTCAGTTCTTAGTTTAGAAAAGGTAGCTAAGATAAGGGAAATCCTTAATTCCAGTTAAGATCACATGAAACACTGTGTGAATCCTATATTCTTTACGTAACGGAGACTAGAGTGGTAAATGTGTGTTATACAAGGGAGAATACCATTGAAATAGAGAAAGAAACACGTTCGGCAGCTTTGGAAAGCCTTACACTTCACTGACATGTAGTACTACACTCTATAACACAGTTGAGAGACAATGTTCTCAAGCTGCCTCAGTTCATAACATTGTGTAGGAAGTTGTTTGATAAAGTGGGCAAAGCTTATACTTGGACCAGAAGGCAGAATATAGGAAACTACATGAAAACATGAATAATTCAGTGAAAATAACTGTAAACAGGTGAGAACTTGTTTAGAACAGCTGAAAGAGATTCGCCAAGTCAGTTCTTAGTGTAGAAAAGGTAGCTAAATCCGGAAAATCCTTAATTCCAGTTAAGATCACATGAAACACAGTATGAATCCTATATTCTTTACTTAAAGGAGACTAGAGTGGTAAATGTGTGTTATATAAGGCAGAATACCATTGAAATGGAGAAAGAAACACGTTCGGCAGCTTTGGAAAGCCTTACACTTCACTGAAATGTAGTACCACACTCTATAACGCAGTTGAGAGACAATATTCCCGAGCTGCCTCAGTTCATAACAGTGTGTTGGAAGTTGTTTGATAAAGTTGGCAAAGCTTATACTTGGACCAGAAGGCAGAATATAGGAAACTACATGAAAAGATGATTAATTCAGTGAAAATGACTGTAAACAGATGAGAACTTGTTCAGAACAGCTGAAAGAGAATCTCCAAGTCAGTTCTTAGTGTAGACAAGGTAGCTAAGATAAGGGAAACCCTTAATTCCAGTTAAGATCACATGAAACACTGTGTGAATCCTATATTCTTTACGTAAAGGAGACTAGAGTGGTAAATGTGTGTTATACAAGGCAGAATACCATTGAAATGGAGAAAGAAACACGTTCGGCAGCTTTGGAAAGCCTTACACTTCACTGAAATGTAGTACTACACTCTATAACACAGTTGAGAGACAATGGTCTCAAGCTGCCTCAGTTCATAACATTGTGTAGGAAGTTGTTTGATAAAGTGGGCAAAGCTTATACTTGGGCCAGAAGGCAGAATATAGGAAACTACATGAAAACATGAATAATTCAGTGAAAATAACTGTAAACAGATGAGAACTTGTTTAGAACAGCTGAAAGAGATTCTCCAAGTCAGTTCTTAGTGTAGAAAAGGTAGCTAAATCCGGAAAATCCTTAATTCCAGTTAAGATCACATGAAACACTGTATGAATCCTATATTCTTTACTTAAAGGAGACTAGAGTGGTAAATGTGTTTTATACAAGGCAGAATACCATTGAAATGGAGAAAGAAACACGTTCAGCAGCTTTGGAAAGCCTTACACTTCACTGAAATGTAGTACCACACTCTATAACGCAGTTGAGAGACAATGTTCCCTAGCTCCCTCAGTTCATAACAGTGTGTAGGAAGTTGTTTGATAAAGTGGGCAAAGCTTATACTTGGGCCAGAAGGCAGAATATAGGAAACTACATGAAAACATGAATAATTCAGTGAAAATGACTGTAAACAGATGAGAACTTGTTTAGAACAGCTGAAAGAGAATCTCCAAGTCAGTTCTTAGTGTAGAAAAGGTAGCTAAGATAAGGGAAACCCTTAATTCCAGTTAAGATCACATGAAACACTGTGTGAATCCTATATTCTTTACGTAAAGGAGACTAGAGTGGTAAATGTGTGTTATACAAGGCAGAATACCATTGAAATAGAGAAAGAAACACGTTCGGCAGCTTGGGAAAGCCTTACACTTCACTGAAATGTAGTACTACACTCTATAACACAGTTGGGAGACAATGTTCCCAAGCTGCCTCAGTTCATAACAGTGTGTTGGAAGTTTTTTGATAAAGTTGGCAAAGCTTATACTTGGACCAGAATGCAGAATATAGGAAACTACATGAAAACATGAATAATTCAGTGAAAATGACTGTAAACAGATGAGAACTTGTTTTAGAACAGCTGAAAGAGATCCTCCAAGTCAGTTCTTAGTGTAGAAAAGGTAGCTAAATCCGGAAAATCCTTAATTCCAGTTAAGATTACATGAAACACTGTATGAATCCTATATTCTTTACTTAAAAGAGACTAGAGTGGTAAATGTGTGTTATACAAGGCAGAATACCATTGAAATAGAGAAAGAAACACGTTCAGCAGCTTTGGAAAGCCTTACACTTAACTGAAATGTAGTACTACACTCTATAACAAAGTTGAGAGACAATGTTCAATAGCTGCCTCATTACTTAACAGTGTGTAGGAAGTTGTTTGATAAAGTGGGCAAAGCTTATACTAGGGCCAGGAGGCAGAATATAGGAAACTAGGAAAGCCTTACACTTCACTGAAATGTAGTACTACACTCTATAACACATTTTAGAGACAATGTTCCCGAGCTGCCTCAGTTCATAACAGTGTGTAGGAAGTTGTTTGATAATGTGGGCAAAGCTTATACTTGGGCCAGAAGGCAGAATATAGGAAACTACATGAAAACATGAATAATTCAGTGAAAATGACTGTAAACAGATGAGAACTTGTTCAGAACAGCTGAAAGAGAATCTCCAAGTCAGTTCTTAGTGTAGACAAGGTAGCTAAGATAAGGGAAACCCTTAATTCCAGTTAAGATCACATGAAACACTGTGTGAATCCTATATTCTTTACGTAAAGGAGACTAGAGTGGTAAATGTGTGTTATACAAGGCAGAATACCATTGAAATGGAGAAAGAAACACGTTCGGCAGCTTTGGAAAGCCTTACACTTCACTGAAATGTAGTACTACACTCTATAACACAGTTGAGAGACAATGGTCTCAAGCTGCCTCAGTTCATAACATTGTGTAGGAAGTTGTTTGATAAAGTGGGCAAAGCTTATACTTGGGCCAGAAGGCAGAATATAGGAAACTACATGAAAACATGAATAATTCAGTGAAAATAACTGTAAACAGATGAGAACTTGTTTAGAACAGCTGAAAGAGATTCTCCAAGTCAGTTCTTAGTGTAGAAAAGGTAGCTAAATCCGGAAAATCCTTAATTCCAGTTAAGATCACATGAAACACTGTATGAATCCTATATTCTTTACTTAAAGGAGACTAGAGTGGTAAATGTGTGTTATACAAGGCAGAATACCATTGAAATGGAGAAAGAAACACGTTCAGCAGCTTTGGAAAGCCTTACACTTCACTGAAATGTAGTACCACACTCTATAACGCAGTTGAGAGACAATGTTCCCTAGCTCCCTCAGTTCATAACAGTGTGTAGGAAGTTGTTTGATAAAGTGGGCAAAGCTTATACTTGGGCCAGAAGGCAGAATATAGGAAACTACATGAAAACATGAATAATTCAGTGAAAATGACTGTAAACAGATGAGAACTTGTTTAGAACAGCTGAAAGAGAATCTCCAAGTCAGTTCTTAGTGTAGAAAAGGTAGCTAAGATAAGGGAAACCCTTAATTCCAGTTAAGATCACATGAAACACTGTGTGAATCCTATATTCTTTACGTAAAGGAGACTAGAGTGGTAAATGTGTGTTATACAAGGCAGAATACCATTGAAATAGAGAAAGAAACACGTTCGGCAGCTTTGGAAAGCCTTACACTTCACTGAAATGTAGTACTACACTCTATAACACAGTTGGGAGACAATGTTCCCAAGCTGCCTCAGTTCATAACAGTGTGTTGGAAGTTTTTTGATAAAGTTGGCAAAGCTTATACTTGGACCAGAATGCAGAATATAGGAAACTACATGAAAACATGAATAATTCAGTGAAAATGACTGTAAACAGATGAGAACTTGTTTTAGAACAGCTGAAAGAGATCCTCCAAGTCAGTTCTTAGTGTAGAAAAGGTAGCTAAATCCGGAAAATCCTTAATTCCAGTTAAGATTACATGAAACACTGTATGAATCCTATATTCTTTACTTAAAAGAGACTAGAGTGGTAAATGTGTGTTATACAAGGCAGAATACCATTGAAATAGAGAAAGAAACACGTTCAGCAGCTTTGGAAAGCCTTACACTTAACTGAAATGTAGTACTACACTCTATAACAAAGTTGAGAGACAATGTTCAATAGCTGCCTCATTACTTAACAGTGTGTAGGAAGTTGTTTGATAAAGTGGGCAAAGCTTATACTAGGGCCAGGAGGCAGAATATAGGAAACTAGGAAAGCCTTACACTTCACTGAAATGTAGTACTACACTCTATAACACATTTTAGAGACAATGTTCCCGAGCTGCCTCAGTTCATAACAGTGTGTAGGAAGTTGTTTGATAATGTGGGCAAAGCTTATACTTGGGCCAGAAGGCAGAATATAGGAAACTACATGAAAACATGAATAATTCAGTGAAAATGACTGTAAACAGATGAGAACTTCTTTAGAACAGCTGAAAGAGAATCTCCAAGTCAGTTCTTAGTGTAGAAAGGGTAGCTAATATAAGGGAAATCCTTAATTCCAGTTATGATCACATGAAACACTGTATGAATCCTATATTCTTTACTTAAAGGAGACTCGAGTGGTAAATGTGTGTTATACAAGGCAGAATACCATTGAAATAGAGAAAGAAACACGTTTGGCAGCTTTGGAAAGCCTTACACTTCACTGAAATGTAGTACTACACTCTATAACAAAGTTGAGAGACAATGTTCAATAGCTGCCTCAGTACTTAACAGTGTGTAGGAAGTTGTTTGATAAAGTGGGCAAAGCTTATACTTGGACCGGAAGGCAGAATATAGGAAACTACATGAAATCATGAATAATTCAGTGAAAATGACTGTAAAAAGATGAGAACTTCTTTTAGAACAGCTGAATGAGATCCTCCAAGTCATCTCTTAGTGTAGAAAATGTAGCCAAATCCGGAAAATCCTTAATTCCAGTTAAGATCACATGAAACGCTGTATGAATCCTATATTCCTTACTTAAAGGAGACTCGAGTGGTAAATGTGTGTTATACAAGGCAGAATACCATTGAAATAGAGAAAGAAACACGTTCGGCAGCTTTGCAAAGCCTTACACTTCACTGAAATGTAGTACTACACTCTATAACACAGTTGAGAGACAATGTTCAATAGCTGCCTCATTACTTAACAGTGTGTAGGAAGTTGTTTGATAAAGTGGGCAAAGCTTATACTAGGGCCAGAAGGCAGAATATAGGAAACTAGGAAAGCCTTACACTTCACTGACATGTAGTACTACACTCTATAACACAGTTGAGAGACAATGTTCCCGAGCTGCCTCAGTTCATAACAGTGTGTAGGAAGTTGTTTGATAAAGTGGGCAAAGCTTATACTTGGGCCAGAAGGCAGAATATAGGAAACTACATGAAAACATGAATAATTCAGTGAAAATGACTGTAAACAGATGACAACTTGTTTAGAACTGCTGAAAGAGATTCTCCAAGTCAGTTCTTAGTGTAGAAAAGGTAGCTAAGATAAGGGAAATCCTTAATTCCAGTTAAGATCACATGAAACACTGTGTGAATCCTATATTCTTTACTTAAAGGAGACTAGAGTGGTAAATGTGTGTTATACAAGGCAGAATACTATTGAAATAGAGAAAGAAACACGTTTGGCAGCTTTGGAAGGCCTTACACTTCACTGAAATGTAGTACTACACTCTATAACACAGTTAAGAGACAATGTTCCCTAGCTCCCTCAGTTCATAACAGTGTGTAGGAAGTTGTTTGATAAAGTGGGGAAAGCTTATACTTGGACCAGAAGGCAGAATATAGGAAACTACATGAAAACATGATTAATTCAGTGAAAATGACTGTAAACAGTTGAGAACTTGTTTAGAACAGCTGAAAGAGATTCTCCAAGTCAGTTCTTAGTGTAGAAAAGGTAGCTAAGATTCGGCAAATCCTTAATTCGAGTTAAGATTACATGAAACACTGTATGAATCCTATATTCTTTACTTAAAGGAAACTAGAGTGGTAAATGTGTGTTATACAAGGCAGAATACCATTGAAATAGAGAAAAAAACACATTCGGCAGCTTTGGAAAGCCTTACACTTCACTGACATGTAGTAATACACTCTATCACACAGTTGAGAGACAATGTTCCCTAGCTCCCTTAGTTCATAACAGTGTGTAGGAAGTTGTCTGATAAAGTGGGCAAAGCTTATACTTGGGCCAGAAGGCCGAATATAGGAAACTACATGAAAACATGAATAATTCAGTGAAAATGACTGTAAACAGATGAGAACTTGTTTAGAACAGCTGAAAGAGAATCTCCAAGTCAGTTCTTAGTGTAGAAAAGGTAGCTAAGATACGGAAAATCCTTAATTCCAGTGAAGATCACATGAAACACTGTATGAATCCTATATTCCTTACTTAAAGGAGACTCGAGTGGTAAATGTGTGTTATACAAGGCAGAATACCATTGAAATAGAGAAAGAAACACGTTCGGCAGCTTTGGAAAGCCTTACACTTCACTGAAATGTAGTACTACACTCTATAACACAGTTAAGAGACAATGTTCCCGAGCTGCCTCAGTTCATAACAGTGTGTAGGAAGTTGTTTGATAAAGTGGGCAAAGCTTATACTTGGGCCAGAAGGCAGAATATAGGAAACTACATGAAAACATGAATAATTCAGTGAAAATGACTGTAAACAGATGAGAACTTGTTTTAGAACAGCTGAAAGAGATCCTCCAAGTCAGTTCTTAGTGTAGAAAAGGTAGCTAAATCCGGAAAATCCTTAATTCCAGTTAAGATTACATGAAACACTGTATGAATCCTATATTCTTTACTTAAAAGAGACTAGAGTGGTAAATGTGTGTTATACAAGGCAGAATACCATTGAAATAGAGAAAGAAACACGTTCGGCAGCTTGGGAAAGCCTTACACTTCACTGAAATGTAGTACTACACTCTATAACACAGTTGGGAGACAATGTTCCCAAGCTGCCTCAGTTCATAACAGTGTGTTGGAAGTTTTTTGATAAAGTTGGCAAAGCTTATACTTGGACCAGAATGCAGAATATAGGAAACTACATGAAAACATGAATAATTCAGTGAAAATGACTGTAAACAGATGAGAACTTGTTTTAGAACAGCTGAAAGAGATCCTCCAAGTCAGTTCTTAGTGTAGAAAAGGTAGCTAAATCCGGAAAATCCTTAATTCCAGTTAAGATTACATGAAACACTGTATGAATCCTATATTCTTTACTTAAAAGAGACTAGAGTGGTAAATGTGTGTTATACAAGGCAGAATACCATTGAAATAGAGAAAGAAACACGTTCAGCAGCTTTGGAAAGCCTTACACTTAACTGAAATGTAGTACTACACTCTATAACAAAGTTGAGAGACAATGTTCAATAGCTGCCTCATTACTTAACAGTGTGTAGGAAGTTGTTTGATAAAGTGGGCAAAGCTTATACTAGGGCCAGGAGGCAGAATATAGGAAACTAGGAAAGCCTTACACTTCACTGAAATGTAGTACTACACTCTATAACACATTTTAGAGACAATGTTCCCGAGCTGCCTCAGTTCATAACAGTGTGTAGGAAGTTGTTTGATAATGTGGGCAAAGCTTATACTTGGGCCAGAAGGCAGAATATAGGAAACTACATGAAAACATGAATAATTCAGTGAAAATGACTGTAAACAGATGAGAACTTGTTCAGAACAGCTGAAAGAGAATCTCCAAGTCAGTTCTTAGTGTAGACAAGGTAGCTAAGATAAGGGAAACCCTTAATTCCAGTTAAGATCACATGAAACACTGTGTGAATCCTATATTCTTTACGTAAAGGAGACTAGAGTGGTAAATGTGTGTTATACAAGGCAGAATACCATTGAAATGGAGAAAGAAACACGTTCGGCAGCTTTGGAAAGCCTTACACTTCACTGAAATGTAGTACTACACTCTATAACACAGTTGAGAGACAATGGTCTCAAGCTGCCTCAGTTCATAACATTGTGTAGGAAGTTGTTTGATAAAGTGGGCAAAGCTTATACTTGGGCCAGAAGGCAGAATATAGGAAACTACATGAAAACATGAATAATTCAGTGAAAATAACTGTAAACAGATGAGAACTTGTTTAGAACAGCTGAAAGAGATTCTCCAAGTCAGTTCTTAGTGTAGAAAAGGTAGCTAAATCCGGAAAATCCTTAATTCCAGTTAAGATCACATGAAACACTGTATGAATCCTATATTCTTTACTTAAAGGAGACTAGAGTGGTAAATGTGTGTTATACAAGGCAGAATACCATTGAAATGGAGAAAGAAACACGTTCAGCAGCTTTGGAAAGCCTTACACTTCACTGAAATGTAGTACCACACTCTATAACGCAGTTGAGAGACAATGTTCCCTAGCTCCCTCAGTTCATAACAGTGTGTAGGAAGTTGTTTGATAAAGTGGGCAAAGCTTATACTTGGGCCAGAAGGCAGAATATAGGAAACTACATGAAAACATGAATAATTCAGTGAAAATGACTGTAAACAGATGAGAACTTGTTTAGAACAGCTGAAAGAGAATCTCCAAGTCAGTTCTTAGTGTAGAAAAGGTAGCTAAGATAAGGGAAACCCTTAATTCCAGTTAAGATCACATGAAACACTGTGTGAATCCTATATTCTTTACGTAAAGGAGACTAGAGTGGTAAATGTGTGTTATACAAGGCAGAATACCATTGAAATAGAGAAAGAAACACGTTCGGCAGCTTTGGAAAGCCTTACACTTCACTGAAATGTAGTACTACACTCTATAACACAGTTGGGAGACAATGTTCCCAAGCTGCCTCAGTTCATAACAGTGTGTTGGAAGTTTTTTGATAAAGTTGGCAAAGCTTATAGTTGGACCAGAATGCAGAATATAGGAAACTACATGAAAACATGAATAATTCAGTGAAAATGACTGTAAACAGATGAGAACTTGTTTTAGAACAGCTGAAAGAGATCCTCCAAGTCAGTTCTTAGTGTAGAAAAGGTAGCTAAATCCGGAAAATCCTTAATTCCAGTTAAGATTACATGAAACACTGTATGAATCCTATATTCTTTACTTAAAAGAGACTAGAGTGGTAAATGTGTGTTATACAAGGCAGAATACCATTGAAATAGAGAAAGAAACACGTTCAGCAGCTTTGGAAAGCCTTACACTTAACTGAAATGTAGTACTACACTCTATAACAAAGTTGAGAGACAATGTTCAATAGCTGCCTCATTACTTAACAGTGTGTAGGAAGTTGTTTGATAAAGTGGGCAAAGCTTATACTAGGGCCAGGAGGCAGAATATAGGAAACTAGGAAAGCCTTACACTTCACTGAAATGTAGTACTACACTCTATAACACATTTTAGAGACAATGTTCCCGAGCTGCCTCAGTTCATAACAGTGTGTAGGAAGTTGTTTGATAATGTGGGCAAAGCTTATACTTGGGCCAGAAGGCAGAATATAGGAAACTACATGAAAACATGAATAATTCAGTGAAAATGACTGTAAACAGATGAGAACTTCTTTAGAACAGCTGAAAGAGAATCTCCAAGTCAGTTCTTAGTGTAGAAAGGGTAGCTAATATAAGGGAAATCCTTAATTCCAGTTATGATCACATGAAACACTGTATGAATCCTATATTCTTTACTTAAAGGAGACTCGAGTGGTAAATGTGTGTTATACAAGGCAGAATACCATTGAAATAGAGAAAGAAACACGTTTGGCAGCTTTGGAAAGCCTTACACTTCACTGAAATGTAGTACTACACTCTATAACAAAGTTGAGAGACAATGTTCAATAGCTGCCTCAGTACTTAACAGTGTGTAGGAAGTTGTTTGATAAAGTGGGCAAAGCTTATACTTGGACCGGAAGGCAGAATATAGGAAACTACATGAAATCATGAATAATTCAGTGAAAATGACTGTAAAAAGATGAGAACTTCTTTTAGAACAGCTGAATGAGATCCTCCAAGTCATCTCTTAGTGTAGAAAATGTAGCCAAATCCGGAAAATCCTTAATTCCAGTTAAGATCACATGAAACGCTGTATGAATCCTATATTCCTTACTTAAAGGAGACTCGAGTGGTAAATGTGTGTTATACAAGGCAGAATACCATTGAAATAGAGAAAGAAACACGTTCGGCAGCTTTGCAAAGCCTTACACTTCACTGAAATGTAGTACTACACTCTATAACACAGTTGAGAGACAATGTTCAATAGCTGCCTCATTACTTAACAGTGTGTAGGAAGTTGTTTGATAAAGTGGGCAAAGCTTATACTAGGGCCAGAAGGCAGAATATAGGAAACTAGGAAAGCCTTACACTTCACTGACATGTAGTACTACACTCTATAACACAGTTGAGAGACAATGTTCCCGAGCTGCCTCAGTTCATAACAGTGTGTAGGAAGTTGTTTGATAAAGTGGGCAAAGCTTATACTTGGGCCAGAAGGCAGAATATAGGAAACTACATGAAAACATGAATAATGCAGTGAAAATGACTGTAAACAGATGACAACTTGTTTAGAACTGCTGAAAGAGATTCTCCAAGTCAGTTCTTAGTGTAGAAAAGGTAGCTAAGATAAGGGAAATCCTTAATTCCAGTTAAGATCACATGAAACACTGTGTGAATCCTATATTCTTTACTTAAAGGAGACTAGAGTGGTAAATGTGTGTTATACAAGGCAGAATACTATTGAAATAGAGAAAGAAACACGTTTGGCAGCTTTGGAAGGCCTTACACTTCACTGAAATGTAGTACTACACTCTATAACACAGTTAAGAGACAATGTTCCCTAGCTCCCTCAGTTCATAACAGTGTGTAGGAAGTTGTTTGATAAAGTGGGGAAAGCTTATACTTGGACCAGAAGGCAGAATATAGGAAACTACATGAAAACATGATTAATTCAGTGAAAATGACTGTAAACAGTTGAGAACTTGTTTAGAACAGCTGAAAGAGATTCTCCAAGTCAGTTCTTAGTGTAGAAAAGGTAGCTAAGATTCGGCAAATCCTTAATTCGAGTTAAGATTACATGAAACACTGTATGAATCCTATATTCTTTACTTAAAGGAAACTAGAGTGGTAAATGTGTGTTATACAAGGCAGAATACCATTGAAATAGAGAAAAAAACACATTCGGCAGCTTTGGAAAGCCTTACACTTCACTGACATGTAGTAATACACTCTATCACACAGTTGAGAGACAATGTTCCCTAGCTCCCTTAGTTCATAACAGTGTGTAGGAAGTTGTCTGATAAAGTGGGCAAAGCTTATACTTGGGCCAGAAGGCCGAATATAGGAAACTACATGAAAACATGAATAATTCAGTGAAAATGACTGTAAACAGATGAGAACTTGTTTAGAACAGCTGAAAGAGAATCTCCAAGTCAGTTCTTAGTGTAGAAAAGGTAGCTAAGATACGGAAAATCCTTAATTCCAGTGAAGATCACATGAAACACTGTATGAATCCTATATTCCTTACTTAAAGGAGACTCGAGTGGTAAATGTGTGTTATACAAGGCAGAATACCATTGAAATAGAGAAAGAAACACGTTCGGCAGCTTTGGAAAGCCTTACACTTCACTGAAATGTAGTACTACACTCTATAACACAGTTAAGAGACAATGTTCCCGAGCTGCCTCAGTTCATAACAGTGTGTAGGAAGTTGTTTGATAAAGTGGGCAAAGCTTATACTTGGGCCAGAAGGCAGAATATAGGAAACTACATGAAAACATGAATAATTCAGTGAAAATGACTGTAAACAGATGAGAACTTGTTTTAGAACAGCTGAAAGAGATCCTCCAAGTCAGTTCTTAGTGTAGAAAAGGTAGCTAAATCCGGAAAATCCTTAATTCCAGTTAAGATTACATGAAACACTGTATGAATCCTATATTCTTTACTTAAAAGAGACTAGAGTGGTAAATGTGTGTTATACAAGGCAGAATACCATTGAAATAGAGAAAGAAACACGTTCAGCAGCTTTGGAAAGCCTTACACTTAACTGAAATGTAGTACTACACTCTATAACAAAGTTGAGAGACAATGTTCAATAGCTGCCTCATTACTTAACAGTGTGTAGGAAGTTGTTTGATAAAGTGGGCAAAGCTTATACTAGGGCCAGGAGGCAGAATATAGGAAACTAGGAAAGCCTTACACTTCACTGAAATGTAGTACTACACTCTATAACACATTTTAGAGACAATGTTCCCGAGCTGCCTCAGTTCATAACAGTGTGTAGGAAGTTGTTTGATAAAGTGGGCAAAGCTTATACTTGGGCCAGAAGGCAGAATATAGGAAACTACATGAAAACATGAATAATTCAGTGAAAATGACTGTAAACAGATGACAACTTGTTTAGAACTGCTGAAAGAGATTCTCCAAGTAAGTTCTTAGTGTAGAAAAGGTAGCTAATATAAGGGAAACCCTTAATTCCAGTTAAGATCACATGAAACACTGTGTGAATCCTATATTCTTTACTTAAAGGAGACTAGAGTGGTAAATGTGTGTTATACAAGGCAGAATACTATTGAAATAGAGAAAGAAACACGTTTGGCAGCTTTGGAAGGCCTTACACTTCACTGAAATGTAGTACTACACTCTATAACACAGTTAAGAGACAATGTTCCCTAGCTCCCTCAGTTCATAACAGTGTGTAGGAAGTTGTTTGATAAAGTGGGGAAAGCTTATACTTGGACCAGAAGGCAGAATATAGGAAACTACATGAAAACATGATTAATTCAGTGAAAATGACTGTAAACAGTTGAGAACTTGTTTAGAACAGCTGAAAGAGATTCTCCAAGTCAGTTCTTAGTGTAGAAAAGGTAGCTAAGATTCGGCAAATCCTTAATTCGAGTTAAGATTACATGAAACACTGTATGAATCCTATATTCTTTACTTAAAGGAAACTAGAGTGGTAAATGTGTGTTATACAAGGCAGAATACCATTGAAATAGAGAAAAAAACACATTCGGCAGCTTTGGAAAGCCTTACACTTCACTGACATGTAGTAATACACTCTATCACACAGTTGAGAGACAATGTTCCCTAGCTCCCTTAGTTCATAACAGTGTGTAGGAAGTTGTCTGATAAAGTGGGCAAAGCTTATACTTGGGCCAGAAGGCCGAATATAGGAAACTACATGAAAACATGAATAATTCAGTGAAAATGACTGTAAACAGATGAGAACTTGTTTAGAACAGCTGAAAGAGAATCTCCAAGTCAGTTCTTAGTGTAGAAAAGGTAGCTAAGATACGGAAAATCCTTAATTACAGTGAAGATCACATGAAACACTGTATGAATCCTATATTCCTTACTTAAAGGAGACTCGAGTGGTAAATGTGTGTTATACAAGGCAGAATACCATTGAAATAGAGAAAGAAACACGTTCGGCAGCTTTGGAAAGCCTTACACTTCACTGAAATGTAGTACTACACTCTATAACACAGTTAAGAGACAATGTTCCCGAGCTGCCTCAGTTCATAACAGTGTGTAGGAAGTTGTTTGATAAAGTGGGCAAAGCTTATACTTGGGCCAGAAGGCAGAATATAGGAAACTACATGAAAACATGAATAATTCAGTGAAAATGACTGTAAACAGATGAGAACTTGTTTTAGAACAGCTGAAAGAGATCCTCCAAGTCAGTTCTTAGTGTAGAAAAGGTAGCTAAATCCGGAAAATCCTTAATTCCAGTTAAGATCACATGAAACACTGTATGAATCCTATATTCTTTACTTAAAGGAGACTAGAGTGGTAAATGTGTGTTATACAAGGCAGAATACCATTAAAATAGAGAAAGAAACACGTTCGGCAGCTTTGGAAAGCCTTACACTTCACAGAAATGTAGTACTACACTCTATAACAAAGTTGAGAGAAAATGTTCAATAGCTGCCTCATTACTTAACAGTGTGTAGGAAGTTGTTTGATAAAGTGGGCAAAGCTTATACTAGGGCCAGAAGGCAGAATATAGGAAACTAGGAAAGCCTTACACTTCACTGAAATGTAGTACTACACTCTATAACACATTTTAGAGACAATGTTCCCGAGCTGCCTCAGTTCATAACAGTGTGTAGGAAGTTGTTTGATAAAGTGGGCAAAGCTTATACTTGGGCCAGAAGGCAGAATATAGGAAACTACATGAAAACATGAATAATTCAGTGAAAATGACTGTAAACAGATGAGAACTTCTTTAGAACAGCTGAAAGAGAATCTCCAAGTCAGTTCTTAGTGTAGAAAGGGTAGCTAAGATCCGGGAAATCCTTAATTCCAGTAAAGATCACATGAAACACTGTATGAATCCTATATTCTTTACTTAAAGGAGACTAGAGTGGTAAATGTGTGTTATACAAGGCAGAATACTATTGAAATAGAGAAAAAAACACGTTTGGCAGCTTTGGAAGGCCTTACACTTCACTGAAATGTAGTACTACACTCTATCACACAGTTGAGAGACAATGTTCCCTAGCTCCCTCAGTTCATAACAGTGTGTAGGAAGTTGTCTGATAAAGTGGGCAAAGCTTATACTTGGGCCAAAATGCCGAATATAGGAAACTACATGAAAACATGAATAATTCAGTGAAAATGACTGTAAACAGATGAGAACTTGTTTAGAACAGCTGAAAGAGAATCTCCAAGTCAGTTCTTAGTGTAGAAAAGGTAGCTAAGATAAGGAAAATCCTTAATTCCAGTTAAGATCACATGAAACACTGTATGAATCCTATATTCCTTACTTAAAGGAGACTCGAGTGGTAAATGTGTGTTATACAAGGCAGAATACCATTGAAATAGAGAAAGAAACACGTTCGGCAGCTTTGGAAAGCCTTACACTTCACTGAAATGTAGTACTACACTCTATAACACAGTTGAGAGACAATGTTCAATAGCTGCCTCAGTACTTAACAGTGTATAGGAAGTTGTTTGATAAAGTGGGCAAAGCTTATACTTGGACCAGAAGGCAGAATATAGGAAACTACATGAAAACATGATTAATTCAGTGAAAATGACTGTAAACAGATGTGAACTTGTTTAGAACAGCTGAAAGAGATTCTCCAAGTCAGTTCTTAGTGTAGAAAAGGTAGCTAAGATTCGGGAAATCCTTAATTCGAGTTAAGATTACATGAAACACTGTATGAATCCTATATTCTTTACTTAAAGGAAACTATAGTGGTAAATGTGTGTTATACAAGGCAGAATACCATTGAAATAGAGAAAAAAACACATTCGGCAGCTTTGGAAAGCCTTACACTTCACTGACATGTAGTACTACACTCTATAACACAGTTGAGAGACAATGTTCCCGAGCTGCCTCAGTTCATAATAGTGTGTAGGAAGTTGTTTGATAAAGTGGGCAAAGCTTATACTTGGGCCAGAAGGCCGAATATAGGAAACTACATGAAAACATGAATAATTCAGTGAAAATGACTGTAAACAGATGAGAACTTGTTTAGAACAGCTGAAAGAGAATCTCCAAGTCAGTTCTTAGTGTAGAAAAGGTAGCTAAGATAAGGAAAATCCTTAATTCCAGTTAAGATCACATGAAACACTGTATGAATCCTATATTCTTTACTTAAAGGAGACTCGAGTGGTAAATGTGTGTTATACAAGGCAGAATACCATTGAAATAGAGAAAGAAACACGTTCGGCAGCTTTGGAAAACCTTAAACTTCACTGAAATGTAGTACTACACTCTATAACACAGTTGAGAGACAATGTTCCCGAGCTGCCTCAGTTCATAACAGTGTGTAGGAAGTTGTTTGATAAAGTGGGCAAAGCTTATACTTGGGCCAGAAGGCAGAATATAGGAAACTACATGAAAACATGAACAATTCAGTGAAAATGACTGTAAACAGATGAGAACTTGTTTTAGAACAGCTGAAAGAGATCCTCCAAGTCAGTTCTTAGTGTAGAAAAGGTAGCTAAATCCGGAAAATCCTTAATTCCAGTTAAGATCACATGAAACACTGTATGAATCCTATATTCTTTACTTAAAGGAGACTACAGTGGTAAATGTGTGTTATACAAGGCAGAATACCATTAAAATAGAGAAAGAAACACATTCAGCAGCTTTGCAAAGCCTTACACTTCACTGAAATGTAGTACTACACTCTATAACACAGTTGAGAGACAATGTTCAATAGCTGCCTCAGTACTTAACAGTGTGTAGGAAGTTGTTTGATAAAGTGGGCAAAGCTTATACTTGGACCAGAAGGCAGAATATAGGAAACTACATGAAAACATGAATAATTCAGTGAAAATGACTGTAAACAGATGAGAACTTGTTTAGAACAGCTGAAAGAGAATCTCCAAGTCAGTTCTTAGTGTAGAAAATGTAGCTAAGATAATGGAAATCCTTAATTCCAGTTAAGATCACATGAAACACTTTATGAATCCTATATTCTTTACTTAAAGGAGACTAGAGTGGTAAATGTGTGTTATACAAGGCAGAATACCATTGAAATAGAGAAAGAAACACGTTCGGCAGCTTTGGAAAGCCTTACACTTCACTGAAATGTAGTACTACACTCTATAACAAAGTTGAGAGACAATGTTCAATAGCTGCCTCATTACTTAACAGTGTGTAGGAAGTTGTTTGATAAAGTGGGGAAAGCTTATACTAGGGCCAGAAGGCAGAATATAGGAAACTAGGAAAGCCTTACACTTCACTGAAATGTAGTACTACACTCTATAACACATTTTAGAGACAATGTTCCCGAGCTGCCTCAGTTCATAACAGTGTATAGGAAGTTGTTTGATAAACTGGGCAAAGCTTATACTTGGGCCAGAAGGCCGAATATAGGAAACTACATAAAAACATGAATAATTCAGTGAAAATGACTGTAAACAGATGAGAACTTCTTTAGAACAGCCGAAAGAGAATCTCCAAGTCAGTTCTTAGTGTAGAAAAGGTAGCTAATATAAGGGAAATCCTTAATTCCATTTAAGATCACATGAAACACTGTATGAATCCTATATTCTTTACTTAAAGGAGACTAGAGTGGTAAATGTGTGTTATACAAGGCAGAATACCATTGAAATAGAGAAAGAAACACGGTTGGCAGCTTTGAAAAGCCTTACACTTCACTGAAATGTAGTACTACACTCTATAACACAGTTGAGAGACAATGTTCCCTAGCTCCCTCAGTTCATAACAGTGTGTAGGAAGTTGTTTGATAAAGTTGGTAAAGCTTATACTTGGACCAGAAGGCAGAATATAGGAAACTACATGAAAACATGATTAATTCAGTGAAAATGACTGTAAACAGATGAGAACTTGTTTAGAACAGCTGAAAGAGATTCTCCAAGTCAGTTCTTAGTGTAGAAAAGGTAGCTAAATCCGGAAAATCCTTAATTCCAGTTAAGATCACATGAAACACTGTATGAATCCTATATTCTTTACTTAAAGGAGACTACAGTGGTAAATGTGTGTTATACAAGGCAGAATACCATTAAAATAGAGAAAGAAACACGTTCGGCAGCTTTGCAAAGCCTTACACTTCACTGAAATGTAGTACTACACTCTATAACACAGTTGAGAGACAATGTTCAATAGCTGCCTCAGTACTTAAAAGTGTGTAGGAAGTTGTTTGATAAAGTGGGCAAAGCTTATACTTGGACCAGAAGGCAGAATATAGGAAACTACATGAAAACATGAATAATTCAGTGAAAATGACTGTAAACAGATGAGAACTTGTTTAGAACAGCTGAAAGAGAATCTCCAAGTCAGTTCTTAGTGTAGAAAATGTAGCTAAGATAATGGAAATCCTTAATTCCAGTTAAGATCACATGAAACACTTTATGAATCCTATATTCTTTACTTAAAGGAGACTAGACTGGTAAATGTGTGTTATACAAGGCAGAATACCATTGAAATAGAGAATGAAACACGTTCGGCAGCTTTGGAAAGCCTTACACTTCACTGAAATGTAGTACTACACTCTATAACAAAGTTGAGAGACAATGTTCAATAGCTGCCTCATTACTTAACAGTGTGTAGGAAGTTGTTTGATAAAGTGGGGAAAGCTTATACTAGGGCCAGAAGGCAGAATATAGGAAACTAGGAAAGCCTTACACTTCACTGAAATGTAGTACTACACTCTATAACACATTTTAGAGACAATGTTCCCGAGCTGCCTCAGTTCATAACAGTGTGTAGGAAGTTGTTTGATAAAGTGGGCAAAGCTTATACTTGGGCCAGAAGGCCGAATATAGGAAACTACATGAAAACATGAATAATTCAGTGAAAATGACTGTAAACAGATGAGAACTTCTTTAGAACAGCTGAAAGAGAATCTCCAAGTAAGTTCTTAGTGTAGAAAAGGTAGCTAATATAAGGGAAATCCTTAATTCCATTTAAGATCACATGAAACACTGTATGAATCCTATATTCTTTACTTAAAGGAGACTAGAGTGGTAAATGTGTGTTATACAAGGCAGAATACCATTGAAATAGAGAAAGAAACACGGTTGGCAGCTTTGAAAAGCCTTACACTTCACTGAAATGTAGTACTACACTCTATAACACAGTTGAGAGACAATGTTCCCTAGCTCCCTCAGTTCATAACAGTGTGTAGGAAGTTGTTTGATAAAGTTGGTAAAGCTTATACTTGGACCAGAAGGCAGAATATAGGAAACTACATGAAAACATGATTAATTCAGTGAAAATGACTGTAAACAGATGAGAACTTGTTTAGAACAGCTGAAAGAGATTCTCCAAGTCAGTTCTTAGTGTAGAAAAGGTAGCTAAATCCGGAAAATCCTTAATTCCAGTTAAGATCACATGAAACACTGTATGAATCCTATATTCTTTACTTAAAGGAGACTACAGTGGTAAATGTGTGTTATACAAGGCAGAATACCATTAAAATAGAGAAAGAAACACGTTCGGCAGCTTTGCAAAGCCTTACACTTCACTGAAATGTAGTACTACACTCTATAACACAGTTGAGAGACAATGTTCAATAGCTGCCTCAGTACTTAACAGTGTGTAGGAAGTTGTTTGATAAAGTGGGCAAAGCTTATACTTGGGCCAGAAGGCAGAATATAGGAAACTACATGAAAACATGAACAATTCAGTGAAAATGACTGTAAACAGATGAGAACTTGTTTTAGAACAGCTGAAAGAGATCCTCCAAGTCAGTTCTTAGTGTAGAAAAGGTAGCTAAATCCGGAAAATCCTTAATTCCAGTTAAGATCACATGAAACACTGTATGAATCCTATATTCTTTACTTAAAGGAGACTACAGTGGTAAATGTGTGTTATACAAGGCAGAATACCATTAAAATAGAGAAAGAAACACGTTCGGCAGCTTTGCAAAGCCTTACACTTCACTGAAATGTAGTACTACACTCTATAACACAGTTGAGAGACAATGTTCAATAGCTGCCTCAGTACTTAACAGTGTGTAGGAAGTTGTTTGATAAAGTGGGCAAAGCTTATACTTGGACCAGAAGGCAGAATATAGGAAACTACATGAAAACATGAATAATTCAGTGAAAATGACTGTAAACAGATGAGAACTTGTTTAGAACAGCTGAAAGAGAATCTCCAAGTCAGTTCTTAGTGTAGAAAATGTAGCTAAGATAATGGAAATCCTTAATTCCAGTTAAGATCACATGAAACACTTTATGAATCCTATATTCTTTACTTAAAGGAGACTAGACTGGTAAATGTGTGTTATACAAGGCAGAATACCATTGAAATAGAGAATGAAACACGTTCGGCAGCTTTGGAAAGCCTTACACTTCACTGAAATGTAGTACTACACTCTATAACAAAGTTGAGAGACAATGTTCAATAGCTGCCTCATTACTTAACAGTGTGTAGGAAGTTGTTTGATAAAGTGGGGAAAGCTTATACTAGGGCCAGAAGGCAGAATATAGGAAACTAGGAAAGCCTTACACTTCACTGAAATGTAGTACTACACTCTATAACACATTTTAGAGACAATGTTCCCGAGCTGCCTCAGTTCATAACAGTGTGTAGGAAGTTGTTTGATAAAGTGGGCAAAGCTTATACTTGGGCCAGAAGGCCGAATATAGGAAACTACATGAAAACATGAATAATTCAGTGAAAATGACTGTAAACAGATGAGAACTTCTTTAGAACAGCTGAAAGAGAATCTCCAAGTCAGTTCTTAGTGTAGAAAAGGTAGCTAATATAAGGGAAATCCTTAATTCCATTTAAGATCACATGAAACACTGTATGAATCCTATATTCTTTACTTAAAGGAGACTAGAGTGGTAAATGTGTGTTATACAAGGCAGAATACCATTGAAATAGAGAAAGAAACACGGTTGGCAGCTTTGAAAAGCCTTACACTTCACTGAAATGTAGTACTACACTCTATAACACAGTTGAGAGACAATGTTCCCTAGCTCCCTCAGTTCATAACAGTGTGTAGGAAGTTGTTTGATAAAGTTGGTAAAGCTTATACTTGGACCAGAAGGCAGAATATAGGAAACTACATGAAAACATGATTAATTCAGTGAAAATGACTGTAAACAGATGAGAACTTGTTTAGAACAGCTGAAAGAGATTCTCCAAGTCAGTTCTTAGTGTAGAAAAGGTAGCTAAGATTCGGGAAATCCTTAATTCGAGTTAAGATTACATGAAACACTGTATGAATCCTATATTCTTTACTTAAAGGAAACTAGAGTGGTAAATGTGTGTTATACAAGGCAGAATACCATTGAAATAGAGAAAAAAACACATTCGGCAGCTTTGGAAAGCCTTACACTTCACTGACATGTAGTACTACACTCTATCACACAGTTGAGGGACAATGTTCCCTAGCTCCCTCAGTTCATAACAGTGTGTAGGAAGTTGTCTGATAAAGTGGGCAAAGCTTATACTTGGGCCAGAAGGCCGAATATAGGAAACTACATGAAAACATGAATAATTCAGTGAAAATGACTGTAAACAGATGAGAACTTGTTTAGAACAGCTGAAAGAGAATCTCCAAGTCAGTTCTTAGTGTAGAAAAGGTAGCTAAGATAAGGAAAATCCTTAATTCCAGTTAAGATCACATGAAACACTGTATGAATCCTATATTCCTTACTTAAAGGAGAATCGAGTGGTAAATGTGTGTTATACAAGGCAGAATACCATTGAAATAGAGAAAGAAACACGTTCGGCAGCTTTGGAAAGCCTTACACTTCACTGAAATGTAGTACTACACTCTATAACACAGTTGAGAGACAATGTTCCCGAGCTGCCTCAGTTCATAACAGTGTGTAGGAAGTTGTTTGATAAAGTGGGCAAAGCTTATACTTGGGCCAGAAGGCAGAATATAGGAAACTACATGAAAACATGAACAATTCAGTGAAAATGACTGTAAACAGATGAGAACTTGTTTTAGAACAGCTGAAAGAGATCCTCCAAGTCAGTTCTTAGTGTAGAAAAGGTAGCTAAATCCGGAAAATCCTTAATTCCAGTTAAGATCACATGAAACACTGTATGAATCCTATATTCTTTACTTAAAGGAGACTACAGTGGTAAATGTGTGTTATACAAGGCAGAATACCATTAAAATAGAGAAAGAAACACGTTCGGCAGCTTTGCAAAGCCTTACACTTCACTGAAATGTAGTACTACACTCTATAACACAGTTGAGAGACAATGTTCAATAGCTGCCTCAGTACTTAACAGTGTGTAGGAAGTTGTTTGATAAAGTGGGCAAAGCTTATACTTGGACCAGAAGGCAGAATATAGGAAATTACATGAAAACATGAATAATTCAGTGAAAATGACTGTAAACAGATGAGAACTTGTTTAGAACAGCTGAAAGAGAATCTCCAAGTCAGTTCTTAGTGTAGAAAATGTAGCTAAGATAATGGAAATCCTTAATTCCAGTTAAGATCACATGAAACACTTTATGAATCCTATATTCTTTACTTAAAGGAGACTAGAGTGGTAAATGTGTGTTATACAAGGCAGAATACCATTGAAATAGAGAAAGAAACACGTTCGGCAGCTTTGGAAAGCCTTACACTTCACTGAAATGTAGTACTACACTCTATAACAAAGTTGAGAGACAATGTTCAATAGCTGCCTCATTACTTAACAGTGTGTAGGAAGTTGTTTGATAAAGTGGGGAAAGCTTATACTAGGGCCAGAAGGCAGAATATAGGAAACTAGGAAAGCCTTACACTTCACTGAAATGTAGTACTACACTCTATAACACATTTTAGAGACAATGTTCCCGAGCTGCCTCAGTTCATAACAGTGTGTAGGAAGTTGTTTGATAAAGTGGGCAAAGCTTATACTTGGGCCAGAAGGCCGAATATAGGAAACTACATGAAAACATGAATAATTCAGTGAAAATGACTGTAAACAGATGAGAACTTCTTTAGAACAGCTGAAAGAGAATCTCCAAGTCAGTTCTTAGTGTAGAAAAGGTAGCTAATATAAGGGAAATCCTTAATTCCATTTAAGATCACATGAAACACTGTATGAATCCTATATTCTTTACTTAAAGGAGACTAGAGTGGTAAATGTGTGTTATACAAGGCAGAATACCATTGAAATAGAGAAAGAAACACGTTTGGCAGCTTTGAAAAGCCTTACACTTCACTGAAATGTAGTACTACACTCTATAACACAGTTGAGAGACAATGTTCCCTAGCTCCCTCAGTTCATAACAGTGTGTAGGAAGTTGTTTGATAAAGTTGGCAAAGCTTATACTTGGACCAGAAGGCAGAATATAGGAAACTACATGAAAACATGATTAATTCAGTGAAAATGACTTTAAACAGATGAGAACTTGTTTAGAACAGCTGAAAGAGATTCTCCAAGTCAGTTCTTAGTGTAGAAAAGGTAGCTAAGATTCGGGAAATCCTTAATTCGAGTTAAGATTACATGAAACACTGTATGAATCCTATATTCTTTACTTAAAGGAAACTAGAGTGGTAAATGTGTGTTATACAAGGCAGAATACCATTGAAATAGAGAAAAAAACACATTCGGCAGCTTTGGAAAGCCTTACACTTCACTGACATGTAGTACTACACTCTATCACACAGTTGAGAGACAATGTTCCCTAGCTCCCTCAGTTCATAACAGTGTGTAGGAAGTTGTCTGATAAAGTGGGCAAAGCTTATACTTGGGCCAGAAGGCCGAATATAGGAAACTACATGAAAACATGAATAATTCAGTGAAAATGACTGTAAACAGATGAGAACTTGTTTAGAACAGCTGAAAGAGAATCTCCAAGTCAGTTCTTAGTGTAGAAAAGGTAGCTAAGATAAGGAAAATCCTTAATTCCAGTTAAGATCACATGAAACACTGTATGAATCCTATATTCCTTAATTAAAGGAGACTCGAGTGGTAAATGTGTGTTATACAAGGCAGAATACCATTGAAATAGAGAAAGAAACACGTTCGGCAGCTTTGGAAAGCCTTACACTTCACTGAAATGTAGTACTACACTCTATAACACAGTTGAGAGACAATGTTCCCGAGCTGCGTCAGTTCATAACAGTGTGTAGGAAGTTGTTTGATAAAGTGGGCAAAGCTTATACTTGGGCCAGAAGGCAGAATATAGGAAACTACATGAAAACATGAATAATTCAGTGAAAATGACTGTAAACAGATGAGAACTTGTTTTAGAACAGTTGAAAGAGATCCTCCAAGTCAGTTCTTAATGTAGAAAAGGTAGCTAAATCCGGAAAATCCTTAATTCCAGTTAAGATCACATGAAACACTGTATGAATCCTATATTCTTTACTTAAAGGAGACTACAGTGGTAAATGTGCGTTATACAAGGCAGAATACCATTGAAATAGAGAAAGAAACACGTTTGGCAGCTTTGGAAAGCCTTAAACTTCACTGAAATGTAGTACTACACTCTATAACACAGTTGAGAGACAATGTTCCCGAGCTGCCTCAGTTCATAACAGTGTGTAGGAAGTTGTTTGATAAAGTGGGCAAAGCTTATACTTGGGCCAGAAGGCAGAATATAGGAAACTACATGAAAACATGAATAATTCAGTGAAAATGACTGTAAACAGATGAGAACTTGTTTTAGAACAGCTGAAAGAGATCCTCCAAGTCAGTTCTTAGTGTAGAAAAGGTAGCTAAATCCGGAAAATCCTTAATTCCAGTTAAGATCACATGAAACACTGTATGAATCCTATATTCTTTACTTAAAGGAGACTACAGTGGTAAATGTGTGTTATACAAGGCAGAATACCATTGAAATAGAGAAAGAAACACGTTTGGCAGCTTTGGAAAGCCTTAAACTTCACTGAAATGTAGTACTACACTCTATAACACAGTTGAGAGACAATGTTCCCGAGCTGCCTCAGTTCATAACAGTGTGTAGGAAGTTGTTTGATAAAGTGGGCAAAGCTTATACTTGGGCCAGAAGGCAGAATATAGGAAACTACATGAAAACATGAATAATTCAGTGAAAATGACTGTAAACAGATGAGAACTTGTTTTAGAACAGCTGAAAGAGATCCTCCAAGTCAGTTCTTAGTGTAGAAAAGGTAGCTAAATCCGGAAAATCCTTAATTCCAGTTAAGATCACATGAAACACTGTATGAATCCTATATTCTTTACTTAAAGGAGACTACAGTGGTAAATGTGTGTTATACAAGGCAGAATACCATTAAAATAGAGAAAGAAACACCTTCGGCAGCTTTGCAAAGCCTTACACTTCACTGAAATGTAGTACTACACTCTATAACACAGTTGAGAGACAATGTTTAATAGCTGCCTCAGTACTTAACAGTGTGTAGGAAGTTGTTTGATAAAGTGGGCAAAGCTTATACTTGGACCAGAAGGCAGAATATAGGAAACTACATGAAAACATGAATAATTCAGTGAAAATGACTGTAAACAGATGAGAACTTCTTTAGAACAGCTGAAAGAGAATCTCCAAGTCAGTTCTTAGTGTAGAAAAGGTAGCTAATATAAGGGAAATCCTTAATTCCATTTAAGATCACATGAAACACTGTATGAATCCTATATTCTTTACTTAAAGGAGACTAGAGTGGTAAATGTGTGTTATACAAGGCAGAATACCATTGAAATAGAGAAAGAAACACGTTTGGCAGCTTTGAAAAGCCTTACACTTCACTGAAATGTAGTACTACACTCTATAACACAGTTGAGAGACAATGTTCCCTAGCTCCCTCAGTTCATAACAGTGTGTAGGAAGTTGTTTGATAAAGTTGGCAAAGCTTATACTTGGACCAGAAGGCAGAATATAGGAAACTACATGAAAACATGATTAATTCAGTGAAAATGACTGTAAACAGATGAGAACTTGTTTAGAACAGCTGAAAGAGATTCTCCAAGTCAGTTCTTAGTGTAGAAAAGGTAGCTAAGATTCGGGAAATCCTTAATTCGAGTTAAGATTACATGAAACACTGTATGAATCCTATATTCTTTACTTAAAGGAAACTAGAGTGGTAAATGTGTGTTATACAAGGCAGAATACCATTGAAATAGAGAAAAAAACACATTCGGCAGCTTTGGAAAGCCTTACACTTCACTGACATGTAGTACTACACTCTATCACACAGTTGAGAGACAATGTTCCCTAGCTCCCTCAGTTCATAACAGTGTGTAGGAAGTTGTCTGATAAAGTGGGCAAAGCTTATACTTGGGCCAGAAGGCCGAATATAGGAAACTACATGAAAACATGAATAATTCAGTGAAAATGACTGTAAACAGATGAGAACTTGTTTAGAACAGCTGAAAGAGAATCTCCAAGTCAGTTCTTAGTGTAGAAAAGGTAGCTAAGATAAGGAAAATCCTTAATTCCAGTTAAGATCACATGAAACACTGTATGAATCCTATATTCCTTACTTAAAGGAGACTCGAGTGGTAAATGTGTGTTATACAAGGCAGAATACCATTGAAATAGAGAAAGAAACACGTTCGGCAGCTTTGGAAAGCCTTAAACTTCACTGAAATGTAGTACTACACTCTATAACACAGTTGAGAGACAATGTTCCCGAGCTGCCTCAGTTCATAACAGTGTGTAGGAAGTTGTTTGATAAAGTGGGCAAAGCTTATACTTGGGCCAGAAGGCAGAATATAGGAAACTACATGAAAACATGAATAATTCAGTGAAAATGACTGTAAACAGATGAGAACTTGTTTTAGAACAGCTGAAAGAGATCCTCCAAGTCAGTTCTTAGTGTAGAAAAGGTAGCTAAATCCGGAAAATCCTTAATTCCAGTTAAGATCACATGAAACACTGTATGAATCCTATATTCTTTACTTAAAGGAGACTACAGTGGTAAATGTGCGTTATACAAGGCAGAATACCATTGAAATAGAGAAAGAAACACGTTTGGCAGCTTTGGAAAGCCTTAAACTTCACTGAAATGTAGTACTACACTCTATAACACAGTTGAGAGACAATGTTCCCGAGCTGCCTCAGTTCATAACAGTGTGTAGGAAGTTGTTTGATAAAGTGGGCAAAGCTTATACTTGGGCCAGAAGGCAGAATATAGGAAACTACATGAAAACATGAATAATTCAGTGAAAATGACTGTAAACAGATGAGAACTTGTTTTAGAACAGCTGAAAGAGATCCTCCAAGTCAGTTCTTAGTGTAGAAAAGGTAGCTAAATCCGGAAAATCCTTAATTCCAGTTAAGATCACATGAAACACTGTATGAATCCTATATTCTTTACTTAAAGGAGACTACAGTGGTAAATGTGTGTTATACAAGGCAGAATACCATTGAAATAGAGAAAGAAACACGTTTGGCAGCTTTGGAAAGCCTTAAACTTCACTGAAATGTAGTACTACACTCTATAACACAGTTGAGAGACAATGTTCCCGAGCTGCCTCAGTTCATAACAGTGTGTAGGAAGTTGTTTGATAAAGTGGGCAAAGCTTATACTTGGGCCAGAAGGCAGAATATAGGAAACTACATGAAAACATGAATAATTCAGTGAAAATGACTGTAAACAGATGAGAACTTGTTTTAGAACAGCTGAAAGAGATCCTCCAAGTCAGTTCTTAGTGTAGAAAAGGTAGCTAAATCCGGAAAATCCTTAATTCCAGTTAAGATCACATGAAACACTGTATGAATCCTATATTCTTTACTTAAAGGAGACTACAGTGGTAAATGTGTGTTATACAAGGCAGAATACCATTAAAATAGAGAAAGAAACACCTTCGGCAGCTTTGCAAAGCCTTACACTTCACTGAAATGTAGTACTACACTCTATAACACAGTTGAGAGACAATGTTTAATAGCTGCCTCAGTACTTAACAGTGTGTAGGAAGTTGTTTGATAAAGTGGGCAAAGCTTATACTTGGACCAGAAGGCAGAATATAGGAAACTACATGAAAACATGAATAATTCAGTGAAAATGACTGTAAACAGATGAGAACTTCTTTAGAACAGCTGAAAGAGAATCTCCAAGTCAGTTCTTAGTGTAGAAAAGGTAGCTAATATAAGGGAAATCCTTAATTCCATTTAAGATCACATGAAACACTGTATGAATCCTATATTCTTTACTTAAAGGAGACTAGAGTGGTAAATGTGTGTTATACAAGGCAGAATACCATTGAAATAGAGAAAGAAACACGTTTGGCAGCTTTGAAAAGCCTTACACTTCACTGAAATGTAGTACTACACTCTATAACACAGTTGAGAGACAATGTTCCCTAGCTCCCTCAGTTCATAACAGTGTGTAGGAAGTTGTTTGATAAAGTTGGCAAAGCTTATACTTGGACCAGAAGGCAGAATATAGGAAACTACATGAAAACATGATTAATTCAGTGAAAATGACTGTAAACAGATGAGAACTTGTTTAGAACAGCTGAAAGAGATTCTCCAAGTCAGTTCTTAGTGTAGAAAAGGTAGCTAAGATTCGGGAAATCCTTAATTCGAGTTAAGATTACATGAAACACTGTATGAATCCTATATTCTTTACTTAAAGGAAACTAGAGTGGTAAATGTGTGTTATACAAGGCAGAATACCATTGAAATAGAGAAAAAAACACATTCGGCAGCTTTGGAAAGCCTTACACTTCACTGACATGTAGTACTACACTCTATCACACAGTTGAGAGACAATGTTCCCTAGCTCCCTCAGTTCATAACAGTGTGTAGGAAGTTGTCTGATAAAGTGGGCAAAGCTTATACTTGGGCCAGAAGGCCGAATATAGGAAACTACATGAAAACATGAATAATTCAGTGAAAATGACTGTAAACAGATGAGAACTTGTTTAGAACAGCTGAAAGAGAATCTCCAAGTCAGTTCTTAGTGTAGAAAAGGTAGCTAAGATAAGGAAAATCCTTAATTCCAGTTAAGATCACATGAAACACTGTATGAATCCTATATTCCTTACTTAAAGGAGACTCGAGTGGTAAATGTGTGTTATACAAGGCAGAATACCATTGAAATAGAGAAAGAAACACGTTCGGCAGCTTTGGAAAGCCTTACACTTCACTGAAATGTAGTACTATACTCTATAACACAGTTGAGAGACAATGTTCAATTGCTGCCTCAGTACTTAACAGTGTATAGGAAGTTGTTTGATAAAGTGGGCAAAGCTTATACTTGGACCAGAAGGCAGAATATAGGAAACTACATGAAAACATGATTAATTCAGTGAAAATGACTGTAAACAGATGTGAACTTGTTTAGAACAGCTGAAAGAGATTCTCCAAGTCAGTTCTTAGTATAGAAAAGGTAGCTAAGATTCGGGAAATCCTTAATTCGAGTTAAGATTACATGAAACACTGTATGAATCCTATATTCTTTACTTAAAGGAAACTAGAGTGGTAAATGTGTGTTATACAAGGCAGAATACCATTGAAATAGAGAAAAAAACACATTCGGCAGCTTTGGAAAGCCTTACACTTCACTGACATGTAGTACTACACTCTATCACACAGTTGAGAGACAATGTTCCCTAGCTCCCTCAGTTCATAACAGTGTGTAGGCAGTTGTCTGATAAAGTGGGCAAAGCTTATACTTGGGCCAGAAGGCCGAATATAGGAAACTACATGAAAACATGAATAATTCAGTGAAAATGACTGTAAACAGATGAGAACTTGTTTAGAACAGCTGAAAGAGAATCTCCAAGTCAGTTCTTAGTGTAGAAAAGGTAGCTAAGATAAGGAAAATCCTTAATTCCAGTTAAGATCACATGAAACACTGTATGAATCCTATATTCCTTACTTAAAGGAGACTCGAGTGGTAAATGTGTGTTATACAAGGCAGAATACCATTGAAATAGAGAAAGAAACACGTTCGGCAGCTTTGGAAAGCCTTAAACTTCACTGAAATGTAGTACTACACTCTATAACACAGTTGAGAGACAATGTTCCCGAGCTGCCTCAGTTCATAACAGTGTGTAGGAAGTTGTTTGATAAAGTGGGCAAAGCTTATACTTGGGCCAGAAGGCAGAATATAGGAAACTACATGAAAACATGAACAATTCAGTGAAAATGACTGTAAACAGATGAGAACTTGTTTTAGAACAGCTGAAAGAGATCCTCCAAGTCAGTTCTTAGTGTAGAAAAGGTAGCTAAATCCGGAAAATCCTTAATTCCAGTTAAGATCACATGAAACACTGTATGAATCCTATATTCTTTACTTAAAGGAGACTACAGTGGTAAATGTGTGTTATACAAGGCAGAATACCATTAAAATAGAGAAAGAAACACGTTCGGCAGCTTTGCAAAGCCTTACACTTCACTGAAATGTAGTACTACACTCTATAACACAGTTGAGAGACAATGTTCAATAGCTGCCTCAGTACTTAACAGTGTGTAGGAAGTTGTTTGATAAAGTGGGCAAAGCTTATACTTGGACCAGAAGGCAGAATATAGGAAACTACATGAAAACATGAATAATTCAGTGAAAATGACTGTAAACAGATGAGAACTTGTTTAGAACAGCTGAAAGAGAATCTCCAAGTCAGTTCTTAGTGTAGAAAATGTAGCTAAGATAATGGAAATCCTTAATTCCAGTTAAGATCACATGAAACACTTTATGAATCCTATATTCTTTACTTAAAGGAGACTAGAGTGGTAAATGTGTGTTATACAAGGCAGAATACCATTGAAATAGAGAAAGAAACACGTTCGGCAGCTTTGGAAAGCCTTACACTTCACTGAAATGTAGTACTACACTCTATAACAAAGTTGAGAGACAATGTTCAATAGCTGCCTCATTACTTAACAGTGTGTAGGAAGTTGTTTGATAAAGTGGGCAAAGCTTATACTAGGGCCAGAAGGCAGAATATAGGAAACTAGGAAAGCCTTACACTTCACTGAAATGTAGTACTACACTCTATAACACATTTTAGAGACAATGTTCCCGAGCTGCCTCAGTTCATAACAGTGTGTAGGAAGTTGTTTGATAAAGTGGGCAAAGCTTATACTTGGGCCAGAAGGCAGAATATAGGAAACTACCTGAAAACATGAATAATTCAGTGAAAATGACTGTAAACAGATGAGAACTTCTTTAGAACAGCTGAAAGAGAATCTCCAAGTCAGTTCTTAGTGTAGAAAGGGTAGCTAAGATCCGGGAAATCCTTAATTCCAGTAAAGATCACATGAAACACTGTATGAATCCTATATTCTTTACTTAAAAGAGACTAGAGTGGTAAATGTGTGTTATACAAGGAAGACTACTATTGAAATAGAGAAAGAAACACGTTTGGCAGCTTTGGAATGCCTTACACTTCACTGAAATATAGTACTACACTCTATAACACAGTTGAGAGACAATGTTCAATAGCTGCCTCAGTACTTAACAGTGTGTAGGAAGTTGTTTGATAAAGTGGGCAAAGCTTATACTTGGACCAGAAGGCAGAATATAGGAAACTACATGAAAACATGAATAATTCAGTGAAAATGACTGTAAACAGATGAGAACATGTTTAGAACAGCTGAAAGAGAATCTCCAAGTCAGTTCTTAGTGTAGAAAATGTAGCTAAGATAATGGAAATCCTTAATTCCAGTTAAGATCACATGAAACACTTTATGAATCCTATATTCTTTACTTAAAGGAGACTAGAGTGGTAAATGTGTGTTATACAAGGCAGAATACCATTGAAATAGAGAAAGAAACACGTTCGGCAGCTTTGGAAAGCCTTACACTTCACTGAAATGTAGTACTACACTCTATAACAAAGTTGAGAGACAATGTTCAATAGCTGCCTCATTACTTAACAGTGTGTAGGAAGTTGTTTGATAAAGTGGGCAAAGCTTATACTAGGGCCAGAAGGCAGAATATAGGAAACTAGGAAAGCCTTACACTTCACTGAAATGTAGTACTACACTCTATAACACATTTTAGAGACAATGTTCCCGAGCTGCCTCAGTTCATAACAGTGTGTAGGAAGTTGTTTGATAAAGTGGGCAAAGCTTATACTTGGGCCAGAAGGCAGAATATAGGAAACTACATGAAAACATGAATAATTCAGTGAAAATGACTGTAAACAGATGAGAACTTGTTTTAGAACAGCTGAAAGAGATCCTCCAAGTCAGTTCTTAGTGTAGAAAAGGTAGCTAAATCCGGAAAATCCTTAATTCCAGTTAAGATCACATGAAACACTGTATGAATCCTATATTCTTTACTTAAAGGAGACTCGAGTGGTAAATGTGTGTTATACAAGGCAGAATACCATTGAAATAGAGAAAGAAACACGTTCGGCAGCTTTGGAAAGCCTTACACTTCACTGAAATGTAGTACTACACTCTATAACACAGTTGAGAGACAATGTTCAATAGCTGCCTCAGTACTTAACAGTGTATAGGAAGTTGTTTGATAAAGTGGGCAAAGCTTATACTTGGACCAGAAGGCAGAATATAGGAAACTACATGAAAACATGATTAATTCAGTGAAAATGACTGTAAACAGATGTGAACTTGTTTAGAACAGCTGAAAGAGATTCTCCAAGTCAGTTCTTAGTGTAGAAAAGGTAGCTAAGATTCGGGAAATCCTTAATTCCAGTTAAGATTACATGAAACACTGTATGAATCCTATATTCTTTACTTAAAGGAAACTAGAGTGGTAAATGTGTGTTATACAAGGCAGAATACCATTGAAATAGAGAAAAAAACACATTCGGCAGCTTTGGAAAGCCTTACACTTCACTGACATGTAGTACTACACTCTATCACACAGTTGAGAGACAATGTTCCCTAGCTCCCTCAGTTCATAACAGTGTGTAGGCAGTTGTCTGATAAAGTGGGCAAAGCTTATACTTGGGCCAGAAGGCCGAATATAGGAAACTACATGAAAACATGAATAATTCAGTGAAAATGACTGTAAACAGATGAGAACTTGTTTAGAACAGCTGAAAGAGAATCTCCAAGTCAGTTCTTAGTGTAGAAAAGGTAGCTAAGATAAGGAAAATCCTTAATTCCAGTTAAGATCACATGAAACACTGTATGAATCCTATATTCCTTACTTAAAGGAGACTCGAGTGGTAAATGTGTGTTATACAAGGCAGAATACCATTGAAATAGAGAAAGAAACACGTTCGGCAGCTTTGGAAAGCCTTAAACTTCACTGAAATGTAGTACTACACTCTATAACACAGTTGAGAGACAATGTTCCCGAGCTGCCTCAGTTCATAACAGTGTGTAGGAAGTTGTTTGATAAAGTGGGCAAAGCTTATACTTGGGCCAGAAGGCAGAATATAGGAAACTACATGAAAACATGAACAATTCAGTGAAAATGACTGTAAACAGATGAGAACTTGTTTTAGAACAGCTGAAAGAGATCCTCCAAGTCAGTTCTTAGTGTAGAAAAGGTAGCTAAATCCGGAAAATCCTTAATTCCAGTTAAGATCACATGAAACACTGTATGAATCCTATATTCTTTACTTAAAGGAGACTACAGTGGTAAATGTGTGTTATACAAGGCAGAATACCATTGAAATAGAGAAAGAAACACGTTCGGCAGCTTTGGAAAGCCTTACACTTCACTGAAATGTAGTACTACACTCTATAACAAAGTTGAGAGACAATGTTCAATAGCTGCCTCATTACTTAACAGTGTGTAGGAAGTTGTTTGATAAAGTGGGCAAAGCTTATACTAGGGCCAGAAGGCAGAATATAGGAAACTAGGAAAGCCTTACACTTCACTGAAATGTAGTACTACACTCTATAACACATTTTAGAGACAATGTTCCCGAGCTGCCTCAGTTCATAACAGTGTGTAGGAAGTTGTTTGATAAAGTGGGCAAAGCTTATACTTGGGCCAGAAGGCAGAATATAGGAAACTACATGAAAACATGAATAATTCAGTGAAAATGACTGTAAACAGATGAGAACTTCTTTAGAACAGCTGAAAGAGAATCTCCAAGTCAGTTCTTAGTGTAGAAAGGGTAGCTAAGATCCGGGAAATCCTTAATTCCAGTAAAGATCACATGAAACACTGTATGAATCCTATATTCTTTACTTAAAGGAGACTAGAGTGGTAAATGTGTGTTATACAAGGCAGACTACTATTGAAATAGAGAAAGAAACACGTTTGGCAGCTTTGGAATGCCTTACACTTCACTGAAATATAGTACTACACTCTATAACACAGTTGAGAGACAATGTTCAATAGCTGCCTCAGTACTTAACAGTGTGTAGGAAGTTGTTTGATAAAGTGGGCAAAGCTTATACTTGGACCAGAAGGCAGAATATAGGAAACTACATGAAAACATGAATAATTCAGTGAAAATGACTGTAAACAGATGAGAACATGTTTAGAACAGCTGAAAGAGAATCTCCAAGTCAGTTCTTAGTGTAGAAAATGTAGCTAAGATAATGGAAATCCTTAATTTCAGTTAAGATCACATGAAACACTTTATGAATCCTATATTCTTTACTTAAAGGAGACTAGAGTGGTAAATGTGTGTTATACAAGGCAGTATACCATTGAAATAGAGAAAGAAACACGTTCGGCAGCTTTGGAAAGCCTTACACTTCACTGAAATGTAGTACTACACTCTATAACAAAGTTGAGAGACAATGTTCAATAGCTGCCTCATTACTTAACAGTGTGTAGGAAGTTGTTTGATAAAGTGGGCAAAGCTTATACTAGGGCCAGAAGGCAGAATATAGGAAACTAGGAAAGCCTTACACTTCACTGAAATGTAGTACTACACTCTATAACACATTTTAGAGACAATGTTCCCGAGCTGCCTCAGTTCATAACAGTGTGTAGGAAGTTGTTTGATAAAGTGGGCAAAGCTTATACTTGGGCCAGAAGGCAGAATATAGGAAACTACATGAAAACATGATTAATTCAGTGAAAATGACTGTAAACAGATGAGAACTTGTTTAGAACAGCTGAAAGAGATTCTCCAAGTCAGTTCTTAGTGTATAAAAGGTAGCTAAGATTCGGGAAATCCTTAATTCGAGTTAAGATTACATGAAACACTGTATGAATCCTATATTCTTTACTTAAAGGAAACTAGAGTGGTAAATGTGTGTTATACAAGGCAGAATACCATTGAAATAGAGAAAAAAACACATTCGGCAGCTTTGGAAAGCCTTACACTTCACTGACATGTAGTACTACACTCTATCACACAGTTGAGAGACAATGTTCACTAGCTCCCTCAGTTCATAACAGTGTGTAGGAAGTTGTCTGATAAAGTGGGCAAAGCTTATACTTGGGCCAGAAGGCCGAATATAGGAAACTACATGAAAACATGAATAATTCAGTGAAAATGACTGTAAACAGATGAGAACTTGTTTAGAACAGCTGAAAGAGAATCTCCAAGTCAGTTCTTAGTGTAGAAAAGGTAGCTAAGATAAGGAAAATCCTTAATTCCAGTTAAGATCACATGAAACACTGTATGAATCCTATATTCCTTACTTAAAGGAGACTCGAGTGGTAAATGTGTGTTATACAAGGCAGAATACCATTGAAATAGAGAAAGAAACACGTTCGGCAGCTTTGGAAAGCCTTACACTTCACTGAAATGTAGTACTACACTCTATAACACAGTTGAGAGACAATGTTCAATAGCTGCCTCAGTACTTAACAGTGTATAGGAAGTTGTTTGATAAAGTGGGCAAAGCTTATACTTGGACCAGAAGGCAGAATATAGGAAACTACATGAAAACATGATTAATTCAGTGAAAATGACTGTAAACAGATGTGAACTTGTTTAGAACAGCTGAAAGAGATTCTCCAAGTCAGTTCTTAGTGTAGAAAAGGTAGCTAAGATTCGGGAAATCCTTAATTCGAGTTAAGATTACATGAAACACTGTATGAATCCTATATTCTTTACTTAAAGGAAACTAGAGTGGTAAATGTGTGTTATACAAGGCAGAATACCATTGAAATAGAGAAAAAAACACATTCGGCAGCTTTGGAAAGCCTTACACTTCACTGACATGTAGTACTACACTCTATCACACAGTTGAGAGACAATGTTCCCTAGCTCCCTCAGTTCATAACAGTGTGTAGGCAGTTGTCTGATAAAGTGGGCAAAGCTTATACTTGGGCCAGAAGGCAGAATATAGGAAACTACATGAAAACATGAACAATTCAGTGAAAATGACTGTAAACAGATGAGAACTTGTTTTAGAACAGCTGAAAGAGATCCTCCAAGTCAGTTCTTAGTGTAGAAAAGGTAGCTAAATCCGGAAAATCCTTAATTCCAGTTAAGATCACATGAAACACTGTATGAATCCTATATTCTTTACTTAAAGGAGACTACAGTGGTAAATGTGTGTTATACAAGGCAGAATACCATTGAAATAGAGAAAGAAACACGTTCGGCAGCTTTGGAAAGCCTTACACTTCACTGAAATGTAGTACTACACTCTATAACAAAGTTGAGAGACAATGTTCAATAGCTGCCTCATTACTTAACAGTGTGTAGGAAGTTGTTTGATAAAGTGGGCAAAGCTTATACTAGGGCCAGAAGGCAGAATATAGGAAACTAGGAAAGCCTTACACTTCACTGAAATGTAGTACTACACTCTATAACACATTTTAGAGACAATGTTCCCGAGCTGCCTCAGTTCATAACAGTGTGTAGGAAGTTGTTTGATAAAGTGGGCAAAGCTTATACTTGGGCCAGAAGGCAGAATATAGGAAACTACATGAAAACATGAATAATTCAGTGAAAATGACTGTAAACAGATGAGAACTTCTTTAGAACAGCTGAAAGAGAATCTCCAAGTCAGTTCTTAGTGTAGAAAGGGTAGCTAAGATCCGGGAAATCCTTAATTCCAGTAAAGATCACATGAAACACTGTATGAATCCTATATTCTTTACTTAAAGGAGACTAGAGTGGTAAATGTGTGTTATACAAGGCAGACTACTATTGAAATAGAGAAAGAAACACGTTTGGCAGCTTTGGAATGCCTTACACTTCACTGAAATATAGTACTACACTCTATAACACAGTTGAGAGACAATGTTCAATAGCTGCCTCAGTACTTAACAGTGTGTAGGAAGTTGTTTGATAAAGTGGGCAAAGCTTATACTTGGACCAGAAGGCAGAATATAGGAAACTACATGAAAACATGAATAATTCAGTGAAAATGACTGTAAACAGATGAGAACATGTTTAGAACAGCTGAAAGAGAATCTCCAAGTCAGTTCTTAGTGTAGAAAATGTAGCTAAGATAATGGAAATCCTTAATTCCAGTTAAGATCACATGAAACACTTTATGAATCCTATATTCTTTACTTAAAGGAGACTAGAGTGGTAAATGTGTGTTATACAAGGCAGAATACCATGGAAATAGAGAAAGAAACACGTTCGGCAGCTTTGGAAAGCCTTACACTTCACTGAAATGTAGTACTACACTCTATAACTGAGTTGAGAGACAATGTTCAATAGCTGCCTCAGTACTTAACAGTGTGTAGGAAGTTGTTTGATAAAGTGGGCAAAGCTTATACTAGGGCCAGAAGGCAGAATATAGGAAACTAGGAAAGCCTTACACTTCACTGAAATGTAGTACTACACTCTATAACACATTTTAGAGACAATGTTCCCGAGCTGCCTCAGTTCATAACAGTGTGTAGGAAGTTGTTTGATAAAGTGGGCAAAGCTTATACTTGGGCCAGAAGGCAGAATATAGGAAACTACATGAAAACATGAATAATTCAGTGAAAATGACTGTAAACAGATGAGAACTTGTTTTAGAACAGCTGAAAGAGATCCTCCAAGTCAGTTCTTAGTGTAGAAAAGGTAGCTAAATCCGGAAAATCCTTAATTCCAGTTAAGATCACATGAAACACTGTATGAATCCTATATTCTTTACTTAAAGGAGACTACGGTGGTAAATGTGTGTTATACAAGGCAGAATACCATTAAAATAGAGAAAGAAACACCTTCGGCAGCTTTGCAAAGCCTTACACTTCACTGAAATGTAGTACTACACTCTATAACACAGTTGAGAGACAATGTTTAATAGCTGCCTCAGTACTTAACAGTGTGTAGGAAGTTGTTTGATAAAGTGGGCAAAGCTTATACTTGGACCAGAAGGCAGAATATAGGAAACTACATGAAAACATGAATAATTCAGTGAAAATGACTGTAAACAGATGAGAACTTCTTTAGAACAGCTGAAAGAGAATCTCCAAGTCAGTTCTTAGTGTAGAAAAGGTAGCTAATATAAGGGAAATCCTTAATTCCATTTAAGATCACATGAAACACTGTATGAATCCTATATTCTTTACTTAAAGGAGACTAGAGTGGTAAATGTGTGTTATACAAGGCAGAATACCATTGAAATAGAGAAAGAAACACGTTTGGCAGCTTTGAAAAGCCTTACACTTCACTGAAATGTAGTACTACACTCTATAACACAGTTGAGAGACAATGTTCCCTAGCTCCCTCAGTTCATAACAGTGTGTAGGAAGTTGTTTGATAAAGTTGGCAAAGCTTATACTTGGACCAGAAGGCAGAATATAGGAAACTACATGAAAACATGATTAATTCAGTGAAAATGACTGTAAACAGATGAGAACTTGTTTAGAACAGCTGAAAGAGATTCTCCAAGTCAGTTCTTAGTGTAGAAAAGGTAGCTAAGATTCGGGAAATCCTTAATTCGAGTTAAGATTACATGAAACACTGTATGAATCCTATATTCTTTACTTAAAGGAAACTAGAGTGGTAAATGTGTGTTATACAAGGCAGAATACCATTGAAATAGAGAAAAAAACACATTCGGCAGCTTTGGAAAGCCTTACACTTCACTGACATGTAGTACTACACTCTATCACACAGTTGAGAGACAATGTTCCCTAGCTCCCTCAGTTCATAACAGTGTGTAGGAAGTTGTCTGATAAAGTGGGCAAAGCTTATACTTGGGCCAGAAGGCCGAATATAGGAAACTACATGAAAACATGAATAATTCAGTGAAAATGACTGTAAACAGATGAGAACTTGTTTAGAACAGCTGAAAGAGAATCTCCAAGTCAGTTCTTAGTGTAGAAAAGGTAGCTAAGATAAGGAAAATCCTTAATTCCAGTTAAGATCACATGAAACACTGTATGAATCCTATATTCCTTACTTAAAGGAGACTCGAGTGGTAAATGTGTGTTATACAAGGCAGAATACCATTGAAATAGAGAAAGAAACACGTTCGGCAGCTTTGGAAAGCCTTACACTTCACTGAAATGTAGTACTACACTCTATAACACAGTTGAGAGACAATGTTCAATAGCTGCCTCAGTACTTAACAGTGTATAGGAAGTTGTTTGATAAAGTGGGCAAAGCTTATACTTGGACCAGAAGGCAGAATATAGGAAACTACATGAAAACATGATTAATTCAGTGAAAATGACTGTAAACAGATGTGAACTTGTTTAGAACAGCTGAAAGAGATTCTCCAAGTCAGTTCTTAGTGTAGAAAAGGTAGCTAAGATTCGGGAAATCCTTAATTCGAGTTAAGATTACATGAAACACTGTATGAATCCTATATTCTTTACTTAAAGGAAACTAGAGTGGTAAATGTGTGTTATACAAGGCAGAATACCATTGAAATAGAGAAAAAAACACATTCGGCAGCTTTGGAAAGCCTTACACTTCACTGACATGTAGTACTACACTCTATCACACAGTTGAGAGACAATGTTCCCTAGCTCCCTCAGTTCATAACAGTGTGTAGGCAGTTGTCTGATAAAGTGGGCAAAGCTTATACTTGGGCCAGAAGGCCGAATATAGGAAACTACATGAAAACATGAATAATTCAGTGAAAATGACTGTAAGCAGATGAGAACTTGTTTAGAACAGCTGAAAGAGAATCTCCAAGTCAGTTCTTAGTGTAGAAAAGGTAGCTAAGATAAGGAAAATCCTTAATTCCAGTTAAGATCACATGAAACACTGTATGAATCCTATATTCCTTACTTAAAGGAGACTCGAGTGGTAAATGTGTGTTATACAAGGCAGAATACCATTGAAATAGAGAAAGAAACACGTTCGGCAGCTTTGGAAAGCCTTAAACTTCACTGAAATGTAGTACTACACTCTATAACACAGTTGAGAGACAATGTTCCCGAGCTGCCTCAGTTCATAACAGTGTGTAGGAAGTTGTTTGATAAAGTGGGCAAAGCTTATACTTGGGCCAGAAGGCAGAATATAGGAAACTACATGAAAACATGAACAATTCAGTGAAAATGACTGTAAACAGATGAGAACTTGTTTTAGAACAGCTGAAAGAGATCCTCCAAGTCAGTTCTTAGTGTAGAAAAGGTAGCTAAATCCGGAAAATCCTTAATTCCAGTTAAGATCACATGAAACACTGTATGAATCCTATATTCTTTACTTAAAGGAGACTACAGTGGTAAATGTGTGTTATACAAGGCAGAATACCATTAAAATAGAGAAAGAAACACGTTCGGCAGCTTTGCAAAGCCTTACACTTCACTGAAATGTAGTACTACACTCTATAACACAGTTGAGAGACAATGTTCAATAGCTGCCTCAGTACTTAACAGTGTGTAGGAAGTTGTTTGATAAAGTGGGCAAAGCTTATACTTGGACCAGAAGGCAGAATATAGGAAACTACATGAAAACATGAATAATTCAGTGAAAATGACTGTAAACAGATGAGAACTTGTTTAGAACAGCTGAAAGAGAATCTCCAAGTCAGTTCTTAGTGTAGAAAATGTACCTAAGATAATGGAAATACTTAATTCCAGTTAAGATCACATGAAACACTTTATGAATCCTATATTCTTTACTTAAAGGAGACTAGAGTGGTAAATGTGTGTTATACAAGGCAGAATACCATTGAAATAGAGAAAGAAACACGTTCGGCAGCTTTGGAAAGCCTTACACTTCACTGAAATGTAGTACTACACTCTATAACAAAGTTGAGAGACAATGTTCAATAGCTGCCTCATTACTTAACAGTGTGTAGGAAGTTGTTTGATAAAGTGGGCAAAGCTTATACTAGGGCCAGAAGGCAGAATATAGGAAACTAGGAAAGCCTTACACTTCACTGAAATGTAGTACTACACTCTATAACACATTTTAGAGACAATGTTCCCGAGCTGCCTCAGTTCATAACAGTGTGTAGGAAGTTGTTTGATAAAGTGGGCAAAGCTTATACTTGGGCCAGAAGGCAGAATATAGGAAACTACATGAAAACATGAATAATTCAGTGAAAATGACTGTAAACAGATGAGAACTTCTTTAGAACAGCTGAAAGAGAATCTCCAAGTCAGTTCTTAGTGTAGAAAGGGTAGCTAAGATCCGGGAAATCCTTAATTCCAGTAAAGATCACATGAAACACTGTATGAATCCTATATTCTTTACTTAAAGGAGACTAGAGTGGTAAATGTGTGTTATACAAGGCAGACTACTATTGAAATAGAGAAAGAAACACGTTTGGCAGCTTTGGAATGCCTTACACTTCACTGAAATATAGTACTACACTCTATAACACAGTTGAGAGACAATGTTCAATAGCTGCCTCAGTACTTAACAGTGTGTAGGAAGTTGTTTGATAAAGTGGGCAAAGCTTATACTTGGACCAGAAGGCAGAATATAGGAAACTACATGAAAACATGAATAATTCAGTGAAAATGACTGTAAACAGATGAGAACATGTTTAGAACAGCTGAAAGAGAATCTCCAAGTCAGTTCTTAGTGTAGAAAATGTAGCTAAGATAATGGAAATCCTTAATTCCAGTTAAGATCACATGAAACACTTTATGAATCCTATATTCTTTACTTAAAGGAGACTAGAGTGGTAAATGTGTGTTATACAAGGCAGAATACCATTGAAATAGAGAAAGAAACACGTTCGGCAGCTTTGGAAAGCCTTACACTTCACTGAAATGTAGTACTACACTCTATAACAAAGTTGAGAGACAATGTTCAATAGCTGCCTCATTACTTAACAGTGTGTAGGAAGTTGTTTGATAAAGTGGGCAAAGCTTATACTAGGGACAGAAGGCAGAATATAGGAAACTAGGAAAGCCTTACACTTCACTGAAATGTAGTACTACACTCTATAACACATTTTAGAGACAATGTTCCCGAGCTGCCTCAGTTCATAACAGTGTGTAGGAAGTTGTTTGATAAAGTGGGCAAAGCTTATACTTGGGCCAGAAGGCCGAATATAGGAAACTACATGAAAACATGAATAATTCAGTGAAAATGACTGTAAACAGATGAGAACTTCTTTAGAACAGCTGAAAGAGAATCTCCAAGTCAGTTCTTAGTGTAGAAAGGGTAGCTAAGATCCGGGAAATCCTTAATTCCAGTAAAGATCACATGAAACACTGTATGAATCCTATATTCTTTACTTAAAGGAGACTAGAGTGGTAAATGTGTGTTATACAAGGCAGACTACTATTGAAATAGAGAAAGAAACACGTTTGGCAGCTTTGGAATGCCTTACACTTCACTGAAATATAGTACTACACTCTATAACACAGTTGAGAGACAATGTTCAATAGCTGCCTCAGTACTTAACAGTGTGTAGGAAGTTGTTTGATAAAGTGGGCAAAGCTTATACTTGGACCAGAAGGCAGAATATAGGAAACTACATGAAAACATGAATAATTCAGTGAAAATGACTGTAAACAGATGAGAACATGTTTAGAACAGCTGAAAGAGAATCTCCAAGTCAGTTCTTAGTGTAGAAAATGTAGCTAAGATAATGGAAATCCTTAATTCCAGTTAAGATCACATGAAACACTTTATGAATCCTATATTCTTTACTTAAAGGAGACTAGAGTGGTAAATGTGTGTTATACAAGGCAGAATACCATTGAAATAGAGAAAGAAACACGTTCGGCAGCTTTGGAAAGCCTTACACTTCACTGAAATGTAGTACTACACTCTATAACAAAGTTGAGAGACAATGTTCAATAGCTGCCTCATTACTTAACAGTGTGTAGGAAGTTGTTTGATAAAGTGGGCAAAGCTTATACTAGGGCCAGAAGGAAGAATATAGGAAACTAGGAAAGCCTTACACTTCACTGAAATGTAGTACTACACTCTATAACACATTTTAGAGACAATGTTCCCGAGCTGCCTCAGTTCATAACAGTGTGTAGGAAGTTGTTTGATAAAGTGGGCAAAGCTTATACTTGGGCCAGAAGGCCGAATATAGGAAACTACATGAAAACATGAATAATTCAGTGAAAATGACTGTAAACAGATGAGAACTTCTTTAGAACAGCTGAAAGAGAATCTCCAAGTCAGTTCTTAGTGTAGAAAAGGTAGCTAATATAAGGGAAATCCTTAATTCCATTTAAGATCACATGAAACACTGTATGAATCCTATATTCTTTACTTAAAGGAGACTAGAGTGGTAAATGTGTGTTATACAAGGCAGAATACCATTGAAATAGAGAAAGAAACACGTTTGGCAGCTTTGAAAAGCCTTACACTTCACTGAAAACTAGTACTACACTCTATAACACAGTTGAGAGACAATGTTCCCTAGCTCCCTCAGTTCATAACAGTGTGAAGGAAGTTGTTTGATAAAGTTGGCAAAGCTTATACTTGGACCAGAAGGCAGAATATAGGAAACTACATGAAAACATGATTAATTCAGTGAAAATGACTGTAAACAGATGAGAACTTGTTTAGAACAGCTGAAAGAGATTCTCCAAGTCAGTTCTTAGTGTAGAAAAGGAAGCTAAGATTCGGGAAATCCTTAATTCGAGTTAAGATTACATGAAACACTGTATGAATCCTATATTCTTTACTTAAAGGAAACTAGAGTGGTAAATGAGTGTTATACAAGGCAGCATACCATTGAAATAGAGAAAAAAACACATTCGGCAGCTTTGGAAAGCCTTACACTTCACTGACATGTAGTACTACACTCTATAACACAGTTGAGAGACAATGTTCCCGAGCTGCCTCAGTTCATAACAGTGTGTAGGAAGTTGTTTGATAAAGTGGGCAAAGCTTATACTTGGGCCAGAAGGCCGAATATAGGAAACTACATGAAAACATGAATAATTCAGTGAAAATGACTGTAAACAGATGAGAACATGTTTAGAACAGCTGAAAGAGAATCTCCAAGTCAGTTCTTAGTGTAGAAAATGTAGCTAAGATAATGGAAATCCTTAATTCCAGTTAAGATCACATGAAACACTTTATGAATCCTATATTCTTTACTTAAAGGAGACTAGAGTGGTAAATGTGTGTTATACAAGGCAGAATACCATTGAAATAGAGAAAGAAACACGTTCGGCAGCTTTGGAAAGCCTTACACTTCACTGAAATGTAGTACTACACTCTATAACAAAGTTGAGAGACAATGTTCAATAGCTGCCTCATTACTTAACAGTGTGTAGGAAGTTGTTTGATAAAGTGGGCAAAGCTTATACTAGGGCCAGAAGGCAGAATATAGGAAACTAGGAAAGCCTTACACTTCACTGAAATGTAGTACTACACTCTATAACACATTTTAGAGACAATGTTCCCGAGCTGCCTCAGTTCATAACAGTGTGTAGGAAGTTGTTTGATAAAGTGGGCAAAGCTTATACTTGGGCCAGAAGGCCGAATATAGGAAACTACATGAAAACATGAATAATTCAGTGAAAATGACTGTAAACAGATGAGAACTTCTTTAGAACAGCTGAAAGAGAATCTCCAAGTCAGTTCTTAGTGTAGAAAGGGTAGCTAAGATCCGGGAAATCCTTAATTCCAGTAAAGATCACATGAAACACTGTATGAATCCTATATTCTTTACTTAAAGGAGACTAGAGTGGTAAATGTGTGTTATACAAGGCAGACTACTATTGAAATAGAGAAAGAAACACGTTTGGCAGCTTTGGAATGCCTTACACTTCACTGAAATATAGTACTACACTCTATAACACAGTTGAGAGACAATGTTCAATAGCTGCCTCAGTACTTAACAGTGTGTAGGAAGTTGTTTGATAAAGTGGGCAAAGCTTATACTTGGACCAGAAGGCAGAATATAGGAAACTACATGAAAACATGAATAATTCAGTGAAAATGACTGTAAACAGATGAGAACATGTTTAGAACAGCTGAAAGAGAATCTCCAAGTCAGTTCTTAGTGTAGAAAATGTAGCTAAGATAATGGAAATCCTTAATTCCAGTTAAGATCACATGAAACACTTTATGAATCCTATATTCTTTACTTAAAGGAGACTAGAGTGGTAAATGTGTGTTATACAAGGCAGAATACCATTGAAATAGAGAAAGAAACACGTTCGGCAGCTTTGGAAAGCCTTACACTTCACTGAAATGTAGTACTACACTCTATAACAAAGTTGAGAGACAATGTTCAATAGCTGCCTCATTACTTAACAGTGTGTAGGAAGTTGTTTGATAAAGTGGGCAAAGCTTATACTGGGGCCAGAAGGCAGAATATAGGAAACTAGGAAAGCCTTACACTTCACTGAAATGTAGTACTACACTCTATAACACATTTTAGAGACAATGTTCCCGAGCTGCCTCAGTTCATAACAGTGTGTAGGAAGTTGTTTGATAAAGTGGGCAAAGCTTATACTTGGGCCAGAAGGCCGAATATAGGAAACTACATGAAAACATGAATAATTCAGTGAAAATGACTGTAAACAGATGAGAACTTCTTTAGAACAGCTGAAAGAGAATCTCCAAGTCAGTTCTTAGTGTAGAAAAGGTAGCTAATATAAGGGAAATCCTTAATTCCATTTAAGATCACATGAAACACTGTATGAATCCTATATTCTTTACTTAAAGGAGACTAGAGTGGTAAATGTGTGTTATACAAGGCAGAATACCATTGAAATAGAGAAAGAAACACGTTTGGCAGCTTTGAAAAGCCTTACACTTCACTGAAAACTAGTACTACACTCTATAACACAGTTGAGAGACAATGTTCCCTAGCTCCCTCAGTTCATAACAGTGTGAAGGAAGTTGTTTGATAAAGTTGGCAAAGCTTATACTTGGACCAGAAGGCAGAATATAGGAAACTACATGAAAACATGATTAATTCAGTGAAAATGACTGTAAACAGATGAGAACTTGTTTAGAACAGCTGAAAGAGATTCTCCAAGTCAGTTCTTAGTGTAGAAAAGGAAGCTAAGATTCGGGAAATCCTTAATTCGAGTTAAGATTACATGAAACACTGTATGAATCCTATATTCTTTACTTAAAGGAAACTAGAGTGGTAAATGAGTGTTATACAAGGCAGCATACCATTGAAATAGAGAAAAAAACACATTCGGCAGCTTTGGAAAGCCTTACACTTCACTGACATGTAGTACTACACTCTATAACACAGTTGAGAGACAATGTTCCCGAGCTGCCTCAGTTCATAACAGTGTGTAGGAAGTTGTTTGATAAAGTGGGCAAAGCTTATACTTGGGCCAGAAGGCCGAATATAGGAAACTACATGAAAACATGAATAATTCAGTGAAAATGACTGTAAACAGATGAGAACTTGTTTAGAACAGCTGAAAGAGAATCTCCAAGTCAGTTCTTAGTGTAGAAAAGGTAGCTAAGATAAGGAAAATCCTTAATTCCAGTTAAGATCACATGAAACACGGTATGAATCCTATACTCTTTACTTAAAGGAGACTCGAGTGGTAAATGTGTGTTATACAAGGCAGAATACCATTGAAATAGAGAAAGAAACACGTTCGGCAGCTTTGGAAAGCCTTAAACTTCACTGAAATGTAGTACTACACTCTATAACACATTTGAGAGACAATGTTCCCGAGCTGCCTCAGTTCATAACAGTGTGTAGGAAGTTGTTTGATATAGTGGGCAAAGCTTATACTTGGGCCAGAAGGCAGAATATAGGAAACTACATGAAAACATGAACAATTCAGTGAAAATGACTGTAAACAGATGAGAACTTGTTTTAGAACAGCTGAAAGAGATCCTCCAAGTCAGTTCTTAGTGTAGAAAAGGTAGCTAAATCCGGAAAATCCTTAATTCCAGTTAAGATCACATGAAACACTGTATGAATCCTATATTCTTTACTTAAAGGAGACTAGAGTGGTAAATGTGTGTTATACAAGGCAGACTACTATTGAAATAGAGAAAGAAACACGTTTGGCAGCTTTGGAATGCCTTACACTTCACTGAAATGTAGTACTACACTCTATAACACAGTTGAGAGACAATGTTCAATAGCTGCCTCAGTACTTAACAGTGTGTAGGAAGTTGTTTGATAAAGTGGGCAAAGCTTATACTTGGACCAGAAGGCAGAATATAGGAAACTACATGAAAACATGAATAATTCAGTGAAAATGACTGTAAACAGATGAGAACTTGTTTAGAACAGCTGAAAGAGAATCTCCAAGTCAGTTCTTATTGTAGAAAATGTAGCTAAGATAATGGAAATCCTTAATTCCAGTTAAGATCACATGAAACACTTTATGAATCCTATATGCTTATGCTTTACTTAAAGGAGACTAGAGTGGTAAATGTGTGTTATACAAGGCAGAATACCATTGAAATAGAGAAAGAAACACGTTCGGCAGCTTTGGAAAGCCTTACACTTCACTGAAATGTAGTACTACACTCTATAACAAAGTTGAGAGACAATGTTCAATAGCTGCCTCATTACTTAACAGTGTGTAGGAAGTTGTTTGATAAAGTGGGCAAAGCTTATACTAGGGCCAGAAGGCAGAATATAGGAAACTAGGAAAGCCTTACACTTCACTGAAATGTAGTACTACACTCTATAACACATTTTAGAGACAATGTTCCCGAGCTGCCTCAGTTCATAACAGTGTGTAGGAAGTTGTTTGATAAAGTGGGCAAAGCTTATACTTGGGCCAGAAGGCCGAATATAGGAAACTACATAAAAACATGAATAATTCAGTGAAAATGACTGTAAACAGATGAGAACTTCTTTAGAACAGCTGAAAGAGAATCTCCAAGTCAGTTCTTAGTGTAGAAAAGGTAGCTAATATAAGGGAAATCCTTAATTCCATTTAAGATCACATGAAACACTGTATGAATCCTATATTCTTTACTTAAGGGAGACTAGAGTGGTAAATGTGTGTTATACAAGGCAGAATACCATTGAAATAGAGAAAGAAACAGGTTTGGCAGCTTTGAAAATCCTTACACTTCACTGAAATGTAGTACTACACTCTATAACACAGTTGAGAGACAATGTTCCCTAGCTCCCTCAGTTCATAACAGTGTGTAGGAAGTTGTTTGATAAAGTTGGCAAAGCTTATACTTGGACCAGAAGGCAGAATATAGGAAACTACATGAAAACATGATTAATTCAGTGAAAATGACTGTAAACAGATGAGAACTTGTTTAGAACAGCTGAAAGAGATTCTCCAAGTCAGTTCTTAGTGTAGAAAAGGTAGCTAAGATTCGGGAAATCCTTAATTCGAGTTAAGATTACATGAAACACTGTATGAATCCTATATTCTTTACTTAAAGGAAACTAGAGTGGTAAATGTGTGTTATACAAGGCAGAATACCATTGAAATAGAGAAAAAAACACATTCGGCAGCTTTGGAAAGCCTTACACTTCACTGACATGTAGTACTACACTCTATCACACAGTTGAGAGACAATGTTCCCTAGCTCCCTCAGTTCATAACAGTGTGTAGGAAGTTGTCTGATAAAGTGGGCAAAGCTTATACTTGGGCCAGAAGGCCGAATATAGGAAACTACATGAAAACATGAATAATTCAGTGAAAATGACTGTAAACAGATGAGAACTTGTTTAGAACAGCTGAAAGAGAATCTCCAAGTCAGTTCTTAGTGTAGAAAAGGTAGCTAAGATAAGGAAAATCCTTAATTCCAGTTAAGATCACATGAAACACTGTATGAATCCTATATTCCTTACTTAAAGGAGACTCGAGTGGTAAATGTGTGTTATACAAGGCAGAATACCATTGAAATAGAGAAAGAAACACGTTCGGCAGCTTTGGAAAGCCTTACACTTCACTGAAATGTAGTACTACACTCTATAACACAGTTGAGAGACAATGTTCCCGAGCTGCCTCAGTTCATAACAGTGTGTAGGAAGTTGTTTGATAAAGTGGGCAAAGCTTATACTTGGGCCAGAAGGCAGAATATAGGAAACTACATGAAAACATGAATAATTCAGTGAAAATGACTGTAAACAGATGAGAACTTGTTTTAGAACAGCTGAAAGAGATCCTCCAAGTCAGTTCTTAGTGTAGAAAAGGTAGCTAAATCCGGAAAATCCTTAATTCCAGTTAAGATCACATGAAACACTGTATGAATCCTATATTCTTTACTTAAAGGAGACTACAGTGGTAAATGTGTGTTATACAAGGCAGAATACCATTGAAATAGAGAAAGAAACACGTTCGGCAGCTTTGCAAAGCCTTACACTTCACTGAAATGTAGTACTACACTCTTTAACAAAGTTGAGAGACAATGTTCAATAGCTGCCTCATTACTTAACAGTGTGTAGGAAGTTGTTTGATAAAGTGGGCAAAGCTTATACTAGGGCCACAAGGCAGAATATAGGAAACTAGGAAAGCCTTACACTTCACTGAAATGTAGTACTACAATCTAAAACACATTTTAGAGACAATGTTCCCGAGCTGCCTCAGTTCATAACAGTGTGTAGGAAGTTGTGTGATAAAGTGGGCAAAGCTTATACTTGGGCCAGAAGGCAGAATATAGGAAACTACATGAAAACATGAATAATTCAGTGAAAATGACTGTAAACAGATGAGAACTTCTTTAGAACAGCTGAAAGAGAATCTCCAAGTCAGTTCTTAGTGTAGAAAGGGTAGCTAAGATCCGGGAAATCCTTAATTCCAGTAAAGATCACATGAAACACTGTATGAATCCTATATTCTTTACTTAAAGTAAACTAGAGTGGTAAATGTGTGTTATACAAGGCAGAATACCATTGAAATAGAGAAAAAAACACATTCGGCAGCTTTGGAAAGCCTTACACTTCACTGACATGTAGTACTACACTCTATCACACAGTTGAGAGACAATGTTCCCTAGCTCCCTCAGTTCATAACAGTGTGTAGGAAGTTGTCTGATAAAGTGGGCAAAGCTTATACTTGGGCCAGAAGGCCGAATATAGGAAACTACATGAAAACATGAATAATTCAGTGAAAATGACTGTAAACCGATGAGAACTTGTTTAGAACAGCTGAAAGAGAATCTCCAAGTCAGTTCTTAGTGTAGAAAAGGTAGCTAAGATAAGGAAAATCCTTAATTCCAGTTAAGATCACATGAAACACTGTATGAATCCTATATTCCTTACTTAAAGGAGACTCGAGTGGTAAATGTGTGTTATACAAGGCAGAATACCATTGAAATAGAGAAAGAAACACGTTCGGCAGCTTTGGAAAGCCTTACACTTCACTGAAATGTAGTACTACACTCTATAACACAGTTGAGAGACAATGTTCCCGAGCTGCCTCAGTTCATAACAGTGTGTAGGAAGTTGTTTGATAAAGTGGGCAAAGCTTATACTTGGGCCAGAAGGCAGAATATAGGAAACTACATGAAAACATGAATAATTCAGTGAAAATGACTGTAAACAGATGAGAACTTGTTTTAGAACAGCTGAAAGAGATCCTCCAAGTCAGTTCTTAGTGTAGAAAAGGTAGCTAAATCCGGAAAATCCTTAATTCCAGTTAAGATCACATGAAACACTGTATGAATCCTATATTCTTTACTTAAAGGAGACTACAGTGGTAAATGTGTGTTATACAAGGCAGAATACCATTGAAATAGAGAAAGAAACACGTTCGGCAGCTTTGCAAAGCCTTACACTTCACTGAAATGTAGTACTACACTCTATAACAAAGTTGAGAGACAATGTTCAATAGCTGCCTCATTACTTAACAGTGTGTAGGAAGTTGTTTGATAAAGTGGGCAAAGCTTATACTAGGGCCACAAGGCAGAATATAGGAAACTAGGAAAGCCTTACACTTCACTGAAATGTAGTACTACAATCTAAAACACATTTTAGAGACAATGTTCCCGAGCTGCCTCAGTTCATAACAGTGTGTAGGAAGTTGTGTGATAAAGTGGGCAAAGCTTATACTTGGGCCAGAAGGCAGAATATAGGAAACTACATGAAAACATGAATAATTCAGTGAAAATGACTGTAAACAGATGAGAACTTCTTTAGAACAGCTGAAAGAGAATCTCCAAGTCAGTTCTTAGTGTAGAAAGGGTAGCTAAGATCCGGGAAATCCTTAATTCCAGTAAAGATCACATGAAACACTGTATGAATCCTATATTCTTTACTTAAAGGAGACTAGAGTGGTAAATGTGTGTTATACAAGGCAGAATACTATTGAAATAGAGAAAGAAACACGTTTGGCAGCTTTGGAAGGCCTTACACTTCACTGAAATGTAGTACTACACTCTATAACACAGTTAAGAGACAATGTTCCCTAGCTCCCTCAGTTCATAACAGTGTGTAGGAAGTTGTTTGATAAAGTGGGGAAAGCTTATACTTGGACCAGAAGGCAGAATATAGGAAACTACATGAAAACATGAATAATTCAGTGAAAATGACTGTAAACAGATGAGAACTTGTTTAGAACAGCTGAAAGAGAATCTCCAAGTCAGTTCTTAGTGTAGAAAAGGTAGCTAAATCCGGAAAATCGGTAATTCCATTTAAGATCACATGAAACACTGTATGAATCCTATATTCTTTACTTAAAGGAGACTAGAGTGGTAAATGTGTGTTATATAAGGCAGAATACCATTCAAATGGAGAAAGAAACACGTTCGGCAGCTTTGGAAAGCCTTACACTTCACTGAAATGTAGTACCACACTCTATAACACAGTTGAGAGACAATGTTCCCTACCTCCCTGAGTTCATAACAGTGTGTAGGAAGTTGTTTGATAAAGTGGGCAAAGCTTATACTTGGGCCAGAAGGCAGAATATAGGAAACTACATGAAAACATGAATAATTCAGTGAAAATGACTGTAAACAGATGAGAACTTGTTTAGAACAGCTGAAAGAGAATCTCCAAGTCAGTTCTTAGTGTAGAAAAGGTAGCTAAGATAAGGGAAACCCTTAATTCCAGTTAAGATCACATGAAACACTGTGTGCATCCTATATTCTTTACGTAAAGGAGACTAGAGTGGTAAATGTGTGTTATACAAGGCAGAATACCATTGAAATAGAGAAAGAAACACGTTCGGCAGCTTTGGAAAGCCTTACACTTCACTGAAATGTAGTACTACACTCTATACCACAGTTGAGAGACAATGTTCAATAGCTGCCTCAGTACTTAACAGTGTATAGGAAGTTGTTTGATAAAGTGGGCAAAGCTTATACTTGGGCCAGAAGGCCGAATATAGGAAACTACATGAAAACATGAATAATTCAGTGAAAATGACTGTAAACAGATGAGAACTTGTTTAGAACAGCTGAAAGAGAATCTCCAATTCAGTTCTTAGTGTAGAAAAGGTAGCTAAGATAAGGAAAATCCTTAATTCCAGTTAAGATCACATGAAACACTGTATGAATCCTATATTCTTTACTTAAAGGAGACTCGAGTGGTAAATGTGTGTTATACAAGGCAGAATACCATTGAAATAGAGAAAGAAACACGTTCGGCAGCTTTGGAAAGCCTTACACTTCACTGACATGTAATACTACACTCTATCACACAGTTGAGAGACAATGTTCCCTAGCTCCCTCAGTTCATAACAGTGTGGAGGAAGTTGTCTGATAAAGTGGGCAAAGCTTATACTTGGGCCAGAAGGCCGAATATAGGAAACTACATGAAAACATGAATAATTCAGTGAAAATGACTGTAAACAGATGAGAACTTGTTTAGAACAGCTGAAAGAGAATCTCCAAGTCAGTTCTTAGTGTAGAAAAGGTAGCTAAGATAAGGAAAATCCTTAATTCCAGTTAAGATCACATGAAACACTGTATGAATCCTATATTCTTTACTTAAAGGAGACTCGAGTGGTAAATGTGTGTTATACAAGGCAGAATACCACTGAAATAGAGAAAGAAACACGTTCGGCAGCTTTGGAAAGCCTTACACTTCACTGAAATGTAGTACTACACTCTATAACACAGTAGAGAGACAATGTTCCCGAGCTGCCTCAGTTCATAACAGTGTGTAGGAAGTTGTTTGATAAAGTGGGCAAAGCTTATACTTGAAGCAGAAGGCAGAATATAGGAAACTACATGAAAACATGAATAATTCAGTGAAAATGACTGTAAACAGATGAGAACTTTTTTTAGAACAGCTGAAAGAGATCCTCCAAGTCAGTTCTTAGTGTAGAAAAGGTAGCTAAGATAAGGAAAATCCTTAATTCCAGTTAAGATCACATGAAACACGGTATGAATCCTATACTCTTTACTTAAAGGAGACTCGAGTGGTAAATGTGTGTTATACAAGGCAGAATACCATTGAAATAGAGAAAGAAACACGTTCGGCAGCTTTGGAAAGCCTTAAACTTCACTGAAATGTAGTACTACACTCTATAACACATTTGAGAGACAATGTTCCCGAGCTGCCTCAGTTCATAACAGTGTGTAGGAAGTTGTTTGATATAGTGGGCAAAGCTTATACTTGGGCCAGAAGGCAGAATATAGGAAACTACATGAAAACATGAACAATTCAGTGAAAATGACTGTAAACAGATGAGAACTTGTTTTAGAACAGCTGAAAGAGATCCTCCAAGTCAGTTCTTAGTGTAGAAAAGGTAGCTAAATCCGGAAAATCCTTAATTCCAGTTAAGATCACATGAAACACTGTATGAATCCTATATTCTTTACTTAAAGGAGACTAGAGTGGTAAATGTGTGTTATACAAGGCAGACTACTATTGAAATAGAGAAAGAAACACGTTTGGCAGCTTTGGAATGCCTTACACTTCACTGAAATGTAGTACTACACTCTATAACACAGTTGAGAGACAATGTTCAATAGCTGCCTCAGTACTTAACAGTGTGTAGGAAGTTGTTTGATAAAGTGGGCAAAGCTTATACTTGGACCAGAAGGCAGAATATAGGAAACTACATGAAAACATGAATAATTCAGTGAAAATAACTGTAAACAGATGAGAACTTGTTTAGAACAGCTGAAAGAGAATCTCCAAGTCAGTTCTTATTGTAGAAAATGTAGCTAAGATAATGGAAATCCTTAATTCCAGTTAAGATCACATGAAACACTTTATGAATCCTATATGCTTATGCTTTACTTAAAGGAGACTAGAGTGGTAAATGTGTGTTATACAAGGCAGAATACCATTGAAATAGAGAAAGAAACACGTTCGGCAGCTTTGGAAAGCCTTACACTTCACTGAAATGTAGTACTACACTCTATAACAAAGTTGAGAGACAATGTTCAATAGCTGCCTCATTACTTAACAGTGTGTAGGAAGTTGTTTGATAAAGTGGGCAAAGCTTATACTAGGGCCAGAAGGCAGAATATAGGAAACTAGGAAAGCCTTACACTTCACTGAAATGTAGTACTACACTCTATAACACATTTTAGAGACAATGTTCCCGAGCTGCCTCAGTTCATAACAGTGTGTAGGAAGTTGTTTGATAAAGTGGGCAAAGCTTATACTTGGGCCAGAAGGCCGAATATAGGAAACTACATAAAAACATGAATAATTCAGTGAAAATGACTGTAAACAGATGAGAACTTCTTTAGAACAGCTGAAAGAGAATCTCCAAGTCAGTTCTTAGTGTAGAAAAGGTAGCTAATATAAGGGAAATCCTTAATTCCATTTAAGATCACATGAAACACTGTATGAATCCTATATTCTTTACTTAAAGGAGACTAGAGTGGTAAATGTGTGTTATACAAGGCAGAATACCATTGAAATAGAGAAAGAAACAGGTTTGGCAGCTTTGAAAATCCTTACACTTCACTGAAATGTAGTACTACACTCTATAACACAGTTGAGAGACAATGTTCCCTAGCTCCCTCAGTTCATAACAGTGTGTAGGAAGTTGTTTGATAAAGTTGGCAAAGCTTATACTTGGACCAGAAGGCAGAATATAGGAAACTACATGAAAACATGATTAATTCAGTGAAAATGACTGTAAACAGATGAGAACTTGTTTAGAACAGCTGAAAGAGATTCTCCAAGTCAGTTCTTAGTGTAGAAAAGGTAGCTAAGATTCGGGAAATCCTTAATTCGAGTTAAGATTACATGAAACACTGTATGAATCCTATATTCTTTACTTAAAGGAAACTAGAGTGGTAAATGTGTGTTATACAAGGCAGAATACCATTGAAATAGAGAAAAAAACACATTCGGCAGCTTTGGAAAGCCTTACACTTCACTGACATGTAGTACTACACTCTATCACACAGTTGAGAGACAATGTTCCCTAGCTCCCTCAGTTCATAACAGTGTGTAGGAAGTTGTCTGATAAAGTGGGCAAAGCTTATACTTGGGCCAGAAGGCCGAATATAGGAAACTACATGAAAACATGAATAATTCAGTGAAAATGACTGTAAACCGATGAGAACTTGTTTGGAACAGCTGAAAGAGAATCTCCAAGTCAGTTCTTAGTGTAGAAAAGGTAGCTAAGATAAGGAAAATCCTTAATGCCAGTTAAGATCACATGAAACACTGTATGAATCCTATATTCCTTACTTAAAGGAGACTCGAGTGGTAAATGTGTGTTATACAAGGCAGAATACCATTGAAATAGAGAAAGAAACACGTTCGGCAGCTTTGGAAAGCCTTACACTTCACTGAAATGTAGTACTACACTCTATAACACAGTTGAGAGACAATGTTCCCGAGCTGCCTCAGTTCATAACAGTGTGTAGGAAGTTGTTTGATAAAGTGGGCAAAGCTTATACTTGGGCCAGAAGGCAGAATATAGGAAACTACATGAAAACATGAATAATTCAGTGAAAATGACTGTAAACAGATGAGAACTTGTTTTAGAACAGCTGAAAGAGATCCTCCAAGTCAGTTCTTAGTGTAGAAAAGGTAGCTAAATCCGGAAAATCCTTAATTCCAGTTAAGATCACATGAAACACTGTATGAATCCTATATTCTTTACTTAAAGGAGACTACAGTGGTAAATGTGTGTTATACAAGGCAGAATACCATTGAAATAGAGAAAGAAACACGTTCGGCAGCTTTGCAAAGCCTTACACTTCACTGAAATGTAGTACTACACTCTATAACAAAGTTGAGAGACAATGTTCAATAGCTGCCTCATTACTTAACAGTGTGTAGGAAGTTGTTTGATAAAGTGGGCAAAGCTTATACTAGGGCCACAAGGCAGAATATAGGAAACTAGGAAAGCCTTACACTTCACTGAAATGTAGTACTACAATCTAAAACACATTTTAGAGACAATGTTCCCGAGCTGCCTCAGTTCATAACAGTGTGTAGGAAGTTGTGTGATAAAGTGGGCAAAGCTTATACTTGGGCCAGAAGGCAGAATATAGGAAACTACATGAAAACATGAATAATTCAGTGAAAATGACTGTAAACAGATGAGAACTTGTTTAGAACAGCTGAAAGAGAATCTCCAAGTCAGTTCTTAGTGTAGAAAAGGTAGCTAAGATAAGGAAATTCCTTAATTCCAGTTAAGATCACATGAAACACGGTATGAATCCTATATTCTTTACTTAAAGGAGACTACAGTGGTAAATGTGTGTTATACAAGGCAGAATACCATTGAAATAGAGAAAGAAACACGTTCGGCAGCTTTGGAAAGCCTTAAACTTCACTGAAATGTAGTACTACACTCTATAACACAGTTGAGAGACAATGTTCCCGAGCTGCCTCAGTTCATAACAGTGTGTAGGAAGTTGTTTGATAAAGTGGGCAAAGCTTATACTTGGGCCAGAAGGCAGAATATAGGAAACTACATGAAAACATGAACAATTCAGTGAAAATGACTGTAAACAGATGAGAACTTGTTTTAGAACAGCTGAAAGAGATCCTCCAAGTCAGTTCTTAGTGTAGAAAAGGTAGCTAAATCCGGAAAATCCTTAATTCCAGTTAAGATCACATGAAACACTGTATGAATCCTATATTCTTTACTTAAAGGAGACTACAGTGGTAAATGTGTGTTATACAAGGCAGAATACCATTAAAATAGAGAAAGAAACACGTTCGGCAGCTTTGCAAAGCCTTACACTTCACTGAAATGTAATACTACACTCTATAACACAGTTGAGAGACAATGTTCAATAGCTGCCTCAGTACTTAACAGTGTGTAGGAAGTTGTTTGATAAAGTGGGCAAAGCTTATACTTGGACCAGAAGGCAGAATATAGGAAACTACATGAAAACATGAATAATTCAGTGAAAATGACTGTAAACAGATGAGAACTTGTTTAGAACAGCTGAAAGAGAATCTCCAAGTCAGTTCTTAGTGTAGAAAATGTAGCTAAGATAATGGAAATCCTTAATTCCAGTTAAGATCACATGAAACACTTTATGAATCCTATATTCTTTACTTAAAGGAGACTAGAGTGGTAAATGTGTGTTATACAAGGCAGAATACCATTGAAATAGAGAAAGAAACACGTTCGGCAGCTTTGGAAAGCCTTACACTTCACTGAAATGTAGTACTACACTCTATAACAAAGTTGAGAGACAATGTTCAATAGCTGCCTCATTACTTAACAGTGTTTAGGAAGTTGTTTGATAAAGTGGGCAAAGCTTATACTAGGGCCAGAAGGCAGAATATAGGAAACTAGGAAAGCCTTACACTTCACTGAAATGTAGTACTACACTCTATAACACATTTTAGAGACAATGTTCCCTAGCTGCCTCAGTTCATAACAGTGTGTAGGAAGTTGTTTGATAAAGTGGGCAAAGCTTATACTTGGGCCAGAAGGCAGAATATAGGAAACTACATGAAAACATGAATAATTCAGTGAAAATGACTGTAAACAGATGAGAACTTCTTTAGAACAGCTGAAAGAGAATCTCCAAGTCAGTTCTTAGTGTAGAAAGGGTAGCTAAGATCCGGGAAATCCTTAATTCCAGTAAAGATCACATGAAACACTGTATGAATCCTATATTCTTTACTTAAAGGAGACTAGAGTGGTAAATGTGTGTTATACAAGGCAGACTACTATTGAAATAGAGAAAGAAACACGTTTGGCAGCTTTGGAATGCCTTACACTTCACTGAAATGTAGTACTACACTCTATAACACAGTTGAGAGACAATGTTCAATAGCTGCCTCAGTACTTAACAGTGTGTAGGAAGTTGTTTGATAAAGTGGGCAAAGCTTATACTTGGACCAGAAGGCAGAATATAGGAAACTACATGAAAACATGAATAATTCAGTGAAAATGACTGTAAACAGATGAGAACTTGTTTAGAACAGCTGAAAGAGAATCTCCAAGTCAGTTCTTAGTGTAGAAAATGTAGCTAAGATAATGGAAATCCTTAATTCCAGTTAAGATCACATGAAACACTTTATGAATCCTATATTCTTTACTTAAAGGAGACTAGAGTGGTAAATGTGTGTTATACAAGGCAGAATACCATTGAAATAGAGAAAGAAACACGTTCGGCAGCTTTGGAAAGCCTTACACTTCACTGAAATGTAGTACTACACTCTATAACAAAGTTGAGAGACAATGTTCAATAGCTGCCTCATTACTTAACAGTGTGTAGGAAGTTGTTTGATAAAGTGGGCAAAGCTTATACTAGGGCCAGAAGGCAGAATATAGGAAACTAGGAAAGCCTTACACTTCACTGAAATGTAGTACTACACTCTATAACACATTTTAGAGACAATGTTCCCGAGCTGCCTCAGTTCATAACAGTGTGTAGGAAGTTGTTTGATAAAGTGGGCAAAGCTTATACTTGGGCCAGAAGGCAGAATATAGGAAACTACATGAAAACATGAATAATTCAGTGAAAATGACTGTAAACAGATGAGAACTTTTTTAGAACAGCTGAAAGAGAATCTCCAAGTCAGTTCTTAGTGTAGAAAGGGTAGCTAAGATCCGGGAAATCCTTAATTCCAGTAAAGATCACATGAAACACTGTATGAATCCTATATTCTTTAAGTAAAGGAGACTAGAGTGGTAAATGTGTGTTATACAAGGCAGAATACCATTGAAATAGAGAAGAAACACGTTCGGCAGCTTTGGAAAGCCTTACACTTCACTGAAATGTAGTACTACACTCTATAACACAGTTGAGAGATAATGTTCCCAAGCTGCCTCAGTTCATAACAAGGTGTTGGAAGTTGTTTGATAAAGTTGGCAAAGCTTATACTTGGACCAGAATGCAGAATATAGGAAACTACATGAAAACATGATTAATTCAGTGAAAATGACTGTAAACAGATGAGAACATGTTTAGAACAGCTGAAAGAGATTCTCCAGGTCAGTTCTTAGTGTAGAAAAGGTAGCTAAGATCCGGGAAATACTTAATTCGAGTTAAGATTACATGAAACACTGTGTGAATCCTATATTCTTTACTTAAAGGCGACTGGAGTGGTAAATGTGTGTTATACAAGGCAGTATACCATTAAAATAGAGAAAGAAACACGTTCGGCAGCTTTGGAAAGCCTTACACTTCACTGAAATGTAGTACTACACTCTATAACACAGTTGAGAGACAATGTTCAATAGCTGCCTCAGTACTTAACAGTGTATAGGAAGTTGTTTGATAAAGTGGGCAAAGCTTATACTTGGACCAGAAGGCAGAATATAGGAAACTACATGAAAACATGATTAATTCAGTGAAAATGACTGTAAACAGATGAGAACTTGTTTAGAACAGCTGAAAGAGAATCTCCAAGTCAGTTCTTAGTGTAGAAAAGGTAGCTAAGATAAGGAAAATCCTTAATTCCAGTTAAGATCACATGAAACACTGTATGAATCCTATATTCTTTACTTAAAGGAGACTCGAGTGGTAAATCTGTGTTATACAAGGCAGAATACCACTGAAATAGAGAAAGAAACACGTTCGGCAGCTTTGGAAAGCCTTACACTTCACTGAAATGTAGTACTACACTCTATAACACAGTAGAGAGACAATGTTCCCGAGCTGCCTCAGTTCATAACAGTGTGTAGGAAGTTGTTTGATAAAGTGGGCAAAGCTTATACTTGAAGCAGAAGGCAGAATATAGGAAACTACATGAAAACATGAATAATTCAGTGAAAATGACTGTAAACAGATGAGAACTTGTTTTAGAACAGCTGAAAGAGATCCTCCAAGTCAGTTCTTAGTGTAGAAAAGGTAGCTAAATCCGGAAAATCCTTAATTCCAGTTAAGATCACATGAAACACTGTATGAATCGTATATTCTTTACTTAAAGGAGACTACAGTGGTAAATGTGTGTTATACAAGGCAGAATACCATTAAAATAGAGAAAGAAACACGTTCGGCAGCTTTGCAAAGCCTTACACTTCACTGAAATGTAGTACTACACTCTATAACACAGTTGAGAGACAATGTTCAATAGCTGCCTCAGTACTTAACAATGTGTAGGAAGTTGTTTGATAAAGTGGGCAAAGCTTATACTTGGACCAGAAGGCAGAATATAGGAAACTACATGAAAACATGAATAATTCAGTGAAAATGACTGTAAACAGATGAGAACTTCTTTAGAACAGCTGAAAGAGAATCTCCAAGTCAGTTCTTAGTGTAGAAAATGTAGCTAAGATAATGGAAATCCTTAATTCCAGTTAAGATCACATGAAACACTTTATGAATCCTATATTCTTTACTTAAAGGAGACTAGAGTGGTAAATGTGTGTTATACAAGGCAGAATACCATTGAAATAGAGAAAGAAACACGTTCGGCAGCTTTGGAAAGCCTTACACTTCACTGAAATGTAGTACTACACTCTATAACAAAGTTGAGAGACAATGTTCAATAGCTGCCTCATTACTTAACAGTGTGTAGGAAGTTGTTTGATAAAGTGGGCAAAGCTTATACTAGGGCCAGAAGGCAGAATATAGGAAACTAGGAAAGCCTTACACTTCACTGAAATGTAGTACTACACTCTATAACACATTTTAGAGACAATGTTCCCGAGCTGCCTCAGTTCATAACAGTGTGTAGGAAGTTGTTTGATAAAGTGGGGAAAGCTTATACTTGGACCAGAAGGCAGAATATAGGAAACTACATGAAAACATGAATAATTCAGTGAAAATGACTGTAAACAGATGAGAACTTGTTTAGAACAGCTGAAAGAGAATCTCCAAGTCAGTTCTTAGTGTAGAAAAGGTAGCTAAGATAAGGGAAACCCTTAATTCCAGTTAAGATCACATGAAACACTGTGTGCATCCTATATTCTTTACGTAAAGGAGACTAGAGTGGTAAATGTGTGTTATACAAGGCAGAATACCATTGAAATAGAGAAAGAAACACGTTCGGCAGCTTTGGAAAGCCTTACACTTCACTGAAATGTAGTACTACACTCTATAACACAGTTGAGAGACAATGTTCCCAAGCTGCCTCAGTTCATAACAAGGTGTTGGAAGTTGTTTGATAAAGTTGGCAAAGCTTATACTTGGACCAGAATGCAGAATATAGGAAACTACATGAAAACATGATTAATTCAGTGAAAATGACTGTAAACAGATGAGAACATGTTTAGAACAGTTGAAAGAGATTCTGCAGGTCAGTTCTTAGTGTAGAAAAGGTAGCTAAGATCCGGGAAATACTTAATTCGAGTTAAGATTACATGAAACACTGTGTGAATCCTATATTCTTTACTTAAAGGCGACTAGAGTGGTAAATGTGCGTTATACAAGGCAGTATACCATTAAAATAGAGAAAGAAACACGTTCGGCAGCTTTGGAAAGCCTTACACTTCACTGAAATGTAGTACTACACTCTATAACACAGTTGAGAGACAATGTTCAATAGCTGCCTCAGTACTTAACAGTGTATAGGAAGTTGTTTGATAAAGTGGGCAAAGCTTATACTTGGACCAGATGGCAGAATATAGGAAACTACATGAAAACATGATTAATTCAGTGAAAATGACTGTAAACAGATGAGAACTTGTTTAGAACAGCTGAAAGAGAATCTCCAAGTCAGTTCTTAGTGTAGAAAAGGTAGCTAAGATAAGGAAAATCCTTAATTCCAGTTAAGATCACATGAAACACTGTATGAATCCTATATTCTTTACTTAAAGGAGACTCGAGTGGTAAATGTATGTTATACAAGGCAGAATACCACTGAAATAGAGAAAGAAACACGTTCGGCAGCTTTGGAAAGCCTTACACTTCACTGAAATGTAGTACTACACTCTATAACACAGTAGAGAGACAATGTTCCCGAGCTGCCTCAGTTCATAACAGTGTGTAGGAAGTTGTTTGATAAAGTGGGCAAAGCTTATACTTGGACCAGAAGGCAGAATATAGGAAACTACATGAAAACATGAATAATTCAGTGAAAATGACTGTAAACAGATGAGAACTTGTTTAGAACAGCTGAAAGAGAATCTCCAAGTCAGTTCTTAGTGTAGAAAATGTAGCTAAGATAATGGAAATCCTTAATTCCAGTTAAGATCACATGAAACACTTTATGAATCCTATATTCTTTACTTAAAGGAGACTAGAGTGGTAAATGTGTGTTATACAAGGCAGAATACCATTGAAATAGAGAAAGAAACACGTTCGGCAGCTTTGGAAAGCCTTACACTTCACTGAAATGTAGTACTACACTCTATAACAAAGTTGAGAGACAATGTTCAATAGCTGCCTCATTACTTAACAGTGTGTAGGAAGTTGTTTGATAAAGTGGGCAAAGCTTATACTAGGGCCAGAAGGCAGAATATAGGAAACTAGGAAAGCCTTACACTTCACTGAAATGTAGTACTACACTCTATAACACATTTTAGAGACAATGTTCCCGAGCTGCCTCAGTTCATAACAGTGTGTAGGAAGTTGTTCGATAAAGTGGGCAAAGCTTATACTTGGGCCAGAAGGCAGAATATAGGAAACTACATGAAAACATGAATAATTCAGTGAAAATGACTGTAAACAGATGAGAACTTCTTTAGAACAGCTGAAAGAGAATCTCCAAGTCAGTTCTTAGTGTAGAAAGGGTAGCTAAGATCCGGGAAATCCTTAATTCCAGTAAAGATCACATGAAACACTGTATGAATCCTATATTCTTTACTTAAAGGAGACTAGAGTGGTTAATGTGTGTTATACAAGGCAGAATACTATTGAAATAGAGAAAGAAACACGTTTGGCAGCTTTGGAATGCCTTACACTTCACTGAAATGTAGTACTACACTCTATAACACAGTTATGAGACAATGTTCCCTAGCTGCCTCAGTTCATAACAAGGTGTAGGAAGTTGTTTGATAAAGTTGGGAAAGCTTATACTTGGACCAGAAGGCAGAATATAGGAAACTACATGAAAACATGAATAATTCAGTGAAAATGACTGTAAACAGATGAGAACTTGTTTAGAACAGCTGAAAGAGAATCTCCAAGTCAGTTCTTAGTGTAGAAAAGGTAGCTAAGATAAGGGAAACCCTTAATTCCAGTTAAGATCACATGAAACACTGTGTGCATCCTATATTCTTTACGTAAAGGAGACTAGAGTGGTAAATGTGTGTTATACAAGGCAGAATACCATTGAAATAGAGAAAGAAACACGTTCGGCAGCTTTGGAAAGCCTTACACTTCACTGAAATGTAGTACTACACTCTATAACACAGTTGAGAGACAATGTTCCCAAGCTGCCTCAGTTCATAACAAGGTGTTGGAAGTTGTTTGATAAAGTTGGCAAAGCTTATACTTGGACCAGAATGCAGAATATAGGAAACTACATGAAAACATGATTAATTCAGTGAAAATGACTGTAAACAGATGAGAACATGTTTAGAACAGCTGAAAGAGATTCTCCAGGTCAGTTCTTAGTGTAGAAAAGGTAGCTAAGATCCGGGAAATACTTAATTCGAGTTAAGATTACATGAAACACTGTGTGAATCCTATATTCTTTACTTAAAGGCGACTAGAGTGGTAAATGTGTGTTATACAAGGCAGTATACCATTAAAATAGAGAAAGAAACACGTTCGGCAGCTTTGGAAAGCCTTACACTTCACTGAAATGTAGTACTACACTCTATAACACAGTTGAGAGACAATGTTCAATAGCTGCCTCAGTACTTAACAGTGTATAGGAAGTTGTTTGATAAAGTGGGCAAAGCTTATACTTGGACCAGAAGGCCGAATATAGGAAACTACATGAAAACATGAATAATTCAGTGAAAATGACTGTAAACAGATGAGAACTTGTTTAGAACAGCTGAAAGAGAATCTCCAAGTCAGTTCTTAGTGTAGAAAAGGTAGCTAAGATAAGGAAAATCCTTAATTCCAGTTAAGATCACATGAAACACTGTATGAATCCTATATTCTTTACTTAAAGGAGACTCGAGTGGTAAATGTGTGTTATACAAGGCAGAATACCACTGAAATAGAGAAAGAAACATGTTCGGCAGCTTTGGAAAGCCTTACACTTCACTGAAATGTAGTACTACACTCTATAACACAGTAGAGAGACAATGTTCCCGAGCTGCCTCAGTTCATAACAGTGTGTAGGAAGTTGTTTGATAAAGTGGGCAAAGCTTATACTTGAAGCAGAAGGCAGAATATAGGAAACTACATGAAAACATGAATAATTCAGTGAAAATGACTGTAAACAGATGAGAACTTGTTTTAGAACAGCTGAAAGAGATCCTCCAAGTCAGTTCTTAGTGTAGAAAAGGTAGCTAAATCCGGAAAATCCTTAATTCCAGTTAAGATCACATGAAACACTGTATGAATCCTATATTCTTTACTTAAAGGAGACTACAGTGGTAAATGTGTGTTATACAAGGCAGAATACCATTAAAATAGAGAAAGAAACACGTTCGGCAGCTTTGCAAAGCCTTACACTTCACTGAAATGTAGTACTACACTCTATAACACAGTTGAGAGACAATGTTCAATAGCTGCCTCAGTACTTAACAGTGTGTAGGAAGTTGTTTGATAAAGTGGGCAAAGCTTATACTTGGACCAGAAGGCAGAATATAGGAAACTACATAAAAACATGAATAATTCAGTGAAAATGACTGTAAACAGATGAGAACTTGTTTAGAACAGCTGAAAGAGAATCTCCAAGTCAGTTCTTAGTGTAGAAAATGTAGCTAAGATAATGGAAATCCTTAATTCCAGTCAAGATCACATGAAACACTTTATGAATCCTATATTCTTTACTTAAAGGAGACTAGAGTGGTAAATGTGTGTTATACAAGGCAGAATACCATTGAAATAGCGAAAGAAACACCTTCGGCAGCTTTGGAAAGCCTTACACTTCACTGAAATGTAGTACTACACTCTATAACAAAGTTGAGAGACAATGTTCAATAGCTGCCTCATTACTTAACAGTGTGTAGGAAGTTGTTTGATAAAGTGGGCAAAGCTTATACTAGGGCCAGAAGGCAGAATATAGGAAACTAGGAAAGCCTTACACTTCACTGAAATGTAGTACTACACTCTATAACACATTTTAGAGACAATGTTCCCGAGCTGCCTCAGTTCATAACAGTGTGTAGGAAGTTGTTTGATAAAGTGGGCAAAGCTTATACTTGGGCCAGAAGGCAGAATATAGGAAACTACATGAAATCATGGATAATTCAGTGAAAATGACTGTAAACAGATGAGAACCTCTTTTAGAACAGCTGAAAGAGATCCTCCAAGTCAGTTCTTAGTGTAGAAAAGGTAGCTAAATCCGGAAAATCCTTAATTCCAGTTAAGATCACATGAAACGCTGTATGAATCCTATATTCTTTACTTAAAAAAGACTAGAGTGGTAAATGTGTGTTATACAAGGCAGAATACCATTGAAATAGAGAAAGAAACACGTTCGGCAGCTTTGCAAAGCCTTACACTTCACTGAAATGTAGTACCACACTCTATAACACAGTTGTGAAACAATGTTCCCTAGCTCCCTCAGTTCATAACAGTGTGTAGGAAGTTGTTTGATAAAGTGGGCAAAGCTTATACTAGGGCCAGAAGGCAGAATATAGGAAACTATGAAAGCCTTACACTTCACTGAAATGTAGTACTACACTCTATAACACATTTTAGAGACAATGTTCCCGAGCTGCCTCAGTTCATAACAGTTTGTAGGAAGTTGTTTGATAAAGTGGGCAAAGCTTATACTTGGGCCAGAAGGCAGAATATAGGAAACTACATGAAAACATGAATAATTCAGTGAAAATGACTGTAAACAGATGAGAACTTCTTTAGTACAGCTGAAAGAGAATCTCAAAGTCAGTTCTTAGTGTAGAAAAGGTAGCTAATATAAGGGAAATCCTTAATTCCAGTTAAGATCACATGAAACACTGTATGAATCCTATATTCTTTACTTAAAGGAGACTAGAGTGGTAAATGTGTGTTATACAAGGCAGAATACCATTGAAATAGAGAAAGAAACACGTTCGGCAGCTTTGGAAAGCCTTACACTTCACTGAAATGTAGTACCACACTCTATAACACAGTTGAGAAACAATGTTCCCTAGCTCCCTCAGTTCATAACAGTGTGTAGGAAGTTGTTTGATAAAGTGGGCAAAGCTTATACTAGGGCCAGAAGGCAGAATATATGAAACTAGGAAAGCCTTACACTTCACTGAAATGTAGTACTACACTGTATAACACAGTTGAGAGACAATGTTCCTGAGCTGCCTCAGTTCATAACAGTGTGTTGGAAGTTGTTTGATAAAGTTGGCAAAGCTTATACTTGGACCAGAAGGCAGAATATAGGAAACTACATTAAAACATGAATAATTCAGTGAAAATGACTATAAACAGATGAGAACTTGTTTTAGAACAGCTGAAAAAGATCCTCCAAGTGAGTTCTTAGTGTAGAAAAGGTAGCTAAATCCGGAAAATCCTTAATTCCAGTTAACATCACATGAAACACTGTATGAATCCCATATTCTTTACTTAAAGGAGACTAGAGTGGTAAATGTGTGTTATATAAGGCAAAATACTATTGAAATGGAGAAAGAAACACGTTCGGCAGCTTTGGAAAGCCTTACACTTCACTGAAATGTAGTACTACACTCTATCACACAGTTGAGAGACAATGTTCCCTAGCTCCCTCAGTTCATAACAGTGTGTAGGAAGTTGTTTGATAAAGTGGGCAAAGCTTATACTTGGGCCAGAAGGCCGAATATAGGAAACTACATGAGAACATGAATAATTCAGTGAAAATGACTGTAAACAGATGAGAACTTGTTTAGAACAGCTGAAAGAGAATCTGCAAGTCAGTTCTTAGTGTAGAAAAGGTAGCTAAGATAAGGAAAATCCTTAATTCCAGTTAAGATCACATGAAACACTGTATGAATCCTATATTCTTTACTTAAAGGAGAGTAGAGTGGTAAATGTGTGTTATACAAGGCAGAATACCATTGAAATAGAGAAAGAAACACGTTCGGCAGCTTTGAAAAGCCTTACACTTCACTGAAATGTAGTACTACACTCTATAACACAGTTGAGAGACAATGTTCCCGAGCTGCCTCAGTTCATAACATTGTGTAGGAAGTTGTTTGATAAAGTGGGCAAAGCTTATACTTGGGCCAGAAGGCAGAATATAGGAAACTACATGAAAACATGAATAATTCAGTGAAAATGACGGTAAACCGATCAGAACTTGTTTTAGAACAGCTGAAAGAGATCCTCCAACTCAGTTCTTAGTGTAGAAAAGGTAGCTAAATCCGGAAAATCCTTAATTCCAGTTAAGATCACATGAAACACTGTATGAATCCTATATTCTTTACTTAAAGGAGACTACAGTGGTAAATGTGTGTTATACAAGGCAGAATACCATTAAAATAGAGAAAGAAACACGTTCGGCAGCCTTGGAAAGCCTTACACTTCACTGAAATGTAGTACTACACTCTATAACACAGTTGAGAGACAATGTTCAATAGCTGCCTCAGTACTTAACAGTGTGTAGGAAGTTGTTTAATAAAGTGGGCAAAGCTTATACTTGGACCGGAAGGCAGAATATAGGAAACTACATGAAAACATGATTAATTCAGTGAAAATGACTGTAAACAGATGTGAACTTGTTTAGAACAGCTGAAAGAGATTCTCCAACTCAGTTCTTAGTGTAGAAAAGGTAGCTAAGATCCGGGAAATCCTTAATTCGAGTTAAGATTACATGAAACACTGTATGAATCCTATATTCTTTACTTAAAGGAGACTAGAGTGGTAAATGTGTGTTATACAAGGCAGAATACCATTGAAATAGAGAAAGAAACACGTTCGGCAGCTTTGGAAAGCCTTACACTTCACTGAAATGTAGTACTACACTTTATATAACACAGTTGAGAGACAATGTTCCCTAGCTCCCTCAGTTCATAACAGTGTGTAGGAAGTTGTTTGATAAAGTGGGCAAAGCTTATACTTGGGCCAGAAGGCAGAATATAGGAAACTACATGAAAACATGAATAATTCAGTGAAAATGACTGTAAACAGATGAGAACTTGTTTAGAACAGCTGAAAGAGAATGTCCAAGTCAGTTCTTAGTGTAGAAAAGGTAGCTAAGATAAGGAAAATCCTTAATTCCAGTTAAGATCACATGAAACACTGTATGAATCCTATATTCTTTACTTAAAGGAGACTAGAGTGGTAAATGTGTGTTATACAAGGGAGAATACTATTAAAATGGAGAAAGAAACACGTTCGGCAGCTTTGGAAAGCCTTACACTTCACTGAAATGTAGTACTACACTCTATAACACAGTTGAGAGACAATGTTCCCGAGCTGCCTCAGTTCATAACACTGTGTAGGAAGTTGTTTGATAAAGTGGGGAAAGCTTATACTTGGACCAGAAGGCAGAATATAGGAAACCCCCTGAAAACATCAATAATTCAGTGAAAATGACTGTAAACAGATGAGAACTTGTTTAGAACAGCTGAAAGAGAATCTCCAAGTCAGTTCTTAGTGTAGAAAAGGTAGCTAAATCCGGAAAATCCGTAATTCCAGTTAAGATCACATGAAAAACTGTATGAATCCTATATTCTTTACTTAAAGGAGACTAGAGTGTTAAATGTGTGTTATATAAGGCAGAATACCATTCAAATGGAGAAAGAAACACGTTCGGCAGCTTTCGAAAGCCTTACACTTCACTGAAATGTAGTACCACACTCTATAACACAGTTGAGACACAATGTTCCCTAGCTCCCTCAGTTCATAACAGTGTGTAGGAAGTTGTTTGATAAAGTGGGCAAAGCTTATACTTGGGCCAGAAGGCAGAATATAGGAAACTACATGAAAACATGAATAATTCAGTGAAAATGACTGTAAACAGATGAGAACTTGTTTAGAACAGCTGAAGGAGAATCTCCAAGTCAGTTCTTAGTGTAGAAAAGGTAGCTAAGATAAGGGAAACCCTTAATTCCAGTTAAGATCACATGAAACACTGTGTGCATCCTATATTCTTTACGTAAAGGAGACTAGAGTGGTAAATGTGTGTTATACAAGGCAGAATACCATTGAAATAGAGAAAGAAACACGTTCGGCAGCTTTGGAAAGCCTTACACTTCACTGAAATGTAGTACTACACTCTATAACACAGTTGAGAGACAATGTTCCCAAGCTGCCTCAGTTCATAACAGGGTGTTGGAAGTTGTTTGATAAAGTTGGCAAAGCTTAAGATTACATGAAACACTGTGTGAATCCTATATTCTTTACTTAAAGCCGACTAGAGTGGTAAATGTGTGTTATACAAGGCAGTATACCATTAAAATAGTGAAAGAAACACGTTCGGCAGCTTTGGAAAGCCTTACACTTCACTGAAATGTAGTACTACACTCTATAACACAGTTGAGAGACAATGTTCAATAGCTGCCTCAGTACTTAACAGTGTATAGGAAGTTGTTTGATAAAGTGGGAAAGCTTATACTTGGACCAGAAGGCAGAATATAGGAAACTACATGAAAAGATGATTAATTCAAGGAAAATGACTGTAAACAGATGAGAACTTCTTTAGAACAGCTGAAAGAGAATCTCCAAGTCAGTTCTTAGTGTAGAAAAGGTAGGTAAGATAAGGGAATTCCTAATTCCAGTTAAGATCACATGAAACACTGTATGAATCCTATATTCTTTACTTAAAGGAGACTCGAGTGGTAAATGTGTGTTATACAAGGCAGAATACCATTGAAATAGAGAAAGAAACACGTTCGGCAGCTTTGGAAAGCCTTACACTTCACTAAAATGTAGTACTACACTCTATAACACAGTTGAGAGACAATGTTCCCGAGCTGCCTCAGTTCATAACAGTGTGTAGGAAGTTGTTTGATAAAGTGGGCAAAGCTTATACTTGGGCCAGAAAGCAGAATATAGGAAACTACATGAAAACATGAATAATTCAGTGAAAATGACTGTAAACAGATGAGAACTTGTGTTAGAACAGCTGAAAGAGATCCTCCAAGTCAGTTCTTAGTGTAGAAAAGGTAGCTAAATCCGGAAACTCCTTAATTCCAGTTAAGATCACATGAAACACTGTATGAATCCTATATTCTTTACTTAAAGGAGACTACAGTGGTAAATGTGTGTTATACAAGGCAGAATACCATTGAAATAGAGAAAGAAACACGTTCGGCAGCTATGGAAAACATTACACTTCACTGAAATGTAGTACTACACTCTATAACAAAGTTGAGAGACAATGTTCAATAGCTGCCTCATTACTTAACAGTGTGTAGGAAGTTGTTTGATAAAGTGGGCAAAGCTTATACTTGGACCAGAAGGCAGAATATAGGAAACTACATGAAAACATGAATAATTCAGTGAAAATGACTGTAAACAGATGAGAACTACTGTTAGAACAGCTGAAAGAGATCCTCCAAGTCAGTTCTTAGTGTAGAAAAGGTAGCTAAATCCGGAAACTCCTTAATTCCAGTTAAGATCACATGAAACACTGTATGAATCCTATATTCTTTACTTAAAGGAGACTACAGTGGTAAATGTGTGTTATACATGGCAGAATACCATTGAAATAGAGAAAGAAACACGTTCGGCAGCTATGGAAAACCTTACACTTCACTGAAATGTAGTACTACACTCTATAACAAAGTTGAGAGACAATGTTCAATAGCTGCCTCATTACTTAACAGTGTGTAGGAAGTTGTTTGATAAAGTGGGCAAAGCTTATACTAGGTCCAGAAGGCAGAATATAGGAAACTAGGAAAGCCTTACACTTCACTGAAATGTAGTACTACACTCTATAACACATTTTAGAGACAATGTTCCCTAGCTGCCTCAGTTCATAACAGTGTGTAGGAAGTTGTTTGATAAAGTGGGCAAAGCTTATACTTGGGCCAGAAGGCAGAATATAGGAAACTACATGAAAACATGAATAATTCAGTGAAAATGACTATAAACAGATGAGAACTTCTTTAGAACAGCTGAAAGAGAATCTCCAAGTCAGTTCTTAGTGTAGAAAGGGTAGCTAAGATCCGGGAAATCCTTAATTCCAGTAAAGATCACATGAAACACAGTATGAATCCTATATTCTTTACTTAAAAAAGACTAGAGTGGTAAATGTGTGTTATACAAGGCAGAATACTATTGAAATAGGGAAAGAAACACGTTTGGCAGCTTTGGAAGGCCTTACACTTCACTGAAATGTAGTACTACACTCTATAACAGAGTTAAGAGACAATGTTCCCTAGCTCCCTCAGTTCATAAAAGTGTGTAGGAAGTTGTTTGATAAAGTGGGGAAAGCTTATACTTGGACCAGAAGGCAGAATATAGGAAACTACATGAAAACATGAATAATTCAGTGAAAATGACTGTAAACAGATGAGAACTTGTTTAGAACAGCTGAAAGAGAATCTCCAAGTCAGTTCTTAGTGTAGAAAAGGTAGATAAATCCGGAAAATCCGTAATTCCAGTTAAGATCACATGAAACACTGTATGAATCCTATATTCTTTACTTAAAGGAGACTAGAGGGTTAAATGTGTGTTATATAAGGCAGAATACCATTCAAATGGAGAAAGAAACACGTTCGGCAGCTTTGGAAAGCCTTACACTTCACTGAAATGTAGTACCACACTATATAACAAAGTTGAGAGACAATGTTCAATAGCTGCCTCATTACGTAACAGTGTGTAGGAAGTTGTTTGATAAAGTGGGCAAAGCTTATACTTGGACCGGAAGGCAGAATATAGGAAACTACATGAAATCATGGATAATTCAGTGAAAATGACTGTAAACAGATGAGAACCTCTTTTAGAACAGCTGAAAGAGATCCTCCAAGTCAGTTCTTAGTGTAGAAAAGGTAGCTAAATCCGGAAAATCCTTAATTCCAGTTAAGATCACATGAAACACTGTATGAATCCTATATTCTTTACTTAAAGGAGACTAGAGTGGAAAATGTGTGTTATACAAGGCAGAATACCATTGAAATAGAGAAAGAAACACGTTCGGCAGCTTTGGAAAGCCTTACACTTCACTGAAATGTAGTACCACACTCTATAACACAGTTGAGAAACAATGTTCCCTAGCTCCCTCAGTTCATTACAGTGTGTAGGAAGTTGTTTGATAAAGTGGGCAAAGCTTATACTAGGGCCAGAAGGCAGAATATAGGAAACTATGAAAGCCTTACACTTCACTGAAATGTAGTACTACACTCTATAACACATTTTAGAGACAATGTTCCCGAGCTGCCTCAGTTCATAACAGTTTGTAGGAAGTTGTTTGATAAAGTGGGCAAAGCTTATACTTGGGCCAGAAGGCAGAATATAGGAAACTACATGAAAACATGAATAATTCAATGAAAATGACTGTAAACAGATGAGAACTTCTTTAGAACAGCTGAAAGACAATCTCCAAGTCAGTTCTTAGTGTAGAAAAGGTAGCTAATATAAGGGAAATCCTTAATTCCAGTTAAGATCACATGAAACACTGTATGAATCCTATATTCTTTACTTAAAGGAGACTAGAGTGGTAAATGTGTGTTATACAAGGCAGAATACCATTGAAATAGAGAAAGAAACACGTTCGGCAGCTTTGGAAAGCCTTACACTTCACTGAAATGTAGTACCACACTCTATAACACAGTTGAGAAACAATGTTCCCTAGCTCCCTCAGTTCATAACAGTGTGTAGGAAGTTGTTTGATAAAGTGGGCAAAGCTTATACTAGGGCCAGAAGGCAGAATATATGAAACTAGGAAAGCCTTACACTTCACTGAAATGTAGTACTACACTGTATAACACAGTTGAGAGACAATGTTCCTGAGCTGCCTCAGTTCATAACAGTGTGTTGGAAGTTGTTTGATAAAGTTGGCAAAGCTTATACTTGGACCAGAAGGCAGAATATAGGAAACTACATTAAAACATGAATAATTCAGTGAAAATGACTGTAGACAGATGAGAACTTGTTTTAGAACAGCTGAAAAAGATCCTCCAAGTGAGTTCTTAGTGTAGAAAAGGTAGCTAAATCCGGAAAATCCTTAATTCCAGTTAACATCACATGAAACACTGTATGAATCCCATATTCTTTACTTAAAGGAGACTAGAGTGGTAAATGTGTGTTATATAAGGCAAAATACTATTGAAATGGAGAAAGAAACACGTTCGGCAGCTTTGGAAAGCCTTACACTTCACTGAAATGTAGTACTACACTCTATCACACAGTTGAGAGACAATGTTCCCTAGCTCCCTGAGTTCATAACAGTGTGTAGGAAGTTGTTTGATAAAGTGGGCAAAGCTTATACTTGGGCCAGAAGGCCGAATATAGGAAACTACATGAGAACATGAATAATTCAGTGAAAATGACTGTAAACAGATGAGAACTTGTTTAGAACAGCTGAAAGAGAATCTGCAAGTCAGTTCTTAGTGTAGAAAAGGTAGCTAAGATAAGGAAAATCCTTAATTCCAGTTAAGATCACATGAAACACTGTATGAATCCTATATTCTTTACTTAAAGGAGAGTAGAGTGGTAAATGTGTGTTATACAAGGCAGAATACCATTGAAATAGAGAAAGAAACACGTTCGGCAGCTTTGAAAAGCCTTACACTTCACTGAAATGTAGTACTACACTCTATAACACAGTTGAGAGACAATGTTCCCGAGCTGCCTCAGTTCATAACATTGTGTAGGAAGTTGTTTGATAAAGTGGGCAAAGCTTATACTTGGGCCAGAAGGCAGAATATAGGAAACTACATGAAAACATGAATAATTCAGTGAAAATGACAGTAAACCGATCAGAACTTGTTTTAGAACAGCTGAAAGAGATCCTCCAACTCAGTTCTTAGTGTAGAAAAGGTAGCTAAATCCGGAAAATCCTTAATTCCAGTTAAGATCACATGAAACACTGTATGAATCCTATATTCTTTACTTAAAGGAGACTACAGTGGTAAATGTGTGTTATACAAGGCAGAATACCATTAAAATAGAGAAAGAAACACGTTCGGCAGCCTTGGAAAGCCTTACACTTCACTGAAATGTAGTACTACACTCTATAACACAGTTGAGAGACAATGTTCAATAGCTGCCTCAGTACTTAACAGTGTGTAGGAAGTTGTTTGATAAAGTGGGCAAAGCTTATACTTGGACCAGAAGGCAGAATATAGGAAACTACATGAAAACATGATTAATTCAGTGAAAATGACTGTAAACAGATGTGAACTTGTTTAGAACAGCTGAAAGAGATTCTCCAACTCAGTTCTTAGTGTAGAAAAGGTAGCTAAGATCCGGGAAATCCTTAATTCGAGTTAAGATTACATGAAACACTGTATGAATGCTATATTCTTTACTTAAAGGAGACTAGAGTGGTAAATATGTGTTATACAAGGCAGAATACCATTGAAATAGAGAAAGAAACACGTTCGGCAGCTTTGGAAAGCCTTACACTTCACTGAAATGTAGTACTACACTTTATATAACACAGTTGAGAGACAATGTTCCCTAGCTCCCTCAGTTCATAACAGTGTGTAGGAAGTTGTTTGATAAAGTGGGCAAAGCTTATACTTGGGCCAGAAGGCAGAATATAGGAAACTACATGAAAACATGAATAATTCAGTGAAAATGACTGTAAACAGATGAGAACTTGTTTAGAACAGCTGAAAGAGAATGTCCAAGTCAGTTCTTAGTGTAGAAAAGGTAGCTAAGATAAGGAAAATCCTTAATTCCAGTTAAGATCACATGAAACACTGTATGAATCCTATATTCTTTACTTAAAGGAGACTAGAGTGGTAAATGTGTGTTATACAAGGCAGAATACCATTCAAATGGAGAAAGAAACACGTTCGGCAGCTTTCGAAAGCCTTACACTTCACTGAAATGTAGTACCACACTCTATAACACAGTTGAGACACAATGTTCCCTAGCTACCTCAGTTCATAACAGTGTGTAGGAAGTTGTTTGATAAAGTGGGCAAAGCTTATACTTGGGCCAGAAGGCAGAATATAGGAAACTACATGAAAACATGAATAATTCAGTGAAAATGACTGTAAACAGATGAGAACTTGTTTAGAACAGCTGAAAGAGAATCTCCAAGTCAGTTCTTAGTGTAGAAAAGGTAGCTAAGATAAGGGAAACCCTTAATTCCAGTTAAGATCACATGAAACACTGTGTGCATCCTATATTCTTTACGTAAAGGAGACTAGAGTGGTAAATGTGTGTTATACAAGGCAGAATACCATTGAAATAGAGAAAGAAACACGTTCGGCAGCTTTGGAAAGCCTTACACTTCACTGAAATGTAGTACTACACTCTATCACACAGTTGAGAGACAATGTTCCCAAGCTGCCTCAGTTCATAACAGGGTGTTGGAAGTTGTTTGATAAAGTTGGCAAAGCTTAAGATTACATGAAACACTGTGTGAATCCTATATTCTTTACTTAAAGCCGACTAGAGTGGTAAATGTGTGTTATACAAGGCAGTATACCATTAAAATAGAGAAAGAAACACGTTCGGCAGCTTTGGAAAGCCTTACACTTCACTGAAATGTAGTACTACACTCTATAACACAGTTGAGAGACAATGTTCAATAGCTGCCTCAGTACTTAACAGTGTATAGGAAGTTGTTTGATAAAGTGGGAAAGCTTATACTTGGACCAGAAGGCAGAATATAGGAAACTACATGAAAAGATGATTAATTCAGTGAAAATGACTGTAAACAGATGAGAACTTCTTTAGAACAGCTGAAAGAGAATCTCCAAGTCAGTTCTTAGTGTAGAAAAGGTAGGTAAGATAAGGGAAATCCTTAATTCCAGTTAAGATCACATGAAACACTGTATGAATCCTATATTCTTTACTTAAAGGAGACTCGAGTGGTAAATGTGTGTTATACAAGGCAGAATACCATTGAAATAGAGAAAGAAACACGTTCGGCAGCTTTGGAAAGCCTTACACTTCACTAAAATGTAGTACTACACTCTATAACACAGTTGAGAGACAATGTTCCCGAGCTGCCTCAGTTCATAACAGTGTGTAGGAAGTTGTTTGATAAAGTGGGCAAAGCTTATACTTGGGCCAGAAAGCAGAATATAGGAAACTACATGAAAACATGAATAATTCAGTGAAAATGACTGTAAACAGATGAGAACTTGTGTTAGAACAGCTGAAAGAGATCCTCCAAGTCAGTTCTTAGTGTAGAAAAGGTAGCTAAATCCGGAAACTCCTTAATTCCAGTTAAGATCACATGAAACACTGTATGAATCCTATATTCTTTACTTAAAGGAGACTACAGTGGTAAATGTGTGTTATACAAGGCAGAATACCATTGAAATAGAGAAAGAAACACGTTCGGCAGCTATGGAAAACCTTACACTTCACTGAAATGTAGTACTACACTCTATAACAAAGTTGAGAGACAATGTTCAATAGCTGCCTCATTACTTAACAGTGTGTAGGAAGTTGTTTGATAAAGTGGGCAAAGCTTATACTTGGACCAGAAGGCAGAATATAGGAAACTACATGAAAACATGAATAATTCAGTGAAAATGACTGTAAACAGATGAGAACTACTGTTAGAACAGCTGAAAGAGATCCTCCAAGTCAGTTCTTAGTGTAGAAAAGGTAGCTAAATCCGGAAACTCCTTAATTCCAGTTAAGATCACATGAAACACTGTATGAATCCTATATTCTTTACTTAAAGGAGACTACAGTTGTAAATGTGTGTTATACAAGGCAGAATACCATTGAAATAGAGAAAGAAACACGTTCGGCAGCTATGGAAAACCTTACACTTCACTGAAATGTAGTACTACACTCTATAACAAAGTTGAGAGACAATGTTCAATAGCTGCCTCATTACTTAACAGTGTGTAGGAAGTTGTTTGATAAAGTGGGCAAAGCTTATACTAGGTCCAGAAGGCAGAATATAGGAAACTAGGAAAGCCTTACACTTCACTGAAATGTAGTACTACACTCTATAACACATTTTAGAGACAATGTTCCCTAGCTGCCTCAGTTCATAACAGTGTGTAGGAAGTTGTTTGATAAAGTGGGCAAAGCTTATACTTGGGCCAGAAGGCAGAATATAGGAAACTACATGAAAACATGAATAATTCAGTGAAAATGACTATAAACAGATGAGAACTTCTTTAGAACAGCTGAAAGAGAATCTCCAAGTCAGTTCTTAGTGTAGAAAGGGTAGCTAAGATCCGGGAAATCCTTAATTCCAGTAAAGATCACATGAAACACAGTATGAATCCTATATTCTTTACTTAAAAAAGACTAGAGTGGTAAATGTGTGTTATACAAGGCAGAATACTATTGAAATAGGGAAAGAAACACGTTTGGCAGCTTTGGAAGGCCTTACACTTCACTGAAATGTAGTACTACACTCTATAACACAGTTAAGAGACAATGTTCCCTAGCTCCCTCAGTTCATAAAAGTGTGTAGGAAGTTGTTTGATAAAGTGGGGAAAGCTTATACTTGGACCAGAAGGCAGAATATAGGAAACTACATGAAAACATGAATAATTCAGTGAAAATGACTGTAAACAGATGAGAACTTGTTTAGAACAGCTGAAAGAGAATCTCCAAGTCAGTTCTTAGTGTAGAAAAGGTAGATAAATCCGGAAAATCCGTAATTCCAGTTAAGATCACATGAAACACTGTATGAATCCTATATTCTTTACTTAAAGGAGACTAGAGGGTTAAATGTGTGTTATATAAGGCAGAATACCATTCAAATGGAGAAAGAAACACGTTCGGCAGCTTTGGAAAGCCTTACACTTCACTGAAATGTAGTACCACACTCTATAACAAAGTTGGGAGACAATGTTTAATAGCTGCCTCATTACGTAACAGTGTGTAGGAAGTTGTTTGATAAAGTGGGCAAAGCTTATACTTGGACCGGAAGGCAGAATATAGGAAACTACATGAAATCATGGATAATTCAGTGAAAATGACTGTAAACAGATGAGAACCTCTTTTAGAACAGCTGAAAGAGATCCTCCAAGTCAGTTCTTAGTGTAGAAAAGGTAGCTAAATCCGGAAAATCCTTAATTCCAGTTAAGATCACATGAAACACTGTATGAATCCTATATTCTTTACTTAAAGGAGACTAGAGTGGAAAATGTGTGTTATACAAGGCAGAATACCATTGAAATAGAGAAAGAAACACGTTCGGCAGTTTTGGAAAGCCTTACACTTCACTGAAATGTAGTACCACACTCTATAACACAGTTGAGAAACAATGTTCCCTAGCTCCCTCAGTTCATAACAGTGTGTAGGAAGTTGTTTGATAAAGTGGGCAAAGCTTATACTAGGGCCAGAAGGCAGAATATAGGAAACTATGAAAGCCTTACACTTCACTGAAATGTAGTACTACACTCTATAACACATTTTAGAGACAATGTTCCCGAGCTGCCTCAGTTCATAACAGTTTGTAGGAAGTTGTTTGATAAAGTGGGCAAAGCTTATACTTGGGCCAGAAGGCAGAATATAGGAAACTACATGAAAACATGAATAATTCAATGAAAATGACTGTAAACAGATGAGAACTTCTTTAGAACAGCTGAAAGACAATCTCCAAGTCAGTTCTTAGTGTAGAAAAGGTAGCTAATATAAGGGAAATCCTTAATTCCAGTTAAGATCACATGAAACACTGTATGAATCCTATATTCTTTACTTAAAGGAGACTAGAGTGGTAAATGTGTGTTATACAAGGCAGAATACCATTGAAATAGAGAAAGAAACACGTTCGGCAGCTTTGGAAAGCCTTACACTTCACTGAAATGTAGTACCACACACTATAACACAGTTGAGAAACAATGTTCCCTAGCTCCCTCATTTCATAACAGTGTGTAGGAAGTTGTTTGATAAAGTGGGCAAAGCTTATACTAGGGCCAGAAGGCAGAATATAGGAAACTATGAAAGCCTTACACTTCACTGAAATGTAGTACTACACTCTATAACACATTTTAGAGACAATGTTCCCGAGCTGCCTCAGTTCATAACAGTTTGTAGGAAGTTGTTTGATAAAGTGGGCAAAGCTTATACTTGGGCCAGAAGGCAGAATATAGGAAACTACATGAAAACATGAATAATTCAATGAAAATGACTGTAAACAGATGAGAACTTCTTTAGAACAGCTGAAAGACAATCTCCAAGTCAGTTCTTAGTGTAGAAAAGGTAGCTAATATAAGGGAAATCCTTAATTCCAGTTAAGATCACATGAAACACTGTATGAATCCTATATTCTTTACTTAAAGGAGACTAGAGTGGTAAATGTGTGTTATACAAGGCAGAATACCATTGAAATAGAGAAAGAAACACGTTCGGCAGCTTTGGAAAGCCTTACACTTCACTGAAATGTAGTACCACACTCTATAACACAGTTGAGAAACAATGTTCCCTAGCTCCCTCAGTTCATAACAGTGTGTAGGAAGTTGTTTGATAAAGTGGGCAAAGCTTATACTAGGGCCAGAAGGCAGAATATATGAAACTAGGAAAGCCTTACACTTCACTGAAATGTAGTACTACACTGTATAACACAGTTGAGAGACAATGTTCCTGAGCTGCCTCAGTTCATAACAGTGTGTTGGAAGTTGTTTGATAAAGTTGGCAAAGCTTATACTTGGACCAGAAGGCAGAATATAGGAAACTACATTAAAACATGAATAATTCAGTGAAAATGACTGTAAACAGATGAGAACTTGTTTTAGAACAGCTGAAAAAGATCCTCCAAGTGAGTTCTTAGTGTAGAAAAGGTAGCTAAATCCGGAAAATCCTTAATTCCAGTTAACATCACATGAAACACTGTATGAATCCCATATTCTTTACTTAAAGGAGACTAGAGTGGTAAATGTGTGTTATATAAGGCAAAATACTATTGAAATGGAGAAAGAAACACGTTCGGCAGCTTTGGAAAGCCTTACACTTCACTGAAATGTAGTACTACACTCTATCACACAGTTGAGAGACAATGTTCCCTAGCTCCCTCAGTTCATAACAGTGTGTAGGAAGTTGTTTGATAAAGTGGGCAAAGCTTATACTTGGGCCAGAAGGCCGAATATAGGAAACTACATGAGAACATGAATAATTCAGTGAAAATGACTGTAAACAGATGAGAACTTGTTTAGAACAGCTGAAAGAGAATCTGCAAGTCAGTTCTTAGTGTAGAAAAGGTAGCTAAGATAAGGAAAATCCTTAATTCCAGTTAAGATCACATGAAACACTGTATGAATCCTATATTCTTTACTTAAAGGAGAGTAGAGTGGTAAATGTGTGTTATACAAGGCAGAATACCATTGAAATAGAGAAAGAAACACGTTCGGCAGCTTTGAAAAGCCTTACACTTCACTGAAATGTAGTACTACACTCTATAACACAGTTGAGAGACAATGTTCCCGAGCTGCCTCAGTTCATAACATTGTGTAGGAAGTTGTTTGATAAAGTGGGCAAAGCTTATACTTGGGCCAGAAGGCAGAATATAGGAAACTACATGAAAACATGAATAATTCAGTGAAAATGACGGTAAACCGATCAGAACTTGTTTTAGAACAGCTGAAAGAGATCCTCCAACTCAGTTCTTAGTGTAGAAAAGGTAGCTAAATCCGGAAAATCCTTAATTCCAGTTAAGATCACATGAAACACTGTATGAATCCTATATTCTTTACTTAAAGGAGACTACAGTGGTAAATGTGTGTTATACAAGGCAGAATACCATTAAAATAGAGAAAGAAACACGTTCGGCAGCCTTGGAAAGCCTTACACTTCACTGAAATGTAGTACTACACTCTATAACACAGTTGAGAGACAATGTTCAATAGCTGCCTCAGTACTTAACAGTGTGTAGGAAGTTGTTTGATAAAGTGGGCAAAGCTTATACTTGGACCAGAAGGCAGAATATAGGAAACTACATGAAAACATGATTAATTCAGTGAAAATGACTGTAAACAGATGTGAACTTGTTTAGAACAGCTGAAAGAGATTCTTCAACTCAGTTCTTAGTGTAGAAAAGGTAGCTAAGATCCGGGAAATCCTTAATTCGAGTTAAGATTACATGAAACACTGTATGAATCCTATATTCTTTACTTAAAGGAGACTAGAGTGGTAAATGTGTGTTATACAAGGCAGAATACCATTGAAATAGAGAAAGAAACACGTTCGGCAGCTTTGGAAAGCCTTACACTTCACTGAAATGTAGTACTACACTTTATATAACACAGTTGAGAGACAATGTTCCCTAGCTCCCTCAGTTCATAACAGTGTGTAGGAAGTTGTTTGATAAAGTGGGCAAAGCTTATACTTGGGCCAGAAGGCAGAATATAGGAAACTACATGAAAACATGAATAATTCAGTGAAAATGACTGTAAACAGATGAGAACTTGTTTAGAACAGCTGAAAGAGAATGTCCAAGTCAGTTCTTAGTGTAGAAAAGGTAGCTAAGATAAGGAAAATCCTTAATTCCAGTTAAGATCACATGAAACACTGTATGAATCCTATATTCTTTACTTAAAGGAGACTAGAGTGGTAAATGTGTGTTATACAAGGCAGAATACTATTGAAATGGAGAAAGAAACACGTTCGGCAGCTTTGGAAAGCCTTACACTTCACTGAAATGTAGTACTACACTCTATAACACAGTTGAGAGACCATGTTCAATAGCTGCCTCAGTACTTAACAGTGTGTAGGAAGTTGTTTGATAAAGTGGGCAAAGCTTATACTTGGACCAGAAGGCAGAATATAGGAAACCCCCTGAAAACATGAATAATTCAGTGAAAATGACTGTAAACAGATGAGAACTTGTTTAGAACAGCTGAAAGAGAATCTCCAAGTCAGTTCTTAGTGTAGAAAAGGTAGGTAAATCCGGAAAATCCGTAATTCCAGTTAAGATCACATGAAACACTGTATGAATCCTATATTCTTTACTTAAAGGAGACTAGAGTGGTAAATGTGTGTTATATAAGGCAGAATACTATTGAAATGGAGAAAGAAACACGTTCGGCAGCTTTGGAAAGCCTTACACTTCACTGAAATGTAGTACTACACTCTATAACACAGTTGAGAGACAATGTTCCCGAGCTGCCTCAGTTCATAACAGTGTGTAGGAAGGTGTTTGATAAAGAGGGCAAAGCTTATACTTGGGCCAGAATGCAGAATATAGGAAACTACATGAAAACATGATTAATTCAGTGAAAATGACTGTAAACAGATGAGAACTTGTTTAGAACAGCTGAAAGAGAATCTGCAAGTCAATTCTTAGTGTAGAAAAGGTAGCTAAGATAAGGAAAATCCTTAATTCCACTTAAGATCACATGAAACACTGTATGAATCCTATATTCTTTACTTAAAGGAGAGTAGAGTGGTAAATTTGTGTTATACAAGGCAGAATACCATTGAAATAGAGAAAGAAACACGTTCGGCAGCTTTGAAAAGCCTTACACTTCACTGAAATGTAGTACTACACTCTATAACACAGTTGAGAGACAATGTTCCCGAGCTGCCTCAGTTCATAACATTGTGTAGGAAGTTGTTTGATAAAGTGGGCAAAGCTTATACTTGGGCCAGAAGGCAGAATATAGGAAACTACATGAAAACATGAATAATTCAGTGAAAATGACTGTAAACAGATGAGAACTTGTTTAGAACAGCTGAAAGAGAATCTCCAAGTCAGTTCTTAGTGTAGAAAAGGTAGGTAAGATAAGGGAAATACTTAATTCCAGTTAAGATCACATGAAACACTGTATGAATCCTATATTCTTTACTTAAAGGAGACTAGAGTGGTAAATGTGTGTTATACAAGGCAGAATACCATTGAAATAGAGAAAGAAACACGTTCGGCAGCTTTGGAAAGCCTTACACTTCACTGAAATGTAGTACTACACTCTATAACACAGTTGAGAGACAATGTTCCCGAGCTGCCTCAGTTCATAACAGTGTGTAGGAAGTTGTTTGATAAAGTGGGCAAAGCTTATACTTGGGCCAGAAGGCCGAATATAGGAAACTACATGAAAACATGAATAATTCAGTGAAAAAGACTGTAAACAGATGAGAACTTGTTTAGAACAGCTGAAAGAGAATCTCCAAGTCAGTTCTTAGTGTAGAAAAGGTAGGTAAGATAAGGGAAATACTTAATTCTAGTTAAGATCACATGAAACACTGTATGAATCCTATATTCTTTACTTAAAGGAGACTAGAGTGGTAAATGTGTGTTATACAAGGCAGAATACCATTGAAATAGAGAAAGAAACACGTTCGGCAGCTTTGGAAAGCCTTACACTTCACTGAAATGTAGTACTACACTCTATCACACAGTTGAGAGACAATGTTCCCTAGCTCCCTCAGTTCATAACAGTGTGTAGGAAGTTGTTTGATAAAGTGGGCAAAGCTTATACTTGGGCCAGAAGGCCGAATATAGGAAACTACATGAGAACATGAATAATTCAGTGAAAATGACTGTAAACAGATGAGAACTTGTTTAGAACAGCTGAAAGAGAACGTCCAAGTCAGTTCTTAGTGTAGAAAAGGTAGGTAAGATAAGGGAAATACTTAATTCCAGTTAAGATCACATGAAACACTGTATGAATCCTATATTCTTTACTTAAAGGAGACTAGAGTGGTAAATGTGTGTTATACAAGGCAGAATACCATTGAAATAGAGAAAGAAACACGTTCGGCAGCTTTGGAAAGCCTTACACTTCACTGAAATGTAGTACCACACTCTATAACACAGTTGAGAAACAATGTTCCCTAGCTCCCTCAGTTCATAACAGTGTGTAGGAAGTTGTTTGATAAAGTGGGCAAAGCTTATACTAGGGCCAGAAGGCAGAATATAGGAAACTATGAAAGCCTTACACTTCACTGAAATGTAGTACTACACTCTATAACACATTTTAGAGACAATGTTCCCGAGCTGCCTCAGTTCATAACAGTTTGTAGGAAGTTGTTTGATAAAGTGGGCAAAGCTTATACTTGGGCCAGAAGGCAGAATATAGGAAACTACATGAAAACATGAATAATTCAATGAAAATGACTGTAAACAGATGAGAACTTCTTTAGAACAGCTGAAAGAGAATCTCCAAGTCAGTTCTTAGTGTAGAAAAGGTAGCTAATATAAGGGAAATCCTTAATTCCAGTTAAGATCACATGAAACACTGTATGAATCCTATATTCTTTACTTAAAGGAGACTAGAGTGGTAAATGTGTGTTATACAAGGCAGAATACCATTGAAATAGAGAAAGAAACACGTTCGGCAGCTTTGGAAAGCCTTACACTTCACTGAAATGTAGTACCACACTCTATAACACAGTTGAGAAACAATGTTCCCTAGATCCCTCAGTTCATAACAGTGTGTAGGAAGTTGTTTGATAAAGTGGGCAAAGCTTATACTAGGGCCAGAAGGCAGAATATATGAAACTAGGAAAGCCTTACACTTCACTGAAATGTAGTACTACACTGTATAACACAGTAGAGAGACAATGTTCCTGAGCTGCCTCAGTTCATAACAGTGTGTTGGAAGTTGTTTGATAAAGTTGGCAAAGCTTATACTTGGACCAGAAGGCAGAATATAGGAAACTACATTAAAACATGAATAATTCAGTGAAAATGACTGTAAACAGATGAGAACTTGTTTTAGAACAGCTGAAAAAGATCCTCCAAGTGAGTTCTTAGTGTAGAAAAGGCAGCTAAATCCGGAAAATCCTTAATTCCAGTTAAGATCACATGAAACACTGTATGAATCCTATATTCTTTACTTAAAGGAGACTAGAGTGGTAAATGTGTGTTATATAAGGCAGAATACTATTGAAATGGAGAAAGAAACACGTTCGGCAGCTTTGGAAAGCCTTACACTTCACTGAAATGTAGTACTACACTCTATAACACAGTTGAGAGACAATGTTCCCGAGCTGCCTCAGTTCATAACAGTGTGTAGGAAGGTGTTTGATAAAGAGGGCAAAGCTTATACTTGGGCCAGAATGCAGAATATAGGAAACTACATGAAAACATGATTAATTCAGTGAAAATGACTGTAAACAGATGAGAACTTGTTTAGAACAGCTGAAAGAGAATCTGCAAGTCAATTCTTAGTGTAGAAAAGGTAGCTAAGATAAGGAAAATCCTTAATTCCAGTTAAGATCACATGAAACACTGTATGAATCCTATATTCTTTACTTAAAGGAGAGTAGAGTGGTAAATGTGTGTTATACAAGGCAGAATACCATTGAAATAGAGAAAGAAACACGTTCGGCAGCTTTGAAAAGCCTTACACTTCACTGAAATGTAGTACTACACTCTATAACACAGTTGAGAGACAATGTTCCCGAGCTGCCTCAGTTCATAACATTGTGTAGGAAGTTGTTTGATAAAGTGGGCAAAGCTTATACTTGGGCCAGAAGGCAGAATATAGGAAACTACATGAAAACATGAATAATTCAGTGAAAATGACTGTAAACAGATGAGAACTTGTTTAGAACAGCTGAAAGAGAATCTCCAAGTCAGTTCTTAGTGTAGAAAAGGTAGGTAAGATAAGGGAAATACTTAATTCTAGTTAAGATCACATGAAACACTGTATGAATCCTATATTCTTTACTTAAAGGAGACTAGAGTGGTAAATGTGTGTTATACAAGGCAGAATACCATTGAAATAGAGAAAGAAACACGTTCGGCAGCTTTGGAAAGCCTTACACTTCACTGAAATGTAGTACTACACTCTATCACACAGTTGAGAGACAATGTTCCCTAGCTCCCTCAGTTCATAACAGTGTGTAGGAAGTTGTTTGATAAAGTGGGCAAAGCTTATACTTGGGCCAGAAGGCCGAATATAGGAAACTACATGAGAACATGAATAATTCAGTGAAAATGACTGTAAACAGATGAGAACTTGTTTAGAACAGCTGAAAGAGAACCTCCAAGTCAGTTCTTAGTGTAGAAAAGGTAGGTAAGATAAGGGAAATACTTAATTCCAGTTAAGATCACATGAAACACTGTATGAATCCTATATTCTTTACTTAAAGGAGACTAGAGTGGTAAATGTGTGTTATACAAGGCAGAATACCATTGAAATAGAGAAAGAAACACGTTCGGCAGCTTTGGAAAGCCTTACACTTCACTGAAATGTAGTACTACACTTTATATAACACAGTTGAGAGACAATGTTCCCTAGCTCACTCAGTTCATAACAGTGTGTAGGAAGTTGTTTGATAAAGTGGGCAAAGCTTATACTTGGGCCAGAAGGCAGAATATAGGAAACTACATGAAAACATGAATAATTCAGTGAAAATGACTGTAAACAGATGAGTACTTGTTTAGAACAGCTGAAAGAGAATCTCCAAGTCAGTTCTTACTGTAGAAAAGGTAGCTAAGAGAAGGAAAATCCTTAATTCCAGTTAAGATCACATGAAACACTGTATGAATCCTATATTGTTTACTTAAAGGAGACTAGAGTGGTAAATGTGTGTTATACAAGGCAGAATACCATTGAAATAGAGAAAGAAACACGTTCGGCAGCTTTGGAAAGCCTTACACTTCACTGAAATGTAGTACTACACTCTATAACACAGTTGAGAGACAATGTTCCCGAGCTGCCTCAGTTCATAACAGTGTGTAGGAAGTTGTTTGATAAAGTGGGCAAAGCTTATACTTGGGCCAGAAGGCAGAATATAGGAAACTACATGAAAACATGAATAATTCAGTGAAAATGACTGTAAACAGATGTGAACTTGTTTAGAACAGCTGAAAGAGATTCTCCAAGTCAGTTCTTAGTGTAGAAAAGGTAGCTAAGATCTGGGAAATCCTTAATTCGAGTTAAGATTACATGAAACACTGTATGAATCCTATATTCTTTACTTAAAGGAAACTAGAGTGGTAAATGTGTGTTATACAAGGCAGAATACCATTGAAATAGAGAAAAAAACACATTCGGAAGCTTTGGAAAGCCTTACACTTCAGTGACATGTAGTACTACACTCTATCACACAGTTGAGAGACAATGTTCCCTAGCTCCCTCAATTCATAACAGTGTGTAGGAAGTTGTTTGATAAAGTGGGCAAAGCTTATACTTGGGCCAGAAGGCCGAATATAGGAAACTACATGAAAAAATGAATAATTCAGTGAAAAAGACTGTAAACAGATGAGAACTTGTTTAGAACAGCTGAAAGAGAATCTCCAAGTCAGTTCTTAGTGTAGAAAAGGTAGCTAAGATAAGGAAAATCCTTAATTCCAGTTAAGATCACATGAAACACTGTATGAATCCTATATTCTTTACTTAAAGGAGACTAGAGTGGTAAATGTGTGTTATACAAGGCAGAATACCATTGAAATAGAGAAAGAAACACGTTCGGCAGCTTTGGAAAGCCTTACACTTCACTGAAATGTAGTACTACACTCTATAACACAGTTGAGAGACAATGTTCCCGAGCTGCCTCAGTTCATAACAGTGTGTAGGAAGTTGTTTGATAAAGTGGGCAAAGCTTATACTTGGGCCAGAAGGGAGAATATAGGAAACTACATGAAAACATGAATAATTCAGTGAAAATGACTGTAAACAGATGAGAACTTGTTTAGAACAGCTGAAAGAGAATCTCCAAGTCAGTTCTTAGTGTAGAAAAGGTAGGTAAGATAAGGGAAATACTTAATTCTAGTTAAGATCATATGAAACACTGTATGAATCCTATATTCTTTACTTAAAGGAGACTAGAGTGGTAAATGTGTGTTATACAAGGCAGAATACCATTGAAATAGAGAAAGAAACACGTTCGGCAGCTTTGGAAAGCCTTACACTTCACTGAAATGTAGTACCACACTCTATAACACAGTTGAGAGACAATGTTCCCTAGCTCCCTCAGTTCATAACAGTGTGTAGGAAGTTGTTTGATAAAGTGGGCAAAGCTTATACTTGGGCCAGAAGGCCGAATATAGGAAACTACATGAGAACATGAATAATTCAGTGAAAATGACTGTAAACAGATGAGAACTTGTTTAGAACAGCTGAAAGAGAACCTCCAAGTCAGTTCTTAGTGTAGAAAAGGTAGGTAAGATAAGGGAAATACTTAATTCCAGTTAAGATCACATGAAACACTGTATGAATCCTATATTCTTTACTTAAAGGAGACTAGAGTGGTAAATGTGTGTTATACAAGGCAGAATACCATTGAAATAGAGAAAGAAACACGTTCGGCAGCTTTGGAAAGCCTTACACTTCACTGAAATGTAGTACTACAGTCTATAACACAGTTGAGAGACAATGTTCCCGAGCTGCCTCAGTTCATAACAGTGTGTAGGAAGTTGTTTGATAAAGTGGGCAAAGCTTATACTTGGGCCAGAAGGCAGAATATAGGAAACTACATGAAAACATGAATAATTCAGTGAAAATGACTGTAAACAGATGAGAACTTGTTTAGAACAGCTGAAAGAGAATCTCCAAGTCAGTTCTTAGTGTAGAAAAGGAAGGTAAGATAAGGTAAATACTTAATTCCAGTTAAGATCACATGAAACACTGTATGAATCCTATATTCTTTACTTAAAGGAGACTAGAGTGGTAAATGTGTGTTATACAAGGCAGAATACCATTGAAATAGAGAAAGGAACACGTTCGGCAGCTTTGAAAAGCCTTACACTTCACTGAAATGTAGTACTACACTCTATAATACAGTTGAGAGACAATGTTCCCGAGCTGCCTCAGTTCATAACAGTGTGTAGGAAGTTGTTTGATAAAGTGGGCAAAGCTTATACTTGGGCCAGAAGGCAGAATATAGGAAACTACATGAAAACATGAATAATTCAGTGAAAATGACTGTAAACAGATGAGAACTTGTTTAGAACAGCTGAAAGAGAATCTCCAAGTCAGTTCTTAGTGTAGAAAAGGTAGGTAAGATAAGGGAAATACTTAATTCCAGTTAAGATCACATGAAACACTGTATGAATCCTATATTCTTTACTTAAAGGAGACTACAGTGGTAAATGTGTGTTATACAAGGCAGAATACCATTAAAATAGAGAAAGAAACATGTTCGGCAGCTTTGGAAAGCCTTACACTTCACTGAAATGTAGTACTACACTCTATAACACAGTTGAGAGACAATGTTCAATAGCTGCCTCAGTATTTAACAGTGTGTAGGAAGTTGTTTGATAAAGTGGGCAAAGCTGATACTTGCACCAGAAGGCAGAATATAGGAAACTACATGAAAACATGAATAATTCAGTGAAAATGACTGTAAACAGATGAGAACTTGTCTAGAACAGCTGAAAGAGAATCTCCAAGTCAGTTCTTATTGTAGAAAAGGTAGCTAAGATAAGGGAAATCCTTAATTCCAGTTAAGATCACAGGAAACACTGTATGAATCCTATATTCTTTACTTAAAGGAGACTAGAGTGGTAAATGTGTGTTATACAAGGCAGAATACCATTGAAATAGAGAAAGAAACACGTTCGGCAGCTTTGGAAAGCCTTACACTTCACTGAAATGTAGTACTACACTCTATAACACAGTTGACAGACAATGTTCCCGAGCTGCCTCAGTTCATAACAGTGTGTAGGAAGTTGTTTGATAAAGTGGGCAAAGCTTATACTTGGGCCAGAAGGCAGAATATAGGAAACTACATGAAAACATGAATAATTCAGTGAAAATGACTGTAAACAGATGTGAACTTGTTTAGAACAGCTGAAAGAGATTCTCCAAGTCAGTTCTTAGTGTAGAAAAGGTAGCTAAGATCTGGGAAATCCTTAATTTGAGTTAAGATTACATGAAACACTGTATGAATCCTATATTCTTTACTTAAAGGAGACTAGAGTGGTAAATGTCTGTTATACAAGGCAGAATACCATTGAAATAGAGAAAGAAACAAGTTCGGCAGCTTTGGAAAGCCTCACACTTCACTGAAATGTAGTACTACACTCTATAACACAGTTGAGAGACCATGTTCAATAGCTGCCTCAGTACTTAACAGTGTGTAGGAAGTTGTTTGATAAAGTGGGCAAAGCTTATACTTGGACCAGAAGGCAGAATATAGGAAACTACATGAAAACATGATTAATTCAGTGAAAATGACTATAAACAGATGTGAACTTGTTTAGAACAGCTGAAAGAGATTTTCCAAGTCAGTTCTTAGTGTAGAAAAAGTAGCTAAGTTCCGGGAAATCCTTAATTCGAGTTAAGATTACGTGAAACACTGTATGAATCCTATATTCTTTACTTAAAGGAGACTAGAGTGGTAAATGTGTGTTATACAAGGCAGAATACCATTGAAATAGAGAAAGAAACACGTTCGGCAGCTTTGAAAAGCCTTACACTTCACTGAAATGTAGTACTACACTCTATAACACAGTTGAGAGACAATGTTCCCGAGCTGCCTCAGTTCATAACAGTGTGTAGGAAGGTGTTTGATAAAGAGGGCAAAGCTTATACTTGGGCCACAAGGCAGAATATAGGAAACTACATGAAAACATGAATAATTCAGTGAAAATGACTGTAAACAGATGAGAACTGGTTTAGAACAGCTGAAAGAGAATCTCCAAGTCAGTTCTTAGTGTAGAAAAGGTAGGTAAGATAAGGGAAATACTTAATTCCAGTTAAGATCACATGAAACACTGTATGAATCCTATATTCTTTACTTAAAGGAGACTAGAGTGGTAAATGTGTGTTATACAAGGCAGAATACCATTGAAATAGAGAAAGAAACACGTTCGGCAGCTTTGGAAAGCCTTACACTTCACTGAAATGTAGTACTACACTCTATAACACAGTTGAGAGACAATGTTCCTGAGCTGCCTCAGTTCATAACAGTGTGTAGGAAGTTGTTTGATAAAGTGGGCAAAACTTATACTTGGGCCAGAAGGCAGAATATAGGAAACTACATGAAAACATGAATAATTCAGTGAAAATGACTGAAAACAGATGAGAACTTGTTTTAGAACAGCTGAAAGAGATCCTCCAAGTCAGTTCTTAGTGTAGAAAAGGTAGCTAAATCCGGAAAATCCTTAATTCCAGTTAAGATCACATGAAACACTGTATGAATCCTATATTCTTTACTTAAAGGAGACTACAGTGGTAAATGTGTGTTATACGAGGCAGAATACCATTAAAATAGAGAAAGAAACACGTTCGGCAGCTTTGGAAAGCCTTACACTTCACTGAAATGTAGTACTACACTCTATAACACAGTTGAGAGACAATGTTCAATAGCTGCCTCAGTACTTAACAGTGTGTAGGAAGTTGTTTGATAAAGTTGGCAAAGCTTATACTTGGACCAGAATGCAGAATATAGGAAACTACATGAAAACATGATTAATTCAGTGAAAATGACTGTAAACAGATTAGAACTTGTTTAGAACAGCTGAAAGAGATTCTCCAAGTCAGTTCTTAATGTAGAAAAGGTAGCTAAGATTCGGGAAATCCTTAATTCGAGTTAAGATTACATGAAACACTGTATGATTCCTATATTCTTTACTTAAAGGAAACTAGAGTGGTAAATGTGTGTTATACAAGGCAGAATACCATTGAAATAGAGAAAAAAACACATTCGGCAGCTTTGGAAAGCCTTACACTTCACTGACATGTAGTACTACACTCTATCACACAGTTGAGAGACAATGTTCCCTAGCTCCCTCAATTCATAACAGTGTGTAGGAAGTTGTTTGATAAAGTGGGCAAAGCTTATACTTGGGCCAGAAGTCCGAATATAGGAAACTACATGAAAACATGAATAATTCAGTGAAAATTACTGTAAACAGATGAGAACTTGTTTAGAACAGCTGAAAGAGAATCTCCAAGTCAGTTCTTAGTTTAGAAAAGTTAGCTAAGAAAAGGAAAATCCTTAATTCCAGTTAAGATCACATGAAACACTGTATGAATCCTATATTCTTTACTTAAAGGAGACTAGAGTGGTAAATGTGTGTTATACAAGGCAGAATACCATTGAAATAGAGAAAGAAACAAGTTCGGCAGCTTTGGAAAGCCTTACACTTCACTGAAATGTAGTACTACACTCTATAACACAGTTGAGAGACCATGTTCAATAGCTGCCTCAGTACTTAACAGTGTGTAGGAAGTTGTTTGATAAAGTGGGCAAAGCTTATACTTGGACCAGAAGGCAGAATATAGGAAACTACATGAAAACATGATTAATTCAGTGAAAATGACTGTAAACAGATTAGAACTTGTTTAGAACAGCTGAAAGAGATTCTCCAAGTCAGTTCTTAATGTAGAAAAGGTAGCTAAGATTCGGGAAATCCTTAATTCGAGTTAAGATTACATGAAACACTGTATGAATCCTATATTCTTTACTTAAAGGAAACTAGAGTGGTAAATGTGTGTTATACAAGGCAGAATACCATTGAAATAGAGAAAAAAACACATTCGGCAGCTTTGGAAAGCCTTACACTTCACTGAAATGTAGTACTACACTCTATAACACAGTTGAGAGACAATGGTCTCAAGCTGCCTCAGTTCATAACATTGTGTAGGAAGTTGTTTGATAAAGTGGGCAAAGCTTATACTTGGACCAGAAGGCAGAATATAGGAAACTACATGAAAACATGAATAATTCAGTGAAAATAACTGTAAACAGATGAGAACTTGTTTAGAACAGCTGAAAGAGATTCTCCAAGTCAGTGCTTAGTGTAGAAAAGGTAGCTAAATCCGGAAAATCCTTAATTCCAGTTAAGATCACATGAAACACTGTATGAATCCTATATTCTTTACTTAAAGGAGACTAGAGTGGTAAATGTGTGTTATACAAGGCAGAATACCATTGAAATAGAGAAAGAAACACGTTCGGTAGCTTTGGAAAGCCTTACACTTCACTGAAATGTAGTACTACACTTTATATAACACAGTTGAGAGACAATGTTCCCTAGCTCGCTCAGTTCATAACAGTGTGTAGGAAGTTGTTTGATAAAGTGGGCAAAGCTTATACTTGGGCCAGAAGGCAGAATATAGGAAACTACATGAAAACATGAATAATTCAGTGAAAATGACTGTAAACAGATGAGTACTTGTTTAGAACAGCTGAAAGATAATCTCCAAGTCAGTTCTTACTGTAGAAAAGGTAGCTAAGAGAAGGAAAATCCTTAATTCCAGTTAAGATCACATGAAACACTGTATGAATCCTATATTCTTTACTTAAAGGAGACTAGAGTGGTAAATGTGTGTTATACAAGGCAGAATACCATTGAAATAGAGAAAGAAACACGTTCGGCAGCTTTGGAAAGCCTTACACTTCACTGAAATGTAGTACTACACTCTATAACACAGTTGAGAGACAATGTTCAATAGCTGCCTCAGTTCATAACAGTGTGTAGGAAGGTGTTTGATAAAGAGGGCAAAGCTTATACTTGGGCCAGAAGGCAGAATATAGGAAACTACATGAAAACATGAATAATTCAGTGAAAATGACTGTAAACAGATGAGAACTGGTTTAGAACAGCTGAAAGAGAATCTCCAAGTCAGTTCTTAGTGTAGAAAAGGTAGGTAAGATAAGGGAAATAATTCCAGTTAAGATCACATGAAACACTGTATGAATCCTATATTCTTTACTTAAAGGAGACTAGAGTGGTAAATGTGTGTTATACAAGGCAGAATACCATTGAAATAGAGAAAGAAACACGTTCGGCAGCTTTGGAAAGCCTTACACTTCACTGAAATGTAGTACTACACACTATAACACAATTGAGAGACAATGTTCCTGAGCTGCCTCAGTTCATAACAGTGTGTAGGAAGTTGTTTGATAAAGTGGGCAAAGCTTATACTTGGGCCAGAAGGCAGAATATAGGAAACTACATGAAAACATGAATAATTCAGTGAAAATGACTGTAAACAGATGAGAACTTGTTTTAGAACAGCTGAAAGAGATCCTCCAAGTCAGTTCTTAGTGTAGAAAAGGTAGCTAAATCCGGAAAATCCTTAATTCCAGTTAAGATCACATGAAACACTGTATGAATCCTATATTCTTTACTTAAAGGAGACTACAGTGGTAAATGTGTGTTATACAAGGCAGAATACCATTAAAATAGAGAAAGAAACACGTTCGGCAGCTTTGGAAAGCCTTACACTTCACTGAAATGTAGTACTACACTCTATAACACAGTTGAGAGACAATGTTCAATAGCTGCCTTAGTACTTAACAGTGTGTAGGAAGTTGTTTGATAAAGTGGGCAAAGCTGATACTTGGACGAGAAGGCAGAATATAGGAAACTACATGAAAACATGATTAATTCAGTGAAAATGACTGTAAACAGATGGGAACTTGTTTAGAACAGCTGAAAGAGAATCTCCAAGTCAGTTCTTAGTGTAGAAAAGGTAGCTAAGATCTGGGAAATTCTTAATTCGAGTTAAGATTACATGAAACACTGTATGAATCCTATATTCTTTACTTAAAGGAGACTAGAGTGGTAAATGTGTGTTATACAAGGCAGAATACCATTGAAATAGAGAAAGAAACACGTTCGGCAGCTTTGGAAAGCCTTACACTTCACTGAAATGTAGTACTACACTCTATAACACAGTTGAGAGACAATGTTCAATAGCTGCCTCAGTACTTAACAGTGTGTAGGAAGTTGTTTGATAAAGTGGGCAAAGCTTATACTTGGACCAGAAGGCAGAATATAGGAAACTACATGAAAACATGATTAATTCAGTGAAAATGACTGTAAACAGATGAGAACTTGTTTAGAACAGCTGAAAGAGAATCTCCAAGTCAGTTCTTAGTGTAGAAAAGGTAGGTAAGATAAGGGAAATACTTAATTCCAGTTAAGATCACATGAAACACTGTATGAATCCTATATTCTTTACTTAAAGGAGACTAGAGTGGTAAATGTGTGTTATACAAGGCAGAATTCCATTGAAATAGAGAAAGAAACACGTTCGGTAGCTTTGGAAAGCCTTACACTTCACTGAAATGTAGTACTACACTTTATATAACACAGTTGAGAGACAATGTTCCCTAGCTCGCTCAGTTCATAACAGTGTGTAGGAAGTTGTTTGATAAAGTGGGCAAAGCTTATACTTGGGCCAGAAGGCAGAATATAGGAAACTACATGAAAACATGAATAATTCAGTGAAAATGACTGTAAACAGATGAGTACTTGTTTTAGAACAGCTGAAAGAGATCCTCCAAGTCAGTTCTTAGTGTAGAAAAGGTAGCTAAATCCGGAAAATCCTTAATTCCAGTTAAGATCACATGAAACACTGTATGAATCCTATATTCTTTACTTAAAGGAGACTACAGTGGTAAATGTGTGTTATACAAGGCAGAATACCATTAAAATAGAGAAAGAAACACGTTCGGCAGCTTTGGAAAGCCTTACACTTCACTGAAATGTAGTACTACACTCTATAACACAGTTGAGAGACAATGTTCAATAGCTGCCTTAGTACTTAACAGTGTGTAGGAAGTTGTTTGATAAAGTGGGCAAAGCTGATACTTGGACGAGAAGGCAGAATATAGGAAACTACATGAAAACATGATTAATTCAGTGAAAATGACTGTAAACAGATGGGAACTTGTTTAGAACAGCTGAAAGAGAATCTCCAAGTCAGTTCTTAGTGTAGAAAAGGTAGCTAAGATCTGGGAAATTCTTAATTCGAGTTAAGATTACATGAAACACTGTATGAATCCTATATTCTTTACTTAAAGGAGACTAGAGTGGTAAATGTGTGTTATACAAGGCAGAATACCATTGAAATAGAGAAAGAAACACGTTCGGCAGCTTTGGAAAGCCTTACACTTCACTGAAATGTAGTACTACACTCTATAACACAGTTGAGAGACAATGTTCAATAGCTGCCTCAGTACTTAACAGTGTGTAGGAAGTTGTTTGATAAAGTGGGCAAAGCTTATACTTGGACCAGAAGGCAGAATATAGGAAACTACATGAAAACATGATTAATTCAGTGAAAATGACTGTAAACAGATGAGAACTTGTTTAGAACAGCTGAAAGAGAATCTCCAAGTCAGTTCTTAGTGTAGAAAAGGTAGGTAAGATAAGGGAAATACTTAATTCCAGTTAAGATCACATGAAACACTGTATGAATCCTATATTCTTTACTTAAAGGAGACTAGAGTGGTAAATGTGTGTTATACAAGGCAGAATTCCATTGAAATAGAGAAAGAAACACGTTCGGTAGCTTTGGAAAGCCTTACACTTCACTGAAATGTAGTACTACACTTTATATAACACAGTTGAGAGACAATGTTCCCTAGCTCGCTCAGTTCATAACAGTGTGTAGGAAGTTGTTTGATAAAGTGGGCAAAGCTTATACTTGGGCCAGAAGGCAGAATATAGGAAACTACATGAAAACATGAATAATTCAGTGAAAATGACTGTAAACAGATGAGTACTTGTTTAGAACAGCTGAAAGAGAATCTCCAAGTCAGTTCTTACTGTAGAAAAGGTAGCTAAGAGAAGGAAAATCCTTAATTCCAGTTAAGATCACATGAAACACTGTATGAATCCTATATTGTTTACTTAAAGGAGACTAGAGTGGTAAATGTGTGTTATACAAGGCAGAATACCATTGAAATAGAGAAAGAAACACGTTCGGCAGCTTTGGAAAGCCTTACACTTCACTGAAATGTAGTACTACACTCTATAACACAGTTGAGAGACAATGTTCCCGAGCTGCCTCAGTTCATAACAGTGTGTAGGAAGTTGTTTGATAAAGTGGGCAAAGCTTATACTTGGGCCAGAAGGCAGAATATAGGAAACTACATGAAAACATGAATAATTCAGTGAAAATGACTGTAAACAGATGTGAACTTGTTTAGAACAGCTGAAAGAGATTCTCCTAGTCAGTTCTTAGTGTAGAAAAGGTAGCTAAGATCTGGGAAATCCTTAATTCGAGTTAAGATTACATGAAACACTGTATGAATCCTATATTCTTTACTTAAAGGAGACTAGAGTGGTAAATGTGTGTTATACAAGGCAGAATACCATTGAAATAGAGAAAGAAACAAGTTCGGCAGCTTTGGAAAGCCTTACACTTCACTGAAATGTAGTACTACACTCTATAACACAGTTGAGAGACCATGTTCAATAGCTGCCTCAGTACTTAACAGTGTGTAGGAAGTTGTTTGATAAAGTGGGCAAAGCTTATACTTGGACCAGAAGGCAGAATATAGGAAACTACATGAAAACATGATTAATTCAGTGAAAATGACTGTAAACAGATGTGAACTTGTTTAGAACACCTGAAAGAGATTCTCCAAGTCAGTTCTTAGTGTAGAAAAGGTAGCTAAGATCTGGGAAATCCTTAATTCGAGTTAAGATTACATGAAACACTGTATGAATCCTATATTCTTTACTTAAAGGAGACTAGAGTGGTAAATGTGTGTTATACAAGGCAGAATAGCATTGAAATAGAGAAAGAAACACGTTCGGCAGCTTTGGAAAGCCTTACACTTCACTGAAATGTAGTACTACACTCTATAACACAGTTGAGAGACAATGTTCAATAGCTGCCTCAGTACTTAACAGTGTGTAGGAAGTTGTTTGATAAAGTGGGCAAAGCTTATACTTGGGCCAGAAGGCAGAATATAGGAAACTACATGAAAACATGAATAATTCAGTGAAAATGACTGTAAACAGATGAGAACTTGTTTAGAACAGCTGAAAGATAATCTCCAAGTCAGTTCTTAGTGTAGAAAAGGTAGGTAAGATAAGGGAAATACTTAATTCCAGTTAAGATCACATGAAACACTGTATGAATCCTATATTCTTTACTTAAAGGAGACTAGAGTGGTAAATGTGTGTTATACAAGGCAGAATTCCATTGAAATAGAGAAAGAAACACGTTCGGTAGCTTTGGAAAGCCTTACACTTCACTGAAATGTAGTACTACACTTTATATAACACAGTTGAGAGACAATGTTCCCTAGCTCGCTCAGTTCATAACAGTGTGTAGGAAGTTGTTTGATAAAGTGGGCAAAGCTTATACTTGGGCCAGAAGGCAGAATATAGGAAACTACATGAAAACATGAATAATTCAGTGAAAATGACTGTAAACAGATGAGTACTTGTTTAGAACAGCTGAAAGAGAATCTCCAAGTCAGTTCTTACTGTAGAAAAGGTAGCTAAGAGAAGGAAAATCCTTAATTCCAGTTAAGATCACATGAAACACTGTATGAATCCTATATTGTTTACTTAAAGGAGACTAGAGTGGTAAATGTGTGTTATACAAGGCAGAATACCATTGAAATAGAGAAAGAAACACGTTCGGCAGCTTTGGAAAGCCTTACACTTCACTGAAATGTAGTACTACACTCTATAACACAGTTGAGAGACAATGTTCCCGAGCTGCCTCAGTTCATAACAGTGTGTAGGAAGTTGTTTGATAAAGTGGGCAAAGCTTATACTTGGGCCAGAAGGCAGAATATAGGAAACTACATGAAAACATGAATAATTCAGTGAAAATGACTGTAAACAGATGTGAACTTGTTTAGAACAGCTGAAAGAGATTCTCCAAGTCAGTTCTTAGTGTAGAAAAGGTAGCTAAGATCTGGGAAATCCTTAATTCGAGTTAAGATTACATGAAACACTGTATGAATCCTATATTCTTTACTTAAAGGAGACTAGAGTGGTAAATGTGTGTTATACAAGGCAGAATACCATTGAAATAGAGAAAGAAACAAGTTCGGCAGCTTTGGAAAGCCTTACACTTCACTGAAATGTAGTACTACACTCTATAACACAGTTGAGAGACCATGTTCAATAGCTGCCTCAGTACTTAACAGTGTGTAGGAAGTTGTTTGATAAAGTGGGCAAAGCTTATACTTGGACCAGAAGGCAGAATATAGGAAACTACATGAAAACATGATTAATTCAGTGAAAATGACTGTAAACAGATGTGAACTTGTTTAGAACACCTGAAAGAGATTCTCCAAGTCAGTTCTTAGTGTAGAAAAGGTAGCTAAGATCTGGGAAATCCTTAATTCGAGTTAAGATTACATGAAACACTGTATGAATCCTATATTCTTTACTTAAAGGAGACTAGAGTGGTAAATGTGTGTTATACAAGGCAGAATAGCATTGAAATAGAGAAAGAAACACGTTCGGCAGCTTTGGAAAGCCTTACACTTCACTGAAATGTAGTACTACACTCTATAACACAGTTGAGAGACAATGTTCAATAGCTGCCTCAGTACTTAACAGTGTGTAGGAAGTTGTTTGATAAAGTGGGCAAAGCTTATACTTGGGCCAGAAGGCAGAATATAGGAAACTACATGAAAACATGAATAATTCAGTGAAAATGACTGTAAACAGATGAGAACTTGTTTAGAACAGCTGAAAGAGAATCTCCAAGTCAGTTCTTAGTGTAGAAAAGGTAGGTAAGATAAGGGAAATACTTAATTCCAGTTAAGATCACATGAAACACTGTATGAATCCTATATTCTTTACTTAAAGGAGACTAGAGTGGTAAATGTGTGTTATACAAGGCAGAATTCCATTGAAATAGAGAAAGAAACACGTTCGGTAGCTTTGGAAAGCCTTACACTTCACTGAAATGTAGTACTACACTTTATATAACACAGTTGAGAGACAATGTTCCCTAGCTCGCTCAGTTCATAACAGTGTGTAGGAAGTTGTTTGATAAAGTGGGCAAAGCTTATACTTGGGCCAGAAGGCAGAATATAGGAAACTACATGAAAACATGAATAATTCAGTGAAAATGACTGTAAACAGATGAGTACTTGTTTAGAACAGCTGAAAGAGAATCTCCAAGTCAGTTCTTACTGTAGAAAAGGTAGCTAAGAGAAGGAAAATCCTTAATTCCAGTTAAGATCACATGAAACACTGTATGAATCCTATATTGTTTACTTAAAGGAGACTAGAGTGGTAAATGTGTGTTATACAAGGCAGAATACCATTGAAATAGAGAAAGAAACACGTTCGGCAGCTTTGGAAAGCCTTACACTTCACTGAAATGTAGTACTACACTCTATAACACAGTTGAGAGACAATGTTCCCGAGCTGCCTCAGTTCATAACAGTGTGTAGGAAGTTGTTTGATAAAGTGGGCAAAGCTTATACTTGGGCCAGAAGGCAGAATATAGGAAACTACATGAAAACATGAATAATTCAGTGAAAATGACTGTAAACAGATGTGAACTTGTTTAGAACAGCTGAAAGAGATTCTCCAAGTCAGTTCTTAGTGTAGAAAAGGTAGCTAAGATCTGGGAAATCCTTAATTCGAGTTAAGATTACATGAAACACTGTATGAATCCTATATTCTTTACTTAAAGGAGACTAGAGTGGTAAATGTGTGTTATACAAGGCAGAATACCATTGAAATAGAGAAAGAAACAAGTTCGGCAGCTTTGGAAAGCCTTACACTTCACTGAAATGTAGTACTACACTCTATAACACAGTTGAGAGACCATGTTCAATAGCTGCCTCAGTACTTAACAGTGTGTAGGAAGTTGTTTGATAAAGTGGGCAAAGCTTATACTTGGACCAGAAGGCAGAATATAGGAAACTACATGAAAACATGATTAATTCAGTGAAAATGACTGTAAACAGATGTGAACTTGTTTAGAACAGCTGAAAGAGATTTTCCAAGTCAGTTCTTAGTGTAGAAAAAGTAGCTAAGTTCCGGGAAATCCTTAATTCGAGTTAAGATTACATGAAACACTGTATGAATCCTACATTCTTTACTTAAAGGAGACTAGAGTGGTAAATGTGTGTTATACAAGGCAGAATACCATTGAAATAGAGAAAGAAACACGTTCGGCAGCTTTGAAAAGCCTTACACTTCACTGAAATGTAGTACTACACTCTATAACACAGTTGAGAGACAATGTTCCCGAGCTGCCTCAGTTCATAACAGTGTGTAGGAAGGTGTTTGATAAAGGGGGCAAAGCTTATACTTGGGCCAGAAGGCAGAATATAGGAAACTACATGAAAACATGAATAATTCAGTGAAAATGACTGTAAACAGATGAGAACTGGTTTAGAACAGCTGAAAGAGAATCTCCAAGTCAGTTCTTAGTGTAGAAAAGGTAGGTAAGATAAGGGAAATACTTAATTCCAGTTAAGATCACATGAAACACTGTATGAATCCTATATTCTTTACTTAAAGGAGACTAGAGTGGTAAATGTGTGTTATACAAGGCAGAATACCATTGAAATAGAGAAAGAAACACGTTCGGCAGCTTTGGAAAGCCTTACACTTCACTGAAATGTAGTACTACACTCTATAACACAGTTGAGAGACAATGTTCCTGAGCTGCCTCAGTTCATAACAGTGTGTAGGAAGTTGTTTGATAAAGTGGGCAAAACTTATTCTTGGGCCAGAAGGCAGAATATAGGAAACTACATGAAAACATGAATAATTCAGTGAAAATGACTGTAAACAGATGAGAACTTGTTTTAGAACAGCTGAAAGAGATCCTCCAAGTCAGTTCTTAGTGTAGAAAAGGTAGCTAAATCCGGAAAATCCTTAATTCCAGTTAAGATCACATGAAACACTGTATGAATCCTATATTCTTTACTTAAAGGAGACTACAGTGGTAAATGTGTGTTATACAAGGCAGAATACCATTAAAATAGAGAAAGAAATACGTTCGGCAGCTTTGTAAAGCCTTACACTTCACTGAAATGTAGTACTACACTCTATAACACAGTTGAGAGACAATGTTCAATAGCTGCCTCAGTACTTAACAGTGTGTAGGAAGTTGTTTGATAAAGTTGGCAAAGCTTATACTTGGACCAGAAGGCAGAATATAGGAAACTACATGAAAACATGATTAATTCAGTGAAAATGACTGTAAACAGATTAGAACTTGTTTAGAACAGCTGAAAGAGATTCTCCAAGTCAGTTCTTAATGTAGAAAAGGTAGCTAAGATTCGGGAAATCCTTAATTCGAGTTAAGATTACATGAAACACTGTATGAATCCTATATTCTTTACTTAAAGGAAACTAGAGTGGTAAATGTGTGTTATACAAGGCAGAATACCATTGAAATAGAGAAAAAAACACATTCGGCAGCTTTGGAAAGCCTTACACTTCACTGACATGTAGTACTACACTCTATCACACAGTTGAGAGACAATGTTCCCTAGCTCCCTCAATTCATAACAGTGTGTAGGAAGTTGTTTGATAAAGTGGGCAAAGCTTATACTTGGGCCAGAAGGCCGAATATAGGAAACTACATGAAAACATGAATAATTCAGTGAAAATGACTGTAAACAGATGAGAACTTGTTTAGAACAGCTGAAAGAGAATCTCCAAGTCAGTTCTTAGTGTAGAAAAGGTAGCTAAGATAAAGAAAATTCTTAATTCCAGTTAAGATCACATGAAACACTGTATGAATCCTATATTCTTTACTTAAAGGAGACTAGAGTGGTAAATGTGTGTTATACAAGGCAGAATACCATTGAAATAGAGAAAGAAACACGTTCGGCAGCTTTGGAAAGCCTTACACTTCACTGAAATGTAGTACTACACTCAATAACACAGTTGAGAGACAATGTTCAATAGCTGCCTCAGTACTTAACAGTGTGTAGGAAGTTGTTTGATAAAGAGGGCAAAGCTTATACTTGGACCAGAAGGCAGAATATAGGAAACTACATGAAAACATGATTAATTCAGTGAAAATGACTGCAAACAGATGTGAACTTGTTTAGAACAGCTGAAAGAGATTCTCCAAGTCAGTTCTTAGTGTAGAAAAGGTAGCTAAGATCCGGGAAAATCTTAATTCGAGTTAAGATTACATGAAACACTGTATGAATCCTATATTCTTTACTTAAAGGAGACTAGAGTGGTAAATGTGTGTTATACAAGGCAGAATACCATTGAAATAGAGAAAGAAACACGTTCGGCAGCTTTGAAAAACCTTACACTTCACTGAAATGTAGTACTACACTCTATAACACAGTTGAGAGACAATGTTCCCGAGCTGCCTCAGTTCATAACAGTGTGTAGGAAGTTGTTTGATAAAGTGGGCAAAGCTTATACTTGGGCCAGAAGGCAGAATATAGGAAACTACATGAAAACATGAATAATTCAGTGAAAATGACTGTAAACAGATGAGAACTTGTTTAGAACAGCTGAAAGAGAATCTCCAAGTCAGTTCTTAGTGTAGAAAAGGTAGGTAAGATAAGGGAAATACTTAATTCCAGTTAAGATCACATGAAACACTGTATGAATCCTATATTCTTTACTTAAAGGAGACTACAGTGGTAAATGTGTGTTATACAAGGCAGAATACCATTAAAATAGAGAAAGAAACATGTTCGGCAGCTTTGGAAAGCCTTACACTTCACTGAAATGTAGTACTACACTCTATAACACAGTTGAGAGACAATGTTCAATAGCTGCCTCAGTATTTAACAGTGTGTAGGAAGTTGTTTGATAAAGTGGGCAAAGCTGATACTTGCACCAGAAGGCAGAATATAGAAAACTACATGAAAACATGAATAATTCAGTGAAAATGACTGTAAACAGATGAGAACTTGTCTAGAACAGCTGAAAGAGAATCTCCAAGTCAGTTCTTATTGTAGAAAAGGTAGCTAAGATAAGGGAAATCCTTAATTCCAGTTAAGATCACATGAAACACTGTATGAATCCTATATTCTTTACTTAAAGGAGACTAGAGTGGTAAATGTGTGTTATACAAGGCAGAATACCATTGAAATAGAGAAAGATACACGTTCGGTAGCTTTGGAAAGCCTTACACTTCACTGAAATGTAGTACTACACTTTATATAACACAGTTGAGAGACAATGTTCCCTAGCTCGCTCAGTTCATAACAGTGTGTAGGAAGTTGTTTGATAAAGTGGGCAAAGCTTATACTTGGGCCAGAAGGCAGAATATAGGAAACTACATGAAAACATGAATAATTCAGTGAAAATGACTGTAAACAGATCAGTACTTGTTTAGAACAGCTGAAAGAGAATCTCCAAGTCAGTTCTTACTGTAGAAAAGGTAGCAAAGAGAAGGAAAATCCTTAATTCCAGTTAAGATCACATGAAACACTGTATGAATCCTATATTGTTTACTTAAAGGAAACTAGAGTGGTAAATGTGTGTTATACAAGGCAGAATACCATTGAAATAGAGAAAGAAACACGTTCGGCAGCTTTGGAAAGCCTTACACTTCACTGAAATGTAGTACTACACTCTATAACACAGTTGAGAGACAATGTTCCCGAGCTGCCTCAGTTCATAACAGTGTGTAGGAAGTTGTTTGATAAAGTGGGCAAAGCTTATACTTGGGCCAGAAGGCAGAATATAGGAAACTACATGAAAACATGAATAATTCAGTGAAAATGACTGTAAACAGATGTGAACTTGTTTAGAACAGCTGAAAGAGATTCTCCAAGTCAGTTCTTAGTGTAGAAAAGGTAGCTAAGATCTGGGAAATCCTTAATTCGAGTTAAGATTACATGAAACACTGTATGAATCCTATATTCTTTACTTAAAGGAAACTAGAGTGGTAAATGTGTGTTATACAAGGCAGAATACCATTGAAATAGAGAAAAACACACATTCGGCAGCTTTGGAAAGCCTTACACTTCAGTGACATGTAGTACTACACTCTATCACACAGTTGAGAGACAATGTTCCCTAGCTCCCTCAATTCATAACAGTGTGTAGGAAGTTGTTTGATAAAGTGGGCAAAGCTTATACTTGGGCCAGAAGGCCGAATATAGGAAACTACATGACAACATGAATAATTCAGTGAAAATGACTGTAAACAGATGAGAACTTCTTTAGAACAGCTGAAAGAGAATCTCCAAGTCAGTTCTTAGTGTAGAAAAGTTAGCTAAGAAAAGGAAAATCCTTAATTCCAGTTAAGATCACATGAAACACTGTATGAATCCTATATTCTTTACTTAAAGGAGACTAGAGTGGTAAATATGTGTTATACAAGGCAGAATACCATTGAAATAGAGAAAGAAACAAGTTCGGCAGCTTTGGAAAGCCTTACACTTCACTGAAATGTAGTACTACACTCTATAACACAGTTGAGAGACCATGTTCAATAGCTGCCTCAGTACTTAACAGTGTGTAGGAAGTTGTTTGATAAAGTGGGCAAAGCTTATACTTGGACCAGAAGGCAGAATATAGGAAACTACATGAAAACATGATTAATTCAGTGAAAATGACTGTAAACAGATTAGAACTTGTTTAGAACAGCTGAAAGAGATTCTCCAAGTCAGTTCTTAATGTAGAAAAGGTAGCTAAGATTCGGGAAATCCTTAATTCGAGTTAAGATTACATGAAACACTGTATGAATCCTATATTCTTTACTTAAAGGAAACTAGAGTGGTAAATGTGTGTTATACAAGGCAGAATACCATTGAAATAGAGAAAAAAACACATTCGGCAGCTTTGGAAAGCCTTACACTTCACTGAAATGTAGTACTACACTCTATAACACAGTTGAGAGACAATGGTCTCAAGCTGCCTCAGTTCATAACATTGTGTAGGAAGTTGTTTGATAAAGTGGGCAAAGCTTATACTTGGACCAGAAGGCAGAATATAGGAAACTACATGAAAACATGAATAATTCAGTGAAAATAACTGTAAACAGATGAGAACTTGTTTAGAACAGCTGAAAGAGATTCTCCAAGTCAGTGCTTAGTGTAGAAAAGGTAGCTAAATCCGGAAAATCCTTAATTCCAGTTAAGATCACATGAAACACTGTATGAATCCTATATTCTTTACTTAAAGGAGACTAGAGTGGTAAATGTGTGTTATGCAAGGCAGAATACCATTGAAATAGAGAAAGAAACACGTTCGGTAGCTTTGGAAAGCCTTACACTTCACTGAAATGTAGTACTACACTTTATATAACACAGTTGAGAGACAATGTTCCCTAGTTCGCTCAGTTCATAACAGTGTGTAGGAAGTTGTTTGATAAAGTGGGCAAAGCTTATACTTGGGCCAGAAGGCAGAATATAGGAAACTACATGAAAACATGAATAATTCAGTGAAAATGACTGTAAACAGATGAGTACTTGTTTAGAACAGCTGAAAGATAATCTCCAAGTCAGTTCTTACTGTAGAAAAGGTAGCTAAGAGAAGGAAAATCCTTAATTCCAGTTAAGATCACATGAAACACTGTATGAATCCTATATTCTTTACTTAAAGGAGACTAGAGTGGTAAATGTGTGTTATACAAGGCAGAATACCATTGAAATAGAGAAAGAAACACGTTCGGCAGCTTTGGAAAGCCTTACACTTCACTGAAATGTAGTACTACACTCTATAACACAGTTGAGAGACAATGTTCAATAGCTGCCTCAGTTCATAACAGTGTGTAGGAAGGTGTTTGATAAAGAGGGCAAAGCTTATACTTGGGCCAGAAGGCAGAATATAGGAAACTACATGAAAACATGAATAATTCAGTGAAAATGACTGTAAACAGATGAGAACTGGTTTAGAACAGCTGAAAGAGAATCTCCAAGTCAGTTCTTAGTGTAGAAAAGGTAGGTAAGATAAGGGAAATAATTGCAGTTAAGATCACATGAAACACTGTATGAATCCTATATTCTTTACTTAAAGGAGACTAGAGTGGTAAATGTGTGTTATACAAGGCAGAATACCATTGAAATAGAGAAAGAAACACGTTCGGCAGCTTTGGAAAGCCTTACACTTCACTGAAATGTAGTACTACACTCTATAACACAGTTGAGAGACAATGTTCCTGAGCTGCCTCAGTTCACAACAGTGTGTAGGAAGTTGTTTGTTAAAGTGGTCAAAGCTTATACTTGGGCCAGAAGGCAGAATATAGGAAACTACATGAAAACATGAATAATTCAGTGAAAATGACTGTAAACAGATGAGAACTTGTTTTAGAACAGCTGAAAGAGATCCTCCAAGTCAGTTCTTAGTGTAGAAAAGGTAGCTAAATCCGGAAAATCCTTAATTCCAGTTAAGATCACATGAAACACTGTGTGAATCCTATATTCTTTACTTAAAGGAGACTACAGTGGTAAATGTGTGTTATACAAGGCAGAATACCATTAAAATAGAGAAAGAAACACGTTCGGCAGCTTTGGAAAGCCTTACACTTCACTGAAATGTAGTACTACACTCTATAACACAGTTGAGAGACAATGTTCAATAGCTGCCTTAGTACTTAACAGTGTGTAGGAAGTTGTTTGATAAAGTGGGCAAAGCTGATACTTGGACGAGAAGGCAGAATATAGGAAACTACATGAAAACATGATTAATTCAGTGAAAATGACTGTAAACAGATGGGAACTTGTTTAGAACAGCTGAAAGAGAATCTCCAAGTCAGTTCTTAGTGTAGAAAAGGTAGCTAAGATCTGGGAAATTCTTAATTCGAGTTAAGATTACATGAAACACTGTATGAATCCTATATTCTTTACTTAAAGGAGACTAGAGTGGTAAATGTGTGTTATACAAGGCAGAATACCATTGAAATAGAGAAAGAAACACGTTCGGCAGCTTTGGAAAGCCTTACACTTCACTGAAATGTAGTACTACACTCTATAACACAGTTGAGAGACAATGTTCAATAGCTGCCTCAGTACTTAACAGTGTGTAGGAAGTTGTTTGATAAAGTGGGCAAAGCTTATACTTGGGCCAGAAGGCAGAATATAGGAAACTACATGAAAACATGAATAATTCAGTGAAAATGACTGTAAACAGATGAGAACTTCTTTAGAACAGCTGAAAGAGAATCTCCAAATCAGTTCTTAGTGTAGAAAAGGTAGGTAAGATAAGGGAAATACTTAATTCCAGTTAAGATCACATGAAACACTGTATGAATCCTATATTCTTTACTTAAAGGAGACTAGAGTGGTAAATGTGTGTTATACAAGGCAGAATTCCATTGAAATAGAGAAAGAAACACGTTCGGTAGCTTTGGAAAGCCTTACACTTCACTGAAATGTAGTACTACACTTTATATAACACAGTTGAGAGACAATGTTCCCTAGCTCCCTCAGTTCATAACAGTGTGTAGGAAGTTGTTTGATAAAGTGGGCAAAGCTTATACTTGGGCCAGAAGGCAGAATATAGGAAACTACATGAAAACATGAATAATTCAGTGAAAATGACTGTAAACAGATGAGTACTTGTTTAGAACAGCTGAAAGAGAATCTCCAAGTCAGTTCTTACTGTAGAAAAGGTAGCTAAGAGAAGGAAAATCCTTAATTCCAGTTAAGATCACATGAAACACTGTATGAATCCTATATTGTTTACTTAAAGGAGACTAGAGTGGTAAATGTGTGTTATACAAGGCAGAATACCATTGAAATAGAGAAAGAAACACGTTCGGCAGCTTTGGAAAGCCTTACACTTCACTGAAATGTAGTACTACACTCTATAACACAGTTGAGAGACAATGTTCCCGAGCTGCCTCAGTTCATAACAGTGTGTAGGAAGTTGTTTGATAAAGTGGGCAAAGCTTATACTTGGGCCAGAAGGCAGAATATAGGAAACTACATGAAAACATGAATAATTCAGTGAAAATGACTGTAAACAGATGTGAACTTGTTTAGAACAGCTGAAAGAGATTCTCCAAGTCAGTTCTTAGTGTAGAAAAGGTAGCTAAGATCTGGGAAATCCTTAATTCGAGTTAAGATTACATGAAACACTGTATGAATCCTATATTCTTTACTTAAAGGAGACTAGAGTGGTAAATGTGTGTTATACAAGGCAGAATACCATTGAAATAGAGAAAGAAACAAGTTCGGCAGCTTTGGAAAGCCTTACACTTCACTGAAATGTAGTACTACACTCTATAACACAGTTGAGAGACCATGTTCAATAGCGGCCTCAGTACTTAACAGTGTGTAGGAAGTTGTTTGATAAAGTGGGCAAAGCTTATACTTGGACCAGAAGGCAGAATATAGGAAACTACATGAAAACATGATTAATTCAGTGAAAATGACTGTAAACAGATTAGAACTTGTTTAGAACAGCTGAAAGAGATTCTCCAAGTCAGTTCTTAATGTAGAAAAGGTAGCTAAGATTCGGGAAATCCTTAATTCGAGTTAAGATTACATGAAACACTGTATGAATCCTATATTCTTTACTTAAAGGAAACTAGAGTGGTAAATGTGTGTTATACAAGGCAGAATACCATTGAAATAGAGAAAAAAACACATTCGGCAGCTTTGGAAAGCCTTACACTTCACTGACATGTAGTACTACACTCTATCACACAGTTGAGAGACAATGTTCCCGAGCTGCCTCAGTTCATAACAGTGTGTAGGAAGTTGTTTGATAAAGTGGGCAAAGCTTATACTTGGGCCAGAAGGCAGAATATAGGAAACTACATGAAAACATGAATAATTCAGTGAAAATGACTGTAAACAGATGAGAACTTGTTTAGAACAGCTGAAAGAGAATCTCCAAGTCAGTTCTTAGTGTAGAAAAGGTAGGTAAGATAAGGGAAATACTTAATTCCAGTTAAGATCACATGAAACACTGTATGAATCCTATATTCTTTACTTAAAGGAGACTACAGTGGTAAATGTGTGTTATACAAGGCAGAATACCATTAAAATAGAGAAAGAAACATGTTCGGCAGCTTTGGAAAGCCTTACACTTCACTGAAATGTAGTACTACACTCTATAACACAGTTGAGAGACAATGTTCAATAGCTGCCTCAGTATTTAACAGTGTGTAGGAAGTTGTTTGATAAAGTGGGCAAAGCTGATACTTGCACCAGAAGGCAGAATATAGAAAACTACATGAAAACATGAATAATTCAGTGAAAATGACTGTAAACAGATGAGAACTTGTCTAGAACAGCTGAAAGAGAATCTCCAAGTCAGTTCTTATTGTAGAAAAGGTAGCTAAGATAAGGGAAATCCTTAATTCCAGTTAAGATCACATGAAACACTGTATGAATCCTATATTCTTTACTTAAAGGAGACTAGAGTGGTAAATGTGTGTTATACAAGGCAGAATACCATTGAAATAGAGAAAGATACACGTTCGGTAGCTTTGGAAAGCCTTACACTTCACTGAAATGTAGTACTACACTTTATATAACACAGTTGAGAGACAATGTTCCCTAGCTCGCTCAGTTCATAACAGTGTGTAGGAAGTTGTTTGATAAAGTGGGCAAAGCTTATACTTGGGCCAGAAGGCAGAATATAGGAAACTACATGAAAACATGAATAATTCAGTGAAAATGACTGTAAACAGATCAGTACTTGTTTAGAACAGCTGAAAGAGAATCTCCAAGTCAGTTCTTACTGTAGAAAAGGTAGCAAAGAGAAGGAAAATCCTTAATTCCAGTTAAGATCACATGAAACACTGTATGAATCCTATATTGTTTACTTAAAGGAAACTAGAGTGGTAAATGTGTGTTATACAAGGCAGAATACCATTGAAATAGAGAAAGAAACACGTTCGGCAGCTTTGGAAAGCCTTACACTTCACTGAAATGTAGTACTACACTCTATAACACAGTTGAGAGACAATGTTCCCGAGCTGCCTCAGTTCATAACAGTGTGTAGGAAGTTGTTTGATAAAGTGGGCAAAGCTTATACTTGGGCCAGAAGGCAGAATATAGGAAACTACATGAAAACATGAATAATTCAGTGAAAATGACTGTAAACAGATGTGAACTTGTTTAGAACAGCTGAAAGAGATTCTCCAAGTCAGTTCTTAGTGTAGAAAAGGTAGCTAAGATCTGGGAAATCCTTAATTCGAGTTAAGATTACATGAAACACTGTATGAATCCTATATTCTTTACTTAAAGGAAACTAGAGTGGTAAATGTGTGTTATACAAGGCAGAATACCATTGAAATAGAGAAAAACACACATTCGGCAGCTTTGGAAAGCCTTACACTTCAGTGACATGTAGTACTACACTCTATCACACAGTTGAGAGACAATGTTCCCTAGCTCCCTCAATTCATAACAGTGTGTAGGAAGTTGTTTGATAAAGTGGGCAAAGCTTATACTTGGGCCAGAAGGCCGAATATAGGAAACTACATGACAACATGAATAATTCAGTGAAAATGACTGTAAACAGATGAGAACTTCTTTAGAACAGCTGAAAGAGAATCTCCAAGTCAGTTCTTAGTGTAGAAAAGTTAGCTAAGAAAAGGAAAATCCTTAATTCCAGTTAAGATCACATGAAACACTGTATGAATCCTATATTCTTTACTTAAAGGAGACTAGAGTGGTAAATATGTGTTATACAAGGCAGAATACCATTGAAATAGAGAAAGAAACAAGTTCGGCAGCTTTGGAAAGCCTTACACTTCACTGAAATGTAGTACTACACTCTATAACACAGTTGAGAGACCATGTTCAATAGCTGCCTCAGTACTTAACAGTGTGTAGGAAGTTGTTTGATAAAGTGGGCAAAGCTTATACTTGGACCAGAAGGCAGAATATAGGAAACTACATGAAAACATGATTAATTCAGTGAAAATGACTGTAAACAGATTAGAACTTGTTTAGAACAGCTGAAAGAGATTCTCCAAGTCAGTTCTTAATGTAGAAAAGGTAGCTAAGATTCGGGAAATCCTTAATTCGAGTTAAGATTACATGAAACACTGTATGAATCCTATATTCTTTACTTAAAGGAAACTAGAGTGGTAAATGTGTGTTATACAAGGCAGAATACCATTGAAATAGAGAAAAAAACACATTCGGCAGCTTTGGAAAGCCTTACACTTCACTGAAATGTAGTACTACACTTTATATAACACAGTTGAGAGACAATGTTCCCTAGCTCGCTCAGTTCATAACAGTGTGTAGGAAGTTGTTTGATAAAGTGGGCAAAGCTTATACTTGGGCCAGAAGGCAGAATATAGGAAACTACATGAAAACATGAATAATTCAGTGAAAATGACTGTAAACAGATCAGTACTTGTTTAGAACAGCTGAAAGAGAATCTCCAAGTCAGTTCTTACTGTAGAAAAGGTAGCAAAGAGAAGGAAAATCCTTAATTCCAGTTAAGATCACATGAAACACTGTATGAATCCTATATTGTTTACTTAAAGGAAACTAGAGTGGTAAATGTGTGTTATACAAGGCAGAATACCATTGAAATAGAGAAAGAAACACGTTCGGCAGCTTTGGAAAGCCTTACACTTCACTGAAATGTAGTACTACACTCTATAACACAGTTGAGAGACAATGTTCCCGAGCTGCCTCAGTTCATAACAGTGTGTAGGAAGTTGTTTGATAAAGTGGGCAAAGCTTATACTTGGGCCAGAAGGCAGAATATAGGAAACTACATGAAAACATGAATAATTCAGTGAAAATGACTGTAAACAGATGTGAACTTGTTTAGAACAGCTGAAAGAGATTCTCCAAGTCAGTTCTTAGTGTAGAAAAGGTAGCTAAGATCTGGGAAATCCTTAATTCGAGTTAAGATTACATGAAACACTGTATGAATCCTATATTCTTTACTTAAAGGAAACTAGAGTGGTAAATGTGTGTTATACAAGGCAGAATACCATTGAAATAGAGAAAAACACACATTCGGCAGCTTTGGAAAGCCTTACACTTCAGTGACATGTAGTACTACACTCTATCACACAGTTGAGAGACAATGTTCCCTAGCTCCCTCAATTCATAACAGTGTGTAGGAAGTTGTTTGATAAAGTGGGCAAAGCTTATACTTGGGCCAGAAGGCCGAATATAGGAAACTACATGACAACATGAATAATTCAGTGAAAATGACTGTAAACAGATGAGAACTTCTTTAGAACAGCTGAAAGAGAATCTCCAAGTCAGTTCTTAGTGTAGAAAAGTTAGCTAAGAAAAGGAAAATCCTTAATTCCAGTTAAGATCACATGAAACACTGTATGAATCCTATATTCTTTACTTAAAGGAGACTAGAGTGGTAAATATGTGTTATACAAGGCAGAATACCATTGAAATAGAGAAAGAAACAAGTTCGGCAGCTTTGGAAAGCCTTACACTTCACTGAAATGTAGTACTACACTCTATAACACAGTTGAGAGACCATGTTCAATAGCTGCCTCAGTACTTAACAGTGTGTAGGAAGTTGTTTGATAAAGTGGGCAAAGCTTATACTTGGACCAGAAGGCAGAATATAGGAAACTACATGAAAACATGATTAATTCAGTGAAAATGACTGTAAACAGATTAGAACTTGTTTAGAACAGCTGAAAGAGATTCTCCAAGTCAGTTCTTAATGTAGAAAAGGTAGCTAAGATTCGGGAAATCCTTAATTCGAGTTAAGATTACATGAAACACTGTATGAATCCTATATTCTTTACTTAAAGGAAACTAGAGTGGTAAATGTGTGTTATACAAGGCAGAATACCATTGAAATAGAGAAAAAAACACATTCGGCAGCTTTGGAAAGCCTTACACTTCACTGAAATGTAGTACTACACTCTATAACACAGTTGAGAGACAATGGTCTCAAGCTGCCTCAGTTCATAACATTGTGTAGGAAGTTGTTTGATAAAGTGGGCAAAGCTTATACTTGGACCAGAAGGCAGAATATAGGAAACTACATGAAAACATGAATAATTCAGTGAAAATAACTGTAAACAGATGAGAACTTGTTTAGAACAGCTGAAAGAGATTCTCCAAGTCAGTGCTTAGTGTAGAAAAGGTAGCTAAATCCGGAAAATCCTTAATTCCAGTTAAGATCACATGAAACACTGTATGAATCCTATATTCTTTACTTAAAGGAGACTAGAGTGGTAAATGTGTGTTATGCAAGGCAGAATACCATTGAAATAGAGAAAGAAACACGTTCGGTAGCTTTGGAAAGCCTTACACTTCACTGAAATGTAGTACTACACTTTATATAACACAGTTGAGAGACAATGTTCCCTAGTTCGCTCAGTTCATAACAGTGTGTAGGAAGTTGTTTGATAAAGTGGGCAAAGCTTATACTTGGGCCAGAAGGCAGAATATAGGAAACTACATGAAAACATGAATAATTCAGTGAAAATGACTGTAAACAGATGAGTACTTGTTTAGAACAGCTGAAAGATAATCTCCAAGTCAGTTCTTACTGTAGAAAAGGTAGCTAAGAGAAGGAAAATCCTTAATTCCAGTTAAGATCACATGAAACACTGTATGAATCCTATATTCTTTACTTAAAGGAGACTAGAGTGGTAAATGTGTGTTATACAAGGCAGAATACCATTGAAATAGAGAAAGAAACACGTTCGGCAGCTTTGGAAAGCCTTACACTTCACTGAAATGTAGTACTACACTCTATAACACAGTTGAGAGACAATGTTCAATAGCTGCCTCAGTTCATAACAGTGTGTAGGAAGGTGTTTGATAAAGAGGGCAAAGCTTATACTTGGGCCAGAAGGCAGAATATAGGAAACTACATGAAAACATGAATAATTCAGTGAAAATGACTGTAAACAGATGAGAACTGGTTTAGAACAGCTGAAAGAGAATCTCCAAGTCAGTTCTTAGTGTAGAAAAGGTAGGTAAGATAAGGGAAATAATTGCAGTTAAGATCACATGAAACACTGTATGAATCCTATATTCTTTACTTAAAGGAGACTAGAGTGGTAAATGTGTGTTATACAAGGCAGAATACCATTGAAATAGAGAAAGAAACACGTTCGGCAGCTTTGGAAAGCCTTACACTTCACTGAAATGTAGTACTACACTCTATAACACAGTTGAGAGACAATGTTCCTGAGCTGCCTCAGTTCACAACAGTGTGTAGGAAGTTGTTTGTTAAAGTGGGCAAAGCTTATACTTGGGCCAGAAGGCAGAATATAGGAAACTACATGAAAACATGAATAATTCAGTGAAAATGACTGTAAACAGATGAGAACTTGTTTTAGAACAGCTGAAAGAGATCCTCCAAGTCAGTTCTTAGTGTAGAAAAGGTAGCTAAATCCGGAAAATCCTTAATTCCAGTTAAGATCACATGAAACACTGTATGAATCCTATATTCTTTACTTAAAGGAGACTACAGTGGTAAATGTGTGTTATACAAGGCAGAATACCATTAAAATAGAGAAAGAAACACGTTCGGCAGCTTTGGAAAGCCTTACACTTCACTGAAATGTAGTACTACACTCTATAACACAATTGAGAGACAATGTTCAATAGCTGCCTTAGTACTTAACAGTGTGTAGGAAGTTGTTTGATAAAGTGGGCAAAGCTGATACTTGGACGAGAAGGCAGAATATAGGAAACTACATGAAAACATGATTAATTCAGTGAAAATGACTGTAAACAGATGGGAACTTGTTTAGAACAGCTGAAAGAGAATCTCCAAGTCAGTTCTTAGTGTAGAAAAGGTAGCTAAGATCTGGGAAATTCTTAATTCGAGTTAAGATTACATGAAACACTGTATGAATCCTATATTCTTTACTTAAAGGAGACTAGAGTGGTAAATGTGTGTTATACAAGGCAGAATACCATTGAAATAGAGAAAGAAACACGTTCGGCAGCTTTGGAAAGCCTTACACTTCACTGAAATGTAGTACTACACTCTATAACACAGTTGAGAGACAATGTTCCTGAGCTGCCTCAGTTCACAACAGTGTGTAGGAAGTTGTTTGTTAAAGTGGGCAAAGCTTATACTTGGGCCAGAAGGCAGAATATAGGAAACTACATGAAAACATGAATAATTCAGTGAAAATGACTGTAAACAGATGAGAACTTGTTTTAGAACAGCTGAAAGAGATCCTCCAAGTCAGTTCTTAGTGTAGAAAAGGTAGCTAAATCCGGAAAATCCTTAATTCCAGTTAAGATCACATGAAACACTGTATGAATCCTATATTCTTTACTTAAAGGAGACTACAGTGGTAAATGTGTGTTATACAAGGCAGAATACCATTAAAATAGAGAAAGAAACACGTTCGGCAGCTTTGGAAAGCCTTACACTTCACTGAAATGTAGTACTACACTCTATAACACAGTTGAGAGACCATGTTCAATAGCTGCCTCAGTACTTAACAGTGTGTAGGAAGTTGTTTGATAAAGTGGGCAAAGCTTATACTTGGACCAGAAGGCAGAATATAGGAAACTACATGAAAACATGATTAATTCAGTGAAAATGACTGTAAACAGATTAGAACTTGTTTAGAACAGCTGAAAGAGATTCTCCAAGTCAGTTCTTAATGTAGAAAAGGTAGCTAAGATTCGGGAAATCCTTAATTCGAGTTAAGATTACATGAAACACTGTATGAATCCTATATTCTTTACTTAAAGGAAACTAGAGTGGTAAATGTGTGTTATACAAGGCAGAATACCATTGAAATAGAGAAAAAAACACATTCGGCAGCTTTGGAAAGCCTTACACTTCACTGACATGTAGTACTACACTCTATCACACAGTTGAGAGACAATGTTCCCTAGCTCCCTCAATTCATAACAGTGTGTAGGAAGTTGTTTGATAAAGTGGGCAAAGCTTATACTTGGGCCAGAAGGCCGAATATAGGAAACTACATGAAAACATGAATAATTCAGTGAAAATGACTGTAAACAGATGAGAACTTGTTTAGAACAGCTGAAAGAGAATCTCCAAGTCAGTTCTTAGTGTAGAAAAGGTAGGTAAGATAGGGGAAATACTTAATTCCAGTTAAGATCACATGAAACACTGTATGAATCCTATATTCTTTACTTAAAGGAGACTAGAGTGGTAAATGTGTGTTATACAAGGCAGAATACCATTGAAATAGAGAAAGAAACACGTTCGGCAGCTTTGGAAAGCCTTACACTTCACTGAAATGTAGTACTACACTCTATAACACAGTTGAGAGACAATGTTCCCGAGCTCCCTCAGTAATTAACAGTGTGTAGGAGGTTGTTTGATAAAGTTGGCAAAGCTTATACTTGGACCAGAAGGCAGAATATAGGAAACTACATGAAAACATGAATAATTCAGTGAAAATGACTGTAAACAGATGAGAACTTGTTTAGAACAGCTGAAAGAGAATCTCCAAGTCAGTTCTTAGTGTAGAAAAGGTAGCTAAGATAAGGAAAATCCTTAATTCCAGTTAAGATCACATGAAACACTGTATGAATCCTATATTCTTTACTTAAAGGAGACTACAGTGGTAAATGTGTGTTATACAAGGCAGAATACCATTAAAATAGAGAAAGAAACATGTTCGGCAGCTTTGGAAAGCCTTACACTTCACTGAAATGTAGTACTACACTCTATAACACAGTTGAGAGACAATGTTCAATAGCTGCCTCAGTATTTAACAGTGTGTAGGAAGTTGTTTGATAAAGTGGGCAAAGCTGATACTTGCACCAGAAGGCAGAATATAGGAAACTAAATGAAAACATGAATAATTCAGTGAAAATGACTGTAAACAGATGAGAACTTGTCTAGAACAGCTGAAAGAGAATCTCCAAGTCAGTTCTTATTGTAGAAAAGGTAGCTAAGATAAGGGAAATCCTTAATTCCAGTTAAGATCACATGAAACCTGTATGAATCCTATATTCTTTACTTAAAGGAGACTAGAGTGGTAAATGTGTGTTATACAGGCAGAATACCATTGAAATAGAGAAAGAAACACGTTCGGTAGCTTTGGAAAGCCTTACACTTCACTGAAATGTAGTACTACACTTTATATAACACAGTTGAGAGACAATGTTCCCTAGCTCGCTCAGTTCATAACAGTGTGTAGGAAGTTGTTTGATAAAGTGGGCAAAGCTTATACTTGGGCCAGAAGGCAGAATATAGGAAACTACATGAAAACATGAATAATTCAGTGAAAATGACTGTAAACAGATGAGTACTTGTTTAGAACAGCTGAAAGAGAATCTCCAAGTCAGTTCTTACTGTAGAAAAGGTAGCTAAGAGAAGGAAAATCCTTAATTCCAGTTAAGATCACATGAAACACTGTATGAATCCTATATTGTTTAATTAAAGGAGACTAGAGTGGTAAATGTGTGTTATACAAGGCAGAATACCATTGAAATAGAGAAAGAAACACGTTCGGCAGCTTTGGAAAGCCTTACACTTCACTGAAATGTAGTACTACACTCTATAACACAGTTGAGAGACAATGTTCCCGAGCTGCCTCGGTTCATAACAGTGTGTAGGAAGTTGTTTGATAAAGTGGGCAAAGCTTATACTTGGGCCAGAAGGCAGAATATAGGAAACTACATGAAAACATGATTAATTCAGTGAAAATGACTGTAAACAGATTAGAACTTGTTTAGAACAGCTGAAAGAGATTCTCCAAGTCAGTTCTTAATGTAGAAAAGGTAGCTAAGATTCGGGAAATCCTTAATTCGAGTTAAGATTACATGAAACACTGTATGAATCCTATATTCTTTACTTAAAGGAAACTAGAGTGGTAAATGTGTGTTATACAAGGCAGAATACCATTGAAATAGAGAAAAAAACACATTCGGCAGCTTTGGAAAGCCTTACACTTCACTGACATGTAGTACTACACTCTATCACACAGTTGAGAGACAATGTTCCCTAGCTCCCTCAATTCATAACAGTGTGTAGGAAGTTGTTTGATAAAGTGGGCAAAGCTTATACTTGGGCCAGAAGGCAGAATATAGGAAACTACATGAAAACATGAATAATTCAGTGAAAATGACTGTAAACAGATGAGAACTTGTTTAGAACAGCTGAAAGAGAATCTCCAAGTCAGTTCTTAGTGTAGAAAAGTTAGCTAAGATAAGGAAAATCCTTAATTCCAGTTAAGATCACATGAAACACTGTATGAATCCTATATTCTTTACTTAAAGGAGACTAGAGTGGTAAATGTGTGTTATACAAGGCAGAATACCATTGAAATAGAGAAAGAAACACGTTCGGCAGCTTTGGAAAGCCTTACACTTCACTGAAATGTAGTACTACACTCTATAACACAGTTGAGAGACAATGTTCCCGAGCTCCCTCAGTAATTAACAGTGTGTAGGAGGTTGTTTGATAAAGTTGGCAAAGCTTATACTTGGACCAGAAGGCAGAATATAGGAAACTACATGAAAACATGAATAATTCAGTGAAAATGACTGTAAACAGATGAGAACTTGTTTAGAACAGCTGAAAGAGAATCTCCAAGTCAGTTCTTAGTGTAGAAAAGGTAGCTAAGATAAGGAAAATCCTTAATTCCAGTTAAGATCACATGAAACACTGTATGAATCCTATATTCTTTACTTAAAGGAGACTACAGTGGTAAATGTGTGTTATACAAGGCAGAATACCATTAAAATAGAGAAAGAAACATGTTCGGCAGCTTTGGAAAGCCTTACACTTCACTGAAATGTAGTACTACACTCTATAACACAGTTGAGAGACAATGTTCAATAGCTGCCTCAGTATTTAACGGTGTAGAGGAAGTTGTTTGATAAAGTGGGCAAAGCTGATACTTGCACCAGAAGGCAGAATATAGGAAACTACATGAAAACATGAATAATTCAGTGAAAATGACTGTAAACAGATGAGAACTTGTCTAGAACAGCTGAAAGAGAATCTCCAAGTCAGTTCTTATTGTAGAAAAGGTAGCTAAGATAAGGGAAATCCTTAATTCCAGTTAAGATCACATGAAACCTGTATGAATCCTATATTCTTTACTTAAAGGAGACTAGAGTGGTAAATGTGTGTTATACAAGGCAGAATACCATTGAAATAGAGAAAGAAACACGTTCGGTAGCTTTGGAAAGCCTTACACTTCACTGAAATGTAGTACTACACTTTATATAACACAGTTGAGAGACAATGTTCCCTAGCTCGCTCAGTTCATAACAGTGTGTAGGAAGTTGTTTGATAAAGTGGGCAAAGCTTATACTTGGGCCAGAAGGCAGAATATAGGAAACTACATGAAAACATGAATAATTCAGTGAAAATGACTGTAAACAGATGAGTACTTGTTTAGAACAGCTGAAAGAGAATCTCCAAGTCAGTTCTTACTGTAGAAAAGGTAGCTAAGATAAGGAAAATCCTTAATTCCAGTTAAGATCACATGAAACACTGTATGAATCCTATATTCTTTACTTAAAGGAGACTAGAGTGGTAAATGTGTGTTATACAAGGCAGAATACCATTGAAATAGAGAAAGAAACACGTTCGGCAGCTTTGGAAAGCCTTACACTTCACTGAAATGTAGTACTACACTCTATAACACAGTTGAGAGACAATGTTCCCGAGCTCCCTCAGTAATTAACAGTGTGTAGGAGGTTGTTTGATAAAGTTGGCAAAGCTTATACTTGGACCAGAAGGCAGAATATAGGAAACTACATGAAAACATGAATAATTCAGTGAAAATGACTGTAAACAGATGAGAACTTGTTTAGAACAGCTGAAAGAGAATCTCCAAGTCAGTTCTTAGTGTAGAAAAGGTAGCTAAGATAAGGAAAATCCTTAATTCCAGTTAAGATCACATGAAACACTGTATGAATCCTATATTCTTTACTTAAAGGAGACTACAGTGGTAAATGTGTGTTATACAAGGCAGAATACCATTAAAATAGAGAAAGAAACATGTTCGGCAGCTTTGGAAAGCCTTACACTTCACTGAAATGTAGTACTACACTCTATAACACAGTTGAGAGACAATGTTCAATAGCTGCCTCAGTATTTAACAGTGTGTAGGAAGTTGTTTGATAAAGTGGGCAAAGCTGATACTTGCACCAGAAGGCAGAATATAGGAAACTACATGAAAACATGAAAAATTCAGTGAAAATGACTGTAAACAGATGAGAACTTCTCTAGAACAGCTGAAAGAGAATCTCCAAGTCAGTTCTTATTGTAGAAAAGGTAGCTAAGATAAGGGAAATCCTTAATTCCAGTTAAGATCACATGAAACCTGTATGAATCCTATATTCTTTACTTAAAGGAGACTAGAGTGGTAAATGTGTGTTATACAAGGCAGAATACCATTTAAATAGAGAAAGAAACACGTTCGGTAGCTTTGGAAAGCCTTACACTTCACTGAAATGTAGTACTACACTTTATATAACACAGTTGAGAGACAATGTTCCCTAGCTCGCTCAGTTCATAACAGTGTGTAGGAAGTTGTTTGATAAAGTGGGCAAAGCTTATACTTGGGCCAGAAGGCAGAATATAGGAAACTACATGAAAACATGAATAATTCAGTGAAAATGACTGTAAACAGATGAGTACTTGTTTAGAACAGCTGAAAGAGAATCTCCAAGTCAGTTCTTACTGTAGAAAAGGTAGCTAAGAGAAGGAAAATCCTTAATTCCAGTTAAGATCACATGAAACACTGTATGAATCCTATATTGTTTACTTAAAGGAGACTAGAGTGGTAAATGTGTGTTATACAAGGCAGAATACCATTGAAATAGAGAAAGAAACAAGTTCGGCAGCTTTGGAAAGCCTTACACTTCACTGAAATGTAGTACTACACTCTATAACACAGTTGAGAGACAATGTTCCCGAGCTGCCTCAGTTCATAACAGTGTGTAGGAAGTTGTTTGATAAAGTGGGCAAAGCTTATACTTGGGCCAGAAGGCAGAATATAGGAAACTACATGAAAACATGATTAATTCAGTGAAAATGACTGTAAACAGATTAGAACTTGTTTAGAACAGCTGAAAGAGATTCTCCAAGTCAGTTCTTAATGTAGAAAAGGTAGCTAAGATTCGGGAAATCCTTAATTCGAGTTAAGATTACATGAAACACTGTATGAATCCTATATTCTTTACTTAAAGGAAACTAGAGTGGTAAATGTGTGTTATACAAGGCAGAATACCATTGAAATAGAGAAAAAAACACATTCGGCAGCTTTGGAAAGCCTTACACTTCACTGACATGTATTACTACACTCTATCACACAGTTGAGAGACAATGTTCCCTAGCTCCCTCAATTCATAACAGTGTGTAGGAAGTTGTTTGATAAAGTGGGCAAAGCTTATACTTGGGCCAGAAGGCCGAATATAGGAAACTACATGAAAACATGAATAATTCAGTGAAAATGACTGTAAACAGATGAGAACTTGTTTAGAACAGCTGAAAGAGAATCTCCAAGTCAGTTCTTAGTGTAGAAAAGGTAGCTAAGATAAGGAAAATCCTTAATTCCAGTTAAGATCACATGAAACACTGTATGAATCCTATATTCTTTACTTAAAGGAGACTAGAGTGGTAAATGTGTGTTATACAAGGCAGAATACCATTGAAATAGAGAAAGAAACACGTTCGGCAGCTTTGAAAAGCCTTACACTTCACTGAAATGTAGTACTACACTCTATAACACAGTTGAGAGACAATGTTCCCGAGCTGCCTCAGTTCATAACAGTGTGTAGGAAGGTGTTTGATAAAGAGGGCAAAGCTTATACTTGGGCCAGAAGGCAGAATATAGGAAACTACATGAAAACATGAATAATTCAGTGAAAATGACTGTAAACAGATGAGAACTGGTTTAGAACAGCTGAAAGAGAATCTCCAAGTCAGTTCTTAGTGTAGAAAAGGTAGGTAAGATAAGGGAAATAATTGCAGTTAAGATCACATGAAACACTGTATGAATCCTATATTCTTTACTTAAAGGAGACTAGAGTGGTAAATGTGTGTTATACAAGGCAGAATACCATTGAAATAGAGAAAGAAACACGTTCGGCAGCTTTGGAAAGCCTTACACTTCACTGAAATGTAGTACTACACTCTATAACACAGTTGAGAGACAATGTTCCTGAGCTGCCTCAGTTCACAACAGTGTGTAGGAAGTTGTTTGTTAAAGTGGGCAAAGCTTATACTTGGGCCAGAAGGCAGAATATAGGAAACTACATGAAAACATGAATAATTCAGTGAAAATGACTGTAAACAGATGAGAACTTGTTTTAGAACAGCTGAAAGAGATCCTCCAAGTCAGTTCTTAGTGTAGAAAAGGTAGCTAAATCCGGAAAATCCTTAATTCCAGTTAAGATCACATGAAACACTGTATGAATCCTATATTCTTTACTTAAAGGAGACTACAGTGGTAAATGTGTGTTATACAAGGCAGAATACCATTAAAATAGAGAAAGAAACACGTTCGGCAGCTTTGGAAAGCCTTACACTTCACTGAAATGTAGTACTACACTCTATAACACAATTGAGAGACAATGTTCAATAGCTGCCTTAGTACTTAACAGTGTGTAGGAAGTTGTTTGATAAAGTGGGCAAAGCTGATACTTGGACGAGAAGGCAGAATATAGGAAACTACATGAAAACATGATTAATTCAGTGAAAATGACTGTAAACAGATGGGAACTTGTTTAGAACAGCTGAAAGAGAATCTCCAAGTCAGTTCTTAGTGTAGAAAAGGTAGCTAAGATCTGGGAAATTCTTAATTCGAGTTAAGATTACATGAAACACTGTATGAATCCTATATTCTTTACTTAAAGGAGACTAGAGTGGTAAATGTGTGTTATACAAGGCAGAATACCATTGAAATAGAGAAAGAAACACGTTCGGCAGCTTTGGAAAGCCTTACACTTCACTGAAATGTAGTACTACACTCTATAACACAGTTGAGAGACAATGTTCAATAGCTGCCTCAGTACTTAACAGTGTGTAGGAAGTTGTTTGATAAAGTGGGCAAAGCTTATACTTGGGCCAGAAGGCAGAATATAGGAAACTACATGAAAACATGAATAATTCAGTGAAAATGACTGTAAACAGATGAGAACTTCTTTAGAACAGCTGAAAGAGAATCTCCAAATCAGTTCTTAGTGTAGAAAAGGTAGGTAAGATAAGGGAAATACTTAATTCCAGTTAAGATCACATGAAACACTGTATGAATCCTATATTCTTTACTTAAAGGAGACTAGAGTGGTAAATGTGTGTTATACAAGGCAGAATTCCATTGAAATAGAGAAAGAAACACGTTCGGTAGCTTTGGAAAGCCTTACACTTCACTGAAATGTAGTACTACACTTTATATAACACAGTTGAGAGACAATGTTCCCTAGCTCCCTCAGTTCATAACAGTGTGTAGGAAGTTGTTTGATAAAGTGGGCAAAGCTTATACTTGGGCCAGAAGGCAGAATATAGGAAACTACATGAAAACATGAATAATTCAGTGAAAATGACTGTAAACAGATGAGTACTTGTTTAGAACAGCTGAAAGAGAATCTCCAAGTCAGTTCTTACTGTAGAAAAGGTAGCTAAGAGAAGGAAAATCCTTAATTCCAGTTAAGATCACATGAAACACTGTATGAATCCTATATTGTTTACTTAAAGGAGACTAGAGTGGTAAATGTGTGTTATACAAGGCAGAATACCATTGAAATAGAGAAAGAAACACGTTCGGCAGCTTTGGAAAGCCTTACACTTCACTGAAATGTAGTACTACACTCTATAACACAGTTGAGAGACAATGTTCCCGAGCTGCCTCAGTTCATAACAGTGTGTAGGAAGTTGTTTGATAAAGTGGGCAAAGCTTATACTTGGGCCAGAAGGCAGAATATAGGAAACTACATGAAAACATGAATAATTCAGTGAAAATGACTGTAAACAGATGTGAACTTGTTTAGAACAGCTGAAAGAGATTCTCCAAGTCAGTTCTTAGTGTAGAAAAGGTAGCTAAGATCTGGGAAATCCTTAATTCGAGTTAAGATTACATGAAACACTGTATGAATCCTATATTCTTTACTTAAAGGAGACTAGAGTGGTAAATGTGTGTTATACAAGGCAGAATACCATTGAAATAGAGAAAGAAACAAGTTCGGCAGCTTTGGAAAGCCTTACACTTCACTGAAATGTAGTACTACACTCTATAACACAGTTGAGAGACCATGTTCAATAGCTGCCTCAGTACTTAACAGTGTGTAGGAAGTTGTTTGATAAAGTGGGCAAAGCTTATACTTGGACCAGAAGGCAGAATATAGGAAACTACATGAAAACATGATTAATTCAGTGAAAATGACTGTAAACAGATTAGAACTTGTTTAGAACAGCTGAAAGAGATTCTCCAAGTCAGTTCTTAATGTAGAAAAGGTAGCTAAGATTCGGGAAATCCTTAATTCGAGTTAAGATTACATGAAACACTGTATGAATCCTATATTCTTTACTTAAAGGAAACTAGAGTGGTAAATGTGTGTTATACAAGGCAGAATACCATTGAAATAGAGAAAAAAACACATTCGGCAGCTTTGGAAAGCCTTACACTTCACTGACATGTAGTACTACACTCTATCACACAGTTGAGAGACAATGTTCCCTAGCTCCCTCAATTCATAACAGTGTGTAGGAAGTTGTTTGATAAAGTGGGCAAAGCTTATACTTGGGCCAGAAGGCCGAATATAGGAAACTACATGAAAACATGAATAATTCAGTGAAAATGACTGTAAACAGAGGAGAACTTGTTTAGAACAGCTGAAAGAGAATCTCCAAGTCAGTTCTTAGTGTAGAAAAGGTAGCTAAGATAAGGAAAATTCTTAATTCCAGTTAAGATCACATGAAACACTGTATGAATCCTATATTCTTTACTTAAAGGAGACTAGAGTGGTAAATGTGTGTTATACAAGGCAGAATACCATTGAAATAGAGAAAGAAACACGTTCGGCAGCTTTGGAAAGCCTTACACTTCACTGAAATGTAGTACTACACTCTATAACACAGTTGAGAGACAATGTTCAATAGCTGCCTCAGTACTTAACAGTGTGTAGGAAGTTGTTTGATAAAGAGGGCAAAGCTTATACTTGGACCAGAAGGCAGAATATAGGAAACTACATGAAAACATGATTAATTCAGTGAAAATGACTGTAAACAGATGTGAACTTGTTTAGAACAGCTGAAAGAGATTCTCCAAGTCAGTTCTTAGTGTAGAAAAGGTAGCTAAGATCCGGGAAAATCTTAATTCGAGTTAAGATTACATGAAACACTGTATGAATCCTATATTCTTTACTTAAAGGAGACTAGAGTGGTAAATGTGTGTTATACAAGGCAGAATACCATTGAAATAGAGAAAGAAACACGTTCGGCAGCTTTGAAAAGCCTTACACTTCACTGAAATGTAGTACTACACTCTATAACACAGTTGAGAGACAATGTTCCCGAGCTGCCTCAGTTCATAACAGTGTGTAGGAAGTTGTTTGATAAAGTGGGCAAAGCTTATACTTGGGCCAGAAGGCAGAATATAGGAAACTACATGAAAACATGAATAATTCAGTGAAAATGACTGTAAACAGATGAGAACTTGTTTAGAACAGCTGAAAGAGAATCTCCAAGTCAGTTCTTAGTGTAGAAAAGGTAGGTAAGATAAGGGAAATACTTAATTCCAGTTAAGATCACATGAAACACTGTATGAATCCTATATTCTTTACTTAAAGGAGACTACAGTGGTAAATGTGTGTTATACAAGGCAGAATACCATTAAAATAGAGAAAGAAACATGTTCGGCAGCTTTGGAAAGCCTTACACTTCACTGAAATGTAGTACTACACTCTATAACACAGTTGAGAGACAATGTTCAATAGCTGCCTCAGTATTTAACAGTGTGTAGGAAGTTGTTTGATAAAGTGGGCAAAGCTGATACTTGCACCAGAAGGCAGAATATAGAAAACTACATGAAAACATGAATAATTCAGTGAAAATGACTGTAAACAGATGAGAACTTGTCTAGAACAGCTGAAAGAGAATCTCCAAGTCAGTTCTTATTGTAGAAAAGGTAGCTAAGATAAGGGAAATCCTTAATTCCAGTTAAGATCACATGAAACACTGTATGAATCCTATATTCTTTACTTAAAGGAGACTAGAGTGGTAAATGTGTGTTATACAAGGCAGAATACCATTGAAATAGAGAAAGATACACGTTCGGTAGCTTTGGAAAGCCTTACACTTCACTGAAATGTAGTACTACACTTTATATAACACAGTTTAGAGACAATGTTCCCTAGCTCGCTCAGTTCATAACAGTGTGTAGGAAGTTGTTTGATAAAGTGGGCAAAGCTTATACTTGGGCCAGAAGGCAGAATATAGGAAACTACATGAAAACATGAATAATTCAGTGAAAATGACTGTAAACAGATCAGTACTTGTTTAGAACAGCTGAAAGAGAATCTCCAAGTCAGTTCTTACTGTAGAAAAGGTAGCTAAGAGAAGGAAAATCCTTAATTCCAGTTAAGATCACATGAAACACTGTATGAATCCTATATTGTTTACTTAAAGGAAACTAGAGTGGTAAATGTGTGTTATACAAGGCAGAATACCATTGAAATAGAGAAAGAAACACGTTCGGCAGCTTTGGAAAGCCTTACACTTCACTGAAATGTAGTACTACACTCTATAACACAGTTGAGAGACAATGTTCCCGAGCTGCCTCAGTTCATAACAGTGTGTAGGAAGTTGTTTGATAAAGTGGGCAAAGCTTATACTTGGGCCAGAAGGCAGAATATAGGAAACTACATGAAAACATGAATAATTCAGTGAAAATGACTGTAAACAGATGTGAACTTGTTTAGAACAGCTGAAAGAGATTCTCCAAGTCAGTTCTTAGTGTAGAAAAGGTAGCTAAGATCTGGGAAATCCTTAATTCGAGTTAAGATTACATGAAACACTGTATGAATCCTATATTCTTTACTTAAAGGAAACTAGAATGGTAAATGTGTGTTATACAAGGCAGAATACCATTGAAATAGAGAAAAACACACATTCGGCAGCTTTGGAAAGCCTTACACTTCAGTGACATGTAGTACTACACTCTATCACACAGTTGAGAGACAATGTTCCCTAGCTCCCTCAATTCATAACAGTGTGTAGGAAGTTGTTTGATAAAGTGGGCAAAGCTTATACTTGGGCCAGAAGGCCGAATATAGGAAACTACATGAAAACATGAATAATTCAGTGAAAATGACTGTAAACAGATGAGAACTTCTTTAGAACAGCTGAAAGAGAATCTCCAAGTCAGTTCTTAGTGTAGAAAAGGTAGCTAAGATAAGGAAAATCCTTAATTCCAGTTAAGATCACATGAAACACTGTATGAATCCTATATTTTTTACTTAAAGGAGACTAGAGTGGTAAATGTGTGTTATACAAGGCAGAATACCATTGAAATAGAGAAAGAAACACGTTCGGCAGCTTTGGAAAGCCTTACACTTCACTGAAATGTAGTACTACACTCTATAACACAGTTGAGAGACAATGTTCCCGAGCTGCCTCAGTTCATGACACTGTGTAGGAAGTTGTTTGATAAAGTGGGCAAAGCTTATACTTGGGCCAGAAGGCAGAATATAGGAAACTACATGAAAACATGAATAATTCAGTGAAAATGACTGTAAACCGATCAGAACTTGTTTTAGAACAGCTGAAAGAGATCCTCCAACTCAGTTCTTAGTGTAGAAAAGGTAGCTAAATCCGGAAAATCCTTAATTCCAGTTAAGATCACATGAAACACTGTATGAATCCTATATTGTTTACTTAAAGGAGACTAGAGTGGTAAATGTGTGTTATACAAGGCAGAATACCATTGAAATAGAGAAAGAAACACGTTCGGCAGCTTTGGAAAGCCTTACACTTCACTGAAATGTAGTACTACACTCTATAACACAGTTGAGAGACAATGTTCCCGAGCTGCCTCAGTTCATAACAGTGTGTAGGAAGTTGTTTGATAAAGTGGGCAAAGCTTATACTTGGGCCAGAAGGCAGAATATAGGAAACTACATGAAAACATGAATAATTCAGTGAAAATGACTGTAAACAGATGTGAACTTGTTTAGAACAGCTGAAAGAGATTCTCCAAGTCAGTTCTTAGTGTAGAAAAGGTAGCTAAGATCTGGGAAATCCTTAATTCGAGTTAAGATTACATGAAACACTGTATGAATCCTATATTCTTTACTTAAAGGAGACTAGAGTGGTAAATGTGTGTTATACAAGGCAGAATACCATTGAAATAGAGAAAGAAACAAGTTCGGCAGCTTTGGAAAGCCTTACACTTCACTGAAATGTAGTACTACACTCTATAACACAGTTGAGAGACCATGTTCAATAGCTGCCTCAGTACTTAACAGTGTGTAGGAAGTTGTTTGATAAAGTGGGCAAAGCTTATACTTGGACCAGAAGGCAGAATATAGGAAACTACATGAAAACATGATTAATTCAGTGAAAATGACTGTAAACAGATTAGAACTTGTTTAGAACAGCTGAAAGAGATTCTCCAAGTCAGTTCTTAATGTAGAAAAGGTAGCTAAGATTCGGGAAATCCTTAATTCGAGTTAAGATTACATGAAACACTGTATGAATCCTATATTCTTTACTTAAAGGAAACTAGAGTGGTAAATGTGTGTTATACAAGGCAGAATACCATTGAAATAGAGAAAAAAACACATTCGGCAGCTTTGGAAAGCCTTACACTTCACTGACATGTAGTACTACACTCTATCACACAGTTGAGAGACAATGTTCCCTAGCTCCCTCAATTCATAACAGTGTGTAGGAAGTTGTTTGATAAAGTGGGCAAAGCTTATACTTGGGCCAGAAGGCCGAATATAGGAAACTACATGAAAACATGAATAATTCAGTGAAAATGACTGTAAACAGATGAGAACTTGTTTAGAACAGCTGAAAGAGAATCTCCAAGTCAGTTCTTAGTGTAGAAAAGGTAGCTAAGATAAGGAAAATTCTTAATTCCAGTTAAGATCACATGAAACACTGTATGAATCCTATATTCTTTACTTAAAGGAGACTAGAGTGGTAAATGTGTGTTATACAAGGCAGAATACCATTGAAATAGAGAAAGAAACACGTTCGGCAGCTTTGGAAAGCCTTACACTTCACTGAAATGTAGTACTACACTCTATAACACAGTTGAGAGACAATGTTCAATAGCTGCCTCAGTACTTAACAGTGTGTAGGAAGTTGTTTGATAAAGAGGGCAAAGCTTATACTTGGACCAGAAGGCAGAATATAGGAAACTACATGAAAACATGATTAATTCAGTGAAAATGACTGTAAACAGATGTGAACTTGTTTAGAACAGCTGAAAGAGATTCTCCAAGTCAGTTCTTAGTGTAGAAAAGGTAGCTAAGATCCGGGAAAATCTTAATTCGAGTTAAGATTACATGAAACACTGTATGAATCCTATATTCTTTACTTAAAGGAGACTAGAGTGGTAAATGTGTGTTATACAAGGCAGAATACCATTGAAATAGAGAAAGAAACACGTTCGGCAGCTTTGAAAAGCCTTACACTTCACTGAAATGTAGTACTACACTCTATAACACAGTTGAGAGACAATGTTCCCGAGCTGCCTCAGTTCATAACAGTGTGTAGGAAGTTGTTTGATAAAGTGGGCAAAGCTTATACTTGGGCCAGAAGGCAGAATATAGGAAACTACATGAAAACATGAATAATTCAGTGAAAATGACTGTAAACAGATGAGAACTTGTTTAGAACAGCTGAAAGAGAATCTCCAAGTCAGTTCTTAGTGTAGAAAAGGTAGGTAAGATAAGGGAAATACTTAATTCCAGTTAAGATCACATGAAACACTGTATGAATCCTATATTCTTTACTTAAAGGAGACTACAGTGGTAAATGTGTGTTATACAAGGCAGAATACCATTAAAATAGAGAAAGAAACATGTTCGGCAGCTTTGGAAAGCCTTACACTTCACTGAAATGTAGTACTACACTCTATAACACAGTTGAGAGACAATGTTCAATAGCTGCCTCAGTATTTAACAGTGTGTAGGAAGTTGTTTGATAAAGTGGGCAAAGCTGATACTTGCACCAGAAGGCAGAATATAGAAAACTACATGAAAACATGAATAATTCAGTGAAAATGACTGTAAACAGATGAGAACTTGTCTAGAACAGCTGAAAGAGAATCTCCAAGTCAGTTCTTATTGTAGAAAAGGTAGCTAAGATAAGGGAAATCCTTAATTCCAGTTAAGATCACATGAAACACTGTATGAATCCTATATTCTTTACTTAAAGGAGACTAGAGTGGTAAATGTGTGTTATACAAGGCAGAATACCATTGAAATAGAGAAAGATACACGTTCGGTAGCTTTGGAAAGCCTTACACTTCACTGAAATGTAGTACTACACTTTATATAACACAGTTTAGAGACAATGTTCCCTAGCTCGCTCAGTTCATAACAGTGTGTAGGAAGTTGTTTGATAAAGTGGGCAAAGCTTATACTTGGGCCAGAAGGCAGAATATAGGAAACTACATGAAAACATGAATAATTCAGTGAAAATGACTGTAAACAGATCAGTACTTGTTTAGAACAGCTGAAAGAGAATCTCCAAGTCAGTTCTTACTGTAGAAAAGGTAGCTAAGAGAAGGAAAATCCTTAATTCCAGTTAAGATCACATGAAACACTGTATGAATCCTATATTGTTTACTTAAAGGAAACTAGAGTGGTAAATGTGTGTTATACAAGGCAGAATACCATTGAAATAGAGAAAGAAACACGTTCGGCAGCTTTGGAAAGCCTTACACTTCACTGAAATGTAGTACTACACTCTATAACACAGTTGAGAGACAATGTTCCCGAGCTGCCTCAGTTCATAACAGTGTGTAGGAAGTTGTTTGATAAAGTGGGCAAAGCTTATACTTGGGCCAGAAGGCAGAATATAGGAAACTACATGAAAACATGAATAATTCAGTGAAAATGACTGTAAACAGATGTGAACTTGTTTAGAACAGCTGAAAGAGATTCTCCAAGTCAGTTCTTAGTGTAGAAAAGGTAGCTAAGATCTGGGAAATCCTTAATTCGAGTTAAGATTACATGAAACACTGTATGAATCCTATATTCTTTACTTAAAGGAAACTAGAATGGTAAATGTGTGTTATACAAGGCAGAATACCATTGAAATAGAGAAAAACACACATTCGGCAGCTTTGGAAAGCCTTACACTTCACTGACATGTAGTACTACACTCTATCACACAGTTGAGAGACAATGTTCCCTAGCTCCCTCAATTCATAACAGTGTGTAGGAAGTTGTTTGATAAAGTGGGCAAAGCTTATACTTGGGCCAGAAGGCCGAATATAGGAAACTACATGAAAACATGAATAATTCAGTGAAAATGACTGTAAACAGATGAGAACTTCTTTAGAACAGCTGAAAGAGAATCTCCAAGTCAGTTCTTAGTGTAGAAAAGGTAGCTAAGATAAGGAAAATCCTTAATTCCAGTTAAGATCACATGAAACACTGTATGAATCCTATATTTTTTACTTAAAGGAGACTAGAGTGGTAAATGTGTGTTATACAAGGCAGAATACCATTGAAATAGAGAAAGAAACACGTTCGGCAGCTTTGGAAAGCCTTACACTTCACTGAAATGTAGTACTACACTCTATAACACAGTTGAGAGACAATGTTCCCGAGCTGCCTCAGTTCATGACACTGTGTAGGAAGTTGTTTGATAAAGTGGGCAAAGCTTATACTTGGGCCAGAAGGCAGAATATAGGAAACTACATGAAAACATGAATAATTCAGTGAAAATGACTGTAAACCGATCAGAACTTGTTTTAGAACAGCTGAAAGAGATCCTCCAACTCAGTTCTTAGTGTAGAAAAGGTAGCTAAATCCGGAAAATCCTTAATTCCAGTTAAGATCACATGAAACACTGTATGAATCCTATATTCTTTACTTAAAGGAGACTACAGTGGTAAATGTGTGTTATACAAGGCAGAATACCATTAAAATAGAGAAAGAAACACGTTCGGCAGCTTTGGAAAGCCTTACACTTCACTGAAATGTAGTACTACACTCTATAACACAGTTGAGAGACAATGTTCAATAGCTGCCTCAGTACTTAACAGTGTGTAGGAAGTTGTTTGATAAAGTGGGCAAAGCTTATACTTGGACCAGAAGGCAGAATATAGGAAACTACATGAAAACATGATTAATTCAGTGAAAATGACTGTAAACAGATGTGAACTTGTTTAGAACAGCTGAAAGAGATTCTCCAAGTCAGTTCTTAGTGTAGAAAAGGTAGCTAAGATCCGGGAAATCCTTAATTCGAGTTAAGATTACATGAAACGAAAGGCGGCGCCACCCTACCAGGAAGGGAGCAGCTTCTATGAGGCCTGGAAAACCCACAGCCGAGGAGTCCATCGAGCACCTGTGGCGCCCCGATCGGAGCAAGCGGGTGGATTCAAGGAAGCTCTTCAACCACCCACAGAAAGGTCAGAGTTTGCGTGGCTAGGCTGAGAGTTCAGGCTGCGATAGCGCCATTGCTCCAGCGAGGCCCCGCCCCCAGAGCGGCCCTGAGTGCGCCACCAGGAGCGCGGCGAGGCCCCGGCCCCAGAGCGGCCCTGAGCGCGCCGCCAGGAGCACCGCGAGGCCCCGGCCCCAGTGCGGCCCAGAGCACCCGCCCCCAGAGCGGCCCTGAGCGTGCCGCCAGAGACGCCGCGAGGCCCCGCCCCCAGAGCGGCCCTGAGCGCGCCACCAGGAGCGCCGCGAGGCCCCAGCCCCAGTGCCGCCCAGAGCACCGCGGCCCCGGAGCGCCGCGAGGCCCCGCCCCCAGAGCGGCCCTGAGCGCGCCACCAGGAGCGCCGCGAGGGCCCAGCCCCAGTGCCGCCCAGAGCACCGCGGCCCTGGAGCGCCGCGAGGCCCCGCCCCCAGAGCGGCCCTGAGCGCGCCGCCAGAGGCGCCGCGAGGCCCCGCCCCCAGTGCGGCCCTGAGCGCTGCGCCCTGGAGCGCCGCGAGGCCCCGCCCCCAGTGCGGCCGCGGCCCCGCCTATGTTGTAGCCCAGGAGAGCTGCGAGGGCCCGCCCCCAGAGAGAAAGAAGGCCAGAGCAACCAAAGTCTGGGAGGTCAAACCGGTAACACTGACACCTAAGGGCTGAACTACAAACTGCCTTTTTTTTTTTTTTTTTTTTTTTTTCTTTTTTCTTTTTCTTTTTCTTTTAATTAATCAAAAATAAATGGTCACAAATAACTAAGATATAGCCTACCTAAAATTAAGGACTACCTTACAAAACTGAGGTGCAGTGGAAAGCTGGGAACTGCAAGACTCTCTGATCCAAGAACCAGGCATACCAAATACAATAACAGAGGAAGTGATTGAACTCTACTGGACAATTTTATGCTAATTATACTATTCTTTATTTTATTTTCATTTTTTACATTTTTTATTTAATTTTCATTTTTTACATCTTTTACTTCAGAAACGATTTTTTTTCTTTTTTCCTTACTTGATTTTATCTTTTCAATTATTACATTTTTCAATCTCTATCTTCACTATTACTACTGCTATTTTGCAATTTTTTTTTTCTTTTTCTTTTCCTCCCCAGTACCATTTTACTTCGTCTTTATTTTACATTGGGAGTAACCTTCATTCTATTTTAATCTCTACTATAGCATCATTCAACCCTATCTCAATTCGACCTTTACCCCATCACTCTCTTACTAAACTTCAACCTTTTAGTCTCCAGTTTATCCTATCCCTTTCCGGCTTTAGTTTTTCCTCTATTCTTTCTGTATACCCCCTGCTAAAGCTCTCACTATACTCATAGACCTAAGTTCCAACCCCTGATACAAGTGTATAAATATCACTCTCTGCACTATATTAACTAGTTAAAAAAAAAAAAAAAACGGTTCCACTTTCTATCCTTTTCTCATTGTTTGAGTGAAGGTTGATTATTGTGAATATTGGTGCTTTTCAGTGAAATTGTTATGCTTATTCCAGTGTTGTTATTGTTGCTTTGTATTTTTTTTTAAATCCTCTGTTTTTGTTTGTTTCTTTGACTTCTGTATATCATAACCTTACTTAATAATAGTGGATATTGTATTGTAGTTTGTATTAATCTCCAAGTATTGTTACCGGCATTGGCTGGGCTCAGTGGTTGATCTATGGCAATTTTCTCCACATATATATAGTTTGTTTCCCATTTTTTTAGTTTGCTTCTTCTCTCTCTCTCTCTCTCTCTCTCTCTCTCTCTCTCTCCTCTCTCTCTCTCTCTCTTTCTCTCTCTCTCTTCTTTTTCTCCCTGTTTTCTAACTTCATTTTGTCATTACTTTATTTCTTCTTTGACTTTTTTTTTTTTTAATTTTTCTTTATTTTTACCTTCCTTCCTTCCTTCTCTCCTATACCCTAATTTGCCTATCGCTAGGGGTTACCTTTATTAGAGGTTATTAATATTGTAAATACATTCCTGTTAAGTGCCTCTCGTGTTGTACATGGTAGTGTTGTATTTTGCACCTATAAACTAACGCAAGAGAAAGAACACCACATAACCAGACATCCTGAAAAGAGATACCATGGGAAGACAAAGAAACACCCCACAAATGAAAGAAAAGCAGGCATCACCAGAAAAGGAAGTAAACGAGCCAGAGGCAAGCAGCCTACCAGAGCAAGAGTTCAGAATAATGATTATTGGTTGGCTAAAAAGAATGGAAGAGAAATTTGACAATAACCAAGAAGAAATGAGGAAGAACCATCAGGAATTGAGGAAGAACCAAGAAGAAATGAAAAATGACATCGCTACCATGAAGAACTCAATAGAAAGCATCAAGAGTAGACTAGATGAAGCGGAAGACCGCATCAGTGAGCTAGAAGACAAGATGGAAAAAAATACCCAATTAGAGCAGCTTCTAGAAAAAAAGATTAAAAAGCAGGAGGAGAGCCTACGGGAGCTTTGGGACATTACAAAACAAAATAATATTCGAATAATAGGGGTTCCAGAAGGAAAGGAAACTGAGGTAGACGTGGAAAAAGTATTTCAAGAAATAATGACAGAAAACTTTCCTGAGATAGAGAAGAAAAAACCCACACAAATCCAAGATGCTCGCAGAGTCCCAAGCAAAATGAATCCCAGAAGACAGACGCCAAGGCACATTATAATTAAAGTGGCAAACAACAACGACAAAGTAAGAATCTTAAAAGCAGCCAGAGAGAGACAGAAAGTTACTTACAAAGGAACCCCCATCAGACTAGCAACTGATTTCTCAACAGAAACATATCAGGCTAGAAGGGAATGGGATGAAATATACAAAGTCATGCAAAGGAAGGGTTTGAATCCAAGAATACTGTACCCAGCAAGACTATCAATCAAAATTGAAGGGGAAATCAGGAGCTTCACAGACAAAAAAAGACTGAAGGAATTTATCTCCACCAAACCAGCAATGCAAGAAATGCTAAAGGGTCTACTGTAAAAATAAAGAAATAGGAATTGAAGAAGGAACATGGGTATAGAATAAAAATGCCATCAAATGAGTACCTATCAATAATAACCTTAAATGTAAATGGATTAAATGCTCCAATCAAAAGACATAGGGTGTCAGATTGGATAAGAAAACAAGACCCTTACATCTGTTGCCTACAAGAAACTCACCTCAGAAAAAAAGATGCACACAGACTGAGGGTGAAGGGATGGAAAAAAGTTTTCCAGGCAAATGGAAAGGAAAGAAAAGCTGGGGTAGCAATACTTATATCTGACAAATTAGATCTCAGAGTGAAGGACATAACAAGAGATAATGAAGGTCACTTCATAATACTAAAGGGTACAATCCAACAAGAAGAAATAACCCTGGTAAATATATATGCACCCAATACAGGAGCACCCAAATACATAAAAAAACTGCTGGAGGACATTAAGGGAGAGATTAATAGCAATACAATCATAGTAGGAGATTTTAATACCCCACTGTCACCCTTCGACAAATCATCTAAACAAAAAATCAGCAAAGAAATATCAATCCTAAACGACTCACTAGACCAGATGGAATTAATTGACATCTTTAGAACATTCCACCCCAAAGCCACAGAATATACATTCTTCTCAAGTGCACATGGGACATTCTCAAAGATAGACCACATTTTGGGACATAGGCAAAGTCTCTTCAAATTCAAGAAGATAGAAATCATATCAAGCATCTTCTCAGACCATAGTGGCATAAAACTGGAAATTAATTACAATAAAAATAATCCAAAGAAATCAAATACATGGAGACTAAACAACATGCTATTAAACAAGGACTGGGTTACCAGAGAAATCAAGGAAGAAATTAAAAACATCCTGGCAACAAATGACAATGAAGACACAACAATCCAAAATCTATGGGACACAGCAAAAGCAGTTTTGAGAGGGAAGTTCATATCCTTACAAGCCTATTGCAAAAAACTAGAAAAAATGGTAACAGATGAACTAACTCTACAACTCAAAGAGTTAGAAAAAGAGCAACAAGAAAAGCCCAGTGTAAGCAGAAGGAAGGAAATAACAAAAATCAGAGCACAGATAAATGACATAGAGACCAAAGAAACAATACATAAGATCAACAAAACCAAGAGCTGGTTCTTCGAAAGGATAAACAAGATTGATGGACCTCTAGCCAGGCTAACCAAGAAACAAAGAGAGAGGACCCAAATAAACAAAATCAGAAATGAAAGAGGTGAAATAACAACAGACCCCACCGAAATACAACAGATTGTTACAAAATACTACGAACAACTCTATTCCAACAAACTAAACAACCTGGAGGAAATGGACATATTCCTAGAAAAATACAAACTGCCAAAACTCAATCAGGAAGAATCTAAAAATCTCAATAGACCAGTGACGTGGGAAGAAATTGAAACCGTCATCAAAAAGCTTCCAGCAAACAAAAGCCCAGGGCCAGATGGCTTCACAGGAGAGTTTTACCAAACATTCAAGGAAGAACTAAAACCTATCCTCCTCAGACTATTCCAAAAAATCCAAGAGGAAGGAACACTTCCGAACTCCTTCTATGAAGCCAACATCACCCTAATACCAAAACCAGATAAAGACAACTCAATGAAAGAGAATTACAGGCCAATATCCCTCATGAACATAGATGCCAAAATCCTCAACAAAATTCTAGCAAATCGACTCCAAAAGAACATCACAAAGATCATACACCATGACCAAGTAGGATTTATTCCAGGAATGCAAGGATGGTACAATATCCGCAAATCAATAAACGTGATACATCACATAAACAAATTGAAAGATAAAAATCATATAGTCATATCAATTGACGCAGAAAAAGCATTTGACAAAATCCAACACCCTTTCCTGTTAAAAACTCTTAAAAAGGTGGGAGTACAAGGATCATACCTCAACATAATAAAAGCTATATATGATAAACCCACAGCCAACATTATACTCAATGGGCAAAAACTAAAACCATTCCCTCTAAAAACAGGAACAAGACAGGGATGCCCACTCTCGCCACTCCTGTTTGACATAGTTCTGGAAGTACTAGCCATTGCAATTAGACAAGAGGAGGAAATAAAAGGCATCCAAATTGGAAAAGAAGAAGTAAAGTTATCCTTATTTGCAGATGACATGATATTGTACATAAAAAACCCAAAAGACTCCATTAAAAAACTAATTGACTTAATAAATGAATTTGGCAACGTAGCAGGATATAAAATTAATGCCAAGAAATCCATGGCATTTCTATACACCAACAGTGAAACTACAGAAACAGAGGCTAAAAAAGCAATTCCATTCACCATCGCACCAAAAAAATTAAGATACCTAGGAATAAATTTAACTAAAGAAATAAAGGACCTATTTGCGGAAAACTACACGACACTGAAAAAAGAGATAGAGGAAGATGTAAGGAGATGGAAGAACATACCATGTTCATGGATTGGTAGAATCAACATCATCAAAATGTCCATACTTCCTAAAGCAATCTATAGGTTCAATGCACTCCCCATTAAAATACCAACGACATATTTCACTGACCTAGAAAGAACTCTCCAAAAGTTCATTTGGAACAATAAAAGACCCCGAATAGCCACAGCGATTCTGAGAAAGAAGAGTAAAGTAGGAGGGATCTCAATACCAGACTTCAAACTATACTACAAAGCCACTGTTCTCAAAACAGCCTGGTACTGGCACAAGAGCAGACAAATAGATCAATGGAATAGAATTGAGAACCCAGATATCAACCCAAATCACTATGCTCAATTAATATTTGACAAAGGAGGCACGAATATACAATGGAGTCAAGACAGTCTCTTCAATAAATGGTGTTGGGAAAATTGGACAGACACATGCAAAAGAATGAAACTAGATCACCAACTTACACCATTCACAAGGATAAACTCAAAATGGATACAGGACTTAAACATCAGACGGGAAACCATAAAAATACTAGAAGCATCCACAGGTAGCAAAATCTCAGACGTATGCCAAAATAACTTCTTCACTGATATTGCCCCTAGGGCAATGGAAGCTAAAGAGAAAATAAACAAATGGGACTACTTCGAAATAAAAAGCTTTTTTACAGCAAAAGAAACCATCAATAAAACAACAAGAAAGCCCACGGTGTGGGAGATCATATTTGCAAATATTACCACTGATAAAGGTTTAATCTCCAACATTTACAGACAGCTTATACAACTAAATAAAAGGAAGATGAATGATCCAATTAAAAAATGGGCAATGGACCTAAACAGAATATTTTCAAAAGAAGACAGAAGGAAGGCCAAAAGGCACATGAAAACATGCTCAAAGTCACTAATTATCCGAGAGGTGCAAATCAAAACAACAATGCGGTACCATCTCACACCTGTCAGAATGGCCAACATCAACAAATCAACAAACGACAAGTGTTGGCGAGGTTGCGGAGAAAAAGGAACCCTCGTGCACTGCTGGTGGGAATGCAGACTGGTGCAACCACTGTGGAGAACAGTGTGGAGTTTCCTCAAAAAACTGAAAATGGAACTCCCATTTGACCCAGTAATCCCACTTCTAGGAATATATCCCAAGAAACTAGAAACACCAATCAGAAAGGATATATGCACCCCTATGTTCATAGCAGCACAATCTACAATAGCCAGAATTTGGAAACAGCCTAGGTGCCCGTCAGCAGATGATTGGATCCAAAAACTATGGTACATCTACACAATGGAATACTATGCTGCCATAAAGAAGAAGGAATTCTCATCATTTGCAGCAACCTGGATGGAATTGGAGAGCATCATGCTGAGTGAAATAAGCCAATCAACGAAAGAGAAACACCACATGACCTCACACATCGGTGGATGATAAAGATCTTTATAAACTGATGAACCAAGAGACAGATATAGAGAAGGTAAAGCAACAGGCAGACTGTCGGATTACAGTGGGGAGGGTAGGGATATCAGGGGGAGATAATAGATCAACCGAAGGACTTGTATAGATGCATATAGGTACAACCAATGGACATAAAACTATGGGGAGGGAGGGGATGTATGGGAGGGAGGCAGGGGGGCAATAAAAAAAAAAATCAAGAAAATATGTAAAAAATAAATAAATAAATAAATAAATAAATAAATAAATAAATGAATAAAAAAAATAAAAAATAAAAAGTCAAATCATCTGTGAACTATTAAAAAAAAAAAAAAGATTACATGAAACACTGTATGAATCCTATATTCTTTACTTAAAGGAGACTAGAGTGGTAAATGTGTGTTATACAAGGCAGAATACCATTGAAATAGAGAAAGAAACACGTTCGGCAGCTTTGGAAAGCCTTACACTTCACTGAAATGTAGTACTACACTTTATATAACACAGTTGAGAGACAATGTTCCCTAGCTCCCTCAGTTCATAACAGTGTGTAGGAAGTTGTTTGATAAAGTGGGCAAAGCTTATACTTGGGCCAGAAGGCAGAATATAGGAAACTACATGAAAACATGAATAATTCAGTGAAAATGACTGTAAACAGATGAGAACTTGTTTAGAACAGCTGAAAGAGAATCTCCAAGTCAGTTCTTAGTGTAGAAAAGTTAGCTAAGATAAGGAAAATCCTTAATTCCAGTTAAGATCACATGAAACACTGTATGAATCCTATATTCTTTACTTAAAGGAGACTAGAGTGGTAAATGTGTGTTATACAAGGCAGAATACCATTGAAATAGAGAAAGAAACACATTCGGCAGCTTTGGAAAGCCTTACACTTCACTGAAATGTAGTACTACACTCTATAACACAGTTGAGAGACAATGTTCCCGAGCTGCCTCAGTTCATAACACTGTGTAGGAAGTTGTTTGATAAAGTGGGAAAAGCTTATACTTGGGCCAGAAGGCAGAATATAGGAAACTACATGAAAACATGAATAATTCAGTGAAAATGACTGTAAACAGATGAGAACTTGTTTAGAACAGCTGAAAGAGAATCTCCAAGTCAGTTCTTAGTGTAGAAAAGGTAGGTAAGATAGGGGAAATACTTAATTCCAGTTAAGATCACATGAAACACTGTATGAATCCTATATTCTTTACTTAAAGGAGACTAGAGTGGTAAATGTGTGTTATACAAGGCAGAATACCATTGAAATAGAGAAAGAAACACGTTCGGCAGCTTTGGAAAGCCTTACACTTCACTGAAATGTAGTACTACACTTTATATAACACAGTTGAGAGACAATGTTCCCTAGCTCGCTCAGTTCATAACAGTGTGTAGGAAGTTGTTTGATAAAGTGGGCAAAGCTTATACTTGGGCCAGAAGGCAGAATATAGGAAACTACATGAAAACATGAATAATTCAGTGAAAATGACTGTAAACAGATGAGTACTTGTTTAGAACAGCTGAAAGAGAATCTCCAAGTCAGTTCTTACTGTAGAAAAGGTAGCTAAGAGAAGGAAAATCCTTAATTCCAGTTAAGATCACATGAAACACTGTATGAATCCTATATTGTTTAATTAAAGGAGACTAGAGTGGTAAATGTGTGTTATACAAGGCAGAATACCATTGAAATAGAGAAAGAAACACGTTCGGCAGCTTTGGAAAGCCTTACACTTCACTGAAATGTAGTACTACACTCTATAACACAGTTGAGAGACAATGTTCCCGAGCTGCCTCGGTTCATAACAGTGTGTAGGAAGTTGTTTGATAAAGTGGGCAAAGCTTATACTTGGGCCAGAAGGCAGAATATAGGAAACTACATGAAAACATGATTAATTCAGTGAAAATGACTGTAAACAGATTAGAACTTGTTTAGAACAGCTGAAAGAGATTCTCCAAGTCAGTTCTTAATGTAGAAAAGGTAGCTAAGATTCGGGAAATCCTTAATTCGAGTTAAGATTACATGAAACACTGTATGAATCCTATATTCTTTACTTAAAGGAAACTAGAGTGGTAAATGTGTGTTATACAAGGCAGAATACCATTGAAATAGAGAAAAAAACACATTCGGCAGCTTTGGAAAGCCTTACACTTCACTGACATGTAGTACTACACTCTATCACACAGTTGAGAGACAATGTTCCCTAGCTCCCTCAATTCATAACAGTGTGTAGGAAGTTGTTTGATAAAGTGGGCAAAGCTTATACTTGGGCCAGAAGGCAGAATATAGGAAACTACATGAAAACATGAATAATTCAGTGAAAATGACTGTAAACAGATGAGAACTTGTTTAGAACAGCTGAAAGAGAATCTCCAAGTCAGTTCTTAGTGTAGAAAAGTTAGCTAAGATAAGGAAAATCCTTAATTCCAGTTAAGATCACATGAAACACTGTATGAATCCTATATTCTTTACTTAAAGGAGACTAGAGTGGTAAATGTGTGTTATACAAGGCAGAATACCATTGAAATAGAGAAAGAAACACGTTCGGCAGCTTTGGAAAGCCTTACACTTCACTGAAATGTAGTACTACACTCTATAACACAGTTGAGAGACAATGTTCCCGAGCTCCCTCAGTAATTAACAGTGTGTAGGAGGTTGTTTGATAAAGTTGGCAAAGCTTATACTTGGACCAGAAGGCAGAATATAGGAAACTACATGAAAACATGAATAATTCAGTGAAAATGACTGTAAACAGATGAGAACTTGTTTAGAACAGCTGAAAGAGAATCTCCAAGTCAGTTCTTAGTGTAGAAAAGGTAGCTAAGATAAGGAAAATCCTTAATTCCAGTTAAGATCACATGAAACACTGTATGAATCCTATATTCTTTACTTAAAGGAGACTACAGTGGTAAATGTGTGTTATACAAGGCAGAATACCATTAAAATAGAGAAAGAAACATGTTCGGCAGCTTTGGAAAGCCTTACACTTCACTGAAATGTAGTACTACACTCTATAACACAGTTGAGAGACAATGTTCAATAGCTGCCTCAGTATTTAACAGTGTGTAGGAAGTTGTTTGATAAAGTGGGCAAAGCTGATACTTGCACCAGAAGGCAGAATATAGGAAACTACATGAAAACATGAATAATTCAGTGAAAATGACTGTAAACAGATGAGAACTTGTCTAGAACAGCTGAAAGAGAATCTCCAAGTCAGTTCTTATTGTAGAAAAGGTAGCTAAGATAAGGGAAATCCTTAATTCCAGTTAAGATCACATGAAACCTGTATGAATCCTATATTCTTTACTTAAAGGAGACTAGAGTGGTAAATGTGTGTTATACAAGGCAGAATACCATTGAAATAGAGAAAGAAACACGTTCGGTAGCTTTGGAAAGCCTTACACTTCACTGAAATGTAGTACTACACTTTATATAACACAGTTGAGAGACAATGTTCCCTAGCTCGCTCAGTTCATAACAGTGTGTAGGAAGTTGTTTGATAAAGTGGGCAAAGCTTATACTTGGGCCAGAAGGCAGAATATAGGAAACTACATGAAAACATGAATAATTCAGTGAAAATGACTGTAAACAGATGAGTACTTGTTTAGAACAGCTGAAAGAGAATCTCCAAGTCAGTTCTTACTGTAGAAAAGGTAGCTAAGATAAGGAAAATCCTTAATTCCAGTTAAGATCACATGAAACACTGTATGAATCCTATATTCTTTACTTAAAGGAGACTAGAGTGGTAAATGTGTGTTATACAAGGCAGAATACCATTGAAATAGAGAAAGAAACACGTTCGGCAGCTTTGGAAAGCCTTACACTTCACTGAAATGTAGTACTACACTCTATAACACAGTTGAGAGACAATGTTCCCGAGCTCCCTCAGTAATTAACAGTGTGTAGGAGGTTGTTTGATAAAGTTGGCAAAGCTTATACTTGGACCAGAAGGCAGAATATAGGAAACTACATGAAAACATGAATAATTCAGTGAAAATGACTGTAAACAGATGAGAACTTGTTTAGAACAGCTGAAAGAGAATCTCCAAGTCAGTTCTTAGTGTAGAAAAGGTAGCTAAGATAAGGAAAATCCTTAATTCCAGTTAAGATCACATGAAACACTGTATGAATCCTATATTCTTTACTTAAAGGAGACTACAGTGGTAAATGTGTGTTATACAAGGCAGAATACCATTAAAATAGAGAAAGAAACATGTTCGGCAGCTTTGGAAAGCCTTACACTTCACTGAAATGTAGTACTACACTCTATAACACAGTTGAGAGACAATGTTCAATAGCTGCCTCAGTATTTAACAGTGTGTAGGAAGTTGTTTGATAAAGTGGGCAAAGCTGATACTTGCACCAGAAGGCAGAATATAGGAAACTACATGAAAACATGAAAAATTCAGTGAAAATGACTGTAAACAGATGAGAACTTCTCTAGAACAGCTGAAAGAGAATCTCCAAGTCAGTTCTTATTGTAGAAAAGGTAGCTAAGATAAGGGAAATCCTTAATTCCAGTTAAGATCACATGAAACCTGTATGAATCCTATATTCTTTACTTAAAGGAGACTAGAGTGGTAAATGTGTGTTATACAAGGCAGAATACCATTTAAATAGAGAAAGAAACACGTTCGGTAGCTTTGGAAAGCCTTACACTTCACTGAAATGTAGTACTACACTTTATATAACACAGTTGAGAGACAATGTTCCCTAGCTCGCTCAGTTCATAACAGTGTGTAGGAAGTTGTTTGATAAAGTGGGCAAAGCTTATACTTGGGCCAGAAGGCAGAATATAGGAAACTACATGAAAACATGAATAATTCAGTGAAAATGACTGTAAACAGATGAGTACTTGTTTAGAACAGCTGAAAGAGAATCTCCAAGTCAGTTCTTACTGTAGAAAAGGTAGCTAAGAGAAGGAAAATCCTTAATTCCAGTTAAGATCACATGAAACACTGTATGAATCCTATATTGTTTACTTAAAGGAGACTAGAGTGGTAAATGTGTGTTATACAAGGCAGAATACCATTGAAATAGAGAAAGAAACAAGTTCGGCAGCTTTGGAAAGCCTTACACTTCACTGAAATGTAGTACTACACTCTATAACACAGTTGAGAGACAATGTTCCCGAGCTGCCTCAGTTCATAACAGTGTGTAGGAAGTTGTTTGATAAAGTGGGCAAAGCTTATACTTGGGCCAGAAGGCAGAATATAGGAAACTACATGAAAACATGATTAATTCAGTGAAAATGACTGTAAACAGATTAGAACTTGTTTAGAACAGCTGAAAGAGATTCTCCAAGTCAGTTCTTAATGTAGAAAAGGTAGCTAAGATTCGGGAAATCCTTAATTCGAGTTAAGATTACATGAAACACTGTATGAATCCTATATTCTTTACTTAAAGGAAACTAGAGTGGTAAATGTGTGTTATACAAGGCAGAATACCATTGAAATAGAGAAAAAAACACATTCGGCAGCTTTGGAAAGCCTTACACTTCACTGACATGTATTACTACACTCTATCACACAGTTGAGAGACAATGTTCCCTAGCTCCCTCAATTCATAACAGTGTGTAGGAAGTTGTTTGATAAAGTGGGCAAAGCTTATACTTGGGCCAGAAGGCCGAATATAGGAAACTACATGAAAACATGAATAATTCAGTGAAAATGACTGTAAACAGATGAGAACTTGTTTAGAACAGCTGAAAGAGAATCTCCAAGTCAGTTCTTAGTGTAGAAAAGGTAGCTAAGATAAGGAAAATCCTTAATTCCAGTTAAGATCACATGAAACACTGTATGAATCCTATATTCTTTACTTAAAGGAGACTAGAGTGGTAAATGTGTGTTATACAAGGCAGAATACCATTGAAATAGAGAAAGAAACACGTTCGGCAGCTTTGAAAAGCCTTACACTTCACTGAAATGTAGTACTACACTCTATAACACAGTTGAGAGACAATGTTCCCGAGCTGCCTCAGTTCATAACAGTGTGTAGGAAGGTGTTTGATAAAGAGGGCAAAGCTTATACTTGGGCCAGAAGGCAGAATATAGGAAACTACATGAAAACATGAATAATTCAGTGAAAATGACTGTAAACAGATGAGAACTGGTTTAGAACAGCTGAAAGAGAATCTCCAAGTCAGTTCTTAGTGTAGAAAAGGTAGGTAAGATAAGGGAAATAATTGCAGTTAAGATCACATGAAACACTGTATGAATCCTATATTCTTTACTTAAAGGAGACTAGAGTGGTAAATGTGTGTTATACAAGGCAGAATACCATTGAAATAGAGAAAGAAACACGTTCGGCAGCTTTGGAAAGCCTTACACTTCACTGAAATGTAGTACTACACTCTATAACACAGTTGAGAGACAATGTTCCTGAGCTGCCTCAGTTCACAACAGTGTGTAGGAAGTTGTTTGTTAAAGTGGGCAAAGCTTATACTTGGGCCAGAAGGCAGAATATAGGAAACTACATGAAAACATGAATAATTCAGTGAAAATGACTGTAAACAGATGAGAACTTGTTTTAGAACAGCTGAAAGAGATCCTCCAAGTCAGTTCTTAGTGTAGAAAAGGTAGCTAAATCCGGAAAATCCTTAATTCCAGTTAAGATCACATGAAACACTGTATGAATCCTATATTCTTTACTTAAAGGAGACTACAGTGGTAAATGTGTGTTATACAAGGCAGAATACCATTAAAATAGAGAAAGAAACACGTTCGGCAGCTTTGGAAAGCCTTACACTTCACTGAAATGTAGTACTACACTCTATAACACAATTGAGAGACAATGTTCAATAGCTGCCTTAGTACTTAACAGTGTGTAGGAAGTTGTTTGATAAAGTGGGCAAAGCTGATACTTGGACGAGAAGGCAGAATATAGGAAACTACATGAAAACATGATTAATTCAGTGAAAATGACTGTAAACAGATGGGAACTTGTTTAGAACAGCTGAAAGAGAATCTCCAAGTCAGTTCTTAGTGTAGAAAAGGTAGCTAAGATCTGGGAAATTCTTAATTCGAGTTAAGATTACATGAAACACTGTATGAATCCTATATTCTTTACTTAAAGGAGACTAGAGTGGTAAATGTGTGTTATACAAGGCAGAATACCATTGAAATAGAGAAAGAAACACGTTCGGCAGCTTTGGAAAGCCTTACACTTCACTGAAATGTAGTACTACACTCTATAACACAGTTGAGAGACAATGTTCAATAGCTGCCTCAGTACTTAACAGTGTGTAGGAAGTTGTTTGATAAAGTGGGCAAAGCTTATACTTGGGCCAGAAGGCAGAATATAGGAAACTACATGAAAACATGAATAATTCAGTGAAAATGACTGTAAACAGATGAGAACTTCTTTAGAACAGCTGAAAGAGAATCTCCAAATCAGTTCTTAGTGTAGAAAAGGTAGGTAAGATAAGGGAAATACTTAATTCCAGTTAAGATCACATGAAACACTGTATGAATCCTATATTCTTTACTTAAAGGAGACTAGAGTGGTAAATGTGTGTTATACAAGGCAGAATTCCATTGAAATAGAGAAAGAAACACGTTCGGTAGCTTTGGAAAGCCTTACACTTCACTGAAATGTAGTACTACACTTTATATAACACAGTTGAGAGACAATGTTCCCTAGCTCCCTCAGTTCATAACAGTGTGTAGGAAGTTGTTTGATAAAGTGGGCAAAGCTTATACTTGGGCCAGAAGGCAGAATATAGGAAACTACATGAAAACATGAATAATTCAGTGAAAATGACTGTAAACAGATGAGTACTTGTTTAGAACAGCTGAAAGAGAATCTCCAAGTCAGTTCTTACTGTAGAAAAGGTAGCTAAGAGAAGGAAAATCCTTAATTCCAGTTAAGATCACATGAAACACTGTATGAATCCTATATTGTTTACTTAAAGGAGACTAGAGTGGTAAATGTGTGTTATACAAGGCAGAATACCATTGAAATAGAGAAAGAAACACGTTCGGCAGCTTTGGAAAGCCTTACACTTCACTGAAATGTAGTACTACACTCTATAACACAGTTGAGAGACAATGTTCCCGAGCTGCCTCAGTTCATAACAGTGTGTAGGAAGTTGTTTGATAAAGTGGGCAAAGCTTATACTTGGGCCAGAAGGCAGAATATAGGAAACTACATGAAAACATGAATAATTCAGTGAAAATGACTGTAAACAGATGTGAACTTGTTTAGAACAGCTGAAAGAGATTCTCCAAGTCAGTTCTTAGTGTAGAAAAGGTAGCTAAGATCTGGGAAATCCTTAATTCGAGTTAAGATTACATGAAACACTGTATGAATCCTATATTCTTTACTTAAAGGAGACTAGAGTGGTAAATGTGTGTTATACAAGGCAGAATACCATTGAAATAGAGAAAGAAACAAGTTCGGCAGCTTTGGAAAGCCTTACACTTCACTGAAATGTAGTACTACACTCTATAACACAGTTGAGAGACCATGTTCAATAGCTGCCTCAGTACTTAACAGTGTGTAGGAAGTTGTTTGATAAAGTGGGCAAAGCTTATACTTGGACCAGAAGGCAGAATATAGGAAACTACATGAAAACATGATTAATTCAGTGAAAATGACTGTAAACAGATTAGAACTTGTTTAGAACAGCTGAAAGAGATTCTCCAAGTCAGTTCTTAATGTAGAAAAGGTAGCTAAGATTCGGGAAATCCTTAATTCGAGTTAAGATTACATGAAACACTGTATGAATCCTATATTCTTTACTTAAAGGAAACTAGAGTGGTAAATGTGTGTTATACAAGGCAGAATACCATTGAAATAGAGAAAAAAACACATTCGGCAGCTTTGGAAAGCCTTACACTTCACTGACATGTAGTACTACACTCTATCACACAGTTGAGAGACAATGTTCCCTAGCTCCCTCAATTCATAACAGTGTGTAGGAAGTTGTTTGATAAAGTGGGCAAAGCTTATACTTGGGCCAGAAGGCCGAATATAGGAAACTACATGAAAACATGAATAATTCAGTGAAAATGACTGTAAACAGATGAGAACTTGTTTAGAACAGCTGAAAGAGAATCTCCAAGTCAGTTCTTAGTGTAGAAAAGGTAGCTAAGATAAGGAAAATTCTTAATTCCAGTTAAGATCACATGAAACACTGTATGAATCCTATATTCTTTACTTAAAGGAGACTAGAGTGGTAAATGTGTGTTATACAAGGCAGAATACCATTGAAATAGAGAAAGAAACACGTTCGGCAGCTTTGGAAAGCCTTACACTTCACTGAAATGTAGTACTACACTCTATAACACAGTTGAGAGACAATGTTCAATAGCTGCCTCAGTACTTAACAGTGTGTAGGAAGTTGTTTGATAAAGAGGGCAAAGCTTATACTTGGACCAGAAGGCAGAATATAGGAAACTACATGAAAACATGATTAATTCAGTGAAAATGACTGTAAACAGATGTGAACTTGTTTAGAACAGCTGAAAGAGATTCTCCAAGTCAGTTCTTAGTGTAGAAAAGGTAGCTAAGATCCGGGAAAATCTTAATTCGAGTTAAGATTACATGAAACACTGTATGAATCCTATATTCTTTACTTAAAGGAGACTAGAGTGGTAAATGTGTGTTATACAAGGCAGAATACCATTGAAATAGAGAAAGAAACACGTTCGGCAGCTTTGAAAAGCCTTACACTTCACTGAAATGTAGTACTACACTCTATAACACAGTTGAGAGACAATGTTCCCGAGCTGCCTCAGTTCATAACAGTGTGTAGGAAGTTGTTTGATAAAGTGGGCAAAGCTTATACTTGGGCCAGAAGGCAGAATATAGGAAACTACATGAAAACATGAATAATTCAGTGAAAATGACTGTAAACAGATGAGAACTTGTTTAGAACAGCTGAAAGAGAATCTCCAAGTCAGTTCTTAGTGTAGAAAAGGTAGGTAAGATAAGGGAAATACTTAATTCCAGTTAAGATCACATGAAACACTGTATGAATCCTATATTCTTTACTTAAAGGAGACTACAGTGGTAAATGTGTGTTATACAAGGCAGAATACCATTAAAATAGAGAAAGAAACATGTTCGGCAGCTTTGGAAAGCCTTACACTTCACTGAAATGTAGTACTACACTCTATAACACAGTTGAGAGACAATGTTCAATAGCTGCCTCAGTATTTAACAGTGTGTAGGAAGTTGTTTGATAAAGTGGGCAAAGCTGATACTTGCACCAGAAGGCAGAATATAGAAAACTACATGAAAACATGAATAATTCAGTGAAAATGACTGTAAACAGATGAGAACTTGTCTAGAACAGCTGAAAGAGAATCTCCAAGTCAGTTCTTATTGTAGAAAAGGTAGCTAAGATAAGGGAAATCCTTAATTCCAGTTAAGATCACATGAAACACTGTATGAATCCTATATTCTTTACTTAAAGGAGACTAGAGTGGTAAATGTGTGTTATACAAGGCAGAATACCATTGAAATAGAGAAAGATACACGTTCGGTAGCTTTGGAAAGCCTTACACTTCACTGAAATGTAGTACTACACTTTATATAACACAGTTTAGAGACAATGTTCCCTAGCTCGCTCAGTTCATAACAGTGTGTAGGAAGTTGTTTGATAAAGTGGGCAAAGCTTATACTTGGGCCAGAAGGCAGAATATAGGAAACTACATGAAAACATGAATAATTCAGTGAAAATGACTGTAAACAGATCAGTACTTGTTTAGAACAGCTGAAAGAGAATCTCCAAGTCAGTTCTTACTGTAGAAAAGGTAGCTAAGAGAAGGAAAATCCTTAATTCCAGTTAAGATCACATGAAACACTGTATGAATCCTATATTGTTTACTTAAAGGAAACTAGAGTGGTAAATGTGTGTTATACAAGGCAGAATACCATTGAAATAGAGAAAGAAACACGTTCGGCAGCTTTGGAAAGCCTTACACTTCACTGAAATGTAGTACTACACTCTATAACACAGTTGAGAGACAATGTTCCCGAGCTGCCTCAGTTCATAACAGTGTGTAGGAAGTTGTTTGATAAAGTGGGCAAAGCTTATACTTGGGCCAGAAGGCAGAATATAGGAAACTACATGAAAACATGAATAATTCAGTGAAAATGACTGTAAACAGATGTGAACTTGTTTAGAATAGCTGAAAGAGATTCTCCAAGTCAGTTCTTAGTGTAGAAAAGGTAGCTAAGATCTGGGAAATCCTTAATTCGAGTTAAGATTACATGAAACACTGTATGAATCCTATATTCTTTACTTAAAGGAAACTAGAATGGTAAATGTGTGTTATACAAGGCAGAATACCATTGAAATAGAGAAAAACACACATTCGGCAGCTTTGGAAAGCCTTACACTTCAGTGACATGTAGTACTACACTCTATCACACAGTTGAGAGACAATGTTCCCTAGCTCCCTCAATTCATAACAGTGTGTAGGAAGTTGTTTGATAAAGTGGGCAAAGCTTATACTTGGGCCAGAAGGCCGAATATAGGAAACTACATGAAAACATGAATAATTCAGTGAAAATGACTGTAAACAGATGAGAACTTGTTTAGAACAGCTGAAAGAGAATCTCCAAGTCAGTTCTTAGTGTAGAAAAGGTAGCTAAGATAAGGAAAATTCTTAATTCCAGTTAAGATCACATGAAACACTGTATGAATCCTATATTCTTTACTTAAAGGAGACTAGAGTGGTAAATGTGTGTTATACAAGGCAGAATACCATTGAAATAGAGAAAGAAACACGTTCGGCAGCTTTGGAAAGCCTTACACTTCACTGAAATGTAGTACTACACTCTATAACACAGTTGAGAGACAATGTTCAATAGCTGCCTCAGTACTTAACAGTGTGTAGGAAGTTGTTTGATAAAGAGGGCAAAGCTTATACTTGGACCAGAAGGCAGAATATAGGAAACTACATGAAAACATGATTAATTCAGTGAAAATGACTGTAAACAGATGTGAACTTGTTTAGAACAGCTGAAAGAGATTCTCCAAGTCAGTTCTTAGTGTAGAAAAGGTAGCTAAGATCCGGGAAAATCTTAATTCGAGTTAAGATTACATGAAACACTGTATGAATCCTATATTCTTTACTTAAAGGAGACTAGAGTGGTAAATGTGTGTTATACAAGGCAGAATACCATTGAAATAGAGAAAGAAACACGTTCGGCAGCTTTGAAAAGCCTTACACTTCACTGAAATGTAGTACTACACTCTATAACACAGTTGAGAGACAATGTTCCCGAGCTGCCTCAGTTCATAACAGTGTGTAGGAAGTTGTTTGATAAAGTGGGCAAAGCTTATACTTGGGCCAGAAGGCAGAATATAGGAAACTACATGAAAACATGAATAATTCAGTGAAAATGACTGTAAACAGATGAGAACTTGTTTAGAACAGCTGAAAGAGAATCTCCAAGTCAGTTCTTAGTGTAGAAAAGGTAGGTAAGATAAGGGAAATACTTAATTCCAGTTAAGATCACATGAAACACTGTATGAATCCTATATTCTTTACTTAAAGGAGACTACAGTGGTAAATGTGTGTTATACAAGGCAGAATACCATTAAAATAGAGAAAGAAACATGTTCGGCAGCTTTGGAAAGCCTTACACTTCACTGAAATGTAGTACTACACTCTATAACACAGTTGAGAGACAATGTTCAATAGCTGCCTCAGTATTTAACAGTGTGTAGGAAGTTGTTTGATAAAGTGGGCAAAGCTGATACTTGCACCAGAAGGCAGAATATAGAAAACTACATGAAAACATGAATAATTCAGTGAAAATGACTGTAAACAGATGAGAACTTGTCTAGAACAGCTGAAAGAGAATCTCCAAGTCAGTTCTTATTGTAGAAAAGGTAGCTAAGATAAGGGAAATCCTTAATTCCAGTTAAGATCACATGAAACACTGTATGAATCCTATATTCTTTACTTAAAGGAGACTAGAGTGGTAAATGTGTGTTATACAAGGCAGAATACCATTGAAATAGAGAAAGATACACGTTCGGTAGCTTTGGAAAGCCTTACACTTCACTGAAATGTAGTACTACACTTTATATAACACAGTTTAGAGACAATGTTCCCTAGCTCGCTCAGTTCATAACAGTGTGTAAGAAGTTGTTTGATAAAGTGGGCAAAGCTTATACTTGGGCCAGAAGGCAGAATATAGGAAACTACATGAAAACATGAATAATTCAGTGAAAATGACTGTAAACAGATCAGTACTTGTTTAGAACAGCTGAAAGAGAATCTCCAAGTCAGTTCTTACTGTAGAAAAGGTAGCTAAGAGAAGGAAAATCCTTAATTCCAGTTAAGATCACATGAAACACTGTATGAATCCTATATTGTTTACTTAAAGGAAACTAGAGTGGTAAATGTGTGTTATACAAGGCAGAATACCATTGAAATAGAGAAAGAAACACGTTCGGCAGCTTTGGAAAGCCTTACACTTCACTGAAATGTAGTACTACACTCTATAACACAGTTGAGAGACAATGTTCCCGAGCTGCCTCAGTTCATAACAGTGTGTAGGAAGTTGTTTGATAAAGTGGGCAAAGCTTATACTTGGGCCAGAAGGCAGAATATAGGAAACTACATGAAAACATGAATAATTCAGTGAAAATGACTGTAAACAGATGTGAACTTGTTTAGAACAGCTGAAAGAGATTCTCCAAGTCAGTTCTTAGTGTAGAAAAGGTAGCTAAGATCTGGGAAATCCTTAATTCGAGTTAAGATTACATGAAACACTGTATGAATCCTATATTCTTTACTTAAAGGAAACTAGAATGGTAAATGTGTGTTATACAAGGCAGAATACCATTGAAATAGAGAAAAACACACATTCGGCAGCTTTGGAAAGCCTTACACTTCAGTGACATGTAGTACTACACTCTATCACACAGTTGAGAGACAATGTTCCCTAGCTCCCTCAATTCATAACAGTGTGTAGGAAGTTGTTTGATAAAGTGGGCAAAGCTTATACTTGGGCCAGAAGGCCGAATATAGGAAACTACATGAAAACATGAATAATTCAGTGAAAATGACTGTAAACAGATGAGAACTTCTTTAGAACAGCTGAAAGAGAATCTCCAAGTCAGTTCTTAGTGTAGAAAAGGTAGCTAAGATAAGGAAAATCCTTAATTCCAGTTAAGATCACATGAAACACTGTATGAATCCTATATTTTTTACTTAAAGGAGACTAGAGTGGTAAATGTGTGTTATACAAGGCAGAATACCATTGAAATAGAGAAAGAAACACGTTCGGCAGCTTTGGAAAGCCTTACACTTCACTGAAATGTAGTACTACACTCTATAACACAGTTGAGAGACAATGTTCCCGAGCTGCCTCAGTTCATGACACTGTGTAGGAAGTTGTTTGATAAAGTGGGCAAAGCTTATACTTGGGCCAGAAGGCAGAATATAGGAAACTACATGAAAACATGAATAATTCAGTGAAAATGACTGTAAACCGATCAGAACTTGTTTTAGAACAGCTGAAAGAGATCCTCCAACTCAGTTCTTAGTGTAGAAAAGGTAGCTAAATCCGGAAAATCCTTAATTCCAGTTAAGATCACATGAAACACTGTATGAATCCTATATTGTTTACTTAAAGGAGACTAGAGTGGTAAATGTGTGTTATACAAGGCAGAATACCATTGAAATAGAGAAAGAAACACGTTCGGCAGCTTTGGAAAGCCTTACACTTCACTGAAATGTAGTACTACACTCTATAACACAGTTGAGAGACAATGTTCCCGAGCTGCCTCAGTTCATAACAGTGTGTAGGAAGTTGTTTGATAAAGTGGGCAAAGCTTATACTTGGGCCAGAAGGCAGAATATAGGAAACTACATGAAAACATGAATAATTCAGTGAAAATGACTGTAAACAGATGTGAACTTGTTTAGAACAGCTGAAAGAGATTCTCCAAGTCAGTTCTTAGTGTAGAAAAGGTAGCTAAGATCTGGGAAATCCTTAATTCGAGTTAAGATTACATGAAACACTGTATGAATCCTATATTCTTTACTTAAAGGAGACTAGAGTGGTAAATGTGTGTTATACAAGGCAGAATACCATTGAAATAGAGAAAGAAACAAGTTCGGCAGCTTTGGAAAGCCTTACACTTCACTGAAATGTAGTACTACACTCTATAACACAGTTGAGAGACCATGTTCAATAGCTGCCTCAGTACTTAACAGTGTGTAGGAAGTTGTTTGATAAAGTGGGCAAAGCTTATACTTGGACCAGAAGGCAGAATATAGGAAACTACATGAAAACATGATTAATTCAGTGAAAATGACTGTAAACAGATTAGAACTTGTTTAGAACAGCTGAAAGAGATTCTCCAAGTCAGTTCTTAATGTAGAAAAGGTAGCTAAGATTCGGGAAATCCTTAATTCGAGTTAAGATTACATGAAACACTGTATGAATCCTATATTCTTTACTTAAAGGAAACTAGAGTGGTAAATGTGTGTTATACAAGGCAGAATACCATTGAAATAGAGAAAAAAACACATTCGGCAGCTTTGGAAAGCCTTACACTTCACTGACATGTAGTACTACACTCTATCACACAGTTGAGAGACAATGTTCCCTAGCTCCCTCAATTCATAACAGTGTGTAGGAAGTTGTTTGATAAAGTGGGCAAAGCTTATACTTGGGCCAGAAGGCCGAATATAGGAAACTACATGAAAACATGAATAATTCAGTGAAAATGACTGTAAACAGATGAGAACTTGTTTAGAACAGCTGAAAGAGAATCTCCAAGTCAGTTCTTAGTGTAGAAAAGGTAGCTAAGATAAGGAAAATTCTTAATTCCAGTTAAGATCACATGAAACACTGTATGAATCCTATATTCTTTACTTAAAGGAGACTAGAGTGGTAAATGTGTGTTATACAAGGCAGAATACCATTGAAATAGAGAAAGAAACACGTTCGGCAGCTTTGGAAAGCCTTACACTTCACTGAAATGTAGTACTACACTCTATAACACAGTTGAGAGACAATGTTCAATAGCTGCCTCAGTACTTAACAGTGTGTAGGAAGTTGTTTGATAAAGAGGGCAAAGCTTATACTTGGACCAGAAGGCAGAATATAGGAAACTACATGAAAACATGATTAATTCAGTGAAAATGACTGTAAACAGATGTGAACTTGTTTAGAACAGCTGAAAGAGATTCTCCAAGTCAGTTCTTAGTGTAGAAAAGGTAGCTAAGATCCGGGAAAATCTTAATTCGAGTTAAGATTACATGAAACACTGTATGAATCCTATATTCTTTACTTAAAGGAGACTAGAGTGGTAAATGTGTGTTATACAAGGCAGAATACCATTGAAATAGAGAAAGAAACACGTTCGGCAGCTTTGAAAAGCCTTACACTTCACTGAAATGTAGTACTACACTCTATAACACAGTTGAGAGACAATGTTCCCGAGCTGCCTCAGTTCATAACAGTGTGTAGGAAGTTGTTTGATAAAGTGGGCAAAGCTTATACTTGGGCCAGAAGGCAGAATATAGGAAACTACATGAAAACATGAATAATTCAGTGAAAATGACTGTAAACAGATGAGAACTTGTTTAGAACAGCTGAAAGAGAATCTCCAAGTCAGTTCTTAGTGTAGAAAAGGTAGGTAAGATAAGGGAAATACTTAATTCCAGTTAAGATCACATGAAACACTGTATGAATCCTATATTCTTTACTTAAAGGAGACTACAGTGGTAAATGTGTGTTATACAAGGCAGAATACCATTAAAATAGAGAAAGAAACATGTTCGGCAGCTTTGGAAAGCCTTACACTTCACTGAAATGTAGTACTACACTCTATAACACAGTTGAGAGACAATGTTCAATAGCTGCCTCAGTATTTAACAGTGTGTAGGAAGTTGTTTGATAAAGTGGGCAAAGCTGATACTTGCACCAGAAGGCAGAATATAGAAAACTACATGAAAACATGAATAATTCAGTGAAAATGACTGTAAACAGATGAGAACTTGTCTAGAACAGCTGAAAGAGAATCTCCAAGTCAGTTCTTATTGTAGAAAAGGTAGCTAAGATAAGGGAAATCCTTAATTCCAGTTAAGATCACATGAAACACTGTATGAATCCTATATTCTTTACTTAAGGAGACTAGAGTGGTAAATGTGTGTTATACAAGGCAGAATACCATTGAAATAGAGAAAGATACACGTTCGGTAGCTTTGGAAAGCCTTACACTTCACTGAAATGTAGTACTACACTTTATATAACACAGTTTAGAGACAATGTTCCCTAGCTCGCTCAGTTCATAACAGTGTGTAGGAAGTTGTTTGATAAAGTGGGCAAAGCTTATACTTGGGCCAGAAGGCAGAATATAGGAAACTACATGAAAACATGAATAATTCAGTGAAAATGACTGTAAACAGATGTGAACTTGTTTAGAACAGCTGAAAGAGATTCTCCAAGTCAGTTCTTAGTGTAGAAAAGGTAGCTAAGATCTGGGAAATCCTTAATTCGAGTTAAGATTACATGAAACACTGTATGAATCCTATATTCTTTACTTAAAGGAAACTAGAATGGTAAATGTGTGTTATACAAGGCAGAATACCATTGAAATAGAGAAAAACACACATTCGGCAGCTTTGGAAAGCCTTACACTTCAGTGACATGTAGTACTACACTCTATCACACAGTTGAGAGACAATGTTCCCTAGCTCCCTCAATTCATAACAGTGTGTAGGAAGTTGTTTGATAAAGTGGGCAAAGCTTATACTTGGGCCAGAAGGCCGAATATAGGAAACTACATGAAAACATGAATAATTCAGTGAAAATGACTGTAAACAGATGAGAACTTCTTTAGAACAGCTGAAAGAGAATCTCCAAGTCAGTTCTTAGTGTAGAAAAGGTAGCTAAGATAAGGAAAATCCTTAATTCCAGTTAAGATCACATGAAACACTGTATGAATCCTATATTTTTTACTTAAAGGAGACTAGAGTGGTAAATGTGTGTTATACAAGGCAGAATACCATTGAAATAGAGAAAGAAACACGTTCGGCAGCTTTGGAAAGCCTTACACTTCACTGAAATGTAGTACTACACTCTATAACACAGTTGAGAGACAATGTTCCCGAGCTGCCTCAGTTCATGACACTGTGTAGGAAGTTGTTTGATAAAGTGGGCAAAGCTTATACTTGGGCCAGAAGGCAGAATATAGGAAACTACATGAAAACATGAATAATTCAGTGAAAATGACTGTAAACCGATCAGAACTTGTTTTAGAACAGCTGAAAGAGATCCTCCAACTCAGTTCTTAGTGTAGAAAAGGTAGCTAAATCCGGAAAATCCTTAATTCCAGTTAAGATCACATGAAACACTGTATGAATCCTATATTCTTTACTTAAAGGAGACTACAGTGGTAAATGTGTGTTATACAAGGCAGAATACCATTAAAATAGAGAAAGAAACACGTTCGGCAGCTTTGGAAAGCCTTACACTTCACTGAAATGTAGTACTACACTCTATAACACAGTTGAGAGACAATGTTCAATAGCTGCCTCAGTACTTAACAGTGTGTAGGAAGTTGTTTGATAAAGTGGGCAAAGCTTATACTTGGACCAGAAGGCAGAATATAGGAAACTACATGAAAACATGATTAATTCAGTGAAAATGACTGTAAACAGATGTGAACTTGTTTAGAACAGCTGAAAGAGATTCTCCAAGTCAGTTCTTAGTGTAGAAAAGGTAGCTAAGATCCGGGAAATCCTTAATTCGAGTTAAGATTACATGAAACGAAAGGCGGCGCCACCCTACCAGGAAGGGAGCAGCTTCTATGAGGCCTGGAAAACCCACAGCCGAGGAGTCCATCGAGCACCTGTGGCGCCCCGATCGGAGCAAGCGGGTGGATTCAAGGAAGCTCTTCAACCACCCACAGAAAGGTCAGAGTTTGCGTGGCTAGGCTGAGAGTTCAGGCTGCGATAGCGCCATTGCTCCAGCGAGGCCCCGCCCCCAGAGCGGCCCTGAGTGCGCCACCAGGAGCGCGGCGAGGCCCCGGCCCCAGAGCGGCCCTGAGCGCGCCGCCAGGAGCACCGCGAGGCCCCGGCCCCAGTGCGGCCCAGAGCACCCGCCCCCAGAGCGGCCCTGAGCGTGCCGCCAGAGACGCCGCGAGGCCCCGCCCCCAGAGCGGCCCTGAGCGCGCCACCAGGAGCGCCGCGAGGCCCCAGCCCCAGTGCCGCCCAGAGCACCGCGGCCCCGGAGCGCCGCGAGGCCCCGCCCCCAGAGCGGCCCTGAGCGCGCCACCAGGAGCGCCGCGAGGCCCCAGCCCCAGTGCCGCCCAGAGCACCGCGGCCCTGGAGCGCCGCGAGGCCCCGCCCCCAGAGCGGCCCTGAGCGCTGCGCCCTGGAGCGCCGCGAGGCCCCGCCCCCAGTGCGGCCGCGGCCCCGCCTATGTTGTAGCCCAGGAGAGCTGCGAGGGCCCGCCCCCAGAGAGAAAGAAGGCCAGAGCAACCAAAGTCTGGGAGGTCAAACCGGTAACACTGACACCTAAGGGCTGAACTACAAACTGCCTTTTTTTTTTTTTTTTTTTTTTTTTCTTTTTTCTTTTTCTTTTTCTTTTAATTAATCAAAAATAAATGGTCACAAATAACTAAGATATAGCCTACCTAAAATTAAGGACTACCTTACAAAACTGAGGTGCAGTGGAAAGCTGGGAACTGCAAGACTCTCTGATCCAAGAACCAGGCATACCAAATACAATAACAGAGGAAGTGATTGAACTCTACTGGACAATTTTATGCTAATTATACTATTCTTTATTTTATTTTCATTTTTTACATTTTTTATTTAATTTTCATTTTTTACATCTTTTACTTCAGAAACGATTTTTTTTCTTTTTTCCTTACTTGATTTTATCTTTTCAATTATTACATTTTTCAATCTCTATCTTCACTATTACTACTGCTATTTTGCAATTTTTTTTTTCTTTTTCTTTTCCTCCCCAGTACCATTTTACTTCGTCTTTATTTTACATTGGGAGTAACCTTCATTCTATTTTAATCTCTACTATAGCATCATTCAACCCTATCTCAATTCGACCTTTACCCCATCACTCTCTTACTAAACTTCAACCTTTTAGTCTCCAGTTTATCCTATCCCTTTCCGGCTTTAGTTTTTCCTCTATTCTTTCTGTATACCCCCTGCTAAAGCTCTCACTATACTCATAGACCTAAGTTCCAACCCCTGATACAAGTGTATAAATATCACTCTCTGCACTATATTAACTAGTTAAAAAAAAAAAAAAAACGGTTCCACTTTCTATCCTTTTCTCATTGTTTGAGTGAAGGTTGATTATTGTGAATATTGGTGCTTTTCAGTGAAATTGTTATGCTTATTCCAGTGTTGTTATTGTTGCTTTGTATTTTTTTTTAAATCCTCTGTTTTTGTTTGTTTCTTTGACTTCTGTATATCATAACCTTACTTAATAATAGTGGATATTGTATTGTAGTTTGTATTAATCTCCAAGTATTGTTACCGGCATTGGCTGGGCTCAGTGGTTGATCTATGGCAATTTTCTCCACATATATATAGTTTGTTTCCCATTTTTTTAGTTTGCTTCTTCTCTCTCTCTCTCTCTCTCTCTCTCTCTCTCTCTCTCCCTCTCTCTCTCTCTCTCTTTCTCTCTCTCTCTTCTTTTTCTCCCTGTTTTCTAACTTCATTTTGTCATTACTTTATTTCTTCTTTGACTTTTTTTTTTTTTAATTTTTCTTTATTTTTACCTTCCTTCCTTCCTTCTCTCCTATACCCTAATTTGCCTATCGCTAGGGGTTACCTTTATTAGAGGTTATTAATATTGTAAATACATTCCTGTTAAGTGCCTCTCGTGTTGTACATGGTAGTGTTGTATTTTGCACCTATAAACTAACGCAAGAGAAAGAACACCACATAACCAGACATCCTGAAAAGAGATACCATGGGAAGACAAAGAAACACCCCACAAATGAAAGAAAAGCAGGCATCACCAGAAAAGGAAGTAAACGAGCCAGAGGCAAGCAGCCTACCAGAGCAAGAGTTCAGAATAATGATTATTGGTTGGCTAAAAAGAATGGAAGAGAAATTTGACAATAACCAAGAAGAAATGAGGAAGAACCATCAGGAATTGAGGAAGAACCAAGAAGAAATGAAAAATGACATCGCTACCATGAAGAACTCAATAGAAAGCATCAAGAGTAGACTAGATGAAGCGGAAGACCGCATCAGTGAGCTAGAAGACAAGATGGAAAAAAATACCCAATTAGAGCAGCTTCTAGAAAAAAAGATTAAAAAGCAGGAGGAGAGCCTACGGGAGCTTTGGGACATTACAAAACAAAATAATATTCGAATAATAGGGGTTCCAGAAGGAAAGGAAACTGAGGTAGACGTGGAAAAAGTATTTCAAGAAATAATGACAGAAAACTTTCCTGAGATAGAGAAGAAAAAACCCACACAAATCCAAGATGCTCGCAGAGTCCCAAGCAAAATGAATCCCAGAAGACAGACGCCAAGGCACATTATAATTAAAGTGGCAAACAACAACGACAAAGTAAGAATCTTAAAAGCAGCCAGAGAGAGACAGAAAGTTACTTACAAAGGAACCCCCATCAGACTAGCAACTGATTTCTCAACAGAAACATATCAGGCTAGAAGGGAATGGGATGAAATATACAAAGTCATGCAAAGGAAGGGTTTGAATCCAAGAATACTGTACCCAGCAAGACTATCAATCAAAATTGAAGGGGAAATCAGGAGCTTCACAGACAAAAAAAGACTGAAGGAATTTATCTCCACCAAACCAGCAATGCAAGAAATGCTAAAGGGTCTACTGTAAAAATAAAGAAATAGGAATTGAAGAAGGAACATGGGTATAGAATAAAAATGCCATCAAATGAGTACCTATCAATAATAACCTTAAATGTAAATGGATTAAATGCTCCAATCAAAAGACATAGGGTGTCAGATTGGATAAGAAAACAAGACCCTTACATCTGTTGCCTACAAGAAACTCACCTCAGAAAAAAAGATGCACACAGACTGAGGGTGAAGGGATGGAAAAAAGTTTTCCAGGCAAATGGAAAGGAAAGAAAAGCTGGGGTAGCAATACTTATATCTGACAAATTAGATCTCAGAGTGAAGGACATAACAAGAGATAATGAAGGTCACTTCATAATACTAAAGGGTACAATCCAACAAGAAGAAATAACCCTGGTAAATATATATGCACCCAATACAGGAGCACCCAAATACATAAAAAAACTGCTGGAGGACATTAAGGGAGAGATTAATAGCAATACAATCATAGTAGGAGATTTTAATACCCCACTGTCACCCTTCGACAAATCATCTAAACAAAAAATCAGCAAAGAAATATCAATCCTAAACGACTCACTAGACCAGATGGAATTAATTGACATCTTTAGAACATTCCACCCCAAAGCCACAGAATATACATTCTTCTCAAGTGCACATGGGACATTCTCAAAGATAGACCACATTTTGGGACATAGGCAAAGTCTCTTCAAATTCAAGAAGATAGAAATCATATCAAGCATCTTCTCAGACCATAGTGGCATAAAACTGGAAATTAATTACAATAAAAATAATCCAAAGAAATCAAATACATGGAGACTAAACAACATGCTATTAAACAAGGACTGGGTTACCAGAGAAATCAAGGAAGAAATTAAAAACATCCTGGCAACAAATGACAATGAAGACACAACAATCCAAAATCTATGGGACACAGCAAAAGCAGTTTTGAGAGGGAAGTTCATATCCTTACAAGCCTATTGCAAAAAACTAGAAAAAATGGTAACAGATGAACTAACTCTACAACTCAAAGAGTTAGAAAAAGAGCAACAAGAAAAGCCCAGTGTAAGCAGAAGGAAGGAAATAACAAAAATCAGAGCACAGATAAATGACATAGAGACCAAAGAAACAATACATAAGATCAACAAAACCAAGAGCTGGTTCTTCGAAAGGATAAACAAGATTGATGGACCTCTAGCCAGGCTAACCAAGAAACAAAGAGAGAGGACCCAAATAAACAAAATCAGAAATGAAAGAGGTGAAATAACAACAGACCCCACCGAAATACAACAGATTGTTACAAAATACTACGAACAACTCTATTCCAACAAACTAAACAACCTGGAGGAAATGGACATATTCCTAGAAAAATACAAACTGCCAAAACTCAATCAGGAAGAATCTAAAAATCTCAATAGACCAGTGACGTGGGAAGAAATTGAAACCGTCATCAAAAAGCTTCCAGCAAACAAAAGCCCAGGGCCAGATGGCTTCACAGGAGAGTTTTACCAAACATTCAAGGAAGAACTAAAACCTATCCTCCTCAGACTATTCCAAAAAATCCAAGAGGAAGGAACACTTCCGAACTCCTTCTATGAAGCCAACATCACCCTAATACCAAAACCAGATAAAGACAACTCAATGAAAGAGAATTACAGGCCAATATCCCTCATGAACATAGATGCCAAAATCCTCAACAAAATTCTAGCAAATCGACTCCAAAAGAACATCACAAAGATCATACACCATGACCAAGTAGGATTTATTCCAGGAATGCAAGGATGGTACAATATCCGCAAATCAATAAACGTGATACATCACATAAACAAATTGAAAGATAAAAATCATATAGTCATATCAATTGACGCAGAAAAAGCATTTGACAAAATCCAACACCCTTTCCTGTTAAAAACTCTTAAAAAGGTGGGAGTACAAGGATCATACCTCAACATAATAAAAGCTATATATGATAAACCCACAGCCAACATTATACTCAATGGGCAAAAACTAAAACCATTCCCTCTAAAAACAGGAACAAGACAGGGATGCCCACTCTCGCCACTCCTGTTTGACATAGTTCTGGAAGTACTAGCCATTGCAATTAGACAAGAGGAGGAAATAAAAGGCATCCAAATTGGAAAAGAAGAAGTAAAGTTATCCTTATTTGCAGATGACATGATATTGTACATAAAAAACCCAAAAGACTCCATTAAAAAACTAATTGACTTAATAAATGAATTTGGCAACGTAGCAGGATATAAAATTAATGCCAAGAAATCCATGGCATTTCTATACACCAACAGTGAAACTACAGAAACAGAGGCTAAAAAAGCAATTCCATTCACCATCGCACCAAAAAAATTAAGATACCTAGGAATAAATTTAACTAAAGAAATAAAGGACCTATTTGCGGAAAACTACACGACACTGAAAAAAGAGATAGAGGAAGATGTAAGGAGATGGAAGAACATACCATGTTCATGGATTGGTAGAATCAACATCATCAAAATGTCCATACTTCCTAAAGCAATCTATAGGTTCAATGCACTCCCCATTAAAATACCAACGACATATTTCACTGACCTAGAAAGAACTCTCCAAAAGTTCATTTGGAACAATAAAAGACCCCGAATAGCCACAGCGATTCTGAGAAAGAAGAGTAAAGTAGGAGGGATCTCAATACCAGACTTCAAACTATACTACAAAGCCACTGTTCTCAAAACAGCCTGGTACTGGCACAAGAGCAGACAAATAGATCAATGGAATAGAATTGAGAACCCAGATATCAACCCAAATCACTATGCTCAATTAATATTTGACAAAGGAGGCACGAATATACAATGGAGTCAAGACAGTCTCTTCAATAAATGGTGTTGGGAAAATTGGACAGACACATGCAAAAGAATGAAACTAGATCACCAACTTACACCATTCACAAGGATAAACTCAAAATGGATACAGGACTTAAACATCAGACGGGAAACCATAAAAATACTAGAAGCATCCACAGGTAGCAAAATCTCAGACGTATGCCAAAATAACTTCTTCACTGATATTGCCCCTAGGGCAATGGAAGCTAAAGAGAAAATAAACAAATGGGACTACTTCGAAATAAAAAGCTTTTTTACAGCAAAAGAAACCATCAATAAAACAACAAGAAAGCCCACGGTGTGGGAGATCATATTTGCAAATATTACCACTGATAAAGGTTTAATCTCCAACATTTACAGACAGCTTATACAACTAAATAAAAGGAAGATGAATGATCCAATTAAAAAATGGGCAATGGACCTAAACAGAATATTTTCAAAAGAAGACAGAAGGAAGGCCAAAAGGCACATGAAAACATGCTCAAAGTCACTAATTATCCGAGAGGTGCAAATCAAAACAACAATGCGGTACCATCTCACACCTGTCAGAATGGCCAACATCAACAAATCAACAAACGACAAGTGTTGGCGAGGTTGCGGAGAAAAAGGAACCCTCGTGCACTGCTGGTGGGAATGCAGACTGGTGCAACCACTGTGGAGAACAGTGTGGAGTTTCCTCAAAAAACTGAAAATGGAACTCCCATTTGACCCAGTAATCCCACTTCTAGGAATATATCCCAAGAAACTAGAAACACCAATCAGAAAGGATATATGCACCCCTATGTTCATAGCAGCACAATCTACAATAGCCAGAATTTGGAAACAGCCTAGGTGCCCGTCAGCAGATGATTGGATCCAAAAACTATGGTACATCTACACAATGGAATACTATGCTGCCATAAAGAAGAAGGAATTCTCATCATTTGCAGCAACCTGGATGGAATTGGAGAGCATCATGCTGAGTGAAATAAGCCAATCAACGAAAGAGAAACACCACATGACCTCACACATCGGTGGATGATAAAGATCTTTATAAACTGATGAACCAAGAGACAGATATAGAGAAGGTAAAGCAACAGGCAGACTGTCGGATTACAGTGGGGAGGGTAGGGATATCAGGGGGAGATAATAGATCAACCGAAGGACTTGTATAGATGCATATAGGTACAACCAATGGACATAAAACTATGGGGAGGGAGGGGATGTATGGGAGGGAGGCAGGGGGGCAATAAAAAAAAAATCAAGAAAATATGTAAAAAATAAATAAATAAATAAATAAATAAATAAATAAATGAATAAAAAAAATAAAAAATAAAAAGTCAAATCATCTGTGAACTATTAAAAAAAAAAAAAAGATTACATGAAACACTGTATGAATCCTATATTCTTTACTTAAAGGAGACTAGAGTGGTAAATGTGTGTTATACAAGGCAGAATACCATTGAAATAGAGAAAGAAACACGTTCGGCAGCTTTGGAAAGCCTTACACTTCACTGAAATGTAGTACTACACTTTATATAACACAGTTGAGAGACAATGTTCCCTAGCTCCCTCAGTTCATAACAGTGTGTAGGAAGTTGTTTGATAAAGTGGGCAAAGCTTATACTTGGGCCAGAAGGCAGAATATAGGAAACTACATGAAAACATGAATAATTCAGTGAAAATGACTGTAAACAGATGAGAACTTGTTTAGAACAGCTGAAAGAGAATCTCCAAGTCAGTTCTTAGTGTAGAAAAGTTAGCTAAGATAAGGAAAATCCTTAATTCCAGTTAAGATCACATGAAACACTGTATGAATCCTATATTCTTTACTTAAAGGAGACTAGAGTGGTAAATGTGTGTTATACAAGGCAGAATACCATTGAAATAGAGAAAGAAACACATTCGGCAGCTTTGGAAAGCCTTACACTTCACTGAAATGTAGTACTACACTCTATAACACAGTTGAGAGACAATGTTCCCGAGCTGCCTCAGTTCATAACACTGTGTAGGAAGTTGTTTGATAAAGTGGGAAAAGCTTATACTTGGGCCAGAAGGCAGAATATAGGAAACTACATGAAAACATGAATAATTCAGTGAAAATGACTGTAAACAGATGAGAACTTGTTTAGAACAGCTGAAAGAGAATCTCCAAGTCAGTTCTTAGTGTAGAAAAGGTAGGTAAGATAGGGGAAATACTTAATTCCAGTTAAGATCACATGAAACACTGTATGAATCCTATATTCTTTACTTAAAGGAGACTAGAGTGGTAAATGTGTGTTATACAAGGCAGAATACCATTGAAATAGAGAAAGAAACACGTTCGGCAGCTTTGGAAAGCCTTACACTTCACTGAAATGTAGTACTACACTCTATAACACAGTTGAGAGACAATGTTCCCGAGCTCCCTCAGTAATTAACAGTGTGTAGGAGGTTGTTTGATAAAGTTGGCAAAGCTTATACTTGGACCAGAAGGCAGAATATAGGAAACTACATGAAAACATGAATAATTCAGTGAAAATGACTGTAAACAGATGAGAACTTGTTTAGAACAGCTGAAAGAGAATCTCCAAGTCAGTTCTTAGTGTAGAAAAGGTAGCTAAGATAAGGAAAATCCTTAATTCCAGTTAAGATCACATGAAACACTGTATGAATCCTATATTCTTTACTTAAAGGAGACTACAGTGGTAAATGTGTGTTATACAAGGCAGAATACCATTAAAATAGAGAAAGAAACATGTTCGGCAGCTTTGGAAAGCCTTACACTTCACTGAAATGTAGTACTACACTCTATAACACAGTTGAGAGACAATGTTCAATAGCTGCCTCAGTATTTAACAGTGTGTAGGAAGTTCTTTGATAAAGTGGGCAAAGCTGATACTTGCACCAGAAGGCAGAATATAGGAAACTAAATGAAAACATGAATAATTCAGTGAAAATGACTGTAAACAGATGAGAACTTGTCTAGAACAGCTGAAAGAGAATCTCCAAGTCAGTTCTTATTGTAGAAAAGGTAGCTAAGATAAGGGAAATCCTTAATTCCAGTTAAGATCACATGAAACCTGTATGAATCCTATATTCTTTACTTAAAGGAGACTAGAGTGGTAAATGTGTGTTATACAGGCAGAATACCATTGAAATAGAGAAAGAAACACGTTCGGTAGCTTTGGAAAGCCTTACACTTCACTGAAATGTAGTACTACACTTTATATAACACAGTTGAGAGACAATGTTCCCTAGCTCGCTCAGTTCATAACAGTGTGTAGGAAGTTGTTTGATAAAGTGGGCAAAGCTTATACTTGGGCCAGAAGGCAGAATATAGGAAACTACATGAAAACATGAATAATTCAGTGAAAATGACTGTAAACAGATGAGTACTTGTTTAGAACAGCTGAAAGAGAATCTCCAAGTCAGTTCTTACTGTAGAAAAGGTAGCTAAGAGAAGGAAAATCCTTAATTCCAGTTAAGATCACATGAAACACTGTATGAATCCTATATTGTTTAATTAAAGGAGACTAGAGTGGTAAATGTGTGTTATACAAGGCAGAATACCATTGAAATAGAGAAAGAAACACGTTCGGCAGCTTTGGAAAGCCTTACACTTCACTGAAATGTAGTACTACACTCTATAACACAGTTGAGAGACAATGTTCCCGAGCTGCCTCGGTTCATAACAGTGTGTAGGAAGTTGTTTGATAAAGTGGGCAAAGCTTATACTTGGGCCAGAAGGCAGAATATAGGAAACTACATGAAACATGATTAATTCAGTGAAAATGACTGTAAACAGATTAGAACTTGTTTAGAACAGCTGAAAGAGATTCTCCAAGTCAGTTCTTAATGTAGAAAAGGTAGCTAAGATTCGGGAAATCCTTAATTCGAGTTAAGATTACATGAAACACTGTATGAATCCTATATTCTTTACTTAAAGGAAACTAGAGTGGTAAATGTGTGTTATACAAGGCAGAATACCATTGAAATAGAGAAAGAAACACGTTCGGCAGCTTTGGAAAGCCTTACACTTCACTGAAATGTAGTACTACACTCTATAACACAGTTGAGAGACAATGTTCCCGAGCTCCCTCAGTAATTAACAGTGTGTAGGAGGTTGTTTGATAAAGTTGGCAAAGCTTATATTTGGACCAGAAGGCAGAATATAGGAAACTACATGAAAACATGAATAATTCAGTGAAAATGACTGTAAACAGATGAGAACTTGTTTAGAACAGCTGAAAGAGAATCTCCAAGTCAGTTCTTAGTGTAGAAAAGGTAGCTAAGATAAGGAAAATCCTTAATTCCAGTTAAGATCACATGAAACACTGTATGAATCCTATATTCTTTACTTAAAGGAGACTACAGTGGTAAATGTGTGTTATACAAGGCAGAATACCATTAAAATAGAGAAAGAAACATGTTCGGCAGCTTTGGAAAGCCTTACACTTCACTGAAATGTAGTACTACACTCTATAACACAGTTGAGAGACAATGTTCAATAGCTGCCTCAGTATTTAACAGTGTGTAGGAAGTTGTTTGATAAAGTGGGCAAAGCTGATACTTGCACCAGAAGGCAGAATATAGGAAACTACATGAAAACATGAATAATTCAGTGAAAATGACTGTAAACAGATGAGAACTTGTCTAGAACAGCTGAAAGAGAATCTCCAAGTCAGTTCTTATTGTAGAAAAGGTAGCTAAGATAAGGGAAATCCTTAATTCCAGTTAAGATCACATGAAACCTGTATGAATCCTATATTCTTTACTTAAAGGAGACTAGAGTGGTAAATGTGTGTTATACAAGGCAGAATACCATTGAAATAGAGAAAGAAACACGTTCGGTAGCTTTGGAAAGCCTTACACTTCACTGAAATGTAGTACTACACTTTATATAACACAGTTGAGAGACAATGTTCCCTAGCTCGCTCAGTTCATAACAGTGTGTAGGAAGTTGTTTGATAAAGTGGGCAAAGCTTATACTTGGGCCAGAAGGCAGAATATAGGAAACTACATGAAAACATGAATAATTCAGTGAAAATGACTGTAAACAGATGAGTACTTGTTTAGAACAGCTGAAAGAGAATCTCCAAGTCAGTTCTTACTGTAGAAAAGGTAGCTAAGATAAGGAAAATCCTTAATTCCAGTTAAGATCACATGAAACACTGTATGAATCCTATATTCTTTACTTAAAGGAGACTAGAGTGGTAAATGTGTGTTATACAAGGCAGAATACCATTGAAATAGAGAAAGAAACACGTTCGGCAGCTTTGGAAAGCCTTACACTTCACTGAAATGTAGTACTACACTCTATAACACAGTTGAGAGACAATGTTCCCGAGCTCCCTCAGTAATTAACAGTGTGTAGGAGGTTGTTTGATAAAGTTGGCAAAGCTTATACTTGGACCAGAAGGCAGAATATAGGAAACTACATGAAAACATGAATAATTCAGTGAAAATGACTGTAAACAGATGAGAACTTGTTTAGAACAGCTGAAAGAGAATCTCCAAGTCAGTTCTTAGTGTAGAAAAGGTAGCTAAGATAAGGAAAATCCTTAATTCCAGTTAAGATCACATGAAACACTGTATGAATCCTATATTCTTTACTTAAAGGAGACTACAGTGGTAAATGTGTGTTATACAAGGCAGAATACCATTAAAATAGAGAAAGAAACATGTTCGGCAGCTTTGGAAAGCCTTACACTTCACTGAAATGTAGTACTACACTCTATAACACAGTTGAGAGACAATGTTCAATAGCTGCCTCAGTATTTAACAGTGTGTAGGAAGTTGTTTGATAAAGTGGGCAAAGCTGATACTTGCACCAGAAGGCAGAATATAGGAAACTACATGAAAACATGAAAAATTCAGTGAAAATGACTGTAAACAAATGAGAACTTCTCTAGAACAGCTGAAAGAGAATCTCCAAGTCAGTTCTTATTGTAGAAAAGGTAGCTAAGATAAGGGAAATCCTTAATTCCAGTTAAGATCACATGAAACCTGTATGAATCCTATATTCTTTACTTAAAGGAGACTAGAGTGGTAAATGTGTGTTATACAAGGCAGAATACCATTTAAATAGAGAAAGAAACACGTTCGGTAGCTTTGGAAAGCCTTACACTTCACTGAAATGTAGTACTACACTTTATATAACACAGTTGAGAGACAATGTTCCCTAGCTCGCTCAGTTCATAACAGTGTGTAGGAAGTTGTTTGATAAAGTGGGCAAAGCTTATACTTGGGCCAGAAGGCAGAATATAGGAAACTACATGAAAACATGAATAATTCAGTGAAAATGACTGTAAACAGATGAGTACTTGTTTAGAACAGCTGAAAGAGAATCTCCAAGTCAGTTCTTACTGTAGAAAAGGTAGCTAAGAGAAGGAAAATCCTTAATTCCAGTTAAGATCACATGAAACACTGTATGAATCCTATATTGTTTACTTAAAGGAGACTAGAGTGGTAAATGTGTGTTATACAAGGCAGAATACCATTGAAATAGAGAAAGAAACAAGTTCGGCAGCTTTGGAAAGCCTTACACTTCACTGAAATGTAGTACTACACTCTATAACACAGTTGAGAGACAATGTTCCCGAGCTGCCTCAGTTCATAACAGTGTGTAGGAAGTTGTTTGATAAAGTGGGCAAAGCTTATACTTGGGCCAGAAGGCAGAATATAGGAAACTACATGAAAACATGATTAATTCAGTGAAAATGACTGTAAACAGATTAGAACTTGTTTAGAACAGCTGAAAGAGATTCTCCAAGTCAGTTCTTAATGTAGAAAAGGTAGCTAAGATTCGGGAAATCCTTAATTCGAGTTAAGATTACATGAAACACTGTATGAATCCTATATTCTTTACTTAAAGGAAACTAGAGTGGTAAATGTGTGTTATACAAGGCAGAATACCATTGAAATAGAGAAAAAAACACATTCGGCAGCTTTGGAAAGCCTTACACTTCACTGACATGTATTACTACACTCTATCACACAGTTGAGAGACAATGTTCCCTAGCTCCCTCAATTCATAACAGTGTGTAGGAAGTTGTTTGATAAAGTGGGCAAAGCTTATACTTGGGCCAGAAGGCCGAATATAGGAAACTACATGAAAACATGAATAATTCAGTGAAAATGACTGTAAACAGATGAGAACTTGTTTAGAACAGCTGAAAGAGAATCTCCAAGTCAGTTCTTAGTGTAGAAAAGGTAGCTAAGATAAGGAAAATCCTTAATTCCAGTTAAGATCACATGAAACACTGTATGAATCCTATATTCTTTACTTAAAGGAGACTAGAGTGGTAAATGTGTGTTATACAAGGCAGAATACCATTGAAATACAGAAAGAAACACGTTCGGCAGCTTTGAAAAGCCTTACACTTCACTGAAATGTAGTACTACACTCTATAACACAGTTGAGAGACAATGTTCCCGAGCTGCCTCAGTTCATAACAGTGTGTAGGAAGTTGTTTGATAAAGTGGGCAAAGCTTATACTTGGGCCAGAAGGCAGAATATAGGAAACTACATGAAAACATGAATAATTCAGTGAAAATGACTGTAAACAGATGAGTACTTGTTTAGAACACCTGAAAGAGAATCTCCAAGTCAGTTCTTACTGTAGAAAAGGTAGCTAAGAGAAGGAAAATCCTTAATTCCAGTTAAGATCACATGAAACACTGTATGAATCCTATATTGTTTACTTAAAGGAGACTAGAGTGGTAAATGTGTGTTATACAAGGCAGAATACCATTGAAATAGAGAAAGAAACACGTTCGGCAGCTTTGGAAAGCCTTACACTTCACTGAAATGTAGTACTACACTCTATAACACAGTTGAGAGACAATGTTCCCGAGCTGCCTCAGTTCATAACAGTGTGTAGGAAGTTGTTTGATAAAGTGGGCAAAGCTTATACTTGGGCCAGAAGGCAGAATATAGGAAACTACATGAAAACATGAATAATTCAGTGAAAATGACTGTAAACAGATGTGAACTTGTTTAGAACAGCTGAAAGAGATTCTCCAAGTCAGTTCTTAGTGTAGAAAAGGTAGCTCAGATCTGGGAAATCCTTAATTCGAGTTAAGATTACATGAAACACTGTATGAATCCTATATTCTTTACTTAAAGGAAACTAGAGTGGTAAATGTGTGTTATACAAGGCGGAATACCATTGAAAGAGAGAAAAAAACACATTCGGAAGCTTTGGAAAGCCTTACACTTCAGTGACATGTAGTACTACACTCTATCACACAGTTGAGAGACAATGTTCCCTAGCTCCCTCAATTCATAACAGTGTGTAGGAAGTTGTTTGATAAAGTGGGCAAAGCTTATACTTGGACCAGAAGGCAGAATATAGGAAACTACATGAAAACATGAATAATTCAGTGAAAATGACTGTAAACAGATGAGAACTTGTCTAGAACAGCTGAAAGAGAATCTCCAAGTCAGTTCTTATTGTAGAAAAGGTAGCTAAGATAAGGGAAATCCTTAATTCCAGTTAAGATCACATGAAACCTGTATGAATCCTATATTCTTTACTTAAAGGAGACTAGAGTGGTAAATGTGTGTTATACAAGGCAGAATACCATTGAAATAGAGAAAGAAACACGTTCGGTAGCTTTGGAAAGCCTTACACTTCACTGAAATGTAGTACTACACTTTATATAACACAGTTGAGAGACAATGTTCCCTAGCTCGCTCAGTTCATAACAGTGTGTAGGAAGTTGTTTGATAAAGTGGGCAAAGCTTATACTTGGGCCAGAAGGCAGAATATAGGAAACTACATGAAAACATGAATAATTCAGTGAAAATGACTGTAAACAGATGAGTACTTGTTTAGAACAGCTGAAAGAGAATCTCCAAGTCAGTTCTTACTGTAGAAAAGGTAGCTAAGAGAAGGAAAATCCTTAATTCCAGTTAAGATCACATGAAACACTGTATGAATCCTATATTGTTTACTTAAAGGAGACTAGAGTGGTAAATGTGTGTTATACAAGGCAGAATACCATTGAAATAGAGAAAGAAACAAGTTCGGCAGCTTTGGAAAGCCTTACACTTCACTGAAATGTAGTACTACACTCTATAACACAGTTGAGAGACAATGTTCCCGAGCTGCCTCAGTTCATAACAGTGTGTAGGAAGTTGTTTGATAAAGTGGGCAAAGCTTATACTTGGGCCAGAAGGCAGAATATAGGAAACTACATGAAAACATGATTAATTCAGTGAAAATGACTGTAAACAGATTAGAACTTGTTTAGAACAGCTGAAAGAGATTCTCCAAGTCAGTTCTTAATGTAGAAAAGGTAGCTAAGATTCGGGAAATCCTTAATTCGAGTTAAGATTACATGAAACACTGTATGAATCCTATATTCTTTACTTAAAGGAAACTAGAGTGGTAAATGTGTGTTATACAAGGCAGAATACCATTGAAATAGAGAAAAAAACACATTCGGCAGCTTTGGAAAGCCTTACACTTCACTGACATGTATTACTACACTCTATCACACAGTTGAGAGACAATGTTCCCTAGCTCCCTCAATTCATAACAGTGTGTAGGAAGTTGTTTGATAAAGTGGGCAAAGCTTATACTTGGGCCAGAAGGCCGAATATAGGAAACTACATGAAAACATGAATAATTCAGTGAAAATGACTGTAAACAGATGAGAACTTGTTTAGAACAGCTGAAAGAGAATCTCCAAGTCAGTTCTTAGTGTAGAAAAGGTAGCTAAGATAAGGAAAATCCTTAATTCCAGTTAAGATCACATGAAACACTGTATGAATCCTATATTCTTTACTTAAAGGAGACTAGAGTGGTAAATGTGTGTTATACAAGGCAGAATACCATTGAAATAGAGAAAGAAACACGTTCGGCAGCTTTGAAAAGCCTTACACTTCACTGAAATGTAGTACTACACTCTATAACACAGTTGAGAGACAATGTTCCCGAGCTGCCTCAGTTCATAACAGTGTGTAGGAAGTTGTTTGATAAAGTGGGCAAAGCTTATACTTGGGCCAGAAGGCAGAATATAGGAAACTACATGAAAACATGAATAATTCAGTGAAAATGACTGTAAACAGATGAGTACTTGTTTAGAACAGCTGAAAGAGAATCTCCAAGTCAGTTCTTACTGTAGAAAAGGTAGCTAAGAGAAGGAAAATCCTTAATTCCAGTTAAGATCACATGAAACACTGTATGAATCCTATATTGTTTACTTAAAGGAGACTAGAGTGGTAAATGTGTGTTATACAAGGCAGAATACCATTGAAATAGAGAAAGAAACAAGTTCGGCAGCTTTGGAAAGCCTTACACTTCACTGAAATGTAGTACTACACTCTATAACACAGTTGAGAGACAATGTTCCCGAGCTGCCTCAGTTCATAACAGTGTGTAGGAAGTTGTTTGATAAAGTGGGCAAAGCTTATACTTGGGCCAGAAGGCAGAATATAGGAAACTACATGAAAACATGATTAATTCAGTGAAAATGACTGTAAACAGATTAGAACTTGTTTAGAACAGCTGAAAGAGATTCTCCAAGTCAGTTCTTAATGTAGAAAAGGTAGCTAAGATTCGGGAAATCCTTAATTCGAGTTAAGATTACATGAAACACTGTATGAATCCTATATTCTTTACTTAAAGGAAACTAGAGTGGTAAATGTGTGTTATACAAGGCAGAATACCATTGAAATAGAGAAAAAAACACATTCGGCAGCTTTGGAAAGCCTTACACTTCACTGACATGTATTACTACACTCTATCACACAGTTGAGAGACAATGTTCCCTAGCTCCCTCAATTCATAACAGTGTGTAGGAAGTTGTTTGATAAAGTGGGCAAAGCTTATACTTGGGCCAGAAGGCCGAATATAGGAAACTACATGAAAACATGAATAATTCAGTGAAAATGACTGTAAACAGATGAGAACTTGTTTAGAACAGCTGAAAGAGAATCTCCAAGTCAGTTCTTAGTGTAGAAAAGGTAGCTAAGATAAGGAAAATCCTTAATTCCAGTTAAGATCACATGAAACACTGTATGAATCCTATATTCTTTACTTAAAGGAGACTAGAGTGGTAAATGTGTGTTATACAAGGCAGAATACCATTGAAATAGAGAAAGAAACACGTTCGGCAGCTTTGAAAAGCCTTACACTTCACTGAAATGTAGTACTACACTCTATAACACAGTTGAGAGACAATGTTCCCGAGCTGCCTCAGTTCATAACAGTGTGTAGGAAGTTGTTTGATAAAGTGGGCAAAGCTTATACTTGGGCCAGAAGGCAGAATATAGGAAACTACATGAAAACATGAATAATTCAGTGAAAATGACTGTAAACAGATGAGTACTTGTTTAGAACAGCTGAAAGAGAATCTCCAAGTCAGTTCTTACTGTAGAAAAGGTAGCTAAGAGAAGGAAAATCCTTAATTCCAGTTAAGATCACATGAAACACTGTATGAATCCTATATTGTTTACTTAAAGGAGACTAGAGTGGTAAATGTGTGTTATACAAGGCAGAATACCATTGAAATAGAGAAAGAAACACGTTCGGCAGCTTTGGAAAGCCTTACACTTCACTGAAATGTAGTACTACACTCTATAACACAGTTGAGAGACAATGTTCCCGAGCTGCCTCAGTTCATAACAGTGTGTAGGAAGTTGTTTGATAAAGTGGGCAAAGCTTATACTTGGGCCAGAAGGCAGAATATAGGAAACTACATGAAAACATGAATAATTCAGTGAAAATGACTGTAAACAGATGTGAACTTGTTTAGAACAGCTGAAAGAGATTCTCCAAGTCAGTTCTTAGTGTAGAAAAGGTAGCTCAGATCTGGGAAATCCTTAATTCGAGTTAAGATTACATGAAACACTGTATGAATCCTATATTCTTTACTTAAAGGAAACTAGAGTGGTAAATGTGTGTTATACAAGGCGGAATACCATTGAAAGAGAGAAAAAAACACATTCGGAAGCTTTGGAAAGCCTTACACTTCAGTGACATGTAGTACTACACTCTATCACACAGTTGAGAGACAATGTTCCCTAGCTCCCTCAATTCATAACAGTGTGTAGGAAGTTGTTTGATAAAGTGGGCAAAGCTTATACTTGGACCAGAAGGCAGAATATAGGAAACTACATGAAAACATGATTAATTCAGTGAAAATGACTGTAAACAGATGTGAACTTGTTTAGAACAGCTGAAAGAGATTTTCCAAGTCAGTTCTTAGTGTAGAAAAAGTAGCTAAGTTCCAGGAAATCCTTAATTCGAGTTAAGATTACATGAAACACTGTATGAATCCTATATTCTTTACTTAAAGGAGACTAGAGTGGTAAATGTGTGTTATACAAGGCAGAATACCATTGAAATAGAGAAAGAAACACGTTCGGCAGCTTTGAAAAGCCTTACACTTCACTGAAATGTAGTACTACACTCTATAACACAGTTGAGAGACAATGTTCCCTAGCTCGCTCAGTTCATAACAGTGTGTAGGAAGGTGTTTGATAAAGAGGGCAAAGCTTATATTGGGCCAGAAGGCAGAATATAGGAAACTACATGAAAACATGAATAATTCAGTGAAAATGACTGTAAACTGATGAGAACTGGTTTAGAACAGCTGAAAGAGAATCTCCAAGTCAGTTCTTAGTGTAGAAAAGGTAGGTAAGATAAGGGAAATACTTAATTCCAGTTAAGATCACATGAAACACTGTATGAATCCTATATTCTTTACTTAAAGGAGACTACAGTGGTAAATGTGTGTTATACAAGGCAGAATACCATTAAAATAGAGAAAGAAACACGTTCGGCAGCTTTGGAAAGCCTTACACTTCACTGAAATGTAGTACTACACTCTATAACACAGTTGAGAGACAATGTTCAATAGCTGCCTCAGTACTTAACAGTGTGTAGGAAGGTGTTTGATAAAGAGGGCAAAGCTTATACTTGGGCCAGAAGGCAGAATATAGGAAACTACATGAAAACATGAATAATTCAGTGAAAATGACTGTAAACAGATGAGAACTGGTTTAGAACAGCTGAAAGAGAATCTCCAAGTCAGTTCTTAGTGTAGAAAAGGTAGGTAAGATAAGGGAAATACTTAATTCCAGTTAAGATCACATGAAACAATGTATGAATCCTATATTCTTTACTTAAAGGAGACTAGAGTGGTAAATGTGTGTTATACAAGGCAGAATACCATTGAAATAGAGAAAGAAACACGTTCGGCAGCTTTGGAAAGCCTTACACTTCACTGAAATGTAGTACTACACTCTATAACAGATTTGAGAGACAATGTTCAATAGCTGCCTCAGTACTTAACAGTGTGTAGGAAGTTGTTTGATAAAGTGGGCAAAGCTTATACTTGGACCAGAAGGCAGAATATAGGAAACTACATGAAAACATGATTAATTCAGTGAAAATGACTGTAAACAGATGAGAACTTGTCTAGAACAGCTGAAAGAGAATCTCCAATTCAGTTCTTAGTGTAGAAAAGTTGCTAAGAGAAGGAAAATCCTTAATTCCAGTTAAGATCACATGAAACACTGTATGAATCCTATATTGTTTACTTAAAGGAGACTAGAGTGGTAAATGTGTGTTATACAAGGCAGAATACCATTGAAATAGAGAAAGAAAAACGTTCGGCAGCTTTGGAAAGCCTTACACTTCACTGAAATGTAGTACTACACTCTATAACACAGTTGAGAGACAATGTTCCCAAGCTGCCTCAGTTCATAACAGTGTGTAGGAAGGTGTTTGATAAAGAGGGCAAAGCTTATACTTGGGCCAGAAGGCAGAATATAGGAAACTACATGAAAACATGAATAATTCAGTGAAAATGACTGTAAACAGATGAGAACTGGTTTAGAACAGCTGAAAGAGAATCTCCAAGTCAGTTCTTAGTGTAGAAAAGGTAGGTAAGATAAGGGAAATACTTAATTCCAGTTAAGATCACATGAAACACTGTATGAATCCTACATTCTTTACTTAAAGGAGACTAGAGTGGTAAATGTCTGTTATACAAGGCAGAATACCATTGAAATAGAGAAAGAAACACGTTCGGCAGCTTTGGAAAGCCTTACACTTCACTGAAATGTAGTACTACACTCTATAACACAGTTGAGAGACAATGTTCAATAGCTGCCTCAGTACTTAACAGTGTGTAGGAAGTTGTTTGATAAAGAGGGCAAAGCTTATACTTGGACCAGAAGGCAGAATATAGGAAACTACATGAAAACATGATTAATTCAGTGAAAATGACTGTAAACAGATGTGAACTTGTTTAGAACAGCTGAAAGAGATTCTCCAAGTCAGTTCTTAGTGTAGAAAAGGTAGCTAAGATCCGGGAAATCCTTAATTCGAGTTAAGATTACATGAAACACTGTATGAATCCTATATTCTTTACTTAAAGGAGACTAGAGTGGTAAATGTGTGTTATACAAGGCAGAATACCATTGAAATAGAGAAAGAAACACGTTGAGCAGCTTTGGAAAGCCTTACACTTCACTGAAATGTAGTACTACACTTTATATATCACAGTTGAGAGACAATGTTCCCTAGCTCGCTCAGTTCATAACAGTGTGTAGGAAGTTGTTTCATAAAGTGGGCAAAGCTTATACTTGGGCCAGAAGGCAGAATATAGGAAACTACATGAAAACATGAATTATTCAGTGAAAATGACTGTAAACGGATGAGAACTTGTTTAGAACAGCTGAAAGAGAATCTCCAAGTCAGTTCTTAGTGTAGAAAAGGTAGCTAAGAGAAGGAAAATCCTTAATTCCAGTTAAGATCACAAGAAACACTGTATGAATCCTATATTGTTTACTTAAAGGAGACTAGAGTGGTAAATGTGTGTTATACAAGGCAGAATACCATTGAAATAGAGAAAGAAACACGTTCGGCAGCTTTGGAAAGCCTTACACTTCACTGAAATGTAGTACTACACTCTATAACACAGTTGAGAGACAATGTTCCCGAGCTGCCTCAGTTCATAACAGTGTGTAGGAAGTTGTTTGATAAAGTGGGCAAAGCTTATACTTGGGCCAGAAGGCAGAATATAGGAAACTACATGAAAACATGAATAATTCAGTGAAAATGACTGTAAACAGATGAGAACTTGTTTAGAACAGCTGAAAGAGAATCTCCAAGTCAGTTCTTAGTGTAGAAGAGGTAGCTAAGAGAAGGAAAATCCTTAATTCCAGTTAAGATCACATGAAACACTGTATGAATCCTATATTGTTTACTTAAAGGAGACTAGAGTGGTAAATGTGTGTTATACAAGGCAGAATACCATTGAAATAGAGAAAGAAACACGTTCGGCAGCTTTGGAAAGCCTTAAACTTCACTGAAATGTAGTACTACACTCTATAACACAGTTGAGAGACAATGTTCAATACCTGCCTCAGTACTTAACAGTGTGTAGGAAGTTGTTCGATAAAGTGGGCAAAGCTTATACTTGGACCAGAAGGCAGAATATAGGAAACTACATGAAAACATGATTAATTCAGTGAAAATGACTGTAAACAGATGTGAACTTGTTTAGAACAGCTGAAAGAGATTTTCCAAGTCAGTTCTTAGTGTAGAAAAAGTAGCTAAGTTCCAGGAAATCCTTAATTCGAGTTAAGATTACATGAAACACTGTATGAATCCTATATTCTTTACTTAAAGGAGACTAGAGTGGTAAATGTGTGTTATACAAGGCAGAATACCATTGAAATAGAGAAAGAAACACGTTCGGCAGCTTTGAAAAGCCTTACACTTCACTGAAATGTAGTACTACACTCTATAACACAGTTGAGAGACAATGTTCCCGAGCTGCCTCAGTTCATAACAGTGTGTAGGAAGGTGTTTGATAAAGTGGGCAAAGCTTATACTTGGACCAGAAGGCAGAATATAGGAAACTACATGAAAACATGATTAATTCAGTGAAAATGACTGTAAACAGATGAGAACTTGTCTAGAACAGCTGAAAGAGAATCTCCAAGTCAGTTCTTAGTGGAGAAAAGGTAGGTAAGATAAGGGAAATACTTAATTCCAGTTAAGATCACATGAAACAATGTATGAATCCTATATTCTTTACTTAAAGGAGACTAGAGTGGTAAATGTGTGTTATACAAGGCAGAATACCATTGAAATAGAGAAAGAAACACGTTCGGCAGCTTTGGAAAGCCTTACACTTCACTGAAATGTAGTACTACACTCTATAACAGATTTGAGAGACAATGTTCAATAGCTGCCTCAGTACTTAACAGTGTGTAGGAAGTTGTTTGATAAAGTGGGCAAAGCTTATACTTGGACCAGAAGGCAGAATATAGGAAACTACATGAAAACATGATTAATTCAGTGAAAATGACTGTAAACAGATGAGAACTTGTCTAGAACAGCTGAAAGAGAATCTCCAATTCAGTTCTTAGTGTAGAAAAGGTAGCTAAGAGAAGGAAAATCCTTAATTCCAGTTAAGATCACATGAAACACTGTATGAATCCTATATTGTTTACTTAAAGGAGACTAGAGTGGTAAATGTGTGTTATACAAGGCAGAATACCATTGAAATAGAGAAAGAAAAACGTTCGGCAGCTTTGGAAAGCCTTACACTTCACTGAAATATAGTACTACACTCTATAACACAGTTGAGAGACAATGTTCCCAAGCTGCCTCAGTTCATAACAGTGTGAAGGAAGGTGTTTGATAAAGAGGGCAAAGCTTATACTTGGGCCAGAAGGCAGAATATAGGAAACTACATGAAAACATGAATAATTCAGTGAAAATGACTGTAAACAGATGAGAACTGGTTTAGAACAGCTGAAAGAGAATCTCCAAGTCAGTTCTTAGTGTAGAAAAGGTAGGTAAGATAAGGGAAATACTTAATTCCAGTTAAGATCACATGAAACACTGTATGAATCCTACATTCTTTACTTAAAGGAGACTAGAGTGGTAAATGTCTGTTATACAAGGCAGAATACCATTGAAATAGAGAAAGAAACACGTTCGGCAGCTTTGGAAAGCCTTACACTTCACTGAAATGTAGTGCTACACTCTATAACACAGTTGAGAGACAATGTTCAATACCTGCCTCAGTACTTAACAGTGTGTAGGAAGTTGTTTGATAAAGTGGGCAAAGCTGATATTTGGACCATAAGGCAGAATATAGGAAACTACATGAAAACATGATTAATTCAGTGAAAATGACTGTAAACAGATGTGAACTTGTTTAGAACAGCTGAAAGAGATTCTCCAAGTCAGTTCTTAGTGTAGAAAAGGTAGCTAAGATCTGGGAAATCCTTAATTCGAGTTAAGATTACATGAAACACTGTATGAATCCTATATTCTTTACTTAAAGGAGACTAGAGTGGTAAATGTGTGTTATACAAGGCAGAATACCATTGAAATAGAGAAAGAAACACGTTCGGCAGCTTTGGAAAGCCTTACACTTCACTGAAATGTAGTACTACACTCTATAACAGAGTTGAGAGTCAATGTTCAATAGCTGCCTCAGTACTTAACAGTGTGTAGGAAGTTGTTTGATAAAGTGGGCAAAGCTTATACTTGGACCAGAAGGCAGAATATAGGAAACTACATGAAAACATGATTAATTCAGTGAAAATGACTGTAAACAGATGAGAACTTGTCTAGAACAGCTGAAAGAGAATCTCCAAGTCAGTTCTTATTGTAGAAAAGGTGCTAAGATAAGGGAAATCCTTAATTCCAGTTAAGATCACATGAAACACTGTATGAATCCTATATTCTTTACTTAAAGGAGACTAGAGTGGTAAATGTGTGTTATACAAGGCAGAATACCATTGAAATAGAGAAAGAAACACGTTCAGCAGCTTTGGAAAGCCTTACACTTCACTGAAATGTAGTACTACACTTTATATATCACAGTTGAGAGACAATGTTCCCTAGCTCGCTCAGTTCATAACAGTGTAGGAAGTTGTTTGATAAAGTGGGAAAAGCTTATACTTGGGCCAGAAGGCAGAATATAGGAAACTACATGAAAACATGAATAATTCAGTGAAAATGACTGTAAACAGATGAGAACTTGTTTAGAACAGCTGAAAGAGAATCTCCAAGTCAGTTCTTAGTGTAGAAGAGGTAGCTAAGAGAAGGAAAATCCTTAATTCCAGTTAAGATCACATGAAACACTGTATGAATCCTATATTGTTTACTTAAAGGAGACTAGAGTGGTAAATGTGTGTTATACAAGGCAGAATACCATTGAAATAGAGAAAGAAACACGTTCGGCAGCTTTGGAAAGCCTTAAACTTCACTGAAATGTAGTACTACACTCTATAACACAGTTGAGAGACAATGTTCAATACCTGCCTCAGTACTTAACAGTGTGTAGGAAGTTGTTCGATAAAGTGGGCAAAGCTGATATTTGGACCAGAAGGCAGAATATAGGAAACTACATGAAAACATGATTAATTCAGTGAAAATGACTGTAAACAGATGTGAACTTGTTTAGAACAGCTGAAAGAGATTCTCCAAGTCAGTTCTTAGTGTAGAAAAGGTAGCTAAGATCTGGGAAATCCTTAATTCGAGTTAAGATTACATGAAACACTGTATGAATCCTATATTCTTTACTTAAAGGAAACTAGAGTGGTAAATGTGTGTTATACAAGGCGGAATACCATTGAAAGAGGGAAAAAAACACATTCGGAAGCTTTGGAAAGCCTTACACTTCAGTGACATGTAGTACTACACTCTATCACACAGTTGAGAGACAATGTTCCCTAGCTCCCTCAATTCATAACAGTGTGTAGGAAGTTGTTTGATAAAGTGGGCAAAGCTTATACTTGGACCAGAAGGCAGAATATAGGAAACTACATGAAAACATGATTAATTCAGTGAAAATGACTGTAAACAGATGTGAACTTGTTTAGAACAGCTGAAAGAGATTTTCCAAGTCAGTTCTTAGTGTAGAAAAAGTAGCTAAGTTCCAGGAAATCCTTAATTCGAGTTAAGATTACATGAAACACTGTATGAATCCTATATTCTTTACTTAAAGGAGACTAGAGTGGTAAATGTGTGTTATACAAGGCAGAATACCATTGAAATAGAGAAAGAAACACGTTCGGCAGCTTTGAAAAGCCTTACACTTCACTGAAATGTAGTACTACACTCTATAACACAGTTGAGAGACAATGTTCCCGAGCTGCCTCAGTTCATAACAGTGTGTAGGAAGGTGTTTGATAAAGAGGGCAAAGCTTATACTTGGGCCAGAAGGCAGAATATAGGAAACTACATGAAAACATGAATAATTCAGTGAAAATGACTGTAAACTGATGAGAACTGGTTTAGAACAGCTGAAAGAGAATCTCCAAGTCAGTTCTTAGTGTAGAAAAGGTAGGTAAGATAAGGGAAATACTTAATTCCAGTTAAGATCACATGAAACACTGTATGAATCCTATATTCTTTACTTAAAGGAGACTACAGTGGTAAATGTGTGCTATACAAGGCAGAATACCATTAAAATAGAGAAAGAAACACGTTCGGCAGCTTTGGAAAGCCTTACACTTCACTGAAATGTAGTACTACACTCTATAACACAGTTGAGAGACAATGTTCAATAGCTGCCTCAGTACTTAACACTGTGTAGGAAGGTGTTTGATAAAGAGGGCAAAGCTTATACTTGGGCCAGAAGGCAGAATATAGGAAACTACATGAAAACATGAATAATTCAGTGAAAATGACTGTAAACAGATGAGAACTGGTTTAGAACAGCTGAAAGAGAATCTCCAAGTCAGTTCTTAGTGTAGAAAAGGTAGGTAAGATAAGGGAAATACTTAATTCCAGTTAAGATCACATGAAACAATGTATGAATCCTATATTCTTTACTTAAAGGAGACTAGAGTGGTAAATGTGTGTTATACAAGGCAGAATACCATTGAAATAGAGAAAGAAACACGTTCGGCAGCTTTGGAAAGCCTTACACTTCACTGAAATGTAGTACTACACTCTATAACAGATTTGAGAGACAATGTTCAATAGCTGCCTCAGTACTTAACAGTGTGTAGGAAGTTGTTTGATAAAGTGGGCAAAGCTTATACTTGGACCAGAAGGCAGAATATAGGAAACTACATGAAAACATGATTAATTCAGTGAAAATGACTGTAAACAGATGAGAACTTGTCTAGAACAGCTGAAAGAGAATCTCCAATTCAGTTCTTAGTGTAGAAAAGGTAGCTAAGAGAAGGAAAATCCTTAATTCCAGTTAAGATCACATGAAACACTGTATGAATCCTATATTGTTTACTTAAAGGAGACTAGAGTGGTAAATGTGTGTTATACAAGGCAGAATACCATTGAAATAGAGAAAGAAAAACGTTCGGCAGCTTTGGAAAGCCTTACACTTCACTGAAATATAGTACTACACTCTATAACACAGTTGAGAGACAATGTTCCCAAGCTGCCTCAGTTCATAACAGTGTGTAGGAAGGTGTTTGATAAAGAGGGCAAAGCTTATACTTGGGCCAGAAGGCAGAATATAGGAAACTACATGAAAACATGAATAATTCAGTGAAAATGACTGTAAACAGATGAGAACTGGTTTAGAACAGCTGAAAGAGAATCTCCAAGTCAGTTCTTAGTGTAGAAAAGGTAGGTAAGATAAGGGAAATACTTAATTCCAGTTAAGATCACATGAAACACTGTATGAATCCTACATTCTTTACTTAAAGGAGACTAGAGTGGTAAATGTCTGTTATACAAGGCAGAATACCATTGAAATAGAGAAAGAAACACGTTCGGCAGCTTTGGAAAGCCTTACACTTCACTGAAATGTAGTACTACACTCTATAACACAGTTGAGAGACAATGTTCCCGAGCTCCCTCAGTAATTAACAGTGTGTAGGAGGTTGTTTGATAAAGTTGGCAAAGCTTATACTTGGACCAGAAGGCAGAATATAGGAAACTACATGAAAACATGAATAATTCAGTGAAAATGACTGTAAACAGATGAGAACTTGTTTAGAACAGCTGAAAGAGAATCTCCAAGTCAGTTCTTAGTGTAGAAAAGGTAGCTAAGATAAGGAAAATCCTTAATTCCAGTTAAGATCACATGAAACACTGTATGAATCCTATATTCTTTACTTAAAGGAGACTACAGTGGTAAATGTGTGTTATACAAGGCAGAATACCATTAAAATAGAGAAAGAAACATGTTCGGCAGCTTTGGAAAGCCTTACACTTCACTGAAATGTAGTACTACACTCTATAACACAGTTGAGAGACAATGTTCAATAGCTGCCTCAGTATTTAACAGTGTGTAGGAAGTTGTTTGATAAAGTGGGCAAAGCTGATACTTGCACCAGAAGGCAGAATATAGGAAACTACATGAAAACATGAATAATTCAGTGAAAATGACTGTAAACAGATGAGAACTTGTCTAGAACAGCTGAAAGAGAATCTCCAAGTCAGTTCTTATTGTAGAAAAGGTAGCTAAGATAAGGGAAATCCTTAATTCCAGTTAAGATCACATGAAACCTGTATGAATCCTATATTCTTTACTTAAAGGAGACTAGAGTGGTAAATGTGTGTTATACAAGGCAGAATACCATTGAAATAGAGAAAGAAACACGTTCGGTAGCTTTGGAAAGCCTTACACTTCACTGAAATGTAGTACTACACTTTATATAACACAGTTGAGAGACAATGTTCCCTAGCTCGCTCAGTTCATAACAGTGTGTAGGAAGCTGTTTGATAAAGTGGGCAAAGCTTATACTTGGGCCAGAAGGCAGAATATAGGAAACTACATGAAAACATGAATAATTCAGTGAAAATGACTGTAAACAGATGAGTACTTGTTTAGAACAGCTGAAAGAGAATCTCCAAGTCAGTTCTTACTGTAGAAAAGGTAGCTAAGAGAAGGAAAATCCTTAATTCCAGTTAAGATCACATGAAACACTGTATGAATCCTATATTGTTTACTTAAAGGAGACTAGAGTGGTAAATGTGTGTTATACAAGGCAGAATACCATTGAAATAGAGAAAGAAACACGTTCGGCAGCTTTGGAAAGCCTTCCACTTCACTGAAATGTAGTACTACACTCTATAACACAGTTGAGAGACAATGTTCCCGAGCTGCCTCAGTTCATAACAGTGTGTAGGAAGTTGTTTGATAAAGTGGGCAAAGCTTATACTTGGGCCAGAAGGCAGAATATAGGAAACTACATGAAAACATGAATAATTCAGTGAAAATGACTGTAAACAGATGTGAACTTGTTTAGAACAGCTGAAAGAGATTCTCCAAGTCAGTTCTTAGTGTAGAAAAGGTAGCTCAGATCTGGGAAATCCTTAATTCGAGTTAAGATTACATGAAACACTGTATGAATCCTATATTCTTTACTTAAAGGAAACTAGAGTGGTAAATGTGTGTTATACAAGGCGGAATACCATTGAAAGAGAGAAAAAAACACATTCGGAAGCTTTGGAAAGCCTTACACTTCAGTGACATGTAGTACTACACTCTATCACACAGTTGAGAGACAATGTTCCCTAGCTCCCTCAATTCATAACAGTGTGTAGGAAGTTGTTTGATAAAGTGGGCAAAGCTTATACTTGGACCAGAAGGCAGAATATAGGAAACTACATGAAAACATGATTAATTCAGTGAAAATGACTGTAAACAGATGTCAACTTGTTTAGAACAGCTGAAAGAGATTTTCCAAGTCAGTTCTTAGTGTAGAAAAAGTAGCTAAGTTCCAGGAAATCCTTAATTCGAGTTAAGATTACATGAAACACTGTATGAATCCTATATTCTTTACTTAAAGGAGACTAGAGTGGTAAATGTGTGTTATACAAGGCAGAATACCATTGAAATAGAGAAAGAAACACGTTCGGCAGCTTTGAAAAGCCTTACACTTCACTGAAATGTAGTACTACACTCTATAACACAGTTGAGAGACAATGTTCCCGAGCTGCCTCAGTTCATAACAGTGTGTAGGAAGGTGTTTGATAAAGAGGGCAAAGCTTATATTGGGCCAGAAGGCAGAATATAGGAAACTACATGAAAACATGAATAATTCAGTGAAAATGACTGTAAACTGATGAGAACTGGTTTAGAACAGCTGAAAGAGAATCTCCAAGTCAGTTCTTAGTGTAGAAAAGGTAGGTAAGATAAGGGAAATACTTAATTCCAGTTAAGATCACATGAAACACTGTATGAATCCTATATTCTTTACTTAAAGGAGACTACAGTGGTAAATGTGTGTTATACAAGGCAGAATACCATTAAAATAGAGAAAGAAACACGTTCGGCAGCTTTGGAAAGCCTTACACTTCACTGAAATGTAGTACTACACTCTATAACACAGTTGAGAGACAATGTTCAATAGCTGCCTCAGTACTTAACAGTGTGTAGGAAGGTGTTTGATAAAGAGGGCAAAGCTTATACTTGGGCCAGAAGGCAGAATATAGGAAACTACATGAAAACATGAATAATTCAGTGAAAATGACTGTAAACAGATGAGAACTGGTTTAGAACAGCTGAAAGAGAATCTCCAAGTCAGTTCTTAGTGTAGAAAAGGTAGGTAAGATAAGGGAAATACTTAATTCCAGTTAAGATCACATGAAACAATGTATGAATCCTATATTCTTTACTTAAAGGAGACTAGAGTGGTAAATGTGTGTTATACAAGGCAGAATACCATTGAAATAGAGAAAGAAACACGTTCGGCAGCTTTGGAAAGCCTTACACTTCACTGAAATGTAGTACTACACTCTATAACAGATTTGAGAGACAATGTTCAATAGCTGCCTCAGTACTTAACAGTGTGTAGGAAGTTGATTGATAAAGTGGGCAAAGCTTATACTTGGACCAGAAGGCAGAATATAGGAAACTACATGAAAACATGATTAATTCAGTGAAAATGACTGTAAACAGATGAGAACTTGTCTAGAACAGCTGAAAGAGAATCTCCAATTCAGTTCTTAGTGTAGAAAAGGTAGCTAAGAGAAGGAAAATCCTTAATTCCAGTTAAGATCACATGAAACACTGTATGAATCCTATATTGTTTACTTAAAGGAGACTAGAGTGGTAAATGTGTGTTATACAAGGCAGAATACCATTGAAATAGAGAAAGAAAAACGTTCGGCAGCTTTGGAAAGCCTTACACTTCACTGAAATGTAGTACTACACTCTATAACACAGTTGAGAGACAATGTTCCCAAGCTGCCTCAGTTCATAACAGTGTGTAGGAAGGTGTTTGATAAAGAGGGCAAAGCTTATACTTGGGCCAGAAGGCAGAATATAGGAAACTACATGAAAACATGAATAATTCAGTGAAAATGACTGTAAACAGATGAGAACTGGTTTAGAACAGCTGAAAGAGAATCTCCAAGTCAGTTCTTAGTGTAGAAAAGGTAGGTAAGATAAGGGAAATACTTAATTCCAGTTAAGATCACATGAAACACTGTATGAATCCTACATTCTTTACTTAAAGGAGACTAGAGTGGTAAATGTCTGTTATACAAGGCAGAATACCATTGAAATAGAGAAAGAAACACGTTCGGCAGCTTTGGAAAGCCTTAAACTTCACTGAAATGTAGTACTACACTCTATAACACAGTTGAGAGACAATGTTCAATAGCTGCCTCAGTACTTAACAGTGTGTAGGAAGTTGTTTGATAAAGAGGGCAAAGCTTATACTTGGACCAGAAGGCAGAATATAGGAAACTACATGAAAACATGATTAATTCAGTGAAAATGACTGTAAACAGATGTGAACTTGTTTAGAACAGCTGAAAGAGATTCTCCAAGTCAGTTCTTAGTGTAGAAAAGGTAGCTAAGATCCGGGAAATCCTTAATTCGAGTTAAGATTACATGAAACACTGTATGAATCCTATATTCTTTACTTAAAGGAGACTAGAGTGGTAAATGTGTGTTATACAAGGCAGAATACCATTGAAATAGAGAAAGAAACACGTTGAGCAGCTTTGGAAAGCCTTACACTTCACTGAAATGTAGTACTACACTTTATATATCACAGTTGAGAGACAATGTTCCCTAGCTCGCTCAGTTCATAACAGTGTGTAGGAAGTTGTTTCATAAAGTGGGCAAAGCTTATACTTGGGCCAGAAGGCAGAATATAGGAAACTACATGAAAACATGAATTATTCAGTGAAAATGACTGTAAACAGATGAGAACTTGTTTAGAACAGCTGAAAGAGAATCTCCAAGTCAGTTCTTAGTGTAGAAAAGGTAGCTAAGAGAAGGAAAATCCTTAATTCCAGTTAAGATCACAAGAAACACTGTATGAATCCTATATTGTTTACTTAAAGGAGACTAGAGTGGTAAATGTGTGTTATACAAGGCAGAATACCATTGAAATAGAGAAAGAAACACGTTCGGCAGCTTTGGAAAGCCTTACACTTCACTGAAATGTAGTACTACACTCTATAACACAGTTGAGAGACAATGTTCCCGAGCTGCCTCAGTTCATAACAGTGTGTAGGAAGTTGTTTGATAAAGTGGGCAAAGCTTATACTTGGGCCAGAAGGCAGAATATAGGAAACTACATGAAAACATGAATAATTCAGTGAAAATGACTGTAAACAGATGAGAACTTGTTTAGAACAGCTGAAAGAGAATCTCCAAGTCAGTTCTTAGTGTAGAAAAGGTAGCTAAGATCTGGGAAATCCTTAATTCGAGTTAAGATTACATGAAACACTGTATGAATCCTATATTCTTTACTTAAAGGAGACTAGAGTGGTAAATGTGTGTTATACAAGGCAGAATACCATTGAAATAGAGAAAGAAACACGTTCGGCAGCTTTGGAAAGCCTTACACTTCACTGAAATGTAGTACTACACTCTATAACAGAGTTGAGAGTCAATGTTCAATAGCTGCCTCAGTACTTAATAGTGTGTAGGAAGTTGTTTGATAAAGTGGGCAAAGCTTATACTTGGACCAGAAGGCAGAATATAGGAAACTACATGAAAACATGATTAATTCAGTGAAAATGACTGTAAACAGATGAGAACTTGTCTAGAACAGCTGAAAGAGAATCTCCAAGTCAGTTCTTATTGTAGAAAAGGTGCTAAGATAAGGGAAATCCTTAATTCCAGTTAAGATCACATGAAACACTGTATGAATCCTATATTCTTTACTTAAAGGAGACTAGAGTGGTAAATGTGTGTTATACAAGGCAGAATACCATTGAAATAGAGAAAGAAACACGTTCAGCAGCTTTGGAAAGCCTTACACTTCACTGAAATGTAGTACTACACTTTATATATCACAGTTGAGAGACAATGTTCCCTAGCTTGCTCAGTTCATAACAGTGTAGGAAGTTGTTTGATAAAGTGGGAAAAGCTTATACTTGGGCCAGAAGGCAGAATATAGGAAACTACATGAAAACATGAATAATTCAGTGAAAATGACTGTAAACAGATGAGAACTTGTTTAGAACAGCTGAAAGAGAATCTCCAAGTCAGTTCTTAGTGTAGAAGAGGTAGCTAAGAGAAGGAAAATCCTTAATTCCAGTTAAGATCACATGAAACACTGTATGAATCCTATATTGTTTACTTAAAGGAGACTAGAGTGGTAAATGTGTGTTATACAAGGCAGAATACCATTGAAATAGAGAAAGAAACACGTTCGGCAGCTTTGGAAAGCCTTAAACTTCACTGAAATGTAGTACTACACTCTATAACACAGTTGAGAGACAATGTTCAATACCTGCCTCAGTACTTAACAGTGTGTAGGAAGTTGTTCGATAAAGTGGGCAAAGCTGATATTTGGACCAGAAGGCAGAATATAGGAAACTACATGAAAACATGATTAATTCAGTGAAAATGACTGTAAACAGATGTGAACTTGTTTAGAACAGCTGAAAGAGATTTTCCAAGTCAGTTCTTAGTGTAGAAAAAGTAGCTAAGTTCCAGGAAATCCTTAATTCGAGTTAAGATTACATGAAACACTGTATGAATCCTATATTCTTTACTTAAAGGAGACTAGAGTGGTAAATGTGTGTTATACAAGGCAGAATACCATTGAAATAGAGAAAGAAACACGTTCGGCAGCTTTGAAAAGTCTTACACTTCACTGAAATGTAGTACTACACTCTATAACACAGTTGAGAGACAATGTTCCCGAGCTGCCTCAGTTCATAACAGTGTGTAGGAAGGTGTTTGATAAAGAGGGCAAAGCTTATACTTGGGCCAGAAGGCAGAATATAGGAAACTACATGAAAACATGAATAATTCAGTGAAAATGACTGTAAACTGATGAGAACTGGTTTAGAACAGCTGAAAGAGAATCTCCAAGTCAGTTCTTAGTGTAGAAAAGGTAGGTAAGATAAGGGAAATACTTAATTCCAGTTAAGATCACATGAAACACTGTATGAATCCTATATTCTTTACTTAAAGGAGACTACAGTGGTAAATGTGTGTTATACAAGGCAGAATACCATTAAAATAGAGAAAGAAACACGTTCGGCAGCTTTGGAAAGCCTTACACTTCACTGAAATGTAGTACTACACTCTATAACACAGTTGAGAGACAATGTTCAATAGCTGCCTCAGTACTTAACAGTGTGTAGGAAGGTGTTTGATAAAGAGGGCAAAGCTTATACTTGGGCCAGAAGGCAGAATATAGGAAACTACATGAAAACATGAATAATTCAGTGAAAATGACTGTAAACAGATGAGAACTGGTTTAGAACAGCTGAAAGAGAATCTCCAAGTCAGTTCTTAGTGTAGAAAAGGTAGGTAAGATAAGGGAAATACTTAATTCCAGTTAAGATCACATGAAACAATGTATGAATCCTATATTCTTTACTTAAAGGAGACTAGAGTGGTAAATGTGTGTTATACAAGGCAGAATACCATTGAAATAGAGAAAGAAACACGTTCGGCAGCTTTGGAAAGCCTTACACTTCACTGAAATGTAGTACTACACTCTATAACAGATTTGAGAGACAATGTTCAATAGCTGCCTCAGTACTTAACAGTGTGTAGGAAGTTGTTTGATAAAGTGGGCAAAGCTTATACTTGGACCAGAAGGCAGAATATAGGAAACTACATGAAAACATGATTAATTCAGTGAAAATGACTGTAAACAGATGAGAACTTGTCTAGAACAGCTGAAAGAGAATCTCCAATTCAGTTCTTAGTGTAGAAAAGGTAGCTAAGAGAAGGAAAATCCTTAATTCCAGTTAAGATCACATGAAACACTGTATGAATCCTATATTGTTTACTTAAAGGAGACTAGAGTGGTAAATGTGTGTTATACAAGGCAGAATACCATTGAAATAGAGAAAGAAAAACGTTCGGCAGCTTTGGAAAGCCTTACACTTCACTGAAATATAGTACTACACTCTATAACACAGTTGAGAGACAATGTTCCCAAGCTGCCTCAGTTCATAACAGTGTGTAGGAAGGTGTTTGATAAAGAGGGCAAAGCTTATACTTGGGCCAGAAGGCAGAATATAGGAAACTACATGAAAACATGAATAATTCAGTGAAAATGACTGTAAACAGATGAGAACTGGTTTAGAACAGCTGAAAGAGAATCTCCAAGTCAGTTCTTAGTGTAGAAAAGGTAGGTAAGATAAGGGAAATACTTAATTCCAGTTAAGATCACATGAAACACTGTATGAATCCTACATTCTTTACTTAAAGGAGACTAGAGTGGTAAATGTCTGTTATACAAGGCAGAATACCATTGAAATAGAGAAAGAAACACGTTCGGCAGCTTTGGAAAGCCTTACACTTCACTGAAATGTAGTACTACACTCTATAACACAGTTGAGAGACAATGTTCAATAGCTGCCTCAGTACTTAACAGTGTGTAGGAAGTTGTTTGATAAAGAGGGCAAAGCTTATACTTGGACCAGAAGGCAGAATATAGGAAACTACATGAAAACATGATTAATTCAGTGAAAATGACTGTAAACAGATGTGAACTTGTTTAGAACAGCTGAAAGAGATTCTCCAAGTCAGTTCTTAGTGTAGAAAAGGTAGCTAAGATCCGGGAAATCCTTAATTCGAGTTAAGATTACATGAAACACTGTATGAATCCTATATTCTTTACTTAAAGGAGGCTAGAGTGGTAAATGTGTGTTATACAAGGCAGAATACCATTGAAATAGAGAAAGAAACACGTTGAGCAGCTTTGGAAAGCCTTACACTTCACTGAAATGTAGTACTACACTTTATATATCACAGTTGAGAGACAATGTTCCCTAGCTCGCTCAGTTCATAACAGTGTGTAGGAAGTTGTTTCATAAAGTGGGCAAAGCTTATACTTGGGCCAGAAGGCAGAATATAGGAAACTACATGAAAACATGAATTATTCAGTGAAAATGACTGTAAACAGATGAGAACTTGTTTAGAACAGCTGAAAGAGAATCTCCAAGTCAGTTCTTAGTGTAGAAAAGGTAGCTAAGAGAAGGAAAATCCTTAATTCCAGTTAAGATCCCAAGAAACACTGTATGAATCCTATATTGTTTACTTAAAGGAGACTAGAGTGGTAAATGTGTGTTATACAAGGCAGAATACCATTGAAATAGAGAAAGAAACACGTTCGGCAGCTTTGGAAAGCCTTACACTTCACTGAAATGTAGTACTACACTCTATAACACAGTTGAGAGACAATGTTCTCGAGCTGCCTCAGTTCATAACAGTGTGTAGGAAGTTGTTTGATAAAGTGGGCAAAGCTTATACTTGGGCCAGAAGGCAGAATATAGGAAACTACATGAAAACATGAATAATTCAGTGAAAATGACTGTAAACAGATGAGAACTTGTTTAGAACAGCTGAAAGAGAATCTCCAAGTCAGTTCTTAGTGTAGAAAAGGTAGCTAAGAGAAGGAAAATCCTTAATTCCAGTTAAGATCACAAGAAACACTGTATGAATCCTATATTCTTTACTTAAAGGAGACTAGAGTGGTAAATGTGTGTTATACAAGGCAGAATACCATTGAAATAGAGAAAGAAACACGTTCGGCAGCTTTGGAAAGCCTTACACTTCACTGAAATGTAGTACTACACTCTATAACTGAGTTGAGAGACAATGTTCAATAGCTGCCTCAGTACTTAACAGTGTGTAGGAAGTTGTTTGATAAAGTGGGCAAAGCTTATACTTGGACCAGAAGTCAGAATATAGGAAACTACATGAAAACATGATTAATTCAGTGAAAATGACTGTAAACAGATGAGAACTTGTCTAGAACAGCTGAAAGAGAATCTCCAAGTCAGTTCTTATTGTAGAAAAGGTAGCTAAGATAAGGGAAATCCTTAATTCCAGTTAAGATCACATGAAACACTGTATGAATCCTATATTCTTTACTTAAAGGAGACTAGAGTGGTAAATGTGTGTTATACAAGGCAGAATACCATTGAAATAGAGAAAGAAACACGTTCAGCAGCTTTGGAAAGCCTTACACTTCACTGAAATGTAGTACTACACTTTATATATCACAGTTGAGAGACAATGTTCCCTAGCTCGCTCAGTTCATAACAGTGTGTAGGAAGTTGTTTGATAAAGTGGGCAAAGCTTATACTTGGGCCAGAAGGCAGAATATAGGAAACTACATGAAAACATGAATAATTCAGTGAAAATGACTGTAAACAGATGAGAACTTGTTTAGAACAGCTGAAAGAGAATCTCCAAGTCCGTTCTTAGTGTAGAAAAGGTAGCTAAGAGAAGGAAAATCCTTAATTCCAGTTAAGATCACATGAAACACTGTATGAATCCTATATTGTTTACTTAAAGGAGACTAGAGTGGTAAATGTGTGTTATACAAGGCAGAATACCATTGAAATAGAGAAAGAAACACGTTCGGCAGCTTTGGAAAGCCTTACACTTCACTGAAATGTAGTACTACACTCTATAACACAGTTGAGAGACAATGTTCCCGAGCTGCCTCAGTTCATAACAGTGTGTAGGAAGTTGTTTGATAAAGTGGGCAAAGCTTATACTTGGGCCAGAAGGCAGAATATAGGAAACTACATGAAAACATGAATAATTCAGTGAAAATGACTGTAAACAGATGAGAACTTGTTTAGAACAGCTGAAAGAGAATCTCCAAGTCAGTTCTTAGTGTAGAAAAGGTAGGTAAGATAAGGGAAATACTTAATTCCAGTGAAGATCACATGAAACACTGTATGAATCCTATATTCTTTACTTAAAGGAGACTAGAGTGGTAAATGTGTGTTATAAAAGGCAGAATACCATTGAAATAGAGAAAGAAACACGTTCGGCAGCTTTGGAAAGCCTTACACTTCACTGAAATGTAGTACTACACTCTATAACACAGTTGAGAGACAATGTTCAATACCTGCCTCAGTACTTAACAGTGTGTAGGAAGTTGTTTGATAAAGTGGGCAAAGCTGATATTTGGACCAGAAGGCAGAATATAGGAAACTACATGAAAACATGATTAATTCAGTGAAAATGACTGTAAACAGATGTGAACTTGTTTAGAACAGCTGAAAGAGATTCTCCAAGTCAGTTCTTAGTGTAGAAAAGGTAGCTAAGATCTGGGAAATCCTTAATTCGAGTTAAGATTACATGAAACACTGTATGAATCCTATATTCTTTACTTAAAGGAGACTAGAGTGGTAAATGTGTGTTATACAAGGCAGAATACCATTGAAATAGAGAAAGAAACACGTTCGGCATCTTTGGAAAGCCTTACACTTCACTGAAATGTAGTACTACACTCTATAACACAGTTGAGAGACAATGTTCCCGAGCTGCCTCAGTTCATAACAGTGTGTAGGAAGGTGTTTGATAAAGAGGGCAAAGCGTATACTTGGGCCAGAAGGCAGAATATAGGAAACTACATGAAAACATGAATAATTCAGTGAAAATGACTGTAAACAGATGAGAACTGGTTTAGAACAGCTGAAAGAGAATCTCCAAGTCAGTTCTTAGTGTAGAAAAGGTAGGTAAGATAAGGGAAATCCTTAATTCCAGTTAAGATCACATGAAACACTGTATGAATCCTATATTGTTTACTTAAAGGAGACTAGAGTGGTAAATGTGTGTTATACAAGGCAGAATACCATTGAAATAGAGAAAGAAACACGTTCGGCAGCTTTGGAAAGCCTTACACTTCACTGAAATGTAGTACTACACTCTATAACACAGTTGAGAGACAATGTTCCCAAGCTGCCTCAGTTCATAACAGTGTGTAGGAAGGTGTTTGATAAAGAGGGCAAAGCTTATACTTGGGCCAGAAGGCAGAATATAGGAAACTACATGAAAACATGAATAATTCAGTGAAAATGACTGTAAACAGATGAGAACTGGTTTAGAACAGCTGAAAGAGAATCTCCAAGTCAATTCTTAGTGTAGAAAAGGTAGGTAAGATAAGGGAAATACTTAATTCCAGTTAAGATCACATGAAACACTGTATGAATCCTACATTCTTTACTTAAAGGAGACTAGAGTGGTAAATGTGTGTTATACAAGGCAGAATACCATTGAAATAGAGAAAGAAACACGTTCGGCAGCTTTGGAAAGCCTTACACTTCACTGAAATGTAGTACTACACTCTATAACACAGTTGAGAGACAATGTTCAATAGCTGCCTCAGTACATAACAGTGTGTAGGAAGTTGTTTGATAAAGAGGGCAAAGCTTATACTTGGACCAGAAGGCAGAATATAGGAAACTACATGAAAACATGATTAATTCAGTGAAAATGACTGTAAACAGATGTGAACTTGTTTAGAACAGCTGAAAGAGATTCTCCAAGTCAGTTCTTAGTGTAGAAAAGGTAGCTAAGATCCGGGAAATCCTTAATTCGAGTTAAGATTACATGAAACACTGTATGAATCCTATATTCTTTACTTAAAGGAGACTAGAGTGGTAAATGTGTGTTATACAAGGCAGAATACCATTGAAATAGAGAAAGAAACACGTTCGGCAGCTTTGGAAAGCCTTACACTTCACTGAAATGTAGTACTATACTCTATAACACAGTTGAGAGACAATGTTCCCGAGCTGCCTCAGTTCATAACAGTGTGTAGGAAGTTGTTTGATAAAGTGGGCAAAGCTTATACTTGGGCCAGAAGGCCGAATATAGGAAACTACATGAGAACATGAATAATTCAGTGAAAATGACTGTAAACAGATGAGAACTTGTTTAGAACAGCTGAAAGAGAATCTCCAAGTCAGTTCTTAGTGTAGAAAAGGTAGCTAAGATAAGGAAAATCCTTAATTCCAGTTAAGATCACATGAAACACTGTATGAATCCTATATTCTTTACTTAAAGGAGACTAGAGTGGTAAATGTGTGTTATACAAGGCAGAATACCATTGAAATAGAGAAAGAAACACGTTCGGCAGCTTTGAAAAGCCTTACACTTCACTGAAATGTAGTACTACACTCTATAACACAGTTGAGAGACAATGTTCAATACTTGCCTCAGTACTTTACAGTGTGTAGGAAGTTGTTTGATAAAGTGGGCAAAGCTGATATTTGGACCAGAAGGCAGAATATAGGAAACTACATGAAAACATGAATAATTCAGTGAAAATGACTGTAAACAGATGAGAACTGGTTTAGAACAGCTGAAAGAGAATCTCCAAGTCAGTTCTTAGTGTAGAAAAGGTAGGTAAGATAAGGGAAATACTTAATTCCAGTTAAGATCACATGAAACACTGTATGAATCCTACATTCTTTACTTAAAGGAGACTAGAGTGGTAAATGTGTGTTATACAAGGCAGAATACCATTGAAATAGAGAAAGAAACACGTTGAGCAGCTTTGGAAAGCCTTACACCTCACTGAAATGTAGTACTACACTTTATATATCACAGTTGAGAGACAATGTTCCCTAGCTCGCTCAGTTCATAACAGTGTGTAGGAAGTTGTTTCATAAAGTGGGCAAAGCTTATACTTGGGCCAGAAGGCAGAATATAGGAAACTACATGAAAACATGAATTATTCAGTGAAAATGACTGTAAACAGATGAGAACTTGTTTAGAACAGCTGAAAGAGAATCTCCAAGTCAGTTCTTAGTGTAGAAAAGGTAGCTAAGATAAGGGAAATCCTTAATTCCAGTTAAGATCCCAAGAAACACTGTATGAATCCTATATTGTTTACTTAAAGGAGACTAGAGTGGTAAATGTGTGTTATACAAGGCAGAATACCATTGAAATAGAGAAAGAAACACGTTCGGCAGCTTTGGAAAGCCTTACACTTCACTGAAATGTAGTACTACACTTTATATATCACAGTTGAGAGACAATGTTCCCTAGCTCGCTCAGTTCATAACAGTGTGTAGGAAGTTGTTTGATAAAGTGGGCAAAGCTTATACTTGGGCCAGAAGGCAGAATATAGGAAACTACATGAAAACATGAATAATTCAGTGAAAATGACTGTAAACAGATGAGAACTTGTTTAGAACAGCTGAAAGAGAATCTCCAAGTCCGTTCTTAGTGTAGAAAAGGTAGCTAAGAGAAGGAAAATCCTTAATTCCAGTTAAGATCACATGAAACACTGTATGAATCCTATATTGTTTACTTAAAGGAGACTAGAGTGGTAAATGTGTGTTATACAAGGCAGAATACCATTGAAATAGAGAAAGAAACACGTTTGGCAGCTTTGGAAAGCCTTACACTTCACTGAAATGTAGTACTACACTCTATAACACAGTTGAGAGACAATGTTCCCGAGCTGCCTCAGTTCATAACAGTGTGTAGGAAGTTGTTTGATAAAGTGGGCAAAGCTTATACTTGGGCCAGAAGGCAGAATATAGGAAACTACATGAAAACATGAATAATTCAGTGAAAATGACTGTAAACAGATGAGAACTTGTTTAGAACAGCTGAAAGAGAATCTCCAAGTCAGTTCTTAGTGTAGAAAAGGTAGGTAAGATAAGGGAAATACTTAATTCCAGTGAAGATCACATGAAACACTGTATGAATCCTATATTCTTTACTTAAAGGAGACTAGAGTGGTAAATGTGTGTTATAAAAGGCAGAATACCATTGAAATAGAGAAAGAAACACGTTCGGCAGCTTTGGAAAGCCTTACACTTCACTGAAATGTAGTACTACACTCTATAACACAGTTGAGAGACAATGTTCAATACCTGCCTCAGTACTTAACAGTGTGTAGGAAGTTGTTTGATAAAGTGGGCAAAGCTGATATTTGGACCAGAAGGCAGAATATAGGAAACTACATGAAAACATGATTAATTCAGTGAAAATGACTGTAAACAGATGTGAACTTGTTTAGAACAGCTGAAAGAGATTCTCCAAGTCAGTTCTTAGTGTAGAAAAGGTAGCTAAGATCTGGGAAATCCTTAATTCGAGTTAAGATTACATGAAACACTGTATGAATCCTATATTCTTTACTTAAAGGAGACTAGAGTGGTAAATGTGTGTTATACAAGGCAGAATACCATTGAAATAGAGAAAGAAACACGTTCGGCATCTTTGGAAAGCCTTACACTTCACTGAAATGTAGTACTACACTCTATAACACAGTTGAGAGACAATGTTCCCGAGCTGCCTCAGTTCATAACAGTGTGTAGGAAGGTGTTTGATAAAGAGGGCAAAGCGTATACTTGGGCCAGAAGGCAGAATATAGGAAACTACATGAAAACATGAATAATTCAGTGAAAATGACTGTAAACAGATGAGAACTGGTTTAGAACAGCTGAAAGAGAATCTCCAAGTCAGTTCTTAGTGTAGAAAAGGTAGGTAAGATAAGGGAAATCCTTAATTCCAGTTAAGATCACATGAAACACTGTATGAATCCTATATTGTTTACTTAAAGGAGACTAGAGTGGTAAATGTGTGTTATACAAGGCAGAATACCATTGAAATAGAGAAAGAAACACGTTCGGCAGCTTTGGAAAGCCTTACACTTCACTGAAATGTAGTACTACACTCTATAACACAGTTGAGAGACAATGTTCAATAGCTGCCTCAGTACATAACAGTGTGTAGGAAGTTGTTTGATAAAGAGGGCAAAGCTTATACTTGGACCAGAAGGCAGAATATAGGAAACTACATGAAAACATGATTAATTCAGTGAAAATGACTGTAAACAGATGTGAACTTGTTTAGAACAGCTGAAAGAGATTCTCCAAGTCAGTTCTTAGTGTAGAAAAGGTAGCTAAGATCCGGGAAATCCTTAATTCGAGTTAAGATTACATGAAACACTGTATGAATCCTATATTCTTTACTTAAAGGAGACTAGAGTGGTAAATGTGTTTTATACAAGGCAGAATACCATTGAAATAGAGAAAGAAACACGTTCGGCAGCTTTGGAAAGCCTTACACTTCACTGAAATGTAGTACTATACTCTATAACACAGTTGAGAGACAATGTTCCCGAGCTGCCTCAGTTCATAACAGTGTGTAGGAAGTTGTTTGATAAAGTGGGCAAAGCTTATACTTGGGCCAGAAGGCCGAATATAGGAAACTACATGAGAACATGAATAATTCAGTGAAAATGACTGTAAACAGATGAGAACTTGTTTAGAACAGCTGAAAGAGAATCTCCAAGTCAGTTCTTAGTGTAGAAAAGGTAGCTAAGATAAGGAAAATCCTTAATTCCAGTTAAGATCACATGAAACACTGTATGAATCCTATATTCTTTACTTAAAGGAGACTAGAGTGGTAAATGTGTGTTATACAAGGCAGAATACCATTGAAATAGAGAAAGAAACACGTTCGGCAGCTTTGAAAAGCCTTACACTTCACTGAAATGTAGTACTACACTCTATAACACAGTTGAGAGACAATGTTCAATACTTGCCTCAGTACTTTACAGTGTGTAGGAAGTTGTTTGATAAAGTGGGCAAAGCTGATATTTGGACCAGAAGGCAGAATATAGGAAACTACATGAAAACATGAATAATTCAGTGAAAATGACTGTAAACAGATGAGAACTGGTTTAGAACAGCTGAAAGAGAATCTCCAAGTCAGTTCTTAGTGTAGAAAAGGTAGGTAAGATAAGGGAAATACTTAATTCCAGTTAAGATCACATGAAACACTGTATGAATCCTACATTCTTTACTTAAAGGAGACTAGAGTGGTAAATGTGTGTTATACAAGGCAGAATACCATTGAAATAGAGAAAGAAACACGTTCGGCAGCTTTGGAAAGCCTTACACTTCACTGAAATGTAGTACTACACTCTATAACACAGTTGAGAGACAATGTTCAATAGCTGCCTCAGTACTTAACAGTGTGTAGGAAGTTGTTTGATAAAGAGGGCAAAGCTTATACTTGGACCAGAAGGCAGAATATAGGAAACTACATGAAAACATGATTAATTCAGTGAAAATGACTGTAAACAGATGTGAACTTGTTTAGAACAGCTGAAAGAGATTCTCCAAGTCAGTTCTTAGTGTAGAAAAGGTAGCTAAGATCCGGGAAATCCTTAATTCGAGTTAAGATTACATGAAACACTGTATGAATCCTATATTCTTTACTTAAAGGAGACTAGAGTGGTAAATGTGTGTTATACAAGGCAGAATACCATTGAAATAGAGAAAGAAACACGTTCGGCAGCTTTGGAAAGCCTTACACTTCACTGAAATGTAGTACTACACTCTATAACACAGTTGAGAGACAATGTTCAATACCTGCCTCAGTACTTAACAGTGTGTAGGAAGTTGTTTGATAAAGTGGGCAAAGCTGATATTTGGACCAGAAGGCAGAATATAGGAAACTACATGAAAACATGATTAATTCAGTGAAAATGACTGTAAACAGATGTGAACTTGTTTAGAACAGCTGAAAGAGATTCTCCAAGTCAGTTCTTAGTGTAGAAAAGGTAGCTAAGATCTAGGAAATCCTTAATTCGATTTAAGATTACATGAAACACTGTATGAATCCTATATTCTTTACTTAAAGGAGACTAGAGTGGTAAATGTGTGTTATACAAGGCAGAATACTATTGAAATAGAGAAAGAAACACGTTCGGCAGCTTTGGAAAGCCTTACACTTCACTGAAATGTAGTACTACACTCTATAACAGAGTTGAGAGACAATGTTCAATAGCTGCCTCAGTACTTAACAGTGTGTAGTAAGTTGTTTGATAAAGTGGGCAAAGCTTATACTTGGGCCAGAAGGCAGAATATAGAAAACTACATGAAAACATGAATTATTCAGTGAAAATGACTGTAAACAGATGAGAACTTGTTTAGAACAGCTGAAAGAGAATCTCCAAGTCAGTTCTTAGTGTAGAAAAGGTAGCTAAGAGAAGGAAAATCCTTAATTCCAGTTAAGATCACAAGAAACACTGTATGAATCCTATATTGTTTACTTAAAGGAGACTAGAGTGGTAAATGTGTGTTATACAAGGCAGAATACCATTGAAATAGAGAAAGAAACACGTTCGGCAGCTTTGGAAAGCCTTACACTTCACTGAAATGTAGTACTACACTCTATAACACAGTTGAGAGACAATGTTCCCGAGCTGCCTCAGTTCATAACAATGTGTAGGAAGTTGTTTGATAAAGTGGGCAAAGCTTATACTTGGGCCAGAAGGCAGAATATAGGAAACTACATGAAAACATGAATAATTCAGTGAAAATGACTGTAAACAGATGAGAACTTGTTTAGAACAGCTGAAAGAGAATCTCCAAGTCAGTTCTTAGTGTAGAAAAGGTAGGTAAGATAAGGGAAATACTTAATTCCAGTGAAGATCACATGAAACACTGTATGAATCCTATATTCTTTACTTAAAGGAGACTAGAGTGGTAAATGTGTGTTATACAAGGCAGAATACCATTGAAATAGAGAAAGAAACACGTTCGGCAGCTTTGGAAAGCCTTACACTTCACTGAAATGTAGTGCTACACTCTATAACACAGTTGAGAGACAATGTTCAATACCTGCCTCAGTACTTAACAGTGTGTAGGAAGTTGTTTGATAAAGTGGGCAAAGCTGATATTTGGACCAGAAGGCAGAATATAGGAAACTACATGAAAAAATGATTAATTCAGTGAAAATGACTGTAAACAGATGTGAACTTGTTTAGAACAGCTGAAAGAGATTCTCCAAGTCAGTTCTTAGTGTAGAAAAGGTAGCTAAGATCTGGGAAATCCTTAATTCGAGTTAAGATTACATGAAACACTGTATGAATCCTATATTCTTTACTTAAAGGAGACTAGAGTGGTAAATGTGTGTTATACAAGGCAGAATACCATTGAAATAGAGAAAGAAACACGTTCGGCAGCTTTGGAAAGCCTTACACTTCACTGAAATGTAGTACTACACTCTATAACAGAGTTGAGAGTCAATGTTCAATAGCTGCCTCAGTACTTAACAGTGTGTAGGAAGTTGTTTGATAAAGTGGGCAAAGCTTATACTTGGACCAGAAGGCAGAATATAGGAAACTACATGAAAACATGAATAATGCAGTGAAAATGACTGTAAACAGATGAGAACTTCTTTAGAACAGCTGAAAGAGAATCTCCAAGTCAGTTCTTAGTGTAGAAAAGTTAGCTAAGAAAAGGAAAATCCTTAATTCCAGTTAAGATCACATGAAACACTGTATGAATCCTATATTCTTTACTTAAAGGAGACTAGAGTGGTAAATGTGTGTTATACAAGGCAGAATACCATTGAAATAGAGAAAGAAACACGTTCAGCAGCTTTGGAAAGCCTTACACTTCACTGAAATGTAGTACTACACTTTATATATCACAGTTGAGAGACAATGTTCCCTAGCTCGCTCAGTTCATAACAGTGTAGGAAATTGTTTGATAAAGTGGGCAAAGCTTATACTTGGGCCAGAAGGCAGAATATAGGAAACTACATGAAAACATGAATAATTCAGTGAAAATGACTGTAAACAGATGAGAACTTGTTTAGAACAGCTGAAAGAGAATCTCCAAGTCAGTTCTTAGTGTAGAAAAGGTAGCTAAGAGAAGGAAAATCCTTAATTCCAGTTAAGATCACATGAAACACTGTATGAATCCTATATTGTTTACTTAAAGGAGACTAGAGTGGTAAATGTGTGTTATACAAGGCAGAATACCATTGAAATAGAGAAAGAAACACGTTCGGCAGCTTTGGAAAGCCTTACACTTCACTGAAATGTAGTACTACACTCTATCACACAGTTGAGAGACAATGTTCCCTAGCTCGCTCAGTTCATAACAGTGTGTAGGAAGTTGTTTGATAAAGTGGGCAAAGCTTATACTTGGGCCAGAAGGCAGAATATAGGAAACTACATGAAAACATGAATAATTCAGTGAAAATGACTGTAAACAGATGAGAACTTGTTTAGAACAGCTGAAAGAGAATCTCCAATTCAGTTCTTAGTGTAGAAAAGGTAGCTAAGAGAAGGAAAATCCTTAATTCCAGTTAAGATCACATGAAACACTGTATGAATCCTATATTGTTTACTTAAAGGAGACTAGAGTGGTAAATGTGTGTTATACAAGGCAGAATACCATTGAAATAGAGAAAGAAAAACGTTCGGCACCTTTGGAAAGCCTTACACTTCACTGAAATATAGTACTACACTCTATAACACAGTTGAGAGACAATGTTCCCAAGCTGCCTCAGTTCATAACAGTGTGTAGGAAGGTGTTTGATAAAGAGGGCAAAGCTTATACTTGGGCCAGAAGGCAGAATATAGGAAACTACATGAAAACATGAATAATTCAGTGAAAATGACTGTAAACAGATGAGAACTTGTTTAGAACAGCTGAAAGAGAATCTCCAAGTCAGTTCTTAGTGTAGAAAAGGTAGGTAAGATAAGGGAAATACTTAATTACAGTTAAGATCACATGAAACACTGTATGAATCCTACATTCTTTACTTAAAGGAGACTAGAGTGGTAAATGTCTCTTATACAAGGCAGAATACCATTGAAATAGAGAAAGAAACACGTTCGGCAGCTTTGGAAAGCCTTACACTTCACTGAAATGTAGTACTACACTCTATAACACAGTTGAGAGACAATGTTCAATAGCTGCCTCAGTACTTAACAGTGTGTAGGAAGTTGTTTGATAAAGAGGGCAAAGCTTATACTTGGACCAGAAGGCAGAATATAGGAAACTACATGAAAACATGATTAATTCAGTGAAAATGACTGTAAACAGATGTGAACTTGTTTAGAACAGCTGAAAGAGATTCTCCAAGTCAGTTCTTAGTGTAGAAAAGGTAGCTAAGATCCGGGAAATCCTTAATTCGAGATAAGATTACATGAAACACTGTATGAATCCTATATTCTTTACTTAAAGGAGACTAGAGTGGTAAATGTGTGTTATACAAGGCAGAATACCATTGAAATAGAGAAAGAAACACGTTGAGCAGCTTTGGAAAGCCTTACACTTCACTGAAATGTAGTACTACACTTTATATATCACAGTTGAGAGACAATGTTCCCTAGCTCGCTCAGTTCATAACAGTGTGTAGGAAGTTGTTTGATAAAGTGGGCAAAGCTTATACTTGGGCCAGAAGGCAGAATATAGGAAACTACATGAAAACATGAATTATTCAGTGAAAATGACTGTAAACAGATGAGAACTTGTTTAGAACAGCTGAAAGAGAATCTCCAAGTCAGTTCTTAGTGTAGAAAAGGTAGGTAAGATAAGGGAAATACTTAATTACAGTTAAGATCACATGAAACACTGTATGAATCCTACATTCTTTACTTAAAGGAGACTAGAGTGGTAAATGTCTCTTATACAAGGCAGAATACCATTGAAATAGAGAAAGAAACACGTTCGGCAGCTTTGGAAAGCCTTACACTTCACTGAAATGTAGTACTACACTCTATAACACAGTTGAGAGACAATGTTCAATAGCTGCCTCAGTACTTAACAGTGTGTAGGAAGTTGTTTGATAAAGAGGGCAAAGCTTATACTTGGACCAGAAGGCAGAATATAGGAAACTACATGAAAACATGATTAATTCAGTGAAAATGACTGTAAACAGATGTGAACTTGTTTAGAACAGCTGAAAGAGATTCTCCAAGTCAGTTCTTAGTGTAGAAAAGGTAGCTAAGATCCGGGAAATCCTTAATTCGAGATAAGATTACATGAAACACTGTATGAATCCTATATTCTTTACTTAAAGGAGACTAGAGTGGTAAATGTGTGTTATACAAGGCAGAATACCATTGAAATAGAGAAAGAAACACGTTGAGCAGCTTTGGAAAGCCTTACACTTCACTGAAATGTAGTACTACACTTTATATATCACAGTTGAGAGACAATGTTCCCTAGCTCGCTCAGTTCATAACAGTGTGTAGGAAGTTGTTTGATAAAGTGGGCAAAGCTTATACTTGGGCCAGAAGGCAGAATATAGGAAACTACATGAAAACATGAATTATTCAGTGAAAATGACTGTAAACAGATGAGAACTTGTTTAGAACAGCTGAAAGAGAATCTCCAAGTCAGTTCTTAGTGTAGAAAAGGTAGCTAAGAGAAGGAAAATCCTTAATTCCAGTTAAGATCACAAGAAACACTGTATGAATCCTATATTGTTTACTTAAAGGAGACTAGAGTGGTAAATGTGTGTTATACAAGGCAGAATACCATTGAAATAGAGAAAGAAACACGTTCGGCAGCTTTGGAAAGCCTTACACTTCACTGAAATGTAGTACTACACTCTATAACACAGTTGAGAGACAATGTTCCCGAGCTGCCTCAGTTCATAACACTGTGTAGGAAGTTGTTTGATAAAGTGGGCAAAGCTTATACTTGGGCCAGAAGGCAGAATATAGGAAACTACATGAAAACATGAATAATTCAGTGAAAATGACTGTAAACAGATGAGAACTTGTTTAGAACAGCTGAAAGAGAATCTCCAAGTCAGTTCTTAGTGTAGAAAAGGTAGCTAAGAGAAGGAAAATCCTTAATTCCAGTTAAGATCACAAGAAACACTGTATGAATCCTATATTCTTTACTTAAAGGAGACTAGAGTGGTAAATGTGTGTTATACAAGGCAGAATACCATTGAAATAGAGAAAGAAACACTTTCGGCAGCTTTGGAAAGCCTTACACTTCACTGAAATGTAGTGCTACACTCTATAACACAGTTGAGAGACAATGTTCAATACCTGCCTCAGTACTTAACAGTGTGTAGGAAGTTGTTTGATAAAGTGGGCAAAGCTGATATTTGGACCAGAAGGCAGAATATAGGAAACTACATGAAAACATGATTAATTCAGTGAAAATGACTGTAAACAGATGTGAACTTGTTTAGAACAGCTGAAAGAGATTCTCCAAGTCAGTTCTTAGTGTAGAAAAGGTAGCTAAGATCTGGGAAATCCTTAATTCGAGTTAAGATTACATGAAACACTGTATGAATCCTATATTCTTTACTTAAAGGAGACTAGAGTGGTAAATGTGTGTTATACAAGGCAGAATACCATTGAAATAGAGAAAGAAACACGTTCGGCAGCTTTGGAAAGCCTTACACTTCACTGAAATGTAGTACTACACTTTATATATCACAGTTGAGAGACAATGTTCCCTAGCTCGCTGAGTTCATAACAGTGTAGGAAATTGTTTGATAAAGTGGGCAAAGCTTATACTTGGGCCAGAAGGCAGAATATAGGAAACTACATGAAAACATGAATAATTCAGTGAAAATGACTGTAAACAGATGAGAACTTGTTTAGAACAGCTGAAAGAGAATCTCCAAGTCAGTTCTTAGTGTAGAAAAGGTAGGTAAGATAAGGGAAATACTTAATTACAGTTAAGATCACATGAAACACTGTATGAATCCTACATTCTTTACTTAAAGGAGACTAGAGTGGTAAATGTCTGTTATACAAGGCAGAATACCATTGAAATAGAGAAAGAAACACGTTCGGCAGCTTTGGAAAGCCTTACACTTCACTGAAATGTAGTACTACACTCTATAACACAGTTGAGAGACAATGTTCAATAGCTGCCTCAGTACTTAACAGTGTGTAGGAAGTTGTTTGATAAAGAGGGCAAAGCTTATACTTGGACCAGAAGGCAGAATATAGGAAACTACATGAAAACATGATTAATTCAGTGAAAATGACTGTAAACAGATGTGAACTTGTTTAGAACAGCTGAAAGAGATTCTCCAAGTCAGTTCTTAGTGTAGAAAAGGTAGCTAATATCTGGGAAATCCTTAATTCGAGTTAAGATTACATGAAACACTGTATGAATCCTATATTCTTTACTTAAAGGAGACTAGAGTGGTAAATGTGTGTTATACAAGGCAGAATACCATTGAAATAGAGAAAGAAACACGTTCGGCAGCTTTGGAAAGCCTTACACTTCACTGAAATGTAGTACTACACTCTATAACAGAGTTGACAGTCAATGTTCAATAGCTGCCTCAGTACTTAACAGTGTGTAGGAAGTTGTTTGATAAAGTGGGCAAAGCTTATACTTGGGCCAGAAGGCAGAATATAGGAAACTACATGAAAACATGAATAATTCAGTGGAAATGACTGTAAACAGATGAGAACTTGTTTAGAACAGCTGAAAGAGAATCTCCAAGTCAGTTCTTAGTGTAGAAAAGGTAGCTAAGAGAAGGAAAATCCTTAATTCCAGTTAAGATCACATGAAACACTGTATGAATCCTATATTGTTTACTTAAAGGAGACTAGAGTGGTAAATGTGTGTTATACAAGGCAGAATACCATTGAAATAGAGAAAGAAAAACGTTCGGCAGCTTTGGAAAGCCTTACACTTCACTGAAATATAGTACTACACTCTATAACACAGTTGAGAGACAATGTTCCCAAGCTGCCTCAGTTCATAACAGTGTGTAGGAAGGTGTTTGATAAAGAGGGCAAAGCTTATACTTGGGCCAGAAGGCAGAATATAGGAAAGTACATGAAAACATGAATAATTCAGTGAAAATGACTGTAAACAGATGAGAACTGGTTTAGAACAGCTGAAAGAGAATCTCCAAGTCAGTTCTTAGTGTAGAAAAGGTAGGTAAGATAAGGGAAATACTTAATTCCAGTTAAGATCACATGAAACACTGTATGAATCCTACATTCTTTACTTAAAGGAGACTAGAGTGGTAAATGTCTGTTATACAAGGCAGAATACCATTGAAATAGAGAAAGAAACACGTTCGGCAGCTTTGGAAAGCCTTACACTTCACTGAAATGTAGTACTACACTCTATAACACAGTTGAGAGACAATGTTCAATAGCTGCCTCAGTACTTAACAGTGTGTAGGAAGTTGTTTGATAAAGAGGGCAAAGCTTATACTTGGACCAGAAGGCAGAATATAGGAAACTACATGAAAACATGAATAATTCAGTGAAAATGACTGTAAACAGATGTGAACTTGTTTAGAACAGCTGAAAGAGATTCTCCAAGTCAGTTCTTAGTGTAGAAAAGGTAGCTAAGATCCGGGAAATCCTTAATTCGAGTTAAGATTACATGAAACACTGTATGAATCCTATATTCTTTACTTAAAGGAGACTAGAGTGGTAAATGTGTGTTATACAAGGCAGAATACCATTGAAATAGAGAAAGAAACACGTTGAGCAGCTTTGGAAAGCCTTACACTTCACTGAAATGTAGTACTACACTCTATCACACAGTTGAGAGACAATGTTCCCTAGCTCGCTCAGTTCATAACAGTGTGTAGGAAGTTGTTTGATAAAGTGGGCAAAGCTTATACTTGGGCCAGAAGGCAGAATATAGGAAACTACATGAAAACATGAATAATTCAGTGAAAATGACTGTAAACAGATGAGAACTTGTTTAGAACAGCTGAAAGAGAATCTCCAATTCAGTTCTTAGTGTAGAAAAGGTAGCTAAGAAAAGGAAAATCCTTAATTCCAGTTAAGATCACATGAAACACTGTATGAATCATATTGTTTACTTAAAGGAGACTAGAGTGGTAAATGTGTGTTATACAAGGCAGAATACCATTGAAATAGAGAAAGAAAAACGTTCGGCAGCTTTGGAAAGCCTTACACTTCACTGAAATATAGTACTACACTCTATAACACAGTTGAGAGACAATGTTCCCAAGCTGCCTCAGTTCATAACAGTGTGTAGGAAGGTGTTTGATAAAGAGGGCAAAGCTTATACTTGGGCCAGAAGGCAGAATATAGGAAAGTACATGAAAACATGAATAATTCAGTGAAAATGACTGTAAACAGATGAGAACTGGTTTAGAACAGCTGAAAGAGAATCTCCAAGTCAGTTCTTAGTGTAGAAAAGGTAGGTAAGATAAGGGAAATACTTAATTCCAGTTAAGATCACATGAAACACTGTATGAATCCTACATTCTTTACTTAAAGGAGACTAGAGTGGTAAATGTCTGTTATACAAGGCAGAATACCATTGAAATAGAGAAAGAAACACGTTCGGCAGCTTTGGAAAGCCTTACACTTCACTGAAATGTAGTACTACACTTTATATATCACAGTTGAGAGACAATGTTCCCTAGCTCGCTCAGTTCATAACAGTGTGTAGGAAGTTGTTTGATAAAGTGGGCAAAGCTTATACTTGGGCCAGAAGGCAGAATATAGGAAACTACATGAAAACATGAATTATTCAGTGAAAATGACTGTAAACAGATGAGAACTTGTTTAGAACAGCTGAAAGAGAATCTCCAAGTCAGTTCTTAGTGTAGAAAAGGTAGCTAAGAGAAGGAAAATCCTTAATTTTAGTTAAGATCACAAGAAACACTGTATGAATCCTATATTGTTTACTTAAAGGAGACTAGAGTGGTAAATGTGTGTTATACAAGGCAGAATACCATTGAAATAGAGAAAGAAACACGTTCGGCAGCTTTGGAAAGCCTTACACTTCACTGAAATGTAGTACTACACTCTATAACACAGTTGAGAGACAATGTTCCCGAGCTGCCTCAGTTCATAACAGTGTGTAGGAAGTTGTTTGATAAAGTGGGCAAAGCTTATACTTGGGCCAGAAGGCAGAATATAGGAAACTACATGAAAACATTAATAATTCAGTGAAAATGACTATAAACAGATGAGAACTTGTTTAGAACAGCTGAAAGAGAATCTCCAAGTCAGTTCTTAGTGTAGAAAAGGTAGGTAAGATAAGGGAAATACTTAATTCCAGTTAAGATCACATGAAACACTGTATGAATCCTACATTCTTTACTTAAAGGAGACTAGAGTGGTAAATGTCTGTTATACAAGGCAGAATACCATTGAAATAGAGAAAGAAACACGTTCGGCAGCTTTGGAAAGCCTTACACTTCACTGAAATGTAGTATTACACTCTATAACACAGTTGAGAGACAATGTTCAATAGCTGCCTCAGTACTTAACAGTGTGTAGGAAGTTGTTTGATAAAGAGGGCAAAGCTTATACTTGGACCAGAAGGCAGAATATAGGAAACTACATGAAAACATGATTAATTCAGTGAAAATGACTGTAAACAGATGTGAACTTGTTTAGAACAGCTGAAAGAAATTCTCCAAGTCAGTTCTTAGTGTAGAAAAGGTAGCTAAGATCCGGGAAATCCTTAATTCGAGTTAAGATTACATGAAACACTGTATGAATCCTATATTCTTTACTTAAAGGAGACTAGAGTGGTAAATGTGTGTTATACAAGGCAGAATACCATTGAAATAGAGAAAGAAACACGTTGAGCAGCTTTGGAAAGCCTTACACTTCACTGAAATGTAGTACTACACTTTATATATCACAGTTGAGAGACAATGTTCCCTAGCTCGCTCAGTTCATAACAGTGTGTAGGAAGTTGTTTGATAAAGTGGGCAAAGCTTATACTTGGGCCAGAAGGCAGAATATAGGAAACTACATGAAAACATGATTAATTCAGTGAAAATGACTGTAAACAGATGAGAACTTGTCTAGAACAGCTGAAAGAGAATCTCCAAGTCAGTTCTTATTGTAGAAAAGGTGCTAAGATAAGGGAAATCCTTAATTCCAGTTAAGATCACATGAAACACTGTATGAATCCTATATTCTTTACTTAAAGGAGACTAGAGTGGTAAATGTGTGTTATACAAGGCAGAATACCATTGAAATAGAGAAAGAAACACGTTCAGCAGCTTTGGAAAGCCTTACACTTCACTGAAATGTAGTACTACACTTTATATATCACAGTTGAGAGACAATGTTCCCTAGCTTGCTCAGTTCATAACAGTGTAGGAAGTTGTTTGATAAAGTGGGAAAAGCTTATACTTGGGCCAGAAGGCAGAATATAGGAAACTACATGAAAACATGAATAATTCAGTGAAAATGACTGTAAACAGATGAGAACTTGTTTAGAACAGCTGAAAGAGAATCTCCAAGTCAGTTCTTAGTGTAGAAGAGGTAGCTAAGAGAAGGAAAATCCTTAATTCCAGTTAAGATCACATGAAACACTGTATGAATCCTATATTGTTTACTTAAAGGAGACTAGAGTGGTAAATGTGTGTTATACAAGGCAGAATACCATTGAAATAGAGAAAGAAACACGTTCGGCAGCTTTGGAAAGCCTTAAACTTCACTGAAATGTAGTACTACACTCTATAACACAGTTGAGAGACAATGTTCCCGAGCTGCCTCAGTTCATAACAGTGTGTAGGAAGTTGTTTGATAAAGTGGGCAAAGCTTATACTTGGGCCAGAAGGCAGAATATAGGAAACTACATGAAAACATTAATAATTCAGTGAAAATGACTATAAACAGATGAGAACTTGTTTAGAACAGCTGAAAGAGAATCTCCAAGTCAGTTCTTAGTGTAGAAAAGGTAGGTAAGATAAGGGAAATACTTAATTCCAGTTAAGATCACATGAAACACTGTATGAATCCTACATTCTTTACTTAAAGGAGACTAGAGTGGTAAATGTCTGTTATACAAGGCAGAATACCATTGAAATAGAGAAAGAAACACGTTCGGCAGCTTTGGAAAGCCTTACACTTCACTGAAATGTAGTATTACACTCTATAACACAGTTGAGAGACAATGTTCAATAGCTGCCTCAGTACTTAACAGTGTGTAGGAAGTTGTTTGATAAAGAGGGCAAAGCTTATACTTGGACCAGAAGGCAGAATATAGGAAACTACATGAAAACATGATTAATTCAGTGAAAATGACTGTAAACAGATGTGAACTTGTTTAGAACAGCTGAAAGAAATTCTCCAAGTCAGTTCTTAGTGTAGAAAAGGTAGCTAAGATCCGGGAAATCCTTAATTCGAGTTAAGATTACATGAAACACTGTATGAATCCTATATTCTTTACTTAAAGGAGACTAGAGTGGTAAATGTGTGTTATACAAGGCAGAATACCATTGAAATAGAGAAAGAAACACGTTGAGCAGCTTTGGAAAGCCTTACACTTCACTGAAATGTAGTACTACACTTTATATATCACAGTTGAGAGACAATGTTCCCTAGCTCGCTCAGTTCATAACAGTGTGTAGGAAGTTGTTTGATAAAGTGGGCAAAGCTTATACTTGGGCCAGAAGGCAGAATATAGGAAACTACATGAAAACATGATTAATTCAGTGAAAATGACTGTAAACAGATGAGAACTTGTCTAGAACAGCTGAAAGAGAATCTCCAAGTCAGTTCTTATTGTAGAAAAGGTGCTAAGATAAGGGAAATCCTTAATTCCAGTTAAGATCACATGAAACACTGTATGAATCCTATATTCTTTACTTAAAGGAGACTAGAGTGGTAAATGTGTGTTATACAAGGCAGAATACCATTGAAATAGAGAAAGAAACACGTTCAGCAGCTTTGGAAAGCCTTACACTTCACTGAAATGTAGTACTACACTTTATATATCACAGTTGAGAGACAATGTTCCCTAGCTTGCTCAGTTCATAACAGTGTAGGAAGTTGTTTGATAAAGTGGGAAAAGCTTATACTTGGGCCAGAAGGCAGAATATAGGAAACTACATGAAAACATGAATAATTCAGTGAAAATGACTGTAAACAGATGAGAACTTGTTTAGAACAGCTGAAAGAGAATCTCCAAGTCAGTTCTTAGTGTAGAAGAGGTAGCTAAGAGAAGGAAAATCCTTAATTCCAGTTAAGATCACATGAAACACTGTATGAATCCTATATTGTTTACTTAAAGGAGACTAGAGTGGTAAATGTGTGTTATACAAGGCAGAATACCATTGAAATAGAGAAAGAAACACGTTCGGCAGCTTTGGAAAGCCTTAAACTTCACTGAAATGTAGTACTACACTCTATAACACAGTTGAGAGACAATGTTCAATACCTGCCTCAGTACTTAACAGTGTGTAGGAAGTTGTTCGATAAAGTGGGCAAAGCTGATATTTGGACCAGAAGGCAGAATATAGGAAACTACATGAAAACATGATTAATTCAGTGAAAATGACTGTAAACAGATGTGAACTTGTTTAGAACAGCTGAAAGAGATTTTCCAAGTCAGTTCTTAGTGTAGAAAAAGTAGCTAAGTTCCAGGAAATCCTTAATTCGAGTTAAGATTACATGAAACACTGTATGAATCCTATATTCTTTACTTAAAGGAGACTAGAGTGGTAAATGTGTGTTATACAAGGCAGAATACCATTGAAATAGAGAAAGAAACACGTTCGGCAGCTTTGAAAAGTCTTACACTTCACTGAAATGTAGTACTACACTCTATAACACAGTTGAGAGACAATGTTCCCGAGCTGCCTCAGTTCATAACAGTGTGTAGGAAGGTGTTTGATAAAGAGGGCAAAGCTTATACTTGGGCCAGAAGGCAGAATATAGGAAACTACATGAAAACATGAATAATTCAGTGAAAATGACTGTAAACTGATGAGAACTGGTTTAGAACAGCTGAAAGAGAATCTCCAAGTCAGTTCTTAGTGTAGAAAAGGTAGGTAAGATAAGGGAAATACTTAATTCCAGTTAAGATCACATGAAACACTGTATGAATCCTATATTCTTTACTTAAAGGAGACTACAGTGGTAAATGTGTGTTATACAAGGCAGAATACCATTAAAATAGAGAAAGAAACACGTTCGGCAGCTTTGGAAAGCCTTACACTTCACTGAAATGTAGTACTACACTCTATAACACAGTTGAGAGACAATGTTCAATAGCTGCCTCAGTACTTAACAGTGTGTAGGAAGGTGTTTGATAAAGAGGGCAAAGCTTATACTTGGGCCAGAAGGCAGAATATAGGAAACTACATGAAAACATGAATAATTCAGTGAAAATGACTGTAAACAGATGAGAACTGGTTTAGAACAGCTGAAAGAGAATCTCCAAGTCAGTTCTTAGTGTAGAAAAGGTAGGTAAGATAAGGGAAATACTTAATTCCAGTTAAGATCACATGAAACAATGTATGAATCCTATATTCTTTACTTAAAGGAGACTAGAGTGGTAAATGTGTGTTATACAAGGCAGAATACCATTGAAATAGAGAAAGAAACACGTTCGGCAGCTTTGGAAAGCCTTACACTTCACTGAAATGTAGTACTACACTCTATAACAGATTTGAGAGACAATGTTCAATAGCTGCCTCAGTACTTAACAGTGTGTAGGAAGTTGTTTGATAAAGTGGGCAAAGCTTATACTTGGACCAGAAGGCAGAATATAGGAAACTACATGAAAACATGATTAATTCAGTGAAAATGACTGTAAACAGATGAGAACTTGTCTAGAACAGCTGAAAGAGAATCTCCAATTCAGTTCTTAGTGTAGAAAAGGTAGCTAAGAGAAGGAAAATCCTTAATTCCAGTTAAGATCACATGAAACACTGTATGAATCCTATATTGTTTACTTAAAGGAGACTAGAGTGGTAAATGTGTGTTATACAAGGCAGAATACCATTGAAATAGAGAAAGAAAAACGTTCGGCAGCTTTGGAAAGCCTTACACTTCACTGAAATATAGTACTACACTCTATAACACAGTTGAGAGACAATGTTCCCAAGCTGCCTCAGTTCATAACAGTGTGTAGGAAGGTGTTTGATAAAGAGGGCAAAGCTTATACTTGGGCCAGAAGGCAGAATATAGGAAACTACATGAAAACATGAATAATTCAGTGAAAATGACTGTAAACAGATGAGAACTGGTTTAGAACAGCTGAAAGAGAATCTCCAAGTCAGTTCTTAGTGTAGAAAAGGTAGGTAAGATAAGGGAAATACTTAATTCCAGTTAAGATCACATGAAACACTGTATGAATCCTACATTCTTTACTTAAAGGAGACTAGAGTGGTAAATGTCTGTTATACAAGGCAGAATACCATTGAAATAGAGAAAGAAACACGTTCGGCAGCTTTGGAAAGCCTTACACTTCACTGAAATGTAGTACTACACTCTATAACACAGTTGAGAGACAATGTTCAATAGCTGCCTCAGTACTTAACAGTGTGTAGGAAGTTGTTTGATAAAGAGGGCAAAGCTTATACTTGGACCAGAAGGCAGAATATAGGAAACTACATGAAAACATGATTAATTCAGTGAAAATGACTGTAAACAGATGTGAACTTGTTTAGAACAGCTGAAAGAGATTCTCCAAGTCAGTTCTTAGTGTAGAAAAGGTAGCTAAGATCCGGGAAATCCTTAATTCGAGTTAAGATTACATGAAACACTGTATGAATCCTATATTCTTTACTTAAAGGAGGCTAGAGTGGTAAATGTGTGTTATACAAGGCAGAATACCATTGAAATAGAGAAAGAAACACGTTGAGCAGCTTTGGAAAGCCTTACACTTCACTGAAATGTAGTACTACACTTTATATATCACAGTTGAGAGACAATGTTCCCTAGCTCGCTCAGTTCATAACAGTGTGTAGGAAGTTGTTTCATAAAGTGGGCAAAGCTTATACTTGGGCCAGAAGGCAGAATATAGGAAACTACATGAAAACATGAATTATTCAGTGAAAATGACTGTAAACAGATGAGAACTTGTTTAGAACAGCTGAAAGAGAATCTCCAAGTCAGTTCTTAGTGTAGAAAAGGTAGCTAAGAGAAGGAAAATCCTTAATTCCAGTTAAGATCCCAAGAAACACTGTATGAATCCTATATTGTTTACTTAAAGGAGACTAGAGTGGTAAATGTGTGTTATACAAGGCAGAATACCATTGAAATAGAGAAAGAAACACGTTCGGCAGCTTTGGAAAGCCTTACACTTCACTGAAATGTAGTACTACACTCTATAACACAGTTGAGAGACAATGTTCTCGAGCTGCCTCAGTTCATAACAGTGTGTAGGAAGTTGTTTGATAAAGTGGGCAAAGCTTATACTTGGGCCAGAAGGCAGAATATAGGAAACTACATGAAAACATGAATAATTCAGTGAAAATGACTGTAAACAGATGAGAACTTGTTTAGAACAGCTGAAAGAGAATCTCCAAGTCAGTTCTTAGTGTAGAAAAGGTAGCTAAGAGAAGGAAAATCCTTAATTCCAGTTAAGATCACAAGAAACACTGTATGAATCCTATATTCTTTACTTAAAGGAGACTAGAGTGGTAAATGTGTGTTATACAAGGCAGAATACCATTGAAATAGAGAAAGAAACACGTTCGGCAGCTTTGGAAAGCCTTACACTTCACTGAAATGTAGTACTACACTCTATAACTGAGTTGAGAGACAATGTTCAATAGCTGCCTCAGTACTTAACAGTGTGTAGGAAGTTGTTTGATAAAGTGGGCAAAGCTTATACTTGGACCAGAAGTCAGAATATAGGAAACTACATGAAAACATGATTAATTCAGTGAAAATGACTGTAAACAGATGAGAACTTGTCTAGAACAGCTGAAAGAGAATCTCCAAGTCAGTTCTTATTGTAGAAAAGGTAGCTAAGATAAGGGAAATCCTTAATTCCAGTTAAGATCACATGAAACACTGTATGAATCCTATATTCTTTACTTAAAGGAGACTAGAGTGGTAAATGTGTGTTATACAAGGCAGAATACCATTGAAATAGAGAAAGAAACACGTTCAGCAGCTTTGGAAAGCCTTACACTTCACTGAAATGTAGTACTACACTTTATATATCACAGTTGAGAGACAATGTTCCCTAGCTCGCTCAGTTCATAACAGTGTGTAGGAAGTTGTTTGATAAAGTGGGCAAAGCTTATACTTGGGCCAGAAGGCAGAATATAGGAAACTACATGAAAACATGAATAATTCAGTGAAAATGACTGTAAACAGATGAGAACTTGTTTAGAACAGCTGAAAGAGAATCTCCAAGTCCGTTCTTAGTGTAGAAAAGGTAGCTAAGAGAAGGAAAATCCTTAATTCCAGTTAAGATCACATGAAACACTGTATGAATCCTATATTGTTTAATTAAAGGAGACTAGAGTGGTAAATGTGTGTTATACAAGGCAGAATACCATTGAAATAGAGAAAGAAACACGTTCGGCAGCTTTGGAAAGCCTTACACTTCACTGAAATGTAGTACTACACTCTATAACACAGTTGAGAGACAATGTTCCCGAGCTGCCTCAGTTCATAACAGTGTGTAGGAAGTTGTTTGATAAAGTGGGCAAAGCTTATACTTGGGCCAGAAGGCAGAATATAGGAAACTACATGAAAACATGAATAATTCAGTGAAAATGACTGTAAACAGATGAGAACTTGTTTAGAACAGCTGAAAGAGAATCTCCAAGTCAGTTCTTAGTGTAGAAAAGGTAGGTAAGATAAGGGAAATACTTAATTCCAGTGAAGATCACATGAAACACTGTATGAATCCTATATTCTTTACTTAAAGGAGACTAGAGTGGTAAATGTGTGTTATAAAAGGCAGAATACCATTGAAATAGAGAAAGAAACACGTTCGGCAGCTTTGGAAAGCCTTACACTTCACTGAAATGTAGTACTACACTCTATAACACAGTTGAGAGACAATGTTCAATACCTGCCTCAGTACTTAACAGTGTGTAGGAAGTTGTTTGATAAAGTGGGCAAAGCTGATATTTGGACCAGAAGGCAGAATATAGGAAACTACATGAAAACATGATTAATTCAGTGAAAATGACTGTAAACAGATGTGAACTTGTTTAGAACAGCTGAAAGAGATTCTCCAAGTCAGTTCTTAGTGTAGAAAAGGTAGCTAAGATCTGGGAAATCCTTAATTCGAGTTAAGATTACATGAAACACTGTATGAATCCTATATTCTTTACTTAAAGGAGACTAGAGTGGTAAATGTGTGTTATACAAGGCAGAATACCATTGAAATAGAGAAAGAAACACGTTCGGCATCTTTGGAAAGCCTTACACTTCACTGAAATGTAGTACTACACTCTATAACACAGTTGAGAGACAATGTTCCCGAGCTGCCTCAGTTCATAACAGTGTGTAGGAAGGTGTTTGATAAAGAGGGCAAAGCGTATACTTGGGCCAGAAGGCAGAATATAGGAAACTACATGAAAACATGAATAATTCAGTGAAAATGACTGTAAACAGATGAGAACTGGTTTAGAACAGCTGAAAGAGAATCTCCAAGTCAGTTCTTAGTGTAGAAAAGGTAGGTAAGATAAGGGAAATCCTTAATTCCAGTTAAGATCACATGAAACACTGTATGAATCCTATATTGTTTACTTAAAGGAGACTAGAGTGGTAAATGTGTGTTATACAAGGCAGAATACCATTGAAATAGAGAAAGAAACACGTTCGGCAGCTTTGGAAAGCCTTACACTTCACTGAAATGTAGTACTACACTCTATAACACAGTTGAGAGACAATGTTCCCAAGCTGCCTCAGTTCATAACAGTGTGTAGGAAGGTGTTTGATAAAGAGGGCAAAGCTTATACTTGGGCCAGAAGGCAGAATATAGGAAACTACATGAAAACATGAATAATTCAGTGAAAATGACTGTAAACAGATGAGAACTGGTTTAGAACAGCTGAAAGAGAATCTCCAAGTCAATTCTTAGTGTAGAAAAGGTAGGTAAGATAAGGGAAATACTTAATTCCAGTTAAGATCACATGAAACACTGTATGAATCCTACATTCTTTACTTAAAGGAGACTAGAGTGGTAAATGTGTGTTATACAAGGCAGAATACCATTGAAATAGAGAAAGAAACACGTTCGGCAGCTTTGGAAAGCCTTACACTTCACTGAAATGTAGTACTACACTCTATAACACAGTTGAGAGACAATGTTCAATAGCTGCCTCAGTACATAACAGTGTGTAGGAAGTTGTTTGATAAAGAGGGCAAAGCTTATACTTGGACCAGAAGGCAGAATATAGGAAACTACATGAAAACATGATTAATTCAGTGAAAATGACTGTAAACAGATGTGAACTTGTTTAGAACAGCTGAAAGAGATTCTCCAAGTCAGTTCTTAGTGTAGAAAAGGTAGCTAAGATCCGGGAAATCCTTAATTCGAGTTAAGATTACATGAAACACTGTATGAATCCTATATTCTTTACTTAAAGGAGACTAGAGTGGTAAATGTGTGTTATACAAGGCAGAATACCATTGAAATAGAGAAAGAAACACGTTCGGCAGCTTTGGAAAGCCTTACACTTCACTGAAATGTAGTACTATACTCTATAACACAGTTGAGAGACAATGTTCCCGAGCTGCCTCAGTTCATAACAGTGTGTAGGAAGTTGTTTGATAAAGTGGGCAAAGCTTATACTTGGGCCAGAAGGCCGAATATAGGAAACTACATGAGAACATGAATAATTCAGTGAAAATGACTGTAAACAGATGAGAACTTGTTTAGAACAGCTGAAAGAGAATCTCCAAGTCAGTTCTTAGTGTAGAAAAGGTAGCTAAGATAAGGAAAATCCTTAATTCCAGTTAAGATCACATGAAACACTGTATGAATCCTATATTCTTTACTTAAAGGAGACTAGAGTGGTAAATGTGTGTTATACAAGGCAGAATACCATTGAAATAGAGAAAGAAACACGTTCGGCAGCTTTGAAAAGCCTTACACTTCACTGAAATGTAGTACTACACTCTATAACACAGTTGAGAGACAATGTTCAATACTTGCCTCAGTACTTTACAGTGTGTAGGAAGTTGTTTGATAAAGTGGGCAAAGCTGATATTTGGACCAGAAGGCAGAATATAGGAAACTACATGAAAACATGAATAATTCAGTGAAAATGACTGTAAACAGATGAGAACTGGTTTAGAACAGCTGAAAGAGAATCTCCAAGTCAGTTCTTAGTGTAGAAAAGGTAGGTAAGATAAGGGAAATACTTAATTCCAGTTAAGATCACATGAAACACTGTATGAATCCTACATTCTTTACTTAAAGGAGACTAGAGTGGTAAATGTGTGTTATACAAGGCAGAATACCATTGAAATAGAGAAAGAAACACGTTGAGCAGCTTTGGAAAGCCTTACACCTCACTGAAATGTAGTACTACACTTTATATATCACAGTTGAGAGACAATGTTCCCTAGCTCGCTCAGTTCATAACAGTGTGTAGGAAGTTGTTTCATAAAGTGGGCAAAGCTTATACTTGGGCCAGAAGGCAGAATATAGGAAACTACATGAAAACATGAATTATTCAGTGAAAATGACTGTAAACAGATGAGAACTTGTTTAGAACAGCTGAAAGAGAATCTCCAAGTCAGTTCTTAGTGTAGAAAAGGTAGCTAAGATAAGGGAAATCCTTAATTCCAGTTAAGATCCCAAGAAACACTGTATGAATCCTATATTGTTTACTTAAAGGAGACTAGAGTGGTAAATGTGTGTTATACAAGGCAGAATACCATTGAAATAGAGAAAGAAACACGTTCGGCAGCTTTGGAAAGCCTTACACTTCACTGAAATGTAGTACTACACTTTATATATCACAGTTGAGAGACAATGTTCCCTAGCTCGCTCAGTTCATAACAGTGTGTAGGAAGTTGTTTGATAAAGTGGGCAAAGCTTATACTTGGGCCAGAAGGCAGAATATAGGAAACTACATGAAAACATGAATAATTCAGTGAAAATGACTGTAAACAGATGAGAACTTGTTTAGAACAGCTGAAAGAGAATCTCCAAGTCCGTTCTTAGTGTAGAAAAGGTAGCTAAGAGAAGGAAAATCCTTAATTCCAGTTAAGATCACATGAAACACTGTATGAATCCTATATTGTTTACTTAAAGGAGACTAGAGTGGTAAATGTGTGTTATACAAGGCAGAATACCATTGAAATAGAGAAAGAAACACGTTCGGCAGCTTTGGAAAGCCTTACACTTCACTGAAATGTAGTACTACACTCTATAACACAGTTGAGAGACAATGTTCCCGAGCTGCCTCAGTTCATAACAGTGTGTAGGAAGTTGTTTGATAAAGTGGGCAAAGCTTATACTTGGGCCAGAAGGCAGAATATAGGAAACTACATGAAAACATGAATAATTCAGTGAAAATGACTGTAAACAGATGAGAACTTGTTTAGAACAGCTGAAAGAGAATCTCCAAGTCAGTTCTTAGTGTAGAAAAGGTAGGTAAGATAAGGGAAATACTTAATTCCAGTGAAGATCACATGAAACACTGTATGAATCCTATATTCTTTACTTAAAGGAGACTAGAGTGGTAAATGTGTGTTATAAAAGGCAGAATACCATTGAAATAGAGAAAGAAACACGTTCGGCAGCTTTGGAAAGCCTTACACTTCACTGAAATGTAGTACTACACTCTATAACACAGTTGAGAGACAATGTTCAATACCTGCCTCAGTACTTAACAGTGTGTAGGAAGTTGTTTGATAAAGTGGGCAAAGCTGATATTTGGACCAGAAGGCAGAATATAGGAAACTACATGAAAACATGATTAATTCAGTGAAAATGACTGTAAACAGATGTGAACTTGTTTAGAACAGCTGAAAGAGATTCTCCAAGTCAGTTCTTAGTGTAGAAAAGGTAGCTAAGATCTGGGAAATCCTTAATTCGAGTTAAGATTACATGAAACACTGTATGAATCCTATATTCTTTACTTAAAGGAGACTAGAGTGGTAAATGTGTGTTATACAAGGCAGAATACCATTGAAATAGAGAAAGAAACACGTTCGGCATCTTTGGAAAGCCTTACACTTCACTGAAATGTAGTACTACACTCTATAACACAGTTGAGAGACAATGTTCCCGAGCTGCCTCAGTTCATAACAGTGTGTAGGAAGGTGTTTGATAAAGAGGGCAAAGCGTATACTTGGGCCAGAAGGCAGAATATAGGAAACTACATGAAAACATGAATAATTCAGTGAAAATGACTGTAAACAGATGAGAACTGGTTTAGAACAGCTGAAAGAGAATCTCCAAGTCAGTTCTTAGTGTAGAAAAGGTAGGTAAGATAAGGGAAATCCTTAATTCCAGTTAAGATCACATGAAACACTGTATGAATCCTATATTGTTTACTTAAAGGAGACTAGAGTGGTAAATGTGTGTTATACAAGGCAGAATACCATTGAAATAGAGAAAGAAACACGTTCGGCAGCTTTGGAAAGCCTTACACTTCACTGAAATGTAGTACTACACTCTATAACACAGTTGAGAGACAATGTTCCCAAGCTGCCTCAGTTCATAACAGTGTGTAGGAAGGTGTTTGATAAAGAGGGCAAAGCTTATACTTGGGCCAGAAGGCAGAATATAGGAAACTACATGAAAACATGAATAATTCAGTGAAAATGACTGTAAACAGATGAGAACTGGTTTAGAACAGCTGAAAGAGAATCTCCAAGTCAATTCTTAGTGTAGAAAAGGTAGGTAAGATAAGGGAAATACTTAATTCCAGTTAAGATCACATGAAACACTGTATGAATCCTATATTCTTTACTTAAAGGAGACTAGAGTGGTAAATGTGTGTTATAAAAGGCAGAATACCATTGAAATAGAGAAAGAAACACGTTCGGCAGCTTTGGAAAGCCTTACACTTCACTGAAATGTAGTACTACACTCTATAACACAGTTGAGAGACAATGTTCAATACCTGCCTCAGTACTTAACAGTGTGTAGGAAGTTGTTTGATAAAGTGGGCAAAGCTGATATTTGGACCAGAAGGCAGAATATAGGAAACTACATGAAAACATGATTAATTCAGTGAAAATGACTGTAAACAGATGTGAACTTGTTTAGAACAGCTGAAAGAGATTCTCCAAGTCAGTTCTTAGTGTAGAAAAGGTAGCTAAGATCTGGGAAATCCTTAATTCGAGTTAAGATTACATGAAACACTGTATGAATCCTATATTCTTTACTTAAAGGAGACTAGAGTGGTAAATGTGTGTTATACAAGGCAGAATACCATTGAAATAGAGAAAGAAACACGTTCGGCATCTTTGGAAAGCCTTACACTTCACTGAAATGTAGTACTACACTCTATAACACAGTTGAGAGACAATGTTCCCGAGCTGCCTCAGTTCATAACAGTGTGTAGGAAGGTGTTTGATAAAGAGGGCAAAGCGTATACTTGGGCCAGAAGGCAGAATATAGGAAACTACATGAAAACATGAATAATTCAGTGAAAATGACTGTAAACAGATGAGAACTGGTTTAGAACAGCTGAAAGAGAATCTCCAAGTCAGTTCTTAGTGTAGAAAAGGTAGGTAAGATAAGGGAAATCCTTAATTCCAGTTAAGATCACATGAAACACTGTATGAATCCTATATTGTTTACTTAAAGGAGACTAGAGTGGTAAATGTGTGTTATACAAGGCAGAATACCATTGAAATAGAGAAAGAAACACGTTCGGCAGCTTTGGAAAGCCTTACACTTCACTGAAATGTAGTACTACACTCTATAACACAGTTGAGAGACAATGTTCAATAGCTGCCTCAGTACATAACAGTGTGTAGGAAGTTGTTTGATAAAGAGGGCAAAGCTTATACTTGGACCAGAAGGCAGAATATAGGAAACTACATGAAAACATGATTAATTCAGTGAAAATGACTGTAAACAGATGTGAACTTGTTTAGAACAGCTGAAAGAGATTCTCCAAGTCAGTTCTTAGTGTAGAAAAGGTAGCTAAGATCCGGGAAATCCTTAATTCGAGTTAAGATTACATGAAACACTGTATGAATCCTATATTCTTTACTTAAAGGAGACTAGAGTGGTAAATGTGTTTTATACAAGGCAGAATACCATTGAAATAGAGAAAGAAACACGTTCGGCAGCTTTGGAAAGCCTTACACTTCACTGAAATGTAGTACTATACTCTATAACACAGTTGAGAGACAATGTTCCCGAGCTGCCTCAGTTCATAACAGTGTGTAGGAAGTTGTTTGATAAAGTGGGCAAAGCTTATACTTGGGCCAGAAGGCCGAATATAGGAAACTACATGAGAACATGAATAATTCAGTGAAAATGACTGTAAACAGATGAGAACTTGTTTAGAACAGCTGAAAGAGAATCTCCAAGTCAGTTCTTAGTGTAGAAAAGGTAGCTAAGATAAGGAAAATCCTTAATTCCAGTTAAGATCACATGAAACACTGTATGAATCCTATATTCTTTACTTAAAGGAGACTAGAGTGGTAAATGTGTGTTATACAAGGCAGAATACCATTGAAATAGAGAAAGAAACACGTTCGGCAGCTTTGAAAAGCCTTACACTTCACTGAAATGTAGTACTACACTCTATAACACAGTTGAGAGACAATGTTCAATACTTGCCTCAGTACTTTACAGTGTGTAGGAAGTTGTTTGATAAAGTGGGCAAAGCTGATATTTGGACCAGAAGGCAGAATATAGGAAACTACATGAAAACATGAATAATTCAGTGAAAATGACTGTAAACAGATGAGAACTGGTTTAGAACAGCTGAAAGAGAATCTCCAAGTCAGTTCTTAGTGTAGAAAAGGTAGGTAAGATAAGGGAAATACTTAATTCCAGTTAAGATCACATGAAACACTGTATGAATCCTACATTCTTTACTTAAAGGAGACTAGAGTGGTAAATGTGTGTTATACAAGGCAGAATACCATTGAAATAGAGAAAGAAACACGTTCGGCAGCTTTGGAAAGCCTTACACTTCACTGAAATGTAGTACTACACTCTATAACACAGTTGAGAGACAATGTTCAATAGCTGCCTCAGTACTTAACAGTGTGTAGGAAGTTGTTTGATAAAGAGGGCAAAGCTTATACTTGGACCAGAAGGCAGAATATAGGAAACTACATGAAAACATGATTAATTCAGTGAAAATGACTGTAAACAGATGTGAACTTGTTTAGAACAGCTGAAAGAGATTCTCCAAGTCAGTTCTTAGTGTAGAAAAGGTAGCTAAGATCCGGGAAATCCTTAATTCGAGTTAAGATTACATGAAACACTGTATGAATCCTATATTCTTTACTTAAAGGAGACTAGAGTGGTAAATGTGTGTTATACAAGGCAGAATACCATTGAAATAGAGAAAGAAACACGTTCGGCAGCTTTGGAAAGCCTTACACTTCACTGAAATGTAGTACTACACTCTATAACACAGTTGAGAGACAATGTTCAATACCTGCCTCAGTACTTAACAGTGTGTAGGAAGTTGTTTGATAAAGTGGGCAAAGCTGATATTTGGACCAGAAGGCAGAATATAGGAAACTACATGAAAACATGATTAATTCAGTGAAAATGACTGTAAACAGATGTGAACTTGTTTAGAACAGCTGAAAGAGATTCTCCAAGTCAGTTCTTAGTGTAGAAAAGGTAGCTAAGATCTAGGAAATCCTTAATTCGATTTAAGATTACATGAAACACTGTATGAATCCTATATTCTTTACTTAAAGGAGACTAGAGTGGTAAATGTGTGTTATACAAGGCAGAATACTATTGAAATAGAGAAAGAAACACGTTCGGCAGCTTTGGAAAGCCTTACACTTCACTGAAATGTAGTACTACACTCTATAACAGAGTTGAGAGACAATGTTCAATAGCTGCCTCAGTACTTAACAGTGTGTAGTAAGTTGTTTGATAAAGTGGGCAAAGCTTATACTTGGGCCAGAAGGCAGAATATAGAAAACTACATGAAAACATGAATTATTCAGTGAAAATGACTGTAAACAGATGAGAACTTGTTTAGAACAGCTGAAAGAGAATCTCCAAGTCAGTTCTTAGTGTAGAAAAGGTAGCTAAGAGAAGGAAAATCCTTAATTCCAGTTAAGATCACAAGAAACACTGTATGAATCCTATATTGTTTACTTAAAGGAGACTAGAGTGGTAAATGTGTGTTATACAAGGCAGAATACCATTGAAATAGAGAAAGAAACACGTTCGGCAGCTTTGGAAAGCCTTACACTTCACTGAAATGTAGTACTACACTCTATAACACAGTTGAGAGACAATGTTCCCGAGCTGCCTCAGTTCATAACAATGTGTAGGAAGTTGTTTGATAAAGTGGGCAAAGCTTATACTTGGGCCAGAAGGCAGAATATAGGAAACTACATGAAAACATGAATAATTCAGTGAAAATGACTGTAAACAGATGAGAACTTGTTTAGAACAGCTGAAAGAGAATCTCCAAGTCAGTTCTTAGTGTAGAAAAGGTAGGTAAGATAAGGGAAATACTTAATTCCAGTGAAGATCACATGAAACACTGTATGAATCCTATATTCTTTACTTAAAGGAGACTAGAGTGGTAAATGTGTGTTATACAAGGCAGAATACCATTGAAATAGAGAAAGAAACACGTTCGGCAGCTTTGGAAAGCCTTACACTTCACTGAAATGTAGTGCTACACTCTATAACACAGTTGAGAGACAATGTTCAATACCTGCCTCAGTACTTAACAGTGTGTAGGAAGTTGTTTGATAAAGTGGGCAAAGCTGATATTTGGACCAGAAGGCAGAATATAGGAAACTACATGAAAACATGATTAATTCAGTGAAAATGACTGTAAACAGATGTGAACTTGTTTAGAACAGCTGAAAGAGATTCTCCAAGTCAGTTCTTAGTGTAGAAAAGGTAGCTAAGATCTGGGAAATCCTTAATTCGAGTTAAGATTACATGAAACACTGTATGAATCCTATATTCTTTACTTAAAGGAGACTAGAGTGGTAAATGTGTGTTATACAAGGCAGAATACCATTGAAATAGAGAAAGAAACACGTTGAGCAGCTTTGGAAAGCCTTACACTTCACTGAAATGTAGTACTACACTTTATATATCACAGTTGAGAGACAATGTTCCCTAGCTCGCTCAGTTCATAACAGTGTAGGAAATTGTTTGATAAAGTGGGCAAAGCTTATACTTGGGCCAGAAGGCAGAATATAGGAAACTACATGAAAACATGAATAATTCAGTGAAAATGACTGTAAACAGATGAGAACTTGTTTAGAACAGCTGAAAGAGAATCTCCAAGTCAGTTCTTAGTGTAGAAAAGGTAGCTAAGAGAAGGAAAATCCTTAATTCCAGTTAAGATCACATGAAACACTGTATGAATCCTATATTGTTTACTTAAAGGAGACTAGAGTGGTAAATGTGTGTTATACAAGGCAGAATACCATTGAAATAGAGAAAGAAACACGTTCGGCAGCTTTGGAAAGCCTTACACTTCACTGAAATGTAGTACTACACTCTATCACACAGTTGAGAGACAATGTTCCCTAGCTCGCTCAGTTCATAACAGTGTGTAGGAAGTTGTTTGATAAAGTGGGCAAAGCTTATACTTGGGCCAGAAGGCAGAATATAGGAAACTACATGAAAACATGAATAATTCAGTGAAAATGACTGTAAACAGATGAGAACTTGTTTAGAACAGCTGAAAGAGAATCTCCAATTCAGTTCTTAGTGTAGAAAAGGTAGCTAAGAGAAGGAAAATCCTTAATTCCAGTTAAGATCACATGAAACACTGTATGAATCCTATATTGTTTACTTAAAGGAGACTAGAGTGGTAAATGTGTGTTATACAAGGCAGAATACCATTGAAATAGAGAAAGAAAAACGTTCGGCACCTTTGGAAAGCCTTACACTTCACTGAAATATAGTACTACACTCTATAACACAGTTGAGAGACAATGTTCCCAAGCTGCCTCAGTTCATAACAGTGTGTAGGAAGGTGTTTGATAAAGAGGGCAAAGCTTATACTTGGGCCAGAAGGCAGAATATAGGAAACTACATGAAAACATGAATAATTCAGTGAAAATGACTGTAAACAGATGAGAACTTGTTTAGAACAGCTGAAAGAGAATCTCCAAGTCAGTTCTTAGTGTAGAAAAGGTAGGTAAGATAAGGGAAATACTTAATTACAGTTAAGATCACATGAAACACTGTATGAATCCTACATTCTTTACTTAAAGGAGACTAGAGTGGTAAATGTCTCTTATACAAGGCAGAATACCATTGAAATAGAGAAAGAAACACGTTCGGCAGCTTTGGAAAGCCTTACACTTCACTGAAATGTAGTACTACACTCTATAACACAGTTGAGAGACAATGTTCAATAGCTGCCTCAGTACTTAACAGTGTGTAGGAAGTTGTTTGATAAAGAGGGCAAAGCTTATACTTGGACCAGAAGGCAGAATATAGGAAACTACATGAAAACATGATTAATTCAGTGAAAATGACTGTAAACAGATGTGAACTTGTTTAGAACAGCTGAAAGAGATTCTCCAAGTCAGTTCTTAGTGTAGAAAAGGTAGCTAAGATCCGGGAAATCCTTAATTCGAGATAAGATTACATGAAACACTGTATGAATCCTATATTCTTTACTTAAAGGAGACTAGAGTGGTAAATGTGTGTTATACAAGGCAGAATACCATTGAAATAGAGAAAGAAACACGTTGAGCAGCTTTGGAAAGCCTTACACTTCACTGAAATGTAGTACTACACTTTATATATCACAGTTGAGAGACAATGTTCCCTAGCTCGCTCAGTTCATAACAGTGTGTAGGAAGTTGTTTGATAAAGTGGGCAAAGCTTATACTTGGGCCAGAAGGCAGAATATAGGAAACTACATGAAAACATGAATTATTCAGTGAAAATGACTGTAAACAGATGAGAACTTGTTTAGAACAGCTGAAAGAGAATCTCCAAGTCAGTTCTTAGTGTAGAAAAGGTAGCTAAGAGAAGGAAAATCCTTAATTCCAGTTAAGATCACAAGAAACACTGTATGAATCCTATATTGTTTACTTAAAGGAGACTAGAGTGGTAAATGTGTGTTATACAAGGCAGAATACCATTGAAATAGAGAAAGAAACACGTTCGGCAGCTTTGGAAAGCCTTACACTTCACTGAAATGTAGTACTACACTCTATAACACAGTTGAGAGACAATGTTCCCGAGCTGCCTCAGTTCATAACACTGTGTAGGAAGTTGTTTGATAAAGTGGGCAAAGCTTATACTTGGGCCAGAAGGCAGAATATAGGAAACTACATGAAAACATGAATAATTCAGTGAAAATGACTGTAAACAGATGAGAACTTGTTTAGAACAGCTGAAAGAGAATCTCCAAGTCAGTTCTTAGTGTAGAAAAGGTAGCTAAGAGAAGGAAAATCCTTAATTCCAGTTAAGATCACAAGAAACACTGTATGAATCCTATATTCTTTACTTAAAGGAGACTAGAGTGGTAAATGTGTGTTATACAAGGCAGAATACCATTGAAATAGAGAAAGAAACACTTTCGGCAGCTTTGGAAAGCCTTACACTTCACTGAAATGTAGTGCTACACTCTATAACACAGTTGAGAGACAATGTTCAATACCTGCCTCAGTACTTAACAGTGTGTAGGAAGTTGTTTGATAAAGTGGGCAAAGCTGATATTTGGACCAGAAGGCAGAATATAGGAAACTACATGAAAACATGATTAATTCAGTGAAAATGACTGTAAACAGATGTGAACTTGTTTAGAACAGCTGAAAGAGATTCTCCAAGTCAGTTCTTAGTGTAGAAAAGGTAGCTAAGATCTGGGAAATCCTTAATTCGAGTTAAGATTACATGAAACACTGTATGAATCCTATATTCTTTACTTAAAGGAGACTAGAGTGGTAAATGTGTGTTATACAAGGCAGAATACCATTGAAATAGAGAAAGAAACACGTTCGGCAGCTTTGGAAAGCCTTACACTTCACTGAAATGTAGTACTACACTTTATATATCACAGTTGAGAGACAATGTTCCCTAGCTCGCTGAGTTCATAACAGTGTAGGAAATTGTTTGATAAAGTGGGCAAAGCTTATACTTGGGCCAGAAGGCAGAATATAGGAAACTACATGAAAACATGAATAATTCAGTGAAAATGACTGTAAACAGATGAGAACTTGTTTAGAACAGCTGAAAGAGAATCTCCAAGTCAGTTCTTAGTGTAGAAAAGGTAGGTAAGATAAGGGAAATACTTAATTACAGTTAAGATCACATGAAACACTGTATGAATCCTACATTCTTTACTTAAAGGAGACTAGAGTGGTAAATGTCTGTTATACAAGGCAGAATACCATTGAAATAGAGAAAGAAACACGTTCGGCAGCTTTGGAAAGCCTTACACTTCACTGAAATGTAGTACTACACTCTATAACACAGTTGAGAGACAATGTTCAATAGCTGCCTCAGTACTTAACAGTGTGTAGGAAGTTGTTTGATAAAGAGGGCAAAGCTTATACTTGGACCAGAAGGCAGAATATAGGAAACTACATGAAAACATGATTAATTCAGTGAAAATGACTGTAAACAGATGTGAACTTGTTTAGAACAGCTGAAAGAGATTCTCCAAGTCAGTTCTTAGTGTAGAAAAGGTAGCTAATATCTGGGAAATCCTTAATTCGAGTTAAGATTACATGAAACACTGTATGAATCCTATATTCTTTACTTAAAGGAGACTAGAGTGGTAAATGTGTGTTATACAAGGCAGAATACCATTGAAATAGAGAAAGAAACACGTTCGGCAGCTTTGGAAAGCCTTACACTTCACTGAAATGTAGTACTACACTCTATAACAGAGTTGACAGTCAATGTTCAATAGCTGCCTCAGTACTTAACAGTGTGTAGGAAGTTGTTTGATAAAGTGGGCAAAGCTTATACTTGGGCCAGAAGGCAGAATATAGGAAACTACATGAAAACATGAATAATTCAGTGGAAATGACTGTAAACAGATGAGAACTTGTTTAGAACAGCTGAAAGAGAATCTCCAAGTCAGTTCTTAGTGTAGAAAAGGTAGCTAAGAGAAGGAAAATCCTTAATTCCAGTTAAGATCACATGAAACACTGTATGAATCCTATATTGTTTACTTAAAGGAGACTAGAGTGGTAAATGTGTGTTATACAAGGCAGAATACCATTGAAATAGAGAAAGAAAAACGTTCGGCAGCTTTGGAAAGCCTTACACTTCACTGAAATATAGTACTACACTCTATAACACAGTTGAGAGACAATGTTCCCAAGCTGCCTCAGTTCATAACTGTGTGTAGGAAGGTGTTTGATAAAGAGGGCAAAGCTTATACTTGGGCCAGAAGGCAGAATATAGGAAAGTACATGAAAACATGAATAATTCAGTGAAAATGACTGTAAACAGATGAGAACTGGTTTAGAACAGCTGAAAGAGAATCTCCAAGTCAGTTCTTAGTGTAGAAAAGGTAGGTAAGATAAGGGAAATACTTAATTCCAGTTAAGATCACATGAAACACTGTATGAATCCTACATTCTTTACTTAAAGGAGACTAGAGTGGTAAATGTCTGTTATACAAGGCAGAATACCATTGAAATAGAGAAAGAAACACGTTCGGCAGCTTTGGAAAGCCTTACACTTCACTGAAATGTAGTACTACACTCTATAACACAGTTGAGAGACAATGTTCAATAGCTGCCTCAGTACTTAACAGTGTGTAGGAAGTTGTTTGATAAAGAGGGCAAAGCTTATACTTGGACCAGAAGGCAGAATATAGGAAACTACATGAAAACATGAATAATTCAGTGAAAATGACTGTAAACAGATGTGAACTTGTTTAGAACAGCTGAAAGAGATTCTCCAAGTCAGTTCTTAGTGTAGAAAAGGTAGCTAAGATCCGGGAAATCCTTAATTCGAGTTAAGATTACATGAAACACTGTATGAATCCTATATTCTTTACTTAAAGGAGACTAGAGTGGTAAATGTGTGTTATACAAGGCAGAATACCATTGAAATAGAGAAAGAAACACGTTGAGCAGCTTTGGAAAGCCTTACACTTCACTGAAATGTAGTACTACACTCTATCACACAGTTGAGAGACAATGTTCCCTAGCTCGCTCAGTTCATAACAGTGTGTAGGAAGTTGTTTGATAAAGTGGGCAAAGCTTATACTTGGGCCAGAAGGCAGAATATAGGAAACTACATGAAAACATGAATAATTCAGTGAAAATGACTGTAAACAGATGAGAACTTGTTTAGAACAGCTGAAAGAGAATCTCCAATTCAGTTCTTAGTGTAGAAAAGGTAGCTAAGAAAAGGAAAATCCTTAATTCCAGTTAAGATCACATGAAACACTGTATGAATCATATTGTTTACTTAAAGGAGACTAGAGTGGTAAATGTGTGTTATACAAGGCAGAATACCATTGAAATAGAGAAAGAAAAACGTTCGGCAGCTTTGGAAAGCCTTACACTTCACTGAAATATAGTACTACACTCTATAACACAGTTGAGAGACAATGTTCCCAAGCTGCCTCAGTTCATAACAGTGTGTAGGAAGGTGTTTGATAAAGAGGGCAAAGCTTATACTTGGGCCAGAAGGCAGAATATAGGAAAGTACATGAAAACATGAATAATTCAGTGAAAATGACTGTAAACAGATGAGAACTGGTTTAGAACAGCTGAAAGAGAATCTCCAAGTCAGTTCTTAGTGTAGAAAAGGTAGGTAAGATAAGGGAAATACTTAATTCCAGTTAAGATCACATGAAACACTGTATGAATCCTACATTCTTTACTTAAAGGAGACTAGAGTGGTAAATGTCTGTTATACAAGGCAGAATACCATTGAAATAGAGAAAGAAACACGTTCGGCAGCTTTGGAAAGCCTTACACTTCACTGAAATGTAGTACTACACTTTATATATCACAGTTGAGAGACAATGTTCCCTAGCTCGCTCAGTTCATAACAGTGTGTAGGAAGTTGTTTGATAAAGTGGGCAAAGCTTATACTTGGGCCAGAAGGCAGAATATAGGAAACTACATGAAAACATGAATTATTCAGTGAAAATGACTGTAAACAGATGAGAACTTGTTTAGAACAGCTGAAAGAGAATCTCCAAGTCAGTTCTTAGTGTAGAAAAGGTAGCTAAGAGAAGGAAAATCCTTAATTTTAGTTAAGATCACAAGAAACACTGTATGAATCCTATATTGTTTACTTAAAGGAGACTAGAGTGGTAAATGTGTGTTATACAAGGCAGAATACCATTGAAATAGAGAAAGAAACACGTTCGGCAGCTTTGGAAAGCCTTACACTTCACTGAAATGTAGTACTACACTCTATAACACAGTTGAGAGACAATGTTCCCGAGCTGCCTCAGTTCATAACAGTGTGTAGGAAGTTGTTTGATAAAGTGGGCAAAGCTTATACTTGGGCCAGAAGGCAGAATATAGGAAACTACATGAAAACATTAATAATTCAGTGAAAATGACTATAAACAGATGAGAACTTGTTTAGAACAGCTGAAAGAGAATCTCCAAGTCAGTTCTTAGTGTAGAAAAGGTAGGTAAGATAAGGGAAATACTTAATTCCAGTTAAGATCACATGAAACACTGTATGAATCCTACATTCTTTACTTAAAGGAGACTAGAGTGGTAAATGTCTGTTATACAAGGCAGAATACCATTGAAATAGAGAAAGAAACACGTTCGGCAGCTTTGGAAAGCCTTACACTTCACTGAAATGTAGTACTACACTCTATAACACAGTTGAGAGACAATGTTCAATAGCTGCCTCAGTACTTAACAGTGTGTAGGAAGTTGTTTGATAAAGAGGGCAAAGCTTATACTTGGACCAGAAGGCAGAATATAGGAAACTACATGAAAACATGATTAATTCAGTGAAAATGACTGTAAACAGATGTGAACTTGTTTAGAACAGCTGAAAGAAATTCTCCAAGTCAGTTCTTAGTGTAGAAAAGGTAGCTAAGATCCGGGAAATCCTTAATTCGAGTTAAGATTACATGAAACACTGTATGAATCCTATATTCTTTACTTAAAGGATACTAGAGTGGTAAATGTGTGTTATACAAGGCAGAATACCATTGAAATAGAGAAAGAAACACGTTGAGCAGCTTTGGAAAGCCTTACACTTCACTGAAATGTAGTACTACACTTTATATATCACAGTTGAGAGACAATGTTCCCTAGCTCGCTCAGTTCATAACAGTGTGTAGGAAGTTGTTTGATAAAGTGGGCAAAGCTTATACTTGGGCCAGAAGGCAGAATATAGGAAACTACATGAAAACATGAATTATTCAGTGAAAATGACTGTAAACAGATGAGAACTTGTTTAGAACAGCTGAAAGAGAATCTCCAAGTCAGTTCTTAGTGTAGAAAAGGTAGCTAAGAGAAGGAAAATCCTTAATTCCAGTTAAGATCACAAGAAACACTGTATGAATCCTATATTGTTTACTTAAAGGAGACTAGAGTGGTAAATGTGTGTTATACAAGGCAGAATACCATTGAAATAGAGAAAGAAACACGTTCGGCAGCTTTGGAAAGCCTTACACTTCACTGAAATGTAGTACTACACTCTATAACACAGTTGAGAGACAATGTTCCCGAGCTGCCTCAGTTCATAACAGTGTGTAGGAAGTTGTTTGATAAAGTGGGCAAAGCTTATACTTGGGCCAGAAGGCAGAATATAGGAAACTACATGAAAACATGAATAATTCAGTGAAAATGACTGTAAACAGATGAGAACTTGTTTAGAACAGCTGAAAGAGAATCTCCAATTCAGTTCTTAGTGTAGAAAAGGTAGCTAAGAGAAGGAAAATCCTTAATTCCAGTTAAGATCACATGAAACACTGTATGAATCCTATATTGTTTACTTAAAGGAGACTAGAGTGGTAAATGTGTGTTATACAAGGCAGAATACCATTGAAATAGAGAAAGAAAAACGTTCGGCAGCTTTGGAAAGCCTTACACTTCACTGAAATATAGTACTACACTCTATAACACAGTTGAGAGACAATGTTCCCAAGCTGCCTCAGTTCATAACAGTGTGTAGGAAGGTGTTTGATAAAGAGGGCAAAGCTTATACTTGGGCCAGAAGGCAGAATATAGGAAAGTACATGAAAACATGAATAATTCAGTGAAAATGACTGTAAACAGAGGAGAACTGGTTTAGAACAGCTGAAAGAGAATCTCCAAGTCAGTTCTTAGTGTAGAAAAGGTAGGTAAGATAAGGGAAATACTTAATTCCAGTTAAGATCACATGAAACACTGTATGAATCCTACATTCTTTACTTAAAGGAGACTAGAGTGGTAAATGTCTGTTATACAAGGCAGAATACCATTGAAATAGAGAAAGAAACACGTTGAGCAGCTTTGGAAAGCCTTACACTTCACTGAAATGTAGTACTACACTTTATATATCACAGTTGAGAGACAATGTTTTCTAGCTCGCTCAGTTCATAACAGTGTGTAGGAAGTTGTTTCATAAAGTGGGCAAAGCTTATACTTGGGCCAGAAGGCAGAATATAGGAAACTACATGAAAACATGAATTATTCAGTGAAAATGACTGTAAACAGATGAGAACTTGTTTAGAACAGCTGAAAGAGAATCTCCAAGTCAGTTCTTAGTGTAGAAAAGGTAGCTAAGAGAAGGAAAATCCTTAATTCTAGTTAAGATCACAAGAAACACTGTATGAATCCTATATTGTTTACTTAAAGGAGACTAGAGTGGTAAATGTGTGTTATACAAGGCAGAATACCATTGAAATAGAGAAAGAAACACGTTCGGCAGCTTTGAAAAGCCTTACACTTCACTGAAATGTAGTACTACACTCTATAACACAGTTGAGAGACAATGTTCCCGAGCTGCCTCAGTTCATAACAGTGTGTAGGAAGTTGTTTGATAAAGTGGGCAAAGCTTATACTTGGGCCAGAAGGCAGAATATAGGAAACTACATGAAAACATGAATAATTCAGTGAAAATGACTGTAAACAGATGAGAACTTGTTTAGAACAGCTGAAAGAGAATCTCCAATTCAGTTCTTAGTGTAGAAAAGGTAGCTAAGAGAAGGAAAATCCTTAATTCCAGTTAAGATCACATGAAACACTGTATGAATCCTATATTGTTTACTTAAAGGAGACTAGAGTGGTAAATGTGTGTTATACAAGGCAGAATACCATTGAAATAGAGAAAGAAAAACGTTCGGCAGCTTTGGAAAGCCTTACACTTCACTGAAATATAGTACTACACTCTATAACACAGTTGAGAGACAATGTTCCCAAGCTGCCTCAGTTCATAACAGTGTGTAGGAAGGTGTTTGATAAAGAGGGCAAAGCTTATACTTGGGCCAGAAGGCAGAATATAGGAAAGTACATGAAAACATGAATAATTCAGTGAAAATGACTGTAAACAGATGAGAACTGGTTTAGAACAGCTGAAAGAGAATCTCCAAGTCAGTTCTTAGTGTAGAAAAGGTAGGTAAGATAAGGGAAATACTTAATTCCAGTTAAGATCACATGAAACACTGTATGAATCCTACATTCTTTACTTAAAGGGGACTAGAGTGGTAAATGTCTGTTATACAAGGCAGAATACCATTGAAATAGAGAAAGAAACACCTTCGGCAGCTTTGGACAGCCTTACACTTCACTGAAATGTAGTAGTACACTCTATAACACAGTTGAGAGACAATGTTCAATAGCTGCCTCAGTACTTAACAGTGTGTAGGAAGTTGTTTGATAAAGAGGGCAAAGCTTATACTTGGGCCAGAAGGCAGAATATAGGAAACTACATGAAAACATGAATTATTCAGTGAAAATGACTGTAAACAGATGAGAACTTGTTTAGAACAGCTGAAAGAGAATCTCCAAGTCAGTTCTTAGTGTAGAAAAGGTAGCTAAGAGAAGGAAAATCCTTAATTTTAGTTAAGATCACAAGAAACACTGTATGAATCCTATATTGTTTACTTAAAGGAGACTAGAGTGGTAAATGTGTGTTATACAAGGCAGAATACCATTGAAATAGAGAAAGAAACACGTTCGGCAGCTTTGGAAAGCCTTACACTTCACTGAAATGTAGTACTACACTCTATAACACAGTTGAGAGACAATGTTCCCGAGCTGCCTCAGTTCATAACAGTGTGTAGGAAGTTGTTTGATAAAGTGGGCAAAGCTTATACTTGGGCCAGAAGGCAGAATATAGGAAACTACATGAAAACATGAATAATTCAGTGAAAATGACTGTAAACAGATGAGAACTTGTTTAGAACAGCTGAAAGAGAATCTCCAAGTCAGTTCTTAGTGTAGAAAAGGTAGGTAAGATAAGGGAAATACTTAATTCCAGTTAAGATCACATGAAACACTGTATGAATCCTACATTCTTTACTTAAAGGAGACTAGAGTGGTAAATGTCTGTTATACAAGGCAGAATACCATTGAAATAGAGAAAGAAACACGTTCGGCAGCTTTGGAAAGCCTTACACTTCACTGAAATGTAGTACTACACTCTATAACACAGTTGAGAGACAATGTTCAATAGCTGCCTCAGTACTTACCAGTGTGTAGGAAGTTGTTTGATAAAGAGGGCAAAGCTTATACTTGGACCAGAAGGCAGAATATAGGAAACTACATGAAAACATGATTAATTCAGTGAAAATGACTGTAAACAGATGTGAACTTGTTTAGAACAGCTGAAAGAAATTCTCCAAGTCAGTTCTTAGTGTAGAAAAGGTAGCTAAGATCCGGGAAATCCTTAATTCGAGTTAAGATTACATGAAACACTGTATGAATCCTATATTCTTTACTTAAAGGAGACTAGAGTGGTAAATGTGTGTTATACAAGGCAGAATACCATTGAAATAGAGAAAGAAACACGTTGAGCAGCTTTGGAAAGCCTTACACTTCACTGAAATGTAGTACTACACTTTATATATCACAGTTGAGAGACAATGTTCCCTAGCTCGCTCAGTTCATAACAGTGTGTAGGAAGTTGTTTGATAAAGTGGGCAAAGCTTATACTTGGGCCAGAAGGCAGAATATAGGAAACTACATGAAAACATGAATTATTCAGTGAAAATGACTGTAAACAGATGAGAACTTGTTTAGAACAGCTGAAAGAGAATCTCCAAGTCAGTTCTTAGTGTAGAAAAGGTAGCTAAGAGAAGGAAAATCCTTAATTCCAGTTAAGATCACAAGAAACACTGTATGAATCCTATATTGTTTACTTAAAGGAGACTAGAGTGGTAAATGTGTGTTATACAAGGCAGAATACCATTGAAATAGAGAAAGAAACACGTTCGGCAGCTTTGGAAAGCCTTACACTTCACTGAAATGTAGTACTACACTCTATAACACAGTTGAGAGACAATGTTCCCGAGCTGCCTCAGTTCATAACAGTGTGTAGGAAGTTGTTTGATAAAGTGGGCAAAGCTTATACTTGGGCCAGAAGGCAGAATATAGGAAACTACATGAAAACATGAATAATTCAGTGAAAATGACTGTAAACAGATGAGAACTTGTTTAGAACAGCTGAAAGAGAATCTCCAATTCAGTTCTTAGTGTAGAAAAGGTAGCTAAGAGAAGGAAAATCCTTAATTCCAGTTAAGATCACATGAAACACTGTATGAATCCTATATTGTTTACTTAAAGGAGACTAGAGTGGTAAATGTGTGTTATACAAGGCAGAATACCATTGAAATAGAGAAAGAAACACGTTGAGCAGCTTTGGAAAGCCTTACACTTCACTGAAATGTAGTACTACACTCTATCACACAGTTGAGAGACAATGTTCCCTAGCTCGCTCAGTTCATAACAGTGTGTAGGAAGTTGTTTGATAAAGTGGGCAAAGCTTATACTTGGGCCAGAAGGCAGAATATAGGAAAGTACATGAAAACATGAATAATTCAGTGAAAATGACTGTAAACAGATGAGAACTGGTTTAGAACAGCTGAAAGAGAATCTCCAAGTCAGTTCTTAGTGTAGAAAAGGTAGGTAAGATAAGGGAAATACTTAATTCCAGTTAAGATCACATGAAACACTGTATGAATCCTACATTCTTTACTTAAAGGAGACTAGAGTGGTAAATGTCTGTTATACAAGGCAGAATACCATTGAAATAGAGAAAGAAACACGTTCGGCAGCTTTGGAAAGCCTTACACTTCACTGAAATGTAGTACTACACTCTATAACACAGTTGAGAGACAATGTTCAATAGCTGCCTCAGTACTTACCAGTGTGTAGGAAGTTGTTTGATAAAGAGGGCAAAGCTTATACTTGGACCAGAAGGCAGAATATAGGAAACTACATGAAAACATGATTAATTCAGTGAAAATGACTGTAAACAGATGTGAACTTGTTTAGAACAGCTGAAAGAAATTCTCCAAGTCAGTTCTTAGTGTAGAAAAGGTAGCTAAGATCCGGGAAATCCTTAATTCGAGTTAAGATTACATGAAACACTGTATGAATCCTATATTCTTTACTTAAAGGAGACTAGAGTGGTAAATGTGTGTTATACAAGGCAGAATACCATTGAAATAGAGAAAGAAACACGTTGAGCAGCTTTGGAAAGCCTTACACTTCACTGAAATGTAGTACTACACTTTATATATCACAGTTGAGAGACAATGTTCCCTAGCTCGCTCAGTTCATAACAGTGTGTAGGAAGTTGTTTGATAAAGTGGGCAAAGCTTATACTTGGGCCAGAAGGCAGAATATAGGAAACTACATGAAAACATGAATTATTCAGTGAAAATGACTGTAAACAGATGAGAACTTGTTTAGAACAGCTGAAAGAGAATCTCCAAGTCAGTTCTTAGTGTAGAAAAGGTAGCTAAGAGAAGGAAAATCCTTAATTCCAGTTAAGATCACAAGAAACACTGTATGAATCCTATATTGTTTACTTAAAGGAGACTAGAGTGGTAAATGTGTGTTATACAAGGCAGAATACCATTGAAATAGAGAAAGAAACACGTTCGGCAGCTTTGGAAAGCCTTACACTTCACTGAAATGTAGTACTACACTCTATAACACAGTTGAGAGACAATGTTCCCGAGCTGCCTCAGTTCATAACAGTGTGTAGGAAGTTGTTTGATAAAGTGGGCAAAGCTTATACTTGGGCCAGAAGGCAGAATATAGGAAACTACATGAAAACATGAATAATTCAGTGAAAATGACTGTAAACAGATGAGAACTTGTTTAGAACAGCTGAAAGAGAATCTCCAATTCAGTTCTTAGTGTAGAAAAGGTAGCTAAGAGAAGGAAAAGCCTTAATTCCAGTTAAGATCACATGAAACACTGTATGAATCATATTGTTTACTTAAAGGAGACTAGAGTGGTAAATGTGTGTTATACAAGGCAGAATACCATTGAAATAGAGAAAGAAAAACGTTCGGCAGCTTTGGAAAGCCTTACACTTCACTGAAATATAGTACTACACTCTATAACACAGTTGAGAGACAATGTTCCCAAGCTGCCTCAGTTCATAACAGTGTGTAGGAAGGTGTTTGATAAAGAGGGCAAAGCTTATACTTGGGCCAGAAGGCAGAATATAGGAAAGTACATGAAAACATGAATAATTCAGTGAAAATGACTGTAAACAGATGAGAACTGGTTTAGAACAGCTGAAAGAGAATCTCCAAGTCAGTTCTTAGTGTAGAAAAGGTAGGTAAGATAAGGGAAATACTTAATTCCAGTTAAGATCACATGAAACACTGTATGAATCCTACATTCTTTACTTAAAGGAGACTAGAGTGGTAAATGTCTGTAATACAAGGCAGAATACCATTGAAATAGAGAAAGAAACACGTTCGGCAGCTTTGGAAAGCCTTACACTTCACTGAAATGTAGTACTACACTCTATAACACAGTTGAGAGACAATGTTCAATAGCTGCCTCAGTACTTACCAGTGTGTAGGAAGTTGTTTGATAAAGAGGGCAAAGCTTATACTTGGACCAGAAGGCAGAATATAGGAAACTACATGAAAACATGATTAATTCAGTGAAAATGACTGTAAACAGATGTGAACTTGTTTAGAACAGCTGAAAGAAATTCTCCAAGTCAGTTCTTAGTGTAGAAAAGGTAGCTAAGATCCGGGAAATCCTTAATTCGAGTTAAGATTACATGAAACACTGTATGAATCCTATATTCTTTACTTAAAGGAGACTAGAGTGGTAAATGTGTGTTATACAAGGCAGAATACCATTGAAATAGAGAAAGAAACACGTTGAGCAGCTTTGGAAAGCCTTACACTTCACTGAAATGTAGTACTACACTTTATATATCACAGTTGAGAGACAATGTTCCCTAGCTCGCTCAGTTCATAACAGTGTGTAGGAAGTTGTTTGATAAAGTGGGCAAAGCTTATACTTGGGCCAGAAGGCAGAATATAGGAAACTACATGAAAACATGAATTATTCAGTGAAAATGACTGTAAACAGATGAGAACTTGTTTAGAACAGCTGAAAGAGAATCTCCAAGTCAGTTCTTAGTGTAGAAAAGGTAGCTAAGAGAAGGAAAATCCTTAATTCCAGTTAAGATCACAAGAAACACTGTATGAATCCTATATTGTTTACTTAAAGGAGACTAGAGTGGTAAATGTGTGTTATACAAGGCAGAATACCATTGAAATAGAGAAAGAAACACGTTCGGCAGCTTTGGAAAGCCTTACACTTCACTGAAATGTAGTACTACACTCTATAACACAGTTGAGAGACAATGTTCCCGAGCTGCCTCAGTTCATAACAGTGTGTAGGAAGTTGTTTGATAAAGTGGGCAAAGCTTATACTTGGGCCAGAAGGCAGAATATAGGAAACTACATGAAAACATGAATAATTCAGTGAAAATGACTGTAAACAGATGAGAACTTGTTTAGAACAGCTGAAAGAGAATCTCCAAGTCAGTTCTTAGTGTAGAAAAGGTAGGTAAGATAAGGGAAATACTTAATTCCAGTTAAGATCACATGAAACACTGTATGAATCCTACATTCTTTACTTAAAGGAGACTAGAGTGGTAAATGTCTGTTATACAAGGCAGAATACCATTGAAATAGAGAAAGAAACACGTTCGGCAGCTTTGGAAAGCCTTACACTTCACTGAAATGTAGTACTACACTCTATAACACAGTTGAGAGACAATGTTCAATAGCTGCCTCAGTACTTACCAGTGTGTAGGAAGTTGTTTGATAAAGAGGGCAAAGCTTATACTTGGACCAGAAGGCAGAATATAGGAAACTACATGAAAACATAATTAATTCAGTGAAAATGACTGTAAACAGATGTGAACTTGTTTAGAACAGCTGAAAGAAATTCTCCAAGTCAGTTCTTAGTGTAGAAAAGGTAGCTAAGATCCGGGAAATCCTTAATTCGAGTTAAGATTACATGAAACACTGTATGAATCCTATATTCTTTACTTAAAGGAGACTAGAGTGGTAAATGTGTGTTATACAAGGCAGAATACCATTGAAATAGAGAAAGAAACACGTTGAGCAGCTTTGGAAAGCCTTACACTTCACTGAAATGTAGTACTACACTTTATATATCACAGTTGAGAGACAATGTTCCCTAGCTCGCTCAGTTCATAACAGTGTGTAGGAAGTTGTTTGATAAAGTGGGCAAAGCTTATACTTGGGCCAGAAGGCAGAATATAGGAAACTACATGAAAACATGAATTATTCAGTGAAAATGACTGTAAACAGATGAGAACTTGTTTAGAACAGCTGAAAGAGAATCTCCAAGTCAGTTCTTAGTGTAGAAAAGGTAGCTAAGAGAAGGAAAATCCTTAATTCCAGTTAAGATCACAAGAAACACTGTATGAATCCTATATTGTTTACTTAAAGGAGACTAGAGTGGTAAATGTGTGTTATACAAGGCAGAATACCATTGAAATAGAGAAAGAAACACGTTCGGCAGCTTTGGAAAGCCTTACACTTCACTGAAATGTAGTACTACACTCTATAACACAGTTGAGAGACAATGTTCCCGAGCTGCCTCAGTTCATAACAGTGTGTAGGAAGTTGTTTGATAAAGTGGGCAAAGCTTATACTTGGGCCAGAAGGCAGAATATAGGAAACTACATGAAAACATGAATAATTCAGTGAAAATGACTGTAAACAGATGAGAACTTGTTTAGAACAGCTGAAAGAGAATCTCCAATTCAGTTCTTAGTGTAGAAAAGGTAGCTAAGAGAAGGAAAATCCTTAATTCCAGTTAAGATCACATGAAACACTGTATGAATCCTATATTGTTTACTTAAAGGAGACTAGAGTGGTAAATGTGTGTTATACAAGGCAGAATACCATTGAAATAGAGAAAGAAACACGTTGAGCAGCTTTGGAAAGCCTTACACTTCACTGAAATGTAGTACTACACTCTATCACACAGTTGAGAGACAATGTTCCCTAGCTCGCTCAGTTCATAACAGTGTGTAGGAAGTTGTTTGATAAAGTGGGCAAAGCTTATACTTGGGCCAGAAGGCAGAATATAGGAAACTACATGAAAACATGAATAATTCAGTGAAAATGACTGTAAACAGATGAGAACTTGTTTAGAACAGCTGAAAGAGAATCTCCAATTCAGTTCTTAGTGTAGAAAAGGTAGCTAAGAGAAGGAAAAGCCTTAATTCCAGTTAAGATCACATGAAACACTGTATGAATCATATTGTTTACTTAAAGGAGACTAGAGTGGTAAATGTGTGTTATACAAGGCAGAATACCATTGAAATAGAGAAAGAAAAACGTTCGGCAGCTTTGGAAAGCCTTACACTTCACTGAAATATAGTACTACACTCTATAACACAGTTGAGAGACAATGTTCCCAAGCTGCCTCAGTTCATAACAGTGTGTAGGAAGGTGTTTGATAAAGAGGGCAAAGCTTATACTTGGGCCAGAAGGCAGAATATAGGAAAGTACATGAAAACATGAATAATTCAGTGAAAATGACTGTAAACAGAGGAGAACTGGTTTAGAACAGCTGAAAGAGAATCTCCAAGTCAGTTCTTAGTGTAGAAAAGGTAGGTAAGATAAGGGAAATACTTAATTCCAGTTAAGATCACATGAAACACTGTATGAATCCTACATTCTTTACTTAAAGGAGACTAGAGTGGTAAATGTCTGTTATACAAGGCAGAATACCATTGAAATAGAGAAAGAAACACGTTCGGCAGCTTTGGAAAGCCTTACACTTCACTGAAATGTAGTACTACACTCTATAACACAGTTGAGAGACAATGTTCAATAGCTGCCTCAGTACTTAACAGTGTGTAGGAAGTTGTTTGATAAAGAGGGCAAAGCTTATACTTGGGCCAGAAGGCAGAATATAGGAAACTACATGAAAACATGAATAATTCAGTGAAAATGACTGTAAACAGATGTGAACTTGTTTAGAACAGCTGAAAGAGATTCTCCAAGTCAGTTCTTAGTGTAGAAAAGGTAGCTAAGATCTGGGAAATCCTTAATTCGAGTTAAGATTACATGAAACACTGTATGAATCCTATATTCTTTACTTAAAGGAGACTAGAGTGGTAAATGTGTGTTATACAAGGCAGAATACCATTGAAATAGAGAAAGAAACACGTTGAGCAGCTTTGGAAAGCCTTACACTTCACTGAAATGTAGTACTACACTTTATATATCACAGTTGAGAGACAATGTTCCCTAGCTCGCTCAGTTCATAACAGTGTGTAGGAAGTTGTTTGATAAAGTGGGCAAAGCTTATACTTGGGCCAGAAGGCAGAATATAGGAAACTACATGAAAACATGAATTATTCAGTGAAAATGACTGTAAACAGATGAGAACTTGTTTAGAACAGCTGAAAGAGAATCTCCAAGTCAGTTCTTAGTGTAGAAAAGGTAGCTAAGAGAAGGAAAATCCTTAATTTTAGTTAAGATCACAAGAAACACTGTATGAATCCTATATTGTTTACTTAAAGGAGACTAGAGTGGTAAATGTGTGTTATACAAGGCAGAATACCATTGAAATAGAGAAAGAAACACGTTCGGCAGCTTTGGAAAGCCTTACACTTCACTGAAATGTAGTACTACACTCTATAACACAGTTGAGAGACAATGTTCCCGAGCTGCCTCAGTTCATAACAGTGTGTAGGAAGTTGTTTGATAAAGTGGGCAAAGCTTATACTTGGGCCAGAAGGCAGAATATAGGAAACTACATGAAAACATGAATAATTCAGTGAAAATGACTGTAAACAGATGAGAACTTGTTTAGAACAGCTGAAAGAGAATCTCCAAGTCAGTTCTTAGTGTAGAAAAGGTAGGTAAGATAAGGGAAATACTTAATTCCAGTTAAGATCACATGAAACACTGTATGAATCCTACATTCTTTACTTAAAGGAGACTAGAGTGGTAAATGTCTGTTATACAAGGCAGAATACCATTGAAATAGAGAAAGAAACACGTTCGGCAGCTTTGGAAAGCCTTACACTTCACTGAAATGTAGTACTACACTCTATAACACAGTTGAGAGACAATGTTCAATAGCTGCCTCAGTACTTAACAGTGTGTAGGAAGTTGTTTGATAAAGAGGGCAAAGCTTATACTTGGACCAGAAGGCAGAATATAGGAAACTACATGAAAACATGATTAATTCAGTGAAAATGACTGTAAACAGATGTGAACTTGTTTAGAACAGCTGAAAGAAATTCTCCAAGTCAGTTCTTAGTGTAGAAAAGGTAGCTAAGATCCGGGAAATCCTTAATTCGAGTTAAGATTACATGAAACACTGTATGAATCCTATATTCTTTACTTAAAGGAGACTAGAGTGGTAAATGTGTGTTATACAAGGCAGAATACCATTGAAATAGAGAAAGAAACACGTTGAGCAGCTTTGGAAAGCCTTACACTTCACTGAAATGTAGTACTACACTTTATATATCACAGTTGAGAGACAATGTTCCCTAGCTCGCTCAGTTCATAACAGTGTGTAGGAAGTTGTTTGATAAAGTGGGCAAAGCTTATACTTGGGCCAGAAGGCAGAATATAGGAAACTACATGAAAACATGAATTATTCAGTGAAAATGACTGTAAACAGATGAGAACTTGTTTAGAACAGCTGAAAGAGAATCTCCAAGTCAGTTCTTAGTGTAGAAAAGGTAGCTAAGAGAAGGAAAATCCTTAATTCCAGTTAAGATCACAAGAAACACTGTATGAATCCTATATTGTTTACTTAAAGGAGACTAGAGTGGTAAATGTGTGTTATACAAGGCAGAATACCATTGAAATAGAGAAAGAAACACGTTCGGCAGCTTTGGAAAGCCTTACACTTCACTGAAATGTAGTACTACACTCTATAACACAGTTGAGAGACAATGTTCCCGAGCTGCCTCAGTTCATAACAGTGTGTAGGAAGTTGTTTGATAAAGTGGGCAAAGCTTATACTTGGGCCAGAAGGCAGAATATAGGAAACTACATGAAAACATGAATAATTCAGTGAAAATGACTGTAAACAGATGAGAACTTGTTTAGAACAGCTGAAAGAGAATCTCCAAGTCAGTTCTTAGTGTAGAAAAGGTAGGTAAGATAAGGGAAATACTTAATTCCAGTTAAGATCACATGAAACACTGTATGAATCCTACATTCTTTACTTAAAGGAGACTAGAGTGGTAAATGTCTGTTATACAAGGCAGAATACCATGGAAATAGAGAAAGAAACACGTTCGGCAGCTTTGGAAAGCCTTACACTTCACTGAAATGTAGTACTACACTCTATAACACAGTTGAGAGACAATGTTCAATAGCTGCCTCAGTACTTAACAGTGTGTAGGAAGTTGTTTGATAAAGAGGGCAAAGCTTATACTTGGACCAGAAGGCAGAATATAGGAAACTACATGAAAACATGATTAATTCAGTGAAAATGACTGTAAACAGATGTGAACTTGTTTAGAACAGCTGAAAGAAATTCTCCAAGTCAGTTCTTAGTGTAGAAAAGGTAGCTAAGATCCGGGAAATCCTTAATTCGAGTTAAGATTACATGAAACACTGTATGAATCCTATATTCTTTACTTAAAGGAGACTAGAGTGGTAAATGTGTGTTATACAAGGCAGAATACCATTGAAATAGAGAAAGAAACACGTTGAGCAGCTTTGGAAAGCCTTACACTTCACTGAAATGTAGTACTACACTTTATATATCACAGTTGAGAGACAATGTTCCCTAGCTCGCTCAGTTCATAACAGTGTGTAGGAAGTTGTTTGATAAAGTGGGCAAAGCTTATACTTGGGCCAGAAGGCAGAATATAGGAAACTACATGAAAACATGAATTATTCAGTGAAAATGACTGTAAACAGATGAGAACTTGTTTAGAACAGCTGAAAGAGAATCTCCAAGTCAGTTCTTAGTGTAGAAAAGGTAGCTAAGAGAAGGAAAATCCTTAATTCCAGTTAAGATCACAAGAAACACTGTATGAATCCTATATTGTTTACTTAAAGGAGACTAGAGTGGTAAATGTGTGTTATACAAGGCAGAATACCATTGAAATAGAGAAAGAAACACGTTCGGCAGCTTTGGAAAGCCTTACACTTCACTGAAATGTAGTACTACACTCTATAACACAGTTGAGAGACAATGTTCCCGAGCTGCCTCAGTTCATAACAGTGTGTAGGAAGTTGTTTGATAAAGTGGGCAAAGCTTATACTTGGGCCAGAAGGCAGAATATAGGAAACTACATGAAAACATGAATAATTCAGTGAAAATGACTGTAAACAGATGAGAACTTGTTTAGAACAGCTGAAAGAGAATCTCCAAGTCAGTTCTTAGTGTAGAAAAGGTAGCTAAGAGAAGGAAAATCCTTAATTCCAGTTAAGATCACAAGAAACACTGTATGAATCCTATATTCTTTACTTAAAGGAGACTAGAGTGGTAAATGTGTGTTATACAAGGCAGAATACCATTGAAATAGAGAAAGAAACACGTTCGGCAGCTTTGGAAAGCCTTACACTTCACTGAAATGTAGTACTACACTCTATAACTGAGTTGAGAGACAATGTTCAATAGCTGCCTCAGTACTTAACAGTGTGTAGGAAGTTGTTTGATAAAGTGGGCAAAGCTTATACTTGGACCAGAAGTCAGAATATAGGAAACTACATGAAAACATGATTAATTCAGTGAAAATGACTGTAAACAGATGAGAACTTGTCTAGAACAGCTGAAAGAGAATCTCCAAGTCAGTTCTTATTGTAGAAAAGGTAGCTAAGATAAGGGAAATCCTTAATTCCAGTTAAGATCACATGAAACACTGTATGAATCCTATATTCTTTACTTAAAGGAGACTAGAGTGGTAAATGTGTGTTATACAAGGCAGAATACCATTGGAATAGAGAAAGAAACACGTTCAGCAGCTTTGGAAAGCCTTACACTTCACTGAAATATAGTACTACACTTTATATATCATAGTTGAGAGACAATGTTCCCTAGCTCGCTCAGTTCATAACAGTGTGTAGGAAGTTGTTTGATAAAGTGGGCAAAGCTTATACTTGGGCCAGAAGGCAGAATATAGGAAACTACATGAAAACATGAATAATTCAGTGAAAATGACTGTAAACAGATGAGAACTGGTTTAGAACAGCTGAAAGAGAATCTCCAAGTCAGTTCTTAGTGTAGAAAAGGTAGGTAAGATAAGGGAAATACTTAATTCCAGTTAAGATCACATGAAACACTGTATGAATCCTACATTCTTTACTTAAAGGAGACTAGAGTGGTAAATGTCTGTTATACAAGGCAGAATACCATTGAAATAGAGAAAGAAACACGTTCGGCAGCTTTGGAAAGCCTTACACTTCACTGAAATGTAGTACTACACTCTATAACACAGTTGAGAGACAATGTTCAATAGCTGCCTCAGTACTTAACAGTGTGGAGGAAGTTGTTTGATAAAGAGGGCAAAGCTTATACTTGGACCAGAAGGCAGAATATAGGAAACTACATGAAAACATGAATAATTCAGTGAAAATGACTGTAAACAGATGTGAACTTGTTTAGAACAGCTGAAAGAGATTCTCCAAGTCAGTTCTTAGTGTAGAAAAGGTAGCTAAGATCTGGGAAATCCTTAATTCGAGTTAAGATTACATGAAACACTGTATGAATCCTATATTCTTTACTTAAAGGAGACTAGAGTGGTAAATGTGTGTTATACAAGGCAGAATACCATTGAAATAGAGAAAGAAACACGTTGAGCAGCTTTGGAAAGCCTTACACTTCACTGAAATGTAGTACTACACTTTATATATCACAGTTGAGAGACAATGTTCCCTAGCTCGCTCAGTTCATAACAGTGTGTAGGAAGTTGTTTGATAAAGTGGGCAAAGCTTATACTTGGGCCAGAAGGCAGAATATAGGAAACTACATGAAAACATGAATTATTCAGTGAAAATGACTGTAAACAGATGAGAACTTGTTTAGAACAGCTGAAAGAGAATCTCCAAGTCAGTTCTTAGTGTAGAAAAGGTAGCTAAGAGAAGGAAAATCCTTAATTTTAGTTAAGATCACAAGAAACACTGTATGAATCCTATATTGTTTACTTAAAGGAGACTAGAGTGGTAAATGTGTGTTATACAAGGCAGAATACCATTGAAATAGAGAAAGAAACACGTTCGGCAGCTTTGGAAAGCCTTACACTTCACTGAAATGTAGTACTACACTCTATAACACAGTTGAGAGACAATGTTCCCGAGCTGCCTCAGTTCATAACAGTGTGTAGGAAGTTGTTTGATAAAGTGGGCAAAGCTTATACTTGGGCCAGAAGGCAGAATATAGGAAACTACATGAAAACATGAATAATTCAGTGAAAATGACTGTAAACAGATGAGAACTTGTTTAGAACAGCTGAAAGAGAATCTCCAAGTCAGTTCTTAGTGTAGCAAAGGTAGGTAAGATAAGGGAAATACTCAATTCCAGTTAAGATCACATGAAACACTGTATGAATCCTACATTCTTTACTTAAAGGAGACTAGAGTGGTAAATGTCTGTTATACAAGGCAGAATACCATTGAAATAGAGAAAGAAACACGTTCGGCAGCTTTGGAAAGCCTTACACTTCACTGAAATGTAGTACTACACTCTATAACACAGTTGAGAGACAATGTTCAATAGCTGCCTCAGTACTTAACAGTGTGTAGGAAGTTGTTTGATAAAGAGGGCAAAGCTTATACTTGGACCAGAAGGCAGAATATAGGAAACTACATGAAAACATGATTAATTCAGTGAAAATGACTGTAAACAGATGTGAACTTGTTTAGAACAGCTGAAAGAAATTCTCCAAGTCAGTTCTTAGTGTAGAAAAGGTAGCTAAGATCCGGGAAATCCTTAATTCGAGTTAAGATTACATGAAACACTGTATGAATCCTATATTCTTTACTTAAAGGAGACTAGAGTGGTAAATGTGTGTTATACAAGGCAGAATACCATTGAAATAGAGAAAGAAACACGTTGAGCAGCTTTGGAAAGCCTTACACTTCACTGAAATGTAGTACTACACTTTATATATCACAGTTGAGAGACAATGTTCCCTAGCTCGCTCAGTTCATAACAGTGTGTAGGAAGTTGTTTGATAAAGTGGGCAAAGCTTATACTTGGGCCAGAAGGCAGAATATAGGAAACTACATGAAAACATGAATTATTCAGTGAAAATGACTGTAAACAGATGAGAACTTGTTTAGAACAGCTGAAAGAGAATCTCCAAGTCAGTTCTTAGTGTAGAAAAGGTAGCTAAGAGAAGGAAAATCCTTAATTCCAGTTAAGATCACAAGAAACACTGTATGAATCCTATATTGTTTACTTAAAGGAGACTAGAGTGGTAAATGTGTGTTATACAAGGCAGAATACCATTGAAATAGAGAAAGAAACACGTTCGGCAGCTTTGGAAAGCCTTACACTTCACTGAAATGTAGTACTACACTCTATAACACAGTTGAGAGACAATGTTCCCGAGCTGCCTCAGTTCATAACAGTGTGTAGGAAGGTGTTTGATAAAGAGGGCAAAGCTTATACTTGGGCCAGAAGGCAGAATATAGGAAAGTACATGAAAACATGAATAATTCAGTGAAAATGACTGTAAACAGATGAGAACTGGTTTAGAACAGCTGAAAGAGAATCTCCAAGTCAGTTCTTAGTGTAGAAAAGGTAGGTAAGATAAGGGAAATACTTAATTCCAGTTAAGATCACATGAAACACTGTATGAATCCTACATTCTTTACTTAAAGGAGACTAGAGTGGTAAATGTCTGTTATACAAGGCAGAATACCATTGAAATAGAGAAAGAAACACGTTCGGCAGCTTTGGAAAGCCTTACACTTCACTGAAATGTAGTACTACACTCTATAACACAGTTGAGAGACAATGTTCAATAGCTGCCTCAGTACTTAACAGTGTGTAGGAAGTTGTTTGATAAAGAGGGCAAAGCTTATACTTGGACCAGAAGGCAGAATATAGGAAACTACATGAAAACATGAATAATTCAGTGAAAATGACTGTAAACAGATGTGAACTTGTTTAGAACAGCTGAAAGAGATTCTCCAAGTCAGTTCTTAGTGTAGAAAAGGTAGCTAAGATCCGGGAAATCCTTAATTCGAGTTAAGATTACATGAAACACTGTATGAATCCTATATTCTTTACTTAAAGGAGACTAGAGTGGTAAATGTGTGTTATACAAGGCAGAATACCATTGAAATAGAGAAAGAAACACGTTGAGCAGCTTTGGAAAGCCTTACACTTCACTGAAATGTAGTACTACACTTTATATATCACAGTTGAGAGACAATGTTCCCTAGCTCGCTCAGTTCATAACAGTGTGTAGGAAGTTGTTTGATAAAGTGGGCAAAGCTTATACTTGGGCCAGAAGGCAGAATATAGGAAACTACATGAAAACATGAATTATTCAGTGAAAATGACTGTAAACAGATGAGAACTTGTTTAGAACAGCTGAAAGAGAATCTCCAAGTCAGTTCTTAGTGTAGAAAAGGTAGCTAAGAGAAGGAAAATCCTTAATTCCAGTTAAGATCACAAGAAACACTGTATGAATCCTATATTGTTTACTTAAAGGAGACTAGAGTGGTAAATGTGTGTTATACAAGGCAGAATACCATTGAAATAGAGAAAGAAACACGTTCGGCAGCTTTGGAAAGCCTTACACTTCACTGAAATGTAGTACTACACTCTATAACACAGTTGAGAGACAATGTTCCCGAGCTGCCTCAGTTCATAACAGTGTGTAGGAAGTTGTTTGATAAAGTGGGCAAAGCTTATACTTGGGCCAGAAGGCAGAATATAGGAAACTACATGAAAACATGAATAATTCAGTGAAAATGACTGTAAACAGATGAGAACTTGTTTAGAACAGCTGAAAGAGAATCTCCAAGTCAGTTCTTAGTGTAGAAAAGGTAGCTAAGAGAAGGAAAATCCTTAATTCCAGTTAAGATCACAAGAAACACTGTATGAATCCTATATTCTTTACTTAAAGGAGACTAGAGTGGTAAATGTGTGTTATACAAGGCAGAATACCATTGAAATAGAGAAAGAAACACGTTCGGCAGCTTTGGAAAGCCTTACACTTCACTGAAATGTAGTACTACACTCTATAACTGAGTTGAGAGACAATGTTCAATAGCTGCCTCAGTACTTAACAGTGTGTAGGAAGTTGTTTGATAAAGTGGGCAAAGCTTATACTTGGACCAGAAGTCAGAATATAGGAAACTACATGAAAACATGATTAATTCAGTGAAAATGACTGTAAACAGATGAGAACTTGTCTAGAACAGCTGAAAGAGAATCTCCAAGTCAGTTCTTATTGTTGAAAAGGTAGCTAAGATAAGGGAAATCCTTAATTCCAGTTAAGATCACATGAAACACTGTATGAATCCTATATTCTTTACTTAAAGGAGACTAGAGTGGTAAATGTGTGTTATACAAGGCAGAATACCATTGAAATAGAGAAAGAAACACGTTCAGCAGCTTTGGAAAGCCTTACACTTCACTGAAATGTAGTACTACACTTTATATATCATAGTTGAGAGACAATGTTCCCTAGCTCGCTCAGTTCATAACAGTGTGTAGGAAGTTGTTTGATAAAGTGGGCAAAGCTTATACTTGGGCCAGAAGGCAGAATATAGGAAACTACATGAAAACATGAATAATTCAGTGAAAATGACTGTAAACAGATGAGAACTTGTTTAGAACAGCTGAAAGAGAATCTCCAAGTCAGTTCTTAGTGTAGAAAAGGTAGCTAAGAGAAGGAAAATCCTTAATTCCAGTTAAGATCACATGAAACACTGTATGAATCCTATATTGTTTACTTAAAGGAGACTAGAGTGGTAAATGTGTGTTATACAAGGCAGAATACCATTGAAATAGAGAAAGAAACACGTTCGGCAGCTTTGGAAAGCCTTACACTTCACTGAAATGTAGTACTACACTCTATAACACAGTTGAGAGACAATGTTCCCGAGCTGCCTCAGTTCATAACAGTGTGTAGGAAGTTGTTTGATAAAGTGGGCAAAGCTTATACTTGGGCCAGAAGGCAGAATATAGGAAACTACATGAAAACATGAATAATTCAGTGAAAATGACTGTAAACAGATGAGAACTTGTTTAGAACAGCTGAAAGAGAATCTCCAAGTCAGTTCTTAGTGTAGAAAAGGTAGCTAAGATAAGGGAAATACTTAATTCCAGTGAAGATCACATGAAACACTGTATGAATCCTACATTCTTTACTTAAAGGAGACTAGAGTGGTAAATGTCTGTTATACAAGGCAGAATACCATTGAAATAGAGAAAGAAACACGTTCGGCAGTTTTGGAAAGCCTTACACTTCACTGAAATGTAGTACTACACTCTATAACACAGTTGAGAGACAATGTTCAATAGCTGCCTCAGTACTTAACAGTGTGTAGGAAGTTGTTTGATAAAGAGGGCAAAGCTTATACTTGGACCAGAAGGCAGAATATAGGAAACTACATGAAAATATGATTAATTCAGTGAAAATGACTGTAAACAGATGTGAACTTGTTTAGAACAGCTGAAAGAGATTCTCCAAGTCAGTTCTTAGTGTAGAAAAGGTAGCTAAGATCCGGGAAATCCTTAATTCGAGTTAAGATTACATGAAACACTGTATGAATCCTATATTCTTTACTTAAAGGAGACTAGAGTGGTAAATGTGTGTTATACAAGGCAGAATACCATTGAAATAGAGAAAGAAACACGTTCAGCAGCTTTGGAAAGCCTTACACTTCACTGAAATGTAGTACTACACTTTATATATCACAGTTGAGAGACAATGTTTTCTAGCTCGCTCAGTTCATAACAGTGTGTAGGAAGTTGTTTCATAAAGTGGGCAAAGCTTATACTTGGGCCAGAAGGCAGAATATAGGAAACTACATGAAAACATGAATTATTCAGTGAAAATGACTGTAAACAGATGTGAACTTGTTTAGAACAGCTGAAAGAGATTCTCCAAGTCAGTTCTTAGTGTAGAAAAGGTAGCTAAGATCCGGGAAATCCTTAATTCGAGTTAAGATTACATGAAACACTGTATGAATCCTATATTCTTTACTTAAAGGAGACTAGAGTGGTAAATGTGTGTTATACAAGGCAGAATACCATTGAAATAGAGAAAGAAACACGTTGAGCAGCTTTGGAAAGCCTTACACTTCACTGAAATGTAGTACTACACTTTATATATCACAGTTGAGAGACAATGTTCCCTAGCTCGCTCAGTTCATAACAGTGTGTAGGAAGTTGTTTGATAAAGTGGGCAAAGCTTATACTTGGGCCAGAAGGCAGAATATAGGAAACTACATGAAAACATGAATTATTCAGTGAAAATGACTGTAAACAGATGAGAACTTGTTTAGAACAGCTGAAAGAGAATCTCCAAGTCAGTTCTTAGTGTAGAAAAGGTAGCTAAGAGAAGGAAAATCCTTAATTCCAGTTAAGATCACAAGAAACACTGTATGAATCCTATATTGTTTACTTAAAGGAGACTAGAGTGGTAAATGTGTGTTATACAAGGCAGAATACCATTGAAATAGAGAAAGAAACACGTTCGGCAGCTTTGGAAAGCCTTACACTTCACTGAAATGTAGTACTACACTCTATAACACAGTTGAGAGACAATGTTCCCGAGCTGCCTCAGTTCATAACAGTGTGTAGGAAGTTGTTTGATAAAGTGGGCAAAGCTTATACTTGGGCCAGAAGGCAGAATATAGGAAACTACATGAAAACATGAATAATTCAGTGAAAATGACTGTAAACAGATGAGAACTTGTTTAGAACAGCTGAAAGAGAATCTCCAAGTCAGTTCTTAGTGTAGAAAAGGTAGCTAAGAGAAGGAAAATCCTTAATTCCAGTTAAGATCACAAGAAACACTGTATGAATCCTATATTCTTTACTTAAAGGAGACTAGAGTGGTAAATGTGTGTTATACAAGGCAGAATACCATTGAAATAGAGAAAGAAACACGTTCGGCAGCTTTGGAAAGCCTTACACTTCACTGAAATGTAGTACTACACTCTATAACTGAGTTGAGAGACAATGTTCAATAGCTGCCTCAGTACTTAACAGTGTGTAGGAAGTTGTTTGATAAAGTGGGCAAAGCTTATACTTGGACCAGAAGTCAGAATATAGGAAACTACATGAAAACATGATTAATTCAGTGAAAATGACTGTAAACAGATGAGAACTTGTCTAGAACAGCTGAAAGAGAATCTCCAAGTCAGTTCTTATTGTAGAAAAGGTAGCTAAGATAAGGGAAATCCTTAATTCCAGTTAAGATCACATGAAACACTGTATGAATCCTATATTCTTTACTTAAAGGAGACTAGAGTGGTAAATGTGTGTTATACAAGGCAGAATACCATTGAAATAGAGAAAGAAACACGTTCAGCAGCTTTGGAAAGCCTTACACTTCACTGAAATGTAGTACTACACTTTATATATCATAGTTGAGAGACAATGTTCCCTAGCTCGCTCAGTTCATAACAGTGTGTAGGAAGTTGTTTGATAAAGTGGGCAAAGCTTATACTTGGGCCAGAAGGCAGAATATAGGAAACTACATGAAAACATGAATAATTCAGTGAAAATGACTGTAAACAGATGAGAACTTGTTTAGAACAGCTGAAAGAGAATCTCCAAGTCAGTTCTTAGTGTAGAAAAGGTAGCTAAGAGAAGGAAAATCCTTAATTCCAGTTAAGATCACATGAAACACTGTATGAATCCTATATTGTTTACTTAAAGGAGACTAGAGTGGTAAATGTGTGTTATACAAGGCAGAATACCATTGAAATAGAGAAAGAAACACGTTCGGCAGCTTTGGAAAGCCTTACACTTCACTGAAATGTAGTACTACACTCTATAACACAGTTGAGAGACAATGTTCCCGAGCTGCCTCAGTTCATAACAGTGTGTAGGAAGTTGTTTGATAAAGTGGGCAAAGCTTATACTTGGGCCAGAAGGCAGAATATAGGAAACTACATGAAAACATGAATAATTCAGTGAAAATGACTGTAAACAGATGAGAACTTGTTTAGAACAGCTGAAAGAGAATCTCCAAGTCAGTTCTTAGTGTAGAAAAGGTAGCTAAGATAAGGGAAATACTTAATTCCAGTGAAGATCACATGAAACACTGTATGAATCCTATATTCTTTACTTAAAGGAGACTAGAGTGGTAAATGTGTGTTATACAAGGCAGAATACCATTGAAATAGAGAAAGAAACACGTTGAGCAGCTTTGGAAAGCCTTACACTTCACTGAAATGTAGTACTACACTTTATATATCACAGTTGAGAGACAATGTTCCCTAGCTCGCTCAGTTCATAACAGTGTGTAGGAAGTTTTTTGATAAAGTGGGCAAAGCTTATACTTGGGCCAGAAGGCAGAATATAGGAAACTACATGAAAACATGAATTATTCAGTGAAAATGACTGTAAACAGATGAGAACTTGTTTAGAACAGCTGAAAGAGAATCTCCAAGTCAGTTCTTAGTGTAGAAAAGGTAGCTAAGAGAAGGAAAATCCTTAATTCCAGTTAAGATCACAAGAAACACTGTATGAATCCTATATTCTTTACTTAAAGGAGACTAGAGTGGTAAATGTGTGTTATACAAGGCAGAATACCATTGAAATAGAGAAAGAAACACGTTCGGCAGCTTTGGAAAGCCTTACACTTCACTGAAATGTAGTACTACACTCTATAACTGAGTTGAGAGACAATGTTCAATAGCTGCCTCAGTACTTAACAGTGTGTAGGAAGTTGTTTGATAAAGTGGGCAAAGCTTATACTTGGACCAGAAGTCAGAATATAAGAAACTACATGAAAACATGATTAATTCAGTGAAAATGACTGTAAACAGATGAGAACTTGTCTAGAACAGCTGAAAGAGAATCTCCAAGTCAGTTCTTATTGTAGAAAAGGTAGCTAAGATAAGGGAAATCCTTAATTCCAGTTAAGATCACATGAAACACTGTATGAATCCTATATTCTTTACTTAAAGGAGACTAGAGTGGTAAATGTGTGTTATACAAGGCAGAATACCATTGAAATAGAGAAAGAAACACGTTCAGCAGCTTTGGAAAGCCTTACACTTCACTGAAATGTAGTACTACACTTTATATATCATAGTTGAGAGACAATGTTCCCTAGCTCGCTCAGTTCATAACAGTGTGTAGGAAGTTGTTTGATAAAGTGGGCAAAGCTTATACTTGGGCCAGAAGGCAGAATATAGGAAACTACATGAAAACATGAATAATTCAGTGAAAATGACTGTAAACAGATGAGAACTTGTTTAGAACAGCTGAAAGAGAATCTCCAAGTCAGTTCTTAGTGTAGAAAAGGTAGCTAAGAGAAGGAAAATCCTTAATTCCAGTTAAGATCACATGAAACACTGTATGAATCCTATATTGTTTACTTAAAGGAGACTAGAGTGGTAAATGTGTGTTATACAAGGCAGAATACCATTGAAATAGAGAAAGAAACACGTTCGGCAGCTTTGGAAAGCCTTACACTTCACTGAAATGTAGTACTACACTCTATAACACAGTTGAGAGACAATGTTCCCGAGCTGCCTCAGTTCATAACAGTGTGTAGGAAGTTGTTTGATAAAGTGGGCAAAGCTTATACTTGGGCCAGAAGGCAGAATATAGGAAACTACATGAAAACATGAATAATTCAGTGAAAATGACTGTAAACAGATGAGAACTTGTTTAGAACAGCTGAAAGAGAATCTCCAAGTCAGTTCTTAGTGTAGAAAAGGTAGCTAAGATAAGGGAAATACTTAATTCCAGTGAAGATCACATGAAACACTGTATGAATCCTACATTCTTTACTTAAAGGAGACTAGAGTGGTAAATGTCTGTTATACAAGGCAGAATACCATTGAAATAGAGAAAGAAACACGTTCGGCAGTTTTGGAAAGCCTTACACTTCACTGAAATGTAGTACTACACTCTATAACACAGTTGAGAGACAATGTTCAATAGCTGCCTCAGTACTTAACAGTGTGTAGGAAGTTGTTTGATAAAGAGGGCAAAGCTTATACTTGGACCAGAAGGCAGAATATAGGAAACTACATGAAAACATGATTAATTCAGTGAAAATGACTGTAAACAGATGTGAACTTGTTTAGAACAGCTGAAAGAGATTCTCCAAGTCAGTTCTTAGTGTAGAAAAGGTAGCTAAGATCCGGGAAATCCTTAATTCGAGTTAAGATTACATGAAACACTGTATGAATCCTATATTCTTTACTTAAAGGAGACTAGAGTGGTAAATGTGTGTTATACAAGGCAGAATACCATTGAAATAGAGAAAGAAACACGTTCAGCAGCTTTGGAAAGCCTTACACTTCACTGAAATGTAGTACTACACTTTATATATCACAGTTGAGAGACAATGTTTTCTAGCTCGCTCAGTTCATAACAGTGTGTAGGAAGTTGTTTCATAAAGTGGGCAAAGCTTATACTTGGGCCAGAAGGCAGAATATAGGAAACTACATGAAAACATGAATTATTCAGTGAAAATGACTGTAAACAGATGTGAACTTGTTTAGAACAGCTGAAAGAGATTCTCCAAGTCAGTTCTTAGTGTAGAAAAGGTAGCTAAGATCCGGGAAATCCTTAATTCGAGTTAAGATTACATGAAACACTGTATGAATCCTATATTCTTTACTTAAAGGAGACTAGAGTGGTAAATGTGTGTTATACAAGGCAGAATACCATTGAAATAGAGAAAGAAACACGTTGAGCAGCTTTGGAAAGCCTTACACTTCACTGAAATGTAGTACTACACTTTATATATCACAGTTGAGAGACAATGTTCCCTAGCTCGCTCAGTTCATAACAGTGTGTAGGAAGTTGTTTGATAAAGTGGGCAAAGCTTATACTTGGGCCAGAAGGCAGAATATAGGAAACTACATGAAAACATGAATTATTCAGTGAAAATGACTGTAAACAGATGAGAACTTGTTTAGAACAGCTGAAAGAGAATCTCCAAGTCAGTTCTTAGTGTAGAAAAGGTAGCTAAGAGAAGGAAAATCCTTAATTCCAGTTAAGATCACAAGAAACACTGTATGAATCCTATATTGTTTACTTAAAGGAGACTAGAGTGGTAAATGTGTGTTATACAAGGCAGAATACCATTGAAATAGAGAAAGAAACACGTTCGGCAGCTTTGGAAAGCCTTACACTTCACTGAAATGTAGTACTACACTCTATAACACAGTTGAGAGACAATGTTCCCGAGCTGCCTCAGTTCATAACAGTGTGTAGGAAGTTGTTTGATAAAGTGGGCAAAGCTTATACTTGGGCCAGAAGGCAGAATATAGGAAACTACATGAAAACATGAATAATTCAGTGAAAATGACTGTAAACAGATGAGAACTTGTTTAGAACAGCTGAAAGAGAATCTCCAAGTCAGTTCTTAGTGTAGAAAAGGTAGCTAAGAGAAGGAAAATCCTTAATTCCAGTTAAGATCACAAGAAACACTGTATGAATCCTATATTCTTTACTTAAAGGAGACTAGAGTGGTAAATGTGTGTTATACAAGGCAGAATACCATTGAAATAGAGAAAGAAACACGTTCGGCAGCTTTGGAAAGCCTTACACTTCACTGAAATGTAGTACTACACTCTATAACTGAGTTGAGAGACAATGTTCAATAGCTGCCTCAGTACTTAACAGTGTGTAGGAAGTTGTTTGATAAAGTGGGCAAAGCTTATACTTGGACCAGAAGTCAGAATATAGGAAACTACATGAAAACATGATTAATTCAGTGAAAATGACTGTAAACAGATGAGAACTTGTCTAGAACAGCTGAAAGAGAATCTCCAAGTCAGTTCTTATTGTAGAAAAGGTAGCTAAGATAAGGGAAATCCTTAATTCCAGTTAAGATCACATGAAACACTGTATGAATCCTATATTCTTTACTTAAAGGAGACTAGAGTGGTAAATGTGTGTTATACAAGGCAGAATACCATTGAAATAGAGAAAGAAACACGTTCAGCAGCTTTGGAAAGCCTTACACTTCACTGAAATGTAGTACTACACTTTATATATCATAGTTGAGAGACAATGTTCCCTAGCTCGCTCAGTTCATAACAGTGTGTAGGAAGTTGTTTGATAAAGTGGGCAAAGCTTATACTTGGGCCAGAAGGCAGAATATAGGAAACTACATGAAAACATGAATAATTCAGTGAAAATGACTGTAAACAGATGAGAACTTGTTTAGAACAGCTGAAAGAGAATCTCCAAGTCAGTTCTTAGTGTAGAAAAGGTAGCTAAGAGAAGGAAAATCCTTAATTCCAGTTAAGATCACATGAAACACTGTATGAATCCTATATTGTTTACTTAAAGGAGACTAGAGTGGTAAATGTGTGTTATACAAGGCAGAATACCATTGAAATAGAGAAAGAAACACGTTCGGCAGCTTTGGAAAGCCTTACACTTCACTGAAATGTAGTACTACACTCTATAACACAGTTGAGAGACAATGTTCCCGAGCTGCCTCAGTTCATAACAGTGTGTAGGAAGTTGTTTGATAAAGTGGGCAAAGCTTATACTTGGGCCAGAAGGCAGAATATAGGAAACTACATGAAAACATGAATAATTCAGTGAAAATGACTGTAAACAGATGAGAACTTGTTTAGAACAGCTGAAAGAGAATCTCCAAGTCAGTTCTTAGTGTAGAAAAGGTAGCTAAGAGAAGGAAAATCCTTAATTCCAGTTAAGATCACAAGAAACACTGTATGAATCCTATATTGTTTACTTAAAGGAGACTAGAGTGGTAAATGTGTGTTATACAAGGCAGAATACCATTGAAATAGAGAAAGAAACACGTTCGGCAGCTTTGGAAAGCCTTACACTTCACTGAAATGTAGTACTACACTCTATAACACAGTTGAGAGACAATGTTCCCGAGCTGCCTCAGTTCATAACAGTGTGTAGGAAGTTGTTTGATAAAGTGGGCAAAGCTTATACTTGGGCCAGAAGGCAGAGTATAGGAAACTACATGAAAACATGAATAATTCAGTGAAAATGACTGTAAACAGATGAGAACTTGTTTAGAACAGCTGAAAGAGAATCTCCAAGTCAGTTCTTAGTGTAGAAAAGGTAGGTAAGATAAGGGAAATACTTAATTCCAGTTAAGATCACATGAAACACTGTATGAATCCTACATTCTTTACTTAAAGGAGACTAGAGTGGTAAATGTCTGTTATACAAGGCAGAATACCATTGAAATAGAGAAAGAAACACGTTCGGCAGCTTTGGAAAGCCTTACACTTCACTGAAATGTAGTACTACACTCTATAACACAGTTGAGAGACAATGTTCAATAGCTGCCTCAGTACTTAACAGTGTGTAGGAAGTTGTTTGATAAAGAGGGCAAAGCTTATACTTGGACCAGAAGGCAGAATATAGGAAACTACATGAAAACATGATTAATTCAGTGAAAATGACTGTAAACAGATGTGAACTTGTTTAGAACAGCTGAAAGAGATTCTCCGAGTCAGTTCTTAGTGTAGAAAAGGTAGCTAAGATCCGGGAAATCCTTAATTCGAGTTAAGATTACATGAAACACTGTATGAATCCTATATTCTTTACTTAAAGGAGACTAGAGTGGTAAATGTGTGTTATACAAGGCAGAATACCATTGAAATAGAGAAAGAAACACGTTGAGCAGCTTTGGAAAGCCTTACACTTCACTGAAATGTAGTACTACACTTTATATATCACAGTTGAGAGACAATGTTCCCTAGCTCGCTCAGTTCATAACAGTGTGTAGGAAGTTGTTTGATAAAGTGGGCAAAGCTTATACTTGGGCCAGAAGGCAGAATATAGGAAACTACATGAAAACATGAATTATTCAGTGAAAATGACTGTAAACAGATGAGAACTTGTTTAGAACAGCTGAAAGAGAATCTCCAAGTCAGTTCTTAGTGTAGAAAAGGTAGCTAAGAGAAGGAAAATCCTTAATTCCAGTTAAGATCACAAGAAACACTGTATGAATCCTATATTGTTTACTTAAAGGAGACTAGAGTGGTAAATGTGTGTTATACAAGGCAGAATACCATTGAAATAGAGAAAGAAACACGTTCGGCAGCTTTGGAAAGCCTTACACTTCACTGAAATGTAGTACTACACTCTATAACACAGTTGAGAGACAATGTTCCCGAGCTGCCTCAGTTCATAACAGTGTGTAGGAAGTTGTTTGATAAAGTGGGCAAAGCTTATACTTGGGCCAGAAGGCAGAATATAGGAAACTACATGAAAACATGAATAATTCAGTGAAAATGACTGTAAACAGATGAGAACTTGTTTAGAACAGCTGAAAGAGAATCTCCAAGTCAGTTCTTAGTGTAGAAAAGGTAGCTAAGAGAAGGAAAATCCTTAATTCCAGTTAAGATCACATGAAACACTGTATGAATCCTATATTGTTTACTTAAAGGAGACTAGAGTGGTAAATGTGTGTTATACAAGGCAGAATACCATTGAAATAGAGAAAGAAACACGTTCGGCAGCTTTGGAAAGCCTTACACTTCACTGAAATGTAGTACTACACTCTATAACACAGTTGAGAGACAATGTTCCCGAGCTGCCTCAGTTCATAACAGTGTGTAGGAAGTTGTTTGATAAAGTGGGCAAAGCTTATACTTGGGCCAGAAGGCAGAATATAGGAAACTACATGAAAACATGAATAATTCAGTGAAAATGACTGTAAACAGATGAGAACTTGTTTAGAACAGCTGAAAGAGAATCTCCAAGTCAGTTCTTAGTGTAGAAAAGGTAGCTAAGATAAGGGAAATACTTAATTCCAGTGAAGATCACATGAAACACTGTATGAATCCTACATTCTTTACTTAAAGGAGACTAGAGTGGTAAATGTCTGTTATACAAGGCAGAATACCATTGAAATAGAGAAAGAAACACGTTCGGCAGTTTTGGAAAGCCTTACACTTCACTGAAATGTAGTACTACACTCTATAACACAGTTGAGAGACAATGTTCAATAGCTGCCTCAGTACTTAACAGTGTGTAGGAAGTTGTTTGATAAAGAGGGCAAAGCTTATACTTGGACCAGAAGGCAGAATATAGGAAACTACATGAAAACATGATTAATTCAGTGAAAATGACTGTAAACAGATGTGAACTTGTTTAGAACAGCTGAAAGAGATTCTCCAAGTCAGTTCTTAGTGTAGAAAAGGTAGCTAAGATCCGGGAAATCCTTAATTCGAGTTAAGATTACATGAAACACTGTATGAATCCTATATTCTTTACTTAAAGGAGACTAGAGTGGTAAATGTGTGTTATACAAGGCAGAATACCATTGAAATAGAGAAAGAAACACGTTCAGCAGCTTTGGAAAGCCTTACACTTCACTGAAATGTAGTACTACACTTTATATATCACAGTTGAGAGACAATGTTTTCTAGCTCGCTCAGTTCATAACAGTGTGTAGGAAGTTGTTTCATAAAGTGGGCAAAGCTTATACTTGGGCCAGAAGGCAGAATATAGGAAACTACATGAAAACATGAATTATTCAGTGAAAATGACTGTAAACAGATGTGAACTTGTTTAGAACAGCTGAAAGAGATTCTCCAAGTCAGTTCTTAGTGTAGAAAAGGTAGCTAAGATCCGGGAAATCCTTAATTCGAGTTAAGATTACATGAAACACTGTATGAATCCTATATTCTTTACTTAAAGGAGACTAGAGTGGTAAATGTGTGTTATACAAGGCAGAATACCATTGAAATAGAGAAAGAAACACGTTGAGCAGCTTTGGAAAGCCTTACACTTCACTGAAATGTAGTACTACACTTTATATATCACAGTTGAGAGACAATGTTCCCTAGCTCGCTCAGTTCATAACAGTGTGTAGGAAGTTGTTTGATAAAGTGGGCAAAGCTTATACTTGGGCCAGAAGGCAGAATATAGGAAACTACATGAAAACATGAATTATTCAGTGAAAATGACTGTAAACAGATGAGAACTTGTTTAGAACAGCTGAAAGAGAATCTCCAAGTCAGTTCTTAGTGTAGAAAAGGTAGCTAAGAGAAGGAAAATCCTTAATTCCAGTTAAGATCACAAGAAACACTGTATGAATCCTATATTGTTTACTTAAAGGAGACTAGAGTGGTAAATGTGTGTTATACAAGGCAGAATACCATTGAAATAGAGAAAGAAACACGTTCGGCAGCTTTGGAAAGCCTTACACTTCACTGAAATGTAGTACTACACTCTATAACACAGTTGAGAGACAATGTTCCCGAGCTGCCTCAGTTCATAACAGTGTGTAGGAAGTTGTTTGATAAAGTGGGCAAAGCTTATACTTGGGCCAGAAGGCAGAATATAGGAAACTACATGAAAACATGAATAATTCAGTGAAAATGACTGTAAACAGATGAGAACTTGTTTAGAACAGCTGAAAGAGAATCTCCAAGTCAGTTCTTAGTGTAGAAAAGGTAGCTAAGATAAGGGAAATACTTAATTCCAGTGAAGATCACATGAAACACTGTATGAATCCTACATTCTTTACTTAAAGGAGACTAGAGTGGTAAATGTCTGTTATACAAGGCAGAATACCATTGAAATAGAGAAAGAAACACGTTCGGCAGTTTTGGAAAGCCTTACACTTCACTGAAATGTAGTACTACACTCTATAACACAGTTGAGAGACAATGTTCAATAGCTGCCTCAGTACTTAACAGTGTGTAGGAAGTTGTTTGATAAAGAGGGCAAAGCTTATACTTGGACCAGAAGGCAGAATATAGGAAACTACATGAAAACATGATTAATTCAGTGAAAATGACTGTAAACAGATGTGAACTTGTTTAGAACAGCTGAAAGAGATTCTCCAAGTCAGTTCTTAGTGTAGAAAAGGTAGCTAAGATCCGGGAAATCCTTAATTCGAGTTAAGATTACATGAAACACTGTATGAATCCTATATTCTTTACTTAAAGGAGACTAGAGTGGTAAATGTGTGTTATACAAGGCAGAATACCATTGAAATAGAGAAAGAAACACGTTCAGCAGCTTTGGAAAGCCTTACACTTCACTGAAATGTAGTACTACACTTTATATATCACAGTTGAGAGACAATGTTTTCTAGCTCGCTCAGTTCATAACAGTGTGTAGGAAGTTGTTTCATAAAGTGGGCAAAGCTTATACTTGGGCCAGAAGGCAGAATATAGGAAACTACATGAAAACATGAATTATTCAGTGAAAATGACTGTAAACAGATGTGAACTTGTTTAGAACAGCTGAAAGAGATTCTCCAAGTCAGTTCTTAGTGTAGAAAAGGTAGCTAAGATCCGGGAAATCCTTAATTCGAGTTAAGATTACATGAAACACTGTATGAATCCTATATTCTTTACTTAAAGGAGACTAGAGTGGTAAATGTGTGTTATACAAGGCAGAATACCATTGAAATAGAGAAAGAAACACGTTGAGCAGCTTTGGAAAGCCTTACACTTCACTGAAATGTAGTACTACACTTTATATATCACAGTTGAGAGACAATGTTCCCTAGCTCGCTCAGTTCATAACAGTGTGTAGGAAGTTGTTTGATAAAGTGGGCAAAGCTTATACTTGGGCCAGAAGGCAGAATATAGGAAACTACATGAAAACATGAATTATTCAGTGAAAATGACTGTAAACAGATGAGAACTTGTTTAGAACAGCTGAAAGAGAATCTCCAAGTCAGTTCTTAGTGTAGAAAAGGTAGCTAAGAGAAGGAAAATCCTTAATTCCAGTTAAGATCACAAGAAACACTGTATGAATCCTATATTGTTTACTTAAAGGAGACTAGAGTGGTAAATGTGTGTTATACAAGGCAGAATACCATTGAAATAGAGAAAGAAACACGTTCGGCAGCTTTGGAAAGCCTTACACTTCACTGAAATGTAGTACTACACTCTATAACACAGTTGAGAGACAATGTTCCCGAGCTGCCTCAGTTCATAACAGTGTGTAGGAAGTTGTTTGATAAAGTGGGCAAAGCTTATACTTGGGCCAGAAGGCAGAATATAGGAAACTACATGAAAACATGAATAATTCAGTGAAAATGACTGTAAACAGATGAGAACTTGTTTAGAACAGCTGAAAGAGAATCTCCAAGTCAGTTCTTAGTGTAGAAAAGGTAGCTAAGAGAAGGAAAATCCTTAATTCCAGTTAAGATCACATGAAACACTGTATGAATCCTATATTGTTTACTTAAAGGAGACTAGAGTGGTAAATGTGTGTTATACAAGGCAGAATACCATTGAAATAGAGAAAGAAACACGTTCGGCAGCTTTGGAAAGCCTTACACTTCACTGAAATGTAGTACTACACTCTATAACACAGTTGAGAGACAATGTTCCCGAGCTGCCTCAGTTCATAACAGTGTGTAGGAAGTTGTTTGATAAAGTGGGCAAAGCTTATACTTGGGCCAGAAGGCAGAATATAGGAAACTACATGAAAACATGAATAATTCAGTGAAAATGACTGTAAACAGATGAGAACTTGTTTAGAACAGCTGAAAGAGAATCTCCAAGTCAGTTCTTAGTGTAGAAAAGGTAGCTAAGATAAGGGAAATACTTAATTCCAGTGAAGATCACATGAAACACTGTATGAATCCTACATTCTTTACTTAAAGGAGACTAGAGTGGTAAATGTCTGTTATACAAGGCAGAATACCATTGAAATAGAGAAAGAAACACGTTCGGCAGTTTTGGAAAGCCTTACACTTCACTGAAATGTAGTACTACACTCTATAACACAGTTGAGAGACAATGTTCAATAGCTGCCTCAGTACTTAACAGTGTGTAGGAAGTTGTTTGATAAAGAGGGCAAAGCTTATACTTGGACCAGAAGGCAGAATATAGGAAACTACATGAAAACATGATTAATTCAGTGAAAATGACTGTAAACAGATGTGAACTTGTTTAGAACAGCTGAAAGAGATTCTCCAAGTCAGTTCTTAGTGTAGAAAAGGTAGCTAAGATCCGGGAAATCCTTAATTCGAGTTAAGATTACATGAAACACTGTATGAATCCTATATTCTTTACTTAAAGGAGACTAGAGTGGTAAATGTGTGTTATACAAGGCAGAATACCATTGAAATAGAGAAAGAAACACGTTCAGCAGCTTTGGAAAGCCTTACACTTCACTGAAATGTAGTACTACACTTTATATATCACAGTTGAGAGACAATGTTTTCTAGCTCGCTCAGTTCATAACAGTGTGTAGGAAGTTGTTTCATAAAGTGGGCAAAGCTTATACTTGGGCCAGAAGGCAGAATATAGGAAACTACATGAAAACATGAATTATTCAGTGAAAATGACTGTAAACAGATGTGAACTTGTTTAGAACAGCTGAAAGAGATTCTCCAAGTCAGTTCTTAGTGTAGAAAAGGTAGCTAAGATCCGGGAAATCCTTAATTCGAGTTAAGATTACATGAAACACTGTATGAATCCTATATTCTTTACTTAAAGGAGACTAGAGTGGTAAATGTGTGTTATACAAGGCAGAATACCATTGAAATAGAGAAAGAAACACGTTGAGCAGCTTTGGAAAGCCTTACACTTCACTGAAATGTAGTACTACACTTTATATATCACAGTTGAGAGACAATGTTCCCTAGCTCGCTCAGTTCATAACAGTGTGTAGGAAGTTGTTTGATAAAGTGGGCAAAGCTTATACTTGGGCCAGAAGGCAGAATATAGGAAACTACATGAAAACATGAATTATTCAGTGAAAATGACTGTAAACAGATGAGAACTTGTTTAGAACAGCTGAAAGAGAATCTCCAAGTCAGTTCTTAGTGTAGAAAAGGTAGCTAAGAGAAGGAAAATCCTTAATTCCAGTTAAGATCACAAGAAACACTGTATGAATCCTATATTGTTTACTTAAAGGAGACTAGAGTGGTAAATGTGTGTTATACAAGGCAGAATACCATTGAAATAGAGAAAGAAACACGTTCGGCAGCTTTGGAAAGCCTTACACTTCACTGAAATGTAGTACTACACTCTATAACACAGTTGAGAGACAATGTTCCCGAGCTGCCTCAGTTCATAACAGTGTGTAGGAAGTTGTTTGATAAAGTGGGCAAAGCTTATACTTGGGCCAGAAGGCAGAATATAGGAAACTACATGAAAACATGAATAATTCAGTGAAAATGACTGTAAACAGATGAGAACTTGTTTAGAACAGCTGAAAGAGAATCTCCAAGTCAGTTCTTAGTGTAGAAAAGGTAGCTAAGATAAGGGAAATACTTAATTCCAGTGAAGATCACATGAAACACTGTATGAATCCTACATTCTTTACTTAAAGGAGACTAGAGTGGTAAATGTCTGTTATACAAGGCAGAATACCATTGAAATAGAGAAAGAAACACGTTCGGCAGTTTTGGAAAGCCTTACACTTCACTGAAATGTAGTACTACACTCTATAACACAGTTGAGAGACAATGTTCAATAGCTGCCTCAGTACTTAACAGTGTGTAGGAAGTTGTTTGATAAAGAGGGCAAAGCTTATACTTGGACCAGAAGGCAGAATATAGGAAACTACATGAAAACATGATTAATTCAGTGAAAATGACTGTAAACAGATGTGAACTTGTTTAGAACAGCTGAAAGAGATTCTCCAAGTCAGTTCTTAGTGTAGAAAAGGTAGCTAAGATCCGGGAAATCCTTAATTCGAGTTAAGATTACATGAAACACTGTATGAATCCTATATTCTTTACTTAAAGGAGACTAGAGTGGTAAATGTGTGTTATACAAGGCAGAATACCATTGAAATAGAGAAAGAAACACGTTCAGCAGCTTTGGAAAGCCTTACACTTCACTGAAATGTAGTACTACACTTTATATATCACAGTTGAGAGACAATGTTTTCTAGCTCGCTCAGTTCATAACAGTGTGTAGGAAGTTGTTTCATAAAGTGGGCAAAGCTTATACTTGGGCCAGAAGGCAGAATATAGGAAACTACATGAAAACATGAATTATTCAGTGAAAATGACTGTAAACAGATGTGAACTTGTTTAGAACAGCTGAAAGAGATTCTCCAAGTCAGTTCTTAGTGTAGAAAAGGTAGCTAAGATCCGGGAAATCCTTAATTCGAGTTAAGATTACATGAAACACTGTATGAATCCTATATTCTTTACTTAAAGGAGACTAGAGTGGTAAATGTGTGTTATACAAGGCAGAATACCATTGAAATAGAGAAAGAAACACGTTGAGCAGCTTTGGAAAGCCTTACACTTCACTGAAATGTAGTACTACACTTTATATATCACAGTTGAGAGACAATGTTCCCTAGCTCGCTCAGTTCATAACAGTGTGTAGGAAGTTGTTTGATAAAGTGGGCAAAGCTTATACTTGGGCCAGAAGGCAGAATATAGGAAACTACATGAAAACATGAATTATTCAGTGAAAATGACTGTAAACAGATGAGAACTTGTTTAGAACAGCTGAAAGAGAATCTCCAAGTCAGTTCTTAGTGTAGAAAAGGTAGCTAAGAGAAGGAAAATCCTTAATTCCAGTTAAGATCACAAGAAACACTGTATGAATCCTATATTGTTTACTTAAAGGAGACTAGAGTGGTAAATGTGTGTTATACAAGGCAGAATACCATTGAAATAGAGAAAGAAACACGTTCGGCAGCTTTGGAAAGCCTTACACTTCACTGAAATGTAGTACTACACTCTATAACACAGTTGAGAGACAATGTTCCCGAGCTGCCTCAGTTCATAACAGTGTGTAGGAAGTTGTTTGATAAAGTGGGCAAAGCTTATACTTGGGCCAGAAGGCAGAATATAGGAAACTACATGAAAACATGAATAATTCAGTGAAAATGACTGTAAACAGATGAGAACTTGTTTAGAACAGCTGAAAGAGAATCTCCAAGTCAGTTCTTAGTGTAGAAAAGGTAGCTAAGAGAAGGAAAATCCTTAATTCCAGTTAAGATCACAAGAAACACTGTATGAATCCTATATTCTTTACTTAAAGGAGACTAGAGTGGTAAATGTGTGTTATACAAGGCAGAATACCATTGAAATAGAGAAAGAAACACGTTCGGCAGCTTTGGAAAGCCTTACACTTCACTGAAATGTAGTACTACACTCTATAACTGAGTTGAGAGACAATGTTCAATAGCTGCCTCAGTACTTAACAGTGTGTAGGAAGTTGTTTGATAAAGTGGGCAAAGCTTATACTTGGACCAGAAGTCAGAATATAGGAAACTACATGAAAACATGATTAATTCAGTGAAAATGACTGTAAACAGATGAGAACTTGTCTAGAACAGCTGAAAGAGAATCTCCAAGTCAGTTCTTATTGTAGAAAAGGTAGCTAAGATAAGGGAAATCCTTAATTCCAGTTAAGATCACATGAAACACTGTATGAATCCTATATTCTTTACTTAAAGGAGACTAGAGTGGTAAATGTGTGTTATACAAGGCAGAATACCATTGAAATAGAGAAAGAAACACGTTCAGCAGCTTTGGAAAGCCTTACACTTCACTGAAATGTAGTACTACACTTTATATATCATAGTTGAGAGACAATGTTCCCTAGCTCGCTCAGTTCATAACAGTGTGTAGGAAGTTGTTTGATAAAGTGGGCAAAGCTTATACTTGGGCCAGAAGGCAGAATATAGGAAACTACATGAAAACATGAATAATTCAGTGAAAATGACTGTAAACAGATGAGAACTTGTTTAGAACAGCTGAAAGAGAATCTCCAAGTCAGTTCTTAGTGTAGAAAAGGTAGCTAAGAGAAGGAAAATCCTTAATTCCAGTTAAGATCACATGAAACACTGTATGAATCCTATATTGTTTACTTAAAGGAGACTAGAGTGGTAAATGTGTGTTATACAAGGCAGAATACCATTGAAATAGAGAAAGAAACACGTTCGGCAGCTTTGGAAAGCCTTACACTTCACTGAAATGTAGTACTACACTCTATAACACAGTTGAGAGACAATGTTCCCGAGCTGCCTCAGTTCATAACAGTGTGTAGGAAGTTGTTTGATAAAGTGGGCAAAGCTTATACTTGGGCCAGAAGGCAGAATATAGGAAACTACATGAAAACATGAATAATTCAGTGAAAATGACTGTAAACAGATGAGAACTTGTTTAGAACAGCTGAAAGAGAATCTCCAAGTCAGTTCTTAGTGTAGAAAAGGTAGCTAAGAGAAGGAAAATCCTTAATTCCAGTTAAGATCACAAGAAACACTGTATGAATCCTATATTGTTTACTTAAAGGAGACTAGAGTGGTAAATGTGTGTTATACAAGGCAGAATACCATTGAAATAGAGAAAGAAACACGTTCGGCAGCTTTGGAAAGCCTTACACTTCACTGAAATGTAGTACTACACTCTATAACACAGTTGAGAGACAATGTTCCCGAGCTGCCTCAGTTCATAACAGTGTGTAGGAAGTTGTTTGATAAAGTGGGCAAAGCTTATACTTGGGCCAGAAGGCAGAGTATAGGAAACTACATGAAAACATGAATAATTCAGTGAAAATGACTGTAAACAGATGAGAACTTGTTTAGAACAGCTGAAAGAGAATCTCCAAGTCAGTTCTTAGTGTAGAAAAGGTAGGTAAGATAAGGGAAATACTTAATTCCAGTTAAGATCACATGAAACACTGTATGAATCCTACATTCTTTACTTAAAGGAGACTAGAGTGGTAAATGTCTGTTATACAAGGCAGAATACCATTGAAATAGAGAAAGAAACACGTTCGGCAGCTTTGGAAAGCCTTACACTTCACTGAAATGTAGTACTACACTCTATAACACAGTTGAGAGACAATGTTCAATAGCTGCCTCAGTACTTAACAGTGTGTAGGAAGTTGTTTGATAAAGAGGGCAAAGCTTATACTTGGACCAGAAGGCAGAATATAGGAAACTACATGAAAACATGATTAATTCAGTGAAAATGACTGTAAACAGATGTGAACTTGTTTAGAACAGCTGAAAGAGATTCTCCGAGTCAGTTCTTAGTGTAGAAAAGGTAGCTAAGATCCGGGAAATCCTTAATTCGAGTTAAGATTACATGAAACACTGTATGAATCCTATATTCTTTACTTAAAGGAGACTAGAGTGGTAAATGTGTGTTATACAAGGCAGAATACCATTGAAATAGAGAAAGAAACACGTTGAGCAGCTTTGGAAAGCCTTACACTTCACTGAAATGTAGTACTACACTTTATATATCACAGTTGAGAGACAATGTTCCCTAGCTCGCTCAGTTCATAACAGTGTGTAGGAAGTTGTTTGATAAAGTGGGCAAAGCTTATACTTGGGCCAGAAGGCAGAATATAGGAAACTACATGAAAACATGAATTATTCAGTGAAAATGACTGTAAACAGATGAGAACTTGTTTAGAACAGCTGAAAGAGAATCTCCAAGTCAGTTCTTAGTGTAGAAAAGGTAGCTAAGAGAAGGAAAATCCTTAATTCCAGTTAAGATCACAAGAAACACTGTATGAATCCTATATTGTTTACTTAAAGGAGACTAGAGTGGTAAATGTGTGTTATACAAGGCAGAATACCATTGAAATAGAGAAAGAAACACGTTCGGCAGCTTTGGAAAGCCTTACACTTCACTGAAATGTAGTACTACACTCTATAACACAGTTGAGAGACAATGTTCCCGAGCTGCCTCAGTTCATAACAGTGTGTAGGAAGTTGTTTGATAAAGTGGGCAAAGCTTATACTTGGGCCAGAAGGCAGAATATAGGAAACTACATGAAAACATGAATAATTCAGTGAAAATGACTGTAAACAGATGAGAACTTGTTTAGAACAGCTGAAAGAGAATCTCCAAGTCAGTTCTTAGTGTAGAAAAGGTAGCTAAGAGAAGGAAAATCCTTAATTCCAGTTAAGATCACAAGAAACACTGTATGAATCCTATATTCTTTACTTAAAGGAGACTAGAGTGGTAAATGTGTGTTATACAAGGCAGAATACCATTGAAATAGAGAAAGAAACACGTTCGGCAGCTTTGGAAAGCCTTACACTTCACTGAAATGTAGTACTACACTCTATAACTGAGTTGAGAGACAATGTTCAATAGCTGCCTCAGTACTTAACAGTGTGTAGGAAGTTGTTTGATAAAGTGGGCAAAGCTTATACTTGGACCAGAAGTCAGAATATAGGAAAATACATGAAAACATGATTAATTCAGTGAAAATGACTGTAAACAGATGAGAACTTGTCTAGAACAGCTGAAAGAGAATCTCCAAGTCAGTTCTTATTGTAGAAAAGGTAGCTAAGATAAGGGAAATCCTTAATTCCAGTTAAGATCACATGAAACACTGTATGAATCCTATATTCTTTACTTAAAGGAGACTAGAGTGGTAAATGTGTGTTATACAAGGCAGAATACCATTGAAATAGAGAAAGAAACACGTTCAGCAGCTTTGGAAAGCCTTACACTTCACTGAAATGTAGTACTACACTTTATATATCATAGTTGAGAGACAATGTTCCCTAGCTCGCTCAGTTCATAACAGTGTGTAGGAAGTTGTTTGATAAAGTGGGCAAAGCTTATACTTGGGCCAGAAGGCAGAATATAGGAAACTACATGAAAACATGAATAATTCAGTGAAAATGACTGTAAACAGATGAGAACTTGTTTAGAACAGCTGAAAGAGAATCTCCAAGTCAGTTCTTAGTGTAGAAAAGGTAGCTAAGAGAAGGAAAATCCTTAATTCCAGTTAAGATCACATGAAACACTGTATGAATCCTATATTGTTTACTTAAAGGAGACTAGAGTGGTAAATGTGTGTTATACAAGGCAGAATACCATTGAAATAGAGAAAGAAACACGTTCGGCAGCTTTGGAAAGCCTTACACTTCACTGAAATGTAGTACTACACTCTATAACACAGTTGAGAGACAATGTTCCCGAGCTGCCTCAGTTCATAACAGTGTGTAGGAAGTTGTTTGATAAAGTGGGCAAAGCTTATACTTGGGCCAGAAGGCAGAATATAGGAAACTACATGAAAACATGAATAATTCAGTGAAAATGACTGTAAACAGATGAGAACTTGTTTAGAACAGCTGAAAGAGAATCTCCAAGTCAGTTCTTAGTGTAGAAAAGGTAGCTAAGATAAGGGAAATACTTAATTCCAGTGAAGATCACATGAAACACTGTATGAATCCTATATTCTTTACTTAAAGGAGACTAGAGTGGTAAATGTGTGTTATACAAGGCAGAATACCATTGAAATAGAGAAAGAAACACGTTGAGCAGCTTTGGAAAGCCTTACACTTCACTGAAATGTAGTACTACACTTTATATATCACAGTTGAGAGACAATGTTCCCTAGCTCGCTCAGTTCATAACAGTGTGTAGGAAGTTGTTTGATAAAGTGGGCAAAGCTTATACTTGGGCCAGAAGGCAGAATATAGGAAACTACATGAAAACATGAATTATTCAGTGAAAATGACTGTAAACAGATGAGAACTTGTTTAGAACAGCTGAAAGAGAATCTCCAAGTCAGTTCTTAGTGTAGAAAAGGTAGCTAAGAGAAGGAAAATCCTTAATTCCAGTTAAGATCACAAGAAACACTGTATGAATCCTATATTGTTTACTTAAAGGAGACTAGAGTGGTAAATGTGTGTTATACAAGGCAGAATACCATTGAAATAGAGAAAGAAACACGTTCGGCAGCTTTGGAAAGCCTTACACTTCACTGAAATGTAGTACTACACTCTATAACACAGTTGAGAGACAATGTTCCCGAGCTGCCTCAGTTCATAACAGTGTGTAGGAAGTTGTTTGATAAAGTGGGCAAAGCTTATACTTGGGCCAGAAGGCAGAATATAGGAAACTACATGAAAACATGAATAATTCAGTGAAAATGACTGTAAACAGATGAGAACTTGTTTAGAACAGCTGAAAGAGAATCTCCAAGTCAGTTCTTAGTGTAGAAAAGGTAGGTAAGATAAGGGAAATACTTAATTCCAGTTAAGATCACATGAAACACTGTATGAATCCTATATTCTTTAATTAAAGAAGACTAGAGTGGTAAATGTGTGTTATACAAGGCAGAATACCATTGAAATAGAGAAAGAAACACGTTGAGCAGCTTTGGAAAGCCTTACACTTCACTGAAATGTAGTACTACACTTTATATATCACAGTTGAGAGACAATGTTCCCTAGCTCGCTCATTTCATAACAGTGTGTAGGAAGTTGTTTGATAAAGTGGGCAAAGCTTATACTTGGGCCAGAAGGCAGAATATAGGAAACTACATGAAAACATGAATTATTCAGTGAAAATGACTGTAAACAGATGAGAACTTGTTTAGAACAGCTGAAAGAGAATCTCCAAGTCAGTTCTTAGTGTAGAAAAGGTAGCTAAGAGAAGGAAAATCCTTAATTCCAGTTAAGATCACAAGAAACACTGTATGAATCCTATATTGTTTACTTAAAGGAGACTAGAGTGGTAAATGTGTGTTATACAAGGCAGAATACCATTGAAATAGAGAAAGAAACACGTTCGGCAGCTTTGGAAAGCCTTACACTTCACTGAAATGTAGTACTACACTCTATAACACAGTTGAGAGACAATGTTCCCGAGCTGCCTCAGTTCATAACAGTGTGTAGGAAGTTGTTTGATAAAGTGGGCAAAGCTTATACTTGGGCCAGAAGGCAGAATATAGGAAACTACATGAAAACATGAATAATTCAGTGAAAATGACTGTAAACAGATGAGAACTTGTTTAGAACAGCTGAAAGAGAATCTCCAAGTCAGTTCTTAGTGTAGAAAAGGTAGGTAAGATAAGGGAAATACTTAATTCCAGTTAAGATCACATGAAACACTGTATGAATCCTACATTCTTTACTTAAAGGAGACTAGAGTGGTAAATGTCTGTTATACAAGGCAGAATACCATTGAAATAGAGAAAGAAACACGTTCGGCAGCTTTGGAAAGCCTTACACTTCACTGAAATGTAGTACTACACTCTATAACACAGTTGAGAGACAATGTTCAATAGCTGCCTCAGTACTTAACAGTGTGTAGGAAGTTGTTTGATAAAGAGGGCAAAGCTTATACTTGGACCAGAAGGCAGAATATAGGAAACTACATGAAAACATGATTAATTCAGTGAAAATGACTGTAAACAGATGTGAACTTGTTTAGAACAGCTGAAAGAGATTCTCCGAGTCAGTTCTTAGTGTAGAAAAGGTAGCTAAGATCCGGGAAATCCTTAATTCGAGTTAAGATTACATGAAACACTGTATGAATCCTATATTCTTTACTTAAAGGAGACTAGAGTGGTAAATGTGTGTTATACAAGGCAGAATACCATTGAAATAGAGAAAGAAACACGTTGAGCAGCTTTGGAAAGCCTTACACTTCACTGAAATGTAGTACTACACTTTATATATCACAGTTGAGAGACAATGTTCCCTAGCTCGCTCAGTTCATAACAGTGTGTAGGAAGTTGTTTGATAAAGTGGGCAAAGCTTATACTTGGGCCAGAAGGCAGAATATAGGAAACTACATGAAAACATGAATTATTCAGTGAAAATGACTGTAAACAGATGAGAACTTGTTTAGAACAGCTGAAAGAGAATCTCCAAGTCAGTTCTTAGTGTAGAAAAGGTAGCTAAGAGAAGGAAAATCCTTAATTCCAGTTAAGATCACAAGAAACACTGTATGAATCCTATATTGTTTACTTAAAGGAGACTAGAGTGGTAAATGTGTGTTATACAAGGCAGAATACCATTGAAATAGAGAAAGAAACACGTTCGGCAGCTTTGGAAAGCCTTACACTTCACTGAAATGTAGTACTACACTCTATAACACAGTTGAGAGACAATGTTCCCGAGCTGCCTCAGTTCATAACAGTGTGTAGGAAGTTGTTTGATAAAGTGGGCAAAGCTTATACTTGGGCCAGAAGGCAGAATATAGGAAACTACATGAAAACATGAATAATTCAGTGAAAATGACTGTAAACAGATGAGAACTTGTTTAGAACAGCTGAAAGAGAATCTCCAAGTCAGTTCTTAGTGTAGAAAAGGTAGGTAAGATAAGGGAAATACTTAATTCCAGTTAAGATCACATGAAACACTGTATGAATCCTACATTCTTTACTTAAAGGAGACTAGAGTGGTAAATGTCTGTTATACAAGGCAGAATACCATTGAAATAGAGAAAGAAACACGTTCGGCAGCTTTGGAAAGCCTTACACTTCACTGAAATGTAGTACTACACTCTATAACACAGTTGAGAGACAATGTTCAATAGCTGCCTCAGTACTTAACAGTGTGTAGGAAGTTGTTTGATAAAGAGGGCAAAGCTTATACTTGGACCAGAAGGCAGAATATAGGAAACTACATGAAAACATGATTAATTCAGTGAAAATGACTGTAAACAGATGTGAACTTGTTTAGAACAGCTGAAAGAGATTCTCCGAGTCAGTTCTTAGTGTAGAAAAGGTAGCTAAGATCCGGGAAATCCTTAATTCGAGTTAAGATTACATGAAACACTGTATGAATCCTATATTCTTTACTTAAAGGAGACTAGAGTGGTAAATGTGTGTTATACAAGGCAGAATACCATTGAAATAGAGAAAGAAACACGTTGAGCAGCTTTGGAAAGCCTTACACTTCACTGAAATGTAGTACTACACTTTATATATCACAGTTGAGAGACAATGTTCCCTAGCTCGCTCAGTTCATAACAGTGTGTAGGAAGTTGTTTGATAAAGTGGGCAAAGCTTATACTTGGGCCAGAAGGCAGAATATAGGAAACTACATGAAAACATGAATTATTCAGTGAAAATGACTGTAAACAGATGAGAACTTGTTTAGAACAGCTGAAAGAGAATCTCCAAGTCAGTTCTTAGTGTAGAAAAGGTAGCTAAGAGAAGGAAAATCCTTAATTCCAGTTAAGATCACAAGAAACACTGTATGAATCCTATATTGTTTACTTAAAGGAGACTAGAGTGGTAAATGTGTGTTATACAAGGCAGAATACCATTGAAATAGAGAAAGAAACACGTTCGGCAGCTTTGGAAAGCCTTACACTTCACTGAAATGTAGTACTACACTCTATAACACAGTTGAGAGACAATGTTCCCGAGCTGCCTCAGTTCATAACAGTGTGTAGGAAGTTGTTTGATAAAGTGGGCAAAGCTTATACTTGGGCCAGAAGGCAGAATATAGGAAACTACATGAAAACATGAATAATTCAGTGAAAATGACTGTAAACAGATGAGAACTTGTTTAGAACAGCTGAAAGAGAATCTCCAAGTCAGTTCTTAGTGTAGAAAAGGTAGGTAAGATAAGGGAAATACTTAATTCCAGTTAAGATCACATGAAACACTGTATGAATCCTACATTCTTTACTTAAAGGAGACTAGAGTGGTAAATGTCTGTTATACAAGGCAGAATACCATTGAAATAGAGAAAGAAACACGTTCGGCAGCTTTGGAAAGCCTTACACTTCACTGAAATGTAGTACTACACTCTATAACACAGTTGAGAGACAATGTTCAATAGCTGCCTCAGTACTTAACAGTGTGTAGGAAGTTGTTTGATAAAGAGGGCAAAGCTTATACTTGGACCAGAAGGCAGAATATAGGAAACTACATGAAAACATGATTAATTCAGTGAAAATGACTGTAAACAGATGTGAACTTGTTTAGAACAGCTGAAAGAGATTCTCCGAGTCAGTTCTTAGTGTAGAAAAGGTAGCTAAGATCCGGGAAATCCTTAATTCGAGTTAAGATTACATGAAACACTGTATGAATCCTATATTCTTTACTTAAAGGAGACTAGAGTGGTAAATGTGTGTTATACAAGGCAGAATACCATTGAAATAGAGAAAGAAACACGTTGAGCAGCTTTGGAAAGCCTTACACTTCACTGAAATGTAGTACTACACTTTATATATCACAGTTGAGAGACAATGTTCCCTAGCTCGCTCAGTTCATAACAGTGTGTAGGAAGTTGTTTGATAAAGTGGGCAAAGCTTATACTTGGGCCAGAAGGCAGAATATAGGAAACTACATGAAAACATGAATTATTCAGTGAAAATGACTGTAAACAGATGAGAACTTGTTTAGAACAGCTGAAAGAGAATCTCCAAGTCAGTTCTTAGTGTAGAAAAGGTAGCTAAGAGAAGGAAAATCCTTAATTCCAGTTAAGATCACAAGAAACACTGTATGAATCCTATATTGTTTACTTAAAGGAGACTAGAGTGGTAAATGTGTGTTATACAAGGCAGAATACCATTGAAATAGAGAAAGAAACACGTTCGGCAGCTTTGGAAAGCCTTACACTTCACTGAAATGTAGTACTACACTCTATAACACAGTTGAGAGACAATGTTCCCGAGCTGCCTCAGTTCATAACAGTGTGTAGGAAGTTGTTTGATAAAGTGGGCAAAGCTTATACTTGGGCCAGAAGGCAGAATATAGGAAACTACATGAAAACATGAATAATTCAGTGAAAATGACTGTAAACAGATGAGAACTTGTTTAGAACAGCTGAAAGAGAATCTCCAAGTCAGTTCTTAGTGTAGAAAAGGTAGGTAAGATAAGGGAAATACTTAATTCCAGTTAAGATCACATGAAACACTGTATGAATCCTACATTCTTTACTTAAAGGAGACTAGAGTGGTAAATGTCTGTTATACAAGGCAGAATACCATTGAAATAGAGAAAGAAACACGTTCGGCAGCTTTGGAAAGCCTTACACTTCACTGAAATGTAGTACTACACTCTATAACACAGTTGAGAGACAATGTTCAATAGCTGCCTCAGTACTTAACAGTGTGTAGGAAGTTGTTTGATAAAGAGGGCAAAGCTTATACTTGGACCAGAAGGCAGAATATAGGAAACTACATGAAAACATGATTAATTCAGTGAAAATGACTGTAAACAGATGTGAACTTGTTTAGAACAGCTGAAAGAGATTCTCCGAGTCAGTTCTTAGTGTAGAAAAGGTAGCTAAGATCCGGGAAATCCTTAATTCGAGTTAAGATTACATGAAACACTGTATGAATCCTATATTCTTTACTTAAAGGAGACTAGAGTGGTAAATGTGTGTTATACAAGGCAGAATACCATTGAAATAGAGAAAGAAACACGTTGAGCAGCTTTGGAAAGCCTTACACTTCACTGAAATGTAGTACTACACTCTATAACTGAGTTGAGAGACAATGTTCAATAGCTGCCTCAGTACTTAACAGTGTGTAGGAAGTTGTTTGATAAAGTGGGCAAAGCTTATACTTGGACCAGAAGTCAGAATATAGGAAACTACATGAAAACATGATTAATTCAGTGAAAATGACTGTAAACAGATGAGAACTTGTCTAGAACAGCTGAAAGAGAATCTCCAAGTCAGTTCTTATTGTAGAAAAGGTAGCTAAGATAAGGGAAATCCTTAATTCCAGTTAAGATCACATGAAACACTGTATGAATCCTATATTCTTTACTTAAAGGAGACTAGAGTGGTAAATGTGTGTTATACCAGGCAGAATACCATTGAAATAGAGAAAGAAACACGTTCAGCAGCTTTGGAAAGCCTTACACTTCACTGAAATGTAGTACTACACTTTATATATCATAGTTGAGAGACAATGTTCCCTAGCTCGCTCAGTTCATAACAGTGTGTAGGAAGTTGTTTGATAAAGTGGGCAAAGCTTATACTTGGGCCAGAAGGCAGAATATAGGAAACTACATGAAAACATGAATAATTCAGTGAAAATGACTGTAAACAGATGAGAACTTGTTTAGAACAGCTGAAAGAGAATCTCCAAGTCAGTTCTTAGTGTAGAAAAGGTAGCTAAGAGAAGGAAAATCCTTAATTCCAGTTAAGATCACATGAAACACTGTATGAATCCTATATTGTTTACTTAAAGGAGACTAGAGTGGTAAATGTGTGTTATACAAGGCAGAATACCATTGAAATAGAGAAAGAAACACGTTCGGCAGCTTTGGAAAGCCTTACACTTCACTGAAATGTAGTACTACACTCTATAACACAGTTGAGAGACAATGTTCCCGAGCTGCCTCAGTTCATAACAGTGTGTAGGAAGTTGTTTGATAAAGTGGGCAAAGCTTATACTTGGGCCAGAAGGCAGAATATAGGAAACTACATGAAAACATGAATAATTCAGTGAAAATGACTGTAAAGAGATGAGAACTTGTTTAGAACAGCTGAAAGAGAATCTCCAAGTCAGTTCTTAGTGTAGAAAAGGTAGCTAAGATAAGGGAAATACTTAATTCCAGTGAAGATCACATGAAACACTGTATGAATCCTACATTCTTTACTTAAAGGAGACTAGAGTGGTAAATGTCTGTTATACTAGGCAGAATACCATTGAAATAGATTAAGAAACACGTTCGGCAGTTTTGGAAAGCCTTACACTTCACTGAAATGTAGTACTACACTCTATAACACAGTTGAGAGACAATGTTCAATAGCTGCCTCAGTACTTAACAGTGTGTAGGAAGTTGTTTGATAAAGAGGGCAAAGCTTATACTTGGACCAGAAGGCAGAATATAGGAAACTACATGAAAACATGATTAATTCAGTGAAAATGACTGTAAACAGATGTGAACTTGTTTAAAACAGCTGAAAGAGATTCTCCAAGTCAGTTCTTAGTGTAGAAAAGGTAGCTAAGATCCGGGAAATCCTTAATTCGAGTTAAGATTACATGAAACACTGTATGAATCCTATATTCTTTACTTAAAGGAGACTAGAGTGGTAAATGTGTGTTATACAAGGCAGAATACCATTGAAATAGAGAAAGAAACACGTTCAGCAGCTTTGGAAAGCCTTACACTTCACTGAAATGTAGTACTACACTTTATATATCACAGTTGAGAGACAATGTTTTCTAGCTCGCTCAGTTCATAACAGTGTGTAGGAAGTTGTTTCATAAAGTGGGCAAAGCTTATACTTGGGCCAGAAGGCAGAATATAGGAAACTACATGAAAACATGAATTATTCAGTGAAAATGACTGTAAACAGATGTGAACTTGTTTAGAACAGCTGAAAGAGATTCTCCAAGTCAGTTCTTAGTGTAGAAAAGGTAGCTAAGATCCGGGAAATCCTTAATTCGAGTTAAGATTACATGAAACACTGTATGAATCCTATATTCTTTACTTAAAGGAGACTAGAGTGGTAAATGTGTGTTATACAAGGCAGAATACCATTGAAATAGAGAAAGAAACACGTTGAGCAGCTTTGGAAAGCCTTACACTTCACTGAAATGTAGTACTACACTTTATATATCACAGTTGAGAGACAATGTTCCCTAGCTCGCTCAGTTCATAACAGTGTGTAGGAAGTTGTTTGATAAAGTGGGCAAAGCTTATACTTGGGCCAGAAGGCAGAATATAGGAAACTACATGAAAACATGAATTATTCAGTGAAAATGACTGTAAACAGATGAGAACTTGTTTAGAACAGCTGAAAGAGAATCTCCAAGTCAGTTCTTAGTGTAGAAAAGGTAGCTAAGAGAAGGAAAATCCTTAATTCCAGTTAAGATCACAAGAAACACTGTATGAATCCTATATTGTTTACTTAAAGGAGACTAGAGTGGTAAATGTGTGTTATACAAGGCAGAATACCATTGAAATAGAGAAAGAAACACGTTCGGCAGCTTTGGAAAGCCTTACACTTCACTGAAATGTAGTACTACACTCTATAACACAGTTGAGAGACAATGTTCCCGAGCTGCCTCAGTTCATAACAGTGTGTAGGAAGTTGTTTGATAAAGTGGGCAAAGCTTATACTTGGACCAGAAGTCAGAATATAGGAAACTACATGAAAACATGATTAATTCAGTGAAAATGACTGTAAACAGATGAGAACTTGTCTAGAACAGCTGAAAGAGAATCTCCAAGTCAGTTCTTATTGTAGAAAAGGTAGCTAAGATAAGGGAAATCCTTAATTCCAGTTAAGATCACATGAAACACTGTATGAATCCTATATTCTTTACTTAAAGGAGACTAGAGTGGTAAATGTGTGTTATACAAGGCAGAATACCATTGAAATAGAGAAAGAAACACGTTCAGCAGCTTTGGAAAGCCTTACACTTCACTGAAATGTAGTACTACACTTTATATATCATAGTTGAGAGACAATGTTCCCTAGCTCGCTCAGTTCATAACAGTGTGTAGGAAGTTGTTTGATAAAGTGGGCAAAGCTTATACTTGGGCCAGAAGGCAGAATATAGGAAACTACATGAAAACATGAATAATTCAGTGAAAATGACTGTAAACAGATGAGAACTTGTTTAGAACAGCTGAAAGAGAATCTCCAAGTCAGTTCTTAGTGTAGAAAAGGTAGCTAAGATAAGGGAAATCCTTAATTCCAGTTAAGATCACATGAAACACTGTATGAATCCTATATTCTTTACTTAAAGGAGACTAGAGTGGTAAATGTGTGTTATACAAGGCAGAATACCATTGAAATAGAGAAAGAAACACGTTCGGCAGCTTTGGAAAGCCTTACACTTCACTGAAATGTAGTACTACACTCTATAACACAGTTGAGAGACAATGTTCCCGAGCTGCCTCAGTTCATAACAGTGTGTAGGAAGTTGTTTGATAAAGTGGGCAAAGCTTATACTTGGGCCAGAAGGCAGAATATAGGAAACTACATGAAAACATGAATAATTCAGTGAAAATGACTGTAAACAGATGAGAACTTGTTTAGAACAGCTGAAAGAGAATCTCCAAGTCAGTTCTTAGTGTAGAAAAGGTAGCTAAGATAAGGGAAATACTTAATTCCAGTGAAGATCACATGAAACACTGTATGAATCCTATATTCTTTACTTAAAGGAGACTAGAGTGGTAAATGTGTGTTATACAAGGCAGAATACCATTGAAATAGAGAAAGAAACACGTTGAGCAGCTTTGGAAAGCCTTACACTTCACTGAAATGTAGTACTACACTTTATATATCACAGTTGAGAGACAATGTTCCCTAGCTCGCTCAGTTCATAACAGTGTGTAGGAAGTTGTTTGATAAAGTGGGCAAAGCTTATACTTGGGCCAGAAGGCAGAATATAGGAAACTACATGAAAACATGAATTATTCAGTGAAAATGACTGTAAACAGATGAGAACTTGTTTAGAACAGCTGAAAGAGAATCTCCAAGTCAGTTCTTAGTGTAGAAAAGGTAGCTAAGAGAAGGAAAATCCTTAATTCCAGTTAAGATCACAAGAAACACTGTATGAATCCTATATTGTTTACTTAAAGGAGACTAGAGTGGTAAATGTGTGTTATACAAGGCAGAATACCATTGAAATAGAGAAAGAAACACATTCGGCAGCTTTGGAAAGCCTTACACTTCACTGAAATGTAGTACTACACTCTATAACACAGTTGAGAGACAATGTTCCCGAGCTGCCTCAGTTCATAACAGTGTGTAGGAAGTTGTTTGATAAAGTGGGCAAAGCTTATACTTGGGCCAGAAGGCAGAGTATAGGAAACTACATGAAAACATGAATAATTCAGTGAAAATGACTGTAAACAGATGAGAACTTGTTTAGAACAGCTGAAAGAGAATCTCCAAGTCAGTTCTTAGTGTAGAAAAGGTAGGTAAGATAAGGGAAATACTTAATTCCAGTTAAGATCACATGAAACACTGTATGAATCCTACATTCTTTACTTAAAGGAGACTAGAGTGGTAAATGTCTGTTATACAAGGCAGAATACCATTGAAATAGAGAAAGAAACACGTTCGGCAGCTTTGGAAAGCCTTACACTTCACTGAAATGTAGTACTACACTCTATAACACAGTTGAGAGACAATGTTCAATAGCTGCCTCAGTACTTAACAGTGTGTAGGAAGTTGTTTGATAAAGAGGGCAAAGCTTATACTTGGACCAGAAGGCAGAATATAGGAAACTACATGAAAACATGATTAATTCAGTGAAAATGACTGTAAACAGATGTGAACTTGTTTAGAACAGCTGAAAGAGATTCTCCGAGTCAGTTCTTAGTGTAGAAAAGGTAGCTAAGATCCGGGAAATCCTTAATTCGAGTTAAGATTACATGAAACACTGTATGAATCCTATATTCTTTACTTAAAGGAGACTAGAGTGGTAAATGTGTGTTATACAAGGCAGAATACCATTGAAATAGAGAAAGAAACACGTTGAGCAGCTTTGGAAAGCCTTACACTTCACTGAAATGTAGTACTACACTTTATATATCACAGTTGAGAGACAATGTTCCCTAGCTCGCTCAGTTCATAACAGTGTGTAGGAAGTTGTTTGATAAAGTGGGCAAAGCTTATACTTGGGCCAGAAGGCAGAATATAGGAAACTACATGAAAACATGAATTATTCAGTGAAAATGACTGTAAACAGATGAGAACTTGTTTAGAACAGCTGAAAGAGAATCTCCAAGTCAGTTCTTAGTGTAGAAAAGGTAGCTAAGAGAAGGAAAATCCTTAATTCCAGTTAAGATCACAAGAAACACTGTATGAATCCTATATTGTTTACTTAAAGGAGACTAGAGTGGTAAATGTGTGTTATACAAGGCAGAATACCATTGAAATAGAGAAAGAAACACGTTCGGCAGCTTTGGAAAGCCTTACACTTCACTGAAATGTAGTACTACACTCTATAACACAGTTGAGAGACAATGTTCCCGAGCTGCCTCAGTTCATAACAGTGTGTAGGAAGTTGTTTGATAAAGTGGGCAAAGCTTATACTTGGGCCAGAAGGCAGAATATAGGAAACTACATGAAAACATGAATAATTCAGTGAAAATGACTGTAAACAGATGAGAACTTGTTTAGAACAGCTGAAAGAGAATCTCCAAGTCAGTTCTTAGTGTAGAAAAGGTAGCTAAGAGAAGGAAAATCCTTAATTCCAGTTAAGATCACAAGAAACACTGTATGAATCCTATATTCTTTACTTAAAGGAGACTAGAGTGGTAAATGTGTGTTATACAAGGCAGAATACCATTGAAATAGAGAAAGAAACACGTTCGGCAGCTTTGGAAAGCCTTACACTTCACTGAAATGTAGTACTACACTCTATAACTGAGTTGAGAGACAATGTTCAATAGCTGCCTCAGTACTTAACAGTGTGTAGGAAGTTGTTTGATAAAGTGGGCAAAGCTTATACTTGGACCAGAAGTCAGAATATAGGAAAATACATGAAAACATGATTAATTCAGTGAAAATGACTGTAAACAGATGAGAACTTGTCTAGAACAGCTGAAAGAGAATCTCCAAGTCAGTTCTTATTGTAGAAAAGGTAGCTAAGATAAGGGAAATCCTTAATTCCAGTTAAGATCACATGAAACACTGTATGAATCCTATATTCTTTACTTAAAGGAGACTAGAGTGGTAAATGTGTGTTATACAAGGCAGAATACCATTGAAATAGAGAAAGAAACACGTTCAGCAGCTTTGGAAAGCCTTACACTTCACTGAAATGTAGTACTACACTTTATATATCATAGTTGAGAGACAATGTTCCCTAGCTCGCTCAGTTCATAACAGTGTGTAGGAAGTTGTTTGATAAAGTGGGCAAAGCTTATACTTGGGCCAGAAGGCAGAATATAGGAAACTACATGAAAACATGAATAATTCAGTGAAAATGACTGTAAACAGATGAGAACTTGTTTAGAACAGCTGAAAGAGAATCTCCAAGTCAGTTCTTAGTGTAGAAAAGGTAGCTAAGAGAAGGAAAATCCTTAATTCCAGTTAAGATCACATGAAACACTGTATGAATCCTATATTGTTTACTTAAAGGAGACTAGAGTGGTAAATGTGTGTTATACAAGGCAGAATACCATTGAAATAGAGAAAGAAACACGTTCGGCAGCTTTGGAAAGCCTTACACTTCACTGAAATGTAGTACTACACTCTATAACACAGTTGAGAGACAATGTTCCCGAGCTGCCTCAGTTCATAACAGTGTGTAGGAAGTTGTTTGATAAAGTGGGCAAAGCTTATACTTGGGCCAGAAGGCAGAATATAGGAAACTACATGAAAACATGAATAATTCAGTGAAAATGACTGTAAACAGATGAGAACTTGTTTAGAACAGCTGAAAGAGAATCTCCAAGTCAGTTCTTAGTGTAGAAAAGGTAGCTAAGATAAGGGAAATACTTAATTCCAGTGAAGATCACATGAAACACTGTATGAATCCTATATTCTTTACTTAAAGGAGACTAGAGTGGTAAATGTGTGTTATACAAGGCAGAATACCATTGAAATAGAGAAAGAAACACGTTGAGCAGCTTTGGAAAGCCTTACACTTCACTGAAATGTAGTACTACACTCTATAACACAGTTGAGAGACAATGTTCCCGAGCTGCCTCAGTTCATAACAGTGTGTAGGAAGTTGTTTGATAAAGTGGGCAAAGCTTATACTTGGGCCAGAAGGCAGAATATAGGAAACTACATGAAAACATGAATAATTCAGTGAAAATGACTGTAAACAGATGAGAACTTGTTTAGAACAGCTGAAAGAGAATCTCCAAGTCAGTTCTTAGTGTAGAAAAGGTAGGTAAGATAAGGGAAATACTTAATTCCAGTTAAGATCACATGAAACACTGTATGAATCCTACATTCTTTACTTAAAGGAGACTAGAGTGGTAAATGTCTGTTATACAAGGCAGAATACCATTGAAATAGAGAAAGAAACACGTTCGGCAGCTTTGGAAAGCCTTACACTTCACTGAAATGTAGTACTACACTCTATAACACAGTTGAGAGACAATGTTCAATAGCTGCCTCAGTACTTAACAGTGTGTAGGAAGTTGTTTGATAAAGAGGGCAAAGCTTATACTTGGACCAGAAGGCAGAATATAGGAAACTACATGAAAACATGATTAATTCAGTGAAAATGACTGTAAACAGATGTGAACTTGTTTAGAACAGCTGAAAGAGATTCTCCGAGTCAGTTCTTAGTGTAGAAAAGGTAGCTAAGATCCGGGAAATCCTTAATTCGAGTTAAGATTACATGAAACACTGTATGAATCCTATATTCTTTACTTAAAGGAGACTAGAGTGGTAAATGTGTGTTATACAAGGCAGAATACCATTGAAATAGAGAAAGAAACACGTTGAGCAGCTTTGGAAAGCCTTACACTTCACTGAAATGTAGTACTACACTCTATAACTGAGTTGAGAGACAATGTTCAATAGCTGCCTCAGTACTTAACAGTGTGTAGGAAGTTGTTTGATAAAGTGGGCAAAGCTTATACTTGGACCAGAAGTCAGAATATAGGAAACTACATGAAAACATGATTAATTCAGTGAAAATGACTGTAAACAGATGAGAACTTGTCTAGAACAGCTGAAAGAGAATCTCCAAGTCAGTTCTTATTGTAGAAAAGGTAGCTAAGGTAAGGGAAATCCTTAATTCCAGTTAAGATCACATGAAACACTGTATGAATCCTATATTCTTTACTTAAAGGAGACTAGAGTGGTAAATGTGTGTTATACAAGGCAGAATACCATTGAAATAGAGAAAGAAACACGTTCAGCAGCTTTGGAAAGCCTTACACTTCACTGAAATGTAGTACTACACTTTATATATCATAGTTGAGAGACAATGTTCCCTAGCTCGCTCAGTTCATAACAGTGTGTAGGAAGTTGTTTGATAAAGTGGGCAAAGCTTATACTTGGGCCAGAAGGCAGAATATAGGAAACTACATGAAAACATGAATAATTCAGTGAAAATGACTGTAAACAGATGAGAACTTGTTTAGAACAGCTGAAAGAGAATCTCCAAGTCAGTTCTTAGTGTAGAAAAGGTAGCTAAGAGAAGGAAAATCCTTAATTCCAGTTAAGATCACATGAAACACTGTATGAATCCTATATTGTTTACTTAAAGGAGATTAGAGTGGTAAATGTGTGTTATACAAGGCAGAATACCATTGAAATAGAGAAAGAAACACGTTCGGCAGCTTTGGAAAGCCTTACACTTCACTGAAATGTAGTACTACACTCTATAACACAGTTGAGAGACAATGTTCCCTAGCTCGCTCAGTTCATAACAGTGTGTAGGAAGTTGTTTGATAAAGTGGGCAAAGCTTATACTTGGGCCAGAAGGCAGAATATAGGAAACTACATGAAAACATGAATTATTCAGTGAAAATGACTGTAAACAGATGAGAACTTGTTTAGAACAGCTGAAAGAGAATCTCCAAGTCAGTTCTTAGTGTAGAAAAGGTAGCTAAGAGAAGGAAAATCCTTAATTCCAGTTAAGATCACAAGAAACACTGTATGAATCCTATATTGTTTACTTAAAGGAGACTAGAGTGGTAAATGTGTGTTATACAAGGCAGAATACCATTGAAATAGAGAAAGAAACACGTTCGGCAGCTTTGGAAAGCCTTACACTTCACTGAAATGTAGTACTACACTCTATAACACAGTTGAGAGACAATGTTCCCGAGCTGCCTCAGTTCATAACAGTGTGTAGGAAGTTGTTTGATAAAGTGGGCAAAGCTTATACTTGGGCCAGAAGGCAGAATATAGGAAACTACATGAAAACATGAATAATTCAGTGAAAATGACTGTAAACAGATGAGAACTTGTTTAGAACAGCTGAAAGAGAATCTCCAAGTCAGTTCTTAGTGTAGAAAAGGTAGGTAAGATAAGGGAAATACTTAATTCCAGTTAAGATCACATGAAACACTGTATGAATCCTACATTCTTTACTTAAAGGAGACTAGAGTGGTAAATGTCTGTTATACAAGGCAGAATACCATTGAAATAGAGAAAGAAACACGTTCGGCAGCTTTGGAAAGCCTTACACTTCACTGAAATGTAGTACTACACTCTATAACACAGTTGAGAGACAATGTTCAATAGCTGCCTCAGTACTTAACAGTGTGTAGGAAGTTGTTTGATAAAGAGGGCAAAGCTTATACTTGGACCAGAAGGCAGAATATAGGAAACTACATGAAAACATGATTAATTCAGTGAAAATGACTGTAAACAGATGTGAACTTGTTTAGAACAGCTGAAAGAGATTCTCCAAGTCAGTTCTTAGTGTAGAAAAGGTAGCTAAGATCCGGGAAATCCTTAATTCGAGTTAAGATTACATGAAACACTGTATGAATCCTATATTCTTTACTTAAAGGAGACTAGAGTGGTAAATATGTGTTATACAAGGCAGAATACCATTGAAATAGAGAAAGAAACACGTTGAGCAGCTTTGGAAAGCCTTACACTTCACTGAAATGTAGTACTACACTTTATATATCACAGTTGAGAGACAATGTTCCCTAGCTCGCTCAGTTCATAACAGTGTGTAGGAAGTTGTTTGATAAAGTGGGCAAAGCTTATACTTGGGCCAGAAGGCAGAATATAGGAAACTACATGAAAACATGAATTATTCAGTGAAAATGACTGTAAACAGATGAGAACTTGTTTAGAACAGCTGAAAGAGAATCTCCAAGTCAGTTCTTAGTGTAGAAAAGGTAGCTAAGAGAAGGAAAATCCTTAATTCCAGTTAAGATCACAAGAAACACTGTATGAATCCTATATTGTTTACTTAAAGGAGACTAGAGTGGTAAATGTGTGTTATACAAGGCAGAATACCATTGAAATAGAGAAAGAAACACGTTCGGCAGCTTTGGAAAGCCTTACACTTCACTGAAATGTAGTACTACACTTTATAACACAGTTGAGAGACAATGTTCCCGAGCTGCCTCAGTTCATAACAGTGTGTAGGAAGTTGTTTGATAAAGTGGGCAAAGCTTATACTTGGACCAGAAGGCAGAATATAGGAAACTACATGAAAACATGAATAATTCAGTGAAAATGACTGTAAACAGATGAGAACTTGTTTAGAACAGCTGAAAGAGAATCTCCAAGTCAGTTCTTAGTGTAGAAAAGGTAGGTAAGATAAGGGAAATACTTAATTCCAGTTAAGATCACATGAAACACTGTATGAATCCTACATTCTTTACTTAAAGGAGACTAGAGTGGTAAATGTCTGTTATACAAGGCAGAATACCATTGAAATAGAGAAAGAAACACGTTCGGCAGCTTTGGAAAGCCTTACACTTCACTGAAATGTAGTACTACACTCTATAACACAGTTGAGAGACAATGTTCAATAGCTGCCTCAGTACTTAACAGTGTGTAGGAAGTTGTTTGATAAAGAGGGCAAAGCTTATACTTGGACCAGAAGGCAGAATATAGGAAACTACATGAAAACATGATTAATTCAGTGAAAATGACTGTAAACAGATGTGAACTTGTTTAGAACAGCTGAAAGAGATTCTCCGAGTCAGTTCTTAGTGTAGAAAAGGTAGCTAAGATCCGGGAAATCCTTAATTCGAGTTAAGATTACATGAAACACTGTATGAATCCTATATTCTTTACTTAAAGGAGACTAGAGTGGTAAATGTGTGTTATACAAGGCAGAATACCATTGAAATAGAGAAAGAAACACGTTGAGCAGCTTTGGAAAGCCTTACACTTCACTGAAATGTAGTACTACACTTTATATATCACAGTTGAGAGACAATGTTCCCTAGCTCGCTCAGTTCATAACAGTGTGTAGGAAGTTGTTTGATAAAGTGGGCAAAGCTTATACTTGGGCCAGAAGGCAGAATATAGGAAACTACATGAAAACATGAATTATTCAGTGAAAATGACTGTAAACAGATGAGAACTTGTTTAGAACAGCTGAAAGAGAATCTCCAAGTCAGTTCTTAGTGTAGAAAAGGTAGCTAAGAGAAGGAAAATCCTTAATTCCAGTTAAGATCACAAGAAACACTGTATGAATCCTATATTGTTTACTTAAAGGAGACTAGAGTGGTAAATGTGTGTTATACAAGGCAGAATACCATTGAAATAGAGAAAGAAACACGTTCGGCAGCTTTGGAAAGCCTTACACTTCACTGAAATGTAGTACTACACTCTATAACACAGTTGAGAGACAATGTTCCCGAGCTGCCTCAGTTCATAACAGTGTGTAGGAAGTTGTTTGATAAAGTGGGCAAAGCTTATACTTGGGCCAGAAGGCAGAATATAGGAAACTACATGAAAACATGAATAATTCAGTGAAAATGACTGTAAACAGATGAGAACTTGTTTAGAACAGCTGAAAGAGAATCTCCAAGTCAGTTCTTAGTGTAGAAAAGGTAGGTAAGATAAGGGAAATACTTAATTCCAGTTAAGATCACATGAAACACTGTATGAATCCTACATTCTTTACTTAAAGGAGACTAGAGTGGTAAATGTCTGTTATACAAGGCAGAATACCATTGAAATAGAGAAAGAAACACGTTCGGCAGCTTTGGAAAGCCTTACACTTCACTGAAATGTAGTACTACACTCTATAACACAGTTGAGAGACAATGTTCAATAGCTGCCTCAGTACTTAACAGTGTGTAGGAAGTTGTTTGATAAAGAGGGCAAAGCTTATACTTGGACCAGAAGGCAGAATATAGGAAACTACATGAAAACATGATTAATTCAGTGAAAATGACTGTAAACAGATGTGAACTTGTTTAGAACAGCTGAAAGAGATTCTCCAAGTCAGTTCTTAGTGTAGAAAAGGTAGCTAAGATCCGGGAAATCCTTAATTCGAGTTAAGATTACATGAAACACTGTATGAATCCTATATTCTTTACTTAAAGGAGACTAGAGTGGTAAATATGTGTTATACAAGGCAGAATACCATTGAAATAGAGAAAGAAACACGTTGAGCAGCTTTGGAAAGCCTTACACTTCACTGAAATGTAGTACTACACTTTATATATCACAGTTGAGAGACAATGTTCCCTAGCTCGCTCAGTTCATAACAGTGTGTAGGAAGTTGTTTGATAAAGTGGGCAAAGCTTATACTTGGGCCAGAAGGCAGAATATAGGAAACTACATGAAAACATGAATTATTCAGTGAAAATGACTGTAAACAGATGAGAACTTGTTTAGAACAGCTGAAAGAGAATCTCCAAGTCAGTTCTTAGTGTAGAAAAGGTAGCTAAGAGAAGGAAAATCCTTAATTCCAGTTAAGATCACAAGAAACACTGTATGAATCCTATATTGTTTACTTAAAGGAGACTAGAGTGGTAAATGTGTGTTATACAAGGCAGAATACCATTGAAATAGAGAAAGAAACACGTTCGGCAGCTTTGGAAAGCCTTACACTTCACTGAAATGTAGTACTACACTTTATAACACAGTTGAGAGACAATGTTCCCGAGCTGCCTCAGTTCATAACAGTGTGTAGGAAGTTGTTTGATAAAGTGGGCAAAGCTTATACTTGGACCAGAAGGCAGAATATAGGAAACTACATGAAAACATGAATAATTCAGTGAAAATGACTGTAAACAGATGAGAACTTGTTTAGAACAGCTGAAAGAGAATCTCCAAGTCAGTTCTTAGTGTAGAAAAGGTAGGTAAGATAAGGGAAATACTTAATTCCAGTTAAGATCACATGAAACACTGTATGAATCCTACATTCTTTACTTAAAGGAGACTAGAGTGGTAAATGTCTGTTATACAAGGCAGAATACCATTGAAATAGAGAAAGAAACACGTTCGGCAGCTTTGGAAAGCCTTACACTTCACTGAAATGTAGTACTACACTCTATAACACAGTTGAGAGACAATGTTCAATAGCTGCCTCAGTACTTAACAGTGTGTAGGAAGTTGTTTGATAAAGAGGGCAAAGCTTATACTTGGACCAGAAGGCAGAATATAGGAAACTACATGAAAACATGATTAATTCAGTGAAAATGACTGTAAACAGATGTGAACTTGTTTAGAACAGCTGAAAGAGATTCTCCGAGTCAGTTCTTAGTGTAGAAAAGGTAGCTAAGATCCGGGAAATCCTTAATTCGAGTTAAGATTACATGAAACACTGTATGAATCCTATATTCTTTACTTAAAGGAGACTAGAGTGGTAAATGTGTGTTATACAAGGCAGAATACCATTGAAATAGAGAAAGAAACACGTTGAGCAGCTTTGGAAAGCCTTACACTTCACTGAAATGTAGTACTACACTTTATATATCACAGTTGAGAGACAATGTTCCCTAGCTCGCTCAGTTCATAACAGTGTGTAGGAAGTTGTTTGATAAAGTGGGCAAAGCTTATACTTGGGCCAGAAGGCAGAATATAGGAAACTACATGAAAACATGAATTATTCAGTGAAAATGACTGTAAACAGATGAGAACTTGTTTAGAACAGCTGAAAGAGAATCTCCAAGTCAGTTCTTAGTGTAGAAAAGGTAGCTAAGAGAAGGAAAATCCTTAATTCCAGTTAAGATCACAAGAAACACTGTATGAATCCTATATTGTTTACTTAAAGGAGACTAGAGTGGTAAATGTGTGTTATACAAGGCAGAATACCATTGAAATAGAGAAAGAAACACGTTCGGCAGCTTTGGAAAGCCTTACACTTCACTGAAATGTAGTACTACACTCTATAACACAGTTGAGAGACAATGTTCCCTAGCTCGCTCAGTTCATAACAGTGTGTAGGAAGTTGTTTGATAAAGTGGGCAAAGCTTATACTTGGGCCAGAAGGCAGAATATAGGAAACTACATGAAAACATGAATAATTCAGTGAAAATGACTGTAAACAGATGAGAACTTGTTTAGAACAGCTGAAAGAGAATCTCCAAGTCAGTTCTTAGTGTAGAAAAGGTAGGTAAGATAAGGGAAATACTTAATTCCAGTTAAGATCACATGAAACACTGTATGAATCCTACATTCTTTACTTAAAGGAGACTAGAGTGGTAAATGTCTGTTATACAAGGCAGAATACCATTGAAATAGAGAAAGAAACACGTTCGGCAGCTTTGGAAAGCCTTACACTTCACTGAAATGTAGTACTACACTCTATAACACAGTTGAGAGACAATGTTCAATAGCTGCCTCAGTACTTAACAGTGTGTAGGAAGTTGTTTGATAAAGAGGGCAAAGCTTATACTTGGACCAGAAGGCAGAATATAGGAAACTACATGAAAACATGATTAATTCAGTGAAAATGACTGTAAACAGATGTGAACTTGTTTAGAACAGCTGAAAGAGATTCTCCGAGTCAGTTCTTAGTGTAGAAAAGGTAGCTAAGATCCGGGAAATCCTTAATTCGAGTTAAGATTACATGAAACACTGTATGAATCCTATATTCTTTACTTAAAGGAGACTAGAGTGGTAAATGTGTGTTATACAAGGCAGAATACCATTAAAATAGAGAAAGAAACACGTTGAGCAGCTTTGGAAAGCCTTACACTTCACTGAAATGTAGTACTACACTCTATAACTGAGTTGAGAGACAATGTTCAATAGCTGCCTCAGTACTTAACAGTGTGTAGGAAGTTGTTTGATAAAGTGGGCAAAGCTTATACTTGGACCAGAAGTCAGAATATAGGAAACTACATGAAAACATGATTAATTCAGTGAAAATGACTGTAAACAGATGAGAACTTGTCTAGAACAGCTGAAAGAGAATCTCCAAGTCAGTTCTTATTGTAGAAAAGGTAGCTAAGATAAGGGAAATCCTTAATTCCAGTTAAGATCACATGAAACACTGTATGAATCCTATATTCTTTACTTAAAGGAGACTAGAGTGGTAAATGTGTGTTATACAAGGCAGAATACCATTGAAATAGAGAAAGAAACACGTTCAGCAGCTTTGGAAAGCCTTACACTTCACTGAAATGTAGTACTACACTTTATATATCATAGTTGAGAGACAATGTTCCCTAGCTCGCTCAGTTCATAACAGTGTGTAGGAAGTTGTTTCATAAAGTGGGCAAAGCTTATACTTGGGCCAGAAGGCAGAATATAGGAAACTACATGAAAACATGAATAATTCAGTGAAAATGACTGTAAACAGATGAGAACTTGTTTAGAACAGCTGAAAGAGAATCTCCAAGTCAGTTCTTAGTGTAGAAAAGGTAGCTAAGAGAAGGAAAATCCTTAATTCCAGTTAAGATCACATGAAACACTGTATGAATCCTATATTGTTTACTTAAAGGAGATTAGAGTGGTAAATGTGTGTTATACAAGGCAGAATACCATTGAAATAGAGAAAGAAACACGTTCGGCAGCTTTGGAAAGCCTTACACTTCACTGAAATGTAGTACTACACTCTATAACACAGTTGAGAGACAATGTTCCCTAGCTCGCTCAGTTCATAACAGTGTGTAGGAAGTTGTTTGATAAAGTGGGCAAAGCTTATACTTGGGCCAGAAGGCAGAATATAGGAAACTACATGAAAACATGAATTATTCAGTGAAAATGACTGTAAACAGATGAGAACTTGTTTAGAACAGCTGAAAGAGAATCTCCAAGTCAGTTCTTAGTGTAGAAAAGGTAGCTAAGAGAAGGAAAATCCTTAATTCCAGTTAAGATCACATGAAACACTGTATGAATCCTATATTGTTTACTTAAAGGAGACTAGAGTGGTAAATGTGTGTTATACAAGGCAGAATACCATTGAAATAGAGAAAGAAACACGTTCGGCAGCTTTGGAAAGCCTTACACTTCACTGAAATGTAGTACTACACTCTATAACACAGTTGAGAGACAATGTTCCCGAGCTGCCTCAGTTCATAACAGTGTGTAGGAAGTTGTTTGATAAAGTGGGCAAAGCTTATACTTGGGCCAGAAGGCAGAATATAGGAAACTACATGAAAACATGAATAATTCAGTGAAAATGACTGTAAACAGATGAGAACTTGTTTAGAACAGCTGAAAGAGAATCTCCAAGTCAGTTCTTAGTGTAGAAAAGGTAGGTAAGATAAGGGAAATACTTAATTCCAGTTAAGATCACATGAAACACTGTATGAATCCTACATTCTTTACTTAAAGGAGACTAGAGTGGTAAATGTCTGTTATACAAGGCAGAATACCATTGAAATAGAGAAAGAAACACGTTCGGCAGCTTTGGAAAGCCTTACACTTCACTGAAATGTAGTACTACACTCTATAACACAGTTGAGAGACAATGTTCAATAGCTGCCTCAGTACTTAACAGTGTGTAGGAAGTTGTTTGATAAAGTGGGCAAAGCTTATACTTGGACCAGAAGTCAGAATATAGGAAAATACATGAAAACATGATTAATTCAGTGAAAATGACTGTAAACAGATGAGAACTTGTCTAGAACAGCTGAAAGAGAATCTCCAAGTCAGTTCTTATTGTAGAAAAGGTAGCTAAGATAAGGGAAATCCTTAATTCCAGTTAAGATCACATGAAACACTGTATGAATCCTATATTCTTTACTTAAAGGAGACTAGAGTGGTAAATGTGTGTTATACAAGGCAGAATACCATTGAAATAGAGAAAGAAACACGTTCAGCAGCTTTGGAAAGCCTTACACTTCACTGAAATGTAGTACTACACTTTATATATCATAGTTGAGAGACAATGTTCCCTAGCTCGCTCAGTTCATAACAGTGTGTAGGAAGTTGTTTGATAAAGTGGGCAAAGCTTATACTTGGGCCAGAAGGCAGAATATAGGAAACTACATGAAAACATGAATAATTCAGTGAAAATGACTGTAAACAGATGAGAACTTGTTTAGAACAGCTGAAAGAGAATCTCCAAGTCAGTTCTTAGTGTAGAAAAGGTAGCTAAGAGAAGGAAAATCCTTAATTCCAGTTAAGATCACATGAAACACTGTATGAATCCTATATTGTTTACTTAAAGGAGACTAGAGTGGTAAATGTGTGTTATACAAGGCAGAATACCATTGAAATAGAGAAAGAAACACGTTCGGCAGCTTTGGAAAGCCTTACACTTCACTGAAATGTAGTACTACACTCTATAACACAGTTGAGAGACAATGTTCCCGAGCTGCCTCAGTTCATAACAGTGTGTAGGAAGTTGTTTGATAAAGTGGGCAAAGCTTATACTTGGGCCAGAAGGCAGAATATAGGAAACTACATGAAAACATGAATAATTCAGTGAAAATGACTGTAAACAGATGAGAACTTGTTTAGAACAGCTGAAAGAGAATCTCCAAGTCAGTTCTTAGTGTAGAAAAGGTAGCTAAGATAAGGGAAATACTTAATTCCAGTGAAGATCACATGAAACACTGTATGAATCCTATATTCTTTACTTAAAGGAGACTAGAGTGGTAAATGTGTGTTATACAAGGCAGAATACCATTGAAATAGAGAAAGAAACACGTTGAGCAGCTTTGGAAAGCCTTACACTTCACTGAAATGTAGTACTACACTTTATATATCACAGTTGAGAGACAATGTTCCCTAGCTCGCTCAGTTCATAACAGTGTGTAGGAAGTTGTTTGATAAAGTGGGCAAAGCTTATACTTGGGCCAGAAGGCAGAATATAGGAAACTACATGAAAACATGAATTATTCAGTGAAAATGACTGTAAACAGATGAGAACTTGTTTAGAACAGCTGAAAGAGAATCTCCAAGTCAGTTCTTAGTGTAGAAAAGGTAGCTAAGAGAAGGAAAATCCTTAATTCCAGTTAAGATCACAAGAAACACTGTATGAATCCTATATTGTTTACTTAAAGGAGACTAGAGTGGTAAATGTGTGTTATACAAGGCAGAATACCATTGAAATAGAGAAAGAAACACGTTCGGCAGCTTTGGAAAGCCTTACACTTCACTGAAATGTAGTACTACACTCTATAACACAGTTGAGAGACAATGTTCCCGAGCTGCCTCAGTTCATAACAGTGTGTAGGAAGTTGTTTGATAAAGTGGGCAAAGCTTATACTTGGGCCAGAAGGCAGAATATAGGAAACTACATGAAAACATGAATAATTCAGTGAAAATGACTGTAAACAGATGAGAACTTGTTTAGAACAGCTGAAAGAGAATCTCCAAGTCAGTTCTTAGTGTAGAAAAGGTAGGTAAGATAAGGGAAATACTTAATTCCAGTTAAGATCACATGAAACACTGTATGAATCCTATACTCTTTAATTAAAGAAGACTAGAGTGGTAAATGTGTGTTATACAAGGCAGAATACCATTGAAATAGAGAAAGAAACACGTTGAGCAGCTTTGGAAAGCCTTACACTTCACTGAAATGTAGTACTACACTTTATATATCACAGTTGAGAGACAATGTTCCCTAGCTCGCTCATTTCATAACAGTGTGTAGGAAGTTGTTTGATAAAGTGGGCAAAGCTTATACTTGGGCCAGAAGGCAGAATATAGGAAACTACATGAAAACATGAATTATAAAGTGAAAATGACTGTAAACAGATGAGAACTTGTTTAGAACAGCTGAAAGAGAATCTCCAAGTCAGTTCTTAGTGTAGAAAAGGTAGCTAAGAGAAGGAAAATCCTTAATTCCAGTTAAGATCACAAGAAACACTGTATGAATCCTATATTGTTTACTTAAAGGAGACTAGAGTGGTAAATGTGTGTTATACAAGGCAGAATACCATTGAAATAGAGAAAGAAACACGTTCGGCAGCTTTGGAAAGCCTTACACTTCACTGAAATGTAGTACTACACTCTATAACACAGTTGAGAGACAATGTTCCCGAGCTGCCTCAGTTCATAACAGTGTGTAGGAAGTTGTTTGATAAAGTGGGCAAAGCTTATACTTGGGCCAGAAGGCAGAATATAGGAAACTACATGAAAACATGAATAATTCAGTGAAAATGACTGTAAACAGATGAGAACTTGTTTAGAACAGCTGAAAGAGAATCTCCAAGTCAGTTCTTAGTGTAGAAAAGGTAGGTAAGATAAGGGAAATACTTAATTCCAGTTAAGATCACATGAAACACTGTATGAATCCTACATTCTTTACTTAAAGGAGACTAGAGTGGTAAATGTCTGTTATACAAGGCAGAATACCATTGAAATAGAGAAAGAAACACGTTCGGCAGCTTTGGAAAGCCTTACACTTCACTGAAATGTAGTACTACACTCTATAACACAGTTGAGAGACAATGTTCAATAGCTGCCTCAGTACTTAACAGTGTGTAGGAAGTTGTTTGATAAAGAGGGCAAAGCTTATACTTGGACCAGAAGGCAGAATATAGGAAACTACATGAAAACATGATTAATTCAGTGAAAATGACTGTAAACAGATGTGAACTTGTTTAGAACAGCTGAAAGAGATTCTCCGAGTCAGTTCTTAGTGTAGAAAAGGTAGCTAAGATCCGGGAAATCCTTAATTCGAGTTAAGATTACATGAAACACTGTATGAATCCTATATTCTTTACTTAAAGGAGACTAGAGTGGTAAATGTGTGTTATACAAGGCAGAATACCATTGAAATAGAGAAAGAAACACGTTGAGCAGCTTTGGAAAGCCTTACACTTCACTGAAATGTAGTACTACACTTTATATATCACAGTTGAGAGACAATGTTCCCTAGCTCGCTCAGTTCATAACAGTGTGTAGGAAGTTGTTTGATAAAGTGGGCAAAGCTTATACTTGGGCCAGAAGGCAGAATATAGGAAACTACATGAAAACATGAATTATTCAGTGAAAATGACTGTAAACAGATGAGAACTTGTTTAGAACAGCTGAAAGAGAATCTCCAAGTCAGTTCTTAGTGTAGAAAAGGTAGCTAAGAGAAGGAAAATCCTTAATTCCAGTTAAGATCACAAGAAACACTGTATGAATCCTATATTGTTTACTTAAAGGAGACTAGAGTGGTAAATGTGTGTTATACAAGGCAGAATACCATTGAAATAGAGAAAGAAACACGTTCGGCAGCTTTGGAAAGCCTTACACTTCACTGAAATGTAGTACTACACTCTATAACACAGTTGAGAGACAATGTTCCCGAGCTGCCTCAGTTCATAACAGTGTGTAGGAAGTTGTTTGATAAAGTGGGCAAAGCTTATACTTGGGCCAGAAGGCAGAATATAGGAAACTACATGAAAACATGAATAATTCAGTGAAAATGACTGTAAACAGATGAGAACTTGTTTAGAACAGCTGAAAGAGAATCTCCAAGTCAGTTCTTAGTGTAGAAAAGGTAGGTAAGATAAGGGAAATACTTAATTCCAGTTAAGATCACATGAAACACTGTATGAATCCTACATTCTTTACTTAAAGGAGACTAGAGTGGTAAATGTCTGTTATACAAGGCAGAATACCATTGAAATAGAGAAAGAAACACGTTCGGCAGCTTTGGAAAGCCTTACACTTCACTGAAATGTAGTACTACACTCTATAACACAGTTGAGAGACAATGTTCAATAGCTGCCTCAGTACTTAACAGTGTGTAGGAAGTTGTTTGATAAAGAGGGCAAAGCTTATACTTGGACCAGAAGGCAGAATATAGGAAACTACATGAAAACATGATTAATTCAGTGAAAATGACTGTAAACAGATGTGAACTTGTTTAGAACAGCTGAAAGAGATTCTCCGAGTCAGTTCTTAGTGTAGAAAAGGTAGCTAAGATCCGGGAAATCCTTAATTCGAGTTAAGATTACATGAAACACTGTATGAATCCTATATTCTTTACTTAAAGGAGACTAGAGTGGTAAATGTGTGTTATACAAGGCAGAATACCATTGAAATAGAGAAAGAAACACGTTGAGCAGCTTTGGAAAGCCTTACACTTCACTGAAATGTAGTACTACACTCTATAACTGAGTTGAGAGACAATGTTCAATAGCTGCCTCAGTACTTAACAGTGTGTAGGAAGTTGTTTGATAAAGTGGGCAAAGCTTATACTTGGACCAGAAGTCAGAATATAGGAAACTACATGAAAACATGATTAATTCAGTGAAAATGACTGTAAACAGATGAGAACTTGTCTAGAACAGCTGAAAGAGAATCTCCAAGTCAGTTCTTATTGTAGAAAAGGTAGCTAAGGTAAGGGAAATCCTTAATTCCAGTTAAGATCACATGAAACACTGTATGAATCCTATATTCTTTACTTAAAGGAGACTAGAGTGGTAAATGTGTGTTATACAAGGCAGAATACCATTGAAATAGAGAAAGAAACACGTTCAGCAGCTTTGGAAAGCCTTACACTTCACTGAAATGTAGTACTACACTTTATATATCATAGTTGAGAGACAATGTTCCCTAGCTCGCTCAGTTCATAACAGTGTGTAGGAAGTTGTTTGATAAAGTGGGCAAAGCTTATACTTGGGCCAGAAGGCAGAATATAGGAAACTACATGAAAACATGAATTATTCAGTGAAAATGACTGTAAACAGATGAGAACTTGTTTAGAACAGCTGAAAGAGAATCTCCAAGTCAGTTCTTAGTGTAGAAAAGGTAGCTAAGAGAAGGAAAATCCTTAATTCCAGTTAAGATCACAAGAAACACTGTATGAATCCTATATTGTTTACTTAAAGGAGACTAGAGTGGTAAATGTGTGTTATACAAGGCAGAATACCATTGAAATAGAGAAAGAAACACGTTCGGCAGCTTTGGAAAGCCTTACACTTCACTGAAATGTAGTACTACACTCTATAACACAGTTGAGAGACAATGTTCCCGAGCTGCCTCAGTTCATAACAGTGTGTAGGAAGTTGTTTGATAAAGTGGGCAAAGCTTATACTTGGGCCAGAAGGCAGAATATAGGAAACTACATGAAAACATGAATAATTCAGTGAAAATGACTGTAAACAGATGAGAACTTGTTTAGAACAGCTGAAAGAGAATCTCCAAGTCAGTTCTTAGTGTAGAAAAGGTAGGTAAGATAAGGGAAATACTTAATTCCAGTTAAGATCACATGAAACACTGTATGAATCCTACATTCTTTACTTAAAGGAGACTAGAGTGGTAAATGTCTGTTATACAAGGCAGAATACCATTGAAATAGAGAAAGAAACACGTTCGGCAGCTTTGGAAAGCCTTACACTTCACTGAAATGTAGTACTACACTCTATAACACAGTTGAGAGACAATGTTCAATAGCTGCCTCAGTACTTAACAGTGTGTAGGAAGTTGTTTGATAAAGAGGGCAAAGCTTATACTTGGACCAGAAGGCAGAATATAGGAAACTACATGAAAACATGATTAATTCAGTGAAAATGACTGTAAACAGATGTGAACTTGTTTAGAACAGCTGAAAGAGATTCTCCAAGTCAGTTCTTAGTGTAGAAAAGGTAGCTAAGATCCGGGAAATCCTTAATTCGAGTTAAGATTACATGAAACACTGTATGAATCCTATATTCTTTACTTAAAGGAGACTAGAGTGGTAAATATGTGTTATACAAGGCAGAATACCATTGAAATAGAGAAAGAAACACGTTGAGCAGCTTTGGAAAGCCTTACACTTCACTGAAATGTAGTACTACACTTTATATATCACAGTTGAGAGACAATGTTCCCTAGCTCGCTCAGTTCATAACAGTGTGTAGGAAGTTGTTTGATAAAGTGGGCAAAGCTTATACTTGGGCCAGAAGGCAGAATATAGGAAACTACATGAAAACATGAATTATTCAGTGAAAATGACTGTAAACAGATGAGAACTTGTTTAGAACAGCTGAAAGAGAATCTCCAAGTCAGTTCTTAGTGTAGAAAAGGTAGCTAAGAGAAGGAAAATCCTTAATTCCAGTTAAGATCACAAGAAACACTGTATGAATCCTATATTGTTTACTTAAAGGAGACTAGAGTGGTAAATGTGTGTTATACAAGGCAGAATACCATTGAAATAGAGAAAGAAACACGTTCGGCAGCTTTGGAAAGCCTTACACTTCACTGAAATGTAGTACTACACTTTATAACACAGTTGAGAGACAATGTTCCCGAGCTGCCTCAGTTCATAACAGTGTGTAGGAAGTTGTTTGATAAAGTGGGCAAAGCTTATACTTGGACCAGAAGGCAGAATATAGGAAACTACATGAAAACATGAATAATTCAGTGAAAATGACTGTAAACAGATGAGAACTTGTTTAGAACAGCTGAAAGAGAATCTCCAAGTCAGTTCTTAGTGTAGAAAAGGTAGGTAAGATAAGGGAAATACTTAATTCCAGTTAAGATCACATGAAACACTGTATGAATCCTACATTCTTTACTTAAAGGAGACTAGAGTGGTAAATGTCTGTTATACAAGGCAGAATACCATTGAAATAGAGAAAGAAACACGTTCGGCAGCTTTGGAAAGCCTTACACTTCACTGAAATGTAGTACTACACTCTATAACACAGTTGAGAGACAATGTTCAATAGCTGCCTCAGTACTTAACAGTGTGTAGGAAGTTGTTTGATAAAGAGGGCAAAGCTTATACTTGGACCAGAAGGCAGAATATAGGAAACTACATGAAAACATGATTAATTCAGTGAAAATGACTGTAAACAGATGTGAACTTGTTTAGAACAGCTGAAAGAGATTCTCCGAGTCAGTTCTTAGTGTAGAAAAGGTAGCTAAGATCCGGGAAATCCTTAATTCGAGTTAAGATTACATGAAACACTGTATGAATCCTATATTCTTTACTTAAAGGAGACTAGAGTGGTAAATGTGTGTTATACAAGGCAGAATACCATTGAAATAGAGAAAGAAACACGTTGAGCAGCTTTGGAAAGCCTTACACTTCACTGAAATGTAGTACTACACTTTATATATCACAGTTGAGAGACAATGTTCCCTAGCTCGCTCAGTTCATAACAGTGTGTAGGAAGTTGTTTGATAAAGTGGGCAAAGCTTATACTTGGGCCAGAAGGCAGAATATAGGAAACTACATGAAAACATGAATTATTCAGTGAAAATGACTGTAAACAGATGAGAACTTGTTTAGAACAGCTGAAAGAGAATCTCCAAGTCAGTTCTTAGTGTAGAAAAGGTAGCTAAGAGAAGGAAAATCCTTAATTCCAGTTAAGATCACAAGAAACACTGTATGAATCCTATATTGTTTACTTAAAGGAGACTAGAGTGGTAAATGTGTGTTATACAAGGCAGAATACCATTGAAATAGAGAAAGAAACACGTTCGGCAGCTTTGGAAAGCCTTACACTTCACTGAAATGTAGTACTACACTCTATAACACAGTTGAGAGACAATGTTCCCTAGCTCGCTCAGTTCATAACAGTGTGTAGGAAGTTGTTTGATAAAGTGGGCAAAGCTTATACTTGGGCCAGAAGGCAGAATATAGGAAACTACATGAAAACATGAATAATTCAGTGAAAATGACTGTAAACAGATGAGAACTTGTTTAGAACAGCTGAAAGAGAATCTCCAAGTCAGTTCTTAGTGTAGAAAAGGTAGGTAAGATAAGGGAAATACTTAATTCCAGTTAAGATCACATGAAACACTGTATGAATCCTACATTCTTTACTTAAAGGAGACTAGAGTGGTAAATGTCTGTTATACAAGGCAGAATACCATTGAAATAGAGAAAGAAACACGTTCGGCAGCTTTGGAAAGCCTTACACTTCACTGAAATGTAGTACTACACTCTATAACACAGTTGAGAGACAATGTTCAATAGCTGCCTCAGTACTTAACAGTGTGTAGGAAGTTGTTTGATAAAGAGGGCAAAGCTTATACTTGGACCAGAAGGCAGAATATAGGAAACTACATGAAAACATGATTAATTCAGTGAAAATGACTGTAAACAGATGTGAACTTGTTTAGAACAGCTGAAAGAGATTCTCCGAGTCAGTTCTTAGTGTAGAAAAGGTAGCTAAGATCCGGGAAATCCTTAATTCGAGTTAAGATTACATGAAACACTGTATGAATCCTATATTCTTTACTTAAAGGAGACTAGAGTGGTAAATGTGTGTTATACAAGGCAGAATACCATTAAAATAGAGAAAGAAACACGTTGAGCAGCTTTGGAAAGCCTTACACTTCACTGAAATGTAGTACTACACTCTATAACTGAGTTGAGAGACAATGTTCAATAGCTGCCTCAGTACTTAACAGTGTGTAGGAAGTTGTTTGATAAAGTGGGCAAAGCTTATACTTGGACCAGAAGTCAGAATATAGGAAACTACATGAAAACATGATTAATTCAGTGAAAATGACTGTAAACAGATGAGAACTTGTCTAGAACAGCTGAAAGAGAATCTCCAAGTCAGTTCTTATTGTAGAAAAGGTAGCTAAGATAAGGGAAATCCTTAATTCCAGTTAAGATCACATGAAACACTGTATGAATCCTATATTCTTTACTTAAAGGAGACTAGAGTGGTAAATGTGTGTTATACAAGGCAGAATACCATTGAAATAGAGAAAGAAACACGTTCAGCAGCTTTGGAAAGCCTTACACTTCACTGAAATGTAGTACTACACTTTATATATCATAGTTGAGAGACAATGTTCCCTAGCTCGCTCAGTTCATAACAGTGTGTAGGAAGTTGTTTCATAAAGTGGGCAAAGCTTATACTTGGGCCAGAAGGCAGAATATAGGAAACTACATGAAAACATGAATAATTCAGTGAAAATGACTGTAAACAGATGAGAACTTGTTTAGAACAGCTGAAAGAGAATCTCCAAGTCAGTTCTTAGTGTAGAAAAGGTAGCTAAGAGAAGGAAAATCCTTAATTCCAGTTAAGATCACATGAAACACTGTATGAATCCTATATTGTTTACTTAAAGGAGATTAGAGTGGTAAATGTGTGTTATACAAGGCAGAATACCATTGAAATAGAGAAAGAAACACGTTCGGCAGCTTTGGAAAGCCTTACACTTCACTGAAATGTAGTACTACACTCTATAACACAGTTGAGAGACAATGTTCCCTAGCTCGCTCAGTTCATAACAGTGTGTAGGAAGTTGTTTGATAAAGTGGGCAAAGCTTATACTTGGGCCAGAAGGCAGAATATAGGAAACTACATGAAAACATGAATTATTCAGTGAAAATGACTGTAAACAGATGAGAACTTGTTTAGAACAGCTGAAAGAGAATCTCCAAGTCAGTTCTTAGTGTAGAAAAGGTAGCTAAGAGAAGGAAAATCCTTAATTCCAGTTAAGATCACATGAAACACTGTATGAATCCTATATTGTTTACTTAAAGGAGACTAGAGTGGTAAATGTGTGTTATACAAGGCAGAATACCATTGAAATAGAGAAAGAAACACGTTCGGCAGTTTTGGAAAGCCTTACACTTCACTGAAATGTAGTACTACACTCTATAACACAGTTGAGAGACAATGTTCCCGAGCTGCCTCAGTTCATAACAGTGTGTAGGAAGTTGTTTGATAAAGTGGGCAAAGCTTATACTTGGGCCAGAAGGCAGAATATAGGAAACTACATGAAAACATGAATAATTCAGTGAAAATGACTGTAAACAGATGAGAACTTGTTTAGAACAGCTGAAAGAGAATCTCCAAGTCAGTTCTTAGTGTAGAAAAGGTAGGTAAGATAAGGGAAATACTTAATTCCAGTTAAGATCACATGAAACACTGTATGAATCCTACATTCTTTACTTAAAGGAGACTAGAGTGGTAAATGTGTGTTATACAAGGCAGAATACCATTGAAATAGAGAAAGAAACACGTTGAGCAGCTTTGGAAAGCCTTACACTTCACTGAAATGTAGTACTACACTTTATATATCACAGTTGAGAGACAATGTTCCCTAGCTCGCTCAGTTCATAACAGTGTGTAGGAAGTTGTTTGATAAAGTGGGCAAAGCTTATACTTGGGCCAGAAGGCAGAATATAGGAAACTACATGAAAACATGAATTATTCAGTGAAAATGACTGTAAACAGATGAGAACTTGTTTAGAACAGCTGAAAGAGAATCTCCAAGTCAGTTCTTAGTGTAGAAAAGGTAGCTAAGAGAAGGAAAATCCTTAATTCCAGTTAAGATCACAAGAAACACTGTATGAATCCTATATTGTTTACTTAAAGGAGACTAGAGTGGTAAATGTGTGTTATACAAGGCAGAATACCATTGAAATAGAGAAAGAAACACGTTCGGCAGCTTTGGAAAGCCTTACACTTCACTGAAATGTAGTACTACACTCTATAACACAGTTGAGAGACAATGTTCCCGAGCTGCCTCAGTTCATAACAGTGTGTAGGAAGTTGTTTGATAAAGTGGGCAAAGCTTATACTTGGGCCAGAAGGCAGAATATAGGAAACTACATGAAAACATGAATAATTCAGTGAAAATGACTGTAAACAGATGAGAACTTGTTTAGAACAGCTGAAAGAGAATCTCCAAGTCAGTTCTTAGTGTAGAAAAGGTAGCTAAGAGAAGGAAAATCCTTAATTCCAGTTAAGATCACAAGAAACACTGTATGAATCCTATATTCTTTACTTAAAGGAGACTAGAGTGGTAAATGTGTGTTATACAAGGCAGAATACCATTGAAATAGAGAAAGAAACACGTTCGGCAGCTTTGGAAAGCCTTACACTTCACTGAAATGTAGTACTACACTCTATAACTGAGTTGAGAGACAATGTTCAATAGCTGCCTCAGTACTTAACAGTGTGTAGGAAGTTGTTTGATAAAGTGGGCAAAGCTTATACTTGGACCAGAAGTCAGAATATAGGAAACTACATGAAAACATGATTAATTCAGTGAAAATGACTGTAAACAGATGAGAACTTGTCTAGAACAGCTGAAAGAGAATCTCCAAGTCAGTTCTTATTGTAGAAAAGGTAGCTAAGATAAGGGAAATCCTTAATTCCAGTTAAGATCACATGAAACACTGTATGAATCCTATATTCTTTACTTAAAGGAGACTAGAGTGGTAAATGTGTGTTATACAAGGCAGAATACCATTGAAATAGAGAAAGAAACACGTTCAGCAGCTTTGGAAAGCCTTACACTTCACTGAAATGTAGTACTACACTTTATATATCATAGTTGAGAGACAATGTTCCCTAGCTCGCTCAGTTCATAACAGTGTGTAGGAAGTTGTTTGATAAAGTGGGCAAAGCTTATACTTGGGCCAGAAGGCAGAATATAGGAAACTACATGAAAACATGAATAATTCAGTGAAAATGACTGTAAACAGATGAGAACTTGTTTAGAACAGCTGAAAGAGAATCTCCAAGTCAGTTCTTAGTGTAGAAAAGGTAGCTAAGAGAAGGAAAATCCTTAATTCCAGTTAAGATCACATGAAACACTGTATGAATCCTATATTGTTTACTTAAAGGAGACTAGAGTGGTAAATGTGTGTTATACAAGGCAGAATACCATTGAAATAGAGAAAGAAACACGTTCGGCAGCTTTGGAAAGCCTTACACTTCACTGAAATGTAGTACTACACTCTATAACACAGTTGAGAGACAATGTTCCCGAGCTGCCTCAGTTCATAACAGTGTGTAGGAAGTTGTTTGATAAAGTGGGCAAAGCTTATACTTGGGCCAGAAGGCAGAATATAGGAAACTACATGAAAACATGAATTATTCAGTGAAAATGACTGTAAACAGATGAGAACTTGTTTAGAACAGCTGAAAGAGAATCTCCAAGTCAGTTCTTAGTGTAGAAAAGGTAGCTAAGAGAAGGAAAATCCTTAATTCCAGTTAAGATCACAAGAAACACTGTATGAATCCTATATTGTTTACTTAAAGGAGACTAGAGTGGTAAATGTGTGTTATACAAGGCAGAATACCATTGAAATAGAGAAAGAAACACATTCGGCAGCTTTGGAAAGCCTTACACTTCACTGAAATGTAGTACTACACTCTATAACACAGTTGAGAGACAATGTTCCCGAGCTGCCTCAGTTCATAACAGTGTGTAGGAAGTTGTTTGATAAAGTGGGCAAAGCTTATACTTGGGCCAGAAGGCAGAGTATAGGAAACTACATGAAAACATGAATAATTCAGTGAAAATGACTGTAAACAGATGAGAACTTGTTTAGAACAGCTGAAAGAGAATCTCCAAGTCAGTTCTTAGTGTAGAAAAGGTAGGTAAGATAAGGGAAATACTTAATTCCAGTTAAGATCACATGAAACACTGTATGAATCCTACATTCTTTACTTAAAGGAGACTAGAGTGGTAAATGTCTGTTATACAAGGCAGAATACCATTGAAATAGAGAAAGAAACACGTTCGGCAGCTTTGGAAAGCCTTACACTTCACTGAAATGTAGTACTACACTCTATAACACAGTTGAGAGACAATGTTCAATAGCTGCCTCAGTACTTAACAGTGTGTAGGAAGTTGTTTGATAAAGAGGGCAAAGCTTATACTTGGACCAGAAGGCAGAATATAGGAAACTACATGAAAACATGATTAATTCAGTGAAAATGACTGTAAACAGATGTGAACTTGTTTAGAACAGCTGAAAGAGATTCTCCGAGTCAGTTCTTAGTGTAGAAAAGGTAGCTAAGATCCGGGAAATCCTTAATTCGAGTTAAGATTACATGAAACACTGTATGAATCCTATATTCTTTACTTAAAGGAGACTAGAGTGGTAAATGTGTGTTATACAAGGCAGAATACCATTGAAATAGAGAAAGAAACACGTTGAGCAGCTTTGGAAAGCCTTACACTTCACTGAAATGTAGTACTACACTTTATATATCACAGTTGAGAGACAATGTTCCCTAGCTCGCTCAGTTCATAACAGTGTGTAGGAAGTTGTTTGATAAAGTGGGCAAAGCTTATACTTGGGCCAGAAGGCAGAATATAGGAAACTACATGAAAACATGAATTATTCAGTGAAAATGACTGTAAACAGATGAGAACTTGTTTAGAACAGCTGAAAGAGAATCTCCAAGTCAGTTCTTAGTGTAGAAAAGGTAGCTAAGAGAAGGAAAATCCTTAATTCCAGTTAAGATCACAAGAAACACTGTATGAATCCTATATTGTTTACTTAAAGGAGACTAGAGTGGTAAATGTGTGTTATACAAGGCAGAATACCATTGAAATAGAGAAAGAAACACGTTCGGCAGCTTTGGAAAGCCTTACACTTCACTGAAATGTAGTACTACACTCTATAACACAGTTGAGAGACAATGTTCCCGAGCTGCCTCAGTTCATAACAGTGTGTAGGAAGTTGTTTGATAAAGTGGGCAAAGCTTATACTTGGGCCAGAAGGCAGAATATAGGAAACTACATGAAAACATGAATAATTCAGTGAAAATGACTGTAAACAGATGAGAACTTGTTTAGAACAGCTGAAAGAGAATCTCCAAGTCAGTTCTTAGTGTAGAAAAGGTAGCTAAGAGAAGGAAAATCCTTAATTCCAGTTAAGATCACAAGAAACACTGTATGAATCCTATATTCTTTACTTAAAGGAGACTAGAGTGGTAAATGTGTGTTATACAAGGCAGAATACCATTGAAATAGAGAAAGAAACACGTTCGGCAGCTTTGGAAAGCCTTACACTTCACTGAAATGTAGTACTACACTCTATAACTGAGTTGAGAGACAATGTTCAATAGCTGCCTCAGTACTTAACAGTGTGTAGGAAGTTGTTTGATAAAGTGGGCAAAGCTTATACTTGGACCAGAAGTCAGAATATAGGAAAATACATGAAAACATGATTAATTCAGTGAAAATGACTGTAAACAGATGAGAACTTGTCTAGAACAGCTGAAAGAGAATCTCCAAGTCAGTTCTTATTGTAGAAAAGGTAGCTAAGATAAGGGAAATCCTTAATTCCAGTTAAGATCACATGAAACACTGTATGAATCCTATATTCTTTACTTAAAGGAGACTAGAGTGGTAAATGTGTGTTATACAAGGCAGAATACCATTGAAATAGAGAAAGAAACACGTTCAGCAGCTTTGGAAAGCCTTACACTTCACTGAAATGTAGTACTACACTTTATATATCATAGTTGAGAGACAATGTTCCCTAGCTCGCTCAGTTCATAACAGTGTGTAGGAAGTTGTTTGATAAAGTGGGCAAAGCTTATACTTGGGCCAGAAGGCAGAATATAGGAAACTACATGAAAACATGAATAATTCAGTGAAAATGACTGTAAACAGATGAGAACTTGTTTAGAACAGCTGAAAGAGAATCTCCAAGTCAGTTCTTAGTGTAGAAAAGGTAGCTAAGAGAAGGAAAATCCTTAATTCCAGTTAAGATCACATGAAACACTGTATGAATCCTATATTGTTTACTTAAAGGAGACTAGAGTGGTAAATGTGTGTTATACAAGGCAGAATACCATTGAAATAGAGAAAGAAACACGTTCGGCAGCTTTGGAAAGCCTTACACTTCACTGAAATGTAGTACTACACTCTATAACACAGTTGAGAGACAATGTTCCCGAGCTGCCTCAGTTCATAACAGTGTGTAGGAAGTTGTTTGATAAAGTGGGCAAAGCTTATACTTGGGCCAGAAGGCAGAATATAGGAAACTACATGAAAACATGAATAATTCAGTGAAAATGACTGTAAACAGATGAGAACTTGTTTAGAACAGCTGAAAGAGAATCTCCAAGTCAGTTCTTAGTGTAGAAAAGGTAGCTAAGATAAGGGAAATACTTAATTCCAGTGAAGATCACATGAAACACTGTATGAATCCTATATTCTTTACTTAAAGGAGACTAGAGTGGTAAATGTGTGTTATACAAGGCAGAATACCATTGAAATAGAGAAAGAAACACGTTGAGCAGCTTTGGAAAGCCTTACACTTCACTGAAATGTAGTACTACACTTTATATATCACAGTTGAGAGACAATGTTCCCTAGCTCGCTCAGTTCATAACAGTGTGTAGGAAGTTGTTTGATAAAGTGGGCAAAGCTTATACTTGGGCCAGAAGGCAGAATATAGGAAACTACATGAAAACATGAATTATTCAGTGAAAATGACTGTAAACAGATGAGAACTTGTTTAGAACAGCTGAAAGAGAATCTCCAAGTCAGTTCTTAGTGTAGAAAAGGTAGCTAAGAGAAGGAAAATCCTTAATTCCAGTTAAGATCACAAGAAACACTGTATGAATCCTATATTGTTTACTTAAAGGAGACTAGAGTGGTAAATGTGTGTTATACAAGGCAGAATACCATTGAAATAGAGAAAGAAACACGTTCGGCAGCTTTGGAAAGCCTTACACTTCACTGAAATGTAGTACTACACTCTATAACACAGTTGAGAGACAATGTTCCCGAGCTGCCTCAGTTCATAACAGTGTGTAGGAAGTTGTTTGATAAAGTGGGCAAAGCTTATATTTGGGCCAGAAGGCAGAATATAGGAAACTACATGAAAACATGAATAATTCAGTGAAAATGACTGTAAACAGATGAGAACTTGTTTAGAACAGCTGAAAGAGAATCTCCAAGTCAGTTCTTAGTGTAGAAAAGGTAGGTAAGATAAGGGAAATACTTAATTCCAGTTAAGATCACATGAAACACTGTATGAATCCTATATTCTTTAATTAAAGAAGACTAGAGTGGTAAATGTGTGTTATACAAGGCAGAATACCATTGAAATAGAGAAAGAAACACGTTCGGCAGCTTTGGAAAGCCTTACACTTCACTGAAATGTAGTACTACACTTTATATATCACAGTTGAGAGACAATGTTCCCTAGCTCGCTCATTTCATAACAGTGTGTAGGAAGTTGTTTGATAAAGTGGGCAAAGCTTATACTTGGGCCAGAAGGCAGAATATAGGAAACTACATGAAAACATGAATTATTCAGTGAAAATGACTGTAAACAGATGAGAACTTGTTTAGAACAGCTGAAAGAGAATCTCCAAGTCAGTTCTTAGTGTAGAAAAGGTAGCTAAGAGAAGGAAAATCCTTAATTCCAGTTAAGATCACAAGAAACACTGTATGAATCCTATATTGTTTACTTAAAGGAGACTAGAGTGGTAAATGTGTGTTATACAAGGCAGAATACCATTGAAATAGAGAAAGAAACACGTTCGGCAGCTTTGGAAAGCCTTACACTTCACTGAAATGTAGTACTACACTCTATAACACAGTTGAGAGACAATGTTCCCGAGCTGCCTCAGTTCATAACAGTGTGTAGGAAGTTGTTTGATAAAGTGGGCAAAGCTTATACTTGGGCCAGAAGGCAGAATATAGGAAACTACATGAAAACATGAATAATTCAGTGAAAATGACTGTAAACAGATGAGAACTTGTTTAGAACAGCTGAAAGAGAATCTCCAAGTCAGTTCTTAGTGTAGAAAAGGTAGGTAAGATAAGGGAAATACTTAATTCCAGTTAAGATCACATGAAACACTGTATGAATCCTACATTCTTTACTTAAAGGAGACTAGAGTGGTAAATGTCTGTTATACAAGGCAGAATACCATTGAAATAGAGAAAGAAACACGTTCGGCAGCTTTGGAAAGCCTTACACTTCACTGAAATGTAGTACTACACTCTATAACACAGTTGAGAGACAATGTTCAATAGCTGCCTCAGTACTTAACAGTGTGTAGGAAGTTGTTTGATAAAGAGGGCAAAGCTTATACTTGGACCAGAAGGCAGAATATAGGAAACTACATGAAAACATGATTAATTCAGTGAAAATGACTGTAAACAGATGTGAACTTGTTTAGAACAGCTGAAAGAGATTCTCCGAGTCAGTTCTTAGTGTAGAAAAGGTAGCTAAGATCCGGGAAATCCTTAATTCGAGTTAAGATTACATGAAACACTGTATGAATCCTATATTCTTTACTTAAAGGAGACTAGAGTGGTAAATGTGTGTTATACAAGGCAGAATACCATTGAAATAGAGAAAGAAACACGTTGAGCAGCTTTGGAAAGCCTTACACTTCACTGAAATGTAGTACTACACTTTATATATCACAGTTGAGAGACAATGTTCCCTAGCTCGCTCAGTTCATAACAGTGTGTAGGAAGTTGTTTGATAAAGTGGGCAAAGCTTATACTTGGGCCAGAAGGCAGAATATAGGAAACTACATGAAAACATGAATTATTCAGTGAAAATGACTGTAAACAGATGAGAACTTGTTTAGAACAGCTGAAAGAGAATCTCCAAGTCAGTTCTTAGTGTAGAAAAGGTAGCTAAGAGAAGGAAAATCCTTAATTCCAGTTAAGATCACAAGAAACACTGTATGAATCCTATATTGTTTACTTAAAGGAGACTAGAGTGGTAAATGTGTGTTATACAAGGCAGAATACCATTGAAATAGAGAAAGAAACACGTTCGGCAGCTTTGGAAAGCCTTACACTTCACTGAAATGTAGTACTACACTCTATAACACAGTTGAGAGACAATGTTCCCGAGCTGCCTCAGTTCATAACAGTGTGTAGGAAGTTGTTTGATAAAGTGGGCAAAGCTTATACTTGGGCCAGAAGGCAGAATATAGGAAACTACATGAAAACATGAATAATTCAGTGAAAATGACTGTAAACAGATGAGAACTTGTTTAGAACAGCTGAAAGAGAATCTCCAAGTCAGTTCTTAGTGTAGAAAAGGTAGGTAAGATAAGGGAAATACTTAATTCCAGTTAAGATCACATGAAACACTGTATGAATCCTACATTCTTTACTTAAAGGAGACTAGAGTGGTAAATGTCTGTTATACAAGGCAGAATACCATTGAAATAGAGAAAGAAACACGTTCGGCAGCTTTGGAAAGCCTTACACTTCACTGAAATGTAGTACTACACTCTATAACACAGTTGAGAGACAATGTTCAATAGCTGCCTCAGTACTTAACAGTGTGTAGGAAGTTGTTTGATAAAGAGGGCAAAGCTTATACTTGGACCAGAAGGCAGAATATAGGAAACTACATGAAAACATGATTAATTCAGTGAAAATGACTGTAAACAGATGTGAACTTGTTTAGAACAGCTGAAAGAGATTCTCCGAGTCAGTTCTTAGTGTAGAAAAGGTAGCTAAGATCCGGGAAATCCTTAATTCGAGTTAAGATTACATGAAACACTGTATGAATCCTATATTCTTTACTTAAAGGAGACTAGAGTGGTAAATGTGTGTTATACAAGGCAGAATACCATTGAAATAGAGAAAGAAACACGTTGAGCAGCTTTGGAAAGCCTTACACTTCACTGAAATGTAGTACTACACTCTATAACTGAGTTGAGAGACAATGTTCAATAGCTGCCTCAGTACTTAACAGTGTGTAGGAAGTTGTTTGATAAAGTGGGCAAAGCTTATACTTGGACCAGAAGTCAGAATATAGGAAACTACATGAAAACATGATTAATTCAGTGAAAATGACTGTAAACAGATGAGAACTTGTCTAGAACAGCTGAAAGAGAATCTCCAAGTCAGTTCTTATTGTAGAAAAGGTAGCTAAGGTAAGGGAAATCCTTAATTCCAGTTAAGATCACATGAAACACTGTATGAATCCTATATTCTTTACTTAAAGGAGACTAGAGTGGTAAATGTGTGTTATACAAGGCAGAATACCATTGAAATAGAGAAAGAAACACGTTCAGCAGCTTTGGAAAGCCTTACACTTCACTGAAATGTAGTACTACACTTTATATATCATAGTTGAGAGACAATGTTCCCTAGCTCGCTCAGTTCATAACAGTGTGTAGGAAGTTGTTTGATAAAGTGGGCAAAGCTTATACTTGGGCCAGAAGGCAGAATATAGGAAACTACATGAAAACATGAATAATTCAGTGAAAATGACTGTAAACAGATGAGAACTTGTTTAGAACAGCTGAAAGAGAATCTCCAAGTCAGTTCTTAGTGTAGAAAAGGTAGCTAAGAGAAGGAAAATCCTTAATTCCAGTTAAGATCACATGAAACACTGTATGAATCCTATATTGTTTACTTAAAGGAGATTAGAGTGGTAAATGTGTGTTATACAAGGCAGAATACCATTGAAATAGAGAAAGAAACACGTTCGGCAGCTTTGGAAAGCCTTACACTTCACTGAAATGTAGTACTACACTCTATAACACAGTTGAGAGACAATGTTCCCTAGCTCGCTCAGTTCATAACAGTGTGTAGGAAGTTGTTTGATAAAGTGGGCAAAGCTTATACTTGGGCCAGAAGGCAGAATATAGGAAACTACATGAAAACATGAATTATTCAGTGAAAATGACTGTAAACAGATGAGAACTTGTTTAGAACAGCTGAAAGAGAATCTCCAAGTCAGTTCTTAGTGTAGAAAAGGTAGCTAAGAGAAGGAAAATCCTTAATTCCAGTTAAGATCACAAGAAACACTGTATGAATCCTATATTGTTTACTTAAAGGAGACTAGAGTGGTAAATGTGTGTTATACAAGGCAGAATACCATTGAAATAGAGAAAGAAACACGTTCGGCAGCTTTGGAAAGCCTTACACTTCACTGAAATGTAGTACTACACTCTATAACACAGTTGAGAGACAATGTTCCCGAGCTGCCTCAGTTCATAACAGTGTGTAGGAAGTTGTTTGATAAAGTGGGCAAAGCTTATACTTGGGCCAGAAGGCAGAATATAGGAAACTACATGAAAACATGAATAATTCAGTGAAAATGACTGTAAACAGATGAGAACTTGTTTAGAACAGCTGAAAGAGAATCTCCAAGTCAGTTCTTAGTGTAGAAAAGGTAGGTAAGATAAGGGAAATACTTAATTCCAGTTAAGATCACATGAAACACTGTATGAATCCTACATTCTTTACTTAAAGGAGACTAGAGTGGTAAATGTCTGTTATACAAGGCAGAATACCATTGAAATAGAGAAAGAAACACGTTCGGCAGCTTTGGAAAGCCTTACAATTCACTGAAATGTAGTACTACACTCTATAACACAGTTGAGAGACAATGTTCCCGAGCTGCCTCAGTTCATAACAGTGTGTAGGAAGTTGTTTGATAAAGTGGGCAAAGCTTATACTTGGGCCAGAAGGCAGAATATAGGAAACTACATGAAAACATGAATAATTCAGTGAAAATGACTGTAAACAGATGAGAACTTGTTTAGAACAGCTGAAAGAGAATCTCCAAGTCAGTTCTTAGTGTAGAAAAGGTAGGTAAGATAAGGGAAATACTTAATTCCAGTTAAGATCACATGAAACACTGTATGAATCCTACATTCTTTACTTAAAGGAGACTAGAGTGGTAAATGTGTGTTATACAAGGCAGAATACCATTGAAATAGAGAAAGAAACACGTTGAGCAGCTTTGGAAAGCCTTACACTTCACTGAAATGTAGTACTACACTTTATATATCACAGTTGAGAGACAATGTTCCCTAGCTCGCTCAGTTCATAACAGTGTGTAGGAAGTTGTTTGATAAAGTGGGCAAAGCTTATACTTGGGCCAGAAGGCAGAATATAGGAAACTACATGAAAACATGAATTATTCAGTGAAAATGACTGTAAACAGATGAGAACTTGTTTAGAACAGCTGAAAGAGAATCTCCAAGTCAGTTCTTAGTGTAGAAAAGGTAGCTAAGAGAAGGAAAATCCTTAATTCCAGTTAAGATCACAAGAAACACTGTATGAATCCTATATTGTTTACTTAAAGGAGACTAGAGTGGTAAATGTGTGTTATACAAGGCAGAATACCATTGAAATAGAGAAAGAAACACGTTCGGCAGCTTTGGAAAGCCTTACACTTCACTGAAATGTAGTACTACACTCTATAACACAGTTGAGAGACAATGTTCCCGAGCTGCCTCAGTTCATAACAGTGTGTAGGAAGTTGTTTGATAAAGTGGGCAAAGCTTATACTTGGGCCAGAAGGCAGAATATAGGAAACTACATGAAAACATGAATAATTCAGTGAAAATGACTGTAAACAGATGAGAACTTGTTTAGAACAGCTGAAAGAGAATCTCCAAGTCAGTTCTTAGTGTAGAAAAGGTAGCTAAGAGAAGGAAAATCCTTAATTCCAGTTAAGATCACAAGAAACACTGTATGAATCCTATATTCTTTACTTAAAGGAGACTAGAGTGGTAAATGTGTGTTATACAAGGCAGAATACCATTGAAATAGAGAAAGAAACACGTTCGGCAGCTTTGGAAAGCCTTACACTTCACTGAAATGTAGTACTACACTCTATAACTGAGTTGAGAGACAATGTTCAATAGCTGCCTCAGTACTTAACAGTGTGTAGGAAGTTGTTTGATAAAGTGGGCAAAGCTTATACTTGGACCAGAAGTCAGAATATAGGAAACTACATGAAAACATGATTAATTCAGTGAAAATGACTGTAAACAGATGAGAACTTGTCTAGAACAGCTGAAAGAGAATCTCCAAGTCAGTTCTTATTGTAGAAAAGGTAGCTAAGATAAGGGAAATCCTTAATTCCAGTTAAGATCACATGAAACACTGTATGAATCCTATATTCTTTACTTAAAGGAGACTAGAGTGGTAAATGTGTGTTATACAAGGCAGAATACCATTGAAATAGAGAAAGAAACACGTTCAGCAGCTTTGGAAAGCCTTACACTTCACTGAAATGTAGTACTACACTTTATATATCATAGTTGAGAGACAATGTTCCCTAGCTCGCTCAGTTCATAACAGTGTGTAGGAAGTTGTTTGATAAAGTGGGCAAAGCTTATACTTGGGCCAGAAGGCAGAATATAGGAAACTACATGAAAACATGAATAATTCAGTGAAAATGACTGTAAACAGATGAGAACTTGTTTAGAACAGCTGAAAGAGAATCTCCAAGTCAGTTCTTAGTGTAGAAAAGGTAGCTAAGAGAAGGAAAATCCTTAATTCCAGTTAAGATCACATGAAACACTGTATGAATCCTATATTGTTTACTTAAAGGAGACTAGAGTGGTAAATGTGTGTTATACAAGGCAGAATACCATTGAAATAGAGAAAGAAACACGTTCGGCAGCTTTGGAAAGCCTTACACTTCACTGAAATGTAGTACTACACTCTATAACACAGTTGAGAGACAATGTTCCCGAGCTGCCTCAGTTCATAACAGTGTGTAGGAAGTTGTTTGATAAAGTGGGCAAAGCTTATACTTGGGCCAGAAGGCAGAATATAGGAAACTACATGAAAACATGAATAATTCAGTGAAAATGACTGTAAACAGATGAGAACTTGTTTAGAACAGCTGAAAGAGAATCTCCAAGTCAGTTCTTAGTGTAGAAAAGGTAGCTAAGATAAGGGAAATACTTAATTCCAGTGAAGATCACATGAAACACTGTATGAATCCTATATTCTTTACTTAAAGGAGACTAGAGTGGTAAATGTGTGTTATACAAGGCAGAATACCATTGAAATAGAGAAAGAAACACGTTGAGCAGCTTTGGAAAGCCTTACACTTCACTGAAATGTAGTACTACACTTTATATATCACAGTTGAGAGACAATGTTCCCTAGCTCGCTCAGTTCATAACAGTGTGTAGGAAGTTGTTTGATAAAGTGGGCAAAGCTTATACTTGGGCCAGAAGGCAGAATATAGGAAACTACATGAAAACATGAATTATTCAGTGAAAATGACTGTAAACAGATGAGAACTTGTTTAGAACAGCTGAAAGAGAATCTCCAAGTCAGTTCTTAGTGTAGAAAAGGTAGCTAAGAGAAGGAAAATCCTTAATTCCAGTTAAGATCACAAGAAACACTGTATGAATCCTATATTGTTTACTTAAAGGAGACTAGAGTGGTAAATGTGTGTTATACAAGGCAGAATACCATTGAAATAGAGAAAGAAACACATTCGGCAGCTTTGGAAAGCCTTACACTTCACTGAAATGTAGTACTACACTCTATAACACAGTTGAGAGACAATGTTCCCGAGCTGCCTCAGTTCATAACAGTGTGTAGGAAGTTGTTTGATAAAGTGGGCAAAGCTTATACTTGGGCCAGAAGGCAGAGTATAGGAAACTACATGAAAACATGAATAATTCAGTGAAAATGACTGTAAACAGATGAGAACTTGTTTAGAACAGCTGAAAGAGAATCTCCAAGTCAGTTCTTAGTGTAGAAAAGGTAGGTAAGATAAGGGAAATACTTAATTCCAGTTAAGATCACATGAAACACTGTATGAATCCTACATTCTTTACTTAAAGGAGACTAGAGTGGTAAATGTCTGTTATACAAGGCAGAATACCATTGAAATAGAGAAAGAAACACGTTCGGCAGCTTTGGAAAGCCTTACACTTCACTGAAATGTAGTACTACACTCTATAACACAGTTGAGAGACAATGTTCAATAGCTGCCTCAGTACTTAACAGTGTGTAGGAAGTTGTTTGATAAAGAGGGCAAAGCTTATACTTGGACCAGAAGGCAGAATATAGGAAACTACATGAAAACATGATTAATTCAGTGAAAATGACTGTAAACAGATGTGAACTTGTTTAGAACAGCTGAAAGAGATTCTCCGAGTCAGTTCTTAGTGTAGAAAAGGTAGCTAAGATCCGGGAAATCCTTAATTCGAGTTAAGATTACATGAAACACTGTATGAATCCTATATTCTTTACTTAAAGGAGACTAGAGTGGTAAATGTGTGTTATACAAGGCAGAATACCATTGAAATAGAGAAAGAAACACGTTGAGCAGCTTTGGAAAGCCTTACACTTCACTGAAATGTAGTACTACACTTTATATATCACAGTTGAGAGACAATGTTCCCTAGCTCGCTCAGTTCATAACAGTGTGTAGGAAGTTGTTTGATAAAGTGGGCAAAGCTTATACTTGGGCCAGAAGGCAGAATATAGGAAACTACATGAAAACATGAATTATTCAGTGAAAATGACTGTAAACAGATGAGAACTTGTTTAGAACAGCTGAAAGAGAATCTCCAAGTCAGTTCTTAGTGTAGAAAAGGTAGCTAAGAGAAGGAAAATCCTTAATTCCAGTTAAGATCACAAGAAACACTGTATGAATCCTATATTGTTTACTTAAAGGAGACTAGAGTGGTAAATGTGTGTTATACAAGGCAGAATACCATTGAAATAGAGAAAGAAACACGTTCGGCAGCTTTGGAAAGCCTTACACTTCACTGAAATGTAGTACTACACTCTATAACACAGTTGAGAGACAATGTTCCCGAGCTGCCTCAGTTCATAACAGTGTGTAGGAAGTTGTTTGATAAAGTGGGCAAAGCTTATACTTGGGCCAGAAGGCAGAATATAGGAAACTACATGAAAACATGAATAATTCAGTGAAAATGACTGTAAACAGATGAGAACTTGTTTAGAACAGCTGAAAGAGAATCTCCAAGTCAGTTCTTAGTGTAGAAAAGGTAGCTAAGAGAAGGAAAATCCTTAATTCCAGTTAAGATCACAAGAAACACTGTATGAATCCTATATTCTTTACTTAAAGGAGACTAGAGTGGTAAATGTGTGTTATACAAGGCAGAATACCATTGAAATAGAGAAAGAAACACGTTCGGCAGCTTTGGAAAGCCTTACACTTCACTGAAATGTAGTACTACACTCTATAACTGAGTTGAGAGACAATGTTCAATAGCTGCCTCAGTACTTAACAGTGTGTAGGAAGTTGTTTGATAAAGTGGGCAAAGCTTATACTTGGACCAGAAGTCAGAATATAGGAAAATACATGAAAACATGATTAATTCAGTGAAAATGACTGTAAACAGATGAGAACTTGTCTAGAACAGCTGAAAGAGAATCTCCAAGTCAGTTCTTATTGTAGAAAAGGTAGCTAAGATAAGGGAAATCCTTAATTCCAGTTAAGATCACATGAAACACTGTATGAATCCTATATTCTTTACTTAAAGGAGACTAGAGTGGTAAATGTGTGTTATACAAGGCAGAATACCATTGAAATAGAGAAAGAAACACGTTCAGCAGCTTTGGAAAGCCTTACACTTCACTGAAATGTAGTACTACACTTTATATATCATAGTTGAGAGACAATGTTCCCTAGCTCGCTCAGTTCATAACAGTGTGTAGGAAGTTGTTTGATAAAGTGGGCAAAGCTTATACTTGGGCCAGAAGGCAGAATATAGGAAACTACATGAAAACATGAATAATTCAGTGAAAATGACTGTAAACAGATGAGAACTTGTTTAGAACAGCTGAAAGAGAATCTCCAAGTCAGTTCTTAGTGTAGAAAAGGTAGCTAAGAGAAGGAAAATCCTTAATTCCAGTTAAGATCACATGAAACACTGTATGAATCCTATATTGTTTACTTAAAGGAGACTAGAGTGGTAAATGTGTGTTATACAAGGCAGAATACCATTGAAATAGAGAAAGAAACACGTTCGGCAGCTTTGGAAAGCCTTACACTTCACTGAAATGTAGTACTACACTCTATAACACAGTTGAGAGACAATGTTCCCGAGCTGCCTCAGTTCATAACAGTGTGTAGGAAGTTGTTTGATAAAGTGGGCAAAGCTTATACTTGGGCCAGAAGGCAGAATATAGGAAACTACATGAAAACATGAATAATTCAGTGAAAATGACTGTAAACAGATGAGAACTTGTTTAGAACAGCTGAAAGAGAATCTCCAAGTCAGTTCTTAGTGTAGAAAAGGTAGCTAAGATAAGGGAAATACTTAATTCCAGTGAAGATCACATGAAACACTGTATGAATCCTATATTCTTTACTTAAAGGAGACTAGAGTGGTAAATGTGTGTTATACAAGGCAGAATACCATTGAAATAGAGAAAGAAACACGTTGAGCAGCTTTGGAAAGCCTTACACTTCACTGAAATGTAGTACTACACTTTATATATCACAGTTGAGAGACAATGTTCCCTAGCTCGCTCAGTTCATAACAGTGTGTAGGAAGTTGTTTGATAAAGTGGGCAAAGCTTATACTTGGGCCAGAAGGCAGAATATAGGAAACTACATGAAAACATGAATTATTCAGTGAAAATGACTGTAAACAGATGAGAACTTGTTTAGAACAGCTGAAAGAGAATCTCCAAGTCAGTTCTTAGTGTAGAAAAGGTAGCTAAGAGAAGGAAAATCCTTAATTCCAGTTAAGATCACAAGAAACACTGTATGAATCCTATATTGTTTACTTAAAGGAGACTAGAGTGGTAAATGTGTGTTATACAAGGCAGAATACCATTGAAATAGAGAAAGAAACACGTTCGGCAGCTTTGGAAAGCCTTACACTTCACTGAAATGTAGTACTACACTCTATAACACAGTTGAGAGACAATGTTCCCGAGCTGCCTCAGTTCATAACAGTGTGTAGGAAGTTGTTTGATAAAGTGGGCAAAGCTTATACTTGGGCCAGAAGGCAGAATATAGGAAACTACATGAAAACATGAATAATTCAGTGAAAATGACTGTAAACAGATGAGAACTTGTTTAGAACAGCTGAAAGAGAATCTCCAAGTCAGTTCTTAGTGTAGAAAAGGTAGGTAAGATAAGGGAAATACTTAATTCCAGTTAAGATCACATGAAACACTGTATGAATCCTATATTCTTTAATTAAAGAAGACTAGAGTGGTAAATGTGTGTTATACAAGGCAGAATACCATTGAAATAGAGAAAGAAACACGTTGAGCAGCTTTGGAAAGCCTTACACTTCACTGAAATGTAGTACTACACTTTATATATCACAGTTGAGAGACAATGTTCCCTAGCTCGCTCATTTCATAACAGTGTGTAGGAAGTTGTTTGATAAAGTGGGCAAAGCTTATACTTGGGCCAGAAGGCAGAATATAGGAAACTACATGAAAACATGAATTATTCAGTGAAAATGACTGTAAACAGATGAGAACTTGTTTAGAACAGCTGAAAGAGAATCTCCAAGTCAGTTCTTAGTGTAGAAAAGGTAGCTAAGAGAAGGAAAATCCTTAATTCCAGTTAAGATCACAAGAAACACTGTATGAATCCTATATTGTTTACTTAAAGGAGACTAGAGTGGTAAATGTGTGTTATACAAGGCAGAATACCATTGAAATAGAGAAAGAAACACGTTCGGCAGCTTTGGAAAGCCTTACACTTCACTGAAATGTAGTACTACACTCTATAACACAGTTGAGAGACAATGTTCCCGAGCTGCCTCAGTTCATAACAGTGTGTAGGAAGTTGTTTGATAAAGTGGGCAAAGCTTATACTTGGGCCAGAAGGCAGAATATAGGAAACTACATGAAAACATGAATAATTCAGTGAAAATGACTGTAAACAGATGAGAACTTGTTTAGAACAGCTGAAAGAGAATCTCCAAGTCAGTTCTTAGTGTAGAAAAGGTAGGTAAGATAAGGGAAATACTTAATTCCAGTTAAGATCACATGAAACACTGTATGAATCCTACATTCTTTACTTAAAGGAGACTAGAGTGGTAAATGTCTGTTATACAAGGCAGAATACCATTGAAATAGAGAAAGAAACACGTTCGGCAGCTTTGGAAAGCCTTACACTTCACTGAAATGTAGTACTACACTCTATAACACAGTTGAGAGACAATGTTCAATAGCTGCCTCAGTACTTAACAGTGTGTAGGAAGTTGTTTGATAAAGAGGGCAAAGCTTATACTTGGACCAGAAGGCAGAATATAGGAAACTACATGAAAACATGATTAATTCAGTGAAAATGACTGTAAACAGATGTGAACTTGTTTAGAACAGCTGAAAGAGATTCTCCGAGTCAGTTCTTAGTGTAGAAAAGGTAGCTAAGATCCGGGAAATCCTTAATTCGAGTTAAGATTACATGAAACACTGTATGAATCCTATATTCCTTACTTAAAGGAGACTAGAGTGGTAAATGTGTGTTATACAAGGCAGAATACCATTGAAATAGAGAAAGAAACACGTTGAGCAGCTTTGGAAAGCCTTACACTTCACTGAAATGTAGTACTACACTTTATATATCACAGTTGAGAGACAATGTTCCCTAGCTCGCTCAGTTCATAACAGTGTGTAGGAAGTTGTTTGATAAAGTGGGCAAAGCTTATACTTGGGCCAGAAGGCAGAATATAGGAAACTACATGAAAACATGAATTATTCAGTGAAAATGACTGTAAACAGATGAGAACTTGTTTAGAACAGCTGAAAGAGAATCTCCAAGTCAGTTCTTAGTGTAGAAAAGGTAGCTAAGAGAAGGAAAATCCTTAATTCCAGTTAAGATCACAAGAAACACTGTATGAATCCTATATTGTTTACTTAAAGGAGACTAGAGTGGTAAATGTGTGTTATACAAGGCAGAATACCATTGAAATAGAGAAAGAAACACGTTCGGCAGCTTTGGAAAGCCTTACACTTCACTGAAATGTAGTACTACACTCTATAACACAGTTGAGAGACAATGTTCCCGAGCTGCCTCAGTTCATAACAGTGTGTAGGAAGTTGTTTGATAAAGTGGGCAAAGCTTATACTTGGGCCAGAAGGCAGAATATAGGAAACTACATGAAAACATGAATAATTCAGTGAAAATGACTGTAAACAGATGAGAACTTGTTTAGAACAGCTGAAAGAGAATCTCCAAGTCAGTTCTTAGTGTAGAAAAGGTAGGTAAGATAAGGGAAATACTTAATTCCAGTTAAGATCACATGAAACACTGTATGAATCCTACATTCTTTACTTAAAGGAGACTAGAGTGGTAAATGTCTGTTATACAAGGCAGAATACCATTGAAATAGAGAAAGAAACACGTTCGGCAGCTTTGGAAAGCCTTACACTTCACTGAAATGTAGAACTACACTCTATAACACAGTTGAGAGACAATGTTCAATAGCTGCCTCAGTACTTAACAGTGTGTAGGAAGTTGTTTGATAAAGAGGGCAAAGCTTATACTTGGACCAGAAGGCAGAATATAGGAAACTACATGAAAACATGATTAATTCAGTGAAAATGACTGTAAACAGATGTGAACTTGTTTAGAACAGCTGAAAGAGATTCTCCGAGTCAGTTCTTAGTGTAGAAAAGGTAGCTAAGATCCGGGAAATCCTTAATTCGAGTTAAGATTACATGAAACACTGTATGAATCCTATATTCTTTACTTAAAGGAGACTAGAGTGGTAAATGTGTGTTATACAAGGCAGAATACCATTGAAATAGAGAAAGAAACACGTTGAGCAGCTTTGGAAAGCCTTACACTTCACTGAAATGTAGTACTACACTCTATAACTGAGTTGAGAGACAATGTTCAATAGCTGCCTCAGTACTTAACAGTGTGTAGGAAGTTGTTTGATAAAGTGGGCAAAGCTTATACTTGGACCAGAAGTCAGAATATAGGAAACTACATGAAAACATGATTAATTCAGTGAAAATGACTGTAAACAGATGAGAACTTGTCTAGAACAGCTGAAAGAGAATCTCCAAGTCAGTTCTTATTGTAGAAAAGGTAGCTAAGGTAAGGGAAATCCTTAATTCCAGTTAAGATCACATGAAACACTGTATGAATCCTATATTCTTTACTTAAAGGAGACTAGAGTGGTAAATGTGTGTTATACAAGGCAGAATACCATTGAAATAGAGAAAGAAACACGTTCAGCAGCTTTGGAAAGCCTTACACTTCACTGAAATGTAGTACTACACTTTATATATCATAGTTGAGAGACAATGTTCCCTAGCTCGCTCAGTTCATAACAGTGTGTAGGAAGTTGTTTGATAAAGTGGGCAAAGCTTATACTTGGGCCAGAAGGCAGAATATAGGAAACTACATGAAAACATGAATAATTCAGTGAAAATGACTGTAAACAGATGAGAACTTGTTTAGAACAGCTGAAAGAGAATCTCCAAGTCAGTTCTTAGTGTAGAAAAGGTAGCTAAGAGAAGGAAAATCCTTAATTCCAGTTAAGATCACATGAAACACTGTATGAATCCTATATTGTTTACTTAAAGGAGATTAGAGTGGTAAATGTGTGTTATACAAGGCAGAATACCATTGAAATAGAGAAAGAAACACGTTCGGCAGCTTTGGAAAGCCTTACACTTCACTGAAATGTAGTACTACACTCTATAACACAGTTGAGAGACAATGTTCCCTAGCTCGCTCAGTTCATAACAGTGTGTAGGAAGTTGTTTGATAAAGTGGGCAAAGCTTATACTTGGGCCAGAAGGCAGAATATAGGAAACTACATGAAAACATGAATTATTCAGTGAAAATGACTGTAAACAGATGAGAACTTGTTTAGAACAGCTGAAAGAGAATCTCCAAGTCAGTTCTTAGTGTAGAAAAGGTAGCTAAGAGAAGGAAAATCCTTAATTCCAGTTAAGATCACAAGAAACACTGTATGAATCCTATATTGTTTACTTAAAGGAGACTAGAGTGGTAAATGTGTGTTATACAAGGCAGAATACCATTGAAATAGAGAAAGAAACACGTTCGGCAGCTTTGGAAAGCCTTACACTTCACTGAAATGTAGTACTACACTCTATAACACAGTTGAGAGACAATGTTCCCGAGCTGCCTCAGTTCATAACAGTGTGTAGGAAGTTGTTTGATAAAGTGGGCAAAGCTTATACTTGGGCCAGAAGGCAGAATATAGGAAACTACATGAAAACATGAATAATTCAGTGAAAATGACTGTAAACAGATGAGAACTTGTTTAGAACAGCTGAAAGAGAATCTCCAAGTCAGTTCTTAGTGTAGAAAAGGTAGGTAAGATAAGGGAAATACTTAATTCCAGTTAAGATCACATGAAACACTGTATGAATCCTACATTCTTTACTTAAAGGAGACTAGAGTGGTAAATGTCTGTTATACAAGGCAGAATACCATTGAAATAGAGAAAGAAACACGTTCGGCAGCTTTGGAAAGCCTTACACTTCACTGAAATGTAGTACTACACTCTATAACACAGTTGAGAGACAATGTTCAATAGCTGCCTCAGTACTTAACAGTGTGTAGGAAGTTGTTTGATAAAGAGGGCAAAGCTTATACTTGGACCAGAAGGCAGAATATAGGAAACTACATGAAAACATGATTAATTCAGTGAAAATGACTGTAAACAGATGTGAACTTGTTTAGAACAGCTGAAAGAGATTCTCCAAGTCAGTTCTTAGTGTAGAAAAGGTAGCTAAGATCCGGGAAATCCTTAATTCGAGTTAAGATTACAAGAAACACTGTATGAATCCTATATTCTTTACTTAAAGGAGACTAGAGTGGTAAATATGTGTTATACAAGGCAGAATACCATTGAAATAGAGAAAGAAACACGTTGAGCAGCTTTGGAAAGCCTTACACTTCACTGAAATGTAGTACTACACTTTATATATCACAGTTGAGAGACAATGTTCCCTAGCTCGCTCAGTTCATAACAGTGTGTAGGAAGTTGTTTGATAAAGTGGGCAAAGCTTATACTTGGGCCAGAAGGCAGAATATAGGAAACTACATGAAAACATGAATTATTCAGTGAAAATGACTGTAAACAGATGAGAACTTGTTTAGAACAGCTGAAAGAGAATCTCCAAGTCAGTTCTTAGTGTAGAAAAGGTAGCTAAGAGAAGGAAAATCCTTAATTCCAGTTAAGATCACAAGAAACACTGTATGAATCCTATATTGTTTACTTAAAGGAGACTAGAGTGGTAAATGTGTGTTATACAAGGCAGAATACCATTGAAATAGAGAAAGAAACACGTTCGGCAGCTTTGGAAAGCCTTACACTTCACTGAAATGTAGTACTACACTTTATAACACAGTTGAGAGACAATGTTCCCGAGCTGCCTCAGTTCATAACAGTGTGTAGGAAGTTGTTTGATAAAGTGGGCAAAGCTTATACTTGGACCAGAAGGCAGAATATAGGAAACTACATGAAAACATGAATAATTCAGTGAAAATGACTGTAAACAGATGAGAACTTGTTTAGAACAGCTGAAAGAGAATCTCCAAGTCAGTTCTTAGTGTAGAAAAGGTAGGTAAGATAAGGGAAATACTTAATTCCAGTTAAGATCACATGAAACACTGTATGAATCCTACATTCTTTACTTAAAGGAGACTAGAGTGGTAAATGTCTGTTATACAAGGCAGAATACCATTGAAATAGAGAAAGAAACACGTTCGGCAGCTTTGGAAAGCCTTACACTTCACTGAAATGTAGTACTACACTCTATAACACAGTTGAGAGACAATGTTCAATAGCTGCCTCAGTACTTAACAGTGTGTAGGAAGTTGTTTGATAAAGAGGGCAAAGCTTATACTTGGACCAGAAGGCAGAATATAGGAAACTACATGAAAACATGATTAATTCAGTGAAAATGACTGTAAACAGATGTGAACTTGTTTAGAACAGCTGAAAGAGATTCTCCGAGTCAGTTCTTAGTGTAGAAAAGGTAGCTAAGATCCGGGAAATCCTTAATTCGAGTTAAGATTACATGAAACACTGTATGAATCCTATATTCTTTACTTAAAGGAGACTAGAGTGGTAAATGTGTGTTATACAAGGCAGAATACCATTGAAATAGAGAAAGAAAAACGTTGAGCAGCTTTGGAAAGCCTTACACTTCACTGAAATGTAGTACTACACTTTATATATCACAGTTGAGAGACAATGTTCCCTAGCTCGCTCAGTTCATAACAGTGTGTAGGAAGTTGTTTGATAAAGTGGGCAAAGCTTATACTTGGGCCAGAAGGCAGAATATAGGAAACTACATGAAAACATGAATTATTCAGTGAAAATGACTGTAAACAGATGAGAACTTGTTTAGAACAGCTGAAAGAGAATCTCCAAGTCAGTTCTTAGTGTAGAAAAGGTAGCTAAGAGAAGGAAAATCCTTAATTCCAGTTAAGATCACAAGAAACACTGTATGAATCCTATATTGTTTACTTAAAGGAGACTAGAGTGGTAAATGTGTGTTATACAAGGCAGAATACCATTGAAATAGAGAAAGAAACACGTTCGGCAGCTTTGGAAAGCCTTACACTTCACTGAAATGTAGTACTACACTCTATAACACAGTTGAGAGACAATGTTCCCGAGCTGCCTCAGTTCATAACAGTGTGTAGGAAGTTGTTTGATAAAGTGGGCAAAGCTTATACTTGGGCCAGAAGGCAGAATATAGGAAACTACATGAAAACATGAATAATTCAGTGAAAATGACTGTAAACAGATGAGAACTTGTTTAGAACAGCTGAAAGAGAATCTCCAAGTCAGTTCTTAGTGTAGAAAAGGTAGGTAAGATAAGGGAAATACTTAATTCCAGTTAAGATCACATGAAACACTGTATGAATCCTACATTCTTTACTTAAAGGAGACTAGAGTGGTAAATGTCTGTTATACAAGGCAGAATACCATTGAAATAGAGAAAGAAACACGTTCGGCAGCTTTGGAAAGCCTTACACTTCACTGAAATGTAGTACTACACTCTATAACACAGTTGAGAGACAATGTTCAATAGCTGCCTCAGTACTTAACAGTGTGTAGGAAGTTGTTTGATAAAGAGGGCAAAGCTTATACTTGGACCAGAAGGCAGAATATAGGAAACTACATGAAAACATGATTAATTCAGTGAAAATGACTGTAAACAGATGTGAACTTGTTTAGAACAGCTGAAAGAGATTCTCCGAGTCAGTTCTTAGTGTAGAAAAGGTAGCTAAGATCCGGGAAATCCTTAATTCGAGTTAAGATTACATGAAACACTGTATGAATCCTATATTCTTTACTTAAAGGAGACTAGAGTGGTAAATGTGTGTTATACAAGGCAGAATACCATTAAAATAGAGAAAGAAACACGTTGAGCAGCTTTGGAAAGCCTTACACTTCACTGAAATGTAGTACTACACTTTATATATCACAGTTGAGAGACAATGTTCCCTAGCTCGCTCAGTTCATAACAGTGTGTAGGAAGTTGTTTGATAAAGTGGGCAAAGCTTATACTTGGGCCAGAAGGCAGAATATAGGAAACTACATGAAAACATGAATTATTCAGTGAAAATGACTGTAAACAGATGAGAACTTGTTTAGAACAGCTGAAAGAGAATCTCCAAGTCAGTTCTTAGTGTAGAAAAGGTAGCTAAGAGAAGGAAAATCCTTAATTCCAGTTAAGATCACAAGAAACACTGTATGAATCCTATATTGTTTACTTAAAGGAGACTAGAGTGGTAAATGTGTGTTATACAAGGCAGAATACCATTGAAATAGAGAAAGAAACACGTTCGGCAGCTTTGGAAAGCCTTACACTTCACTGAAATGTAGTACTACACTCTATAACACAGTTGAGAGACAATGTTCCCGAGCTGCCTCAGTTCATAACAGTGTGTAGGAAGTTGTTTGATAAAGTGGGCAAAGCTTATACTTGGGCCAGAAGGCAGAATATAGGAAACTACATGAAAACATGAATAATTCAGTGAAAATGACTGTAAACAGATGAGAACTTGTTTAGAACAGCTGAAAGAGAATCTCCAAGTCAGTTCTTAGTGTAGAAAAGGTAGGTAAGATAAGGGAAATACTTAATTCCAGTTAAGATCACATGAAACACTGTATGAATCCTACATTCTTTACTTAAAGGAGACTAGAGTGGTAAATGTCTGTTATACAAGGCAGAATACCATTGAAATAGAGAAAGAAACACGTTCGGCAGCTTTGGAAAGCCTTACACTTCACTGAAATGTAGTACTACACTCTATAACACAGTTGAGAGACAATGTTCAATAGCTGCCTCAGTACTTAACAGTGTGTAGGAAGTTGTTTGATAAAGAGGGCAAAGCTTATACTTGGACCAGAAGGCAGAATATAGGAAACTACATGAAAACATGATTAATTCAGTGAAAATGACTGTAAACAGATGTGAACTTGTTTAGAACAGCTGAAAGAGATTCTCCGAGTCAGTTCTTAGTGTAGAAAAGGTAGCTAAGATCCGGGAAATCCTTAATTCGAGTTAAGATTACATGAAACACTGTATGAATCCTATATTCTTTACTTAAAGGAGACTAGAGTGGTAAATGTGTGTTATACAAGGCAGAATACCATTAAAATAGAGAAAGAAACACGTTGAGCAGCTTTGGAAAGCCTTACACTTCACTGAAATGTAGTACTACACTCTATAACTGAGTTGAGAGACAATGTTCAATAGCTGCCTCAGTACTTAACAGTGTGTAGGAAGTTGTTTGATAAAGTGGGCAAAGCTTATACTTGGACCAGAAGTCAGAATATAGGAAACTACATGAAAACATGATTAATTCAGTGAAAATGACTGTAAACAGATGAGAACTTGTCTAGAACAGCTGAAAGAGAATCTCCAAGTCAGTTCTTATTGTAGAAAAGGTAGCTAAGATAAGGGAAATCCTTAATTCCAGTTAAGATCACATGAAACACTGTATGAATCCTATATTCTTTACTTAAAGGAGACTAGAGTGGTAAATGTGTGTTATACAAGGCAGAATACCATTGAAATAGAGAAAGAAACACGTTCAGCAGCTTTGGAAAGCCTTACACTTCACTGAAATGTAGTACTACACTTTATATATCATAGTTGAGAGACAATGTTCCCTAGCTCGCTCAGTTCATAACAGTGTGTAGGAAGTTGTTTGATAAAGTGGGCAAAGCTTATACTTGGGCCAGAAGGCAGAATATAGGAAACTACATGAAAACATGAATAATTCAGTGAAAATGACTGTAAACAGATGAGAACTTGTTTAGAACAGCTGAAAGAGAATCTCCAAGTCAGTTCTTAGTGTAGAAAAGGTAGCTAAGAGGAGGAAAATCCTTAATTCCAGTTAAGATCACATGAAACACTGTATGAATCCTATATTGTTTACTTAAAGGAGATTAGAGTGGTAAATGTGTGTTATACAAGGCAGAATACCATTGAAATAGAGAAAGAAACACGTTCGGCAGCTTTGGAAAGCCTTACACTTCACTGAAATGTAGTACTACACTCTATAACACAGTTGAGAGACAATGTTCCCTAGCTCGCTCAGTTCATAACAGTGTGTAGGAAGTTGTTTGATAAAGTGGGCAAAGCTTATACTTGGGCCAGAAGGCAGAATATAGGAAACTACATGAAAACATGAATTATTCAGTGAAAATGACTGTAAACAGATGAGAACTTGTTTAGAACAGCTGAAAGAGAATCTCCAAGTCAGTTCTTAGTGTAGAAAAGGTAGCTAAGAGAAGGAAAATCCTTAATTCCAGTTAAGATCACATGAAACACTGTATGAATCCTATATTGTTTACTTAAAGGAGACTAGAGTGGTAAATGTGTGTTATACAAGGCAGAATACCATTGAAATAGAGAAAGAAACACGTTCGGCAGCTTTGGAAAGCCTTACACTTCACTGAAATGTAGTACTACACTCTATAACACAGTTGAGAGACAATGTTCCCGAGCTGCCTCAGTTCATAACAGTGTGTAGGAAGTTGTTTGATAAAGTGGGCAAAGCTTATACTTGGGCCAGAAGGCAGAATATAGGAAACTACATGAAAACATGAATAATTCAGTGAAAATGACTGTAAACAGATGAGAACTTGTTTAGAACAGCTGAAAGAGAATCTCCAAGTCAGTTCTTAGTGTAGAAAAGGTAGGTAAGATAAGGGAAATACTTAATTCCAGTTAAGATCACATGAAACACTGTATGAATCCTACATTCTTTACTTAAAGGAGACTAGAGTGGTAAATGTCTGTTATACAAGGCAGAATACCATTGAAATAGAGAAAGAAACACGTTCGGCAGCTTTGGAAAGCCTTACACTTCACTGAAATGTAGTACTACACTCTATAACACAGTTGAGAGACAATGTTCAATAGCTGCCTCAGTACTTAACAGTGTGTAGGAAGTTGTTTGATAAAGAGGGCAAAGCTTATACTTGGACCAGAAGGCAGAATATAGGAAACTACATGAAAACATGATTAATTCAGTGAAAATGACTGTAAACAGATGTGAACTTGTTTAGAACAGCTGAAAGAGATTCTCCAAGTCAGTTCTTAGTGTAGAAAAGGTAGCTAAGATCCGGGAAATCCTTAATTCGAGTTAAGATTACATGAAACACTGTATGAATCCTATATTCTTTACTTAAAGGAGACTAGAGTGGTAAATATGTGTTATACAAGGCAGAATACCATTGAAATAGAGAAAGAAACACGTTGAGCAGCTTTGGAAAGCCTTACACTTCACTGAAATGTAGTACTACACTTTATATATCACAGTTGAGAGACAATGTTCCCTAGCTCGCTCAGTTCATAACAGTGTGTAGGAAGTTGTTTGATAAAGTGGGCAAAGCTTATACTTGGGCCAGAAGGCAGAATATAGGAAACTACATGAAAACATGAATTATTCAGTGAAAATGACTGTAAACAGATGAGAACTTGTTTAGAACAGCTGAAAGAGAATCTCCAAGTCAGTTCTTAGTGTAGAAAAGGTAGCTAAGAGAAGGAAAATCCTTAATTCCAGTTAAGATCACAAGAAACACTGTATGAATCCTATATTGTTTACTTAAAGGAGACTAGAGTGGTAAATGTGTGTTATACAAGGCAGAATACCATTGAAATAGAGAAAGAAACACATTCGGCAGCTTTGGAAAGCCTTACACTTCACTGAAATGTAGTACTACACTCTATAACACAGTTGAGAGACAATGTTCCCGAGCTGCCTCAGTTCATAACAGTGTGTAGGAAGTTGTTTGATAAAGTGGGCAAAGCTTATACTTGGGCCAGAAGGCAGAGTATAGGAAACTACATGAAAACATGAATAATTCAGTGAAAATGACTGTAAACAGATGAGAACTTGTTTAGAACAGCTGAAAGAGAATCTCCAAGTCAGTTCTTAGTGTAGAAAAGGTAGGTAAGATAAGGGAAATACTTAATTCCAGTTAAGATCACATGAAACACTGTATGAATCCTACATTCTTTACTTAAAGGAGACTAGAGTGGTAAATGTCTGTTATACAAGGCAGAATACCATTGAAATAGAGAAAGAAACACGTTCGGCAGCTTTGGAAAGCCTTACACTTCACTGAAATGTAGTACTACACTCTATAACACAGTTGAGAGACAATGTTCAATAGCTGCCTCAGTACTTAACAGTGTGTAGGAAGTTGTTTGATAAAGAGGGCAAAGCTTATACTTGGACCAGAAGGCAGAATATAGGAAACTACATGAAAACATGATTAATTCAGTGAAAATGACTGTAAACAGATGTGAACTTGTTTAGAACAGCTGAAAGAGATTCTCCGAGTCAGTTCTTAGTGTAGAAAAGGTAGCTAAGATCCGGGAAATCCTTAATTCGAGTTAAGATTACATGAAACACTGTATGAATCCTATATTCTTTACTTAAAGGAGACTAGAGTGGTAAATGTGTGTTATACAAGGCAGAATACCATTGAAATAGAGAAAGAAACACGTTGAGCAGCTTTGGAAAGCCTTACACTTCACTGAAATGTAGTACTACACTTTATATATCACAGTTGAGAGACAATGTTCCCTAGCTCGCTCAGTTCATAACAGTGTGTAGGAAGTTGTTTGATAAAGTGGGCAAAGCTTATACTTGGGCCAGAAGGCAGAATATAGGAAACTACATGAAAACATGAATTATTCAGTGAAAATGACTGTAAACAGATGAGAACTTGTTTAGAACAGCTGAAAGAGAATCTCCAAGTCAGTTCTTAGTGTAGAAAAGGTAGCTAAGAGAAGGAAAATCCTTAATTCCAGTTAAGATCACAAGAAACACTGTATGAATCCTATATTGTTTACTTAAAGGAGACTAGAGTGGTAAATGTGTGTTATACAAGGCAGAATACCATTGAAATAGAGAAAGAAACACGTTCGGCAGCTTTGGAAAGCCTTACACTTCACTGAAATGTAGTACTACACTTTATAACACAGTTGAGAGACAATGTTCCCGAGCTGCCTCAGTTCATAACAGTGTGTAGGAAGTTGTTTGATAAAGTGGGCAAAGCTTATACTTGGGCCAGAAGGCAGAATATAGGAAACTACATGAAAACATGAATAATTCAGTGAAAATGACTGTAAACAGATGAGAACTTGTTTAGAACAGCTGAAAGAGAATCTCCAAGTCAGTTCTTAGTGTAGAAAAGGTAGCTAAGAGAAGGAAAATCCTTAATTCCAGTTAAGATCACAAGAAACACTGTATGAATCCTATATTGTTTACTTAAAGGAGACTAGAGTGGTAAATGTGTGTTATACAAGGCAGAATACCATTGAAATAGAGAAAGAAAAACGTTGAGCAGCTTTGGAAAGCCTTACACTTCACTGAAATGTAGTACTACACTTTATATATCACAGTTGAGAGACAATGTTCCCTAGCTCGCTCAGTTCATAACAGTGTGTAGGAAGTTGTTTGATAAAGTGGGCAAAGCTTATACTTGGGCCAGAAGGCAGAATATAGGAAACTACATGAAAACATGAATTATTCAGTGAAAATGACTGTAAACAGATGAGAACTTGTTTAGAACAGCTGAAAGAGAATCTCCAAGTCAGTTCTTAGTGTAGAAAAGGTAGCTAAGAGAAGGAAAATCCTTAATTCCAGTTAAGATCACAAGAAACACTGTATGAATCCTATATTGTTTACTTAAAGGAGACTAGAGTGGTAAATGTGTGTTATACAAGGCAGAATACCATTGAAATAGAGAAAGAAACACGTTCGGCAGCTTTGGAAAGCCTTACACTTCACTGAAATGTAGTACTACACTCTATAACACAGTTGAGAGACAATGTTCCCGAGCTGCCTCAGTTCATAACAGTGTGTAGGAAGTTGTTTGATAAAGTGGGCAAAGCTTATACTTGGGCCAGAAGGCAGAATATAGGAAACTACATGAAAACATGAATAATTCAGTGAAAATGACTGTAAACAGATGAGAACTTGTTTAGAACAGCTGAAAGAGAATCTCCAAGTCAGTTCTTAGTGTAGAAAAGGTAGGTAAGATAAGGGAAATACTTAATTCCAGTTAAGATCACATGAAACACTGTATGAATCCTACATTCTTTACTTAAAGGAGACTAGAGTGGTAAATGTCTGTTATACAAGGCAGAATACCATTGAAATAGAGAAAGAAACACGTTCGGCAGCTTTGGAAAGCCTTACACTTCACTGAAATGTAGTACTACACTCTATAACACAGTTGAGAGACAATGTTCAATAGCTGCCTCAGTACTTAACAGTGTGTAGGAAGTTGTTTGATAAAGAGGGCAAAGCTTATACTTGGACCAGAAGGCAGAATATAGGAAACTACATGAAAACATGATTAATTCAGTGAAAATGACTGTAAACAGATGTGAACTTGTTTAGAACAGCTGAAAGAGATTCTCCGAGTCAGTTCTTAGTGTAGAAAAGGTAGCTAAGATCCGGGAAATCCTTAATTCGAGTTAAGATTACATGAAACACTGTATGAATCCTATATTCTTTACTTAAAGGAGACTAGAGTGGTAAATGTGTGTTATACAAGGCAGAATACCATTAAAATAGAGAAAGAAACACGTTGAGCAGCTTTGGAAAGCCTTACACTTCACTGAAATGTAGTACTACACTTTATATATCACAGTTGAGAGACAATGTTCCCTAGCTCGCTCAGTTCATAACAGTGTGTAGGAAGTTGTTTGATAAAGTGGGCAAAGCTTATACTTGGGCCAGAAGGCAGAATATAGGAAACTACATGAAAACATGAATTATTCAGTGAAAATGACTGTAAACAGATGAGAACTTGTTTAGAACAGCTGAAAGAGAATCTCCAAGTCAGTTCTTAGTGTAGAAAAGGTAGCTAAGAGAAGGAAAATCCTTAATTCCAGTTAAGATCACAAGAAACACTGTATGAATCCTATATTGTTTACTTAAAGGAGACTAGAGTGGTAAATGTGTGTTATACAAGGCAGAATACCATTGAAATAGAGAAAGAAACACGTTCGGCAGCTTTGGAAAGCCTTACACTTCACTGAAATGTAGTACTACACTCTATAACACAGTTGAGAGACAATGTTCCCGAGCTGCCTCAGTTCATAACAGTGTGTAGGAAGTTGTTTGATAAAGTGGGCAAAGCTTATACTTGGGCCAGAAGGCAGAATATAGGAAACTACATGAAAACATGAATAATTCAGTGAAAATGACTGTAAACAGATGAGAACTTGTTTAGAACAGCTGAAAGAGAATCTCCAAGTCAGTTCTTAGTGTAGAAAAGGTAGGTAAGATAAGGGAAATACTTAATTCCAGTTAAGATCACATGAAACACTGTATGAATCCTACATTCTTTACTTAAAGGAGACTAGAGTGGTAAATGTCTGTTATACAAGGCAGAATACCATTGAAATAGAGAAAGAAACACGTTCGGCAGCTTTGGAAAGCCTTACACTTCACTGAAATGTAGTACTACACTCTATAACACAGTTGAGAGACAATGTTCAATAGCTGCCTCAGTACTTAACAGTGTGTAGGAAGTTGTTTGATAAAGAGGGCAAAGCTTATACTTGGACCAGAAGGCAGAATATAGGAAACTACATGAAAACATGATTAATTCAGTGAAAATGACTGTAAACAGATGTGAACTTGTTTAGAACAGCTGAAAGAGATTCTCCGAGTCAGTTCTTAGTGTAGAAAAGGTAGCTAAGATCCGGGAAATCCTTAATTCGAGTTAAGATTACATGAAACACTGTATGAATCCTATATTCTTTACTTAAAGGAGACTAGAGTGGTAAATGTGTGTTATACAAGGCAGAATACCATTAAAATAGAGAAAGAAACACGTTGAGCAGCTTTGGAAAGCCTTACACTTCACTGAAATGTAGTACTACACTCTATAACTGAGTTGAGAGACAATGTTCAATAGCTGCCTCAGTACTTAACAGTGTGTAGGAAGTTGTTTGATAAAGTGGGCAAAGCTTATACTTGGACCAGAAGTCAGAATATAGGAAACTACATGAAAACATGATTAATTCAGTGAAAATGACTGTAAACAGATGAGAACTTGTCTAGAACAGCTGAAAGAGAATCTCCAAGTCAGTTCTTATTGTAGAAAAGGTAGCTAAGATAAGGGAAATCCTTAATTCCAGTTAAGATCACATGAAACACTGTATGAATCCTATATTCTTTACTTAAAGGAGACTAGAGTGGTAAATGTGTGTTATACAAGGCAGAATACCATTGAAATAGAGAAAGAAACACGTTCAGCAGCTTTGGAAAGCCTTACACTTCACTGAAATGTAGTACTACACTTTATATATCATAGTTGAGAGACAATGTTCCCTAGCTCGCTCAGTTCATAACAGTGTGTAGGAAGTTGTTTGATAAAGTGGGCAAAGCTTATACTTGGGCCAGAAGGCAGAATATAGGAAACTACATGAAAACATGAATAATTCAGTGAAAATGACTGTAAACAGATGAGAACTTGTTTAGAACAGCTGAAAGAGAATCTCCAAGTCAGTTCTTAGTGTAGAAAAGGTAGCTAAGAGGAGGAAAATCCTTAATTCCAGTTAAGATCACATGAAACACTGTATGAATCCTATATTGTTTACTTAAAGGAGATTAGAGTGGTAAATGTGTGTTATACAAGGCAGAATACCATTGAAATAGAGAAAGAAACACGTTCGGCAGCTTTGGAAAGCCTTACACTTCACTGAAATGTAGTACTACACTCTATAACACAGTTGAGAGACAATGTTCCCTAGCTCGCTCAGTTCATAACAGTGTGTAGGAAGTTGTTTGATAAAGTGGGCAAAGCTTATACTTGGGCCAGAAGGCAGAATATAGGAAACTACATGAAAACATGAATTATTCAGTGAAAATGACTGTAAACAGATGAGAACTTGTTTAGAACAGCTGAAAGAGAATCTCCAAGTCAGTTCTTAGTGTAGAAAAGGTAGCTAAGAGAAGGAAAATCCTTAATTCCAGTTAAGATCACATGAAACACTGTATGAATCCTATATTGTTTACTTAAAGGAGACTAGAGTGGTAAATGTGTGTTATACAAGGCAGAATACCATTGAAATAGAGAAAGAAACACGTTCGGCAGCTTTGGAAAGCCTTACACTTCACTGAAATGTAGTACTACACTCTATAACACAGTTGAGAGACAATGTTCCCGAGCTGCCTCAGTTCATAACAGTGTGTAGGAAGTTGTTTGATAAAGTGGGCAAAGCTTATACTTGGGCCAGAAGGCAGAATATAGGAAACTACATGAAAACATGAATAATTCAGTGAAAATGACTGTAAACAGATGAGAACTTGTTTAGAACAGCTGAAAGAGAATCTCCAAGTCAGTTCTTAGTGTAGAAAAGGTAGGTAAGATAAGGGAAATACTTAATTCCAGTTAAGATCACATGAAACACTGTATGAATCCTACATTCTTTACTTAAAGGAGACTAGAGTGGTAAATGTCTGTTATACAAGGCAGAATACCATTGAAATAGAGAAAGAAACACGTTCGGCAGCTTTGGAAAGCCTTACACTTCACTGAAATGTAGTACTACACTCTATAACACAGTTGAGAGACAATGTTCAATAGCTGCCTCAGTACTTAACAGTGTGTAGGAAGTTGTTTGATAAAGAGGGCAAAGCTTATACTTGGACCAGAAGGCAGAATATAGGAAACTACATGAAAACATGATTAATTCAGTGAAAATGACTGTAAACAGATGTGAACTTGTTTAGAACAGCTGAAAGAGATTCTCCAAGTCAGTTCTTAGTGTAGAAAAGGTAGCTAAGATCCGGGAAATCCTTAATTCGAGTTAAGATTACATGAAACACTGTATGAATCCTATATTCTTTACTTAAAGGAGACTAGAGTGGTAAATATGTGTTATACAAGGCAGAATACCATTGAAATAGAGAAAGAAACACGTTGAGCAGCTTTGGAAAGCCTTACACTTCACTGAAATGTAGTACTACACTTTATATATCACAGTTGAGAGACAATGTTCCCTAGCTCGCTCAGTTCATAACAGTGTGTAGGAAGTTGTTTGATAAAGTGGGCAAAGCTTATACTTGGGCCAGAAGGCAGAATATAGGAAACTACATGAAAACATGAATTATTCAGTGAAAATGACTGTAAACAGATGAGAACTTGTTTAGAACAGCTGAAAGAGAATCTCCAAGTCAGTTCTTAGTGTAGAAAAGGTAGCTAAGAGAAGGAAAATCCTTAATTCCAGTTAAGATCACAAGAAACACTGTATGAATCCTATATTGTTTACTTAAAGGAGACTAGAGTGGTAAATGTGTGTTATACAAGGCAGAATACCATTGAAATAGAGAAAGAAACACATTCGGCAGCTTTGGAAAGCCTTACACTTCACTGAAATGTAGTACTACACTCTATAACACAGTTGAGAGACAATGTTCCCGAGCTGCCTCAGTTCATAACAGTGTGTAGGAAGTTGTTTGATAAAGTGGGCAAAGCTTATACTTGGGCCAGAAGGCAGAGTATAGGAAACTACATGAAAACATGAATAATTCAGTGAAAATGACTGTAAACAGATGAGAACTTGTTTAGAACAGCTGAAAGAGAATCTCCAAGTCAGTTCTTAGTGTAGAAAAGGTAGGTAAGATAAGGGAAATACTTAATTCCAGTTAAGATCACATGAAACACTGTATGAATCCTACATTCTTTACTTAAAGGAGACTAGAGTGGTAAATGTCTGTTATACAAGGCAGAATACCATTGAAATAGAGAAAGAAACACGTTCGGCAGCTTTGGAAAGCCTTACACTTCACTGAAATGTAGTACTACACTCTATAACACAGTTGAGAGACAATGTTCAATAGCTGCCTCAGTACTTAACAGTGTGTAGGAAGTTGTTTGATAAAGAGGGCAAAGCTTATACTTGGACCAGAAGGCAGAATATAGGAAACTACATGAAAACATGATTAATTCAGTGAAAATGACTGTAAACAGATGTGAACTTGTTTAGAACAGCTGAAAGAGATTCTCCGAGTCAGTTCTTAGTGTAGAAAAGGTAGCTAAGATCCGGGAAATCCTTAATTCGAGTTAAGATTACATGAAACACTGTATGAATCCTATATTCTTTACTTAAAGGAGACTAGAGTGGTAAATGTGTGTTATACAAGGCAGAATACCATTGAAATAGAGAAAGAAACACGTTGAGCAGCTTTGGAAAGCCTTACACTTCACTGAAATGTAGTACTACACTTTATATATCACAGTTGAGAGACAATGTTCCCTAGCTCGCTCAGTTCATAACAGTGTGTAGGAAGTTGTTTGATAAAGTGGGCAAAGCTTATACTTGGGCCAGAAGGCAGAATATAGGAAACTACATGAAAACATGAATTATTCAGTGAAAATGACTGTAAACAGATGAGAACTTGTTTAGAACAGCTGAAAGAGAATCTCCAAGTCAGTTCTTAGTGTAGAAAAGGTAGCTAAGAGAAGGAAAATCCTTAATTCCAGTTAAGATCACAAGAAACACTGTATGAATCCTATATTGTTTACTTAAAGGAGACTAGAGTGGTAAATGTGTGTTATACAAGGCAGAATACCATTGAAATAGAGAAAGAAACACGTTCGGCAGCTTTGGAAAGCCTTACACTTCACTGAAATGTAGTACTACACTTTATAACACAGTTGAGAGACAATGTTCCCGAGCTGCCTCAGTTCATAACAGTGTGTAGGAAGTTGTTTGATAAAGTGGGCAAAGCTTATACTTGGGCCAGAAGGCAGAATATAGGAAACTACATGAAAACATGAATAATTCAGTGAAAATGACTGTAAACAGATGAGAACTTGTTTAGAACAGCTGAAAGAGAATCTCCAAGTCAGTTCTTAGTGTAGAAAAGGTAGCTAAGAGAAGGAAAATCCTTAATTCCAGTTAAGATCACAAGAAACACTGTATGAATCCTATATTGTTTACTTAAAGGAGACTAGAGTGGTAAATGTGTGTTATACAAGGCAGAATACCATTGAAATAGAGAAAGAAACACGTTCGGCAGCTTTGGAAAGCCTTACACTTCACTGAAATGTAGTACTACACTCTATAACTGAGTTGAGAGACAATGTTCAATAGCTGCCTCAGTACTTAACAGTGTGTAGGAAGTTGTTTGATAAAGTGGGCAAAGCTTATACTTGGACCAGAAGTCAGAATATAGGAAACTACATGAAAACATGATTAATTCAGTGAAAATGACTGTAAACAGATGAGAACTTGTCTAGAACAGCTGAAAGAGAATCTCCAAGTCAGTTCTTATTGTAGAAAAGGTAGCTAATATCTGGGAAATCCTTAATTCGAGTTAAGATTACATGAAACACTGTATGAATCCTATATTCTTTACTTAAAGGAGACTAGAGTGGTAAATGTGTGTTATACAAGGCAGAATACCATTGAAATAGAGAAAGAAACACGTTCAGCAGCTTTGGAAAGCCTTACACTTCACTGAAATGTAGTACTACACTTTATATATCACAGTTGAGAGACAATGTTCCCTAGCTCGCTCAGTTCATAACAGTGTGTAGGAAGTTGTTTGATAAAGTGGGCAAAGCTTATACTTGGGCCAGAAGGCAGAATATAGGAAACTACATGAAAACATGAATAATTCAGTGAAAATGACTGTAAACAGATGAGAACTTGTTTAGAACAGCTGAAAGAGAATCTCCAAGTCAGTTCTTAGTGTAGAAAAGGTAGCTAAGAGAAGGAAAATCCTTAATTCCAGTTAAGATCACATGAAACACTGTATGAATCCTATATTGTTTACTTAAAGGAGACTAGAGTGGTAAATGTGTGTTATACAAGGCAGAATACCATTGAAATAGAGAAAGAAACACGTTCGGCAGCTTTGGAAAGCCTTACACTTCACTGAAATGTAGTACTACACTCTATAACACAGTTGAGAGACAATGTTCCCGAGCTGCCTCAGTTCATAACAGTGTGTAGGAAGTTGTTTGATAAAGTGGGCAAAGCTTATACTTGGGCCAGAAGGCAGAATATAGGAAACTACATGAAAACATGAATAATTCAGTGAAAATGACTGTAAACAGATGAGAACTTGTTTAGAACAGCTGAAAGAGAATCTCCAAGTCAGTTCTTAGTGTAGAAAAGGTAGGTAAGATAAGGGAAATACTTAATTCCAGTGAAGATCACATGAAACACTGTATGAATCCTATATTCTTTACTTAAAGGAGACTAGAGTGGTAAATGTGTGTTATACAAGGCAGAATACCATTGAAATAGAGAAAGAAACACGTTCGGCAGCTTTGGAAAGCCTTACACTTCACTGAAATGTAGTACTACACTCTATAACACAGTTGAGAGACAATGTTCAATACCTGCCTCAGTACTTAACAGTGTGTAGGAAGTTGTTTGATAAAGTGGGCAAAGCTGATATTTGGACCAGAAGGCAGAATATAGGAAACTACATGAAAACATGATTAATTCAGTGAAAATGACTGTAAACAGATGTGAACTTGTTTAGAACAGCTGAAAGAGATTCTCCAAGTCAGTTCTTAGTGTAGAAAAGGTAGCTAAGATCTGGGAAATCCTTAATTCGAGTTAAGATTACATGAAACACTGTATGAATCCTATATTCTTTACTTAAAGGAGACTAGAGTGGTAAATGTGTGTTATACAAGGCAGAATACCATTGAAATAGAGAAAGAAACACGTTCGGCAGCTTTGGAAAGCCTTACACTTCACTGAAATGTAGTACTACACTCTATAACACAGTTGAGAGACAATGTTCCCGAGCTGCCTCAGTTCATAACAGTGTGTAGGAAGGTGTTTGATAAAGAGGGCAAAGCGTATACTTGGGCCAGAAGGCAGAATATAGGAAACTACATGAAAACATGAATAATTCAGTGAAAATGACTGTAAACAGATGAGAACTGGTTTAGAACAGCTGAAAGAGAATCTCCAAGTCAGTTCTTAGTGTAGAAAAGGTAGGTAAGATAAGGGAAATACTTAATTCCAGTTAAGATCACATGAAACACTGTATGAATCCTACATTCTTTACTTAAAGGAGACTAGAGTGGTAAATGTCTGTTATACAAGGCAGAATACCATTGAAATAGAGAAAGAAACACGTTCGGCAGCTTTGGAAAGCCTTACACTTCACTGAAATGTAGTACTACACTCTATAACACAGTTGAGAGACAATGTTCCCTAGCTCGCTCAGTTCATAACAGTGTGTAGGAAGTTGTTTGATAAAGTGGGCAAAGCTTATACTTGGGCCAGAAGGCAGAATATAGGAAACTACATGAAAACATGAATAATTCAGTGAAAATGACTGTAAACAGATGAGAACTTGTTTAGAACAGCTGAAAGAGAATCTCCAAGTCAGTTCTTAGTGTAGAAAAGGTAGCTAAGAGAAGGAAAATCCTTAATTCCAGTTAAGATCACATGAAACACTGTATGAATCCTATATTGTTTACTTAAAGGAGACTAGAGTGGTAAATGTGTGTTATACAAGGCAGAATACCATTGAAATAGAGAAAGAAACACGTTCGGCAGCTTTGGAAAGCCTTACACTTCACTGAAATGTAGTACTACACTCTATAACACAGTTGAGAGACAATGTTCCCGAGCTGCCTCAGTTCATAACAGTGTGTAGGAAGTTGTTTGATAAAGTGGGCAAAGCTTATACTTGGGCCAGAAGGCAGAATATAGGAAACTACATGAAAACATGAATAATTCAGTGAAAATGACTGTAAACAGATGAAAACTTGTTTAGAACAGCTGAAAGAGAATCTCCAAGTCAGTTCTTAGTGTAGAAAAGGTAGCTAAGATAAGGGAAATACTTAATTCCAGTGAAGATCACATGAAACACTGTATGAATCCTATATTGTTTACTTAAAGGAGACTAGAGTGGTAAATGTGTGTTATACAAGGCAGAATACCATTGAAATAGAGAAAGAAACACGTTCGGCAGCTTTGGAAAGCCTTACACTTCACTGAAATGTAGTACTACACTCTATAACACAGTTGAGAGACAATGTTCAATAGCTGCCTCAGTACTTAACAGTGTGTAGGAAGTTGTTTGATAAAGTGGGCAAAGCTTATACTTGGGCCAGAAGGCAGAATATAGGAAACTACATGAAAACATGAATAATTCAGTGAAAATGACTGTAAACAGATGAGAACTTGTTTAGAACAGCTGAAAGAGAATCTCCAAGTCAGTTCTTAGTGTAGAAAAGGTAGCTAAGAGAAGGAAAATCCTTAATTCCAGTTAAGATCACATGAAACACTGTATGAATCCTATATTGTTTACTTAAAGGAGACTAGAGTGGTAAATGTGTGTTATACAAGGCAGAATACCATTGAAATAGAGAAAGAAACACGTTCGGCAGCTTTGGAAAGCCTTACACTTCACTGAAATGTAGTACTACACTCTATAACACAGTTGAGAGACAATGTTCCCGAGCTGCCTCAGTTCATAACAGTGTGTAGGAAGTTGTTTGATAAAGTGGGCAAAGCTTATACTTGGGCCAGAAGGCAGAATATAGGAAACTACATGAAAACATGAATAATTCAGTGAAAATGACTGTAAACAGATGAGAACTTGTTTAGAACAGCTGAAAGAGAATCTCCAAGTCAGTTCTTAGTGTAGAAAAGGTAGGTAAGATAAGGGAAATACTTAATTCCAGTGAAGATCACATGAAACACTGTATGAATCCTATATTCTTTACTTAAAGGAGACTAGAGTGGTAAATGTGTGTTATACAAGGCAGAATACCATTGAAATAGAGAAAGAAACACGTTCGGCAGCTTTGGAAAGCCTTACACTTCACTGAAATGTAGTACTACACTCTATAACACAGTTGAGAGACAATGTTCAATAGCTGCCTCAGTACTTAACAGTGTGTAGGAAGTTGTTTGATAAAGTGGGCAAAGCTTATACTTGGACCAGAAGTCAGAATATAGGAAACTACATGAAAACATGATTAATTCAGTGAAAATGACTGTAAACAGATGAGAACTTGTCTAGAACAGCTGAAAGAGAATCTCCAAGTCAGTTCTTATTGTAGAAAAGGTAGCTAAGATAAGGGAAATCCTTAATTCCAGTTAAGATCACATGAAACACTATGAATCCTATATTCTTTACTTAAAGGAGACTAGAGTGGTAAATGTGTGTTATACAAGGCAGAATACCATTGAAATAGAGAAAGAAACACGTTCGGCAGCTTTGGAAAGCCTTACACTTCACTGAAATGTAGTACTACACTCTATAACACAGTTGAGAGACAATGTTCAATAGCTGCCTAAGTTCATAACAGTGTGTAGGAAGTTGTTTGATAAAGTGGGCAAAGCTTATACTTGGGCCAGAAGGCAGAATATAGGAAACTACATGAAAACATGAATAATTCAGTGAAAATGACTGTAAACAGATGAGAACTTGTTTAGAACAGCTGAAAGAGAATCTCCAAGTCAGTTCTTAGTGTAGAAAAGGTAGGTAAGATAAGGGAAATACTTAATTCCAGTGAAGATCACATGAAACACTGTATGAATCCTATATTCTTTACTTAAAGGAGACTAGAGTGGTAAATGTGTGTTATACAAGGCAGAATACCATTGAAATAGAGAAAGAAACACGTTCGGCAGCTTTGGAAAGCCTTACACTTCACTGAAATGTAGTACTACACTCTATAACACAGTTGAGAGACAATGTTCAATAGCTGCCTCAGTACTTAACAGTGTGTAGGAAGTTGTTTGATAAAGTGGGCAAAGCTTATACTTGGGCCAGAAGTCAGAATATAGGAAACTACATGAAAACATGATTAATTCAGTGAAAATGACTGTAAACAGATGAGAACTTGTCTAGAACAGCTGAAAGAGAATCTCCAAGTCAGTTCTTATTGTAGAAAAGGTAGCTAAGATAAGGGAAATCCTTAATTCCAGTTAAGATCACATGAAACACTATGAATCCTATATTCTTTACTTAAAGGAGACTAGAGTGGTAAATGTGTGTTATACAAGGCCGAATACCATTGAAATAGAGAAAGAAACACGTTCAGCAGCTTTGGAAAGCCTTACACTTCACTGAAATGTAGTACTACACTCTATAACACAGTTGAGAGACAATGTTCCCTAGCTCGCTCAGTTCATAACAGTGTGTAGGAAGTTGTTTGATAAAGTGGGCAAAGCTTATACTTGGGCCAGAAGGCAGAATATAGGAAACTACATGAAAACATGAATTATTCAGTGAAAATGACTGTAAACAGATGAGAACTTGTTTAGAACAGCTGAAAGAGAATCTCCAAGTCAGTTCTTAGTGTAGAAAAGGTAGCTAAGAGAAGGAAAATCCTTAATTCCAGTTAAGATCACAAGAAACACTGTATGAATCCTATATTGTTTACTTAAAGGAGACTAGAGTGGTAAATGTGTGTTATACAAGGCAGAATACCATTGAAATAGAGAAAGAAACACGTTCGGCAGCTTTGGAAAGCCTTACACTTCACTGAAATGTAGTACTACACTCTATAACACAGTTGAGAGACAATGTTCCCGAGCTGCCTCAGTTCATAACAGTGTGTAGGAAGTTGTTTGATAAAGTGGGCAAAGCTTATACTTGGGCCAGAAGGCAGAATATAGGAAACTACATGAAAACATGAATAATTCAGTGAAAATGACTGTAAACAGATGAGAACTTGTTTAGAACAGCTGAAAGAGAATCTCCAAGTCAGTTCTTAGTGTAGAAAAGGTAGGTAAGATAAGGGAAATACTTAATTCCAGTTAAGATCACATGAAACACTGTATGAATCCTACATTCTTTACTTAAAGGAGACTAGAGTGGTAAATGTCTGTTATACAAGGCAGAATACCATTGAAATAGAGAAAGAAACACGTTCGGCAGCTTTGGAAAGCCTTACACTTCACTGAAATGTAGTACTACACTCTATAACACAGTTGAGAGACAATGTTCAATAGCTGCCTCAGTACTTAACAGTGTGTAGGAAGTTGTTTGATAAAGAGGGCAAAGCTTATACTTGGACCAGAAGGCAGAATATAGGAAACTACATGAAAACATGATTAATTCAGTGAAAATGACTGTAAACAGATGTGAACTTGTTTAGAACAGCTGAAAGAGATTCTCCAAGTCAGTTCTTAGTGTAGAAAAGGTAGCTAAGATCCGGGAAATCCTTAATTCGAGTTAAGATTACATGAAACACTGTATGAATCCTATATTCTTTACTTAAAGGAGACTAGAGTGGTAAATATGTGTTATACAAGGCAGAATACCATTGAAATAGAGAAAGAAACACGTTGAGCAGCTTTGGAAAGCCTTACACTTCACTGAAATGTAGTACTACACTTTATATATCACAGTTGAGAGACAATGTTCCCTAGCTCGCTCAGTTCATAACAGTGTGTAGGAAGTTGTTTGATAAAGTGGGCAAAGCTTATACTTGGGCCAGAAGGCAGAATATAGGAAACTACATGAAAACATGAATTATTCAGTGAAAATGACTGTAAACAGATGAGAACTTGTTTAGAACAGCTGAAAGAGAATCTCCAAGTCAGTTCTTAGTGTAGAAAAGGTAGCTAAGAGAAGGAAAATCCTTAATTCCAGTTAAGATCACAAGAAACACTGTATGAATCCTATATTGTTTACTTAAAGGAGACTAGAGTGGTAAATGTGTGTTATACAAGGCAGAATACCATTGAAATAGAGAAAGAAACACATTCGGCAGCTTTGGAAAGCCTTACACTTCACTGAAATGTAGTACTACACTCTATAACACAGTTGAGAGACAATGTTCCCGAGCTGCCTCAGTTCATAACAGTGTGTAGGAAGTTGTTTGATAAAGTGGGCAAAGCTTATACTTGGGCCAGAAGGCAGAGTATAGGAAACTACATGAAAACATGAATAATTCAGTGAAAATGACTGTAAACAGATGAGAACTTGTTTAGAACAGCTGAAAGAGAATCTCCAAGTCAGTTCTTAGTGTAGAAAAGGTAGGTAAGATAAGGGAAATACTTAATTCCAGTTAAGATCACATGAAACACTGTATGAATCCTACATTCTTTACTTAAAGGAGACTAGAGTGGTAAATGTCTGTTATACAAGGCAGAATACCATTGAAATAGAGAAAGAAACACGTTCGGCAGCTTTGGAAAGCCTTACACTTCACTGAAATGTAGTACTACACTCTATAACACAGTTGAGAGACAATGTTCAATAGCTGCCTCAGTACTTAACAGTGTGTAGGAAGTTGTTTGATAAAGAGGGCAAAGCTTATACTTGGACCAGAAGGCAGAATATAGGAAACTACATGAAAACATGATTAATTCAGTGAAAATGACTGTAAACAGATGTGAACTTGTTTAGAACAGCTGAAAGAGATTCTCCGAGTCAGTTCTTAGTGTAGAAAAGGTAGCTAAGATCCGGGAAATCCTTAATTCGAGTTAAGATTACATGAAACACTGTATGAATCCTATATTCTTTACTTAAAGGAGACTAGAGTGGTAAATGTGTGTTATACAAGGCAGAATACCATTGAAATAGAGAAAGAAACACGTTGAGCAGCTTTGGAAAGCCTTACACTTCACTGAAATGTAGTACTACACTTTATATATCACAGTTGAGAGACAATGTTCCCTAGCTCGCTCAGTTCATAACAGTGTGTAGGAAGTTGTTTGATAAAGTGGGCAAAGCTTATACTTGGGCCAGAAGGCAGAATATAGGAAACTACATGAAAACATGAATTATTCAGTGAAAATGACTGTAAACAGATGAGAACTTGTTTAGAACAGCTGAAAGAGAATCTCCAAGTCAGTTCTTAGTGTAGAAAAGGTAGCTAAGAGAAGGAAAATCCTTAATTCCAGTTAAGATCACAAGAAACACTGTATGAATCCTATATTGTTTACTTAAAGGAGACTAGAGTGGTAAATGTGTGTTATACAAGGCAGAATACCATTGAAATAGAGAAAGAAACACGTTCGGCAGCTTTGGAAAGCCTTACACTTCACTGAAATGTAGTACTACACTCTATAACACAGTTGAGAGACAATGTTCCCGAGCTGCCTCAGTTCATAACAGTGTGTAGGAAGTTGTTTGATAAAGTGGGCAAAGCTTATACTTGGGCCAGAAGGCAGAATATAGGAAACTACATGAAAACATGAATAATTCAGTGAAAATGACTGTAAACAGATGAGAACTTGTTTAGAACAGCTGAAAGAGAATCTCCAAGTCAGTTCTTAGTGTAGAAAAGGTAGCTAAGAGAAGGAAAATCCTTAATTCCAGTTAAGATCACAAGAAACACTGTATGAATCCTATATTCTTTACTTAAAGGAGACTAGAGTGGTAAATGTGTGTTATACAAGGCAGAATACCATTGAAATAGAGAAAGAAACACGTTCGGCAGCTTTGGAAAGCCTTACACTTCACTGAAATGTAGTACTACACTCTATAACTGAGTTGAGAGACAATGTTCAATAGCTGCCTCAGTACTTAACAGTGTGTAGGAAGTTGTTTGATAAAGTGGGCAAAGCTTATACTTGGACCAGAAGTCAGAATATAGGAAAATACATGAAAACATGATTAATTCAGTGAAAATGACTGTAAACAGATGAGAACTTGTCTAGAACAGCTGAAAGAGAATCTCCAAGTCAGTTCTTATTGTAGAAAAGGTAGCTAAGATAAGGGAAATCCTTAATTCCAGTTAAGATCACATGAAACACTGTATGAATCCTATATTCTTTACTTAAAGGAGACTAGAGTGGTAAATGTGTGTTATACAAGGCAGAATACCATTGAAATAGAGAAAGAAACACGTTCAGCAGCTTTGGAAAGCCTTACACTTCACTGAAATGTAGTACTACACTTTATATATCATAGTTGAGAGACAATGTTCCCTAGCTCGCTCAGTTCATAACAGTGTGTAGGAAGTTGTTTGATAAAGTGGGCAAAGCTTATACTTGGGCCAGAAGGCAGAATATAGGAAACTACATGAAAACATGAATAATTCAGTGAAAATGACTGTAAACAGATGAGAACTTGTTTAGAACAGCTGAAAGAGAATCTCCAAGTCAGTTCTTAGTGTAGAAAAGGTAGCTAAGAGAAGGAAAATCCTTAATTCCAGTTAAGATCACATGAAACACTGTATGAATCCTATATTGTTTACTTAAAGGAGACTAGAGTGGTAAATGTGTGTTATACAAGGCAGAATACCATTGAAATAGAGAAAGAAACACGTTCGGCAGCTTTGGAAAGCCTTACACTTCACTGAAATGTAGTACTACACTCTATAACACAGTTGAGAGACAATGTTCCCGAGCTGCCTCAGTTCATAACAGTGTGTAGGAAGTTGTTTGATAAAGTGGGCAAAGCTTATACTTGGGCCAGAAGGCAGAATATAGGAAACTACATGAAAACATGAATAATTCAGTGAAAATGACTGTAAACAGATGAGAACTTGTTTAGAACAGCTGAAAGAGAATCTCCAAGTCAGTTCTTAGTGTAGAAAAGGTAGCTAAGATAAGGGAAATACTTAATTCCAGTGAAGATCACATGAAACACTGTATGAATCCTATATTCTTTACTTAAAGGAGACTAGAGTGGTAAATGTGTGTTATACAAGGCAGAATACCATTGAAATAGAGAAAGAAACACGTTGAGCAGCTTTGGAAAGCCTTACACTTCACTGAAATGTAGTACTACACTTTATATATCACAGTTGAGAGACAATGTTCCCTAGCTCGCTCAGTTCATAACAGTGTGTAGGAAGTTGTTTGATAAAGTGGGCAAAGCTTATACTTGGGCCAGAAGGCAGAATATAGGAAACTACATGAAAACATGAATTATTCAGTGAAAATGACTGTAAACAGATGAGAACTTGTTTAGAACAGCTGAAAGAGAATCTCCAAGTCAGTTCTTAGTGTAGAAAAGGTAGCTAAGAGAAGGAAAATCCTTAATTCCAGTTAAGATCACAAGAAACACTGTATGAATCCTATATTGTTTACTTAAAGGAGACTAGAGTGGTAAATGTGTGTTATACAAGGCAGAATACCATTGAAATAGAGAAAGAAACACGTTCGGCAGCTTTGGAAAGCCTTACACTTCACTGAAATGTAGTACTACACTCTATAACACAGTTGAGAGACAATGTTCCCGAGCTGCCTCAGTTCATAACAGTGTGTAGGAAGTTGTTTGATAAAGTGGGCAAAGCTTATACTTGGGCCAGAAGGCAGAATATAGGAAACTACATGAAAACATGAATAATTCAGTGAAAATGACTGTAAACAGATGAGAACTTGTTTAGAACAGCTGAAAGAGAATCTCCAAGTCAGTTCTTAGTGTAGAAAAGGTAGGTAAGATAAGGGAAATACTTAATTCCAGTTAAGATCACATGAAACACTGTATGAATCCTATATTCTTTAATTAAAGAAGACTAGAGTGGTAAATGTGTGTTATACAAGGCAGAATACCATTGAAATAGAGAAAGAAACACGTTGAGCAGCTTTGGAAAGCCTTACACTTCACTGAAATGTAGTACTACACTTTATATATCACAGTTGAGAGACAATGTTCCCTAGCTCGCTCATTTCATAACAGTGTGTAGGAAGTTGTTTGATAAAGTGGGCAAAGCTTATACTTGGGCCAGAAGGCAGAATATAGGAAACTACATGAAAACATGAATTATTCAGTGAAAATGACTGTAAACAGATGAGAACTTGTTTAGAACAGCTGAAAGAGAATCTCCAAGTCAGTTCTTAGTGTAGAAAAGGTAGCTAAGAGAAGGAAAATCCTTAATTCCAGTTAAGATCACAAGAAACACTGTATGAATCCTATATTGTTTACTTAAAGGAGACTAGAGTGGTAAATGTGTGTTATACAAGGCAGAATACCATTGAAATAGAGAAAGAAACACGTTCGGCAGCTTTGGAAAGCCTTACACTTCACTGAAATGTAGTACTACACTCTATAACACAGTTGAGAGACAATGTTCCCGAGCTGCCTCAGTTCATAACAGTGTGTAGGAAGTTGTTTGATAAAGTGGGCAAAGCTTATACTTGGGCCAGAAGGCAGAATATAGGAAACTACATGAAAACATGAATAATTCAGTGAAAATGACTGTAAACAGATGAGAACTTGTTTAGAACAGCTGAAAGAGAATCTCCAAGTCAGTTCTTAGTGTAGAAAAGGTAGGTAAGATAAGGGAAATACTTAATTCCAGTTAAGATCACATGAAACACTGTATGAATCCTACATTCTTTACTTAAAGGAGACTAGAGTGGTAAATGTCTGTTATACAAGGCAGAATACCATTGAAATAGAGAAAGAAACACGTTCGGCAGCTTTGGAAAGCCTTACACTTCACTGAAATGTAGTACTACACTCTATAACACAGTTGAGAGACAATGTTCAATAGCTGCCTCAGTACTTAACAGTGTGTAGGAAGTTGTTTGATAAAGAGGGCAAAGCTTATACTTGGACCAGAAGGCAGAATATAGGAAACTACATGAAAACATGATTAATTCAGTGAAAATGACTGTAAACAGATGTGAACTTGTTTAGAACAGCTGAAAGAGATTCTCCGAGTCAGTTCTTAGTGTAGAAAAGGTAGCTAAGATCCGGGAAATCCTTAATTCGAGTTAAGATTACATGAAACACTGTATGAATCCTATATTCTTTACTTAAAGGAGACTAGAGTGGTAAATGTGTGTTATACAAGGCAGAATACCATTGAAATAGAGAAAGAAACACGTTGAGCAGCTTTGGAAAGCCTTACACTTCACTGAAATGTAGTACTACACTTTATATATCACAGTTGAGAGACAATGTTCCCTAGCTCGCTCAGTTCATAACAGTGTGTAGGAAGTTGTTTGATAAAGTGGGCAAAGCTTATACTTGGGCCAGAAGGCAGAATATAGGAAACTACATGAAAACATGAATTATTCAGTGAAAATGACTGTAAACAGATGAGAACTTGTTTAGAACAGCTGAAAGAGAATCTCCAAGTCAGTTCTTAGTGTAGAAAAGGTAGCTAAGAGAAGGAAAATCCTTAATTCCAGTTAAGATCACAAGAAACACTGTATGAATCCTATATTGTTTACTTAAAGGAGACTAGAGTGGTAAATGTGTGTTATACAAGGCAGAATACCATTGAAATAGAGAAAGAAACACGTTCGGCAGCTTTGGAAAGCCTTACACTTCACTGAAATGTAGTACTACACTCTATAACACAGTTGAGAGACAATGTTCCCGAGCTGCCTCAGTTCATAACAGTGTGTAGGAAGTTGTTTGATAAAGTGGGCAAAGCTTATACTTGGGCCAGAAGGCAGAATATAGGAAACTACATGAAAACATGAATAATTCAGTGAAAATGACTGTAAACAGATGAGAACTTGTTTAGAACAGCTGAAAGAGAATCTCCAAGTCAGTTCTTAGTGTAGAAAAGGTAGGTAAGATAAGGGAAATACTTAATTCCAGTTAAGATCACATGAAACACTGTATGAATCCTACATTCTTTACTTAAAGGAGACTAGAGTGGTAAATGTCTGTTATACAAGGCAGAATACCATTGAAATAGAGAAAGAAACACGTTCGGCAGCTTTGGAAAGCCTTACACTTCACTGAAATGTAGTACTACACTCTATAACACAGTTGAGAGACAATGTTCAATAGCTGCCTCAGTACTTAACAGTGTGTAGGAAGTTGTTTGATAAAGAGGGCAAAGCTTATACTTGGACCAGAAGGCAGAATATAGGAAACTACATGAAAACATGATTAATTCAGTGAAAATGACTGTAAACAGATGTGAACTTGTTTAGAACAGCTGAAAGAGATTCTCCGAGTCAGTTCTTAGTGTAGAAAAGGTAGCTAAGATCCGGGAAATCCTTAATTCGAGTTAAGATTACATGAAACACTGTATGAATCCTATATTCTTTACTTAAAGGAGACTAGAGTGGTAAATGTGTGTTATACAAGGCAGAATACCATTGAAATAGAGAAAGAAACACGTTGAGCAGCTTTGGAAAGCCTTACACTTCACTGAAATGTAGTACTACACTTTATATATCACAGTTGAGAGACAATGTTCCCTAGCTCGCTCAGTTCATAACAGTGTGTAGGAAGTTGTTTGATAAAGTGGGCAAAGCTTATACTTGGGCCAGAAGGCAGAATATAGGAAACTACATGAAAACATGAATTATTCAGTGAAAATGACTGTAAACAGATGAGAACTTGTTTAGAACAGCTGAAAGAGAATCTCCAAGTCAGTTCTTAGTGTAGAAAAGGTAGCTAAGAGAAGGAAAATCCTTAATTCCAGTTAAGATCACAAGAAACACTGTATGAATCCTATATTGTTTACTTAAAGGAGACTAGAGTGGTAAATGTGTGTTATACAAGGCAGAATACCATTGAAATAGAGAAAGAAACACGTTCGGCAGCTTTGGAAAGCCTTACACTTCACTGAAATGTAGTACTACACTCTATAACACAGTTGAGAGACAATGTTCCCGAGCTGCCTCAGTTCATAACAGTGTGTAGGAAGTTGTTTGATAAAGTGGGCAAAGCTTATACTTGGGCCAGAAGGCAGAATATAGGAAACTACATGAAAACATGAATAATTCAGTGAAAATGACTGTAAACAGATGAGAACTTGTTTAGAACAGCTGAAAGAGAATCTCCAAGTCAGTTCTTAGTGTAGAAAAGGTAGGTAAGATAAGGGAAATACTTAATTCCAGTTAAGATCACATGAAACACTGTATGAATCCTACATTCTTTACTTAAAGGAGACTAGAGTGGTAAATGTCTGTTATACAAGGCAGAATACCATTGAAATAGAGAAAGAAACACGTTCGGCAGCTTTGGAAAGCCTTACACTTCACTGAAATGTAGTACTACACTCTATAACACAGTTGAGAGACAATGTTCAATAGCTGCCTCAGTACTTAACAGTGTGTAGGAAGTTGTTTGATAAAGAGGGCAAAGCTTATACTTGGACCAGAAGGCAGAATATAGGAAACTACATGAAAACATGATTAATTCAGTGAAAATGACTGTAAACAGATGTGAACTTGTTTAGAACAGCTGAAAGAGATTCTCCGAGTCAGTTCTTAGTGTAGAAAAGGTAGCTAAGATCCGGGAAATCTTAATTCGAGTTAAGATTACATGAAACACTGTATGAATCCTATATTCTTTACTTAAAGGAGACTAGAGTGGTAAATGTGTGTTATACAAGGCAGAATACCATTGAAATAGAGAAAGAAACACGTTGAGCAGCTTTGGAAAGCCTTACACTTCACTGAAATGTAGTACTACACTCTATAACTGAGTTGAGAGACAATGTTCAATAGCTGCCTCAGTACTTAACAGTGTGTAGGAAGTTGTTTGATAAAGTGGGCAAAGCTTATACTTGGACCAGAAGTCAGAATATAGGAAACTACATGAAAACATGATTAATTCAGTGAAAATGACTGTAAACAGATGAGAACTTGTCTAGAACAGCTGAAAGAGAATCTCCAAGTCAGTTCTTATTGTAGAAAAGGTAGCTAAGATAAGGGAAATCCTTAATTCCAGTTAAGATCACATGAAACACTGTATGAATCCTATATTCTTTACTTAAAGGAGACTAGAGTGGTAAATGTGTGTTATACAAGGCAGAATACCATTGAAATAGAGAAAGAAACACGTTCAGCAGCTTTGGAAAGCCTTACACTTCACTGAAATGTAGTACTACACTTTATATATCATAGTTGAGAGACAATGTTCCCTAGCTCGCTCAGTTCATAACAGTGTGTAGGAAGTTGTTTGATAAAGTGGGCAAAGCTTATACTTGGGCCAGAAGGCAGAATATAGGAAACTACATGAAAACATGAATAATTCAGTGAAAATGACTGTAAACAGATGAGAACTTGTTTAGAACAGCTGAAAGAGAATCTCCAAGTCAGTTCTTAGTGTAGAAAAGGTAGCTAAGAGAAGGAAAATCCTTAATTCCAGTTAAGATCACATGAAACACTGTATGAATCCTATATTGTTTACTTAAAGGAGATTAGAGTGGTAAATGTGTGTTATACAAGGCAGAATACCATTGAAATAGAGAAAGAAACACGTTCGGCAGCTTTGGAAAGCCTTACACTTCACTGAAATGTAGTACTACACTCTATAACACAGTTGAGAGACAATGTTCCCTAGCTCGCTCAGTTCATAACAGTGTGTAGGAAGTTGTTTGATAAAGTGGGCAAAGCTTATACTTGGGCCAGAAGGCAGAATATAGGAAACTACATGAAAACATGAATTATTCAGTGAAAATGACTGTAAACAGATGAGAACTTGTTTAGAACAGCTGAAAGAGAATCTCCAAGTCAGTTCTTAGTGTAGAAAAGGTAGCTAAGAGAAGGAAAATCCTTAATTCCAGTTAAGATCACAAGAAACACTGTATGAATCCTATATTGTTTACTTAAAGGAGACTAGAGTGGTAAATGTGTGTTATACAAGGCAGAATACCATTGAAATAGAGAAAGAAACACGTTCGGCAGCTTTGGAAAGCCTTACACTTCACTGAAATGTAGTACTACACTCTATAACACAGTTGAGAGACAATGTTCCCGAGCTGCCTCAGTTCATAACAGTGTGTAGGAAGTTGTTTGATAAAGTGGGCAAAGCTTATACTTGGGCCAGAAGGCAGAATATAGGAAACTACATGAAAACATGAATAATTCAGTGAAAATGACTGTAAACAGATGAGAACTTGTTTAGAACAGCTGAAAGAGAATCTCCAAGTCAGTTCTTAGTGTAGAAAAGGTAGGTAAGATAAGGGAAATACTTAATTCCAGTTAAGATCACATGAAACACTGTATGAATCCTACATTCTTTACTTAAAGGAGACTAGAGTGGTAAATGTCTGTTATACAAGGCAGAATACCATTGAAATAGAGAAAGAAACACGTTCGGCAGCTTTGGAAAGCCTTACACTTCACTGAAATGTAGTACTACACTCTATAACACAGTTGAGAGACAATGTTCAATAGCTGCCTCAGTACTTAACAGTGTGTAGGAAGTTGTTTGATAAAGAGGGCAAAGCTTATACTTGGACCAGAAGGCAGAATATAGGAAACTACATGAAAACATGATTAATTCAGTGAAAATGACTGTAAACAGATGTGAACTTGTTTAGAACAGCTGAAAGAGATTCTCCAAGTCAGTTCTTAGTGTAGAAAAGGTAGCTAAGATCCGGGAAATCCTTAATTCGAGTTAAGATTACATGAAACACTGTATGAATCCTATATTCTTTACTTAAAGGAGACTAGAGTGGTAAATATGTGTTATACAAGGCAGAATACCATTGAAATAGAGAAAGAAACACGTTGAGCAGCTTTGGAAAGCCTTACACTTCACTGAAATGTAGTACTACACTTTATATATCACAGTTGAGAGACAATGTTCCCTAGCTCGCTCAGTTCATAACAGTGTGTAGGAAGTTGTTTGATAAAGTGGGCAAAGCTTATACTTGGGCCAGAAGGCAGAATATAGGAAACTACATGAAAACATGAATTATTCAGTGAAAATGACTGTAAACAGATGAGAACTTGTTTAGAACAGCTGAAAGAGAATCTCCAAGTCAGTTCTTAGTGTAGAAAAGGTAGCTAAGAGAAGGAAAATCCTTAATTCCAGTTAAGATCACAAGAAACACTGTATGAATCCTATATTGTTTACTTAAAGGAGACTAGAGTGGTAAATGTGTGTTATACAAGGCAGAATACCATTGAAATAGAGAAAGAAACACGTTCGGCAGCTTTGGAAAGCCTTACACTTCACTGAAATGTAGTACTACACTTTATAACACAGTTGAGAGACAATGTTCCCGAGCTGCCTCAGTTCATAACAGTGTGTAGGAAGTTGTTTGATAAAGTGGGCAAAGCTTATACTTGGACCAGAAGGCAGAATATAGGAAACTACATGAAAACATGAATAATTCAGTGAAAATGACTGTAAACAGATGAGAACTTGTTTAGAACAGCTGAAAGAGAATCTCCAAGTCAGTTCTTAGTGTAGAAAAGGTAGGTAAGATAAGGGAAATACTTAATTCCAGTTAAGATCACATGAAACACTGTATGAATCCTACATTCTTTACTTAAAGGAGACTAGAGTGGTAAATGTCTGTTATACAAGGCAGAATACCATTGAAATAGAGAAAGAAACACGTTCGGCAGCTTTGGAAAGCCTTACACTTCACTGAAATGTAGTACTACACTCTATAACACAGTTGAGAGACAATGTTCAATAGCTGCCTCAGTACTTAACAGTGTGTAGGAAGTTGTTTGATAAAGAGGGCAAAGCTTATACTTGGACCAGAAGGCAGAATATAGGAAACTACATGAAAACATGATTAATTCAGTGAAAATGACTGTAAACAGATGTGAACTTGTTTAGAACAGCTGAAAGAGATTCTCCGAGTCAGTTCTTAGTGTAGAAAAGGTAGCTAAGATCCGGGAAATCCTTAATTCGAGTTAAGATTACATGAAACACTGTATGAATCCTATATTCTTTACTTAAAGGAGACTAGAGTGGTAAATGTGTGTTATACAAGGCAGAATACCATTGAAATAGAGAAAGAAACACGTTGAGCAGCTTTGGAAAGCCTTACACTTCACTGAAATGTAGTACTACACTTTATATATCACAGTTGAGAGACAATGTTCCCTAGCTCGCTCAGTTCATAACAGTGTGTAGGAAGTTGTTTGATAAAGTGGGCAAAGCTTATACTTGGGCCAGAAGGCAGAATATAGAAAACTACATGAAAACATGAATTATTCAGTGAAAATGACTGTAAACAGATGAGAACTTGTTTAGAACAGCTGAAAGAGAATCTCCAAGTCAGTTCTTAGTGTAGAAAAGGTAGCTAAGAGAAGGAAAATCCTTAATTCCAGTTAAGATCACAAGAAACACTGTATGAATCCTATATTGTTTACTTAAAGGAGACTAGAGTGGTAAATGTGTGTTATACAAGGCAGAATACCATTGAAATAGAGAAAGAAACACGTTCGGCAGCTTTGGAAAGCCTTACACTTCACTGAAATGTAGTACTACACTCTATAACACAGTTGAGAGACAATGTTCCCGAGCTGCCTCAGTTCATAACAGTGTGTAGGAAGTTGTTTGATAAAGTGGGCAAAGCTTATACTTGGGCCAGAAGGCAGAATATAGGAAACTACATGAAAACATGAATAATTCAGTGAAAATGACTGTAAACAGATGAGAACTTGTTTAGAACAGCTGAAAGAGAATCTCCAAGTCAGTTCTTAGTGTAGAAAAGGTAGGTAAGATAAGGGAAATACTTAATTCCAGTTAAGATCACATGAAACACTGTATGAATCCTACATTCTTTACTTAAAGGAGACTAGAGTGGTAAATGTCTGTTATACAAGGCAGAATACCATTGAAATAGAGAAAGAAACACGTTCGGCAGCTTTGGAAAGCCTTACACTTCACTGAAATGTAGTACTACACTCTATAACACAGTTGAGAGACAATGTTCAATAGCTGCCTCAGTACTTAACAGTGTGTAGGAAGTTGTTTGATAAAGAGGGCAAAGCTTATACTTGGACCAGAAGGCAGAATATAGGAAACTACATGAAAACATGATTAATTCAGTGAAAATGACTGTAAACAGATGTGAACTTGTTTAGAACAGCTGAAAGAGATTCTCCAAGTCAGTTCTTAGTGTAGAAAAGGTAGCTAAGATCCGGGAAATCCTTAATTCGAGTTAAGATTACATGAAACACTGTATGAATCCTATATTCTTTACTTAAAGGAGACTAGAGTGGTAAATATGTGTTATACAAGGCAGAATACCATTGAAATAGAGAAAGAAACACGTTGAGCAGCTTTGGAAAGCCTTACACTTCACTGAAATGTAGTACTACACTTTATATATCACAGTTGAGAGACAATGTTCCCTAGCTCGCTCAGTTCATAACAGTGTGTAGGAAGTTGTTTGATAAAGTGGGCAAAGCTTATACTTGGGCCAGAAGGCAGAATATAGGAAACTACATGAAAACATGAATTATTCAGTGAAAATGACTGTAAACAGATGAGAACTTGTTTAGAACAGCTGAAAGAGAATCTCCAAGTCAGTTCTTAGTGTAGAAAAGGTAGCTAAGAGAAGGAAAATCCTTAATTCCAGTTAAGATCACAAGAAACACTGTATGAATCCTATATTGTTTACTTAAAGGAGACTAGAGTGGTAAATGTGTGTTATACAAGGCAGAATACCATTGAAATAGAGAAAGAAACACGTTCGGCAGCTTTGGAAAGCCTTACACTTCACTGAAATGTAGTACTACACTTTATAACACAGTTGAGAGACAATGTTCCCGAGCTGCCTCAGTTCATAACAGTGTGTAGGAAGTTGTTTGATAAAGTGGGCAAAGCTTATACTTGGACCAGAAGGCAGAATATAGGAAACTACATGAAAACATGAATAATTCAGTGAAAATGACTGTAAACAGATGAGAACTTGTTTAGAACAGCTGAAAGAGAATCTCCAAGTCAGTTCTTAGTGTAGAAAAGGTAGGTAAGATAAGGGAAATACTTAATTCCAGTTAAGATCACATGAAACACTGTATGAATCCTACATTCTTTACTTAAAGGAGACTAGAGTGGTAAATGTCTGTTATACAAGGCAGAATACCATTGAAATAGAGAAAGAAACACGTTCGGCAGCTTTGGAAAGCCTTACACTTCACTGAAATGTAGTACTACACTCTATAACACAGTTGAGAGACAATGTTCAATAGCTGCCTCAGTACTTAACAGTGTGTAGGAAGTTGTTTGATAAAGAGGGCAAAGCTTATACTTGGACCAGAAGGCAGAATATAGGAAACTACATGAAAACATGATTAATTCAGTGAAAATGACTGTAAACAGATGTGAACTTGTTTAGAACAGCTGAAAGAGATTCTCCGAGTCAGTTCTTAGTGTAGAAAAGGTAGCTAAGATCCGGGAAATCCTTAATTCGAGTTAAGATTACATGAAACACTGTATGAATCCTATATTCTTTACTTAAAGGAGACTAGAGTGGTAAATGTGTGTTATACAAGGCAGAATACCATTGAAATAGAGAAAGAAACACGTTGAGCAGCTTTGGAAAGCCTTACACTTCACTGAAATGTAGTACTACACTTTATATATCACAGTTGAGAGACAATGTTCCCTAGCTCGCTCAGTTCATAACAGTGTGTAGGAAGTTGTTTGATAAAGTGGGCAAAGCTTATACTTGGACCAGAAGGCAGAATATAGAAAACTACATGAAAACATGAATTATTCAGTGAAAATGACTGTAAACAGATGAGAACTTGTTTAGAACAGCTGAAAGAGAATCTCCAAGTCAGTTCTTAGTGTAGAAAAGGTAGCTAAGAGAAGGAAAATCCTTAATTCCAGTTAAGATCACAAGAAACACTGTATGAATCCTATATTGTTTACTTAAAGGAGACTAGAGTGGTAAATGTGTGTTATACAAGGCAGAATACCATTGAAATAGAGAAAGAAACACGTTCGGCAGCTTTGGAAAGCCTTACACTTCACTGAAATGTAGTACTACACTCTATAACACAGTTGAGAGACAATGTTCCCGAGCTGCCTCAGTTCATAACAGTGTGTAGGAAGTTGTTTGATAAAGTGGGCAAAGCTTATACTTGGGCCAGAAGGCAGAATATAGGAAACTACATGAAAACATGAATAATTCAGTGAAAATGACTGTAAACAGATGAGAACTTGTTTAGAACAGCTGAAAGAGAATCTCCAAGTCAGTTCTTAGTGTAGAAAAGGTAGGTAAGATAAGGGAAATACTTAATTCCAGTTAAGATCACATGAAACACTGTATGAATCCTACATTCTTTACTTAAAGGAGACTAGAGTGGTAAATGTCTGTTATACAAGGCAGAATACCATTGAAATAGAGAAAGAAACACGTTCGGCAGCTTTGGAAAGCCTTACACTTCACTGAAATGTAGTACTACACTCTATAACACAGTTGAGAGACAATGTTCAATAGCTGCCTCAGTACTTAACAGTGTGTAGGAAGTTGTTTGATAAAGAGGGCAAAGCTTATACTTGGACCAGAAGGCAGAATATAGGAAACTACATGAAAACATGATTAATTCAGTGAAAATGACTGTAAACAGATGTGAACTTGTTTAGAACAGCTGAAAGAGATTCTCCGAGTCAGTTCTTAGTGTAGAAAAGGTAGCTAAGATCCGGGAAATCCTTAATTCGAGTTAAGATTACATGAAACACTGTATGAATCCTATATTCTTTACTTAAAGGAGACTAGAGTGGTAAATGTGTGTTATACAAGGCAGAATACCATTAAAATAGAGAAAGAAACACGTTGAGCAGCTTTGGAAAGCCTTACACTTCACTGAAATGTAGTACTACACTCTATAACTGAGTTGAGAGACAATGTTCAATAGCTGCCTCAGTACTTAACAGTGTGTAGGAAGTTGTTTGATAAAGTGGGCAAAGCTTATACTTGGACCAGAAGTCAGAATATAGGAAACTACATGAAAACATGATTAATTCAGTGAAAATGACTGTAAACAGATGAGAACTTGTCTAGAACAGCTGAAAGAGAATCTCCAAGTCAGTTCTTATTGTAGAAAAGGTAGCTAAGATAAGGGAAATCCTTAATTCCAGTTAAGATCACATGAAACACTGTATGAATCCTATATTCTTTACTTAAAGGAGACTAGAGTGGTAAATGTGTGTTATACAAGGCAGAATACCATTGAAATAGAGAAAGAAACACGTTCAGCAGCTTTGGAAAGCCTTACACTTCACTGAAATGTAGTACTACACTTTATATATCATAGTTGAGAGACAATGTTCCCTAGCTCGCTCAGTTCATAACAGTGTGTAGGAAGTTGTTTGATAAAGTGGGCAAAGCTTATACTTGGGCCAGAAGGCAGAATATAGGAAACTACATGAAAACATGAATAATTCAGTGAAAATGACTGTAAACAGATGAGAACTTGTTTAGAACAGCTGAAAGAGAATCTCCAAGTCAGTTCTTAGTGTAGAAAAGGTAGCTAAGAGAAGGAAAATCCTTAATTCCAGTTAAGATCACATGAAACACTGTATGAATCCTATATTGTTTACTTAAAGGAGATTAGAGTGGTAAATGTGTGTTATACAAGGCAGAATACCATTGAAATAGAGAAAGAAACACGTTCGGCAGCTTTGGAAAGCCTTACACTTCACTGAAATGTAGTACTACACTCTATAACACAGTTGAGAGACAATGTTCCCTAGCTCGCTCAGTTCATAACAGTGTGTAGGAAGTTGTTTGATAAAGTGGGCAAAGCTTATACTTGGGCCAGAAGGCAGAATATAGGAAACTACATGAAAACATGAATTATTCAGTGAAAATGACTGTAAACAGATGAGAACTTGTTTAGAACAGCTGAAAGAGAATCTCCAAGTCAGTTCTTAGTGTAGAAAAGGTAGCTAAGAGAAGGAAAATCCTTAATTCCAGTTAAGATCACATGAAACACTGTATGAATCCTATATTGTTTACTTAAAGGAGACTAGAGTGGTAAATGTGTGTTATACAAGGCAGAATACCATTGAAATAGAGAAAGAAACACGTTCGGCAGCTTTGGAAAGCCTTACACTTCACTGAAATGTAGTACTACACTCTATAACACAGTTGAGAGACAATGTTCCCGAGCTGCCTCAGTTCATAACAGTGTGTAGGAAGTTGTTTGATAAAGTGGGCAAAGCTTATACTTGGGCCAGAAGGCAGAATATAGGAAACTACATGAAAACATGAATAATTCAGTGAAAATGACTGTAAACAGATGAGAACTTGTTTAGAACAGCTGAAAGAGAATCTCCAAGTCAGTTCTTAGTGTAGAAAAGGTAGGTAAGATAAGGGAAATACTTAATTCCAGTTAAGATCACATGAAACACTGTATGAATCCTACATTCTTTACTTAAAGGAGACTAGAGTGGTAAATGTCTGTTATACAAGGCAGAATACCATTGAAATAGAGAAAGAAACACGTTCGGCAGCTTTGGAAAGCCTTACACTTCACTGAAATGTAGTACTACACTCTATAACACAGTTGAGAGACAATGTTCAATAGCTGCCTCAGTACTTAACAGTGTGTAGGAAGTTGTTTGATAAAGAGGGCAAAGCTTATACTTGGACCAGAAGGCAGAATATAGGAAACTACATGAAAACATGATTAATTCAGTGAAAATGACTGTAAACAGATGTGAACTTGTTTAGAACAGCTGAAAGAGATTCTCCAAGTCAGTTCTTAGTGTAGAAAAGGTAGCTAAGATCCGGGAAATCCTTAATTCGAGTTAAGATTACATGAAACACTGTATGAATCCTATATTCTTTACTTAAAGGAGACTAGAGTGGTAAATATGTGTTATACAAGGCAGAATACCATTGAAATAGAGAAAGAAACACGTTGAGCAGCTTTGGAAAGCCTTACACTTCACTGAAATGTAGTACTACACTTTATATATCACAGTTGAGAGACAATGTTCCCTAGCTCGCTCAGTTCATAACAGTGTGTAGGAAGTTGTTTGATAAAGTGGGCAAAGCTTATACTTGGGCCAGAAGGCAGAATATAGGAAACTACATGAAAACATGAATTATTCAGTGAAAATGACTGTAAACAGATGAGAACTTGTTTAGAACAGCTGAAAGAGAATCTCCAAGTCAGTTCTTAGTGTAGAAAAGGTAGCTAAGAGAAGGAAAATCCTTAATTCCAGTTAAGATCACAAGAAACACTGTATGAATCCTATATTGTTTACTTAAAGGAGACTAGAGTGGTAAATGTGTGTTATACAAGGCAGAATACCATTGAAATAGAGAAAGAAACACGTTCGGCAGCTTTGGAAAGCCTTACACTTCACTGAAATGTAGTACTACACTTTATAACACAGTTGAGAGACAATGTTCCCGAGCTGCCTCAGTTCATAACAGTGTGTAGGAAGTTGTTTGATAAAGTGGGCAAAGCTTATACTTGGGCCAGAAGGCAGAATATAGGAAACTACATGAAAACATGAATAATTCAGTGAAAATGACTGTAAACAGATGAGAACTTGTTTAGAACAGCTGAAAGAGAATCTCCAAGTCAGTTCTTAGTGTAGAAAAGGTAGCTAAGAGAAGGAAAATCCTTAATTCCAGTTAAGATCACAAGAAACACTGTATGAATCCTATATTGTTTACTTAAAGGAGACTAGAGTGGTAAATGTGTGTTATACAAGGCAGAATACCATTGAAATAGAGAAAGAAACACGTTCGGCAGCTTTGGAAAGCCTTACACTTCACTGAAATGTAGTACTACACTCTATAACTGAGTTGAGAGACAATGTTCAATAGCTGCCTCAGTACTTAACAGTGTGTAGGAAGTTGTTTGATAAAGTGGGCAAAGCTTATACTTGGACCAGAAGTCAGAATATAGGAAACTACATGAAAACATGATTAATTCAGTGAAAATGACTGTAAACAGATGAGAACTTGTCTAGAACAGCTGAAAGAGAATCTCCAAGTCAGTTCTTATTGTAGAAAAGGTAGCTAAGATAAGGGAAATCCTTAATTCCAGTTAAGATCACATGAAACACTGTATGAATCCTATATTCTTTACTTAAAGGAGACTAGAGTGGTAAATGTGTGTTATACAAGGCAGAATACCATTGAAATAGAGAAAGAAACACGTTCAGCAGCTTTGGAAAGCCTTACACTTCACTGAAATGTAGTACTACACTTTATATATCACAGTTGAGAGACAATGTTCCCTAGCTCGCTCAGTTCATAACAGTGTGTAGGAAGTTGTTTGATAAAGTGGGCAAAGCTTATACTTGGGCCAGAAGGCAGAATATAGGAAACTACATGAAAACATGAATAATTCAGTGAAAATGACTGTAAACAGATGAGAACTTGTTTAGAACAGCTGAAAGAGAATCTCCAAGTCAGTTCTTAGTGTAGAAAAGGTAGCTAAGAGAAGGAAAATCCTTAATTCCAGTTAAGATCACATGAAACACTGTATGAATCCTATATTGTTTACTTAAAGGAGACTAGAGTGGTAAATGTGTGTTATACAAGGCAGAATACCATTGAAATAGAGAAAGAAACACGTTCGGCAGCTTTGGAAAGCCTTACACTTCACTGAAATGTAGTACTACACTCTATAACACAGTTGAGAGACAATGTTCCCGAGCTGCCTCAGTTCATAACAGTGTGTAGGAAGTTGTTTGATAAAGTGGGCAAAGCTTATACTTGGGCCAGAAGGCAGAATATAGGAAACTACATGAAAACATGAATAATTCAGTGAAAATGACTGTAAACAGATGAGAACTTGTTTAGAACAGCTGAAAGAGAATCTCCAAGTCAGTTCTTAGTGTAGAAAAGGTAGGTAAGATAAGGGAAATACTTAATTCCAGTGAAGATCACATGAAACACTGTATGAATCCTATATTCTTTACTTAAAGGAGACTAGAGTGGTAAATGTGTGTTATACAAGGCAGAATACCATTGAAATAGAGAAAGAAACACGTTCGGCAGCTTTGGAAAGCCTTACACTTCACTGAAATGTAGTACTACACTCTATAACACAGTTGAGAGACAATGTTCAATACCTGCCTCAGTACTTAACAGTGTGTAGGAAGTTGTTTGATAAAGTGGGCAAAGCTGATATTTGGACCAGAAGGCAGAATATAGGAAACTACATGAAAACATGATTAATTCAGTGAAAATGACTGTAAACAGATGTGAACTTGTTTAGAACAGCTGAAAGAGATTCTCCAAGTCAGTTCTTAGTGTAGAAAAGGTAGCTAAGATCTGGGAAATCCTTAATTCGAGTTAAGATTACATGAAACACTGTATGAATCCTATATTCTTTACTTAAAGGAGACTAGAGTGGTAAATGTGTGTTATACAAGGCAGAATACCATTGAAATAGAGAAAGAAACACGTTCGGCAGCTTTGGAAAGCCTTACACTTCACTGAAATGTAGTACTACACTCTATAACACAGTTGAGAGACAATGTTCCCGAGCTGCCTCAGTTCATAACAGTGTGTAGGAAGGTGTTTGATAAAGAGGGCAAAGCGTATACTTGGGCCAGAAGGCAGAATATAGGAAACTACATGAAAACATGAATAATTCAGTGAAAATGACTGTAAACAGATGAGAACTGGTTTAGAACAGCTGAAAGAGAATCTCCAAGTCAGTTCTTAGTGTAGAAAAGGTAGGTAAGATAAGGGAAATACTTAATTCCAGTTAAGATCACATGAAACACTGTATGAATCCTACATTCTTTACTTAAAGGAGACTAGAGTGGTAAATGTCTGTTATACAAGGCAGAATACCATTGAAATAGAGAAAGAAACACGTTCGGCAGCTTTGGAAAGCCTTACACTTCACTGAAATGTAGTACTACACTCTATAACACAGTTGAGAGACAATGTTCCCTAGCTCGCTCAGTTCATAACAGTGTGTAGGAAGTTGTTTGATAAAGTGGGCAAAGCTTATACTTGGGCCAGAAGGCAGAATATAGGAAACTACATGAAAACATGAATAATTCAGTGAAAATGACTGTAAACAGATGAGAACTTGTTTAGAACAGCTGAAAGAGAATCTCCAAGTCAGTTCTTAGTGTAGAAAAGGTAGCTAAGAGAAGGAAAATCCTTAATTCCAGTTAAGATCACATGAAACACTGTATGAATCCTATATTGTTTACTTAAAGGAGACTAGAGTGGTAAATGTGTGTTATACAAGGCAGAATACCATTGAAATAGAGAAAGAAACACGTTCGGCAGCTTTGGAAAGCCTTACACTTCACTGAAATGTAGTACTACACTCTATAACACAGTTGAGAGACAATGTTCCCGAGCTGCCTCAGTTCATAACAGTGTGTAGGAAGTTGTTTGATAAAGTGGGCAAAGCTTATACTTGGGCCAGAAGGCAGAATATAGGAAACTACATGAAAACATGAATAATTCAGTGAAAATGACTGTAAACAGATGAAAACTTGTTTAGAACAGCTGAAAGAGAATCTCCAAGTCAGTTCTTAGTGTAGAAAAGGTAGCTAAGATAAGGGAAATACTTAATTCCAGTGAAGATCACATGAAACACTGTATGAATCCTATATTGTTTACTTAAAGGAGACTAGAGTGGTAAATGTGTGTTATACAAGGCAGAATACCATTGAAATAGAGAAAGAAACACGTTCGGCAGCTTTGGAAAGCCTTACACTTCACTGAAATGTAGTACTACACTCTATAACACAGTTGAGAGACAATGTTCAATAGCTGCCTCAGTACTTAACAGTGTGTAGGAAGTTGTTTGATAAAGTGGGCAAAGCTTATACTTGGGCCAGAAGGCAGAATATAGGAAACTACATGAAAACATGAATAATTCAGTGAAAATGACTGTAAACAGATGAGAACTTGTTTAGAACAGCTGAAAGAGAATCTCCAAGTCAGTTCTTAGTGTAGAAAAGGTAGCTAAGAGAAGGAAAATCCTTAATTCCAGTTAAGATCACATGAAACACTGTATGAATCCTATATTGTTTACTTAAAGGAGACTAGAGTGGTAAATGTGTGTTATACAAGGCAGAATACCATTGAAATAGAGAAAGAAACACGTTCGGCAGCTTTGGAAAGCCTTACACTTCACTGAAATGTAGTACTACACTCTATAACACAGTTGAGAGACAATGTTCCCGAGCTGCCTCAGTTCATAACAGTGTGTAGGAAGTTGTTTGATAAAGTGGGCAAAGCTTATACTTGGGCCAGAAGGCAGAATATAGGAAACTACATGAAAACATGAATAATTCAGTGAAAATGACTGTAAACAGATGAGAACTTGTTTAGAACAGCTGAAAGAGAATCTCCAAGTCAGTTCTTAGTGTAGAAAAGGTAGGTAAGATAAGGGAAATACTTAATTCCAGTGAAGATCACATGAAACACTGTATGAATCCTATATTCTTTACTTAAAGGAGACTAGAGTGGTAAATGTGTGTTATACAAGGCAGAATACCATTGAAATAGAGAAAGAAACACGTTCGGCAGCTTTGGAAAGCCTTACACTTCACTGAAATGTAGTACTACACTCTATAACACAGTTGAGAGACAATGTTCAATAGCTGCCTCAGTACTTAACAGTGTGTAGGAAGTTGTTTGATAAAGTGGGCAAAGCTTATACTTGGACCAGAAGTCAGAATATAGGAAACTACATGAAAACATGATTAATTCAGTGAAAATGACTGTAAACAGATGAGAACTTGTCTAGAACAGCTGAAAGAGAATCTCCAAGTCAGTTCTTATTGTAGAAAAGGTAGCTAAGATAAGGGAAATCCTTAATTCCAGTTAAGATCACATGAAACACTATGAATCCTATATTCTTTACTTAAAGGAGACTAGAGTGGTAAATGTGTGTTATACAAGGCCGAATACCATTGAAATAGAGAAAGAAACACGTTCAGCAGCTTTGGAAAGCCTTACACTTCACTGAAATGTAGTACTACACTCTATAACACAGTTGAGAGACAATGTTCCCTAGCTCGCTCAGTTCATAACAGTGTGTAGGAAGTTGTTTGATAAAGTGGGCAAAGCTTATACTTGGGCCAGAAGGCAGAATATAGGAAACTACATGAAAACATGAATTATTCAGTGAAAATGACTGTAAACAGATGAGAACTTGTTTAGAACAGCTGAAAGAGAATCTCCAAGTCAGTTCTTAGTGTAGAAAAGGTAGCTAAGAGAAGGAAAATCCTTAATTCCAGTTAAGATCACAAGAAACACTGTATGAATCCTATATTGTTTACTTAAAGGAGACTAGAGTGGTAAATGTGTGTTATACAAGGCAGAATACCATTGAAATAGAGAAAGAAACACGTTCGGCAGCTTTGGAAAGCCTTACACTTCACTGAAATGTAGTACTACACTCTATAACACAGTTGAGAGACAATGTTCCCGAGCTGCCTCAGTTCATAACAGTGTGTAGGAAGTTGTTTGATAAAGTGGGCAAAGCTTATACTTGGGCCAGAAGGCAGAATATAGGAAACTACATGAAAACATGAATAATTCAGTGAAAATGACTGTAAACAGATGAGAACTTGTTTAGAACAGCTGAAAGAGAATCTCCAAGTCAGTTCTTAGTGTAGAAAAGGTAGGTAAGATAAGGGAAATACTTAATTCCAGTTAAGATCACATGAAACACTGTATGAATCCTACATTCTTTACTTAAAGGAGACTAGAGTGGTAAATGTCTGTTATACAAGGCAGAATACCATTGAAATAGAGAAAGAAACACGTTCGGCAGCTTTGGAAAGCCTTACACTTCACTGAAATGTAGTACTACACTCTATAACACAGTTGAGAGACAATGTTCAATAGCTGCCTCAGTACTTAACAGTGTGTAGGAAGTTGTTTGATAAAGAGGGCAAAGCTTATACTTGGACCAGAAGGCAGAATATAGGAAACTACATGAAAACATGATTAATTCAGTGAAAATGACTGTAAACAGATGTGAACTTGTTTAGAACAGCTGAAAGAGATTCTCCAAGTCAGTTCTTAGTGTAGAAAAGGTAGCTAAGATCCGGGAAATCCTTAATTCGAGTTAAGATTACATGAAACACTGTATGAATCCTATATTCTTTACTTAAAGGAGACTAGAGTGGTAAATATGTGTTATACAAGGCAGAATACCATTGAAATAGAGAAAGAAACACGTTGAGCAGCTTTGGAAAGCCTTACACTTCACTGAAATGTAGTACTACACTTTATATATCACAGTTGAGAGACAATGTTCCCTAGCTCGCTCAGTTCATAACAGTGTGTAGGAAGTTGTTTGATAAAGTGGGCAAAGCTTATACTTGGGCCAGAAGGCAGAATATAGGAAACTACATGAAAACATGAATTATTCAGTGAAAATGACTGTAAACAGATGAGAACTTGTTTAGAACAGCTGAAAGAGAATCTCCAAGTCAGTTCTTAGTGTAGAAAAGGTAGCTAAGAGAAGGAAAATCCTTAATTCCAGTTAAGATCACAAGAAACACTGTATGAATCCTATATTGTTTACTTAAAGGAGACTAGAGTGGTAAATGTGTGTTATACAAGGCAGAATACCATTGAAATAGAGAAAGAAACACGTTCGGCAGCTTTGGAAAGCCTTACACTTCACTGAAATGTAGTACTACACTTTATAACACAGTTGAGAGACAATGTTCCCGAGCTGCCTCAGTTCATAACAGTGTGTAGGAAGTTGTTTGATAAAGTGGGCAAAGCTTATACTTGGGCCAGAAGGCAGAATATAGGAAACTACATGAAAACATGAATAATTCAGTGAAAATGACTGTAAACAGATGAGAACTTGTTTAGAACAGCTGAAAGAGAATCTCCAAGTCAGTTCTTAGTGTAGAAAAGGTAGCTAAGAGAAGGAAAATCCTTAATTCCAGTTAAGATCACAAGAAACACTGTATGAATCCTATATTGTTTACTTAAAGGAGACTAGAGTGGTAAATGTGTGTTATACAAGGCAGAATACCATTGAAATAGAGAAAGAAACACGTTCGGCAGCTTTGGAAAGCCTTACACTTCACTGAAATGTAGTACTACACTCTATAACTGAGTTGAGAGACAATGTTCAATAGCTGCCTCAGTACTTAACAGTGTGTAGGAAGTTGTTTGATAAAGTGGGCAAAGCTTATACTTGGACCAGAAGTCAGAATATAGGAAACTACATGAAAACATGATTAATTCAGTGAAAATGACTGTAAACAGATGAGAACTTGTCTAGAACAGCTGAAAGAGAATCTCCAAGTCAGTTCTTATTGTAGAAAAGGTAGCTAAGATAAGGGAAATCCTTAATTCCAGTTAAGATCACATGAAACACTGTATGAATCCTATATTCTTTACTTAAAGGAGACTAGAGTGGTAAATGTGTGTTATACAAGGCAGAATACCATTGAAATAGAGAAAGAAACACGTTCAGCAGCTTTGGAAAGCCTTACACTTCACTGAAATGTAGTACTACACTTTATATATCACAGTTGAGAGACAATGTTCCCGAGCTGCCTCAGTTCATAACAGTGTGTAGGAAGTTGTTTGATAAAGTGGGCAAAGCTTATACTTGGGCCAGAAGGCAGAATATAGGAAACTACATGAAAACATGAATAATTCAGTGAAAATGACTGTAAACAGATGAGAACTTGTTTAGAACAGCTGAAAGAGAATCTCCAAGTCAGTTCTTAGTGTAGAAAAGGTAGGTAAGATAAGGGAAATACTTAATTCCAGTGAAGATCACATGAAACACTGTATGAATCCTATATTCTTTACTTAAAGGAGACTAGAGTGGTAAATGTGTGTTATACAAGGCAGAATACCATTGAAATAGAGAAAGAAACACGTTCGGCAGCTTTGGAAAGCCTTACACTTCACTGAAATGTAGTACTACACTCTATAACACAGTTGAGAGACAATGTTCAATAGCTGCCTCAGTACTTAACAGTGTGTAGGAAGTTGTTTGATAAAGTGGGCAAAGCTTATACTTGGACCAGAAGTCAGAATATAGGGAACTACATGAAAACATGATTAATTCAGTGAAAATGACTGTAAACAGATGAGAACTTGTCTAGAACAGCTGAAAGAGAATCTCCAAGTCAGTTCTTATTGTAGAAAAGGTAGCTAAGATAAGGGAAATCCTTAATTCCAGTTAAGATCACATGAAACACTATGAATCCTATATTCTTTACTTAAAGGAGACTAGAGTGGTAAATGTGTGTTATACAAGGCCGAATACCATTGAAATAGAGAAAGAAACACGTTCAGCAGCTTTGGAAAGCCTTACACTTCACTGAAATGTAGTACTACACTTTATATATCACAGTTGAGAGACAATGTTCCCTAGCTCGCTCAGTTCATAACAGTGTGTAGGAAGTTGTTTGATAAAGTGGGCAAAGCTTATACTTGGGCCAGAAGGCGGAATATAGGAAACTACATGAAAACATGAATAATTCAGTGAAAATGACTGTAAACAGATGAGAACTTGTTTAGAACAGCTGAAAGAGAATCTCCAAGTCAGTTCTTAGTGTAGAAAAGGTAGCTAAGAGAAGGAAAATCCTTAATTCCAGTTAAGATCACATGAAACACTGTATGAATCCTATATTGTTTACTTAAAGGAGACTAGAGTGGTAAATGTGTGTTATACAAGGCAGAATACCATTGAAATAGAGAAAGAAACACGTTCGGCAGCTTTGGAAAGCCTTACACTTCACTGAAATGTAGTACTACACTCTATAACACAGTTGAGAGACAATGTTCCCTAGCTCGCTCAGTTCATAACAGTGTGTAGGAAGTTGTTTGATAAAGTGGGCAAAGCTTATACTTGGGCCAGAAGGCAGAATATAGGAAACTACATGAAAACATGAATAATTCAGTGAAAATGACTGTAAACAGATGAGAACTTGTTTAGAACAGCTGAAAGAGAATCTCCAAGTCAGTTCTTAGTGTAGAAAAGGTAGCTAAGAGAAGGAAAATCCTTAATTCCAGTTAAGATCACATGAAACACTGTATGAATCCTATATTGTTTACTTAAAGGAGACTAGAGTGGTAAATGTGTGTTATACAAGGCAGAATACCATTGAAATAGAGAAAGAAACACGTTCGGCAGCTTTGGAAAGCCTTACACTTCACTGAAATGTAGTACTACACTCTATAACACAGTTGAGAGACAATGTTCCCGAGCTGCCTCAGTTCATAACAGTGTGTAGGAAGTTGTTTGATAAAGTGGGCAAAGCTTATACTTGGGCCAGAAGGCAGAATATAGGAAACTACATGAAAACATGAATTATTCAGTGAAAATGACTGTAAACAGATGAGAACTTGTTTAGAACAGCTGAAAGAGAATCTCCAAGTCAGTTCTTAGTGTAGAAAAGGTAGCTAAGAGAAGGAAAATCCTTAATTCCAGTTAAGATCACAAGAAACACTGTATGAATCCTATATTGTTTACTTAAAGGAGACTAGAGTGGTAAATGTGTGTTATACAAGGCAGAATACCATTGAAATAGAGAAAGAAACACGTTCGGCAGCTTTGGAAAGCCTTACACTTCACAGAAATGTAGTACTACACTTTATAACACAGTTGAGAGACAATGTTCCCGAGCTGCCTCAGTTCATAACAGTGTGTAGGAAGTTGTTTGATAAAGTGGGCAAAGCTTATACTTGGGCCAGAAGGCAGAATATAGGAAACTACATGAAAACATGAATAATTCAGTGAAAATGACTGTAAACAGATGAGAACTTGTTTAGAACAGCTGAAAGAGAATCTCCAAGTCAGTTCTTAGTGTAGAAAAGGTAGCTAAGAGAAGGAAAATCCTTAATTCCAGTTAAGATCACAAGAAACACTGTATGAATCCTATATTCTTTACTTAAAGGAGACTAGAGTGGTAAATGTGTGTTATACAAGGCAGAATACCATTGAAATAGAGAAAGAAACACGTTCGGCAGCTTTGGAAAGCCTTACACTTCACTGAAATGTAGTACTACACTCTATAACTGAGTTGAGAGACAATGTTCAATAGCTGCCTCAGTACTTAACAGTGTGTAGGAAGTTGTTTGATAAAGTGGGCAAAGCTTATACTTGGACCAGAAGTCAGAATATAGGAAACTACATGAAAACATGATTAATTCAGTGAAAATGACTGTAAACAGATGAGAACTTGTCTAGAACAGCTGAAAGAGAATCTCCAAGTCAGTTCTTATTGTAGAAAAGGTAGCTAAGATAAGGGAAATCCTTAATTCCAGTTAAGATCACATGAAACACTGTATGAATCCTATATTGTTTACTTAAAGGAGACTAGAGTGGTAAATGTGTGTTATACAAGGCAGAATACCATTGAAATAGAGAAAGAAACACGTTCAGCAGCTTTGGAAAGCCTTACACTTCACTGAAATGTAGTACTACACTTTATATATCACAGTTGAGAGACAATGTTCCCGAGCTGCCTCAGTTCATAACAGTGTGTAGGAAGTTGTTTGATAAAGTGGGCAAAGCTTATACTTGGGCCAGAAGGCAGAATATAGGAAACTACATGAAAACATGAATAATTCAGTGAAAATGACTGTAAACAGATGAGAACTTGTTTAGAACAGCTGAAAGAGAATCTCCAAGTCAGTTCTTAGTGTAGAAAAGGTAGGTAAGATAAGGGAAATACTTAATTCCAGTGAAGATCACATGAAACACTGTATGAATCCTATATTCTTTACTTAAAGGAGACAGGAGTGGTAAATGTGTGTTATACAAGGCAGAATACCATTGAAATAGAGAAAGAAACACGTTCGGCAGCTTTGGAAAGCCTTACACTTCACTGAAATGTAGTACTACACTCTATAACACAGTTGAGAGACAATGTTCAATAGCTGCCTCAGTACTTAACAGTGTGTAGGAAGTTGTTTGATAAAGTGGGCAAAGCTTATACTTGGACCAGAAGTCAGAATATAGGAAACTACATGAAAACATGATTAATTCAGTGAAAATGACTGTAAACAGATGAGAACTTGTCTAGAACAGCTGAAAGAGAATCTCCAAGTCAGTTCTTATTGTAGAAAAGGTAGCTAAGATAAGGGAAATCCTTAATTCCAGTTAAGATCACATGAAACACTATGAATCCTATATTCTTTACTTAAAGGAGACTAGAGTGGTAAATGTGTGTTATACAAGGCCGAATACCATTGAAATAGAGAAAGAAACACGTTCAGCAGCTTTGGAAAGCCTTACACTTCACTGAAATGTAGTACTACACTTTATATATCACAGTTGAGAGACAATGTTCCCTAGCTCGCTCAGTTCATAACAGTGTGTAGGAAGTTGTTTGATAAAGTGGGCAAAGCTTATACTTGGGCCAGAAGGCGGAATATAGGAAACTACATGAAAACATGAATAATTCAGTGAAAATGACTGTAAACAGATGAGAACTTGTTTAGAACAGCTGAAAGAGAATCTCCAAGTCAGTTCTTAGTGTAGAAAAGGTAGCTAAGAGAAGGAAAATCCTTAATTCCAGTTAAGATCACATGAAACACTGTATGAATCCTATATTGTTTACTTAAAGGAGACTAGAGTGGTAAATGTGTGTTATACAAGGCAGAATACCATTGAAATAGAGAAAGAAACACGTTCGGCAGCTTTGGAAAGCCTTACACTTCACTGAAATGTAGTACTACACTCTATAACACAGTTGAGAGACAATGTTCCCGAGCTGCCTCAGTTCATAACAGTGTGTAGGAAGTTGTTTGATAAAGTGGGCAAAGCTTATACTTGGGCCAGAAGGCAGAATATAGGAAACTACATGAAAACATGAATAATTCAGTGAAAATGACTGTAAACAGATGAGAACTTGTTTAGAACAGCTGAAAGAGAATCTCCAAGTCAGTTCTTAGTGTAGAAAAGGTAGGTAAGATAAGGGAAATACTTAATTCCAGTGAAGATCACATGAAACACTGTATGAATCCTATATTCTTTACTTAAAGGAGACTAGAGTGGTAAATGTGTGTTATACAAGGCAGAATACCATTGAAATAGAGAAAGAAACACGTTCGGCAGCTTTGGAAAGCCTTACACTTCACTGAAATGTAGTACTACACTCTATAACACAGTTGAGAGACAATGTTCCCGAGCTGCCTCAGTTCATAACAGTGTGTAGGAAGTTGTTTGATAAAGTGGGCAAAGCTTATACTTGGGCCAGAAGGCAGAATATAGGAAACTACATGAAAACATGAATAATTCAGTGAAAATGACTGTAAACAGATGAGAACTTGTTTAGAACAGCTGAAAGAGAATCTCCAAGTCAGTTCTTAGTGTAGAAAAGGTAGGTAAGATAAGGGAAATACTTAATTCCAGTGAAGATCACATGAAACACTGTATGAATCCTATATTCTTTACTTAAAGGAGACTAGAGTGGTAAATGTGTGTTATACAAGGCAGAATACCATTGAAATAGAGAAAGAAACACGTTCGGCAGCTTTGGAAAGCCTTACACTTCACTGAAATGTAGTACTACACTCTATAACACAGTTGAGAGACAATGTTCAATACCTGCCTCAGTACTTAACAGTGTGTAGGAAGTTGTTTGATAAAGTGGGCAAAGCTGATATTTGGACCAGAAGGCAGAATATAGGAAACTACATGAAAACATGATTAATTCAGTGAAAATGACTGTAAACAGATGTGAACTTGTTTAGAACAGCTGAAAGAGATTCTCCAAGTCAGTTCTTAGTGTAGAAAAGGTAGCTAAGATCTGGGAAATCCTTAATTCGAGTTAAGATTACATGAAACACTGTATGAATCCTATATTCTTTACTTAAAGGAGACTAGAGTGGTAAATGTGTGTTATACAAGGCAGAATACCATTGAAATAGAGAAAGAAACACGTTCGGCAGCTTTGGAAAGCCTTACACTTCACTGAAATGTAGTACTACACTCTATAACACAGTTGAGAGACAATGTTCCCGAGCTGCCTCAGTTCATAACAGTGTGTAGGAAGGTGTTTGATAAAGAGGGCAAAGCGTATACTTGGGCCAGAAGGCAGAATATAGGAAACTACATGAAAACATGAATAATTCAGTGAAAATGACTGTAAACAGATGAGAACTGGTTTAGAACAGCTGAAAGAGAATCTCCAAGTCAGTTCTTAGTGTAGAAAAGGTAGGTAAGATAAGGGAAATACTTAATTCCAGTTAAGATCACATGAAACACTGTATGAATCCTACATTCTTTACTTAAAGGAGACTAGAGTGGTAAATGTCTGTTATACAAGGCAGAATACCATTGAAATAGAGAAAGAAACACGTTCGGCAGCTTTGGAAAGCCTTACACTTCACTGAAATGTAGTACTACACTCTATAACACAGTTGAGAGACAATGTTCCCTAGCTCGCTCAGTTCATAACAGTGTGTAGGAAGTTGTTTGATAAAGTGGGCAAAGCTTATACTTGGGCCAGAAGGCAGAATATAGGAAACTACATGAAAACATGAATAATTCAGTGAAAATGACTGTAAACAGATGAGAACTTGTTTAGAACAGCTGAAAGAGAATCTCCAAGTCAGTTCTTAGTGTAGAAAAGGTAGCTAAGAGAAGGAAAATCCTTAATTCCAGTTAAGATCACATGAAACACTGTATGAATCCTATATTGTTTACTTAAAGGAGACTAGAGTGGTAAATGTGTGTTATACAAGGCAGAATACCATTGAAATAGAGAAAGAAACACGTTCGGCAGCTTTGGAAAGCCTTACACTTCACTGAAATGTAGTACTACACTCTATAACACAGTTGAGAGACAATGTTCCCGAGCTGCCTCAGTTCATAACAGTGTGTAGGAAGTTGTTTGATAAAGTGGGCAAAGCTTATACTTGGGCCAGAAGGCAGAATATAGGAAACTACATGAAAACATGAATAATTCAGTGAAAATGACTGTAAACAGATGAAAACTTGTTTAGAACAGCTGAAAGAGAATCTCCAAGTCAGTTCTTAGTGTAGAAAAGGTAGCTAAGATAAGGGAAATACTTAATTCCAGTGAAGATCACATGAAACACTGTATGAATCCTATATTCTTTACTTAAAGGAGACTAGAGTGGTAAATGTGTGTTATACAAGGCAGAATACCATTGAAATAGAGAAAGAAACACGTTGAGCAGCTTTGGAAAGCCTTACACTTCACTGAAATGTAGTACTACACTTTATATATCACAGTTGAGAGACAATGTTCCCTAGCTCGCTCAGTTCATAACAGTGTGTAGGAAGTTGTTTGATAAAGTGGGCAAAGCTTATACTTGGGCCAGAAGGCAGAATATAGGAAACTACATGAAAACATGAATTATTCAGTGAAAATGACTGTAAACAGATGAGAACTTGTTTAGAACAGCTGAAAGAGAATCTCCAAGTCAGTTCTTAGTGTAGAAAAGGTAGCTAAGAGAAGGAAAATCCTTAATTCCAGTTAAGATCACAAGAAACACTGTATGAATCCTATATTGTTTACTTAAAGGAGACTAGAGTGGTAAATGTGTGTTATACAAGGCAGAATACCATTGAAATAGAGAAAGAAACACGTTCGGCAGCTTTGGAAAGCCTTACACTTCACTGAAATGTAGTACTACACTCTATAACACAGTTGAGAGACAATGTTCCCGAGCTGCCTCAGTTCATAACAGTGTGTAGGAAGTTGTTTGATAAAGTGGGCAAAGCTTATACTTGGGCCAGAAGGCAGAATATAGGAAACTACATGAAAACATGAATAATTCAGTGAAAATGACTGTAAACAGATGAGAACTTGTTTAGAACAGCTGAAAGAGAATCTCCAAGTCAGTTCTTAGTGTAGAAAAGGTAGCTAAGAGAAGGAAAATCCTTAATTCCAGTTAAGATCACATGAAACACTGTATGAATCCTATATTGTTTACTTAAAGGAGACTAGAGTGGTAAATGTGTGTTATACAAGGCAGAATACCATTGAAATAGAGAAAGAAACACGTTCGGCAGCTTTGGAAAGCCTTACACTTCACTGAAATGTAGTACTACACTCTATAACACAGTTGAGAGACAATGTTCAATAGCTGCCTCAGTACTTAACAGTGTGTAGGAAGTTGTTTGATAAAGTGGGCAAAGCTTATACTTGGGCCAGAAGGCAGAATATAGGAAACTACATGAAAACATGAATAATTCAGTGAAAATGACTGTAAACAGATGAGAACTTGTTTAGAACAGCTGAAAGAGAATCTCCAAGTCAGTTCTTAGTGTAGAAAAGGTAGCTAAGAGAAGGAAAATCCTTAATTCCAGTTAAGATCACATGAAACACTGTATGAATCCTATATTGTTTACTTAAAGGAGACTAGAGTGGTAAATGTGTGTTATACAAGGCAGAATACCATTGAAATAGAGAAAGAAACACGTTCGGCAGCTTTGGAAAGCCTTACACTTCACTGAAATGTAGTACTACACTCTATAACACAGTTGAGAGACAATGTTCCCGAGCTGCCTCAGTTCATAACAGTGTGTAGGAAGTTGTTTGATAAAGTGGGCAAAGCTTATACTTGGGCCAGAAGGCAGAATATAGGAAACTACATGAAAACATGAATAATTCAGTGAAAATGACTGTAAACAGATGAGAACTTGTTTAGAACAGCTGAAAGAGAATCTCCAAGTCAGTTCTTAGTGTAGAAAAGGTAGCTAAGAGAAGGAAAATCCTTAATTCCAGTTAAGATCACAAGAAACACTGTATGAATCCTATATTCTTTACTTAAAGGAGACTAGAGTGGTAAATGTGTGTTATACAAGGCAGAATACCATTGAAATAGAGAAAGAAACACGTTCGGCAGCTTTGGAAAGCCTTACACTTCACTGAAATGTAGTACTACACTCTATAACTGAGTTGAGAGACAATGTTCAATAGCTGCCTCAGTACTTAACAGTGTGTAGGAAGTTGTTTGATAAAGTGGGCAAAGCTTATACTTGGACCAGAAGTCAGAATATAGGAAACTACATGAAAACATGATTAATTCAGTGAAAATGACTGTAAACAGATGAGAACTTGTCTAGAACAGCTGAAAGAGAATCTCCAAGTCAGTTCTTATTGTAGAAAAGGTAGCTAAGATAAGGGAAATCCTTAATTCCAGTTAAGATCACATGAAACACTGTATGAATCCTATATTCTTTACTTAAAGGAGACTAGAGTGGTAAATGTGTGTTATACAAGGCAGAATACCATTGAAATAGAGAAAGAAACACGTTCAGCAGCTTTGGAAAGCCTTACACTTCACTGAAATGTAGTACTACACTTTATATATCACAGTTGAGAGACAATGTTCCCGAGCTGCCTCAGTTCATAACAGTGTGTAGGAAGTTGTTTGATAAAGTGGGCAAAGCTTATACTTGGGCCAGAAGGCAGAATATAGGAAACTACATGAAAACATGAATAATTCAGTGAAAATGACTGTAAACAGATGAGAACTTGTTTAGAACAGCTGAAAGAGAATCTCCAAGTCAGTTCTTAGTGTAGAAAAGGTAGGTAAGATAAGGGAAATACTTAATTCCAGTGAAGATCACATGAAACACTGTATGAATCCTATATTCTTTACTTAAAGGAGACTAGAGTGGTAAATGTGTGTTATACAAGGCAGAATACCATTGAAATAGAGAAAGAAACACGTTCGGCAGCTTTGGAAAGCCTTACACTTCACTGAAATGTAGTACTACACTCTATAACACAGTTGAGAGACAATGTTCAATAGCTGCCTCAGTACTTAACAGTGTGTAGGAAGTTGTTTGATAAAGTGGGCAAAGCTTATACTTGGACCAGAAGTCAGAATATAGGGAACTACATGAAAACATGATTAATTCAGTGAAAATGACTGTAAACAGATGAGAACTTGTCTAGAACAGCTGAAAGAGAATCTCCAAGTCAGTTCTTATTGTAGAAAAGGTAGCTAAGATAAGGGAAATCCTTAATTCCAGTTAAGATCACATGAAACACTATGAATCCTATATTCTTTACTTAAAGGAGACTAGAGTGGTAAATGTGTGTTATACAAGGCCGAATACCATTGAAATAGAGAAAGAAACACGTTCAGCAGCTTTGGAAAGCCTTACACTTCACTGAAATGTAGTACTACACTTTATATATCACAGTTGAGAGACAATGTTCCCTAGCTCGCTCAGTTCATAACAGTGTGTAGGAAGTTGTTTGATAAAGTGGGCAAAGCTTATACTTGGGCCAGAAGGCGGAATATAGGAAACTACATGAAAACATGAATAATTCAGTGAAAATGACTGTAAACAGATGAGAACTTGTTTAGAACAGCTGAAAGAGAATCTCCAAGTCAGTTCTTAGTGTAGAAAAGGTAGCTAAGAGAAGGAAAATCCTTAATTCCAGTTAAGATCACATGAAACACTGTATGAATCCTATATTGTTTACTTAAAGGAGACTAGAGTGGTAAATGTGTGTTATACAAGGCAGAATACCATTGAAATAGAGAAAGAAACACGTTCGGCAGCTTTGGAAAGCCTTACACTTCACTGAAATGTAGTACTACACTCTATAACACAGTTGAGAGACAATGTTCCCGAGCTGCCTCAGTTCATAACAGTGTGTAGGAAGTTGTTTGATAAAGTGGGCAAAGCTTATACTTGGGCCAGAAGGCAGAATATAGGAAACTACATGAAAACATGAATAATTCAGTGAAAATGACTGTAAACAGATGAGAACTTGTTTAGAACAGCTGAAAGAGAATCTCCAAGTCAGTTCTTAGTGTAGAAAAGGTAGGTAAGATAAGGGAAATACTTAATTCCAGTGAAGATCACATGAAACACTGTATGAATCCTATATTCTTTACTTAAAGGAGACTAGAGTGGTAAATGTGTGTTATACAAGGCAGAATACCATTGAAATAGAGAAAGAAACACGTTCGGCAGCTTTGGAAAGCCTTACACTTCACTGAAATGTAGTACTACACTCTATAACACAGTTGAGAGACAATGTTCAATACCTGCCTCAGTACTTAACAGTGTGTAGGAAGTTGTTTGATAAAGTGGGCAAAGCTGATATTTGGACCAGAAGGCAGAATATAGGAAACTACATGAAAACATGATTAATTCAGTGAAAATGACTGTAAACAGATGTGAACTTGTTTAGAACAGCTGAAAGAGATTCTCCAAGTCAGTTCTTAGTGTAGAAAAGGTAGCTAAGATCTGGGAAATCCTTAATTCGAGTTAAGATTACATGAAACACTGTATGAATCCTATATTCTTTACTTAAAGGAGACTAGAGTGGTAAATGTGTGTTATACAAGGCAGAATACCATTGAAATAGAGAAAGAAACACGTTCGGCAGCTTTGGAAAGCCTTACACTTCACTGTAATGTAGTACTACACTCTATAACACAGTTGAGAGACAATGTTCCCGAGCTGCCTCAGTTCATAACAGTGTGTAGGAAGGTGTTTGATAAAGAGGGCAAAGCGTATACTTGGGCCAGAAGGCAGAATATAGGAAACTACATGAAAACATGAATAATTCAGTGAAAATGACTGTAAACAGATGAGAACTGGTTTAGAACAGCTGAAAGAGAATCTCCAAGTCAGTTCTTAGTGTAGAAAAGGTAGGTAAGATAAGGGAAATACTTAATTCCAGTTAAGATCACATGAAACACTGTATGAATCCTACATTCTTTACTTAAAGGAGACTAGAGTGGTAAATGTCTGTTATACAAGGCAGAATACCATTGAAATAGAGAAAGAAACACGTTCGGCAGCTTTGGAAAGCCTTACACTTCACTGAAATGTAGTACTACACTCTATAACACAGTTGAGAGACAATGTTCCCTAGCTCGCTCAGTTCATAACAGTGTGTAGGAAGTTGTTTGATAAAGTGGGCAAAGCTTATACTTGGGCCAGAAGGCAGAATATAGGAAACTACATGAAAACATGAATAATTCAGTGAAAATGACTGTAAACAGATGAGAACTTGTTTAGAACAGCTGAAAGAGAATCTCCAAGTCAGTTCTTAGTGTAGAAAAGGTAGCTAAGAGAAGGAAAATCCTTAATTCCAGTTAAGATCACATGAAACACTGTATGAATCCTATATTGTTTACTTAAAGGAGACTAGAGTGGTAAATGTGTGTTATACAAGGCAGAATACCATTGAAATAGAGAAAGAAACACGTTCGGCAGCTTTGGAAAGCCTTACACTTCACTGAAATGTAGTACTACACTCTATAACACAGTTGAGAGACAATGTTCCCGAGCTGCCTCAGTTCATAACAGTGTGTAGGAAGTTGTTTGATAAAGTGGGCAAAGCTTATACTTGGGCCAGAAGGCAGAATATAGGAAACTACATGAAAACATGAATTATTCAGTGAAAATGACTGTAAACAGATGAGAACTTGTTTAGAACAGCTGAAAGAGAATCTCCAAGTCAGTTCTTAGTGTAGAAAAGGTAGCTAAGAGAAGGAAAATCCTTAATTCCAGTTAAGATCACAAGAAACACTGTATGAATCCTATATTGTTTACTTAAAGGAGACTAGAGTGGTAAATGTGTGTTATACAAGGCAGAATACCATTGAAATAGAGAAAGAAACACGTTCGGCAGCTTTGGAAAGCCTTACACTTCACAGAAATGTAGTACTACACTTTATAACACAGTTGAGAGACAATGTTCCCGAGCTGCCTCAGTTCATAACAGTGTGTAGGAAGTTGTTTGATAAAGTGGGCAAAGCTTATACTTGGGCCAGAAGGCAGAATATAGGAAACTACATGAAAACATGAATAATTCAGTGAAAATGACTGTAAACAGATGAGAACTTGTTTAGAACAGCTGAAAGAGAATCTCCAAGTCAGTTCTTAGTGTAGAAAAGGTAGCTAAGAGAAGGAAAATCCTTAATTCCAGTTAAGATCACAAGAAACACTGTATGAATCCTATATTCTTTACTTAAAGGAGACTAGAGTGGTAAATGTGTGTTATACAAGGCAGAATACCATTGAAATAGAGAAAGAAACACGTTCGGCAGCTTTGGAAAGCCTTACACTTCACTGAAATGTAGTACTACACTCTATAACTGAGTTGAGAGACAATGTTCAATAGCTGCCTCAGTACTTAACAGTGTGTAGGAAGTTGTTTGATAAAGTGGGCAAAGCTTATACTTGGACCAGAAGTCAGAATATAGGAAACTACATGAAAACATGATTAATTCAGTGAAAATGACTGTAAACAGATGAGAACTTGTCTAGAACAGCTGAAAGAGAATCTCCAAGTCAGTTCTTATTGTAGAAAAGGTAGCTAAGATAAGGGAAATCCTTAATTCCAGTTAAGATCACATGAAACACTGTATGAATCCTATATTCTTTACTTAAAGGAGACTAGAGTGGTAAATGTGTGTTATACAAGGCAGAATACCATTGAAATAGAGAAAGAAACACGTTCAGCAGCTTTGGAAAGCCTTACACTTCACTGAAATGTAGTACTACACTTTATATATCACAGTTGAGAGACAATGTTCCCGAGCTGCCTCAGTTCATAACAGTGTGTAGGAAGTTGTTTGATAAAGTGGGCAAAGCTTATACTTGGGCCAGAAGGCAGAATATAGGAAACTACATGAAAACATGAATAATTCAGTGAAAATGACTGTAAACAGATGAGAACTTGTTTAGAACAGCTGAAAGAGAATCTCCAAGTCAGTTCTTAGTGTAGAAAAGGTAGGTAAGATAAGGGAAATACTTAATTCCAGTGAAGATCACATGAAACACTGTATGAATCCTATATTCTTTACTTAAAGGAGACAGGAGTGGTAAATGTGTGTTATACAAGGCAGAATACCATTGAAATAGAGAAAGAAACACGTTCGGCAGCTTTGGAAAGCCTTACACTTCACTGAAATGTAGTACTACACTCTATAACACAGTTGAGAGACAATGTTCAATAGCTGCCTCAGTACTTAACAGTGTGTAGGAAGTTGTTTGATAAAGTGGGCAAAGCTTATACTTGGACCAGAAGTCAGAATATAGGAAACTACATGAAAACATGATTAATTCAGTGAAAATGACTGTAAACAGATGAGAACTTGTCTAGAACAGCTGAAAGAGAATCTCCAAGTCAGTTCTTATTGTAGAAAAGGTAGCTAAGATAAGGGAAATCCTTAATTCCAGTTAAGATCACATGAAACACTATGAATCCTATATTCTTTACTTAAAGGAGACTAGAGTGGTAAATGTGTGTTATACAAGGCCGAATACCATTGAAATAGAGAAAGAAACACGTTCAGCAGCTTTGGAAAGCCTTACACTTCACTGAAATGTAGTACTACACTTTATATATCACAGTTGAGAGACAATGTTCCCTAGCTCGCTCAGTTCATAACAGTGTGTAGGAAGTTGTTTGATAAAGTGGGCAAAGCTTATACTTGGGCCAGAAGGCGGAATATAGGAAACTACATGAAAACATGAATAATTCAGTGAAAATGACTGTAAACAGATGAGAACTTGTTTAGAACAGCTGAAAGAGAATCTCCAAGTCAGTTCTTAGTGTAGAAAAGGTAGCTAAGAGAAGGAAAATCCTTAATTCCAGTTAAGATCACATGAAACACTGTATGAATCCTATATTGTTTACTTAAAGGAGACTAGAGTGGTAAATGTGTGTTATACAAGGCAGAATACCATTGAAATAGAGAAAGAAACACGTTCGGCAGCTTTGGAAAGCCTTACACTTCACTGAAATGTAGTACTACACTCTATAACACAGTTGAGAGACAATGTTCCCGAGCTGCCTCAGTTCATAACAGTGTGTAGGAAGTTGTTTGATAAAGTGGGCAAAGCTTATACTTGGGCCAGAAGGCAGAATATAGGAAACTACATGAAAACATGAATAATTCAGTGAAAATGACTGTAAACAGATGAGAACTTGTTTAGAACAGCTGAAAGAGAATCTCCAAGTCAGTTCTTAGTGTAGAAAAGGTAGGTAAGATAAGGGAAATACTTAATTCCAGTGAAGATCACATGAAACACTGTATGAATCCTATATTCTTTACTTAAAGTAGACTAGAGTGGTAAATGTGTGTTATACAAGGCAGAATACCATTGAAATAGAGAAAGAAACACGTTCGGCAGCTTTGGAAAGCCTTACACTTCACTGAAATGTAGTACTACACTCTATAACACAGTTGAGAGACAATGTTCCCGAGCTGCCTCAGTTCATAACAGTGTGTAGGAAGTTGTTTGATAAAGTGGGCAAAGCTTATACTTGGGCCAGAAGGCAGAATATAGGAAACTACATGAAAACATGAATAATTCAGTGAAAATGACTGTAAACAGATGAGAACTTGTTTAGAACAGCTGAAAGAGAATCTCCAAGTCAGTTCTTAGTGTAGAAAAGGTAGGTAAGATAAGGGAAATACTTAATTCCAGTGAAGATCACATGAAACACTGTATGAATCCTATATTCTTTACTTAAAGGAGACTAGAGTGGTAAATGTGTGTTATACAAGGCAGAATACCATTGAAATAGAGAAAGAAACACGTTCGGCAGCTTTGGAAAGCCTTACACTTCACTGAAATGTAGTACTACACTCTATAACACAGTTGAGAGACAATGTTCAATACCTGCCTCAGTACTTAACAGTGTGTAGGAAGTTGTTTGATAAAGTGGGCAAAGCTGATATTTGGACCAGAAGGCTAATATAGGAAACTACATGAAAACATGATTAATTCAGTGAAAATGACTGTAAACAGATGTGAACTTGTTTAGAACAGCTGAAAGAGATTCTCCAAGTCAGTTCTTAGTGTAGAAAAGGTAGCTAAGATCTGGGAAATCCTTAATTCGAGTTAAGATTACATGAAACACTGTATGAATCCTATATTCTTTACTTAAAGGAGACTAGAGTGGTAAATGTGTGTTATACAAGGCAGAATACCATTGAAATAGAGAAAGAAACACGTTCGGCAGCTTTGGAAAGCCTTACACTTCACTGAAATGTAGTACTACACTCTATAACACAGTTGAGAGACAATGTTCCCGAGCTGCCTCAGTTCATAACAGTGTGTAGGAAGGTGTTTGATAAAGAGGGCAAAGCGTATACTTGGGCCAGAAGGCAGAATATAGGAAACTACATGAAAACATGAATAATTCAGTGAAAATGACTGTAAACAGATGAGAACTGGTTTAGAACAGCTGAAAGAGAATCTCCAAGTCAGTTCTTAGTGTAGAAAAGGTAGGTAAGATAAGGGAAATACTTAATTCCAGTTAAGATCACATGAAACACTGTATGAATCCTACATTCTTTACTTAAAGGAGACTAGAGTGGTAAATGTCTGTTATACAAGGCAGAATACCATTGAAATAGAGAAAGAAACACGTTCGGCAGCTTTGGAAAGCCTTACACTTCACTGAAATGTAGTACTACACTCTATAACACAGTTGAGAGACAATGTTCCCTAGCTCGCTCAGTTCATAACAGTGTGTAGGAAGTTGTTTGATAAAGTGGGCAAAGCTTATACTTGGGCCAGAAGGCAGAATATAGGAAACTACATGAAAACATGAATAATTCAGTGAAAATGACTGTAAACAGATGAGAACTTGTTTAGAACAGCTGAAAGAGAATCTCCAAGTCAGTTCTTAGTGTAGAAAAGGTAGCTAAGAGAAGGAAAATCCTTAATTCCAGTTAAGATCACATGAAACACTGTATGAATCCTATATTGTTTACTTAAAGGAGACTAGAGTGGTAAATGTGTGTTATACAAGGCAGAATACCATTGAAATAGAGAAAGAAACACGTTCGGCAGCTTTGGAAAGCCTTACACTTCACTGAAATGTAGTACTACACTCTATAACACAGTTGAGAGACAATGTTCCCGAGCTGCCTCAGTTCATAACAGTGTGTAGGAAGTTGTTTGATAAAGTGGGCAAAGCTTATACTTGGGCCAGAAGGCAGAATATAGGAAACTACATGAAAACATGAATAATTCCGTGAAAATGACTGTAAACAGATGAAAACTTGTTTAGAACAGCTGAAAGAGAATCTCCAAGTCAGTTCTTAGTGTAGAAAAGGTAGCTAAGATAAGGGAAATACTTAATTCCAGTGAAGATCACATGAAACACTGTATGAATCCTATATTCTTTACTTAAAGGAGACTAGAGTGGTAAATGTGTGTTATACAAGGCAGAATACCATTGAAATAGAGAAAGAAACACGTTGAGCAGCTTTGGAAAGCCTTACACTTCACTGAAATGTAGTACTACACTTTATATATCACAGTTGAGAGACAATGTTCCCTAGCTCGCTCAGTTCATAACAGTGTGTAGGAAGTTGTTTGATAAAGTGGGCAAAGCTTATACTTGGGCCAGAAGGCAGAATATAGGAAACTACATGAAAACATGAATTATTCAGTGAAAATGACTGTAAACAGATGAGAACTTGTTTAGAACAGCTGAAAGAGAATCTCCAAGTCAGTTCTTAGTGTAGAAAAGGTAGCTAAGAGAAGGAAAATCCTTAATTCCAGTTAAGATCACAAGAAACACTGTATGAATCCTATATTGTTTACTTAAAGGAGACTAGAGTGGTAAATGTGTGTTATACAAGGCAGAATACCATTGAAATAGAGAAAGAAACACGTTCGGCAGCTTTGGAAAGCCTTACACTTCACTGAAATGTAGTACTACACTCTATAACACAGTTGAGAGACAATGTTCCCGAGCTGCCTCAGTTCATAACAGTGTGTAGGAAGTTGTTTGATAAAGTGGGCAAAGCTTATACTTGGGCCAGAAGGCAGAATATAGGAAACTACATGAAAACATGAATAATTCAGTGAAAATGACTGTAAACAGATGAGAACTTGTTTAGAACAGCTGAAAGAGAATCTCCAAGTCAGTTCTTAGTGTAGAAAAGGTAGCTAAGAGAAGGAAAATCCTTAATTCCAGTTAAGATCACATGAAACACTGTATGAATCCTATATTGTTTACTTAAAGGAGACTAGAGTGGTAAATGTGTGTTATACAAGGCAGAATACCATTGAAATAGAGAAAGAAACACGTTCGGCAGCTTTGGAAAGCCTTACACTTCACTGAAATGTAGTACTACACTCTATAACACAGTTGAGAGACAATGTTCAATAGCTGCCTCAGTACTTAACAGTGTGTAGGAAGTTGTTTGATAAAGTGGGCAAAGCTTATACTTGGGCCAGAAGGCAGAATATAGGAAACTACATGAAAACATGAATAATTCAGTGAAAATGACTGTAAACAGATGAGAACTTGTTTAGAACAGCTGAAAGAGAATCTCCAAGTCAGTTCTTAGTGTAGAAAAGGTAGCTAAGAGAAGGAAAATCCTTAATTCCAGTTAAGATCACATGAAACACTGTATGAATCCTATATTGTTTACTTAAAGGAGACTAGAGTGGTAAATGTGTGTTATACAAGGCAGAATACCATTGAAATAGAGAAAGAAACACGTTCGGCAGCTTTGGAAAGCCTTACACTTCACTGAAATGTAGTACTACACTCTATAACACAGTTGAGAGACAATGTTCCCGAGCTGCCTCAGTTCATAACAGTGTGTAGGAAGTTGTTTGATAAAGTGGGCAAAGCTTATACTTGGGCCAGAAGGCAGAATATAGGAAACTACATGAAAACATGAATAATTCAGTGAAAATGACTGTAAACAGATGAGAACTTGTTTAGAACAGCTGAAAGAGAATCTCCAAGTCAGTTCTTAGTGTAGAAAAGGTAGGTAAGATAAGGGAAATACTTAATTCCAGTGAAGATCACATGAAACACTGTATGAATCCTATATTCTTTACTTAAAGGAGACTAGAGTGGTAAATGTGTGTTATACAAGGCAGAATACCATTGAAATAGAGAAAGAAACACGTTCGGCAGCTTTGGAAAGCCTTACACTTCACTGAAATGTAGTACTACACTCTATAACACAGTTGAGAGACAATGTTCAATAGCTGCCTCAGTACTTAACAGTGTGTAGGAAGTTGTTTGATAAAGTGGGCAAAGCTTATACTTGGACCAGAAGTCAGAATATAGGAAACTACATGAAAACATGATTAATTCAGTGAAAATGACTGTAAACAGATGAGAACTTGTCTAGAACAGCTGAAAGAGAATCTCCAAGTCAGTTCTTATTGTAGAAAAGGTAGCTAAGATAAGGGAAATCCTTAATTCCAGTTAAGATCACATGAAACACTATGAATCCTATATTCTTTACTTAAAGGAGACTAGAGTGGTAAATGTGTGTTATACAAGGCCGAATACCATTGAAATAGAGAAAGAAACACGTTCAGCAGCTTTGGAAAGCCTTACACTTCACTGAAATGTAGTACTACACTTTATATATCACAGTTGAGAGACAATGTTCCCTAGCTCGCTCAGTTCATAACAGTGTGTAGGAAGTTGTTTGATAAAGTGGGCAAAGCTTATACTTGGGCCAGAAGGCAGAATATAGGAAACTACATGAAAACATGAATTATTCAGTGAAAATGACTGTAAACAGATGAGAACTTGTTTAGAACAGCTGAAAGAGAATCTCCAAGTCAGTTCTTAGTGTAGAAAAGGTAGCTAAGAGAAGGAAAATCCTTAATTCCAGTTAAGATCACAAGAAACACTGTATGAATCCTATATTGTTTACTTAAAGGAGACTAGAGTGGTAAATGTGTGTTATACAAGGCAGAATACCATTGAAATAGAGAAAGAAACACGTTCGGCAGCTTTGGAAAGCCTTACACTTCACTGAAATGTAGTACTACACTCTATAACACAGTTGAGAGACAATGTTCCCGAGCTGCCTCAGTTCATAACAGTGTGTAGGAAGTTGTTTGATAAAGTGGGCAAAGCTTATACTTGGGCCAGAAGGCAGAATATAGGAAACTACATGAAAACATGAATAATTCAGTGAAAATGACTGTAAACAGATGAGAACTTGTTTAGAACAGCTGAAAGAGAATCTCCAAGTCAGTTCTTAGTGTAGAAAAGGTAGCTAAGAGAAGGAAAATCCTTAATTCCAGTTAAGATCACATGAAACACTGTATGAATCCTATATTGTTTACTTAAAGGAGACTAGAGTGGTAAATGTGTGTTATACAAGGCAGAATACCATTGAAATAGAGAAAGAAACACGTTCGGCAGCTTTGGAAAGCCTTACACTTCACTGAAATGTAGTACTACACTCTATAACACAGTTGAGAGACAATGTTCAATAGCTGCCTCAGTACTTAACAGTGTGTAGGAAGTTGTTTGATAAAGTGGGCAAAGCTTATACTTGGGCCAGAAGGCAGAATATAGGAAACTACATGAAAACATGAATAATTCAGTGAAAATGACTGTAAACAGATGAGAACTTGTTTAGAACAGCTGAAAGAGAATCTCCAAGTCAGTTCTTAGTGTAGAAAAGGTAGCTAAGAGAAGGAAAATCCTTAATTCCAGTTAAGATCACATGAAACACTGTATGAATCCTATATTGTTTACTTAAAGGAGACTAGAGTGGTAAATGTGTGTTATACAAGGCAGAATACCATTGAAATAGAGAAAGAAACACGTTCGGCAGCTTTGGAAAGCCTTACACTTCACTGAAATGTAGTACTACACTCTATAACACAGTTGAGAGACAATGTTCCCGAGCTGCCTCAGTTCATAACAGTGTGTAGGAAGTTGTTTGATAAAGTGGGCAAAGCTTATACTTGGGCCAGAAGGCAGAATATAGGAAACTACATGAAAACATGAATAATTCAGTGAAAATGACTGTAAACAGATGAGAACTTGTTTAGAACAGCTGAAAGAGAATCTCCAAGTCAGTTCTTAGTGTAGAAAAGGTAGGTAAGATAAGGGAAATACTTAATTCCAGTGAAGATCACATGAAACACTGTATGAATCCTATATTCTTTACTTAAAGGAGACTAGAGTGGTAAATGTGTGTTATACAAGGCAGAATACCATTGAAATAGAGAAAGAAACACGTTCGGCAGCTTTGGAAAGCCTTACACTTCACTGAAATGTAGTACTACACTCTATAACACAGTTGAGAGACAATGTTCAATAGCTGCCTCAGTACTTAACAGTGTGTAGGAAGTTGTTTGATAAAGTGGGCAAAGCTTATACTTGGACCAGAAGTCAGAATATAGGAAACTACATGAAAACATGATTAATTCAGTGAAAATGACTGTAAACAGATGAGAACTTGTCTAGAACAGCTGAAAGAGAATCTCCAAGTCAGTTCTTATTGTAGAAAAGGTAGCTAAGATAAGGGAAATCCTTAATTCCAGTTAAGATCACATGAAACACTATGAATCCTATATTCTTTACTTAAAGGAGACTAGAGTGGTAAATGTGTGTTATACAAGGCCGAATACCATTGAAATAGAGAAAGAAACACGTTCAGCAGCTTTGGAAAGCCTTACACTTCACTGAAATGTAGTACTACACTTTATATATCACAGTTGAGAGACAATGTTCCCTAGCTCGCTCAGTTCATAACAGTGTGTAGGAAGTTGTTTGATAAAGTGGGCAAAGCTTATACTTGGGCCAGAAGGCGGAATATAGGAAACTACATGAAAACATGAATAATTCAGTGAAAATGACTGTAAACAGATGAGAACTTGTTTAGAACAGCTGAAAGAGAATCTCCAAGTCAGTTCTTAGTGTAGAAAAGGTAGCTAAGAGAAGGAAAATCCTTAATTCAGGTTAAGATCACATGAAACACTGTATGAATCCTATATTGTTTACTTAAAGGAGACTAGAGTGGTAAATGTGTGTTATACAAGGCAGAATACCATTGAAATAGAGAAAGAAACACGTTCGGCAGCTTTGGAAAGCCTTACACTTCACTGAAATGTAGTACTACACTCTATAACACAGTTGAGAGACAATGTTCCCGAGCTGCCTCAGTTCATAACAGTGTGTAGGAAGTTGTTTGATAAAGTGGGCAAAGCTTATACTTGGGCCAGAAGGCAGAATATAGGAAACTACATGAAAACATGAATAATTCAGTGAAAATGACTGTAAACAGATGAGAACTTGTTTAGAACAGCTGAAAGAGAATCTCCAAGTCAGTTCTTAGTGTAGAAAAGGTAGGTAAGATAAGGGAAATACTTAATTCCAGTGAAGATCACATGAAACACTGTATGAATCCTATATTCTTTACTTAAAGGAGACTAGAGTGGTAAATGTGTGTTATACAAGGCAGAATACCATTGAAATAGAGAAAGAAACACGTTCGGCAGCTTTGGAAAGCCTTACACTTCACTGAAATGTAGTACTACACTCTATAACACAGTTGAGAGACAATGTTCAATACCTGCCTCAGTACTTAACAGTGTGTAGGAAGTTGTTTGATAAAGTGGGCAAAGCTGATATTTGGACCAGAAGGCAGAATATAGGAAACTACATGAAAACATGATTAATTCAGTGAAAATGACTGTAAACAGATGTGAACTTGTTTAGAACAGCTGAAAGAGATTCTCCAAGTCAGTTCTTAGTGTAGAAAAGGTAGCTAAGATCTGGGAAATCCTTAATTCGAGTTAAGATTACATGAAACACTGTATGAATCCTATATTCTTTACTTAAAGGAGACTAGAGTGGTAAATGTGTGTTATACAAGGCAGAATACCATTGAAATAGAGAAAGAAACACGTTCGGCAGCTTTGGAAAGCCTTACACTTCACTGAAATGTAGTACTACACTCTATAACACAGTTGAGAGACAATGTTCCCGAGCTGCCTCAGTTCATAACAGTGTGTAGGAAGGTGTTTGATAAAGAGGGCAAAGCGTATACTTGGGCCAGAAGGCAGAATATAGGAAACTACATGAAAACATGAATAATTCAGTGAAAATGACTGTAAACAGATGAGAACTGGTTTAGAACAGCTGAAAGAGAATCTCCAAGTCAGTTCTTAGTGTAGAAAAGGTAGGTAATATAAGGGAAATACTTAATTCCAGTTAAGATCACATGAAACACTGTATGAATCCTACATTCTTTACTTAAAGGAGACTAGAGTGGTAAATGTCTGTTATACAAGGCAGAATACCATTGAAATAGAGAAAGAAACACGTTCGGCAGCTTTGGAAAGCCTTACACTTCACTGAAATGTAGTACTACACTCTATAACACAGTTGAGAGACAATGTTCCCTAGCTCGCTCAGTTCATAACAGTGTGTAGGAAGTTGTTTGATAAAGTGGGCAAAGCTTATACTTGGGCCAGAAGGCAGAATATAGGAAACTACATGAAAACATGAATAATTCAGTGAAAATGACTGTAAACAGATGAGAACTTGTTTAGAACAGCTGAAAGAGAATCTCCAAGTCAGTTCTTAGTGTAGAAAAGGTAGCTAAGAGAAGGAAAATCCTTAATTCCAGTTAAGATCACATGAAACACTGTATGAATCCTATATTGTTTACTTAAAGGAGACTAGAGTGGTAAATGTGTGTTATACAAGGCAGAATACCATTGAAATAGAGAAAGAAACACGTTCGGCAGCTTTGGAAAGCCTTACACTTCACTGAAATGTAGTACTACACTCTATAACACAGTTGAGAGACAATGTTCCCGAGCTGCCTCAGTTCATAACAGTGTGTAGGAAGTTGTTTGATAAAGTGGGCAAAGCTTATACTTGGGCCAGAAGGCAGAATATAGGAAACTACATGAAAACATGAATAATTCAGTGAAAATGACTGTAAACAGATGAAAACTTGTTTAGAACAGCTGAAAGAGAATCTCCAAGTCAGTTCTTAGTGTAGAAAAGGTAGCTAAGATAAGGGAAATACTTAATTCCAGTGAAGATCACATGAAACACTGTATGAATCCTATATTCTTTACTTAAAGGAGACTAGAGTGGTAAATGTGTGTTATACAAGGCAGAATACCATTGAAATAGAGAAAGAAACACGTTGAGCAGCTTTGGAAAGCCTTACACTTCACTGAAATGTAGTACTACACTTTATATATCACAGTTGAGAGACAATGTTCCCTAGCTCGCTCAGTTCATAACAGTGTGTAGGAAGTTGTTTGATAAAGTGGGCAAAGCTTATACTTGGGCCAGAAGGCAGAATATAGGAAACTACATGAAAACATGAATTATTCAGTGAAAATGACTGTAAACAGATGAGAACTTGTTTAGAACAGCTGAAAGAGAATCTCCAAGTCAGTTCTTAGTGTAGAAAAGGTAGCTAAGAGAAGGAAAATCCTTAATTCCAGTTAAGATCACAAGAAACACTGTATGAATCCTATATTGTTTACTTAAAGGAGACTAGAGTGGTAAATGTGTGTTATACAAGGCAGAATACCATTGAAATAGAGAAAGAAACACGTTCGGCAGCTTTGGAAAGCCTTACACTTCACTGAAATGTAGTACTACACTCTATAACACAGTTGAGAGACAATGTTCCCGAGCTGCCTCAGTTCATAACAGTGTGTAGGAAGTTGTTTGATAAAGTGGGCAAAGCTTATACTTGGGCCAGAAGGCAGAATATAGGAAACTACATGAAAACATGAATAATTCAGTGAAAATGACTGTAAACAGATGAGAACTTGTTTAGAACAGCTGAAAGAGAATCTCCAAGTCAGTTCTTAGTGTAGAAAAGGTAGCTAAGAGAAGGAAAATCCTTAATTCCAGTTAAGATCACATGAAACACTGTATGAATCCTATATTGTTTACTTAAAGGAGACTAGAGTGGTAAATGTGTGTTATACAAGGCAGAATACCATTGAAATAGAGAAAGAAACACGTTCGGCAGCTTTGGAAAGCCTTACACTTCACTGAAATGTAGTACTACACTCTATAACACAGTTGAGAGACAATGTTCAATAGCTGCCTCAGTACTTAACAGTGTGTAGGAAGTTGTTTGATAAAGTGGGCAAAGCTTATACTTGGGCCAGAAGGCAGAATATAGGAAACTACATGAAAACATGAATAATTCAGTGAAAATGACTGTAAACAGATGAGAACTTGTTTAGAACAGCTGAAAGAGAATCTCCAAGTCAGTTCTTAGTGTAGAAAAGGTAGCTAAGAGAAGGAAAATCCTTAATTCCAGTTAAGATCACATGAAACACTGTATGAATCCTATATTGTTTACTTAAAGGAGACTAGAGTGGTAAATGTGTGTTATACAAGGCAGAATACCATTGAAATAGAGAAAGAAACACGTTCGGCAGCTTTGGAAAGCCTTACACTTCACTGAAATGTAGTACTACACTCTATAACACAGTTGAGAGACAATGTTCCCGAGCTGCCTCAGTTCATAACAGTGTGTAGGAAGTTGTTTGATAAAGTGGGCAAAGCTTATACTTGGGCCAGAAGGCAGAATATAGGAAACTACATGAAAACATGAATAATTCAGTGAAAATGACTGTAAACAGATGAGAACTTGTTTAGAACAGCTGAAAGAGAATCTCCAAGTCAGTTCTTAGTGTAGAAAAGGTAGGTAAGATAAGGGAAATACTTAATTCCAGTGAAGATCACATGAAACACTGTATGAATCCTATATTCTTTACTTAAAGGAGACTAGAGTGGTAAATGTGTGTTATACAAGGCAGAATACCATTGAAATAGAGAAAGAAACACGTTCGGCAGCTTTGGAAAGCCTTACACTTCACTGAAATGTAGTACTACACTCTATAACACAGTTGAGAGACAATGTTCAATAGCTGCCTCAGTACTTAACAGTGTGTAGGAAGTTGTTTGATAAAGTGGGCAAAGCTTATACTTGGACCAGAAGTCAGAATATAGGAAACTACATGAAAACATGATTAATTCAGTGAAAATGACTGTAAACAGATGAGAACTTGTCTAGAACAGCTGAAAGAGAATCTCCAAGTCAGTTCTTATTGTAGAAAAGGTAGCTAAGATAAGGGAAATCCTTAATTCCAGTTAAGATCACATGAAACACTATGAATCCTATATTCTTTACTTAAAGGAGACTAGAGTGGTAAATGTGTGTTATACAAGGCCGAATACCATTGAAATAGAGAAAGAAACACGTTCAGCAGCTTTGGAAAGCCTTACACTTCACTGAAATGTAGTACTACACTTTATATATCACAGTTGAGAGACAATGTTCCCTAGCTCGCTCAGTTCATAACAGTGTGTAGGAAGTTGTTTGATAAATTGGGCAAAGCTTATACTTGGGCCAGAAGGCGGAATATAGGAAACTACATGAAAACATGAATAATTCAGTGAAAATGACTGTAAACAGATGAGAACTTGTTTAGAACAGCTGAAAGAGAATCTCCAAGTCAGTTCTTAGTGTAGAAAAGGTAGCTAAGAGAAGGAAAATCCTTAATTCCAGTTAAGATCACATGAAACACTGTATGAATCCTATATTGTTTACTTAAAGGAGACTAGAGTGGTAAATGTGTGTTATACAAGGCAGAATACCATTGAAATAGAGAAAGAAACACGTTCGGCAGCTTTGGAAAGCCTTACACTTCACTGAAATGTAGTACTACACTCTATAACACAGTTGAGAGACAATGTTCCCGAGCTGCCTCAGTTCATAACAGTGTGTAGGAAGTTGTTTGATAAAGTGGGCAAAGCTTATACTTGGGCCAGAAGGCAGAATATAGGAAACTACATGAAAACATGAATAATTCAGTGAAAATGACTGTAAACAGATGAAAACTTGTTTAGAACAGCTGAAAGAGAATCTCCAAGTCAGTTCTTAGTGTAGAAAAGGTAGCTAAGATAAGGGAAATACTTAATTCCAGTGAAGATCACATGAAACACTGTATGAATCCTATATTCTTTACTTAAAGGAGACTAGAGTGGTAAATGTGTGTTATACAAGGCAGAATACCATTGAAATAGAGAAAGAAACACGTTGAGCAGCTTTGGAAAGCCTTACACTTCACTGAAATGTAGTACTACACTTTATATATCACAGTTGAGAGACAATGTTCCCTAGCTCGCTCAGTTCATAACAGTGTGTAGGAAGTTGTTTGATAAAGTGGGCAAAGCTTATACTTGGGCCAGAAGGCAGAATATAGGAAACTACATGAAAACATGAATTATTCAGTGAAAATGACTGTAAACAGCTGAGAACTTGTTTAGAACAGCTGAAAGAGAATCTCCAAGTCAGTTCTTAGTGTAGAAAAGGTAGCTAAGAGAAGGAAAATCCTTAATTCCAGTTAAGATCACAAGAAACACTGTATGAATCCTATATTGTTTACTTAAAGGAGACTAGAGTGGTAAATGTGTGTTATACAAGGCAGAATACCATTGAAATAGAGAAAGAAACACGTTCGGCAGCTTTGGAAAGCCTTACACTTCACTGAAATGTAGTACTACACTCTATAACACAGTTGAGAGACAATGTTCCCGAGCTGCCTCAGTTCATAACAGTGTGTAGGAAGTTGTTTGATAAAGTGGGCAAAGCTTATACTTGGGCCAGAAGGCAGAATATAGGAAACTACATGAAAACATGAATAATTCAGTGAAAATGACTGTAAACAGATGAGAACTTGTTTAGAACAGCTGAAAGAGAATCTCCAAGTCAGTTCTTAGTGTAGAAAAGGTAGCTAAGAGAAGGAAAATCCTTAATTCCAGTTAAGATCACATGAAACACTGTATGAATCCTATATTGTTTACTTAAAGGAGACTAGAGTGGTAAATGTGTGTTATACAAGGCAGAATACCATTGAAATAGAGAAAGAAACACGTTCGGCAGCTTTGGAAAGCCTTACACTTCACTGAAATGTAGTACTACACTCTATAACACAGTTGAGAGACAATGTTCAATAGCTGCCTCAGTACTTAACAGTGTGTAGGAAGTTGTTTGATAAAGTGGGCAAAGCTTATACTTGGGCCAGAAGGCAGAATATAGGAAACTACATGAAAACATGAATAATTCAGTGAAAATGACTGTAAACAGATGAGAACTTGTTTAGAACAGCTGAAAGAGAATCTCCAAGTCAGTTCTTAGTGTAGAAAAGGTAGCTAAGAGAAGGAAAATCCTTAATTCCAGTTAAGATCACATGAAACACTGTATGAATCCTATATTGTTTACTTAAAGGAGACTAGAGTGGTAAATGTGTGTTATACAAGGCAGAATACCATTGAAATAGAGAAAGAAACACGTTCGGCAGCTTTGGAAAGCCTTACACTTCACTGAAATGTAGTACTACACTCTATAACACAGTTGAGAGACAATGTTCCCGAGCTGCCTCAGTTCATAACAGTGTGTAGGAAGTTGTTTGATAAAGTGGGCAAAGCTTATACTTGGGCCAGAAGGCAGAATATAGGAAACTACATGAAAACATGAATAATTCAGTGAAAATGACTGTAAACAGATGAGAACTTGTTTAGAACAGCTGAAAGAGAATCTCCAAGTCAGTTCTTAGTGTAGAAAAGGTAGGTAAGATAAGGGAAATACTTAATTCCAGTGAAGATCACATGAAACACTGTATGAATCCTATATTCTTTACTTAAAGGAGACTAGAGTGGTAAATGTGTGTTATACAAGGCAGAATACCATTGAAATAGAGAAAGAAACACGTTCGGCAGCTTTGGAAAGCCTTACACTTCACTGAAATGTAGTACTACACTCTATAACACAGTTGAGAGACAATGTTCAATAGCTGCCTCAGTACTTAACAGTGTGTAGGAAGTTGTTTGATAAAGTGGGCAAAGCTTATACTTGGACCAGAAGTCAGAATATAGGAAACTACATGAAAACATGATTAATTCAGTGAAAATGACTGTAAACAGATGAGAACTTGTCTAGAACAGCTGAAAGAGAATCTCCAAGTCAGTTCTTATTGTAGAAAAGGTAGCTAAGATAAGGGAAATCCTTAATTCCAGTTAAGATCACATGAAACACTATGAATCCTATATTCTTTACTTAAAGGAGACTAGAGTGGTAAATGTGTGTTATACAAGGCCGAATACCATTGAAATAGAGAAAGAAACACGTTCAGCAGCTTTGGAAAGCCTTACACTTCACTGAAATGTAGTACTACACTTTATATATCACAGTTGAGAGACAATGTTCCCTAGCTCGCTCAGTTCATAACAGTGTGTAGGAAGTTGTTTGATAAAGTGGGCAAAGCTTATACTTGGGCCAGAAGGCGGAATATAGGAAACTACATGAAAACATGAATAATTCAGTGAAAATGACTGTAAACAGATGAGAACTTGTTTAGAACAGCTGAAAGAGAATCTCCAAGTCAGTTCTTAGTGTAGAAAAGGTAGCTAAGAGAAGGAAAATCCTTAATTCAGGTTAAGATCACATGAAACACTGTATGAATCCTATATTGTTTACTTAAAGGAGACTAGAGTGGTAAATGTGTGTTATACAAGGCAGAATACCATTGAAATAGAGAAAGAAACACGTTCGGCAGCTTTGGAAAGCCTTACACTTCACTGAAATGTAGTACTACACTCTATAACACAGTTGAGAGACAATGTTCCCGAGCTGCCTCAGTTCATAACAGTGTGTAGGAAGTTGTTTGATAAAGTGGGCAAAGCTTATACTTGGGCCAGAAGGCAGAATATAGGAAACTACATGAAAACATGAATAATTCAGTGAAAATGACTGTAAACAGATGAGAACTTGTTTAGAACAGCTGAAAGAGAATCTCCAAGTCAGTTCTTAGTGTAGAAAAGGTAGGTAAGATAAGGGAAATACTTAATTCCAGTGAAGATCACATGAAACACTGTATGAATCCTATATTCTTTACTTAAAGGAGACTAGAGTGGTAAATGTGTGTTATACAAGGCAGAATACCATTGAAATAGAGAAAGAAACACGTTCGGCAGCTTTGGAAAGCCTTACACTTCACTGAAATGTAGTACTACACTCTATAACACAGTTGAGAGACAATGTTCAATACCTGCCTCAGTACTTAACAGTGTGTAGGAAGTTGTTTGATAAAGTGGGCAAAGCTGATATTTGGACCAGAAGGCAGAATATAGGAAACTACATGAAAACATGATTAATTCAGTGAAAATGACTGTAAACAGATGTGAACTTGTTTAGAACAGCTGAAAGAGATTCTCCAAGTCAGTTCTTAGTGTAGAAAAGGTAGCTAAGATCTGGGAAATCCTTAATTCGAGTTAAGATTACATGAAACACTGTATGAATCCTATATTCTTTACTTAAAGGAGACTAGAGTGGTAAATGTGTGTTATACAAGGCAGAATACCATTGAAATAGAGAAAGAAACACGTTCGGCAGCTTTGGAAAGCCTTACACTTCACTGAAATGTAGTACTACACTCTATAACACAGTTGAGAGACAATGTTCCCGAGCTGCCTCAGTTCATAACAGTGTGTAGGAAGGTGTTTGATAAAGAGGGCAAAGCGTATACTTGGGCCAGAAGGCAGAATATAGGAAACTACATGAAAACATGAATAATTCAGTGAAAATGACTGTAAACAGATGAGAACTGGTTTAGAACAGCTGAAAGAGAATCTCCAAGTCAGTTCTTAGTGTAGAAAAGGTAGGTAAGATAAGGGAAATACTTAATTCCAGTTAAGATCACATGAAACACTGTATGAATCCTACATTCTTTACTTAAAGGAGACTAGAGTGGTAAATGTCTGTTATACAAGGCAGAATACCATTGAAATAGAGAAAGAAACACGTTCGGCAGCTTTGGAAAGCCTTACACTTCACTGAAATGTAGTACTACACTCTATAACACAGTTGAGAGACAATGTTCCCTAGCTCGCTCAGTTCATAACAGTGTGTAGGAAGTTGTTTGATAAAGTGGGCAAAGCTTATACTTGGGCCAGAAGGCAGAATATAGGAAACTACATGAAAACATGAATAATTCAGTGAAAATGACTGTAAACAGATGAGAACTTGTTTAGAACAGCTGAAAGAGAATCTCCAAGTCAGTTCTTAGTGTAGAAAAGGTAGCTAAGAGAAGGAAAATCCTTAATTCCAGTTAAGATCACATGAAACACTGTATGAATCCTATATTGTTTACTTAAAGGAGACTAGAGTGGTAAATGTGTGTTATACAAGGCAGAATACCATTGAAATAGAGAAAGAAACACGTTCGGCAGCTTTGGAAAGCCTTACACTTCACTGAAATGTAGTACTACACTCTATAACACAGTTGAGAGACAATGTTCCCGAGCTGCCTCAGTTCATAACAGTGTGTAGGAAGTTGTTTGATAAAGTGGGCAAAGCTTATACTTGGGCCAGAAGGCAGAATATAGGAAACTACATGAAAACATGAATAATTCAGTGAAAATGACTGTAAACAGATGAAAACTTGTTTAGAACAGCTGAAAGAGAATCTCCAAGTCAGTTCTTAGTGTAGAAAAGGTAGCTAAGATAAGGGAAATACTTAATTCCAGTGAAGATCACATGAAACACTGTATGAATCCTATATTCTTTACTTAAAGGAGACTAGAGTGGTAAATGTGTGTTATACAAGGCAGAATACCATTGAAATAGAGAAAGAAACACGTTGAGCAGCTTTGGAAAGCCTTACACTTCACTGAAATGTAGTACTACACTTTATATATCACAGTTGAGAGACAATGTTCCCTAGCTCGCTCAGTTCATAACAGTGTGTAGGAAGTTGTTTGATAAAGTGGGCAAAGCTTATACTTGGGCCAGAAGGCAGAATATAGGAAACTACATGAAAACATGAATTATTCAGTGAAAATGACTGTAAACAGATGAGAACTTGTTTAGAACAGCTGAAAGAGAATCTCCAAGTCAGTTCTTAGTGTAGAAAAGGTAGCTAAGAGAAGGAAAATCCTTAATTCCAGTTAAGATCACAAGAAACACTGTATGAATCCTATATTGTTTACTTAAAGGAGACTAGAGTGGTAAATGTGTGTTATACAAGGCAGAATACCATTGAAATAGAGAAAGAAACACGTTCGGCAGCTTTGGAAAGCCTTACACTTCACTGAAATGTAGTACTACACTCTATAACACAGTTGAGAGACAATGTTCCCGAGCTGCCTCAGTTCATAACAGTGTGTAGGAAGTTGTTTGATAAAGTGGGCAAAGCTTATACTTGGGCCAGAAGGCAGAATATAGGAAACTACATGAAAATATGAATAATTCAGTGAAAATGACTGTAAACAGATGAGAACTTGTTTAGAACAGCTGAAAGAGAATCTCCAAGTCAGTTCTTAGTGTAGAAAAGGTAGCTAAGAGAAGGAAAATCCTTAATTCCAGTTAAGATCACATGAAACACTGTATGAATCCTATATTGTTTACTTAAAGGAGACTAGAGTGGTAAATGTGTGTTATACAAGGCAGAATACCATTGAAATAGAGAAAGAAACACGTTCGGCAGCTTTGGAAAGCCTTACACTTCACTGAAATGTAGTACTACACTCTATAACACAGTTGAGAGACAATGTTCAATAGCTGCCTCAGTACTTAACAGTGTGTAGGAAGTTGTTTGATAAAGTGGGCAAAGCTTATACTTGGGCCAGAAGGCAGAATATAGGAAACTACATGAAAACATGAATAATTCAGTGAAAATGACTGTAAACAGATGAGAACTTGTTTAGAACAGCTGAAAGAGAATCTCCAAGTCAGTTCTTAGTGTAGAAAAGGTAGCTAAGAGAAGGAAAATCCTTAATTCCAGTTAAGATCACATGAAACACTGTATGAATCCTATATTGTTTACTTAAAGGAGACTAGAGTGGTAAATGTGTGTTATACAAGGCAGAATACCATTGAAATAGAGAAAGAAACACGTTCGGCAGCTTTGGAAAGCCTTACACTTCACTGAAATGTAGTACTACACTCTATAACACAGTTGAGAGACAATGTTCCCGAGCTGCCTCAGTTCATAACAGTGTGTAGGAAGTTGTTTGATAAAGTGGGCAAAGCTTATACTTGGGCCAGAAGGCAGAATATAGGAAACTACATGAAAACATGAATAATTCAGTGAAAATGACTGTAAACAGATGAGAACTTGTTTAGAACAGCTGAAAGAGAATCTCCAAGTCAGTTCTTAGTGTAGAAAAGGTAGGTAAGATAAGGGAAATACTTAATTCCAGTGAAGATCACATGAAACACTGTATGAATCCTATATTCTTTACTTAAAGGAGACTAGAGTGGTAAATGTGTGTTATACAAGGCAGAATACCATTGAAATAGAGAAAGAAACACGTTCGGCAGCTTTGGAAAGCCTTACACTTCACTGAAATGTAGTACTACACTCTATAACACAGTTGAGAGACAATGTTCAATAGCTGCCTCAGTACTTAACAGTGTGTAGGAAGTTGTTTGATAAAGTGGGCAAAGCTTATACTTGGACCAGAAGTCAGAATATAGGAAACTACATGAAAACATGATTAATTCAGTGAAAATGACTGTAAACAGATGAGAACTTGTCTAGAACAGCTGAAAGAGAATCTCCAAGTCAGTTCTTATTGTAGAAAAGGTAGCTAAGATAAGGGAAATCCTTAATTCCAGTTAAGATCACATGAAACACTATGAATCCTATATTCTTTACTTAAAGGAGACTAGAGTGGTAAATGTGTGTTATACAAGGCCGAATACCATTGAAATAGAGAAAGAAACACGTTCAGCAGCTTTGGAAAGCCTTACACTTCACTGAAATGTAGTACTACACTTTATATATCACAGTTGAGAGACAATGTTCCCTAGCTCGCTCAGTTCATAACAGTGTGTAGGAAGTTGTTTGATAAATTGGGCAAAGCTTATACTTGGGCCAGAAGGCGGAATATAGGAAACTACATGAAAACATGAATAATTCAGTGAAAATGACTGTAAACAGATGAGAACTTGTTTAGAACAGCTGAAAGAGAATCTCCAAGTCAGTTCTTAGTGTAGAAAAGGTAGCTAAGAGAAGGAAAATCCTTAATTCCAGTTAAGATCACATGAAACACTGTATGAATCCTATATTGTTTACTTAAAGGAGACTAGAGTGGTAAATGTGTGTTATACAAGGCAGAATACCATTGAAATAGAGAAAGAAACACGTTCGGCAGCTTTGGAAAGCCTTACACTTCACTGAAATGTAGTACTACACTCTATAACACAGTTGAGAGACAATGTTCCCGAGCTGCCTCAGTTCATAACAGTGTGTAGGAAGTTGTTTGATAAAGTGGGCAAAGCTTATACTTGGGCCAGAAGGCAGAATATAGGAAACTACATGAAAACATGAATAATTCAGTGAAAATGACTGTAAACAGATGAAAACTTGTTTAGAACAGCTGAAAGAGAATCTCCAAGTCAGTTCTTAGTGTAGAAAAGGTAGCTAAGATAAGGGAAATACTTAATTCCAGTGAAGATCACATGAAACACTGTATGAATCCTATATTCTTTACTTAAAGGAGACTAGAGTGGTAAATGTGTGTTATACAAGGCAGAATACCATTGAAATAGAGAAAGAAACACGTTGAGCAGCTTTGGAAAGCCTTACACTTCACTGAAATGTAGTACTGCACTTTATATATCACAGTTGAGAGACAATGTTCCCTAGCTCGCTCAGTTCATAACAGTGTGTAGGAAGTTGTTTGATAAAGTGGGCAAAGCTTATACTTGGGCCAGAAGGCAGAATATAGGAAACTACATGAAAACATGAATTATTCAGTGAAAATGACTGTAAACAGATGAGAACTTGTTTAGAACAGCTGAAAGAGAATCTCCAAGTCAGTTCTTAGTGTAGAAAAGGTAGCTAAGAGAAGGAAAATCCTTAATTCCAGTTAAGATCACAAGAAACACTGTATGAATCCTATATTGTTTACTTAAAGGAGACTAGAGTGGTAAATGTGTGTTATACAAGGCAGAATACCATTGAAATAGAGAAAGAAACACGTTCGGCAGCTTTGGAAAGCCTTACACTTCACTGAAATGTAGTACTACACTCTATAACACAGTTGAGAGACAATGTTCCCGAGCTGCCTCAGTTCATAACAGTGTGTAGGAAGTTGTTTGATAAAGTGGGCAAAGCTTATACTTGGGCCAGAAGGCAGAATATAGGAAACTACATGAAAACATGAATAATTCAGTGAAAATGACTGTAAACAGATGAGAACTTGTTTAGAACAGCTGAAAGAGAATCTCCAAGTCAGTTCTTAGTGTAGAAAAGGTAGCTAAGAGAAGGAAAATCCTTAATTCCAGTTAAGATCACATGAAACACTGTATGAATCCTATATTGTTTACTTAAAGGAGACTAGAGTGGTAAATGTGTGTTATACAAGGCAGAATACCATTGAAATAGAGAAAGAAACACGTTCGGCAGCTTTGGAAAGCCTTACACTTCACTGAAATGTAGTACTACACTCTATAACACAGTTGAGAGACAATGTTCAATAGCTGCCTCAGTACTTAACAGTGTGTAGGAAGTTGTTTGATAAAGTGGGCAAAGCTTATACTTGGGCCAGAAGGCAGAATATAGGAAACTACATGAAAACATGAATAATTCAGTGAAAATGACTGTAAACAGATGAGAACTTGTTTAGAACAGCTGAAAGAGAATCTCCAAGTCAGTTCTTAGTGTAGAAAAGGTAGCTAAGAGAAGGAAAATCCTTAATTCCAGTTAAGATCACATGAAACACTGTATGAATCCTATATTGTTTACTTAAAGGAGACTAGAGTGGTAAATGTGTGTTATACAAGGCAGAATACCATTGAAATAGAGAAAGAAACACGTTCGGCAGCTTTGGAAAGCCTTACACTTCACTGAAATGTAGTACTACACTCTATAACACAGTTGAGAGACAATGTTCCCGAGCTGCCTCAGTTCATAACAGTGTAGGAAGTTGTTTGATAAAGTGGGCAAAGCTTATACTTGGGCCAGAAGGCAGAATATAGGAAACTACATGAAAACATGAATAATTCAGTGAAAATGACTGTAAACAGATGAGAACTTGTTTAGAACAGCTGAAAGAGAATCTCCAAGTCAGTTCTTAGTGTAGAAAAGGTAGGTAAGATAAGGGAAATACTTAATTCCAGTGAAGATCACATGAAACACTGTATGAATCCTATATTCTTTACTTAAAGGAGACTAGAGTGGTAAATGTGTGTTATACAAGGCAGAATACCATTGAAATAGAGAAAGAAACACGTTCGGCAGCTTTGGAAAGCCTTACACTTCACTGAAATGTAGTACTACACTCTATAACACAGTTGAGAGACAATGTTCAATAGCTGCCTCAGTACTTAACAGTGTGTAGGAAGTTGTTTGATAAAGTGGGCAAAGCTTATACTTGGACCAGAAGTCAGAATATAGGAAACTACATGAAAACATGATTAATTCAGTGAAAATGACTGTAAACAGATGAGAACTTGTCTAGAACAGCTGAAAGAGAATCTCCAAGTCAGTTCTTATTGTAGAAAAGGTAGCTAAGATAAGGGAAATCCTTAATTCCAGTTAAGATCACATGAAACACTATGAATCCTATATTCTTTACTTAAAGGAGACTAGAGTGGTAAATGTGTGTTATACAAGGCCGAATACCATTGAAATAGAGAAAGAAACACGTTCAGCAGCTTTGGAAAGCCTTACACTTCACTGAAATGTAGTACTACACTTTATATATCACAGTTGAGAGACAATGTTCCCTAGCTCGCTCAGTTCATAACAGTGTGTAGGAAGTTGTTTGATAAAGTGGGCAAAGCTTATACTTGGGCCAGAAGGCGGAATATAGGAAACTACATGAAAACATGAATAATTCAGTGAAAATGACTGTAAACAGATGAGAACTTGTTTAGAACAGCTGAAAGAGAATCTCCAAGTCAGTTCTTAGTGTAGAAAAGGTAGCTAAGAGAAGGAAAATCCTTAATTCCAGTTAAGATCACATGAAACACTGTATGAATCCTATATTGTTTACTTAAAGGAGACTAGAGTGGTAAATGTGTGTTATACAAGGCAGAATACCATTGAAATAGAGAAAGAAACACGTTCGGCAGCTTTGGAAAGCCTTACACTTCACTGAAATGTAGTACTACACTCTATAACACAGTTGAGAGACAATGTTCAATAGCTGCCTCAGTACTTAACAGTGTGTAGGAAGTTGTTTGATAAAGTGGGCAAAGCTTATACTTGGACCAGAAGTCAAAATATAGGAAACTACATGAAAACATGATTAATTCAGTGAAAATGACTGTAAACAGATGAGAACTTGTCTAGAACAGCTGAAAGAGAATCTCCAAGTCAGTTCTTATTGTAGAAAAGGTAGCTAAGATAAGGGAAATCCTTAATTCCAGTTAAGATCACATGAAACACTATGAATCCTATATTCTTTACTTAAAGGAGACTAGAGTGGTAAATGTGTGTTATACAAGGCCGAATACCATTGAAATAGAGAAAGAAACACGTTCAGCAGCTTTGGAAAGCCTTACACTTCACTGAAATGTAGTACTACACTTTATATATCACAGTTGAGAGACAATGTTCCCTAGCTCGCTCAGTTCATAACAGTGTGTAGGAAGTTGTTTGATAAATTGGGCAAAGCTTATACTTGGGCCAGAAGGCGGAATATAGGAAACTACATGAAAACATGAATAATTCAGTGAAAATGACTGTAAACAGATGAGAACTTGTTTAGAACAGCTGAAAGAGAATCTCCAAGTCAGTTCTTAGTGTAGAAAAGGTAGCTAAGAGAAGGAAAATCCTTAATTCCAGTTAAGATCACATGAAACACTGTATGAATCCTATATTGTTTACTTAAAGGAGACTAGAGTGGTAAATGTGTGTTATACAAGGCAGAATACCATTGAAATAGAGAAAGAAACACGTTCGGCAGCTTTGGAAAGCCTTACACTTCACTGAAATGTAGTACTACACTCTATAACACAGTTGAGAGACAATGTTCCCGAGCTGCCTCAGTTCATAACAGTGTGTAGGAAGTTGTTTGATAAAGTGGGCAAAGCTTATACTTGGGCCAGAAGGCAGAATATAGGAAACTACATGAAAACATGAATAATTCAGTGAAAATGACTGTAAACAGATGAAAACTTGTTTAGAACAGCTGAAAGAGAATCTCCAAGTCAGTTCTTAGTGTAGAAAAGGTAGCTAAGATAAGGGAAATACTTAATTCCAGTGAAGATCACATGAAACACTGTATGAATCCTATATTCTTTACTTAAAGGAGACTAGAGTGGTAAATGTGTGTTATACAAGGCAGAATACCATTGAAATAGAGAAAGAAACACGTTGAGCAGCTTTGGAAAGCCTTACACTTCACTGAAATGTAGTACTGCACTTTATATATCACAGTTGAGAGACAATGTTCCCTAGCTCGCTCAGTTCATAACAGTGTGTAGGAAGTTGTTTGATAAAGTGGGCAAAGCTTATACTTGGGCCAGAAGGCAGAATATAGGAAACTACATGAAAACATGAATTATTCAGTGAAAATGACTGTAAACAGATGAGAACTTGTTTAGAACAGCTGAAAGAGAATCTCCAAGTCAGTTCTTAGTGTAGAAAAGGTAGCTAAGAGAAGGAAAATCCTTAATTCCAGTTAAGATCACAAGAAACACTGTATGAATCCTATATTGTTTACTTAAAGGAGACTAGAGTGGTAAATGTGTGTTATACAAGGCAGAATACCATTGAAATAGAGAAAGAAACACGTTCGGCAGCTTTGGAAAGCCTTACACTTCACTGAAATGTAGTACTACACTCTATAACACAGTTGAGAGACAATGTTCCCGAGCTGCCTCAGTTCATAACAGTGTGTAGGAAGTTGTTTGATAAAGTGGGCAAAGCTTATACTTGGGCCAGAAGGCAGAATATAGGAAACTACATGAAAACATGAATAATTCAGTGAAAATGACTGTAAACAGATGAGAACTTGTTTAGAACAGCTGAAAGAGAATCTCCAAGTCAGTTCTTAGTGTAGAAAAGGTAGCTAAGAGAAGGAAAATCCTTAATTCCAGTTAAGATCACATGAAACACTGTATGAATCCTATATTGTTTACTTAAAGGAGACTAGAGTGGTAAATGTGTGTTATACAAGGCAGAATACCATTGAAATAGAGAAAGAAACACGTTCGGCAGCTTTGGAAAGCCTTACACTTCACTGAAATGTAGTACTACACTCTATAACACAGTTGAGAGACAATGTTCAATAGCTGCCTCAGTACTTAACAGTGTGTAGGAAGTTGTTTGATAAAGTGGGCAAAGCTTATACTTGGGCCAGAAGGCAGAATATAGGAAACTACATGAAAACATGAATAATTCAGTGAAAATGACTGTAAACAGATGAGAACTTGTTTAGAACAGCTGAAAGAGAATCTCCAAGTCAGTTCTTAGTGTAGAAAAGGTAGCTAAGAGAAGGAAAATCCTTAATTCCAGTTAAGATCACATGAAACACTGTATGAATCCTATATTGTTTACTTAAAGGAGACTAGAGTGGTAAATGTGTGTTATACAAGGCAGAATACCTTTGAAATAGAGAAAGAAACACGTTCGGCAGCTTTGGAAAGCCTTACACTTCACTGAAATGTAGTACTACACTCTATAACACAGTTGAGAGACAATGTTCCCGAGCTGCCTCAGTTCATAACAGTGTGTAGGAAGTTGTTTGATAAAGTGGGCAAAGCTTATACTTGGGCCAGAAGGCAGAATATAGGAAACTACATGAAAACATGAATAATTCAGTGAAAATGACTGTAAACAGATGAGAACTTGTTTAGAACAGCTGAAAGAGAATCTCCAAGTCAGTTCTTAGTGTAGAAAAGGTAGGTAAGATAAGGGAAATACTTAATTCCAGTGAAGATCACATGAAACACTGTATGAATCCTATATTCTTTACTTAAAGGAGACTAGAGTGGTAAATGTGTGTTATACAAGGCAGAATACCATTGAAATAGAGAAAGAAACACGTTCGGCAGCTTTGGAAAGCCTTACACTTCACTGAAATGTAGTACTACACTCTATAACACAGTTGAGAGACAATGTTCAATAGCTGCCTCAGTACTTAACAGTGTGTAGGAAGTTGTTTGATAAAGTGGGCAAAGCTTATACTTGGACCAGAAGTCAGAATATAGGAAACTACATGAAAACATGATTAATTCAGTGAAAATGACTGTAAACAGATGAGAACTTGTCTAGAACAGCTGAAAGAGAATCTCCAAGTCAGTTCTTATTGTAGAAAAGGTAGCTAAGATAAGGGAAATCCTTAATTCCAGTTAAGATCACATGAAACACTATGAATCCTATATTCTTTACTTAAAGGAGACTAGAGTGGTAAATGTGTGTTATACAAGGCCGAATACCATTGAAATAGAGAAAGAAACACGTTCAGCAGCTTTGGAAAGCCTTACACTTCACTGAAATGTAGTACTACACTTTATATATCACAGTTGAGAGACAATGTTCCCTAGCTCGCTCAGTTCATAACAGTGTGTAGGAAGTTGTTTGATAAAGTGGGCAAAGCTTATACTTGGGCCAGAAGGCGGAATATAGGAAACTACATGAAAACATGAATAATTCAGTGAAAATGACTGTAAACAGATGAGAACTTGTTTAGAACAGCTGAAAGAGAATCTCCAAGTCAGTTCTTAGTGTAGAAAAGGTAGCTAAGAGAAGGAAAATCCTTAATTCCAGTTAAGATCACATGAAACACTGTATGAATCCTATATTGTTTACTTAAAGGAGACTAGAGTGGTAAATGTGTGTTATACAAGGCAGAATACCATTGAAATAGAGAAAGAAACACGTTCGGCAGCTTTGGAAAGCCTTACACTTCACTGAAATGTAGTACTACACTCTATAACACAGTTGAGAGACAATGTTCCCGAGCTGCCTCAGTTCATAACAGTGTGTAGGAAGTTGTTTGATAAAGTGGGCAAAGCTTATACTTGGGCCAGAAGGCAGAATATAGGAAACTACATGAAAACATGAATAATTCAGTGAAAATGACTGTAAACAGATGAGAACTTGTTTAGAACAGCTGAAAGAGAATCTCCAAGTCAGTTCTTAGTGTAGAAAAGGTAGGTAAGATAAGGGAAATACTTAATTCCAGTGAAGATCACATGAAACACTGTATGAATCCTATATTCTTTACTTAAAGGAGACTAGAGTGGTAAATGTGTGTTATACAAGGCAGAATACCATTGAAATAGAGAAAGAAACACGTTCGGCAGCTTTGGAAAGCCTTACACTTCACTGAAATGTAGTACTACACTCTATAACACAGTTGAGAGACAATGTTCAATACCTGCCTCAGTACTTAACAGTGTGTAGGAAGTTGTTTGATAAAGTGGGCAAAGCTGATATTTGGACCAGAAGGCAGAATATAGGAAACTACATGAAAACATGATTAATTCAGTGAAAATGACTGTAAACAGATGTGAACTTGTTTAGAACAGCTGAAAGAGATTCTCCAAGTCAGTTCTTAGTGTAGAAAAGGTAGCTAAGATCTGGGAAATCCTTAATTCGAGTTAAGATTACATGAAACACTGTATGAATCCTATATTCTTTACTTAAAGGAGACTAGAGTGGTAAATGTGTGTTATACAAGGCAGAATACCATTGAAATAGAGAAAGAAACACGTTCGGCAGCTTTGGAAAGCCTTACACTTCACTGAAATGTAGTACTACACTCTATAACACAGTTGAGAGACAATGTTCCCGAGCTGCCTCAGTTCATAACAGTGTGTAGGAAGGTGTTTGATAAAGAGGGCAAAGCGTATACTTGGGCCAGAAGGCAGAATATAGGAAACTACATGAAAACATGAATAATTCAGTGAAAATGACTGTAAACAGATGAGAACTGGTTTAGAACAGCTGAAAGAGAATCTCCAAGTCAGTTCTTAGTGTAGAAAAGGTAGGTAAGATAAGGGAAATACTTAATTCCAGTTAAGATCACATGAAACACTGTATGAATCCTACATTCTTTACTTAAAGGAGACTAGAGTGGTAAATGTCTGTTATACAAGGCAGAATACCATTGAAATAGAGAAAGAAACACGTTCGGCAGCTTTGGAAAGCCTTACACTTCACTGAAATGTAGTACTACACTCTATAACACAGTTGAGAGACAATGTTCCCTAGCTCGCTCAGTTCATAACAGTGTGTAGGAAGTTGTTTGATAAAGTGGGCAAAGCTTATACTTGGGCCAGAAGGCAGAATATAGGAAACTACATGAAAACATGAATAATTCAGTGAAAATGACTGTAAACAAATGAGAACTTGTTTAGAACAGCTGAAAGAGAATCTCCAAGTCAGTTCTTAGTGTAGAAAAGGTAGCTAAGAGAAGGAAAATCCTTAATTCCAGTTAAGATCACATGAAACACTGTATGAATCCTATATTGTTTACTTAAAGGAGACTAGAGTGGTAAATGTGTGTTATACAAGGCAGAATACCATTGAAATAGAGAAAGAAACACGTTCGGCAGCTTTGGAAAGCCTTACACTTCACTGAAATGTAGTACTACACTCTATAACACAGTTGAGAGACAATGTTCCCGAGCTGCCTCAGTTCATAACAGTGTGTAGGAAGTTGTTTGATAAAGTGGGCAAAGCTTATACTTGGGCCAGAAGGCAGAATATAGGAAACTACATGAAAACATGAATAATTCAGTGAAAATGACTGTAAACAGATGAAAACTTGTTTAGAACAGCTGAAAGAGAATCTCCAAGTCAGTTCTTAGTGTAGAAAAGGTAGCTAAGATAAGGGAAATACTTAATTCCAGTGAAGATCACATGAAACACTGTATGAATCCTATATTCTTTACTTAAAGGAGACTAGAGTGGTAAATGTGTGTTATACAAGGCAGAATACCATTGAAATAGAGAAAGAAACACGTTGAGCAGCTTTGGAAAGCCTTACACTTCACTGAAATGTAGTACTACACTTTATATATCACAGTTGAGAGACAATGTTCCCTAGCTCGCTCAGTTCATAACAGTGTGTAGGAAGTTGTTTGATAAAGTGGGCAAAGCTTATACTTGGGCCAGAAGGCAGAATATAGGAAACTACATGAAAACATGAATTATTCAGTGAAAATGACTGTAAACAGATGAGAACTTGTTTAGAACAGCTGAAAGAGAATCTCCAAGTCAGTTATTAGTGTAGAAAAGGTAGCTAAGAGAAGGAAAATCCTTAATTCCAGTTAAGATCACAAGAAACACTGTATGAATCCTATATTGTTTACTTAAAGGAGACTAGAGTGGTAAATGTGTGTTATACAAGGCAGAATACCATTGAAATAGAGAAAGAAACACGTTCGGCAGCTTTGGAAAGCCTTACACTTCACTGAAATGTAGTACTACACTCTATAACACAGTTGAGAGACAATGTTCCCGAGCTGCCTCAGTTCATAACAGTGTGTAGGAAGTTGTTTGATAAAGTGGGCAAAGCTTATACTTGGGCCAGAAGGCAGAATATAGGAAACTACATGAAAACATGAATAATTCAGTGAAAATGACTGTAAACAGATGAGAACTTGTTTAGAACAGCTGAAAGAGAATCTCCAAGTCAGTTCTTAGTGTAGAAAAGGTAGCTAAGAGAAGGAAAATCCTTAATTCCAGTTAAGATCACATGAAACACTGTATGAATCCTATATTGTTTACTTAAAGGAGACTAGAGTGGTAAATGTGTGTTATACAAGGCAGAATACCATTGAAATAGAGAAAGAAACACGTTCGGCAGCTTTGGAAAGCCTTACACTTCACTGAAATGTAGTACTACACTCTATAACACAGTTGAGAGACAATGTTCAATAGCTGCCTCAGTACTTAACAGTGTGTAGGAAGTTGTTTGATAAAGTGGGCAAAGCTTATACTTGGGCCAGAAGGCAGAATATAGGAAACTACATGAAAACATGAATAATTCAGTGAAAATGACTGTAAACAGATGAGAACTTGTTTAGAACAGCTGAAAGAGAATCTCCAAGTCAGTTCTTAGTGTAGAAAAGGTAGCTAAGAGAAGGAAAATCCTTAATTCCAGTTAAGATCACATGAAACACTGTATGAATCCTATATTGTTTACTTAAAGGAGACTAGAGTGGTAAATGTGTGTTATACAAGGCAGAATACCATTGAAATAGAGAAAGAAACACGTTCGGCAGCTTTGGAAAGCCTTACACTTCACTGAAATGTAGTACTACACTCTATAACACAGTTGAGAGACAATGTTCCCGAGCTGCCTCAGTTCATAACAGTGTGTAGGAAGTTGTTTGATAAAGTGGGCAAAGCTTATACTTGGGCCAGAAGGCAGAATATAGGAAACTACATGAAAACATGAATAATTCAGTGAAAATGACTGTAAACAGATGAGAACTTGTTTAGAACAGCTGAAAGAGAATCTCCAAGTCAGTTCTTAGTGTAGAAAAGGTAGGTAAGATAAGGGAAATACTTAATTCCAGTGAAGATCACATGAAACACTGTATGAATCCTATATTCTTTACTTAAAGGAGACTAGAGTGGTAAATGTGTGTTATACAAGGCAGAATACCATTGAAATAGAGAAAGAAACACGTTCGGCAGCTTTGGAAAGCCTTACACTTCACTGAAATGTAGTACTACACTCTATAACACAGTTGAGAGACAATGTTCAATAGCTGCCTCAGTACTTAACAGTGTTGGAAGTTGTTTGATAAAGTGGGCAAAGCTTATACTTGGACCAGAAGTCAGAATATAGGAAACTACATGAAAACATGATTAATTCAGTGAAAATGACTGTAAACAGATGAGAACTTGTCTAGAACAGCTGAAAGAGAATCTCCAAGTCAGTTCTTAGTGTAGAAAAGGTAGGTAAGATAAGGGAAATACTTAATTCCAGTGAAGATCACATGAAACACTGTATGAATCCTATATTCTTTACTTAAAGGAGACTAGAGTGGTAAATGTGTGTTATACAAGGCAGAATACCATTGAAATAGAGAAAGAAACACGTTCGGCAGCTTTGGAAAGCCTTACACTTCACTGAAATGTAGTACTACACTCTATAACACAGTTGAGAGACAATGTTCAATAGCTGCCTCAGTACTTAACAGTGTGTAGGAAGTTGTTTGATAAAGTGGGCAAAGCTTATACTTGGACCAGAAGTCAGAATATAGGAAACTACATGAAAACATGATTAATTCAGTGAAAATGACTGTAAACAGATGAGAACTTGTCTAGAACAGCTGAAAGAGAATCTCCAAGTCAGTTCTTATTGTAGAAAAGGTAGCTAAGATAAGGGAAATCCTTAATTCCAGTTAAGATCACATGAAACACTATGAATCCTATATTCTTTACTTAAAGGAGACTAGAGTGGTAAATGTGTGTTATACAAGGCCGAATACCATTGAAATAGAGAAAGAAACACGTTCAGCAGCTTTGGAAAGCCTTACACTTCACTGAAATGTAGTACTACACTTTATATATCACAGTTGAGAGACAATGTTCCCTAGCTCGCTCAGTTCATAACAGTGTGTAGGAAGTTGTTTGATAAAGTGGGCAAAGCTTATACTTGGGCCAGAAGGCGGAATATAGGAAACTACATGAAAACATGAATAATTCAGTGAAAATGACTGTAAACAGATGAGAACTTGTTTAGAACAGCTGAAAGAGAATCTCCAAGTCAGTTCTTAGTGTAGAAAAGGTAGCTAAGAGAAGGAAAATCCTTAATTCCAGTTAAGATCACATGAAACACTGTATGAATCCTATATTGTTTACTTAAAGGAGACTAGAGTGGTAAATGTGTGTTATACAAGGCAGAATACCATTGAAATAGAGAAAGAAACACGTTCGGCAGCTTTGGAAAGCCTTACACTTCACTGAAATGTAGTACTACACTCTATAACACAGTTGAGAGACAATGTTCCCGAGCTGCCTCAGTTCATAACAGTGTGTAGGAAGTTGTTTGATAAAGTGGGCAAAGCTTATACTTGGGCCAGAAGGCAGAATATAGGAAACTACATGAAAACATGAATAATTCAGTGAAAATGACTGTAAACAGATGAGAACTTGTTTAGAACAGCTGAAAGAGAATCTCCAAGTCAGTTCTTAGTGTAGAAAAGGTAGGTAAGATAAGGGAAATACTTAATTCCAGTGAAGATCACATGAAACACTGTATGAATCCTATATTCTTTACTTAAAGGAGACTAGAGTGGTAAATGTGTGTTATACAAGGCAGAATACCATTGAAATAGAGAAAGAAACACGTTCGGCAGCTTTGGAAAGCCTTACACTTCACTGAAATGTAGTACTACACTCTATAACACAGTTGAGAGACAATGTTCAATACCTGCCTCAGTACTTAACAGTGTGTAGGAAGTTGTTTGATAAAGTGGGCAAAGCTGATATTTGGACCAGAAGGCAGAATATAGGAAACTACATGAAAACATGATTAATTCAGTGAAAATGACTGTAAACAGATGTGAACTTGTTTAGAACAGCTGAAAGAGATTCTCCAAGTCAGTTCTTAGTGTAGAAAAGGTAGCTAAGATCTGGGAAATCCTTAATTCGAGTTAAGATTACATGAAACACTGTATGAATCCTATATTCTTTACTTAAAGGAGACTAGAGTGGTAAATGTGTGTTATACAAGGCAGAATACCATTGAAATAGAGAAAGAAACACGTTCGGCAGCTTTGGAAAGCCTTACACTTCACTGAAATGTAGTACTACACTCTATAACACAGTTGAGAGACAATGTTCCCGAGCTGCCTCAGTTCATAACAGTGTGTAGGAAGGTGTTTGATAAAGAGGGCAAAGCGTATACTTGGGCCAGAAGGCAGAATATAGGAAACTACATGAAAACATGAATAATTCAGTGAAAATGACTGTAAACAGATGAGAACTGGTTTAGAACAGCTGAAAGAGAATCTCCAAGTCAGTTCTTAGTGTAGAAAAGGTAGGTAAGATAAGGGAAATACTTAATTCCAGTTAAGATCACATGAAACACTGTATGAATCCTACATTCTTTACTTAAAGGAGACTAGAGTGGTAAATGTCTGTTATACAAGGCAGAATACCATTGAAATAGAGAAAGAAACACGTTCGGCAGCTTTGGAAAGCCTTACACTTCACTGAAATGTAGTACTACACTCTATAACACAGTTGAGAGACAATGTTCAATAGCTGCCTCAGTACTTAGCAGTGTGTAGGAAGTTGTTTGATAAAGTGGGCAAAGCTTATACTTGGACCAGAAGTCAGAATATAGGAAACTACATGAAAACATGATTAATTCAGTGAAAATGACTGTAAACAGATGAGAACTTGTCTAGAACAGCTGAAAGAGAATCTCCAAGTCAGTTCTTATTGTAGAAAAGGTAGCTAAGATAAGGGAAATCCTTAATTCCAGTTAAGATCACATGAAACACTGTATGAATCCTATATTCTTTACTTAAAGGAGACTAGAGTGGTAAATGTGTGTTATACAAGGCAGAATACCATTGAAATAGAGAAAGAAACACGTTCAGCAGCTTTGGAAAGCCTTACACTTCACTGAAATGTAGTACTACACTTTATATATCATAGTTGAGAGACAATGTTCCCTAGCTCGCTCAGTTCATAACAGTGTGTAGGAAGTTGTTTGATAAAGTGGGCAAAGCTTATACTTGGGCCAGAAGGCAGAATATAGGAAACTACATGAAAACATGAATAATTCAGTGAAAATGACTGTAAACAGATGAGAACTTGTTTAGAACAGCTGAAAGAGAATCTCCAAGTCAGTTCTTAGTGTAGAAAAGGTAGCTAAGAGAAGGAAAATCCTTAATTCGAGTTAAGATCACATGAAACACTGTATGAATCCTATATTGTTTACTTAAAGGAGACTAGAGTGGTAAATGTGTGTTATACAAGGCAGAATACCATTGAAATAGAGAAAGAAACACGTTCGGCAGCTTTGGAAAGCCTTACACTTCACTGAAATGTAGTACTACACTCTATAACACAGTTGAGAGACAATGTTCCCGAGCTGCCTCAGTTCATAACAGTGTGTAGGAAGTTGTTTGATAAAGTGGGCAAAGCTTATACTTGGGCCAGAAGGCAGAATATAGGAAACTACATGAAAACATGAATAATTCAGTGAAAATGACTGTAAACAGATGAAAACTTGTTTAGAACAGCTGAAAGAGAATCTCCAAGTCAGTTCTTAGTGTAGAAAAGGTAGCTAAGATAAGGGAAATACTTAATTCCAGTGAAGATCACATGAAACACTGTATGAATCCTATATTCTTTACTTAAAGGAGACTAGAGTGGTAAATGTGTGTTATACAAGGCAGAATACCATTGAAATAGAGAAAGAAACACGTTGAGCAGCTTTGGAAAGCCTTACACTTCACTGAAATGTAGTACTACACTTTATATATCACAGTTGAGAGACAATGTTCCCTAGCTCGCTCAGTTCATAACAGTGTGTAGGAAGTTGTTTGATAAAGTGGGCAAAGCTTATACTTGGGCCAGAAGGCAGAATATAGGAAACTACATGAAAACATGAATTATTCAGTGAAAATGACTGTAAACAGATGAGAACTTGTTTAGAACAGCTGAAAGAGAATCTCCAAGTCAGTTCTTATTGTATAAAAGGTAGCTAAGAGAAGGAAAATCCTTAATTCCAGTTAAGATCACAAGAAACACTGTATGAATCCTATATTGTTTACTTAAAGGAGACTAGAGTGGTAAATGTGTGTTATACAAGGCAGAATACCATTGAAATAGAGAAAGAAACACGTTCGGCAGCTTTGGAAAGCCTTACACTTCACTGAAATGTAGTACTACACTCTATAACACAGTTGAGAGACAATGTTCCCGAGCTGCCTCAGTTCATAACAGTGTGTAGGAAGTTGTTTGATAAAGTGGGCAAAGCTTATACTTGGGCCAGAAGGCAGAATATAGGAAACTACATGAAAACATGAATAATTCAGTGAAAATGACTGTAAACAGATGAGAACTTGTTTAGAACAGCTGAAAGAGAATCTCCAAGTCAGTTCTTAGTGTAGAAAAGGTAGCTAAGAGAAGGAAAATCCTTAATTCCAGTTAAGATCACATGAAACACTGTATGAATCCTATATTGTTTAATTAAAGGAGACTAGAGTGGTAAATGTGTGTTATACAAGGCAGAATACCATTGAAATAGAGAAAGAAACACGTTCGGCAGCTTTGGAAAGCCTTACACTTCACTGAAATGTAGTACTACACTCTATAACACAGTTGAGAGACAATGTTCAATAGCTGCCTCAGTACTTAACAGTGTGTAGGAAGTTGTTTGATAAAGTGGGCAAAGCTTATACTTGGGCCAGAAGGCAGAATATAGGAAACTACATGAAAACATGAATAATTCAGTGAAAATGACTGTAAACAGATGAGAACTTGTTTAGAACAGCTGAAAGAGAATCTCCAAGTCAGTTCTTAGTGTAGAAAAGGTAGCTAAGAGAAGGAAAATCCTCAATTCCAGTTAAGATCACATGAAACACTGTATGAATCCTATATTGTTTACTTAAAGGAGACTAGAGTGGTAAATGTGTGTTATACAAGGCAGAATACCATTGAAATAGAGAAAGAAACACGTTCGGCAGCTTTGGAAAGCCTTACACTTCACTGAAATGTAGTACTACACTCTATAACACAGTTGAGAGACAATGTTCCCGAGCTGCCTCAGTTCATAACAGTGTGTAGGAAGTTGTTTGATAAAGTGGGCAAAGCTTATACTTGGGCCAGAAGGCAGAATATAGGAAACTACATGAAAACATGAATAATTCAGTGAAAATGACTGTAAACAGATGAGAACTTGTTTAGAACAGCTGAAAGAGAATCTCCAAGTCAGTTCTTAGTGTAGAAAAGGTAGGTAAGATAAGGGAAATACTTAATTCCAGTGAAGATCACATGAAACACTGTATGAATCCTATATTCTTTACTTAAAGGAGACTAGAGTGGTAAATGTGTGTTATACAAGGCAGAATACCATTGAAATAGAGAAAGAAACACGTTCGGCAGCTTTGGAAAGCCTTACACTTCACTGAAATGTAGTACTACACTCTATAACACAGTTGAGAGACAATGTTCAATACCTGCCTCAGTACTTAACAGTGTGTAGGAAGTTGTTTGATAAAGTGGGCAAAGCTGATATTTGGACCAGAAGGCAGAATATAGGAAACTACATGAAAACATGATTAATTCAGTGAAAATGACTGTAAACAGATGTGAACTTGTTTAGAACAGCTGAAAGAGATTCTCCAAGTCAGTTCTTAGTGTAGAAAAGGTAGCTAAGATCTGGGAAATCCTTAATTCGAGTTAAGATTACATGAAACACTGTATGAATCCTATATTCTTTACTTAAAGGAGACTAGAGTGGTAAATGTGTGTTATACAAGGCAGAATACCATTGAAATAGAGAAAGAAACACGTTCGGCAGCTTTGGAAAGCCTTACACTTCACTGAAATGTAGTACTACACTCTATAACACAGTTGAGAGACAATGTTCCCGAGCTGCCTCAGTTCATAACAGTGTGTAGGAAGGTGTTTGATAAAGAGGGCAAAGCGTATACTTGGGCCAGAAGGCAGAATATAGGAAACTACATGAAAACATGAATAATTCAGTGAAAATGACTGTAAACAGATGAGAACTGGTTTAGAACAGCTGAAAGAGAATCTCCAAGTCAGTTCTTAGTGTAGAAAAGGTAGGTAAGATAAGGGAAATACTTAATTCCAGTTAAGATCACATGAAACACTGTATGAATCCTACATTCTTTACTTAAAGGAGACTAGAGTGGTAAATGTCTGTTATACAAGGCAGAATACCATTGAAATAGAGAAAGAAACACGTTCGGCAGCTTTGGAAAGCCTTACACTTCACTGAAATGTAGTACTACACTCTATAACACAGTTGAGAGACAATGTTCAATAGCTGCCTCAGTACTTAGCAGTGTGTAGGAAGTTGTTTGATAAAGTGGGCAAAGCTTATACTTGGACCAGAAGTCAGAATATAGGAAACTACATGAAAACATGATTAATTCAGTGAAAATGACTGTAAACAGATGAGAACTTGTCTAGAACAGCTGAAAGAGAATCTCCAAGTCAGTTCTTATTGTAGAAAAGGTAGCTAAGATAAGGGAAATCCTTAATTCCAGTTAAGATCACATGAAACACTGTATGAATCCTATATTCTTTACTTAAAGGAGACTAGAGTGGTAAATGTGTGTTATACAAGGCAGAATACCATTGAAATAGAGAAAGAAACACGTTCAGCAGCTTTGGAAAGCCTTACACTTCACTGAAATGTAGTACTACACTTTATATATCATAGTTGAGAGACAATGTTCCCTAGCTCGCTCAGTTCATAACAGTGTGTAGGAAGTTGTTTGATAAAGTGGGCAAAGCTTATACTTGGGCCAGAAGGCAGAATATAGGAAACTACATGAAAACATGAATAATTCAGTGAAAATGACTGTAAACAGATGAGAACTTGTTTAGAACAGCTGAAAGAGAATCTCCAAGTCAGTTCTTAGTGTAGAAAAGGTAGCTAAGAGAAGGAAAATCCTTAATTCGAGTTAAGATCACATGAAACACTGTATGAATCCTATATTGTTTACTTAAAGGAGACTAGAGTGGTAAATGTGTGTTATACAAGGCAGAATACCATTGAAATAGAGAAAGAAACACGTTCGGCAGCTTTGGAAAGCCTTACACTTCACTGAAATGTAGTACTACACTCTATAACACAGTTGAGAGACAATGTTCCCGAGCTGCCTCAGTTCATAACAGTGTGTAGGAAGTTGTTTGATAAAGTGGGCAAAGCTTATACTTGGGCCAGAAGGCAGAATATAGGAAACTACATGAAAACATGAATAATTCAGTGAAAATGACTGTAAACAGATGAAAACTTGTTTAGAACAGCTGAAAGAGAATCTCCAAGTCAGTTCTTAGTGTAGAAAAGGTAGCTAAGATAAGGGAAATACTTAATTCCAGTGAAGATCACATGAAACACTGTATGAATCCTATATTCTTTACTTAAAGGAGACTAGAGTGGTAAATGTGTGTTATACAAGGCAGAATACCATTGAAATAGAGAAAGAAACACGTTGAGCAGCTTTGGAAAGCCTTACACTTCACTGAAATGTAGTACTACACTTTATATATCACAGTTGAGAGACAATGTTCCCTAGCTCGCTCAGTTCATAACAGTGTGTAGGAAGTTGTTTGATAAAGTGGGCAAAGCTTATACTTGGGCCAGAAGGCAGAATATAGGAAACTACATGAAAACATGAATTATTCAGTGAAAATGACTGTAAACAGATGAGAACTTGTTTAGAACAGCTGAAAGAGAATCTCCAAGTCAGTTCTTATTGTATAAAAGGTAGCTAAGAGAAGGAAAATCCTTAATTCCAGTTAAGATCACAAGAAACACTGTATGAATCCTATATTGTTTACTTAAAGGAGACTAGAGTGGTAAATGTGTGTTATACAAGGCAGAATACCATTGAAATAGAGAAAGAAACACGTTCGGCAGCTTTGGAAAGCCTTACACTTCACTGAAATGTAGTACTACACTCTATAACACAGTTGAGAGACAATGTTCCCGAGCTGCCTCAGTTCATAACAGTGTGTAGGAAGTTGTTTGATAAAGTGGGCAAAGCTTATACTTGGGCCAGAAGGCAGAATATAGGAAACTACATGAAAACATGAATAATTCAGTGAAAATGACTGTAAACAGATGAGAACTTGTTTAGAACAGCTGAAAGAGAATCTCCAAGTCAGTTCTTAGTGTAGAAAAGGTAGCTAAGAGAAGGAAAATCCTTAATTCCAGTTAAGATCACATGAAACACTGTATGAATCCTATATTGTTTAATTAAAGGAGACTAGAGTGGTAAATGTGTGTTATACAAGGCAGAATACCATTGAAATAGAGAAAGAAACACGTTCGGCAGCTTTGGAAAGCCTTACACTTCACTGAAATGTAGTACTACACTCTATAACACAGTTGAGAGACAATGTTCAATAGCTGCCTCAGTACTTAACAGTGTGTAGGAAGTTGTTTGATAAAGTGGGCAAAGCTTATACTTGGGCCAGAAGGCAGAATATAGGAAACTACATGAAAACATGAATAATTCAGTGAAAATGACTGTAAACAGATGAGAACTTGTTTAGAACAGCTGAAAGAGAATCTCCAAGTCAGTTCTTAGTGTAGAAAAGGTAGCTAAGAGAAGGAAAATCCTCAATTCCAGTTAAGATCACATGAAACACTGTATGAATCCTATATTGTTTACTTAAAAGAGACTAGAGTGGTAAATGTGTGTTATACAAGGCAGAATACCATTGAAATAGAGAAAGAAACACGTTCGGCAGCTTTGGAAAGCCTTACACTTCACTGAAATGTAGTACTACACTCTATAACACAGTTGAGAGACAATGTTCCCGAGCTGCCTCAGTTCATAACAGTGTGTAGGAAGGTGTTTGATAAAGAGGGCAAAGCTTATACTTGGGCCAGAAGGCAGAATATAGGAAACTACATGAAAACATGAATAATTCAGTGAAAATGACTGTAAACAGATGAGAACTGGTTTAGAACAGCTGAAAGAGAATCTCCAAGTCAGTTCTTAGTGTAGAAAAGGTAGGTAAGATAAGGGAAATCCTTAATTCGAGTTAAGATCACATGAAACACTGTATGAATCCTATATTCTTTACTTAAAGGAGACTAGAGTGGTAAATGTGTGTTATACAAGGCAGAATACCATTGAAATAGAGAAAGAAACACGTTCGGCAGCTTTGGAAAGCCTTACACTTCACTGAAATGTAGTACTGCACTCTATAACACAGTTGAGAGACAATGTTCAATAGCTGCCTCAGTACTTAACAGTGTGTAGGAAGTTGTTTGATAAAGAGGGCAAAGCTTATACTTGGACCAGAAGGCAGAATATAGGAAACTACATGAAAACATGATTAATTCAGTGAAAATGACTGTAAACAGATGGGAACTTGTTTAGAACAGCTGAAAGAGATTCTCCAAGTCAGTTCTTAGTGTAGAAAAGGTAGCTAAGATCTGGGAAATCCTTAATTCGAGTTAAGATTACATGAAACACTGTATGAATCCTATATTCTTTACTTAAAGGAGACTACAGTGGTAAATGTGTGTTATACAAGGCAGAATACCATTGAAATAGAGAAAGAAACACGTTGAGCAGCTTTGGAAAGCCTTACACTTCACTGAAATGTAGTACTACACTTTATATATCACAGTTGAGAGACAATGTTCCCTAGCTCGCTCAGTTCATAACAGTGTGTAGGAAGTTGTTTAATAAAGTGGGCAAAGCTTATACTTGGGCCAGAAGGCAGAATATAGGAAACTACATGAAAACATGAATAATTCAGTGAAAATGACTGTAAACAGATGAGAACTTGTTTAGAACAGCTGAAAGAGAATCTCCAAGTCAGTTCTTAGTGTAGAAAAGGTAGCTAAGAGAAGGAAAATCCTCAATTCCAGTTAAGATCACATGAAACACTGTATGAATCCTATATTGTTTACTTAAAGGAGACTAGAGTGGTAAATGTGTGTTATACAAGGCAGAATACCATTGAAATAGAGAAAGAAACACGTTCGGCAGCTTTGGAAAGCCTTACACTTCACTGAAATGTAGTACTACACTCTATAACACAGTTGAGAGACAATGTTCCCAAGCTGCCTCAGTTCATAACAGTGTGTAGGAAGGTGTTTGATAAAGAGGGCAAAGCTTATACTTGGGCCAGAAGGCAGAATATAGGAAACTACATGAAAACATGAATAATTCAGTGAAAATGACTGTAAACAGATGAGAACTGGTTTAGAACAGCTGAAAGAGAATCTCCAAGTCAGTTCTTAGTGAAGAAAAGGTAGGTAAGATAAGGGAAATCCTTAATTCGAGTTAAGATCACATGAAACACTGTATGAATCCTATATTCTTTACTTAAAGGAGACTAGAGTGGTAAATGTGTGTTATACAAGGCAGAATACCATTGAAATAGAGAAAGAAACACGTTCGGCAGCTTTGGAAAGCCTTACACTTCACTGAAATGTAGTACTGCACTCTATAACACAGTTGAGAGACAATGTTCAATAGCTGCCTCAGTACTTAACAGTGTGTAGGAAGTTGTTTGATAAAGAGGGCAAAGCTTATACTTGGACCAGAAGGCAGAATATAGGAAACTACATGAAAACATGATTAATTCAATGAAAATGACTGTAAACAGATGGGAACTTGTTTAGAACAGCTGAAAGAGAATCTCCAAGTCAGTTCTTAGTGTAGAAAAGGTAGGTAAGATAAGGGAAATACTTAATTCCAGTGAAGATCACATGAAACACTGTATGAATCCTATATTCTTTACTTAAAGGAGACTAGCGTGGTAAATGTGTGTTATACAAGGCAGAATACCATTGAAATAGAGAAAGAAACACGTTCGGCAGCTTTGGAAAGCCTTACACTTCACTGAAATGTAGTACTACACTCTATAACACAGTTGAGAGACAATGTTCAATACCTGCCTCAGTACTTAACAGTGTGTAGGAAGTTGTTTGATAAAGTGGGCAAAGCTGATATTTGGACCAGAAGGCAGAATATCGGAAACTACATGAAAACATGATTAATTCAGTGAAAATGACTGTAAACAGATGTGAACTTGTTTAGAACAGCTGAAAGAGATTCTCCAAGTCAGTTCTTAGTGTAGAAAAGGTAGCTAAGATCTGGGAAATCCTTAATTCGAGTTAAGATTACATGAAACACTGTATGAATCCTATATTCTTTACTTAAAGGAGACTAGAGTGGTAAATGTGTGTTATACAAGGCAGAATACCATTGAAATAGAGAAAGAAACACGTTCGGCAGCTTTGGAAAGCCTTACACTTCACTGAAATGTAGTACTACACTCTATAACACAGTTGAGAGACAATGTTCCCGAGCTGCCTCAGTTCATAACAGTGTGTAGGAAGGTGTTTGATAAAGAGGGCAAAGCGTATACTTGGGCCAGAAGGCAGAATATAGGAAACTACATGAAAACATGAATAATTCAGTGAAAATGACTGTAAACAGATGAGAACTGGTTTAGAACAGCTGAAAGAGAATCTCCAAGTCAGTTCTTAGTGTAGAAAAGGTAGGTAAGATAAGGGAAATACTTAATTCCAGTTAAGATCACATGAAACACTGTATGAATCCTACATTCTTTACTTAAAGGAGACTAGAGTGGTAAATGTCTGTTATACAAGGCAGAATACCATTGAAATAGAGAAAGAAACACGTTCGGCAGCTTTGGAAAGCCTTACACTTCACTGAAATGTAGTACTACACTCTATAACACAGTTGAGAGACAATGTTCAATAGCTGCCTCAGTACTTAGCAGTGTGTAGGAAGTTGTTTGATAAAGTGGGCAAAGCTTATACTTGGACCAGAAGTCAGAATATAGGAAACTACATGAAAACATGATTAATTCAGTGAAAATGACTGTTAACAGATGAGAACTTGTCTAGAACAGCTGAAAGAGAATCTCCAAGTCAGTTCTTATTGTAGAAAAGGTAGCTAAGATAAGGTAAATCCTTAATTCCAGTTAAGATCACATGAAACACTGTATGAATCCTATATTCTTTACTTAAAGGAGACTAGAGTGGTAAATGTGTGTTATACAAGGCAGAATACCATTGAAATAGAGAAAGAAACACGTTCAGCAGCTTTGGAAAGCCTTACACTTCACTGAAATGTAGTACTACACTTTATATATCATAGTTGAGAGACAATGTTCCCTAGCTCGCTCAGTTCATAACAGTGTGTAGGAAGTTGTTTGATAAAGTGGGCAAAGCTTATACTTGGGCCAGAAGGCAGAATATAGGAAACTACATGAAAACATGAATAATTCAGTGAAAATGACTGTAAACAGATGAGAACTTGTTTAGAACAGCTGAAAGAGAATCTCCAAGTCAGTTCTTAGTGTAGAAAAGGTAGCTAAGAGAAGGAAAATCCTTAATTCCAGTTAAGATCACATGAAACACTGTATGAATCCTATATTGTTTACTTAAAGGAGACTAGAGTGGTAAATGTGTGTTATACAAGGCAGAATACCATTGAAATAGAGAAAGAAACACGTTCGGCAGCTTTGGAAAGCCTTACACTTCACTGAAATGTAGTACTACACTCTATAACACAGTTGAGAGACAATGTTCCCGAGCTGCCTCAGTTCATAACAGTGTGTAGGAAGTTGTTTGATAAAGTGGGCAAAGCTTATACTTGGGCCAGAAGGCAGAATATAGGAAACTACATGAAAACATGAATAATTCAGTGAAAATGACTGTAAACAGATGAGAACTTGTTTAGAACAGCTGAAAGAGAATCTCCAAGTCAGTTCTTAGTGTAGAAAAGGTAGGTAAGATAAGGGAAATACTTAATTCCAGTGAAGATCACATGAAACACTGTATGAATCCTATATTGTTTACTTAAAGGAGACTAGAGTGGTAAATGTGTGTTATACAAGGCAGAATACCATTGAAATAGAGAAAGAAACACGTTCGGCAGCTTTGGAAAGCCTTACACTTCACTGAAATGTAGTACTACACTCTATAACACAGTTGAGAGACAATGTTCAATAGCTGCCTCAGTACTTAACAGTGTGTAGGAAGTTGTTTGATAAAGAGGGCAAAGCTTATACTTGGACCAGAAGGCAGAATATAGGAAACTACATGAAAACATGATTAATTCAATGAAAATGACTGTAAACAGATGGGAACTTGTTTAGAACAGCTGAAAGAGATTCTCCAAGTCAGTTCTTAGTGTAGAAAAGGTAGCTAAGATCTGGGAAATCCTTAATTCGATTTAAGATTACATGAAACACTGTATGAATCCTATATTCTTTACTTAAAGGAGACTAGAGTGGTAAATGTGTGTTATACAAGGCAGAATACCATTGAAATGGAGAAAGAAACACGTTCGGCAGCTTTGGAAAGCCTTACACTTCACTGAAATGTAGTATTACACTCTATAACACAGTTGAGAGACAATGTTCAATAGCTGCCTCAGTACTTAACAGTGTGTAGGAAGTTGTTTGATAAAGAGGGCAAAGCTTATACTTGGACCAGAAGGCAGAATATAGGAAACTACATGAAAACATGATCAATTCAGTGAAAATGACTGTAAACAGATGGGAACTTGTTTAGAACAGCTGAAAGAGATTCTCCAAGTCAGTTCTTAGTGTAGAAAAGGTAGCTAAGATCTGGGAAATCCTTAATTCGAGTTAAGATTACATGAAACACTGTATGAATCCTATATTCTTTACTTAAAGGAGACTACAGTGGTAAATGTGTGTTATACAAGGCAGAATACCATTAAAATAGAGAAAGAAACATGTTCGGCAGCTTTGGAAAGCCTTACACTTCACTGAAATGTAGTACTACACTCTATAACACAGTTGAGAGACAATGTTCCCTAGCTCGCTCAGTTCATAACAGTGTGTAGGAAGTTGTTTAATAAAGTGGGCAAAGCTTATACTTGGGCCAGAAGGCAGAATATAGGAAACTACATGAAAACATGAATAATTCAGTGAAAATGACTGTAAACAGATGAGAACTTGTTTAGAACAGCTGAAAGAGAATCTCCAAGTCAGTTCTTAGTGTAGAAAAGGTAGCTAAGAGAAGGAAAATCCTCAATTCCAGTTAAGATCACATGAAACACTGTATGAATCCTATATTGTTTACTTAAAGGAGACTAGAGTGGTAAATGTGTTTTATACAAGGCAGAATACCATTGAAATAGAGAAAGAAACACGTTCGGCAGCTTTGGAAAGCCTTACACTTCACTGAAATGTAGTACTACACTCTATAACACAGTTGAGAGACAATGTTCCCAAGCTGCCTCAGTTCATAACATTGTGTAGGAAGGTGTTTGATAAAGAGGGCAAAGCTTATACTTGGGCCAGAGGGCAGAATATAGGAAACTACATGAAAACATGAATAATTCAGTGAAAATGACTGTAAACAGATGAGAACTGGTTTAGAACAGCTGAAATAGAATCTCCAAGTCAGTTCTTAGTGTAGAAAAGGTAGGTAAGATAAGGGAAATACTTAATTCCAGTTTAGATCACATGAAACACTGTATGAATCCTACATTCTTTACTTAAAGGAGACTAGAGTGGTAAATGTGTGTTATACAAGGCAGAATACCATTGAAATAGAGAAAGAAACACGTTCGGCAGCTTTGGAAAGCCTTACACTTCACTGAAATGTAGTACTACACTCTATAACACAGTTGAGAGACAATGTTCAATAGCTGCCTCAGTACTTAACAGTGTTGGAAGTTGTTTGATAAAGTGGGCAAAGCTTATACTTGGACCAGAAGTCAGAATATAGGAAACTACATGAAAACATGATTAATTCAGTGAAAATGACTGTAAACAGATGAGAACTTGTCTAGAACAGCTGAAAGAGAATCTCCAAGTCAGTTCTTATTGTAGAAAAGGTAGCTAAGATAAGGGAAATCCTTAATTCCAGTTAAGATCACATGAAACACTATGAATCCTATATTCTTTACTTAAAGGAGACTAGAGTGGTAAATGTGTGTTATACAAGGCCGAATACCATTGAAATAGAGAAAGAAACACGTTCAGCAGCTTTGGAAAGCCTTACACTTCACTGAAATGTAGTACTACACTTTATATATCACAGTTGAGAGACAATGTTCCCTAGCTCGCTCAGTTCATAACAGTGTGTAGGAAGTTGTTTGATAAAGTGGGCAAAGCTTATACTTGGGCCAGAAGGCGGAATATAGGAAACTACATGAAAACATGAATAATTCAGTGAAAATGACTGTAAACAGATGAGAACTTGTTTAGAACAGCTGAAAGAGAATCTCCAAGTCAGTTCTTAGTGTAGAAAAGGTAGCTAAGAGAAGGAAAATCCTTAATTCCAGTTAAGATCACATGAAACACTGTATGAATCCTATATTGTTCACTTAAAGGAGACTAGAGTGGTAAATGTGTGTTATACAAGGCAGAATACCATTGAAATAGAGAAAGAAACACGTTCGGCAGCTTTGGAAAGCCTTACACTTCACTGAAATGTAGTACTACACTCTATAACACAGTTGAGAGACAATGTTCCCGAGCTGCCTCAGTGCATAACAGTGTGTAGGAAGTTGTTTGATAAAGTGGGCAAAGCTTATACTTGGGCCAGAAGGCCGAATATAGGTAACTACATGAGAACATGAATAATTCAGTGAAAATGACTGTAAACAGATGAGAACTTGTTTAGAACAGCTGAAAGAGAATCTCCAAGTCAGTTCTTAGTGTAGAAAAGGTAGCTAAGATAAGGAAAATCCTTAATTCCAGTTAAGATCACATGAAACACTGTATGAATCCTATATTCTTTACTTAAAGGAGACTAGAGTGGTAAATGTGTGTTATACAAGGCAGAATACCATTGAAATAGAGAAAGAAACACGTTCGGCAGCTTTGGAAAGCCTTACACTTCACTGAAATGTAGTACTACACTCTATAACACAGTTGAGAGACAATGTTCAATACCTGCCTCAGTACTTAACAGTGTGTAGGAAGTTGTTTGATAAAGTGGGCAAAGCTGATATTTGGACCAGAAGGCAGAATATAGGAAACTACATGAAAACATGATTAATTCAGTGAAAATGACTGTAAACAGATGTGACCTTGTTTAGAACAGCTGAAAGAGATTCTCCAAGTCAGTTCTTAGTGTAGAAAAGGTAGCTAAGATCGGGGAAATCCTTAATTCGAGTTAAGATTACATGAAACACTGTATGAATCCTATATTCTTTACTTCAAGGAGACTAGAGTGGTAAATGTGTGTTATACAAGGCAGAATACCATTGAAATAGAGAAAGAAACACGTTCGGCAGCTTTGGAAAGCCTTACACTTCACTGAAATGTAGTACTACACTCTATAACACAGTTGAGAGACAATGTTCCCGAGCTGCCTCAGTTCATAACAGTGTGTAGGAAGTTGTTTGATAAAGTGGGCAAAGCTTATACTTGGGCCAGAAGGCAGAATATAGGAAACTACATGAAAACATGAATAATTCAGTGAAAATGACTGTAAACAGATGAGAACTTGTTTAGAACAGCTGAAAGAGAATCTCCAAGTCAGTTCTTAGTGTAGAAAAGGTAGCTAAGAGAAGGAAAATCCTTAATTCCAGTTAAGATCACATGAAACACTGTATGAATCCTATATTGTTTACTTAAAGGAGACTAGAGTGGTAAATGTGTGTTATACAAGGCAGAATACCATTGAAATAGAGAAAGAAACACGTTCGGCAGCTTTGGAAAGCCTTACACTTCACTGAAATGTAGTACTACACTCTATAACACAGTTGAGAGACAATGTTCCCGAGCTGCCTCAGTTCATAACAGTGTGTAGGAAGTTGTTTGATAAAGTGGGCAAAGCTTATACTTGGGCCAGAAGGCAGAATATAGGAAACTACATGAAAACATGAATAATTCAGTGAAAATGACTGTAAACAGATGAGAACTTGTTTAGAACAGCTGAAAGAGAATCTCCAAGTCAGTTCTTAGTGTAGAAAAGGTAGGTAAGATAAGGGAAATACTTAATTCCAGTGAAGATCACATGAAACACTGTATGAATCCTATATTCTTTACTTAAAGGAGACTAGAGTGGTAAATGTGTGTTATACAAGGCAGAATACCATTGAAATAGAGAAAGAAACACGTTCGGCAGCTTTGGAAAGCCTTACACTTCACTGAAATGTAGTACTACACTCTATAACACAGTTGAGAGACAATGTTCAATAGCTGCCTCAGTACTTAACAGTGTGTAGGAAGTTGTTTGATAAAGTGGGCAAAGCTTATACTTGGACCAGAAGTCAGAATATAGGAAACTACATGAAAACATGATTAATTCAGTGAAAATGACTGTAAACAGATGAGAACTTGTCTAGAACAGCTGAAAGAGAATCTCCAAGTCAGTTCTTATTGTAGAAAAGGTAGCTAAGATAAGGGAAATCCTTAATTCCAGTTAAGATCACATGAAACACTATGAATCCTATATTCTTTACTTAAAGGAGACTAGAGTGGTAAATGTGTGTTATACAAGGCCGAATACCATTGAAATAGAGAAAGAAACACGTTCAGCAGCTTTGGAAAGCCTTACACTTCACTGAAATGTAGTACTACACTTTATATATCACAGTTGAGAGACAATGTTCCCTAGCTCGCTCAGTTCATAACAGTGTGTAGGAAGTTGTTTGATAAAGTGGGCAAAGCTTATACTTGGGCCAGAAGGCGGAATATAGGAAACTACATGAAAACATGAATAATTCAGTGAAAATGACTGTAAACAGATGAGAACTTGTTTAGAACAGCTGAAAGAGAATCTCCAAGTCAGTTCTTAGTGTAGAAAAGGTAGCTAAGAGAAGGAAAATCCTTAATTCCAGTTAAGATCACATGAAACACTGTATGAATCCTATATTGTTTACTTAAAGGAGACTAGAGTGGTAAATGTGTGTTATACAAGGCAGAATACCATTGAAATAGAGAAAGAAACACGTTCGGCAGCTTTGGAAAGCCTTACACTTCACTGAAATGTAGTACTACACTCTATAACACAGTTGAGAGACAATGTTCCCGAGCTGCCTCAGTTCATAACAGTGTGTAGGAAGTTGTTTGATAAAGTGGGCAAAGCTTATACTTGGGCCAGAAGGCAGAATATAGGAAACTACATGAAAACATGAATAATTCAGTGAAAATGACTGTAAACAGATGAGAACTTGTTTAGAACAGCTGAAAGAGAATCTCCAAGTCAGTTCTTAGTGTAGAAAAGGTAGGTAAGATAAGGGAAATACTTAATTCCAGTGAAGATCACATGAAACACTGTATGAATCCTATATTCTTTACTTAAAGGAGACTAGAGTGGTAAATGTGTGTTATACAAGGCAGAATACCATTGAAATAGAGAAAGAAACACGTTCGGCAGCTTTGGAAAGCCTTACACTTCACTGAAATGTAGTACTACACTCTATAACACAGTTGAGAGACAATGTTCAATACCTGCCTCAGTACTTAACAGTGTGTAGGAAGTTGTTTGATAAAGTGGGCAAAGCTGATATTTGGACCAGAAGGCAGAATATAGGAAACTACATGAAAACATGATTAATTCAGTGAAAATGACTGTAAACAGATGTGAACTTGTTTAGAACAGCTGAAAGAGATTCTCCAAGTCAGTTCTTAGTGTAGAAAAGGTAGCTAAGATCTGGGAAATCCTTAATTCGAGTTAAGATTACATGAAACACTGTATGAATCCTATATTCTTTACTTAAAGGAGACTAGAGTGGTAAATGTGTGTTATACAAGGCAGAATACCATTGAAATAGAGAAAGAAACACGTTCGGCAGCTTTGGAAAGCCTTACACTTCACTGAAATGTAGTACTACACTCTATAACACAGTTGAGAGACAATGTTCCCGAGCTGCCTCAGTTCATAACAGTGTGTAGGAAGGTGTTTGATAAAGAGGGCAAAGCGTATACTTGGGCCAGAAGGCAGAATATAGGAAACTACATGAAAACATGAATAATTCAGTGAAAATGACTGTAAACAGATGAGAACTGGTTTAGAACAGCTGAAAGAGAATCTCCAAGTCAGTTCTTAGTGTAGAAAAGGTAGGTAAGATAAGGGAAATACTTAATTCCAGTTAAGATCACATGAAACACTGTATGAATCCTACATTCTTTACTTAAAGGAGACTAGAGTGGTAAATGTCTGTTATACAAGGCAGAATACCATTGAAATAGAGAAAGAAACACGTTCGGCAGCTTTGGAAAGCCTTACACTTCACTGAAATGTAGTACTACACTCTATAACACAGTTGAGAGACAATGTTCCCTAGCTCGCTCAGTTCATAACAGTGTGTAGGAAGTTGTTTGATAAAGTGGGCAAAGCTTATACTTGGGCCAGAAGGCAGAATATAGGAAACTACATGAAAACATGAATAATTCAGTGAAAATGACTGTAAACAGATGAGAACTTGTTTAGAACAGCTGAAAGAGAATCTCCAAGTCAGTTCTTAGTGTAGAAAAGGTAGCTAAGAGAAGGAAAATCCTTAATTCCAGTTAAGATCACATGAAACACTGTATGAATCCTATATTGTTTACTTAAAGGAGACTAGAGTGGTAAATGTGTGTTATACAAGGCAGAATACCATTGAAATAGAGAAAGAAACACGTTCGGCAGCTTTGGAAAGCCTTACACTTCACTGAAATGTAGTACTACACTCTATAACACAGTTGAGAGACAATGTTCCCGAGCTGCCTCAGTTCATAACAGTGTGTAGGAAGTTGTTTGATAAAGTGGGCAAAGCTTATACTTGGGCCAGAAGGCAGAATATAGGAAACTACATGAAAACATGAATAATTCAGTGAAAATGACTGTAAACAGATGAAAACTTGTTTAGAACAGCTGAAAGAGAATCTCCAAGTCAGTTCTTAGTGTAGAAAAGGTAGCTAAGATAAGGGAAATACTTAATTCCAGTGAAGATCACATGAAACACTGTATGAATCCTATATTCTTTACTTAAAGGAGACTAGAGTGGTAAATGTGTGTTATACAAGGCAGAATACCATTGAAATAGAGAAAGAAACACGTTGAGCAGCTTTGGAAAGCCTTACACTTCACTGAAATGTAGTACTACACTTTATATATCACAGTTGAGAGACAATGTTCCCTAGCTCGCTCAGTTCATAACAGTGTGTAGGAAGTTGTTTGATAAAGTGGGCAAAGCTTATACTTGGGCCAGAAGGCAGAATATAGGAAACTACATGAAAACATGAATTATTCAGTGAAAATGACTGTAAACAGATGAGAACTTGTTTAGAACAGCTGAAAGAGAATCTCCAAGTCAGTTCTTAGTGTAGAAAAGGTAGCTAAGAGAAGGAAAATCCTTAATTCCAGTTAAGATCACAAGAAACACTGTATGAATCCTATATTGTTTACTTAAAGGAGACTAGAGTGGTAAATGTGTGTTATACAAGGCAGAATACCATTGAAATAGAGAAAGAAACACGTTCGGCAGCTTTGGAAAGCCTTACACTTCACTGAAATGTAGTACTACACTCTATAACACAGTTGAGAGACAATGTTCCCGAGCTGCCTCAGTTCATAACAGTGTGTAGGAAGTTGTTTGATAAAGTGGGCAAAGCTTATACTTGGGCCAGAAGGCAGAATATAGGAAACTACATGAAAACATGAATAATTCAGTGAAAATGACTGTAAACAGATGAGAACTTGTTTAGAACAGCTGAAAGAGAATCTCCAAGTCAGTTCTTAGTGTAGAAAAGGTAGCTAAGAGAAGGAAAATCCTTAATTCCAGTTAAGATCACATGAAACACTGTATGAATCCTATATTGTTTACTTAAAGGAGACTAGAGTGGTAAATGTGTGTTATACAAGGCAGAATACCATTGAAATAGAGAAAGAAACACGTTCGGCAGCTTTGGAAAGCCTTACACTTCACTGAAATGTAGTACTACACTCTATAACACAGTTGAGAGACAATGTTCCCGAGCTGCCTCAGTTCATAACAGTGTGTAGGAAGTTGTTTGATAAAGTGGGCAAAGCTTATACTTGGGCCAGAAGGCAGAATATAGGAAACTACATGAAAACATGAATAATTCAGTGAAAATGACTGTAAACAGATGAGAACTTGTTTAGAACAGCTGAAAGAGAATCTCCAAGTCAGTTCTTAGTGTAGAAAAGGTAGGTAAGATAAGGGAAATACTTAATTCCAGTGAAGATCACATGAAACACTGTATGAATCCTATATTCTTTACTTAAAGGAGACTAGAGTGGTAAATGTGTGTTATACAAGGCAGAATACCATTGAAATAGAGAAAGAAACACGTTCGGCAGCTTTGGAAAGCCTTACACTTCACTGAAATGTAGTACTACACTCTATAACACAGTTGAGAGACAATGTTCAATAGCTGCCTCAGTACTTAACAGTGTTGGAAGTTGTTTGATAAAGTGGGCAAAGCTTATACTTGGACCAGAAGTCAGAATATAGGAAACTACATGAAAACATGATTAATTCAGTGAAAATGACTGTAAACAGATGAGAACTTGTCTAGAACAGCTGAAAGAGAATCTCCAAGTCAGTTCTTATTGTAGAAAAGGTAGCTAAGATAAGGGAAATCCTTAATTCCAGTTAAGATCACATGAAACACTATGAATCCTATATTCTTTACTTAAAGGAGACTAGAGTGGTAAATGTGTGTTATACAAGGCCGAATACCATTGAAATAGAGAAAGAAACACGTTCAGCAGCTTTGGAAAGCCTTACACTTCACTGAAATGTAGTACTACACTTTATATATCACAGTTGAGAGACAATGTTCCCTAGCTCGCTCAGTTCATAACAGTGTGTAGGAAGTTGTTTGATAAAGTGGGCAAAGCTTATACTTGGGCCAGAAGGCGGAATATAGGAAACTACATGAAAACATGAATAATTCAGTGAAAATGACTGTAAACAGATGAGAACTTGTTTAGAACAGCTGAAAGAGAATCTCCAAGTCAGTTCTTAGTGTAGAAAAGGTAGCTAAGAGAAGGAAAATCCTTAATTCCAGTTAAGATCACATGAAACACTGTATGAATCCTATATTGTTTACTTAAAGGAGACTAGAGTGGTAAATGTGTGTTATACAAGGCAGAATACCATTGAAATAGAGAAAGAAACACGTTCGGCAGCTTTGGAAAGCCTTACACTTCACTGAAATGTAGTACTACACTCTATAACACAGTTGAGAGACAATGTTCCCGAGCTGCCTCAGTTCATAACAGTGTGTAGGAAGTTGTTTGATAAAGTGGGCAAAGCTTATACTTGGGCCAGAAGGCAGAATATAGGAAACTACATGAAAACATGAATAATTCAGTGAAAATGACTGTAAACAGATGAGAACTTGTTTAGAACAGCTGAAAGAGAATCTCCAAGTCAGTTCTTAGTGTAGAAAAGGTAGGTAAGATAAGGGAAATACTTAATTCCAGTGAAGATCACATGAAACACTGTATGAATCCTATATTCTTTACTTAAAGGAGACTAGAGTGGTAAATGTGTGTTATACAAGGCAGAATACCATTGAAATAGAGAAAGAAACACGTTCGGCAGCTTTGGAAAGCCTTACACTTCACTGAAATGTAGTACTACACTCTATAACACAGTTGAGAGACAATGTTCAATACCTGCCTCAGTACTTAACAGTGTGTAGGAAGTTGTTTGATAAAGTGGGCAAAGCTGATATTTGGACCAGAAGGCAGAATATAGGAAACTACATGAAAACATGATTAATTCAGTGAAAATGACTGTAAACAGATGTGAACTTGTTTAGAACAGCTGAAAGAGATTCTCCAAGTCAGTTCTTAGTGTAGAAAAGGTAGCTAAGATCTGGGAAATCCTTAATTCGAGTTAAGATTACATGAAACACTGTATGAATCCTATATTCTTTACTTAAAGGAGACTAGAGTGGTAAATGTGTGTTATACAAGGCAGAATACCATTGAAATAGAGAAAGAAACACGTTCGGCAGCTTTGGAAAGCCTTACACTTCACTGAAATGTAGTACTACACTCTATAACACAGTTGAGAGACAATGTTCCCGAGCTGCCTCAGTTCATAACAGTGTGTAGGAAGGTGTTTGATAAAGAGGGCAAAGCGTATACTTGGGCCAGAAGGCAGAATATAGGAAACTACATGAAAACATGAATAATTCAGTGAAAATGACTGTAAACAGATGAGAACTGGTTTAGAACAGCTGAAAGAGAATCTCCAAGTCAGTTCTTAGTGTAGAAAAGGTAGGTAAGATAAGGGAAATACTTAATTCCAGTTAAGATCACATGAAACACTGTATGAATCCTACATTCTTTACTTAAAGGAGACTAGAGTGGTAAATGTCTGTTATACAAGGCAGAATACCATTGAAATAGAGAAAGAAACACGTTCGGCAGCTTTGGAAAGCCTTACACTTCACTGAAATGTAGTACTACACTCTATAACACAGTTGAGAGACAATGTTCAATAGCTGCCTCAGTACTTAGCAGTGTGTAGGAAGTTGTTTGATAAAGTGGGCAAAGCTTATACTTGGACCAGAAGTCAGAATATAGGAAACTACATGAAAACATGATTAATTCAGTGAAAATGACTGTAAACAGATGAGAACTTGTCTAGAACAGCTGAAAGAGAATCTCCAAGTCAGTTCTTATTGTAGAAAAGGTAGCTAAGATAAGGGAAATCCTTAATTCCAGTTAAGATCACATGAAACACTGTATGAATCCTATATTCTTTACTTAAAGGAGACTAGAGTGGTAAATGTGTGTTATACAAGGCAGAATACCATTGAAATAGAGAAAGAAACACGTTCAGCAGCTTTGGAAAGCCTTACACTTCACTGAAATGTAGTACTACACTTTATATATCATAGTTGAGAGACAATGTTCCCTAGCTCGCTCAGTTCATAACAGTGTGTAGGAAGTTGTTTGATAAAGTGGGCAAAGCTTATACTTGGGCCAGAAGGCAGAATATAGGAAACTACATGAAAACATGAATAATTCAGTGAAAATGACTGTAAACAGATGAGAACTTGTTTAGAACAGCTGAAAGAGAATCTCCAAGTCAGTTCTTAGTGTAGAAAAGGTAGCTAAGAGAAGGAAAATCCTTAATTCGAGTTAAGATCACATGAAACACTGTATGAATCCTATATTGTTTACTTAAAGGAGACTAGAGTGGTAAATGTGTGTTATACAAGGCAGAATACCATTGAAATAGAGAAAGAAACACGTTCGGCAGCTTTGGAAAGCCTTACACTTCACTGAAATGTAGTACTACACTCTATAACACAGTTGAGAGACAATGTTCCCGAGCTGCCTCAGTTCATAACAGTGTGTAGGAAGTTGTTTGATAAAGTGGGCAAAGCTTATACTTGGGCCAGAAGGCAGAATATAGGAAACTACATGAAAACATGAATAATTCAGTGAAAATGACTGTAAACAGATGAAAACTTGTTTAGAACAGCTGAAAGAGAATCTCCAAGTCAGTTCTTAGTGTAGAAAAGGTAGCTAAGATAAGGGAAATACTTAATTCCAGTGAAGATCACATGAAACACTGTATGAATCCTATATTCTTTACTTAAAGGAGACTAGAGTGGTAAATGTGTGTTATACAAGGCAGAATACCATTGAAATAGAGAAAGAAACACGTTGAGCAGCTTTGGAAAGCCTTACACTTCACTGAAATGTAGTACTACACTTTATATATCACAGTTGAGAGACAATGTTCCCTAGCTCGCTCAGTTCATAACAGTGTGTAGGAAGTTGTTTGATAAAGTGGGCAAAGCTTATACTTGGGCCAGAAGGCAGAATATAGGAAACTACATGAAAACATGAATTATTCAGTGAAAATGACTGTAAACAGATGAGAACTTGTTTAGAACAGCTGAAAGAGAATCTCCAAGTCAGTTCTTAGTGTAGAAAAGGTAGCTAAGAGAAGGAAAATCCTTAATTCCAGTTAAGATCACAAGAAACACTGTATGAATCCTATATTGTTTACTTAAAGGAGACTAGAGTGGTAAATGTGTGTTATACAAGGCAGAATACCATTGAAATAGAGAAAGAAACACGTTCGGCAGCTTTGGAAAGCCTTACACTTCACTGAAATGTAGTACTACACTCTATAACACAGTTGAGAGACAATGTTCCCGAGCTGCCTCAGTTCATAACAGTGTGTAGGAAGTTGTTTGATAAAGTGGGCAAAGCTTATACTTGGGCCAGAAGGCAGAATATAGGAAACTACATGAAAACATGAATAATTCAGTGAAAATGACTGTAAACAGATGAGAACTTGTTTAGAACAGCTGAAAGAGAATCTCCAAGTCAGTTCTTAGTGTAGAAAAGGTAGCTAAGAGAAGGAAAATCCTTAATTCCAGTTAAGATCACATGAAACACTGTATGAATCCTATATTGTTTACTTAAAGGAGACTAGAGTGGTAAATGTGTGTTATACAAGGCAGAATACCATTGAAATAGAGAAAGAAACACGTTCGGCAGCTTTGGAAAGCCTTACACTTCACTGAAATGTAGTACTACACTCTATAACACAGTTGAGAGACAATGTTCAATAGCTGCCTCAGTACTTAACAGTGTGTAGGAAGTTGTTTGATAAAGTGGGCAAAGCTTATACTTGGGCCAGAACGCAGAATATAGGAAACTACATGAAAACATGAATAATTCAGTGAAAATGACTGTAAACAGATGAGAACTTGTTTAGAACAGCTGAAAGAGAATCTCCAAGTCAGTTCTTAGTGTAGAAAAGGTAGCTAAGAGAAGGAAAATCCTTAATTCCAGTTAAGATCACATGAAACACTGTATGAATCCTATATTGTTTACTTAAAGGAGACTAGAGTGGTAAATGTGTGTTATACAAGGCAGAATACCATTGAAATAGAGAAAGAAACACGTTCGGCAGCTTTGGAAAGCCTTACACTTCACTGAAATGTAGTACTACACTCTATAACACAGTTGAGAGACAATGTTCCCGAGCTGCCTCAGTTCATAACAGTGTGTAGGAAGTTGTTTGATAAAGTGGGCAAAGCTTATACTTGGGCCAGAAGGCAGAATATAGGAAACTACATGAAAACATGAATAATTCAGTGAAAATGACTGTAAACAGATGAGAACTTGTTTAGAACAGCTGAAAGAGAATCTCCAAGTCAGTTCTTAGTGTAGAAAAGGTAGGTAAGATAAGGGAAATACTTAATTCCAGTGAAGATCACATGAAACACTGTATGAATCCTATATTCTTTACTTAAAGGAGACTAGAGTGGTAAATGTGTGTTATACAAGGCAGAATACCATTGAAATAGAGAAAGAAACACGTTCGGCAGCTTTGGAAAGCCTTACACTTCACTGAAATGTAGTACTACACTCTATAACACAGTTGAGAGACAATGTTCAATAGCTGCCTCAGTACTTAACAGTGTTGGAAGTTGTTTGATAAAGTGGGCAAAGCTTATACTTGGACCAGAAGTCAGAATATAGGAAACTACATGAAAACATGATTAATTCAGTGAAAATGACTGTAAACAGATGAGAACTTGTCTAGAACAGCTGAAAGAGAATCTCCAAGTCAGTTCTTATTGTAGAAAAGGTAGCTAAGATAAGGGAAATCCTTAATTCCAGTTAAGATCACATGAAACACTATGAATCCTATATTCTTTACTTAAAGGAGACTAGAGTGGTAAATGTGTGTTATACAAGGCCGAATACCATTGAAATAGAGAAAGAAACACGTTCAGCAGCTTTGGAAAGCCTTACACTTCACTGAAATGTAGTACTACACTTTATATATCACAGTTGAGAGACAATGTTCCCTAGCTCGCTCAGTTCATAACAGTGTGTAGGAAGTTGTTTGATAAAGTGGGCAAAGCTTATACTTGGGCCAGAAGGCGGAATATAGGAAACTACATGAAAACATGAATAATTCAGTGAAAATGACTGTAAACAGATGAGAACTTGTTTAGAACAGCTGAAAGAGAATCTCCAAGTCAGTTCTTAGTGTAGAAAAGGTAGCTAAGAGAAGGAAAATCCTTAATTCCAGTTAAGATCACATGAAACACTGTATGAATCCTATATTGTTTACTTAAAGGAGACTAGAGTGGTAAATGTGTGTTATACAAGGCAGAATACCATTGAAATAGAGAAAGAAACACGTTCGGCAGCTTTGGAAAGCCTTACACTTCACTGAAATGTAGTACTACACTCTATAACACAGTTGAGAGACAATGTTCCCGAGCTGCCTCAGTTCATAACAGTGTGTAGGAAGTTGTTTGATAAAGTGGGCAAAGCTTATACTTGGGCCAGAAGGCAGAATATAGGAAACTACATGAAAACATGAATAATTCAGTGAAAATGACTGTAAACAGATGAGAACTTGTTTAGAACAGCTGAAAGAGAATCTCCAAGTCAGTTCTTAGTGTAGAAAAGGTAGGTAAGATAAGGGAAATACTTAATTCCAGTGAAGATCACATGAAACACTGTATGAATCCTATATTCTTTACTTAAAGGAGACTAGAGTGGTAAATGTGTGTTATACAAGGCAGAATACCATTGAAATAGAGAAAGAAACACGTTCGGCAGCTTTGGAAAGCCTTACACTTCACTGAAATGTAGTACTACACTCTATAACACAGTTGAGAGACAATGTTCAATACCTGCCTCAGTACTTAACAGTGTGTAGGAAGTTGTTTGATAAAGTGGGCAAAGCTGATATTTGGACCAGAAGGCAGAATATAGGAAACTACATGAAAACATGATTAATTCAGTGAAAATGACTGTAAACAGATGTGAACTTGTTTAGAACAGCTGAAAGAGATTCTCCAAGTCAGTTCTTAGTGTAGAAAAGGTAGCTAAGATCTGGGAAATCCTTAATTCGAGTTAAGATTACATGAAACACTGTATGAATCCTATATTCTTTACTTAAAGGAGACTAGAGTGGTAAATGTGTGTTATACAAGGCAGAATACCATTGAAATAGAGAAAGAAACACGTTCGGCAGCTTTGGAAAGCCTTACACTTCACTGAAATGTAGTACTACACTCTATAACACAGTTGAGAGACAATGTTCCCGAGCTGCCTCAGTTCATAACAGTGTGTAGGAAGGTGTTTGATAAAGAGGGCAAAGCGTATACTTGGGCCAGAAGGCAGAATATAGGAAACTACATGAAAACATGAATAATTCAGTGAAAATGACTGTAAACAGATGAGAACTGGTTTAGAACAGCTGAAAGAGAATCTCCAAGTCAGTTCTTAGTGTAGAAAAGGTAGGTAAGATAAGGGAAATACTTAATTCCAGTTAAGATCACATGAAACACTGTATGAATCCTACATTCTTTACTTAAAGGAGACTAGAGTGGTAAATGTCTGTTATACAAGGCAGAATACCATTGAAATAGAGAAAGAAACACGTTCGGCAGCTTTGGAAAGCCTTACACTTCACTGAAATGTAGTACTACACTCTATAACACAGTTGAGAGACAATGTTCAATAGCTGCCTCAGTACTTAGCAGTGTGTAGGAAGTTGTTTGATAAAGTGGGCAAAGCTTATACTTGGACCAGAAGTCAGAATATAGGAAACTACATGAAAACATGATTAATTCAGTGAAAATGACTGTAAACAGATGAGAACTTGTCTAGAACAGCTGAAAGAGAATCTCCAAGTCAGTTCTTATTGTAGAAAAGGTAGCTAAGATAAGGGAAATCCTTAATTCCAGTTAAGATCACATGAAACACTGTATGAATCCTATATTCTTTACTTAAAGGAGACTAGAGTGGTAAATGTGTGTTATACAAGGCAGAATACCATTGAAATAGAGAAAGAAACACGTTCAGCAGCTTTGGAAAGCCTTACACTTCACTGAAATGTAGTACTACACTTTATATATCATAGTTGAGAGACAATGTTCCCTAGCTCGCTCAGTTCATAACAGTGTGTAGGAAGTTGTTTGATAAAGTGGGCAAAGCTTATACTTGGGCCAGAAGGCAGAATATAGGAAACTACATGAAAACATGAATAATTCAGTGAAAATGACTGTAAACAGATGAGAACTTGTTTAGAACAGCTGAAAGAGAATCTCCAAGTCAGTTCTTAGTGTAGAAAAGGTAGCTAAGAGAAGGAAAATCCTTAATTCGAGTTAAGATCACATGAAACACTGTATGAATCCTATATTGTTTACTTAAAGGAGACTAGAGTGGTAAATGTGTGTTATACAAGGCAGAATACCATTGAAATAGAGAAAGAAACACGTTCGGCAGCTTTGGAAAGCCTTACACTTCACTGAAATGTAGTACTACACTCTATAACACAGTTGAGAGACAATGTTCCCGAGCTGCCTCAGTTCATAACAGTGTGTAGGAAGTTGTTTGATAAAGTGGGCAAAGCTTATACTTGGGCCAGAAGGCAGAATATAGGAAACTACATGAAAACATGAATAATTCAGTGAAAATGACTGTAAACAGATGAAAACTTGTTTAGAACAGCTGAAAGAGAATCTCCAAGTCAGTTCTTAGTGTAGAAAAGGTAGCTAAGATAAGGGAAATACTTAATTCCAGTGAAGATCACATGAAACACTGTATGAATCCTATATTCTTTACTTAAAGGAGACTAGAGTGGTAAATGTGTGTTATACAAGGCAGAATACCATTGAAATAGAGAAAGAAACACGTTGAGCAGCTTTGGAAAGCCTTACACTTCACTGAAATGTAGTACTACACTTTATATATCACAGTTGAGAGACAATGTTCCCTAGCTCGCTCAGTTCATAACAGTGTGTAGGAAGTTGTTTGATAAAGTGGGCAAAGCTTATACTTGGGCCAGAAGGCAGAATATAGGAAACTACATGAAAACATGAATTATTCAGTGAAAATGACTGTAAACAGATGAGAACTTGTTTAGAACAGCTGAAAGAGAATCTCCAAGTCAGTTCTTATTGTATAAAAGGTAGCTAAGAGAAGGAAAATCCTTAATTCCAGTTAAGATCACAAGAAACACTGTATGAATCCTATATTGTTTACTTAAAGGAGACTAGAGTGGTAAATGTGTGTTATACAAGGCAGAATACCATTGAAATAGAGAAAGAAACACGTTCGGCAGCTTTGGAAAGCCTTACACTTCACTGAAATGTAGTACTACACTCTATAACACAGTTGAGAGACAATGTTCCCGAGCTGCCTCAGTTCATAACAGTGTGTAGGAAGTTGTTTGATAAAGTGGGCAAAGCTTATACTTGGGCCAGAAGGCAGAATATAGGAAACTACATGAAAACATGAATAATTCAGTGAAAATGACTGTAAACAGATGAGAACTTGTTTAGAACAGCTGAAAGAGAATCTCCAAGTCAGTTCTTAGTGTAGAAAAGGTAGCTAAGAGAAGGAAAATCCTTAATTCCAGTTAAGATCACATGAAACACTGTATGAATCCTATATTGTTTACTTAAAGGAGACTAGAGTGGTAAATGTGTGTTATACAAGGCAGAATACCATTGAAATAGAGAAAGAAACACGTTCGGCAGCTTTGGAAAGCCTTACACTTCACTGAAATGTAGTACTACACTCTATAACACAGTTGAGAGACAATGTTCAATAGCTGCCTCAGTACTTAACAGTGTGTAGGAAGTTGTTTGATAAAGTGGGCAAAGCTTATACTTGGGCCAGAAGGCAGAATATAGGAAACTACATGAAAACATGAATAATTCAGTGAAAATGACTGTAAACAGATGAGAACTTGTTTAGAACAGCTGAAAGAGAATCTCCAAGTCAGTTCTTAGTGTAGAAAAGGTAGCTAAGAGAAGGAAAATCCTCAATTCCAGTTAAGATCACATGAAACACTGTATGAATCCTATATTGTTTACTTAAAGGAGACTAGAGTGGTAAATGTGTGTTATACAAGGCAGAATACCATTGAAATAGAGAAAGAAACACGTTCGGCAGCTTTGGAAAGCCTTACACTTCACTGAAATGTAGTACTACACTCTATAACACAGTTGAGAGACAATGTTCCCGAGCTGCCTCAGTTCATAACAGTGTGTAGGAAGGTGTTTGATAAAGAGGGCAAAGCTTATACTTGGGCCAGAAGGCAGAATATAGGAAACTACATGAAAACATGAATAATTCAGTGAAAATGACTGTAAACAGATGAGAACTGGTTTAGAACAGCTGAAAGAGAATCTCCAAGTCAGTTCTTAGTGTAGAAAAGGTAGGTAAGATAAGGGAAATCCTTAATTCGAGTTAAGATCACATGAAACACTGTATGAATCCTATATTCTTTACTTAAAGGAGACTAGAGTGGTAAATGTGTGTTATACAAGGCAGAATACCATTGAAATAGAGAAAGAAACACGTTCGGCAGCTTTGGGGAAAGCCTTACACTTCACTGAAATGTAGTACTACACTCTATAACACAGTTGAGAGACAATGTTCCCAAGCTGCCTCAGTTCATAACAGTGTGTAGGAAGGTGTTTGATAAAGAGGGCAAAGCTTATACTTGGGCCAGAAGGCAGAATATAGGAAACTACATGAAAACATGAATAATTCAGTGAAAATGACTGTAAACAGATGAGAACTGGTTTAGAACAGCTGAAAGAGAATCTCCAAGTCAGTTCTTAGTGAAGAAAAGGTAGGTAAGATAAGGGAAATCCTTAATTCGAGTTAAGATCACATGAAACACTGTATGAATCCTATATTCTTTACTTAAAGGAGACTAGAGTGGTAAATGTGTGTTATACAAGGCAGAATACCATTGAAATAGAGAAAGAAACACGTTCGGCAGCTTTGGAAAGCCTTACACTTCACTGAAATGTAGTACTGCACTCTATAACACAGTTGAGAGACAATGTTCAATAGCTGCCTCAGTACTTAACAGTGTGTAGGAAGTTGTTTGATAAAGAGGGCAAAGCTTATACTTGGACCAGAAGGCAGAATATAGGAAACTACATGAAAACATGATTAATTCAATGAAAATGACTGTAAACAGATGGGAACTTGTTTAGAACAGCTGAAAGAGAATCTCCAAGTCAGTTCTTAGTGTAGAAAAGGTAGGTAAGATAAGGGAAATACTTAATTCCAGTGAAGATCACATGAAACACTGTATGAATCCTATATTCTTTACTTAAAGGAGACTAGCGTGGTAAATGTGTGTTATACAAGGCAGAATACCATTGAAATAGAGAAAGAAACACGTTCGGCAGCTTTGGAAAGCCTTACACTTCACTGAAATGTAGTACTACACTCTATAACACAGTTGAGAGACAATGTTCAATACCTGCCTCAGTACTTAACAGTGTGTAGGAAGTTGTTTGATAAAGTGGGCAAAGCTGATATTTGGACCAGAAGGCAGAATATCGGAAACTACATGAAAACATGATTAATTCAGTGAAAATGACTGTAAACAGATGTGAACTTGTTTAGAACAGCTGAAAGAGATTCTCCAAGTCAGTTCTTAGTGTAGAAAAGGTAGCTAAGATCTGGGAAATCCTTAATTCGAGTTAAGATTACATGAAACACTGTATGAATCCTATATTCTTTACTTAAAGGAGACTAGAGTGGTAAATGTGTGTTATACAAGGCAGAATACCATTGAAATAGAGAAAGAAACACGTTCGGCAGCTTTGGAAAGCCTTACACTTCACTGAAATGTAGTACTACACTCTATAACACAGTTGAGAGACAATGTTCCCGAGCTGCCTCAGTTCATAACAGTGTGTAGGAAGGTGTTTGATAAAGAGGGCAAAGCGTATACTTGGGCCAGAAGGCAGAATATAGGAAACTACATGAAAACATGAATAATTCAGTGAAAATGACTGTAAACAGATGAGAACTGGTTTAGAACAGCTGAAAGAGAATCTCCAAGTCAGTTCTTAGTGTAGAAAAGGTAGGTAAGATAAGGGAAATACTTAATTCCAGTTAAGATCACATGAAACACTGTATGAATCCTACATTCTTTACTTAAAGGAGACTAGAGTGGTAAATGTCTGTTATACAAGGCAGAATACCATTGAAATAGAGAAAGAAACACGTTCGGCAGCTTTGGAAAGCCTTACACTTCACTGAAATGTAGTACTACACTCTATAACACAGTTGAGAGACAATGTTCAATAGCTGCCTCAGTACTTAGCAGTGTGTAGGAAGTTGTTTGATAAAGTGGGCAAAGCTTATACTTGGACCAGAAGTCAGAATATAGGAAACTACATGAAAACATGATTAATTCAGTGAAAATGACTGTAAACAGATGAGAACTTGTCTAGAACAGCTGAAAGAGAATCTCCAAGTCAGTTCTTATTGTAGAAAAGGTAGCTAAGATAAGGTAAATCCTTAATTCCAGTTAAGATCACATGAAACACTGTATGAATCCTATATTCTTTACTTAAAGGAGACTAGAGTGGTAAATGTGTGTTATACAAGGCAGAATACCATTGAAATAGAGAAAGAAACACGTTCAGCAGCTTTGGAAAGCCTTACACTTCACTGAAATGTAGTACTACACTTTATATATCATAGTTGAGAGACAATGTTCCCTAGCTCGCTCAGTTCATAACAGTGTGTAGGAAGTTGTTTGATAAAGTGGGCAAAGCTTATACTTGGGCCAGAAGGCAGAATATAGGAAACTACATGAAAACATGAATAATTCAGTGAAAATGACTGTAAACAGATGAGAACTTGTTTAGAACAGCTGAAAGAGAATCTCCAAGTCAGTTCTTAGTGTAGAAAAGGTAGCTAAGAGAAGGAAAATCCTTAATTCCAGTTAAGATCACATGAAACACTGTATGAATCCTATATTGTTTACTTAAAGGAGACTAGAGTGGTAAATGTGTGTTATACAAGGCAGAATACCATTGAAATAGAGAAAGAAACACGTTCGGCAGCTTTGGAAAGCCTTACACTTCACTGAAATGTAGTACTACACTCTATAACACAGTTGAGAGACAATGTTCCCGAGCTGCCTCAGTTCATAACAGTGTGTAGGAAGTTGTTTGATAAAGTGGGCAAAGCTTATACTTGGGCCAGAAGGCAGAATATAGGAAACTACATGAAAACATGAATAATTCAGTGAAAATGACTGTAAACAGATGAGAACTTGTTTAGAACAGCTGAAAGAGAATCTCCAAGTCAGTTCTTAGTGTAGAAAAGGTAGCTAAGAGAAGGAAAATCCTCAATTCCAGTTAAGATCACATGAAACACTGTATGAATCCTATATTGTTTACTTAAAGGAGTCTAGAGTGGTAAATGTGTGTTATACAAGGCAGAATACCATTGAAATAGAGAAAGAAACACGTTCGGCAGCTTTGGAAAGCCTTACACTTCACTGAAATGTAGTACTACACTCTATAACACAGTTGAGAGACAATGTTCCCAAGCTGCCTCAGTTCATAACAGTGTGTAGGAAGGTGTTTGATAAAGAGGGCAAAGCTTATACTTGGGCCAGAAGGCAGAATATAGGAAACTACATGAAAACATGAATAATTCAGTGAAAATGACTGTAAACAGATGAGAACTGGTTTAGAACAGCTGAAAGAGAATCTCCAAGTCAGTTCTTAGTGTAGAAAAGGTAGGTAAGATAAGGGAAATCCTTAATTCGAGTTAAGATCACATGAAACACTGTATGAATCCTATATTCTTTACTTAAAGGAGACTAGAGTGGTAAATGTGTGTTATACAAGGCAGAATACCATTGAAATAGAGAAAGAAACACGTTCGGCAGCTTTGGAAAGCCTTACACTTCACTGAAATGTAGTACTGCACTCTATAACACAGTTGAGAGACAATGTTCAATAGCTGCCTCAGTACTTAACAGTGTGTAGGAAGTTGTTTGATAAAGAGGGCAAAGCTTATACTTGGACCAGAAGGCAGAATATAGGAAACTACATGAAAACATGATTAATTCAATGAAAATGACTGTAAACAGATGGGAACTTGTTTAGAACAGCTGAAAGAGATTCTCCAAGTCAGTTCTTAGTGTAGAAAAGGTAGCTAAGATCTGGGAAATCCTTAATTCGATTTAAGATTACATGAAACACTGTATGAATCCTATATTCTTTACTTAAAGGAGACTAGAGTGGTAAATGTGTGTTATACAAGGCAGAATACCATTGAAATGGAGAAAGAAACACGTTCGGCAGCTTTGGAAAGCCTTACACTTCACTGAAATGTAGTATTACACTCTATAACACAGTTGAGAGACAATGTTCAATAGCTGCCTCAGTACTTAACAGTGTGTAGGAAGTTGTTTGATAAAGAGGGCAAAGCTTATACTTGGACCAGAAGGCAGAATATAGGAAACTACATGAAAACATGATCAATTCAGTGAAAATGACTGTAAACAGATGGGAACTTGTTTAGAACAGCTGAAAGAGATTCTCCAAGTCAGTTCTTAGTGTAGAAAAGGTAGCTAAGATCTGGGAAATCCTTAATTCGAGTTAAGATTACATGAAACACTGTATGAATCCTATATTCTTTACTTAAAGGAGACTACAGTGGTAAATGTGTGTTATACAAGGCAGAATACCATTAAAATAGAGAAAGAAACATGTTCGGCAGCTTTGGAAAGCCTTACACTTCACTGAAATGTAGTACTACACTCTATAACACAGTTGAGAGACAATGTTCCCTAGCTCGCTCAGTTCATAACAGTGTGTAGGAAGTTGTTTAATAAAGTGGGCAAAGCTTATACTTGGGCCAGAAGGCAGAATATAGGAAACTACATGAAAACATGAATAATTCAGTGAAAATGACTGTAAACAGATGAGAACTTGTTTAGAACAGCTGAAAGAGAATCTCCAAGTCAGTTCTTAGTGTAGAAAAGGTAGCTAAGAGAAGGAAAATCCTCAATTCCAGTTAAGATCACATGAAACACTGTATGAATCCTATATTGTTTACTTAAAGGAGACTAGAGTGGTAAATGTGTTTTATACAAGGCAGAATACCATTGAAATAGAGAAAGAAACACGTTCGGCAGCTTTGGAAAGCCTTACACTTCACTGAAATGTAGTACTACACTCTATAACACAGTTGAGAGACAATGTTCCCAAGCTGCCTCAGTTCATAACATTGTGTAGGAAGGTGTTTGATAAAGAGGGCAAAGCTTATACTTGGGCCAGAGGGCAGAATATAGGAAACTACATGAAAACATGAATAATTCAGTGAAAATGACTGTAAACAGATGAGAACTGGTTTAGAACAGCTGAAATAGAATCTCCAAGTCAGTTCTTAGTGTAGAAAAGGTAGGTAAGATAAGGGAAATACTTAATTCCAGTTTAGATCACATGAAACACTGTATGAATCCTACATTCTTTACTTAAAGGAGACTAGAGTGGTAAATGTGTGTTATACAAGGCAGAATACCATTGAAATAGAGAAAGAAACACGTTCGGCAGCTTTGGAAAGCCTTACACTTCACTGAAATGTAGTACTACACTCTATAACACAGTTGAGAGACAATGTTCAATAGCTGCCTCAGTACTTAACAGTGTGTAGGAAGTTGTTTAATAAAGTGGGCAAAGCTTATACTTGGGCCAGAAGGCAGAATATAGGAAACTACATGAAAACATGAATAATTCAGTGAAAATGACTGTAAACAGATGAGAACTTGTTTAGAACAGCTGAAAGAGAATCTCCAAGTCAGTTCTTAGTGTAGAAAAGGTAGCTAAGAGAAGGAAAATCCTCAATTCCAGTTAAGATCACATGAAACACTGTATGAATCCTATATTGTTTACTTAAAGGAGACTAGAGTGGTAAATGTGTGTTATACAAGGCAGAATACCATTGAAATAGAGAAAGAAACACGTTCGGCAGCTTTGGAAAGCCTTACACTTCACTGAAATGTAGTACTACACTCTATAACACAGTTGAGAGACAATGTTCCCAAGCTGCCTCAGTTCATAACAGTGTGTAGGAAGGTGTTTGATAAAGAGGGCAAAGCTTATACTTGGGCCAGAAGGCAGAATATAGGAAACTACATGAAAACATGAATAATTCAGTGAAAATGACTGTAAACAGATGAGAACTGGTTTAGAACAGCTGAAAGAGAATCTCCAAGTCAGTTCTTAGTGTAGAAAAGGTAGGTAAGATAAGGGAAATCCTTAATTCGAGTTAAGATCACATGAAACACTGTATGAATCCTATATTCTTTACTTAAAGGAGACTAGAGTGGTAAATGTGTGTTATACAAGGCAGAATACCATTGAAATAGAGAAAGAAACACGTTCGGCAGCTTTGGAAAGCCTTACACTTCACTGAAATGTAGTACTGCACTCTATAACACAGTTGAGAGACAATGTTCAATAGCTGCCTCAGTACTTAACAGTGTGTAGGAAGTTGTTTGATAAAGAGGGCAAAGCTTATACTTGGACCAGAAGGCAGAATATAGGAAACTACATGAAAACATGATTAATTCAATGAAAATGACTGTAAACAGATGGGAACTTGTTTAGAACAGCTGAAAGAGATTCTCCAAGTCAGTTCTTAGTGTAGAAAAGGTAGCTAAGATCTGGGAAATCCTTAATTCGAGTTAAGATTACATGAAACACTGTATGAATCCTATATTCTTTACTTAAAGGAGACTAGAGTGGTAAATGTGTGTTATACAAGGCAGAATACCATTGAAATGGAGAAAGAAACACGTTCGGCAGCTTTGGAAAGCCTTACACTTCACTGAAATGTAGTACTACACTGTATAACACAGTTGAGAGACAATGTTCAATAGCTGCCTCAGTACTTAACAGTGTGTAGGAAGTTGTTTGATAAAGTGGGCAAAGCTTATACTTGGGCCAGAAGGCAGAATATAGGAAACTACATGAAAACATGAATAATTCAGTGAAAATAACTGTAAACAGATGAGAACTTGTTTAGAACAGCTGAAAGAGAATCTCCAAGTCAGTTCTTAGTGTAGAAAAGGTAGCTAAGAGAAGGAAATCCTTAATTCCAGTTAAGATCACATGAAACACTGTATGAATCCTATATTGTTTACTTAAAGGAGACTAGAGTGGTAAATGTGTTTTATACAAGGCAGAATACCATTGAAATAGAGAAAGAAACACGTTCGGCAGCTTTGGAAAGCCTTACACTTCACTGAAATGTAGTACTACACTCTATAACACAGTTGAGAGACAATGTTCCCAAGCTGCCTCAGTCCATAACATTGTGTAGGAAGGTGTTTGATAAAGAGGGCAAAGCTTATACTTGGGCCAGAAGGCAGAATATAGGAAACTACATGAAAACATGAATAATTCAGTGAAAATGACTGTAAACAGATGAGAACTGGTTTAGAACAGCTGAAAGAGAATCTCCAAGTCAGTTCTTAGTGTAGAAAAGGTAGGTAAGATAAGGGAAATACTTAATTCCAGTTTAGATCACATGAAACACTGTATGAATCCTACATTCTTTACTTAAAGGAGACTAGAGTGGTAAATGTGTGTTATACAAGGCAGAATACCATTGAAATAGAGAAAGAAACACGTTCGGCAGCTTTGGAAAGCCTTACACTTCACTGAAATGTAGTACTACACTCTATAACACAGTTGAGAGACAATGTTCAATAGCTGCCTCAGTACTTAACAGTGTGTAGGAAGTTGTTTGATAAAGAGGGCAAAGCTTATACTTGGACCAGAAGGCAGAATATAGGAAACTACATGAAAACATGATTAATTCAGTGAAAATGACTGTAAACAGATGTGAACTTGTTTAGAACAGCTGAAAGAGATTCTCCAAGTCAGTTCTTAGTGTAGAAAAGGTAGCTAAGATCGGGGAAATCCTTAATTCGAGTTAAGATTACATGAAACACTGTATGAATCCTATATTCTTTACTTCAAGGAGACTAGAGTGGTAAATGTGTGTTATACAAGGCAGAATACCATTGAAATAGAGAAAGAAACACGTTCGGCAGCTTTGGAAAGCCTTACACTTCACTGAAATGTAGTACTACACTCTATAACAGAGTTGAGAGACAATGTTCAATAGCTGCCTCAGTACTTAACAGTGTGTAGGAAGTTGTTTGATAAAGTGGGCAAAGCTTATACTTGGACCAGAAGGCAGAATATAGGAAACTACATGAAAACATGATTAATTCAGTGAAAATGACTGTAAACAGATGGGAACTTGTTTAGAACAGCTGAAAGAGATTCTCCAAGTCAGTTCTTAGTGTAGAAAAGGTAGCTAAGATCTGGGAAATCCTTAATTCGAGTTAAGATTACATGAAACACTGTATGAATCCTATATTCTTTACTTAAAGGAGACTACAGTGGTAAATGTGTGTTATACAAGGCAGAATACCATTAAAATAGAGAAAGAAACATGTTCGGCAGCTTTGGAAAGCCTTACACTTCACTGAAATGTAGTACTACACTCTATTACACAGTTGAGAGACAATGTTCCCTAGCTCGCTCAGTTCATAACAGTGTGTAGGAAGTTGTTTAATAAAGTGGGCAAAGCTTATACTTGGGCCAGAAGGCAGAATATAGGAAACTACATGAAAACATGAATAATTCAGTGAAAATGACTGTAAACAGATGAGAACTTGTTTAGAACAGCTGAAAGAGAATCTCCAAGTCAGTTCTTAGTGTAGAAAAGGTAGCTAAGAGAAGGAAAATCCTCAATTCCAGTTAAGATCACATGAAACACTGTATGAATCCTATATTGTTTACTTAAAGGAGACTAGAGTGGTAAATGTGTTTTATACAAGGCAGAATACCATTGAAATAGAGAAAGAAACACGTTCGGCAGCTTTGGAAAGCCTTACACTTCACTGAAATGTAGTACTACACTCTATAACACAGTTGAGAGACAATGTTCCTAAGCTGCCTCAGTTCATAACATTGTGTAGGAAGGTGTTTGATAAAGAGGGCAAAGCTTATACTTGGGCCAGAAGGCAGAATATAGGAAACTACATGAAAACATGAATAATTCAGTGAAAATGACTGTAAACAGATGAGAACTGGTTTAGAACAGCTGAAAGAGAATCTCCAAGTCAGTTCTTAGTGTAGAAAAGGTAGGTAAGATAAGGGAAATACTTAATTCCAGTTTAGATCACATGAAACACTGTATGAATCCTACATTCTTTACTTAAAGGAGACTAGAGTGGTAAATGTGTGTTATACAAGGCAGAATACCATTGAAATAGAGAAAGAAACACGTTCGGCAGCTTTGGAAAGCCTTACACTTCACTGAAATGTAGTACTACACTCTATAACACAGTTGAGAGACAATGTTCAATAGCTGCCTCAGTACTTAACAGTGTGTAGGAAGTTGTTTGATAAAGAGGGCAAAGCTTATACTTGGACCAGAAGGCAGAATATAGGAAACTACATGAAAACATGATTAATTCAGTGAAAATGACTGTAAACAGATGTGAACTTGTTTAGAACAGCTGAAAGAGATTCTCCAAGTCAGTTCTTAGTGTAGAAAAGGTAGCTAAGATCGGGGAAATCCTTAATTCGAGTTAAGATTACATGAAACACTGTATGAATCCTATATTCTTTACTTCAAGGAGACTAGAGTGGTAAATGTGTGTTATACAAGGCAGAATACCATTGAAATAGAGAAAGAAACACGTTCGGCAGCTTTGGAAAGCCTTACACTTCACTGAAATGTAGTACTACACTCTATAACAGAGTTGAGAGACAATGTTCAATAGCTGCCTCAGTACTTAACAGTGTGTAGGAAGTTGTTTGATAAAGTGGGCAAAGCTTATACTTGGACCAGAAGGCAGAATATAGGAAACTACATGAAAACATGATTAATTCAGTGAAAATGACTGTAAACAGATGGGAACTTGTTTAGAACAGCTGAAAGAGATTCTCCAAGTCAGTTCTTAGTGTAGAAAAGGTAGCTAAGATCTGGGAAATCCTTAATTCGAGTTAAGATTACATGAAACACTGTATGAATCCTATATTCTTTACTTAAAGGAGACTACAGTGGTAAATGTGTGTTATACAAGGCAGAATACCATTAAAATAGAGAAAGAAACATGTTCGGCAGCTTTGGAAAGCCTTACACTTCACTGAAATGTAGTACTACACTCTATAACACAGTTGAGAGACAATGTTCCCTAGCTCGCTCAGTTCATAACAGTGTGTAGGAAGTTGTTTAATAAAGTGGGCAAAGCTTATACTTGGGCCAGAAGGCAGAATATAGGAAACTACATGAAAACATGAATAATTCAGTGAAAATGACTGTAAACAGATGAGAACTTGTTTAGAACAGCTGAAAGAGAATCTCCAAGTCAGTTCTTAGTGTAGAAAAGGTAGCTAAGAGAAGGAAAATCCTCAATTCCAGTTAAGATCACATGAAACACTGTATGAATCCTATATTGTTTACTTAAAGGAGACTAGAGTGGTAAATGTGTGTTATACAAGGCAGAATACCATTGAAATAGAGAAAGAAACACGTTCGGCAGCTTTGGAAAGCCTTACACTTCACTGAAATGTAGTACTACACTCTATAACACAGTTGAGAGACAATGTTCCCAAGCTGCCTCAGTTCATAACAGTGTGTAGGAAGGTGTTTGATAAAGAGGGCAAAGCTTATACTTGGGCCAGAAGGCAGAATATAGGAAACTACATGAAAACATGAATAATTCAGTGAAAATGACTGTAAACAGATGAGAACTGGTTTAGAACAGCTGAAAGAGAATCTCCAAGTCAGTTCTTAGTGTAGAAAAGGTAGGTAAGATAAGGGAAATACTTAATTCCAGTTTAGATCACATGAAACACTGTATGAATCCTACATTCTTTACTTAAAGGAGACTAGAGTGGTAAATGTGTGTTATACAAGGCAGAATACCATTGAAATAGAGAAAGAAACACGTTCGGCAGCTTTGGAAAGCCTTACACTTCACTGAAATGTAGTACTACACTCTATAACACAGTTGAGAGACAATGTTCAATAGCTGCCTCAGTACTTAACAGTGTGTAGGAAGTTGTTTGATAAAGAGGGCAAAGCTTATACTTGGACCAGAAGGCAGAATATAGGAAACTACATGAAAACATGAATAATTCAGTGAAAATGACTGTAAACAGATGAGAACTTGTTTAGAACAGCTGAAAGAGAATCTCCAAGTCAGTTCTTAGTGTAGAAAAGGTAGCTAAGAGAAGGAAAATCCTTAATTCCAGTTAAGATCACATGAAACACTGTATGAATCCTATATTGTTTACTTAAAGGAGACTAGAGTGGTAAATGTGTGTTATACAAGGCAGAATACCATTGAAATAGAGAAAGAAACACGTTCGGCAGCTTTGGAAAGCCTTACACTTCACTGAAATGTAGTACTACACTCTATAACACAGTTGAGAGACAATGTTCCCAAGCTGCCTCAGTTCATAACAGTGTGTAGGAAGGTGTTTGATAAAGAGGGCAAAGCTTATACTTGGGCCAGAAGGCAGAATATAGGAAACTACATGAAAACATGAATAATTCAGTGAAAATGACTGTAAACAGATGAGAACTGGTTTAGAACAGCTGAAAGAGAATCTCCAAGTCAGTTCTTAGTGTAGAAAAGGTAGGTAAGATAAGGGAAATCCTTAATTCGAGTTAAGATCACATGAAACACTGTATGAATCCTATATTCTTTACTTAAAGGAGACTAGAGTGGTAAATGTGTGTTATACAAGGCAGAATACCATTGAAATAGAGAAAGAAACACGTTCGGCAGCTTTGGAAAGCCTTACACTTCACTGAAATGTAGTACTACACTCTATAACACAGTTGAGAGACAATGTTCAATAGCTGCCTCAGTACTTAACAGTGTGTAGGAAGTTGTTTGATAAAGAGGGCAAAGCTTATACTTGGACCAGAAGGCAGAATATAGGAAACTACATGAAAACATGATTAATTCAATGAAAATGACTGTAAACAGATGGGAACTTGTTTAGAACAGCTGAAAGAGATTCTCCAAGTCAGTTCTTAGTGTAGAAAAGGTAGCTAAGATCTGGGAAATCCTTAATTCGAGTTACGATTACATGAAACACTGTATGAATCCTATATTCTTTACTTAAAGGAGACTAGAGTGGTAAATGTGTGTTATACAAGGCAGAATACCATTGAAATGGAGAAAGAAACACGTTCGGCAGCTTTGGAAAGCCTTACACTTCCCTGAAATGTAGTACTACACTGTATAACACAGTTGAGAGACAATGTTCAATAGCTGCCTCAGTACTTAACAGTGTGTAGGAAGTTGTTTGATAAAGTGGGCAAAGCTGATATTTGGACCAGAAGGCAGAATATAGGAAACTACATGAAAACATGATTAATTCAGTGAAAATGACTGTAAACAGATGTGACCTTGTTTAGAACAGCTGAAAGAGATTCTCCAAGTCAGTTCTTAGTGTAGAAAAGGTAGCTAAGATCGGGGAAATCCTTAATTCGAGTTAAGATTACATGAAACACTGTATGAATCCTATATTCTTTACTTCAAGGAGACTAGAGTGGTAAATGTGTGTTATACAAGGCAGAATACCATTGAAATAGAGAAAGAAACACGTTCGGCAGCTTTGGAAAGCCTTACACTTCACTGAAATGTAGTACTACACTCTATAACAGAGTTGAGAGACAATGTTCAATAGCTGCCTCAGTACTTAACAGTGTGTAGGAAGTTGTTTGATAAAGTGGGCAAAGCTTATACTTGGACCAGAAGGCAGAATATAGGAAACTACATGAAAACATGATTAATTCAGTGAAAATGACTGTAAACAGATGAGAACTTGTCTAGAACAGCTGAAAGAGAATCTCCAAGTCAGTTCTTATTGTACAAAAGGTAGCTAAGATAAGGGAAATCCTTAATTCCAGTTAAGATCACATGAAACACTGTATGAATCCTATATTCTTTACTTACAGGAGACTAGAGTGGTAAATGTGTGTTATACAAGGCAGAATACTATTGAAATAGAGAAAGAAACACGTTCAGCAGCTTTGGAAAGCCTTACACTTCACTGAAATGTAGTACTACACTTTATAGATCACAGTTGAGAGACAATGTTCCCTAGCTCGCTTAGTTCATAACAGTGTGTAGGAAGTTGTTTGATAAAGTGGGCAAAGCTTATACTTGGGCCAGAAGACAGAATATAGGAAACTACATGAAAACATGAATAATTCAGTGAAAATGACTGTAAACAGATGAGAACTTGTTTAGAACAGCTGAAAGAGAATCTCCAAGTCAGTTCTTAGTGTAGAAAAGGTAGCTAAGAGAAGGAAAATCCTTAATTCCAGTTAAGATCACATGAAACACTGTATGAATCCTATATTGTTTACTTAAAGGAGACTAGAGTGGTAAATGTGTGTTATACAAGGCAGAATACCATTGAAATAGAGAAAGAAACACGTTCGGCAGCTTTGGAAAGCCTTACACATCACTGAAATGTAGTACTACACTCTATAACACAGTTGAGAGACAATGTTCCCAAGCTGCCTCAGTTCATAACAGTGTGTAGGAAGGTGTTTGATAAAGAGGGCAAAGCTTATACCTGGGCCAGAAGGCAGAATATAGGAAACTACATGAAAACATGAATAATTCAGTGAAAATGACTGTAAACAGATGAGAACTGGTTTAGAACAGCTGAAAGAGAATCTCCAAGTCAGTTCTTAGTGTAGAAAAGGTAGGTAAGATAAGGGAAATACTTAATTCCAGTTAAGATCACATGAAACACTGTATGAATCTTACATTCTTTACTTAAAGGAGACTAGAGTGGTAAATGTGTGTTATACAAGGCAGAATACCATTGAAATAGAGAAAGAAACACGTTCGGCAGCTTTGGAAAACCTTACAATTCACTGAAATGTAGTACTACACTCTATAACACAGTTGAGAGACAATGTTCCCAAGCTGCCTCAGTTCATAACAGTGTGTAGGAAGGTGTTTGATAAAGAGGGCAAAGCTTATACTTGGGCCAGAAGGCAGAATATAGGAAACTACATGAAAACATGAATAATTCAGCGAAAATGACTGTAAACAGATGAGAACTGGTTTAGAACAGCTGAAAGAGAATCTCCAAGTCAGTTCTTAGTGTAGAAAAGGTAGGTAAGATAAGGGAAATACTTAATTCCAGTTAAGATCACATGAAACACTGTATGAATCCTACATTCTTTACTTAAAGGAGACTAGAGTGGTAAATGTGTGTTATACAAGGCAGAATACCATTGAAATAGAGAAAGAAACACGTTCGGCAGCTTTGGAAAGCCTTACACTTCACTGAAATGTAGTACTACACTCTATAACACAGTTGAGAGACAATGTTCAATAGCTGCCTCAGTACTTAACAGTGTGTAGGAAGTTGTTTGATAAAGAGGGCAAAGCTTATACTTGGACCAGAAGGCAGAATGTAGGAAACTACATGAAAACATGATTAATTCAGTGAAAATGACTGTAAACAGATGTGAACTTGTTTAGAACAGCTGAAAGAGATTCTCCAAGTCAGTTCTTAGTGTAGAAAAGGTAGGTAAGATAAGGGAAATACTTAATTCCAGTGAAGATCACATGAAACACTGTATGAATCCTATATTCTTTACTTAAAGGAGACTAGAGTGGTAAATGTGTGTTATACAAGGCAGAATACCATTGAAATAGAGAAAGAAACACGTTCGGGAGCTTTGGAAAGCCTTACACTTCACTGAAATGTAGTACTACACTCTATAACACAGTTGAGAGACAATGTTCAATACCTGCCTCAGTACTTAACAGTGTGTAGGAAGTTGTTTGATAAAGTGGGCAAAGCTGATATTTGGACCAGAAGGCAGAATATAGGAAACTACATGAAAACATGATTAATTCAGTGAAAATGACTGTAAACAGATGTGAACTTGTTTAGAACAGCTGAAAGAGATTCTCCAAGTCAGTTCTTAGTGTAGAAAAGGTAGCTAAGATCTGGGAAATCCTTAATTCGAGTTAAGATTACATGAAACACTGTATGAATCCTATATTCTTTACTTAAAGGAGACTAGAGTGGTAAATGTGTGTTATACAAGGCAGAATACCATTGAAATAGAGAAAGAAACACGTTCGGCAGCTTTGGAAAGCCTTACACTTCACTGAAATGTAGTACTACACTCTATAACAGAGTTGAGAGTCAATGTTCAATAGCTGCCTCAGTACTTAACAGTGTGTAGGAAGTTGTTTGATAAAGTGGGCAAAGCTTATACTTGGACCAGAAGGCAGAATATAGGAAACTACATGAAAACATGATTAATTCAGTGAAAATGACTGTAAACAGATGAGAACTTGTCTAGAACAGCTGAAAGAGAATCTCCAAGTCAGTTCTTATTGTAGAAAAGGTGCTAAGATAAGGGAAATCCTTAATTCCAGTTAAGATCACATGAAACACTGTATGAATCCTATATTCTTTACTTAAAGGAGACTAGAGTGGTAAATGTGTGTTATACAAGGCAGAATACCATTGAAATAGAGAAAGAAACACGTTCAGCAGCTTTGGAAAGCCTTACACTTCACTGAAATGTAGTACTACACTTTATATATCACAGTTGAGAGACAATGTTCCCTAGCTCGCTCAGTTCATAACAGTGTAGGAAGTTGTTTGATAAAGTGGGCAAAGCTTATACTTGGGCCAGAAGGCAGAATATAGGAAACTACATGAAAACATGAATAATTCAGTGAAAATGACTGTAAACAGATGAGAACTTGTTTAGAACAGCTGAAAGAGAATCTCCAAGTCAGTTCTTAGTGTAGAAAAGGTAGCTAAGATAAGGAAAATCCTTAATTCCAGTTAAGATCACATGAAACACTGTATGAATCCTATATTCTTTACTTAAAGGAGACTAGAGTGGTAAATGTGTGTTATACAAGGCAGAATACCATTGAAATAGAGAAAGAAACACGTTCGGCAGCTTTGGAAAGCCTTACACTTCACTGAAATGTAGTACTACACTCTATAACACAGTTGAGAGACAATGTTCAATAGCTGCCTCAGTACTTAACAGTGTGTAGGAAGTTGTTTGATAAAGAGGGCAAAGCTTATACTTGGACCAGAAGGCAGAATATAGGAAACTACATGAAAACATGATTAATTCAGTGAAAATGACTGTAAACAGATGTGAACTTGTTTAGAACAGCTGAAAGAGATTCTCCAAGTCAGTTCTTAGTGTAGAAAAGGTAGCTAAGATCCGGGAAATCCTTAATTCGAGTTAAGATTACATGAAACACTGTATGAATCCTATATTCTTTACTTAAAGGAGACTAGAGTGGTAAATGTGTGTTATACAAGGCAGAATACCATTGAAATAGAGAAAGAAACACGTTCAGCAGCTTTGGAAAGCCTTACACTTCACTGAAATGTAGTACTACACTTTATATATCACAGTTGAGAGACAATGTTCCCTAGCTCGCTCAGTTCATAACAGTGTGTACGAAGTTGTTTGATAAAGTGGGCAAAGCTTATACTTGGGCCAGAAGGCAGAATATAGGAAACTACATGAAAACATGAATAATTCAGTGAAAATGACTGTAAACAGATGAGAACTGGTTTAGAACAGCTGAAAGAGAATCTCCAAGTCAGTTCTTAGTGTAGAAAAGGTAGGTAAGATAAGGGAAATCCTTAATTCCAGTTAAGATCACATGAAACACTGTATGAATCCTATATTCTTTACTTAAAGGAGACTAGAGTGGTAAATGTGTGTTATACAAGGCAGAATACCATTGAAATAGAGAAAGAAACACGTTCAGCAGCTTTGGAAAGCCTTACACTTCACTGAAATGTAGTACTACACTTTATATATCACAGTTGAGAGACAATGTTCCCTAGCTCGCTCAGTTCATAACAGTGTGTAGGAAGTTGTTTGATAAAGTGGGCGAAGCTTATACTTGGGCCAGAAGACAGAATATAGGAAACTACATGAAAACATGAATAATTTAGTGAAAATGACTGTAAACAGATGTGAACTTGTTTAGAACAGCTGAAAGAGATTCTCCAAGTCAGTTCTTAGTGTAGAAAAGGTAGCTAAGATCTGGGAAATCCTTAATTCGAGTTAAGATTACATGAAACACTGTATGAATCCTATATTCTTTACTTAAAGGAGACTAGAGTGGTAAATGTGTGTTATACAAGGCAGAATACCATTGAAATAGAGAAAGAAACACGTTCGGCAGCTTTGGAAAGCCTTACACTTCACTGAAATGTAGTACTACACTCTATAACAGAGTTGAGAGTCAATGTTCAATAGCTGCCTCAGTACTTAACAGTGTGTAGGAAGTTGTTTGATAAAGTGGGCAAAGCTTATACTTGGACCAGAAGGCAGAATATAGGAAACTACATGAAAACATGATTAATTCAGTGAAAATGACTGTAAACAGATGAGAACTTGTCTAGAACAGCTGAAAGAGAATCTCCAAGTCAGTTCTTATTGTAGAAAAGGTGCTAAGATAAGGGAAATCCTTAATTCCAGTTAAGATCACATGAAACACTGTATGAATCCTATATTCTTTACTTAAAGGAGACTAGAGTGGTAAATGTGTGTTATACAAGGCAGAATACCATTGAAATAGAGAAAGAAACACGTTCAGCAGCTTTGGAAAGCCTTACACTTCACTGAAATGTAGTACTACACTCTATAACACAGTTGAGAGACAATGTTCCCAAGCTGCCTCAGTTCATAACAGTGTGTAGGAAGGTGTTTGATAAAGAGGGCAAAGCTTATACTTGGGCCAGAAGGCAGAATATAGGAAACTACATGAAAACATGAATAATTCAGCGAAAATGACTGTAAACAGATGAGAACTGGTTTAGAACAGCTGAAAGAGAATCTCCAAGTCAGTTCTTAGTGTAGAAAAGGTAGGTAAGATAAGGGAAATACTTAATTCCAGTTAAGATCACATGAAACACTGTATGAATCCTACATTCTTTACTTAAAGGAGACTAGAGTGGTAAATGTGTGTTATACAAGGCAGAATACCATTGAAATAGAGAAAGAAACACGTTCGGCAGCTTTGGAAAGCCTTACACTTCACTGAAATGTAGTACTACACTCTATAACACAGTTGAGAGACAATGTTCAATAGCTGCCTCAGTACTTAACAGTGTGTAGGAAGTTGTTTGATAAAGAGGGCAAAGCTTATACTTGGACCAGAAGGCAGAATGTAGGAAACTACATGAAAACATGATTAATTCAGTGAAAATGACTGTAAACAGATGTGAACTTGTTTAGAACAGCTGAAAGAGATTCTCCAAGTCAGTTCTTAGTGTAGAAAAGGTAGGTAAGATAAGGGAAATACTTAATTCCAGTGAAGATCACATGAAACACTGTATGAATCCTATATTCTTTACTTAAAGGAGACTAGAGTGGTAAATGTGTGTTATACAAGGCAGAATACCATTGAAATAGAGAAAGAAACACGTTCGGGAGCTTTGGAAAGCCTTACACTTCACTGAAATGTAGTACTACACTCTATAACACAGTTGAGAGACAATGTTCAATACCTGCCTCAGTACTTAACAGTGTGTAGGAAGTTGTTTGATAAAGTGGGCAAAGCTGATATTTGGACCAGAAGGCAGAATATAGGAAACTACATGAAAACATGATTAATTCAGTGAAAATGACTGTAAACAGATGTGAACTTGTTTAGAACAGCTGAAAGAGATTCTCCAAGTCAGTTCTTAGTGTAGAAAAGGTAGCTAAGATCTGGGAAATCCTTAATTCGAGTTAAGATTACATGAAACACTGTATGAATCCTATATTCTTTACTTAAAGGAGACTAGAGTGGTAAATGTGTGTTATACAAGGCAGAATACCATTGAAATAGAGAAAGAAACACGTTCGGCAGCTTTGGAAAGCCTTACACTTCACTGAAATGTAGTACTACACTCTATAACAGAGTTGAGAGTCAATGTTCAATAGCTGCCTCAGTACTTAACAGTGTGTAGGAAGTTGTTTGATAAAGTGGGCAAAGCTTATACTTGGACCAGAAGGCAGAATATAGGAAACTACATGAAAACATGATTAATTCAGTGAAAATGACTGTAAACAGATGAGAACTTGTCTAGAACAGCTGAAAGAGAATCTCCAAGTCAGTTCTTATTGTAGAAAAGGTGCTAAGATAAGGGAAATCCTTAATTCCAGTTAAGATCACATGAAACACTGTATGAATCCTATATTCTTTACTTAAAGGAGACTAGAGTGGTAAATGTGTGTTATACAAGGCAGAATACCATTGAAATAGAGAAAGAAACACGTTCAGCAGCTTTGGAAAGCCTTACACTTCACTGAAATGTAGTACTACACTTTATATATCACAGTTGAGAGACAATGTTCCCTAGCTCGCTCAGTTCATAACAGTGTAGGAAGTTGTTTGATAAAGTGGGCAAAGCTTATACTTGGGCCAGAAGGCAGAATATAGGAAACTACATGAAAACATGAATAATTCAGTGAAAATGACTGTAAACAGATGAGAACTTGTTTAGAACAGCTGAAAGAGAATCTCCAAGTCAGTTCTTAGTGTAGAAAAGGTAGCTAAGATAAGGAAAATCCTTAATTCCAGTTAAGATCACATGAAACACTGTATGAATCCTATATTCTTTACTTAAAGGAGACTAGAGTGGTAAATGTGTGTTATACAAGGCAGAATACCATTGAAATAGAGAAAGAAACACGTTCGGCAGCTTTGGAAAGCCTTACACTTCACTGAAATGTAGTACTACACTCTATAACACAGTTGAGAGACAATGTTCAATAGCTGCCTCAGTACTTAACAGTGTGTAGGAAGTTGTTTGATAAAGAGGGCAAAGCTTATACTTGGACCAGAAGGCAGAATATAGGAAACTACATGAAAACATGATTAATTCAGTGAAAATGACTGTAAACAGATGTGAACTTGTTTAGAACAGCTGAAAGAGATTCTCCAAGTCAGTTCTTAGTGTAGAAAAGGTAGCTAAGATCCGGGAAATCCTTAATTCGAGTTAAGATTACATGAAACACTGTATGAATCCTATATTCTTTACTTAAAGGAGACTAGAGTGGTAAATGTGTGTTATACAAGGCAGAATACCATTGAAATAGAGAAAGAAACACGTTCAGCAGCTTTGGAAAGCCTTACACTTCACTGAAATGTAGTACTACACTTTATATATCACAGTTGAGAGACAATGTTCCCTAGCTCGCTCAGTTCATAACAGTGTGTACGAAGTTGTTTGATAAAGTGGGCAAAGCTTATACTTGGGCCAGAAGGCAGAATATAGGAAACTACATGAAAACATGAATAATTCAGTGAAAATGACTGTAAACAGATGAGAACTGGTTTAGAACAGCTGAAAGAGAATCTCCAAGTCAGTTCTTAGTGTAGAAAAGGTAGGTAAGATAAGGGAAATCCTTAATTCCAGTTAAGATCACATGAAACACTGTATGAATCCTATATTCTTTACTTAAAGGAGACTAGAGTGGTAAATGTGTGTTATACAAGGCAGAATACCATTGAAATAGAGAAAGAAACACGTTCAGCAGCTTTGGAAAGCCTTACACTTCACTGAAATGTAGTACTACACTTTATATATCACAGTTGAGAGACAATGTTCCCTAGCTCGCTCAGTTCATAACAGTGTGTAGGAAGTTGTTTGATAAAGTGGGCGAAGCTTATACTTGGGCCAGAAGACAGAATATAGGAAACTACATGAAAACATGAATAATTTAGTGAAAATGACTGTAAACAGATGTGAACTTGTTTAGAACAGCTGAAAGAGATTCTCCAAGTCAGTTCTTAGTGTAGAAAAGGTAGCTAAGATCTGGGAAATCCTTAATTCGAGTTAAGATTACATGAAACACTGTATGAATCCTATATTCTTTACTTAAAGGAGACTAGAGTGGTAAATGTGTGTTATACAAGGCAGAATACCATTGAAATAGAGAAAGAAACACGTTCGGCAGCTTTGGAAAGCCTTACACTTCACTGAAATGTAGTACTACACTCTATAACAGAGTTGAGAGTCAATGTTCAATAGCTGCCTCAGTACTTAACAGTGTGTAGGAAGTTGTTTGATAAAGTGGGCAAAGCTTATACTTGGACCAGAAGGCAGAATATAGGAAACTACATGAAAACATGATTAATTCAGTGAAAATGACTGTAAACAGATGAGAACTTGTCTAGAACAGCTGAAAGAGAATCTCCAAGTCAGTTCTTATTGTAGAAAAGGTGCTAAGATAAGGGAAATCCTTAATTCCAGTTAAGATCACATGAAACACTGTATGAATCCTATATTCTTTACTTAAAGGAGACTAGAGTGGTAAATGTGTGTTATACAAGGCAGAATACCATTGAAATAGAGAAAGAAACACGTTCAGCAGCTTTGGAAAGCCTTACACTTCACTGAAATGTAGTACTACACTCTATAACACAGTTGAGAGACAATGTTCCCAAGCTGCCTCAGTTCATAACAGTGTGTAGGAAGGTGTTTGATAAAGAGGGCAAAGCTTATACTTGGGCCAGAAGGCAGAATATAGGAAACTACATGAAAACATGAATAATTCAGCGAAAATGACTGTAAACAGATGAGAACTGGTTTAGAACAGCTGAAAGAGAATCTCCAAGTCAGTTCTTAGTGTAGAAAAGGTAGGTAAGATAAGGGAAATACTTAATTCCAGTTAAGATCACATGAAACACTGTATGAATCCTACATTCTTTACTTAAAGGAGACTAGAGTGGTAAATGTGTGTTATACAAGGCAGAATACCATTGAAATAGAGAAAGAAACACGTTCGGCAGCTTTGGAAAGCCTTACACTTCACTGAAATGTAGTACTACACTCTATAACACAGTTGAGAGACAATGTTCAATAGCTGCCTCAGTACTTAACAGTGTGTAGGAAGTTGTTTGATAAAGAGGGCAAAGCTTATACTTGGACCAGAAGGCAGAATGTAGGAAACTACATGAAAACATGATTAATTCAGTGAAAATGACTGTAAACAGATGTGAACTTGTTTAGAACAGCTGAAAGAGATTCTCCAAGTCAGTTCTTAGTGTAGAAAAGGTAGGTAAGATAAGGGAAATACTTAATTCCAGTGAAGATCACATGAAACACTGTATGAATCCTATATTCTTTACTTAAAGGAGACTAGAGTGGTAAATGTGTGTTATACAAGGCAGAATACCATTGAAATAGAGAAAGAAACACGTTCGGGAGCTTTGGAAAGCCTTACACTTCACTGAAATGTAGTACTACACTCTATAACACAGTTGAGAGACAATGTTCAATACCTGCCTCAGTACTTAACAGTGTGTAGGAAGTTGTTTGATAAAGTGGGCAAAGCTGATATTTGGACCAGAAGGCAGAATATAGGAAACTACATGAAAACATGATTAATTCAGTGAAAATGACTGTAAACAGATGTGAACTTGTTTAGAACAGCTGAAAGAGATTCTCCAAGTCAGTTCTTAGTGTAGAAAAGGTAGCTAAGATCTGGGAAATCCTTAATTCGAGTTAAGATTACATGAAACACTGTATGAATCCTATATTCTTTACTTAAAGGAGACTAGAGTGGTAAATGTGTGTTATACAAGGCAGAATACCATTGAAATAGAGAAAGAAACACGTTCGGCAGCTTTGGAAAGCCTTACACTTCACTGAAATGTAGTACTACACTCTATAACAGAGTTGAGAGTCAATGTTCAATAGCTGCCTCAGTACTTAACAGTGTGTAGGAAGTTGTTTGATAAAGTGGGCAAAGCTTATACTTGGACCAGAAGGCAGAATATAGGAAACTACATGAAAACATGATTAATTCAGTGAAAATGACTGTAAACAGATGAGAACTTGTCTAGAACAGCTGAAAGAGAATCTCCAAGTCAGTTCTTATTGTAGAAAAGGTGCTAAGATAAGGGAAATCCTTAATTCCAGTTAAGATCACATGAAACACTGTATGAATCCTATATTCTTTACTTAAAGGAGACTAGAGTGGTAAATGTGTGTTATACAAGGCAGAATACCATTGAAATAGAGAAAGAAACACGTTCAGCAGCTTTGGAAAGCCTTACACTTCACTGAAATGTAGTACTACACTTTATATATCACAGTTGAGAGACAATGTTCCCTAGCTCGCTCAGTTCATAACAGTGTAGGAAGTTGTTTGATAAAGTGGGCAAAGCTTATACTTGGGCCAGAAGGCAGAATATAGGAAACTACATGAAAACATGAATAATTCAGTGAAAATGACTGTAAACAGATGAGAACTTGTTTAGAACAGCTGAAAGAGAATCTCCAAGTCAGTTCTTAGTGTAGAAAAGGTAGCTAAGATAAGGAAAATCCTTAATTCCAGTTAAGATCACATGAAACACTGTATGAATCCTATATTCTTTACTTAAAGGAGACTAGAGTGGTAAATGTGTGTTATACAAGGCAGAATACCATTGAAATAGAGAAAGAAACACGTTCGGCAGCTTTGGAAAGCCTTACACTTCACTGAAATGTAGTACTACACTCTATAACACAGTTGAGAGACAATGTTCAATAGCTGCCTCAGTACTTAACAGTGTGTAGGAAGTTGTTTGATAAAGAGGGCAAAGCTTATACTTGGACCAGAAGGCAGAATATAGGAAACTACATGAAAACATGATTAATTCAGTGAAAATGACTGTAAACAGATGTGAACTTGTTTAGAACAGCTGAAAGAGATTCTCCAAGTCAGTTCTTAGTGTAGAAAAGGTAGCTAAGATCCGGGAAATCCTTAATTCGAGTTAAGATTACATGAAACACTGTATGAATCCTATATTCTTTACTTAAAGGAGACTAGAGTGGTAAATGTGTGTTATACAAGGCAGAATACCATTGAAATAGAGAAAGAAACACGTTCAGCAGCTTTGGAAAGCCTTACACTTCACTGAAATGTAGTACTACACTTTATATATCACAGTTGAGAGACAATGTTCCCTAGCTCGCTCAGTTCATAACAGTGTGTACGAAGTTGTTTGATAAAGTGGGCAAAGCTTATACTTGGGCCAGAAGGCAGAATATAGGAAACTACATGAAAACATGAATAATTCAGTGAAAATGACTGTAAACAGATGAGAACTGGTTTAGAACAGCTGAAAGAGAATCTCCAAGTCAGTTCTTAGTGTAGAAAAGGTAGGTAAGATAAGGGAAATCCTTAATTCCAGTTAAGATCACATGAAACACTGTATGAATCCTATATTCTTTACTTAAAGGAGACTAGAGTGGTAAATGTGTGTTATACAAGGCAGAATACCATTGAAATAGAGAAAGAAACACGTTCAGCAGCTTTGGAAAGCCTTACACTTCACTGAAATGTAGTACTACACTTTATATATCACAGTTGAGAGACAATGTTCCCTAGCTCGCTCAGTTCATAACAGTGTGTAGGAAGTTGTTTGATAAAGTGGGCGAAGCTTATACTTGGGCCAGAAGACAGAATATAGGAAACTACATGAAAACATGAATAATTTAGTGAAAATGACTGTAAACAGATGTGAACTTGTTTAGAACAGCTGAAAGAGATTCTCCAAGTCAGTTCTTAGTGTAGAAAAGGTAGCTAAGATCTGGGAAATCCTTAATTTGAGTTAAGATTACATGAAACACTGTATGAATCCTATATTCTTTACTTAAAGGAGACTAGAGTGGTAAATGTGTGTTATACAAGGCAGAATACCATTGAAATAGAGAAAGAAACACGTTCGGCAGCTTTGGAAAGCCTTACACTTCACTGAAATGTAGTACTACACTCTATAACAGAGTTGAGAGTCAATGTTCAATAGCTGCCTCAGTACTTAACAGTGTGTAGGAAGTTGTTTGATAAAGTGGGCAAAGCTTATACTTGGACCAGAAGGCAGAATATAGGAAACTACATGAAAACATGATTAATTCAGTGAAAATGACTGTAAACAGATGAGAACTTGTCTAGAACAGCTGAAAGAGAATCTCCAAGTCAGTTCTTATTGTAGAAAAGGTGCTAAGATAAGGGAAATCCTTAATTCCAGTTAAGATCACATGAAACACTGTATGAATCCTATATTCTTTACTTAAAGGAGACTAGAGTGGTAAATGTGTGTTATACAAGGCAGAATACCATTGAAATAGAGAAAGAAACACGTTCAGCAGCTTTGGAAAGCCTTACACTTCACTGAAATGTAGTACTACACTTTATATATCACAGTTGAGAGACAATGTTCCCTAGCTCGCTCAGTTCATAACAGTGTAGGAAGTTGTTTGATAAAGTGGGCAAAGCTTATACTTGGGCCAGAAGGCAGAATATAGGAAACTACATGAAAACATGAATAATTCAGTGAAAATGACTGTAAACAGATGAGAACTTGTTTAGAACAGCTGAAAGAGAATCTCCAAGTCAGTTCTTAGTGTAGAAAAGGTAGCTAAGGAAAATCCTTAATTCCAGTTAAGATCACATGAAACACTGTATGAATCCTATATTCTTTACTTAAAGGAGACTAGAGTGGTAAATGTGTGTTATACAAGGCAGAATACCATTGAAATAGAGAAAGAAACACGTTCGGCAGCTTTGGAAAGCCTTACACTTCACTGAAATGTAGTACTACACTCTATAACACAGTTGAGAGACAATGTTCAATAGCTGCCTCAGTACTTAACAGTGTGTAGGAAGTTGTTTGATAAAGAGGGCAAAGCTTATACTTGGACCAGAAGGCAGAATATAGGAAACTACATGAAAACATGATTAATTCAGTGAAAATGACTGTAAACAGATGTGAACTTGTTTAGAACAGCTGAAAGAGATTCTCCAAGTCAGTTCTTAGTGTAGAAAAGGTAGGTAAGATAAGGGAAATCCTTAATTCCAGTTAAGATCACATGAAACACTGTATGAATCCTATATTCTTTACTTAAAGGAGACTAGAGTGGTAAATGTGTGTTATACAAGGCAGAATACCATTGAAATAGAGAAAGAAACACGTTCAGCAGCTTTGGAAAGCCTTACACTTCACTGAAATGTAGTACTACACTTTATATATCACAGTTGAGAGACAATGTTCCCTAGCTCGCTCAGTTCATAACAGTGTGTAGGAAGTTGTTTGATAAAGTGGGCGAAGCTTATACTTGGGCCAGAAGACAGAATATAGGAAACTACATGAAAACATGAATAATTTAGTGAAAATGACTGTAAACAGATGTGAACTTGTTTAGAACAGCTGAAAGAGATTCTCCAAGTCAGTTCTTAGTGTAGAAAAGGTAGCTAAGATCTGGGAAATCCTTAATTCGAGTTAAGATTACATGAAACACTGTATGAATCCTATATTCTTTACTTAAAGGAGACTAGAGTGGTAAATGTGTGTTATACAAGGCAGAATACCATTGAAATAGAGAAAGAAACACGTTCGGCAGCTTTGGAAAGCCTTACACTTCACTGAAATGTAGTACTACACTCTATAACAGAGTTGAGAGTCAATGTTCAATAGCTGCCTCAGTACTTAACAGTGTGTAGGAAGTTGTTTGATAAAGTGGGCAAAGCTTATACTTGGACCAGAAGGCAGAATATAGGAAACTACATGAAAACATGATTAATTCAGTGAAAATGACTGTAAACAGATGAGAACTTGTCTAGAACAGCTGAAAGAGAATCTCCAAGTCAGTTCTTATTGTAGAAAAGGTGCTAAGATAAGGGAAATCCTTAATTCCAGTTAAGATCACATGAAACACTGTATGAATCCTATATTCTTTACTTAAAGGAGACTAGAGTGGTAAATGTGTGTTATACAAGGCAGAATACCATTGAAATAGAGAAAGAAACACGTTCAGCAGCTTTGGAAAGCCTTACACTTCACTGAAATGTAGTACTACACTTTATATATCACAGTTGAGAGACAATGTTCCCTAGCTCGCTCAGTTCATAACAGTGTAGGAAGTTGTTTGATAAAGTGGGCAAAGCTTATACTTGGGCCAGAAGGCAGAATATAGGAAACTACATGAAAACATGAATAATTCAGTGAAAATGACTGTAAACAGATGAGAACTTGTTTAGAACAGCTGAAAGAGAATCTCCAAGTCAGTTCTTAGTGTAGAAAAGGTAGCTAAGGAAAATCCTTAATTCCAGTTAAGATCACATGAAACACTGTATGAATCCTACATTCTTTACTTAAAGGAGACTAGAGTGGTAAATGTGTGTTATACAAGGCAGAATACCATTGAAATAGAGAAAGAAACACGTTCGGCAGCTTTGGAAAGCCTTACACTTCACTGAAATGTAGTACTACACTCTATAACACAGTTGAGAGACAATGTTCAATAGCTGCCTCAGTACTTAACAGTGTGTAGGAAGTTGTTTGATAAAGAGGGCAAAGCTTATACTTGGACCAGAAGGCAGAATGTAGGAAACTACATGAAAACATGATTAATTCAGTGAAAATGACTGTAAACAGATGTGAACTTGTTTAGAACAGCTGAAAGAGATTCTCCAAGTCAGTTCTTAGTGTAGAAAAGGTAGGTAAGATAAGGGAAATACTTAATTCCAGTGAAGATCACATGAAACACTGTATGAATCCTATATTCTTTACTTAAAGGAGACTAGAGTGGTAAATGTGTGTTATACAAGGCAGAATACCATTGAAATAGAGAAAGAAACACGTTCGGGAGCTTTGGAAAGCCTTACACTTCACTGAAATGTAGTACTACACTCTATAACACAGTTGAGAGACAATGTTCAATACCTGCCTCAGTACTTAACAGTGTGTAGGAAGTTGTTTGATAAAGTGGGCAAAGCTGATATTTGGACCAGAAGGCAGAATATAGGAAACTACATGAAAACATGATTAATTCAGTGAAAATGACTGTAAACAGATGTGAACTTGTTTAGAACAGCTGAAAGAGATTCTCCAAGTCAGTTCTTAGTGTAGAAAAGGTAGCTAAGATCTGGGAAATCCTTAATTCGAGTTAAGATTACATGAAACACTGTATGAATCCTATATTCTTTACTTAAAGGAGACTAGAGTGGTAAATGTGTGTTATACAAGGCAGAATACCATTGAAATAGAGAAAGAAACACGTTCGGCAGCTTTGGAAAGCCTTACACTTCACTGAAATGTAGTACTACACTCTATAACAGAGTTGAGAGTCAATGTTCAATAGCTGCCTCAGTACTTAACAGTGTGTAGGAAGTTGTTTGATAAAGTGGGCAAAGCTTATACTTGGACCAGAAGGCAGAATATAGGAAACTACATGAAAACATGATTAATTCAGTGAAAATGACTGTAAACAGATGAGAACTTGTCTAGAACAGCTGAAAGAGAATCTCCAAGTCAGTTCTTATTGTAGAAAAGGTGCTAAGATAAGGGAAATCCTTAATTCCAGTTAAGATCACATGAAACACTGTATGAATCCTATATTCTTTACTTAAAGGAGACTAGAGTGGTAAATGTGTGTTATACAAGGCAGAATACCATTGAAATAGAGAAAGAAACACGTTCAGCAGCTTTGGAAAGCCTTACACTTCACTGAAATGTAGTACTACACTTTATATATCACAGTTGAGAGACAATGTTCCCTAGCTCGCTCAGTTCATAACAGTGTAGGAAGTTGTTTGATAAAGTGGGCAAAGCTTATACTTGGGCCAGAAGGCAGAATATAGGAAACTACATGAAAACATGAATAATTCAGTGAAAATGACTGTAAACAGATGAGAACTTGTTTAGAACAGCTGAAAGAGAATCTCCAAGTCAGTTCTTAGTGTAGAAAAGGTAGCTAAGATAAGGAAAATCCTTAATTCCAGTTAAGATCACATGAAACACTGTATGAATCCTATATTCTTTACTTAAAGGAGACTAGAGTGGTAAATGTGTGTTATACAAGGCAGAATACCATTGAAATAGAGAAAGAAACACGTTCGGCAGCTTTGGAAAGCCTTACACTTCACTGAAATGTAGTACTACACTCTATAACACAGTTGAGAGACAATGTTCAATAGCTGCCTCAGTACTTAACAGTGTGTAGGAAGTTGTTTGATAAAGAGGGCAAAGCTTATACTTGGACCAGAAGGCAGAATATAGGAAACTACATGAAAACATGATTAATTCAGTGAAAATGACTGTAAACAGATGTGAACTTGTTTAGAACAGCTGAAAGAGATTCTCCAAGTCAGTTCTTAGTGTAGAAAAGGTAGCTAAGATCCGGGAAATCCTTAATTCGAGTTAAGATTACATGAAACACTGTATGAATCCTATATTCTTTACTTAAAGGAGACTAGAGTGGTAAATGTGTGTTATACAAGGCAGAATACCATTGAAATAGAGAAAGAAACACGTTCAGCAGCTTTGGAAAGCCTTACACTTCACTGAAATGTAGTACTACACTTTATATATCACAGTTGAGAGACAATGTTCCCTAGCTCGCTCAGTTCATAACAGTGTGTACGAAGTTGTTTGATAAAGTGGGCAAAGCTTATACTTGGGCCAGAAGGCAGAATATAGGAAACTACATGAAAACATGAATAATTCAGTGAAAATGACTGTAAACAGATGAGAACTGGTTTAGAACAGCTGAAAGAGAATCTCCAAGTCAGTTCTTAGTGTAGAAAAGGTAGGTAAGATAAGGGAAATCCTTAATTCCAGTTAAGATCACATGAAACACTGTATGAATCCTATATTCTTTACTTAAAGGAGACTAGAGTGGTAAATGTGTGTTATACAAGGCAGAATACCATTGAAATAGAGAAAGAAACACGTTCAGCAGCTTTGGAAAGCCTTACACTTCACTGAAATGTAGTACTACACTTTATATATCACAGTTGAGAGACAATGTTCCCTAGCTCGCTCAGTTCATAACAGTGTGTAGGAAGTTGTTTGATAAAGTGGGCGAAGCTTATACTTGGGCCAGAAGACAGAATATAGGAAACTACATGAAAACATGAATAATTTAGTGAAAATGACTGTAAACAGATGTGAACTTGTTTAGAACAGCTGAAAGAGATTCTCCAAGTCAGTTCTTAGTGTAGAAAAGGTAGCTAAGATCTGGGAAATCCTTAATTCGAGTTAAGATTACATGAAACACTGTATGAATCCTATATTCTTTACTTAAAGGAGACTAGAGTGGTAAATGTGTGTTATACAAGGCAGAATACCATTGAAATAGAGAAAGAAACACGTTCGGCAGCTTTGGAAAGCCTTACACTTCACTGAAATGTAGTACTACACTCTATAACAGAGTTGAGAGTCAATGTTCAATAGCTGCCTCAGTACTTAACAGTGTGTAGGAAGTTGTTTGATAAAGTGGGCAAAGCTTATACTTGGACCAGAAGGCAGAATATAGGAAACTACATGAAAACATGATTAATTCAGTGAAAATGACTGTAAACAGATGAGAACTTGTCTAGAACAGCTGAAAGAGAATCTCCAAGTCAGTTCTTATTGTAGAAAAGGTGCTAAGATAAGGGAAATCCTTAATTCCAGTTAAGATCACATGAAACACTGTATGAATCCTATATTCTTTACTTAAAGGAGACTAGAGTGGTAAATGTGTGTTATACAAGGCAGAATACCATTGAAATAGAGAAAGAAACACGTTCAGCAGCTTTGGAAAGCCTTACACTTCACTGAAATGTAGTACTACACTTTATATATCACAGTTGAGAGACAATGTTCCCTAGCTCGCTCAGTTCATAACAGTGTAGGAAGTTGTTTGATAAAGTGGGCAAAGCTTATACTTGGGCCAGAAGGCAGAATATAGGAAACTACATGAAAACATGAATAATTCAGTGAAAATGACTGTAAACAGATGAGAACTTGTTTAGAACAGCTGAAAGAGAATCTCCAAGTCAGTTCTTAGTGTAGAAAAGGTAGCTAAGGAAAATCCTTAATTCCAGTTAAGATCACATGAAACACTGTATGAATCCTATATTCTTTACTTAAAGGAGACTAGAGTGGTAAATGTGTGTTATACAAGGCAGAATACCATTGAAATAGAGAAAGAAACACGTTCGGCAGCTTTGGAAAGCCTTACACTTCACTGAAATGTAGTACTACACTCTATAACACAGTTGAGAGACAATGTTCAATAGCTGCCTCAGTACTTAACAGTGTGTAGGAAGTTGTTTGATAAAGAGGGCAAAGCTTATACTTGGACCAGAAGGCAGAATATAGGAAACTACATGAAAACATGATTAATTCAGTGAAAATGACTGTAAACAGATGTGAACTTGTTTAGAACAGCTGAAAGAGATTCTCCAAGTCAGTTCTTAGTGTAGAAAAGGTAGCTAAGATCCGGGAAATCCTTAATTCGAGTTAAGATTACATGAAACACTGTATGAATCCTATATTCTTTACTTAAAGGAGACTAGAGTGGTAAATGTGTGTTATACAAGGCAGAATACCATTGAAATAGAGAAAGAAACACGTTCGGCTGCTTTGGAAAGCCTTACACTTCACTGAAATGTAGTACTACACTCTATAACACAGTTGAGAGACAATGTTCCCGAGCTGCCTCAGTTCATAACAGTGTGTAGGAAGTTGTTTGATAAAGTGGGCAAAGCTTATACTTGGGCAAGAAGGCAGAATATAGGAAACTACATGAAAACATGAATAATTCAGTGAAAATGACTGTAAACAGATGAGAACTTGTTTAGAACAGCTGAAAGAGAATCTCCAAGTCAGTTCTTAGTGTAGAAAAGGTAGGTAAGATAAGGGAAATACTTAATTCCAGTGAAGATCACATGAAACACTGTATGAATCCTATATTCTTTACTTAAAGGAGACTAGAGTGGTAAATGTGTGTTATACAAGGCAGAATACCATTGAAATAGAGAAAGAAACACGTTCGGGAGCTTTGGAAAGCCTTACACTTCACTGAAATGTAGTACTACACTCTATAACACAGTTGAGAGACAATGTTCAATACCTGCCTCAGTACTTAACAGTGTGTAGGAAGTTGTTTGATAAAGTGGGCAAAGCTGATATTTGGACCAGAAGGCAGAATATAGGAAACTACATGAAAACATGATTAATTCAGTGAAAATGACTGTAAACAGATGTGAACTTGTTTAGAACAGCTGAAAGAGATTCTCCAAGTCAGTTCTTAGTGTAGAAAAGGTAGCTAAGATCTGGGAAATCCTTAATTCGAGTTAAGATTACATGAAACACTGTATGAATCCTATATTCTTTACTTAAAGGAGACTAGAGTGGTAAATGTGTGTTATACAAGGCAGAATACCATTGAAATAGAGAAAGAAACACGTTCGGCAGCTTTGGAAAGCCTTACACTTCACTGAAATGTAGTACTACACTCTATAACAGAGTTGAGAGTCAATGTTCAATAGCTGCCTCAGTACTTAACAGTGTGTAGGAAGTTGTTTGATAAAGTGGGCAAAGCTTATACTTGGACCAGAAGGCAGAATATAGGAAACTACATGAAAACATGAATAATTCAGTGAAAATGACTGTAAACAGATGAGAACTGGTTTAGAACAGCTGAAAGAGAATCTCCAAGTCAGTTCTTAGTGTAGAAAAGGTAGGTAAGATAAGGGAAATCCTTAATTCCAGTTAAGATCACATGAAACACTGTATGAATCCTATATTCTTTACTTAAAGGAGACTAGAGTGGTAAATGTGTGTTATACAAGGCAGAATACCATTGAAATAGAGAAAGAAACACGTTCAGCAGCTTTGGAAAGCCTTACACTTCACTGAAATGTAGTACTACACTTTATATATCACAGTTGAGAGACAATGTTCCCTAGCTCGCTCAGTTCATAACAGTGTGTAGGAAGTTGTTTGATAAAGTGGGCGAAGCTTATACTTGGGCCAGAAGACAGAATATAGGAAACTACATGAAAACATGAATAATTTAGTGAAAATGACTGTAAACAGATGAGAACTTGTTTAGAACAGCTGAAAGAGAATCTCCAAGTCAGTTCTTAGTGTAGAAAAGGTAGCTAAGAGAAGGAAAATCCTTAATTCCAGTTAAGATCACATGAAACACTGTATGAATCCTATATTCTTTACTTAAAGGAGACTAGAGTGGTAAATGTGTGTTATACAAGGCAGAATACCATTGAAATAGAGAAAGAAACACGTTCGGCAGCTTTGGAAAGCCTTACACTTCACTGAAATGTAGTACTACACTCTATAACAGAGTTGAGAGTCAATGTTCAATAGCTGCCTCAGTACTTAACAGTGTGTAGGAAGTTGTTTGATAAAGTGGGCAAAGCTTATACTTGGACCAGAAGGCAGAATATAGGAAACTACATGAAAACATGATTAATTCAGTGAAAATGACTGTAAACAGATGAGAACTTGTCTAGAACAGCTGAAAGAGAATCTCCAAGTCAGTTCTTATTGTAGAAAAGGTGCTAAGATAAGGGAAATCCTTAATTCCAGTTAAGATCACATGAAACACTGTATGAATCCTATATTCTTTACTTAAAGGAGACTAGAGTGGTAAATGTGTGTTATACAAGGCAGAATACCATTGAAATAGAGAAAGAAACACGTTCAGCAGCTTTGGAAAGCCTTACACTTCACTGAAATGTAGTACTACACTTTATATATCACAGTTGAGAGACAATGTTCCCTAGCTCGCTCAGTTCATAACAGTGTAGGAAGTTGTTTGATAAAGTGGGCAAAGCTTATACTTGGGCCAGAAGGCAGAATATAGGAAACTACATGAAAACATGAATAATTCAGTGAAAATGACTGTAAACAGATGAGAACTTGTTTAGAACAGCTGAAAGAGAATCTCCAAGTCAGTTCTTAGTGTAGAAAAGGTAGCTAAGATAAGGAAAATCCTTAATTCCAGTTAAGATCACATGAAACACTGTATGAATCCTATATTCTTTACTTAAAGGAGACTAGAGTGGTAAATGTGTGTTATACAAGGCAGAATACCATTGAAATAGAGAAAGAAACACGTTCGGCAGCTTTGGAAAGCCTTACACTTCACTGAAATGTAGTACTACACTCTATAACACAGTTGAGAGACAATGTTCAATAGCTGCCTCAGTACTTAACAGTGTGTAGGAAGTTGTTTGATAAAGAGGGCAAAGCTTATACTTGGACCAGAAGGCAGAATATAGGAAACTACATGAAAACATGATTAATTCAGTGAAAATGACTGTAAACAGATGTGAACTTGTTTAGAACAGCTGAAAGAGATTCTCCAAGTCAGTTCTTAGTGTAGAAAAGGTAGCTAAGATCCGGGAAATCCTTAATTCGAGTTAAGATTACATGAAACACTGTATGAATCCTATATTCTTTACTTAAAGGAGACTAGAGTGGTAAATGTGTGTTATACAAGGCAGAATACCATTGAAATAGAGAAAGAAACACGTTCAGCAGCTTTGGAAAGCCTTACACTTCACTGAAATGTAGTACTACACTTTATATATCACAGTTGAGAGACAATGTTCCCTAGCTCGCTCAGTTCATAACAGTGTGTACGAAGTTGTTTGATAAAGTGGGCAAAGCTTATACTTGGGCCAGAAGGCAGAATATAGGAAACTACATGAAAACATGAATAATTCAGTGAAAATGACTGTAAACAGATGAGAACTGGTTTAGAACAGCTGAAAGAGAATCTCCAAGTCAGTTCTTAGTGTAGAAAAGGTAGGTAAGATAAGGGAAATCCTTAATTCCAGTTAAGATCACATGAAACACTGTATGAATCCTATATTCTTTACTTAAAGGAGACTAGAGTGGTAAATGTGTGTTATACAAGGCAGAATACCATTGAAATAGAGAAAGAAACACGTTCAGCAGCTTTGGAAAGCCTTACACTTCACTGAAATGTAGTACTACACTTTATATATCACAGTTGAGAGACAATGTTCCCTAGCTCGCTCAGTTCATAACAGTGTGTAGGAAGTTGTTTGATAAAGTGGGCGAAGCTTATACTTGGGCCAGAAGACAGAATATAGGAAACTACATGAAAACATGAATAATTTAGTGAAAATGACTGTAAACAGATGTGAACTTGTTTAGAACAGCTGAAAGAGATTCTCCAAGTCAGTTCTTAGTGTAGAAAAGGTAGCTAAGATCTGGGAAATCCTTAATTTGAGTTAAGATTACATGAAACACTGTATGAATCCTATATTCTTTACTTAAAGGAGACTAGAGTGGTAAATGTGTGTTATACAAGGCAGAATACCATTGAAATAGAGAAAGAAACACGTTCGGCAGCTTTGGAAAGCCTTACACTTCACTGAAATGTAGTACTACACTCTATAACAGAGTTGAGAGTCAATGTTCAATAGCTGCCTCAGTACTTAACAGTGTGTAGGAAGTTGTTTGATAAAGTGGGCAAAGCTTATACTTGGACCAGAAGGCAGAATATAGGAAACTACATGAAAACATGATTAATTCAGTGAAAATGACTGTAAACAGATGAGAACTTGTCTAGAACAGCTGAAAGAGAATCTCCAAGTCAGTTCTTATTGTAGAAAAGGTGCTAAGATAAGGGAAATCCTTAATTCCAGTTAAGATCACATGAAACACTGTATGAATCCTATATTCTTTACTTAAAGGAGACTAGAGTGGTAAATGTGTGTTATACAAGGCAGAATACCATTGAAATAGAGAAAGAAACACGTTCAGCAGCTTTGGAAAGCCTTACACTTCACTGAAATGTAGTACTACACTTTATATATCACAGTTGAGAGACAATGTTCCCTAGCTCGCTCAGTTCATAACAGTGTAGGAAGTTGTTTGATAAAGTGGGCAAAGCTTATACTTGGGCCAGAAGGCAGAATATAGGAAACTACATGAAAACATGAATAATTCAGTGAAAATGACTGTAAACAGATGAGAACTTGTTTAGAACAGCTGAAAGAGAATCTCCAAGTCAGTTCTTAGTGTAGAAAAGGTAGCTAAGGAAAATCCTTAATTCCAGTTAAGATCACATGAAACACTGTATGAATCCTATATTCTTTACTTAAAGGAGACTAGAGTGGTAAATGTGTGTTATACAAGGCAGAATACCATTGAAATAGAGAAAGAAACACGTTCGGCAGCTTTGGAAAGCCTTACACTTCACTGAAATGTAGTACTACACTCTATAACACAGTTGAGAGACAATGTTCAATAGCTGCCTCAGTACTTAACAGTGTGTAGGAAGTTGTTTGATAAAGAGGGCAAAGCTTATACTTGGACCAGAAGGCAGAATATAGGAAACTACATGAAAACATGATTAATTCAGTGAAAATGACTGTAAACAGATGTGAACTTGTTTAGAACAGCTGAAAGAGATTCTCCAAGTCAGTTCTTAGTGTAGAAAAGGTAGGTAAGATAAGGGAAATCCTTAATTCCAGTTAAGATCACATGAAACACTGTATGAATCCTATATTCTTTACTTAAAGGAGACTAGAGTGGTAAATGTGTGTTATACAAGGCAGAATACCATTGAAATAGAGAAAGAAACACGTTCAGCAGCTTTGGAAAGCCTTACACTTCACTGAAATGTAGTACTACACTTTATATATCACAGTTGAGAGACAATGTTCCCTAGCTCGCTCAGTTCATAACAGTGTGTAGGAAGTTGTTTGATAAAGTGGGCGAAGCTTATACTTGGGCCAGAAGACAGAATATAGGAAACTACATGAAAACATGAATAATTTAGTGAAAATGACTGTAAACAGATGTGAACTTGTTTAGAACAGCTGAAAGAGATTCTCCAAGTCAGTTCTTAGTGTAGAAAAGGTAGCTAAGATCTGGGAAATCCTTAATTCGAGTTAAGATTACATGAAACACTGTATGAATCCTATATTCTTTACTTAAAGGAGACTAGAGTGGTAAATGTGTGTTATACAAGGCAGAATACCATTGAAATAGAGAAAGAAACACGTTCGGCAGCTTTGGAAAGCCTTACACTTCACTGAAATGTAGTACTACACTCTATAACAGAGTTGAGAGTCAATGTTCAATAGCTGCCTCAGTACTTAACAGTGTGTAGGAAGTTGTTTGATAAAGTGGGCAAAGCTTATACTTGGACCAGAAGGCAGAATATAGGAAACTACATGAAAACATGATTAATTCAGTGAAAATGACTGTAAACAGATGAGAACTTGTCTAGAACAGCTGAAAGAGAATCTCCAAGTCAGTTCTTATTGTAGAAAAGGTGCTAAGATAAGGGAAATCCTTAATTCCAGTTAAGATCACATGAAACACTGTATGAATCCTATATTCTTTACTTAAAGGAGACTAGAGTGGTAAATGTGTGTTATACAAGGCAGAATACCATTGAAATAGAGAAAGAAACACGTTCAGCAGCTTTGGAAAGCCTTACACTTCACTGAAATGTAGTACTACACTTTATATATCACAGTTGAGAGACAATGTTCCCTAGCTCGCTCAGTTCATAACAGTGTAGGAAGTTGTTTGATAAAGTGGGCAAAGCTTATACTTGGGCCAGAAGGCAGAATATAGGAAACTACATGAAAACATGAATAATTCAGTGAAAATGACTGTAAACAGATGAGAACTTGTTTAGAACAGCTGAAAGAGAATCTCCAAGTCAGTTCTTAGTGTAGAAAAGGTAGCTAAGGAAAATCCTTAATTCCAGTTAAGATCACATGAAACACTGTATGAATCCTACATTCTTTACTTAAAGGAGACTAGAGTGGTAAATGTGTGTTATACAAGGCAGAATACCATTGAAATAGAGAAAGAAACACGTTCGGCAGCTTTGGAAAGCCTTACACTTCACTGAAATGTAGTACTACACTCTATAACACAGTTGAGAGACAATGTTCAATAGCTGCCTCAGTACTTAACAGTGTGTAGGAAGTTGTTTGATAAAGAGGGCAAAGCTTATACTTGGACCAGAAGGCAGAATGTAGGAAACTACATGAAAACATGATTAATTCAGTGAAAATGACTGTAAACAGATGTGAACTTGTTTAGAACAGCTGAAAGAGATTCTCCAAGTCAGTTCTTAGTGTAGAAAAGGTAGGTAAGATAAGGGAAATACTTAATTCCAGTGAAGATCACATGAAACACTGTATGAATCCTATATTCTTTACTTAAAGGAGACTAGAGTGGTAAATGTGTGTTATACAAGGCAGAATACCATTGAAATAGAGAAAGAAACACGTTCGGGAGCTTTGGAAAGCCTTACACTTCACTGAAATGTAGTACTACACTCTATAACACAGTTGAGAGACAATGTTCAATACCTGCCTCAGTACTTAACAGTGTGTAGGAAGTTGTTTGATAAAGTGGGCAAAGCTGATATTTGGACCAGAAGGCAGAATATAGGAAACTACATGAAAACATGATTAATTCAGTGAAAATGACTGTAAACAGATGTGAACTTGTTTAGAACAGCTGAAAGAGATTCTCCAAGTCAGTTCTTAGTGTAGAAAAGGTAGCTAAGATCTGGGAAATCCTTAATTCGAGTTAAGATTACATGAAACACTGTATGAATCCTATATTCTTTACTTAAAGGAGACTAGAGTGGTAAATGTGTGTTATACAAGGCAGAATACCATTGAAATAGAGAAAGAAACACGTTCGGCAGCTTTGGAAAGCCTTACACTTCACTGAAATGTAGTACTACACTCTATAACAGAGTTGAGAGTCAATGTTCAATAGCTGCCTCAGTACTTAACAGTGTGTAGGAAGTTGTTTGATAAAGTGGGCAAAGCTTATACTTGGACCAGAAGGCAGAATATAGGAAACTACATGAAAACATGATTAATTCAGTGAAAATGACTGTAAACAGATGAGAACTTGTCTAGAACAGCTGAAAGAGAATCTCCAAGTCAGTTCTTATTGTAGAAAAGGTGCTAAGATAAGGGAAATCCTTAATTCCAGTTAAGATCACATGAAACACTGTATGAATCCTATATTCTTTACTTAAAGGAGACTAGAGTGGTAAATGTGTGTTATACAAGGCAGAATACCATTGAAATAGAGAAAGAAACACGTTCAGCAGCTTTGGAAAGCCTTACACTTCACTGAAATGTAGTACTACACTTTATATATCACAGTTGAGAGACAATGTTCCCTAGCTCGCTCAGTTCATAACAGTGTAGGAAGTTGTTTGATAAAGTGGGCAAAGCTTATACTTGGGCCAGAAGGCAGAATATAGGAAACTACATGAAAACATGAATAATTCAGTGAAAATGACTGTAAACAGATGAGAACTTGTTTAGAACAGCTGAAAGAGAATCTCCAAGTCAGTTCTTAGTGTAGAAAAGGTAGCTAAGATAAGGAAAATCCTTAATTCCAGTTAAGATCACATGAAACACTGTATGAATCCTATATTCTTTACTTAAAGGAGACTAGAGTGGTAAATGTGTGTTATACAAGGCAGAATACCATTGAAATAGAGAAAGAAACACGTTCGGCAGCTTTGGAAAGCCTTACACTTCACTGAAATGTAGTACTACACTCTATAACACAGTTGAGAGACAATGTTCAATAGCTGCCTCAGTACTTAACAGTGTGTAGGAAGTTGTTTGATAAAGAGGGCAAAGCTTATACTTGGACCAGAAGGCAGAATATAGGAAACTACATGAAAACATGATTAATTCAGTGAAAATGACTGTAAACAGATGTGAACTTGTTTAGAACAGCTGAAAGAGATTCTCCAAGTCAGTTCTTAGTGTAGAAAAGGTAGCTAAGATCCGGGAAATCCTTAATTCGAGTTAAGATTACATGAAACACTGTATGAATCCTATATTCTTTACTTAAAGGAGACTAGAGTGGTAAATGTGTGTTATACAAGGCAGAATACCATTGAAATAGAGAAAGAAACACGTTCAGCAGCTTTGGAAAGCCTTACACTTCACTGAAATGTAGTACTACACTTTATATATCACAGTTGAGAGACAATGTTCCCTAGCTCGCTCAGTTCATAACAGTGTGTACGAAGTTGTTTGATAAAGTGGGCAAAGCTTATACTTGGGCCAGAAGGCAGAATATAGGAAACTACATGAAAACATGAATAATTCAGTGAAAATGACTGTAAACAGATGAGAACTGGTTTAGAACAGCTGAAAGAGAATCTCCAAGTCAGTTCTTAGTGTAGAAAAGGTAGGTAAGATAAGGGAAATCCTTAATTCCAGTTAAGATCACATGAAACACTGTATGAATCCTATATTCTTTACTTAAAGGAGACTAGAGTGGTAAATGTGTGTTATACAAGGCAGAATACCATTGAAATAGAGAAAGAAACACGTTCAGCAGCTTTGGAAAGCCTTACACTTCACTGAAATGTAGTACTACACTTTATATATCACAGTTGAGAGACAATGTTCCCTAGCTCGCTCAGTTCATAACAGTGTGTAGGAAGTTGTTTGATAAAGTGGGCGAAGCTTATACTTGGGCCAGAAGACAGAATATAGGAAACTACATGAAAACATGAATAATTTAGTGAAAATGACTGTAAACAGATGTGAACTTGTTTAGAACAGCTGAAAGAGATTCTCCAAGTCAGTTCTTAGTGTAGAAAAGGTAGCTAAGATCTGGGAAATCCTTAATTCGAGTTAAGATTACATGAAACACTGTATGAATCCTATATTCTTTACTTAAAGGAGACTAGAGTGGTAAATGTGTGTTATACAAGGCAGAATACCATTGAAATAGAGAAAGAAACACGTTCGGCAGCTTTGGAAAGCCTTACACTTCACTGAAATGTAGTACTACACTCTATAACAGAGTTGAGAGTCAATGTTCAATAGCTGCCTCAGTACTTAACAGTGTGTAGGAAGTTGTTTGATAAAGTGGGCAAAGCTTATACTTGGACCAGAAGGCAGAATATAGGAAACTACATGAAAACATGATTAATTCAGTGAAAATGACTGTAAACAGATGAGAACTTGTCTAGAACAGCTGAAAGAGAATCTCCAAGTCAGTTCTTATTGTAGAAAAGGTGCTAAGATAAGGGAAATCCTTAATTCCAGTTAAGATCACATGAAACACTGTATGAATCCTATATTCTTTACTTAAAGGAGACTAGAGTGGTAAATGTGTGTTATACAAGGCAGAATACCATTGAAATAGAGAAAGAAACACGTTCAGCAGCTTTGGAAAGCCTTACACTTCACTGAAATGTAGTACTACACTTTATATATCACAGTTGAGAGACAATGTTCCCTAGCTCGCTCAGTTCATAACAGTGTAGGAAGTTGTTTGATAAAGTGGGCAAAGCTTATACTTGGGCCAGAAGGCAGAATATAGGAAACTACATGAAAACATGAATAATTCAGTGAAAATGACTGTAAACAGATGAGAACTTGTTTAGAACAGCTGAAAGAGAATCTCCAAGTCAGTTCTTAGTGTAGAAAAGGTAGCTAAGGAAAATCCTTAATTCCAGTTAAGATCACATGAAACACTGTATGAATCCTATATTCTTTACTTAAAGGAGACTAGAGTGGTAAATGTGTGTTATACAAGGCAGAATACCATTGAAATAGAGAAAGAAACACGTTCGGCAGCTTTGGAAAGTCTTACACTTCACTGAAATGTAGTACTACACTCTATAACACAGTTGAGAGACAATGTTCAATAGCTGCCTCAGTACTTAACAGTGTGTAGGAAGTTGTTTGATAAAGAGGGCAAAGCTTATACTTGGACCAGAAGGCAGAATATAGGAAACTACATGAAAACATGATTAATTCAGTGAAAATGACTGTAAACAGATGTGAACTTGTTTAGAACAGCTGAAAGAGATTCTCCAAGTCAGTTCTTAGTGTAGAAAAGGTAGCTAAGATCCGGGAAATCCTTAATTCGAGTTAAGATTACATGAAACACTGTATGAATCCTATATTCTTTACTTAAAGGAGACTAGAGTGGTAAATGTGTGTTATACAAGGCAGAATACCATTGAAATAGAGAAAGAAACACGTTCGGCTGCTTTGGAAAGCCTTACACTTCACTGAAATGTAGTACTACACTCTATAACACAGTTGAGAGACAATGTTCCCGAGCTGCCTCAGTTCATAACAGTGTGTAGGAAGTTGTTTGATAAAGTGGGCAAAGCTTATACTTGGGCAAGAAGGCAGAATATAGGAAACTACATGAAAACATGAATAATTCAGTGAAAATGACTGTAAACAGATGAGAACTTGTTTAGAACAGCTGAAAGAGAATCTCCAAGTCAGTTCTTAGTGTAGAAAAGGTAGGTAAGATAAGGGAAATACTTAATTCCAGTGAAGATCACATGAAACACTGTATGAATCCTATATTCTTTACTTAAAGGAGACTAGAGTGGTAAATGTGTGTTATACAAGGCAGAATACCATTGAAATAGAGAAAGAAACACGTTCGGGAGCTTTGGAAAGCCTTACACTTCACTGAAATGTAGTACTACACTCTATAACACAGTTGAGAGACAATGTTCAATACCTGCCTCAGTACTTAACAGTGTGTAGGAAGTTGTTTGATAAAGTGGGCAAAGCTGATATTTGGACCAGAAGGCAGAATATAGGAAACTACATGAAAACATGATTAATTCAGTGAAAATGACTGTAAACAGATGTGAACTTGTTTAGAACAGCTGAAAGAGATTCTCCAAGTCAGTTCTTAGTGTAGAAAAGGTAGCTAAGATCTGGGAAATCCTTAATTCGAGTTAAGATTACATGAAACACTGTATGAATCCTATATTCTTTACTTAAAGGAGACTAGAGTGGTAAATGTGTGTTATACAAGGCAGAATACCATTGAAATAGAGAAAGAAACACGTTCGGCAGCTTTGGAAAGCCTTACACTTCACTGAAATGTAGTACTACACTCTATAACAGAGTTGAGAGTCAATGTTCAATAGCTGCCTCAGTACTTAACAGTGTGTAGGAAGTTGTTTGATAAAGTGGGCAAAGCTTATACTTGGACCAGAAGGCAGAATATAGGAAACTACATGAAAACATGAATAATTCAGTGAAAATGACTGTAAACAGATGAGAACTGGTTTAGAACAGCTGAAAGAGAATCTCCAAGTCAGTTCTTAGTGTAGAAAAGGTAGGTAAGATAAGGGAAATCCTTAATTCCAGTTAAGATCACATGAAACACTGTATGAATCCTATATTCTTTACTTAAAGGAGACTAGAGTGGTAAATGTGTGTTATACAAGGCAGAATACCATTGAAATAGAGAAAGAAACACGTTCAGCAGCTTTGGAAAGCCTTACACTTCACTGAAATGTAGTACTACACTTTATATATCACAGTTGAGAGACAATGTTCCCTAGCTCGCTCAGTTCATAACAGTGTGTAGGAAGTTGTTTGATAAAGTGGGCGAAGCTTATACTTGGGCCAGAAGACAGAATATAGGAAACTACATGAAAACATGAATAATTTAGTGAAAATGACTGTAAACAGATGAGAACTTGTTTAGAACAGCTGAAAGAGAATCTCCAAGTCAGTTCTTAGTGTAGAAAAGGTAGCTAAGAGAAGGAAAATCCTTAATTCCAGTTAAGATCACATGAAACACTGTATGAATCCTATATTGTTCACTTAAAGGAGACTAGAGTGGTAAATGTGTGTTATACAAGGCAGAATACCATTGAAATAGAGAAAGAAACACGTTCGGCAGCTTTGGAAAGCCTTACACTTCACTGAAATGTAGTACTACACTCTATAACACAGTTGAGAGACAATGTTCCCGAGCTGCCTCAGTGCATAACAGTGTGTAGGAAGTTGTTTGATAAAGTGGGCAAAGCTTATACTTGGGCCAGAAGGCCGAATATAGGAAACTACATGAGAACATGAATAATTCAGTGAAAATGACTGTAAACAGATGAGAACTTGTTTAGAACAGCTGAAAGAGAATCTCCAAGTCAGTTCTTAGTGTAGAAAAGGTAGCTAAGATAAGGAAAATCCTTAATTCCAGTTAAGATCACATGAAACACTGTATGAATCCTATATTCTTTACTTAAAGGAGACTAGAGTGGTAAATGTGTGTTATACAAGGCAGAATACCATTGAAATAGAGAAAGAAACACGTTCGGCAGCTTTGGAAAGCCTTACACTTCACTGAAATGTAGTACTACACTCTATAACACAGTTGAGAGACAATGTTCAATACCTGCCTCAGTACTTAACAGTGTGTAGGAAGTTGTTTGATAAAGTGGGCAAAGCTGATATTTGGACCAGAAGGCAGAATATAGGAAACTACATGAAAACATGATTAATTCAGTGAAAATGACTGTAAACAGATGTGACCTTGTTTAGAACAGCTGAAAGAGATTCTCCAAGTCAGTTCTTAGTGTAGAAAAGGTAGCTAAGATCGGGGAAATCCTTAATTCGAGTTAAGATTACATGAAACACTGTATGAATCCTATATTCTTTACTTCAAGGAGACTAGAGTGGTAAATGTGTGTTATACAAGGCAGAATACCATTGAAATAGAGAAAGAAACACGTTCGGCAGCTTTGGAAAGCCTTACACTTCACTGAAATGTAGTACTACACTCTATAACACAGTTGAGAGACAATGTTCCCGAGCTGCCTCAGTTCATAACAGTGTGTAGGAAGTTGTTTGATAAAGTGGGCAAAGCTTATACTTGGGCAAGAAGGCAGAATATAGGAAACTACATGAAAACATGAATAATTCAGTGAAAATGACTGTAAACAGATGAGAACTTGTTTAGAACAGCTGAAAGAGAATCTCCAAGTCAGTTCTTAGTGTAGAAAAGGTAGCTAAGAGAAGGAAAATCCTTAATTCCAGTTAAGATCACATGAAACACTGTATGAATCCTATATTGTTCACTTAAAGGAGACTAGAGTGGTAAATGTGTGTTATACAAGGCAGAATACCATTGAAATAGAGAAAGAAACACGTTCGGCAGCTTTGGAAAGCCTTACACTTCACTGAAATGTAGTACTACACTCTATAACACAGTTGAGAGACAATGTTCCCGAGCTGCCTCAGTGCATAACAGTGTGTAGGAAGTTGTTTGATAAAGTGGGCAAAGCTTATACTTGGGCCAGAAGGCCGAATATAGGAAACTACATGAGAACATGAATAATTCAGTGAAAATGACTCTAAACAGATGAGAACTTGTTTAGAACAGCTGAAAGAGAATCTCCAAGTCAGTTCTTAGTGTAGAAAAGGTAGCTAAGATAAGGAAAATCCTTAATTCCAGTTAAGATCACATGAAACACTGTATGAATCCTATATTCTTTACTTAAAGGAGACTAGAGTGGTAAATATGTGTTATACAAGGCAGAATACCATTGAAATAGAGAAAGAAACACGTTCGGCAGCTTTGGAAAGCCTTACACTTCACTGAAATGTAGTACTACACTCTATAACACAGTTGAGAGACAATGTTCAATACCTGCCTCAGTACTTAACAGTGTGTAGGAAGTTGTTTGATAAAGTGGGCAAAGCTGATATTTGGACCAGAAGGCAGAATATAGGAAACTACATGAAAACATGATTAATTCAGTGAAAATGACTGTAAACAGATGTGACCTTGTTTAGAACAGCTGAAAGAGATTCTCCAAGTCAGTTCTTAGTGTAGAAAAGGTAGCTAAGATCGGGGAAATCCTTAATTCGAGTTAAGATTACATGAAACACTGTATGAATCCTATATTCTTTACTTCCAGGAGACTAGAGTGGTAAATGTGTGTTATACAAGGCAGAATACCATTGAAATAGAGAAAGAAACACGTTCGGCAGCTTTGGAAAGCCTTACACTTCACTGAAATGTAGTACTACACTCTATAACACAGTTGAGAGACAATGTTCCCGAGCTGCCTCAGTTCATAACAGTGTGTAGGAAGTTGTTTGATAAAGTGGGCAAAGCTTATACTTGGGCAAGAAGGCAGAATATAGGAAACTACATGAAAACATGAATAATTCAGTGAAAATGACTGTAAACAGATGAGAACTTGTTTAGAACAGCTGAAAGAGAATCTCCAAGTCAGTTCTTAGTGTAGAAAAGGTAGGTAAGATAAGGGAAATACTTAATTCCAGTGAAGATCACATGAAACACTGTATGAATCCTATATTCTTTACTTAAAGGAGACTAGAGTGGTAAATGTGTGTTATACAAGGCAGAATACCATTGAAATAGAGAAAGAAACACGTTCGGCAGCTTTGGAAAGCCTTACACTTCACTGAAATGTAGTGCTACACTCTATAACACAGTTGAGAGACAATGTTCAATACCTGCCTCAGTACTTAACAGTGTGTAGGAAGTTGTTTGATAAAGTGGGCAAAGCTGATATTTGGACCAGAAGGCAGAATATAGGAAACTACATGAAAACATGATTAATTCAGTGAAAATGACTGTAAACAGATGTGAACTTGTTTAGAACAGCTGAAAGAGATTCTCCAAGTCAGTTCTTAGTGTAGAAAAGGTAGCTAAGATCTGGGAAATCCTTAATTCGAGTTAAGATTACATGAAACACTGTATGAATCCTATATTCTTTACTTAAAGGAGACTAGAGTGGTAAATGTGTGTTATACAAGGCAGAATACCATTGAAATAGAGAAAGAAACACGTTCGGCAGCTTTGGAAAGCCTTACACTTCACTGAAATGTAGTACTACACTCTATAACAGAGTTGAGAGTCAATGTTCAATAGCTGCCTCAGTACTTAACAGTGTGTAGGAAGTTGTTTGATAAAGTGGGCAAAGCTTATACTTGGACCAGAAGGCAGAATATAGGAAACTACATGAAAACATGATTAATTCAGTGAAAATGACTGTAAACAGATGAGAACTTGTCTAGAACAGCTGAAAGAGAATCTCCAAGTCAGTTCTTATTGTAGAAAAGGTGCTAAGATAAGAGAAATCCTTAATTCCAGTTAAGATCACATGAAACACTGTATGAATCCTATATTCTTTACTTAAAGGAGACTAGAGTGGTAAATGTGTGTTATACAAGGCAGAATACCATTGAAATAGAGAAAGAAACACGTTCAGCAGGTTTGGAAAGCCTTACACTTCACTGAAATGTAGTACTACACTTTATATATCACAGTTGAGAGACAATGTTCCCTAGCTCGCTCAGTTCATAACAGTGTAGGAAGTTGTTTGATAAAGTGGGCAAAGCTTATACTTGGGCCAGAAGGCAGAATATAGGAAACTACATGAAAACATGAATAATTCAGTGAAAATGACTGTAAACAGATGAGAACTTGTTTAGAACAGCTGAAAGAGAATCTCCAAGTCAGTTCTTAGTGTAGAAAAGGTAGCTAAGATAAGGAAAATCCTTAATTCCAGTTAAGATCACATGAAACACTGTATGAATCCTATATTCTTTACTTAAAGGAGACTAGAGTGGTAAATGTGTGTTATACAAGGCAGAATACCATTGAAATAGAGAAAGAAACACGTTCGGCAGCTTTGGAAAGCCTTACACTTCACTGAAATGTAGTACTACACTCTATAACACAGTTGAGAGACAATGTTCAATAGCTGCCTCAGTACTTAACAGTGTGTAGGAAGTTGTTTGATAAAGAGGGCAAAGCTTATACTTGGACCAGAAGGCAGAATATAGGAAACTACATGAAAACATGATTAATTCAGTGAAAATGACTGTAAACAGATGTGAACTTGTTTAGAACAGCTGAAAGAGATTCTCCAAGTCAGTTCTTAGTGTAGAAAAGGTAGCTAAGATCCGGGAAATCCTTAATTCGAGTTAAGATTACATGAAACACTGTATGAATCCTATATTCTTTACTTAAAGGAGACTAGAGTGGTAAATGTGTGTTATACAAGGCAGAATACCATTGAAATAGAGAAAGAAACACGTTCAGCAGATTTGGAAAGCCTTACACTTCACTGAAATGTAGTACTACACTTTATATATCACAGTTGAGAGACAATGTTCCCTAGCTCGCTCAGTTCATAACAGTGTGTATGAAGTTGTTTGATAAAGTGGGCAAAGCTTATACTTGGGCCAGAAGGCAGAATATAGGAAACTACATGAAAACATGAATAATTCAGTGAAAATGACTGTAAACAGATGAGAACTGGTTTAGAACAGCTGAAAGAGAATCTCCAAGTCAGTTCTTAGTGTACAAAAGGTAGGTAAGATAAGGGAAATCCTTAATTCCAGTTAAGATCACATGAAACACTGTATGAATCCTATATTCTTTACTTAAAGGAGACTAGAGTGGTAAATGTGTGTTATACAAGGCAGAATACCATTGAAATAGAGAAAGAAACACGTTCAGCAGCTTTGGAAAGCCTTACACTTCACTGAAATGTAGTACTACACTTTATATATCACAGTTGAGAGACAATGTTCCCTAGCTCGCTCAGTTCATAACAGTGTGTAGGAAGTTGTTTGATAAAGTGGGCGAAGCTTATACTTGGGCCAGAAGACAGAATATAGGAAACTACATGAAAACATGAATAATTTAGTGAAAATGACTGTAAACAGATGAGAACTTGTTTAGAACAGCTGAAAGAGAATCTCCAAGTCAGTTCTTAGTGTAGAAAAGGTAGCTAAGAGAAGGAAAATCCTTAATTCCAGTTAAGATCACATGAAACACTGTATGAATCCTATATTGTTCACTTAAAGGAGACTAGAGTGGTAAATGTGTGTTATACAAGGCAGAATACCATTGAAATAGAGAAAGAAACACGTTCGGCAGCTTTGGAAAGCCTTACACTTCACTGAAATGTAGTACTACACTCTATAACACAGTTGAGAGACAATGTTCCCGAGCTGCCTCAGTGCATAACAGTGTGTAGGAAGTTGTTTGATAAAGTGGGCAAAGCTTATACTTGGGCCAGAAGGCCGAATATAGGTAACTACATGAGAACATGAATAATTCAGTGAAAATGACTGTAAACAGATGAGAACTTGTTTAGAACAGCTGAAAGAGAATCTCCAAGTCAGTTCTTAGTGTAGAAAAGGTAGCTAAGATAAGGAAAATCCTTAATTCCAGTTAAGATCACATGAAACACTGTATGAATCCTATATTCTTTACTTAAAGGAGACTAGAGTGGTAAATGTGTGTTATACAAGGCAGAATACCATTGAAATAGAGAAAGAAACACGTTCGGCAGCTTTGGAAAGCCTTACACTTCACTGAAATGTAGTACTACACTCTATAACACAGTTGAGAGACAATGTTCAATACCTGCCTCAGTACTTAACAGTGTGTAGGAAGTTGTTTGATAAAGTGGGCAAAGCTGATATTTGGACCAGAAGGCAGAATATAGGAAACTACATGAAAACATGATTAATTCAGTGAAAATGACTGTAAACAGATGAGAACTTGTCTAGAACAGCTGAAAGAGAATCTCCAAGTCAGTTCTTATTGTAGAAAAGGTGCTAAGATAAGAGAAATCCTTAATTCCAGTTAAGATCACATGAAACACTGTATGAATCCTATATTCTTTACTTAAAGGAGACTAGAGTGGTAAATGTGTGTTATACAAGGCAGAATACCATTGAAATAGAGAAAGAAACACGTTCAGCAGCTTTGGAAAGCCTTACACTTCACTGAAATGTAGTGCTACACTCTATAACACAGTTGAGAGACAATGTTCAATACCTGCCTCAGTACTTAACAGTGTGTAGGAAGTTGTTTGATAAAGTGGGCAAAGCTGATATTTGGACCAGAAGGCAGAATATAGGAAACTACATGAAAACATGATTAATTCAGTGAAAATGACTGTAAACAGATGAGAACTTGTCTAGAACAGCTGAAAGAGAATCTCCAAGTCAGTTCTTATTGTAGAAAAGGTGCTAAGATAAGAGAAATCCTTAATTCCAGTTAAGATCACATGAAACACTGTATGAATCCTATATTCTTTACTTAAAGGAGACTAGAGTGGTAAATGTGTGTTATACAAGGCAGAATACCATTGAAATAGAGAAAGAAACACGTTCGGCAGCTTTGGAAAGCCTTACACTTCACTGAAATGTAGTGCTACACTCTATAACACAGTTGAGAGACAATGTTCAATACCTGCCTCAGTACTTAACAGTGTGTAGGAAGTTGTTTGATAAAGTGGGCAAAGCTGATATTTGGACCAGAAGGCAGAATATAGGAAACTACATGAAAACATGATTAATTCAGTGAAAATGACTGTAAACAGATGTGAACTTGTTTAGAACAGCTGAAAGAGATTCTCCAAGTCAGTTCTTAGTGTAGAAAAGGTAGCTAAGATCTGGGAAATCCTTAATTCGAGTTAAGATTACATGAAACACTGTATGAATCCTATATTCTTTACTTAAAGGAGACTAGAGTGGTAAATGTGTGTTATACAAGGCAGAATACCATTGAAATAGAGAAAGAAACACGTTCGGCAGCTTTGGAAAGCCTTACACTTCACTGAAATGTAGTACTACACTCTATAACAGAGTTGAGAGTCAATGTTCAATAGCTGCCTCAGTACTTAACAGTGTGTAGGAAGTTGTTTGATAAAGTGGGCAAAGCTTATACTTGGACCAGAAGGCAGAATATAGGAAACTACATGAAAACATGATTAATTCAGTGAAAATGACTGTAAACAGATGAGAACTTGTCTAGAACAGCTGAAAGAGAATCTCCAAGTCAGTTCTTATTGTAGAAAAGGTGCTAAGATAAGAGAAATCCTTAATTCCAGTTAAGATCACATGAAACACTGTATGAATCCTATATTCTTTACTTAAAGGAGACTAGAGTGGTAAATGTGTGTTATACAAGGCAGAATACCATTGAAATAGAGAAAGAAACACGTTCAGCAGGTTTGGAAAGCCTTACACTTCACTGAAATGTAGTACTACACTTTATATATCACAGTTGAGAGACAATGTTCCCTAGCTCGCTCAGTTCATAACAGTGTAGGAAGTTGTTTGATAAAGTGGGCAAAGCTTATACTTGGGCCAGAAGGCAGAATATAGGAAACTACATGAAAACATGAATAATTCAGTGAAAATGACTGTAAACAGATGAGAACTTGTTTAGAACAGCTGAAAGAGAATCTCCAAGTCAGTTCTTAGTGTAGAAAAGGTAGCTAAGATAAGGAAAATCCTTAATTCCAGTTAAGATCACATGAAACACTGTATGAATCCTATATTCTTTACTTAAAGGAGACTAGAGTGGTAAATGTGTGTTATACAAGGCAGAATACCATTGAAATAGAGAAAGAAACACGTTCGGCAGCTTTGGAAAGCCTTACACTTCACTGAAATGTAGTACTACACTCTATAACACAGTTGAGAGACAATGTTCAATAGCTGCCTCAGTACTTAACAGTGTGTAGGAAGTTGTTTGATAAAGAGGGCAAAGCTTATACTTGGACCAGAAGGCAGAATATAGGAAACTACATGAAAACATGATTAATTCAGTGAAAATGACTGTAAACAGATGTGAACTTGTTTAGAACAGCTGAAAGAGATTCTCCAAGTCAGTTCTTAGTGTAGAAAAGGTAGCTAAGATCCGGGAAATCCTTAATTCGAGTTAAGATTACATGAAACACTGTATGAATCCTATATTCTTTACTTAAAGGAGACTAGAGTGGTAAATGTGTGTTATACAAGGCAGAATACCATTGAAATAGAGAAAGAAACACGTTCAGCAGATTTGGAAAGCCTTACACTTCACTGAAATGTAGTACTACACTTTATATATCACAGTTGAGAGACAATGTTCCCTAGCTCGCTCAGTTCATAACAGTGTGTATGAAGTTGTTTGATAAAGTGGGCAAAGCTTATACTTGGGCCAGAAGGCAGAATATAGGAAACTACATGAAAACATGAATAATTCAGTGAAAATGACTGTAAACAGATGAGAACTGGTTTAGAACAGCTGAAAGAGAATCTCCAAGTCAGTTCTTAGTGTAGAAAAGGTAGGTAAGATAAGGGAAATCCTTAATTCCAGTTAAGATCACATGAAACACTGTATGAATCCTATATTCTTTACTTAAAGGAGACTAGAGTGGTAAATGTGTGTTATACAAGGCAGAATACCATTGAAATAGAGAAAGAAACACGTTCAGCAGCTTTGGAAAGCCTTACACTTCACTGAAATGTAGTACTACACTTTATATATCACAGTTGAGAGACAATGTTCCCTAGCTCGCTCAGTTCATAACAGTGTGTAGGAAGTTGTTTGATAAAGTGGGCGAAGCTTATACTTGGGCCAGAAGACAGAATATAGGAAACTACATGAAAACATGAATAATTTAGTGAAAATGACTGTAAACAGATGAGAACTTGTTTAGAACAGCTGAAAGAGAATCTCCAAGTCAGTTCTTAGTGTAGAAAAGGTAGCTAAGAGAAGGAAAATCCTTAATTCCAGTTAAGATCACATGAAACACTGTATGAATCCTATATTGTTCACTTAAAGGAGACTAGAGTGGTAAATGTGTGTTATACAAGGCAGAATACCATTGAAATAGAGAAAGAAACACGTTCGGCAGCTTTGGAAAGCCTTACACTTCACTGAAATGTAGTACTACACTCTATAACACAGTTGAGAGACAATGTTCCCGAGCTGCCTCAGTGCATAACAGTGTGTAGGAAGTTGTTTGATAAAGTGGGCAAAGCTTATACTTGGGCCAGAAGGCCGAATATAGGTAACTACATGAGAACATGAATAATTCAGTGAAAATGACTGTAAACAGATGAGAACTTGTTTAGAACAGCTGAAAGAGAATCTCCAAGTCAGTTCTTAGTGTAGAAAAGGTAGCTAAGATAAGGAAAATCCTTAATTCCAGTTAAGATCACATGAAACACTGTATGAATCCTATATTCTTTACTTAAAGGAGACTAGAGTGGTAAATGTGTGTTATACAAGGCAGAATACCATTGAAATAGAGAAAGAAACACGTTCAGCAGCTTTGGAAAGCCTTACACTTCACTGAAATGTAGTACTACACTTTATATATCACAGTTGAGAGACAATGTTCCCTAGCTCGCTCAGTTCATAACAGTGCAGGAAGTTGTTTGATAAAGTGGGCAAAGCTTATACTTGGGCCAGAAGGCAGAATATAGGAAACTACATGAAAACATGAATAATTCAGTGAAAATGACTGTAAACAGATGAGAACTTGTTTAGAACAGCTGAAAGAGAATCTCCAAGTCAGTTCTTAGTGTAGAAAAGGTAGCTAAGATAAGGAAAATCCTTAATTCCAGTTAAGATCACATGAAACACTGTATGAATCCTATATTCTTTACTTAAAGGAGACTAGAGTGGTAAATGTGTGTTATACAAGGCAGAATACCATTGAAATAGAGAAAGAAACACGTTCGGCAGCTTTGGAAAGCCTTACACTTCACTGAAATGTAGTACTACACTCTATAACACAGTTGAGAGACAATGTTCAATAGCTGCCTCAGTACTTAACAGTGTGTAGGAAGTTGTTTGATAAAGAGGGCAAAGCTTATACTTGGACCAGAAGGCAGAATATAGGAAACTACATGAAAACATGATTAATTCAGTGAAAATGACTGTAAACAGATGTGAACTTGTTTAGAACAGCTGAAAGAGATTCTCCAAGTCAGTTCTTAGTGTAGAAAAGGTAGCTAAGATCCGGGAAATCCTTAATTCGAGTTAAGATTACATGAAACACTGTATGAATCCTATATTCTTTACTTAAAGGAGACTAGAGTGGTAAATGTGTGTTATACAAGGCAGAATACCATTGAAATAGAGAAAGAAACACGTTCAGCAGATTTGGAAAGCCTTACACTTCACTGAAATGTAGTACTACACTTTATATATCACAGTTGAGAGACAATGTTCCCTAGCTCGCTCAGTTCATAACAGTGTGTATGAAGTTGTTTGATAAAGTGGGCAAAGCTTATACTTGGGCCAGAAGGCAGAATATAGGAAACTACATGAAAACATGAATAATTCAGTGAAAATGACTGTAAACAGATGAGAACTGGTTTAGAACAGCTGAAAGAGAATCTCCAAGTCAGTTCTTAGTGTAGAAAAGGTAGGTAAGATAAGGGAAATCCTTAATTCCAGTTAAGATCACATGAAACACTGTATGAATCCTATATTCTTTACTTAAAGGAGACTAGAGTGGTAAATGTGTGTTATACAAGGCAGAATACCATTGAAATAGAGAAAGAAACACGTTCAGCAGCTTTGGAAAGCCTTACACTTCACTGAAATGTAGTACTACACTTTATATATCACAGTTGAGAGACAATGTTCCCTAGCTCGCTCAGTTCATAACAGTGTGTAGGAAGTTGTTTGATAAAGTGGGCGAAGCTTATACTTGGGCCAGAAGACAGAATATAGGAAACTACATGAAAACATGAATAATTTAGTGAAAATGACTGTAAACAGATGAGAACTTGTTTAGAACAGCTGAAAGAGAATCTCCAAGTCAGTTCTTAGTGTAGAAAAGGTAGCTAAGAGAAGGAAAATCCTTAATTCCAGTTAAGATCACATGAAACACTGTATGAATCCTATATTGTTCACTTAAAGGAGACTAGAGTGGTAAATGTGTGTTATACAAGGCAGAATACCATTGAAATAGAGAAAGAAACACGTTCGGCAGCTTTGGAAAGCCTTACACTTCACTGAAATGTAGTACTACACTCTATAACACAGTTGAGAGACAATGTTCCCGAGCTGCCTCAGTGCATAACAGTGTGTAGGAAGTTGTTTGATAAAGTGGGCAAAGCTTATACTTGGGCCAGAAGGCCGAATATAGGTAACTACATGAGAACATGAATAATTCAGTGAAAATGACTGTAAACAGATGAGAACTTGTTTAGAACAGCTGAAAGAGAATCTCCAAGTCAGTTCTTAGTGTAGAAAAGGTAGCTAAGATCTGGGAAATCCTTAATTCGAGTTAAGATTACATGAAACACTGTATGAATCCTATATTCTTTACTTAAAGGAGACTAGAGTGGTAAATGTGTGTTATACAAGGCAGAATACCATTGAAATAGAGAAAGAAACACGTTCGGCAGCTTTGGAAAGCCTTACACTTCACTGAAATGTAGTACTACACTCTATAACAGAGTTGAGAGTCAATGTTCAATAGCTGCCTCAGTACTTAACAGTGTGTAGGAAGTTGTTTGATAAAGTGGGCAAAGCTTATACTTGGACCAGAAGGCAGAATATAGGAAACTACATGAAAACATGATTAATTCAGTGAAAATGACTGTAAACAGATGAGAACTTGTCTAGAACAGCTGAAAGAGAATCTCCAAGTCAGTTCTTATTGTAGAAAAGGTGCTAAGATAAGGGAAATCCTTAATTCCAGTTAAGATCACATGAAACACTGTATGAATCCTATATTCTTTACTTAAAGGAGACTAGAGTGGTAAATGTGTGTTATACAAGGCAGAATACCATTGAAATAGAGAAAGAAACACGTTCAGCAGCTTTGGAAAGCCTTACACTTCACTGAAATGTAGTACTACACTTTATATATCACAGTTGAGAGACAATGTTCCCTAGCTCGCTCAGTTCATAACAGTGTAGGAAGTTGTTTGATAAAGTGGGCAAAGCTTATACTTGGGCCAGAAGGCAGAATATAGGAAACTACATGAAAACATGAATAATTCAGTGAAAATGACTGTAAACAGATGAGAACTTGTTTAGAACAGCTGAAAGAGAATCTCCAAGTCAGTTCTTAGTGTAGAAAAGGTAGCTAAGGAAAATCCTTAATTCCAGTTAAGATCACATGAAACACTGTATGAATCCTATATTCTTTACTTAAAGGAGACTAGAGTGGTAAATGTGTGTTATACAAGGCAGAATACCATTGAAATAGAGAAAGAAACACGTTCGGCAGCTTTGGAAAGCCTTACACTTCACTGAAATGTAGTACTACACTCTATAACACAGTTGAGAGACAATGTTCAATAGCTGCCTCAGTACTTAACAGTGTGTAGGAAGTTGTTTGATAAAGAGGGCAAAGCTTATACTTGGACCAGAAGGCAGAATATAGGAAACTACATGAAAACATGATTAATTCAGTGAAAATGACTGTAAACAGATGTGAACTTGTTTAGAACAGCTGAAAGAGATTCTCCAAGTCAGTTCTTAGTGTAGAAAAGGTAGCTAAGATCCGGGAAATCCTTAATTCGAGTTAAGATTACATGAAACACTGTATGAATCCTATATTCTTTACTTAAAGGAGACTAGAGTGGTAAATGTGTGTTATACAAGGCAGAATACCATTGAAATAGAGAAAGAAACACGTTCGGCTGCTTTGGAAAGCCTTACACTTCACTGAAATGTAGTACTACACTCTATAACACAGTTGAGAGACAATGTTCCCGAGCTGCCTCAGTTCATAACAGTGTGTAGGAAGTTGTTTGATAAAGTGGGCAAAGCTTATACTTGGGCAAGAAGGCAGAATATAGGAAACTACATGAAAACATGAATAATTCAGTGAAAATGACTGTAAACAGATGAGAACTTGTTTAGAACAGCTGAAAGAGAATCTCCAAGTCAGTTCTTAGTGTAGAAAAGGTAGGTAAGATAAGGGAAATACTTAATTCCAGTGAAGATCACATGAAACACTGTATGAATCCTATATTCTTTACTTAAAGGAGACTAGAGTGGTAAATGTGTGTTATACAAGGCAGAATACCATTGAAATAGAGAAAGAAACACGTTCGGGAGCTTTGGAAAGCCTTACACTTCACTGAAATGTAGTACTACACTCTATAACACAGTTGAGAGACAATGTTCAATACCTGCCTCAGTACTTAACAGTGTGTAGGAAGTTGTTTGATAAAGTGGGCAAAGCTGATATTTGGACCAGAAGGCAGAATATAGGAAACTACATGAAAACATGATTAATTCAGTGAAAATGACTGTAAACAGATGTGAACTTGTTTAGAACAGCTGAAAGAGATTCTCCAAGTCAGTTCTTAGTGTAGAAAAGGTAGCTAAGATCTGGGAAATCCTTAATTCGAGTTAAGATTACATGAAACACTGTATGAATCCTATATTCTTTACTTAAAGGAGACTAGAGTGGTAAATGTGTGTTATACAAGGCAGAATACCATTGAAATAGAGAAAGAAACACGTTCGGCAGCTTTGGAAAGCCTTACACTTCACTGAAATGTAGTACTACACTCTATAACAGAGTTGAGAGTCAATGTTCAATAGCTGCCTCAGTACTTAACAGTGTGTAGGAAGTTGTTTGATAAAGTGGGCAAAGCTTATACTTGGACCAGAAGGCAGAATATAGGAAACTACATGAAAACATGAATAATTCAGTGAAAATGACTGTAAACAGATGAGAACTGGTTTAGAACAGCTGAAAGAGAATCTCCAAGTCAGTTCTTAGTGTAGAAAAGGTAGGTAAGATAAGGGAAATCCTTAATTCCAGTTAAGATCACATGAAACACTGTATGAATCCTATATTCTTTACTTAAAGGAGACTAGAGTGGTAAATGTGTGTTATACAAGGCAGAATACCATTGAAATAGAGAAAGAAACACGTTCAGCAGCTTTGGAAAGCCTTACACTTCACTGAAATGTAGTACTACACTTTATATATCACAGTTGAGAGACAATGTTCCCTAGCTCGCTCAGTTCATAACAGTGTGTAGGAAGTTGTTTGATAAAGTGGGCGAAGCTTATACTTGGGCCAGAAGACAGAATATAGGAAACTACATGAAAACATGAATAATTTAGTGAAAATGACTGTAAACAGATGAGAACTTGTTTAGAACAGCTGAAAGAGAATCTCCAAGTCAGTTCTTAGTGTAGAAAAGGTAGCTAAGAGAAGGAAAATCCTTAATTCCAGTTAAGATCACATGAAACACTGTATGAATCCTATATTGTTCACTTAAAGGAGACTAGAGTGGTAAATGTGTGTTATACAAGGCAGAATACCATTGAAATAGAGAAAGAAACACGTTCGGCAGCTTTGGAAAGCCTTACACTTCACTGAAATGTAGTACTACACTCTATAACACAGTTGAGAGACAATGTTCCCGAGCTGCCTCAGTGCATAACAGTGTGTAGGAAGTTGTTTGATAAAGTGGGCAAAGCTTATACTTGGGCCAGAAGGCCGAATATAGGAAACTACATGAGAACATGAATAATTCAGTGAAAATGACTGTAAACAGATGAGAACTTGTTTAGAACAGCTGAAAGAGAATCTCCAAGTCAGTTCTTAGTGTAGAAAAGGTAGCTAAGATAAGGAAAATCCTTAATTCCAGTTAAGATCACATGAAACACTGTATGAATCCTATATTCTTTACTTAAAGGAGACTAGAGTGGTAAATGTGTGTTATACAAGGCAGAATACCATTGAAATAGAGAAAGAAACACGTTCGGCAGCTTTGGAAAGCCTTACACTTCACTGAAATGTAGTACTACACTCTATAACACAGTTGAGAGACAATGTTCAATACCTGCCTCAGTACTTAACAGTGTGTAGGAAGTTGTTTGATAAAGTGGGCAAAGCTGATATTTGGACCAGAAGGCAGAATATAGGAAACTACATGAAAACATGATTAATTCAGTGAAAATGACTGTAAACAGATGTGACCTTGTTTAGAACAGCTGAAAGAGATTCTCCAAGTCAGTTCTTAGTGTAGAAAAGGTAGCTAAGATCGGGGAAATCCTTAATTCGAGTTAAGATTACATGAAACACTGTATGAATCCTATATTCTTTACTTCAAGGAGACTAGAGTGGTAAATGTGTGTTATACAAGGCAGAATACCATTGAAATAGAGAAAGAAACACGTTCGGCAGCTTTGGAAAGCCTTACACTTCACTGAAATGTAGTACTACACTCTATAACACAGTTGAGAGACAATGTTCCCGAGCTGCCTCAGTTCATAACAGTGTGTAGGAAGTTGTTTGATAAAGTGGGCAAAGCTTATACTTGGGCAAGAAGGCAGAATATAGGAAACTACATGAAAACATGAATAATTCAGTGAAAATGACTGTAAACAGATGAGAACTTGTTTAGAACAGCTGAAAGAGAATCTCCAAGTCAGTTCTTAGTGTAGAAAAGGTAGCTAAGAGAATGAAAATCCTTAATTCCAGTTAAGATCACATGAAACACTGTATGAATCCTATATTGTTCACTTAAAGGAGACTAGAGTGGTAAATGTGTGTTATACAAGGCAGAATACCATTGAAATAGAGAAAGAAACACGTTCGGCAGCTTTGGAAAGCCTTACACTTCACTGAAATGTAGTACTACACTCTATAACACAGTTGAGAGACAATGTTCCCGAGCTGCCTCAGTGCATAACAGTGTGTAGGAAGTTGTTTGATAAAGTGGGCAAAGCTTATACTTGGGCCAGAAGGCCGAATATAGGAAACTACATGAGAACATGAATAATTCAGTGAAAATGACTCTAAACAGATGAGAACTTGTTTAGAACAGCTGAAAGAGAATCTCCAAGTCAGTTCTTAGTGTAGAAAAGGTAGCTAAGATAAGGAAAATCCTTAATTCCAGTTAAGATCACATGAAACACTGTATGAATCCTATATTCTTTACTTAAAGGAGACTAGAGTGGTAAATATGTGTTATACAAGGCAGAATACCATTGAAATAGAGAAAGAAACACGTTCGGCAGCTTTGGAAAGCCTTACACTTCACTGAAATGTAGTACTACACTCTATAACACAGTTGAGAGACAATGTTCAATACCTGCCTCAGTACTTAACAGTGTGTAGGAAGTTGTTTGATAAAGTGGGCAAAGCTGATATTTGGACCAGAAGGCAGAATATAGGAAACTACATGAAAACATGATTAATTCAGTGAAAATGACTGTAAACAGATGTGACCTTGTTTAGAACAGCTGAAAGAGATTCTCCAAGTCAGTTCTTAGTGTAGAAAAGGTAGCTAAGATCAGGGAAATCCTTAATTCGAGTTAAGATTACATGAAACACTGTATGAATCCTATATTCTTTACTTCCAGGAGACTAGAGTGGTAAATGTGTGTTATACAAGGCAGAATACCATTGAAATAGAGAAAGAAACACGTTCGGCAGCTTTGGAAAGCCTTACACTTCACTGAAATGTAGTACTACACTCTATAACACAGTTGAGAGACAATGTTCCCGAGCTGCCTCAGTTCATAACAGTGTGTAGGAAGTTGTTTGATAAAGTGGGCAAAGCTTATACTTGGGCAAGAAGGCAGAATATAGGAAACTACATGAAAACATGAATAATTCAGTGAAAATGACTGTAAACAGATGAGAACTTGTTTAGAACAGCTGAAAGAGAATCTCCAAGTCAGTTCTTAGTGTAGAAAAGGTAGGTAAGATAAGGGAAATACTTAATTCCAGTGAAGATCACATGAAACACTGTATGAATCCTATATTCTTTACTTAAAGGAGACTAGAGTGGTAAATGTGTGTTATACAAGGCAGAATACCATTGAAATAGAGAAAGAAACACGTTCGGCAGCTTTGGAAAGCCTTACACTTCACTGAAATGTAGTGCTACACTCTATAACACAGTTGAGAGACAATGTTCAATACCTGCCTCAGTACTTAACAGTGTGTAGGAAGTTGTTTGATAAAGTGGGCAAAGCTGATATTTGGACCAGAAGGCAGAATATAGGAAACTACATGAAAACATGATTAATTCAGTGAAAATGACTGTAAACAGATGTGAACTTGTTTAGAACAGCTGAAAGAGATTCTCCAAGTCAGTTCTTAGTGTAGAAAAGGTAGCTAAGATCTGGGAAATCCTTAATTCGAGTTAAGATTACATGAAACACTGTATGAATCCTATATTCTTTACTTAAAGGAGACTAGAGTGGTAAATGTGTGTTATACAAGGCAGAATACCATTGAAATAGAGAAAGAAACACGTTCGGCAGCTTTGGAAAGCCTTACACTTCACTGAAATGTAGTACTACACTCTATAACAGAGTTGAGAGTCAATGTTCAATAGCTGCCTCAGTACTTAACAGTGTGTAGGAAGTTGTTTGATAAAGTGGGCAAAGCTTATACTTGGACCAGAAGGCAGAATATAGGAAACTACATGAAAACATGATTAATTCAGTGAAAATGACTGTAAACAGATGAGAACTTGTCTAGAACAGCTGAAAGAGAATCTCCAAGTCAGTTCTTATTGTAGAAAAGGTGCTAAGATAAGAGAAATCCTTAATTCCAGTTAAGATCACATGAAACACTGTATGAATCCTATATTCTTTACTTAAAGGAGACTAGAGTGGTAAATGTGTGTTATACAAGGCAGAATACCATTGAAATAGAGAAAGAAACACGTTCAGCAGCTTTGGAAAGCCTTACACTTCACTGAAATGTAGTACTACACTTTATATATCACAGTTGAGAGACAATGTTCCCTAGCTCGCTCAGTTCATAACAGTGTAGGAAGTTGTTTGATAAAGTGGGCAAAGCTTATACTTGGGCCAGAAGGCAGAATATAGGAAACTACATGAAAACATGAATAATTCAGTGAAAATGACTGTAAACAGATGAGAACTTGTTTAGAACAGCTGAAAGAGAATCTCCAAGTCAGTTCTTAGTGTAGAAAAGGTAGCTAAGATAAGGAAAATCCTTAATTCCAGTTAAGATCACATGAAACACTGTATGAATCCTATATTCTTTACTTAAAGGAGACTAGAGTGGTAAATGTGTGTTATACAAGGCAGAATACCATTGAAATAGAGAAAGAAACACGTTCGGCAGCTTTGGAAAGCCTTACACTTCACTGAAATGTAGTACTACACTCTATAACACAGTTGAGAGACAATGTTCAATAGCTGCCTCAGTACTTAACAGTGTGTAGGAAGTTGTTTGATAAAGAGGGCAAAGCTTATACTTGGACCAGAAGGCAGAATATAGGAAACTACATGAAAACATGATTAATTCAGTGAAAATGACTGTAAACAGATGTGAACTTGTTTAGAACAGCTGAAAGAGATTCTCCAAGTCAGTTCTTAGTGTAGAAAAGGTAGCTAAGATCCGGGAAATCCTTAATTCGAGTTAAGATTACATGAAACACTGTATGAATCCTATATTCTTTACTTAAAGGAGACTAGAGTGGTAAATGTGTGTTATACAAGGCAGAATACCATTGAAATAGAGAAAGAAACACGTTCAGCAGATTTGGAAAGCCTTACACTTCACTGAAATGTAGTACTACACTTTATATATCACAGTTGAGAGACAATGTTCCCTAGCTCGCTCAGTTCATAACAGTGTGTATGAAGTTGTTTGATAAAGTGGGCAAAGCTTATACTTGGGCCAGAAGGCAGAATATAGGAAACTACATGAAAACATGAATAATTCAGTGAAAATGACTGTAAACAGATGAGAACTGGTTTAGAACAGCTGAAAGAGAATCTCCAAGTCAGTTCTTAGTGTAGAAAAGGTAGGTAAGATAAGGGAAATCCTTAATTCCAGTTAAGATCACATGAAACACTGTATGAATCCTATATTCTTTACTTAAAGGAGACTAGAGTGGTAAATGTGTGTTATACAAGGCAGAATACCATTGAAATAGAGAAAGAAACACGTTCAGCAGCTTTGGAAAGCCTTACACTTCACTGAAATGTAGTACTACACTTTATATATCACAGTTGAGAGACAATGTTCCCTAGCTCGCTCAGTTCATAACAGTGTGTAGGAAGTTGTTTGATAAAGTGGGCGAAGCTTATACTTGGGCCAGAAGACAGAATATAGGAAACTACATGAAAACATGAATAATTTAGTGAAAATGACTGTAAACAGATGAGAACTTGTTTAGAACAGCTGAAAGAGAATCTCCAAGTCAGTTCTTAGTGTAGAAAAGGTAGCTAAGAGAAGGAAAATCCTTAATTCCAGTTAAGATCACATGAAACACTGTATGAATCCTATATTGTTCACTTAAAGGAGACTAGAGTGGTAAATGTGTGTTATACAAGGCAGAATACCATTGAAATAGAGAAAGAAACACGTTCGGCAGCTTTGGAAAGCCTTACACTTCACTGAAATGTAGTACTACACTCTATAACACAGTTGAGAGACAATGTTCCCGAGCTGCCTCAGTGCATAACAGTGTGTAGGAAGTTGTTTGATAAAGTGGGCAAAGCTTATACTTGGGCCAGAAGGCCGAATATAGGTAACTACATGAGAACATGAATAATTCAGTGAAAATGACTGTAAACAGATGAGAACTTGTTTAGAACAGCTGAAAGAGAATCTCCAAGTCAGTTCTTAGTGTAGAAAAGGTAGCTAAGATAAGGAAAATCCTTAATTCCAGTTAAGATCACATGAAACACTGTATGAATCCTATATTCTTTACTTAAAGGAGACTAGAGTGGTAAATGTGTGTTATACAAGGCAGAATACCATTGAAATAGAGAAAGAAACACGTTCGGCAGCTTTGGAAAGCCTTACACTTCACTGAAATGTAGTACTACACTCTATAACACAGTTGAGAGACAATGTTCAATACCTGCCTCAGTACTTAACAGTGTGTAGGAAGTTGTTTGATAAAGTGGGCAAAGCTGATATTTGGACCAGAAGGCAGAATATAGGAAACTACATGAAAACATGATTAATTCAGTGAAAATGACTGTAAACAGATGAGAACTTGTCTAGAACAGCTGAAAGAGAATCTCCAAGTCAGTTCTTATTGTAGAAAAGGTGCTAAGATAAGAGAAATCCTTAATTCCAGTTAAGATCACATGAAACACTGTATGAATCCTATATTCTTTACTTAAAGGAGACTAGAGTGGTAAATGTGTGTTATACAAGGCAGAATACCATTGAAATAGAGAAAGAAACACGTTCAGCAGCTTTGGAAAGCCTTACACTTCACTGAAATGTAGTACTACACTTTATATATCACAGTTGAGAGACAATGTTCCCTAGCTCGCTCAGTTCATAACAGTGTAGGAAGTTGTTTGATAAAGTGGGCAAAGCTTATACTTGGGCCAGAAGGCAGAATATAGGAAACTACATGAAAACATGAATAATTCAGTGAAAATGACTGTAAACAGATGAGAACTTGTTTAGAACAGCTGAAAGAGAATCTCCAAGTCAGTTCTTAGTGTAGAAAAGGTAGCTAAGATAAGGAAAATCCTTAATTCCAGTTAAGATCACATGAAACACTGTATGAATCCTATATTCTTTACTTAAAGGAGACTAGAGTGGTAAATGTGTGTTATACAAGGCAGAATACCATTGAAATAGAGAAAGAAACACGTTCGGCAGCTTTGGAAAGCCTTACACTTCACTGAAATGTAGTACTACACTCTATAACACAGTTGAGAGACAATGTTCAATAGCTGCCTCAGTACTTAACAGTGTGTAGGAAGTTGTTTGATAAAGAGGGCAAAGCTTATACTTGGACCAGAAGGCAGAATATAGGAAACTACATGAAAACATGATTAATTCAGTGAAAATGACTGTAAACAGATGTGAACTTGTTTAGAACAGCTGAAAGAGATTCTCCAAGTCAGTTCTTAGTGTAGAAAAGGTAGCTAAGATCCGGGAAATCCTTAATTCGAGTTAAGATTACATGAAACACTGTATGAATCCTATATTCTTTACTTAAAGGAGACTAGAGTGGTAAATGTGTGTTATACAAGGCAGAATACCATTGAAATAGAGAAAGAAACACGTTCAGCAGATTTGGAAAGCCTTACACTTCACTGAAATGTAGTACTACACTTTATATATCACAGTTGAGAGACAATGTTCCCTAGCTCGCTCAGTTCATAACAGTGTGTATGAAGTTGTTTGATAAAGTGGGCAAAGCTTATACTTGGGCCAGAAGGCAGAATATAGGAAACTACATGAAAACATGAATAATTCAGTGAAAATGACTGTAAACAGATGAGAACTGGTTTAGAACAGCTGAAAGAGAATCTCCAAGTCAGTTCTTAGTGTAGAAAAGGTAGGTAAGATAAGGGAAATCCTTAATTCCAGTTAAGATCACATGAAACACTGTATGAATCCTATATTCTTTACTTAAAGGAGACTAGAGTGGTAAATGTGTGTTATACAAGGCAGAATACCATTGAAATAGAGAAAGAAACACGTTCGGCAGCTTTGGAAAGCCTTACACTTCACTGAAATGTAGTACTACACTCTATAACACAGTTGAGAGACAATGTTCCCGAGCTGCCTCAGTTCATAACAGTGTGTAGGAAGTTGTTTGATAAAGTGGGCAAAGCTTATACTTGGGCCAGAAGGCAGAATATAGGAAACTACATGAAAACATGAATAATTCAGTGAAAATGACTGTAAACAGATGAGAACTTGTTTAGAACAGCTGAAAGAGAATCTCCAAGTCAGTTCTTAGTGTAGAAAAGGTAGCTAAGAGAAGGAAAATCCTTAATTCCAGTTAAGATCACATGAAACACTGTATGAATCCTATATTGTTCACTTAAAGGAGACTAGAGTGGTAAATGTGTGTTATACAAGGCAGAATACCATTGAAATAGAGAAAGAAACACGTTCGGCAGCTTTGGAAAGCCTTACACTTCACTGAAATGTAGTACTACACTCTATAACACAGTTGAGAGACAATGTTCCCGAGCTGCCTCAGTGCATAACAGTGTGTAGGAAGTTGTTTGATAAAGTGGGCAAAGCTTATACTTGGGCCAGAAGGCCGAATATAGGAAACTACATGAGAACATGAATAATTCAGTGAAAATGACTGTAAACAGATGAGAACTTGTTTAGAACAGCTGAAAGAGAATCTCCAAGTCAGTTCTTAGTGTAGAAAAGGTAGCTAAGAGAAGGAAAATCCTTAATTCCAGTGAAGATCACATGAAACACTGTATGAATCCTATATTCTTTACTTAAAGGAGACTAGAGTGGTAAATGTGTGTTATACAAGGCAGAATACCATTGAAATAGAGAAAGAAACACGTTCGGCAGCTTTGGAAAGCCTTACACTTCACTGAAATGTAGTGCTACACTCTATAACACAGTTGAGAGACAATGTTCAATACCTGCCTCAGTACTTAACAGTGTGTAGGAAGTTGTTTGATAAAGTGGGCAAAGCTGATATTTGGACCAGAAGGCAGAATATAGGAAACTACATGAAAACATGATTAATTCAGTGAAAATGACTGTAAACAGATGTGACCTTGTTTAGAACAGCTGAAAGAGATTCTCCAAGTCAGTTCTTAGTGTAGAAAAGGTAGCTAAGATCTGGGAAATCCTTAATTCGAGTTAAGATTACATGAAACACTGTATGAATCCTATATTCTTTACTTAAAGGAGACTAGAGTGGTAAATGTGTGTTATACAAGGCAGAATACCATTGAAATAGAGAAAGAAACACGTTCGGCAGCTTTGGAAAGCCTTACACTTCACTGAAATGTAGTACTACACTCTATAACAGAGTTGAGAGTCAATGTTCAATAGCTGCCTCAGTACTTAACAGTGTGTAGGAAGTTGTTTGATAAAGTGGGCAAAGCTTATACTTGGACCAGAAGGCAGAATATAGGAAACTACATGAAAACATGATTAATTCAGTGAAAATGACTGTAAACAGATGAGAACTTGTCTAGAACAGCTGAAAGAGAATCTCCAAGTCAGTTCTTATTGTAGAAAAGGTGCTAAGATAAGGGAAATCCTTAATTCTAGTTAAGATCACATGAAACACTGTATGAATCCTATATTCTTTACTTAAAGGAGACTAGAGTGGTAAATGTGTGTTATACAAGGCAGAATACCATTGAAATAGAGAAAGAAACACGTTCAGCAGCTTTGGAAAGCCTTACACTTCACTGAAATGTAGTACTACACTTTATATATCACAGTTGAGAGACAATGTTCCCTAGCTCGCTCAGTTCATAACAGTGTAGGAAGTTGTTTGATAAAGTGGGCAAAGCTTATACTTGGGCCAGAAGGCAGAATATAGGAAACTACATGAAAACATGAATAATTCAGTGAAAATGACTGTAAACAGATGAGAACTTGTTTAGAACAGCTGAAAGAGAATCTCCAAGTCAGTTCTTAGTGTAGAAAAGGTAGCTAAGATAAGGAAAATCCTTAATTCCAGTTAAGATCACATGAAACACTGTATGAATCCTATATTGTTTACTTAAAGGAGACTAGAGTGGTAAATGTGTGTTATACAAGGCAGAATGCCATTGAAATAGAGAAAGAAACACGTTCGGCAGCTTTGGAAAGCCTTACACTTCACTGAAATGTAGTACTACACTCTATAACAGAGTTGAGAGTCAATGTTCAATAGCTGCCTCAGTACTTAACAGTGTGTAGGAAGTTGTTTGATAAAGTGGGCAAAGCTTATACTTGGACCAGAAGGCAGAATATAGGAAACTACATGAAAACATGATTAATTCAGTGAAAATGACTGTAAACAGATGAGAACTTGTCTAGAACAGCTGAAAGAGGATCTCCAAGTCAGTTCTTATTGTAGAAAAGGTGCTAAGATAAGGGAAATCCTTAATTCCAGTTAAGATCACATGAAACACTGTATGAATCCTATATTCTTTACTTAAAGGAAACTAGAGTGGTAAATGTGTGTTATACAAGGCAGAATACCATTGAAATAGAGAAAGAAACACGTTCAGCAGCTTTGGAAAGCCTTACACTTCACTGAAATGTAGTACTACACTTTATATATCACAGTTGAGAGACAATGTTCCCTAGCTCGCTCAGTTCATAACAGTGTAGGAAGTTGTTTGATAAAGTGGGCAAAGCTTATACTTGGGCCAGAAGGCAGAATATAGGAAACTACATGAAAACATGAATAATTCAGTGAAAATGACTGTAAACAGATGAGAACTTGTTTAGAACAGCTGAAAGAGAATCTCCAAGTCAGTTCTTAGTGTAGAAAAGGTAGCTAAGATAAGGAAAATCCTTAATTCCAGTTAAGATCACATGAAACACTGTATGAATCCTATATTCTTTACTTAAAGGAGACTAGAGTGGTAAATGTGTGTTATACAAGGCAGAATACCATTGAAATAGAGAAAGAAACACGTTCGGCAGCTTTGGAAAGCCTTACACTTCACTGAAATGTAGTACTACACTCTATAACACAGTTGAGAGACAATGTTCAATAGCTGCCTCAGTACTTAACAGTGTGTAGGAAGTTGTTTGATAAAGAGGGCAAAGCTTATACTTGGACCAGAAGGCAGAATATAGGAAACTACATGAAAACATGATTAATTCAGTGAAAATGACTGTAAACAGATGTGAACTTGTTTAGAACAGCTGAAAGAGATTCTCCAAGTCAGTTCTTAGTGTAGAAAAGGTAGCTAAGATCCGGGAAATCCTTAATTCGAGTTAAGATTACATGAAACACTGTATGAATCCTATATTCTTTACTTAAAGGAGACTAGAGTGGTAAATGTGTGTTATACAAGGCAGAATACCATTGAAATAGAGAAAGAAACACGTTCGGCAGCTTTGGAAAGCCTTACACTTCACTGAAATGTAGTACTACACTCTATAACACAGTTGAGAGACAATGTTCCCGAGCTGCCTCAGTTCATAACAGTGTGTAGGAAGTTGTTTGATAAAGTGGGCAAAGCTTATACTTGGGCAAGAAGGCAGAATATAGGAAACTACATGAAAACATGAATAATTCAGTGAAAATGACTGTAAACAGATGAGAACTTGTTTAGAACAGCTGAAAGAGAATCTCCAAGTCAGTTCTTAGTGTAGAAAAGGTAGCTAAGAGAAGGAAAATCCTTAATTCCAGTTAAGATCACATGAAACACTGTATGAATCCTATATTGTTCACTTAAAGGAGACTAGAGTGGTAAATGTGTGTTATACAAGGCAGAATACCATTGAAATAGAGAAAGAAACACGTTCGGCAGCTTTGGAAAGCCTTACACTTCACTGAAATGTAGTACTACACTCTATAACACAGTTGAGAGACAATGTTCCCGAGCTGCCTCAGTGCATAACAGTGTGTAGGAAGTTGTTTGATAAAGTGGGCAAAGCTTATACTTGGGCCAGAAGGCCGAATATAGGAAACTACATGAGAACATGAATAATTCAGTGAAAATGACTGTAAACAGATGAGAACTTGTTTAGAACAGCTGAAAGAGAATCTCCAAGTCAGTTCTTAGTGTAGAAAAGGTAGCTAAGATAAGGAAAATCCTTAATTCCAGTTAAGATCACATGAAACACTGTATGAATCCTATATTGTTTACTTAAAGGAGACTAGAGTGGTAAATGTGTGTTATACAAGGCAGAATGCCATTGAAATAGAGAAAGAAACACGTTCGGCAGCTTTGGAAAGCCTTACACTTTACTGAAATGTAGTACTACACTCTATAACAGAGTTGAGAGTCAATGTTCAATAGCTGCCTCAGTACTTAACAGTGTGTAGGAAGTTGTTTGATAAAGTGGGCAAAGCTTATACTTGGACCAGAAGGCAGAATATAGGAAACTACATGAAAACATGATTAATTCAGTGAAAATGACTGTAAACAGATGAGAACTTGTCTAGAACAGCTGAAAGAGGATCTCCAAGTCAGTTCTTATTGTAGAAAAGGTGCTAAGATAAGGGAAATCCTTAATTCCAGTTAAGATCACATGAAACACTGTATGAATCCTATATTCTTTACTTAAAGGAGACTAGAGTGGTAAATGTGTGTTATACAAGGCAGAATACCATTGAAATAGAGAAAGAAACACGTTCAGCAGCTTTGGAAAGCCTTACACTTCACTGAAATGTAGTACTACACTTTATATATCACAGTTGAGAGACAATGTTCCCTAGCTCGCTCAGTTCATAACAGTGTAGGAAGTTGTTTGATAAAGTGGGCAAAGCTTATACTTGGGCCAGAAGGCAGAATATAGGAAACTACATGAAAACATGAATAATTCAGTGAAAATGACTGTAAACAGATGAGAACTTGTTTAGAACAGCTGAAAGAGAATCTCCAAGTCAGTTCTTAGTGTAGAAAAGGTAGCTAAGATAAGGAAAATCCTTAATTCCAGTTAAGATCACATGAAACACTGTATGAATCCTATATTCTTTACTTAAAGGAGACTAGAGTGGTAAATGTGTGTTATACAAGGCAGAATACCATTGAAATAGAGAAAGAAACACGTTCGGCAGCTTTGGAAAGCCTTACACTTCACTGAAATGTAGTACTACACTCTATAACACAGTTGAGAGACAATGTTCAATAGCTGCCTCAGTACTTAACAGTGTGTAGGAAGTTGTTTGATAAAGAGGGCAAAGCTTATACTTGGACCAGAAGGCAGAATATAGGAAACTACATGAAAACATGATTAATTCAGTGAAAATGACTGTAAACAGATGTGAACTTGTTTAGAACAGCTGAAAGAGATTCTCCAAGTCAGTTCTTAGTGTAGAAAAGGTAGCTAAGATCCGGGAAATCCTTAATTCGAGTTAAGATTACATGAAACACTGTATGAATCCTATATTCTTTACTTCAAGGAGACTAGAGTGGTAAATGTGTGTTATACAAGGCAGAATACCATTGAAATAGAGAAAGAAACACGTTCGGCAGCTTTGGAAAGCCTTACACTTCACTGAAATGTAGTACTACACTCTATAACACAGTTGAGAGACAATGTTCCCGAGCTGCCTCAGTTCATAACAGTGTGTAGGAAGTTGTTTGATAAAGTGGGCAAAGCTTATACTTGGGCAAGAAGGCAGAATATAGGAAACTACATGAAAACATGAATAATTCAGTGAAAATGACTGTAAACAGATGAGAACTTGTTTAGAACAGCTGAAAGAGAATCTCCAAGTCAGTTCTTAGTGTAGAAAAGGTAGCTAAGAGAAGGAAAATCCTTAATTCCAGTTAAGATCACATGAAACACTGTATGAATCCTATATTGTTCACTTAAAGGAGACTAGAGTGGTAAATGTGTGTTATACAAGGCAGAATACCATTGAAATAGAGAAAGAAACACGTTCGGCAGCTTTGGAAAGCCTTACACTTCACTGAAATGTAGTACTACACTCTATAACACAGTTGAGAGACAATGTTCCCGAGCTGCCTCAGTGCATAACAGTGTGTAGGAAGTTGTTTGATAAAGTGGGCAAAGCTTATACTTGGGCCAGAAGGCCGAATATAGGAAACTACATGAGAACATGAATAATTCAGTGAAAATGACTGTAAACAGATGAGAACTTGTTTAGAACAGCTGAAAGAGAATCTCCAAGTCAGTTCTTAGTGTAGAAAAGGTAGCTAAGATAAGGAAAATCCTTAATTCCAGTTAAGATCACATGAAACACTGTATGAATCCTATATTCTTTACTTAAAGGAGACTAGAGTGGTAAATATGTGTTATACAAGGCAGAATACCATTGAAATAGAGAAAGAAACACGTTCGGCAGCTTTGGAAAGCCTTACACTTCACTGAAATGTAGTACTACACTCTATAACACAGTTGAGAGACAATGTTCAATACCTGCCTCAGTACTTAACAGTGTGTAGGAAGTTGTTTGATAAAGTGGGCAAAGCTGATATTTGGACCAGAAGGCAGAATATAGGAAACTACATGAAAACATGATTAATTCAGTGAAAATGACTGTAAACAGATGTGACCTTGTTTAGAACAGCTGAAAGAGATTCTCCAAGTCAGTTCTTAGTGTAGAAAAGGTAGCTAAGATCGGGGAAATCCTTAATTCGAGTTAAGATTACATGAAACACTGTATGAATCCTATATTCTTTACTTAAAGGAGACTAGAGTGGTAAATGTGTGTTATACAAGGCAGAATACCATTGAAATAGAGAAAGAAACACGTTCGGCAGCTTTGGAAAGCCTTACACTTCACTGAAATGTAGTACTACACTCTATAACACAGTTGAGAGACAATGTTCCCGAGCTGCCTCAGTTCATAACAGTGTGTAGGAAGTTGTTTGATAAAGTGGGCAAAGCTTATACTTGGGCAAGAAGGCAGAATATAGGAAACTACATGAAAACATGAATAATTCAGTGAAAATGACTGTAAACAGATGAGAACTTGTTTAGAACAGCTGAAAGAGAATCTCCAAGTCAGTTCTTAGTGTAGAAAAGGTAGGTAAGATAAGGGAAATACTTAATTCCAGTGAAGATCACATGAAACACTGTATGAATCCTATATTCTTTACTTAAAGGAGACTAGAGTGGTAAATGTGTGTTATACAAGGCAGAATACCATTGAAATAGAGAAAGAAACACGTTCGGCAGCTTTGGAAAGCCTTACACTTCACTGAAATGTAGTGCTACACTCTATAACACAGTTGAGAGACAATGTTCAATACCTGCCTCAGTACTTAACACTGTGTAGGAAGTTGTTTGATAAAGTGGGCAAAGCTGATATTTGGACCAGAAGGCAGAATATAGGAAACTACATGAAAACATGATTAATTCAGTGAAAATGACTGTAAACAGATGTGACCTTGTTTAGAACAGCTGAAAGAGATTCTCCAAGTCAGTTCTTAGTGTAGAAAAGGTAGCTAAGATCTGGGAAATCCTTAATTCGAGTTAAGATTACATGAAACACTGTATGAATCCTATATTCTTTACTTAAAGGAGACTAGAGTGGTAAATGTGTGTTATACAAGGCAGAATACCATTGAAATAGAGAAAGAAACACGTTCGGCAGCTTTGGAAAGCCTTACACTTCACTGAAATGTAGTACTACACTCTATAACAGAGTTGAGAGTCAATGTTCAATAGCTGCCTCAGTACTTAACAGTGTGTAGGAAGTTGTTTGATAAAGTGGGCAAAGCTTATACTTGGACCAGAAGGCAGAATATAGGAAACTACATGAAAACATGATTAATTCAGTGAAAATGACTGTAAACAGATGAGAACTTGTCTAGAACAGCTGAAAGAGAATCTCCAAGTCAGTTCTTATTGTAGAAAAGGTGCTAAGATAAGGGAAATCCTTAATTCTAGTTAAGATCACATGAAACACTGTATGAATCCTATATTCTTTACTTAAAGGAGACTAGAGTGGTAAATGTGTGTTATACAAGGCAGAATACCATTGAAATAGAGAAAGAAACACGTTCAGCAGCTTTGGAAAGCCTTACACTTCACTGAAATGTAGTACTACACTTTATATATCACAGTTGAGAGACAATGTTCCCTAGCTCGCTCAGTTCATAACAGTGTAGGAAGTTGTTTGATAAAGTGGGCAAAGCTTATACTTGGGCCAGAAGGCAGAATATAGGAAACTACATGAAAACATGAATAATTCAGTGAAAATGACTGTAAACAGATGAGAACTTGTTTAGAACAGCTGAAAGAGAATCTCCAAGTCAGTTCTTAGTGTAGAAAAGGTAGCTAAGATAAGGAAAATCCTTAATTCCAGTTAAGATCACATGAAACACTGTATGAATCCTATATTGTTTACTTAAAGGAGACTAGAGTGGTAAATGTGTGTTATACAAGGCAGAATGCCATTGAAATAGAGAAAGAAACACGTTCGGCAGCTTTGGAAAGCCTTACACTTCACTGAAATGTAGTACTACACTCTATAACAGAGTTGAGAGTCAATGTTCAATAGCTGCCTCAGTACTTAACAGTGTGTAGGAAGTTGTTTGATAAAGTGGGCAAAGCTTATACTTGGACCAGAAGGCAGAATATAGGAAACTACATGAAAACATGATTAATTCAGTGAAAATGACTGTAAACAGATGAGAACTTGTCTAGAACAGCTGAAAGAGGATCTCCAAGTCAGTTCTTATTGTAGAAAAGGTGCTAAGATAAGGGAAATCCTTAATTCCAGTTAAGATCACATGAAACACTGTATGAATCCTATATTCTTTACTTAAAGGAGACTAGAGTGGTAAATGTGTGTTATACAAGGCAGAATACCATTGAAATAGAGAAAGAAACACGTTCAGCAGCTTTGGAAAGCCTTACACTTCACTGAAATGTAGTACTACACTTTATATATCACAGTTGAGAGACAATGTTCCCTAGCTCGCTCAGTTCATAACAGTGTAGGAAGTTGTTTGATAAAGTGGGCAAAGCTTATACTTGGGCCAGAAGGCAGAATATAGGAAACTACATGAAAACATGAATAATTCAGTGAAAATGACTGTAAACAGATGAGAAGTTGTTTAGAACAGCTGAAAGAGAATCTCCAAGTCAGTTCTTAGTGTAGAAAAGGTAGCTAAGATAAGGAAAATCCTTAATTCCAGTTAAGATCACATGAAACACTGTATGAATCCTATATTGTTTACTTAAAGGAGACTAGAGTGGTAAATGTGTGTTATACAAGGCAGAATACCATTGAAATAGAGAAAGAAACACGTTCGGCAGCTTTGGAAAGCCTTACACTTCACTGAAATGTAGTACTACACTCTATATCACAGTTGAGAGACAATGTTCCCTAGCTCGCTCAGTTCATAACAGTGTGTAGGAAGTTGTTTGATAAAGTGGGCAAAGCTTATACTTGGGCCAGAAGGCAGAATATAGGAAACTACATGAAAACATGAATAATTCAGTGAAAATGACTGTAAACAGATGAGAACTGGTTTAGAACAGCTGAAAGAGAATCTCCAAGTCAGTTCTTAGTGTAGAAAAGGTAGGTAAGATAAGGGAAATCCTTAATTCCAGTTAAGATCACATGAAACACTGTATGAATCCTATATTCTTTACTTAAAGGAGACTAGAGTGGTAAATGTGTGTTATACAAGGCAGAATACCATTGAAATAGAGAAAGAAACACGTTCAGCAGCTTTGGAAAGCCTTACACTTCACTGAAATGTAGTACTACACTTTATATATCACAGTTGAGAGACAATGTTCCCTAGCTCGCTCAGTTCATAACAGTGTGTAGGAAGTTGTTTGATAAAGTGGGCGAAGCTTATACTTGGGCCAGAAGACAGAATATAGGAAACTACATGAAAACATGAATAATTTAGTGAAAATGACTGTAAACAGATGAGAACTTGTTTAGAACAGCTGAAAGAGAATCTCCAAGTCAGTTCTTAGTGTAGAAAAGGTAGCTAAGAGAAGGAAAATCCTTAATTCCAGTTAAGATCACATGAAACACTGTATGAATCCTATATTGTTCACTTAAAGGAGACTAGAGTGGTAAATGTGTGTTATACAAGGCAGAATACCATTGAAATAGAGAAAGAAACACGTTCGGCAGCTTTGGAAAGCCTTACACTTCACTGAAATGTAGTACTACACTCTATAACACAGTTGAGAGACAATGTTCCCGAGCTGCCTCAGTTCATAACAGTGTGTAGGAAGTTGTTTGATAAAGTGGGCAAAGCTTATACTTGGGCAAGAAGGCAGAATATAGGAAACTACATGAAAACATGAATAATTCAGTGAAAATGACTGTAAACAGATGAGAACTTGTTTAGAACAGCTGAAAGAGAATCTCCAAGTCAGTTCTTAGTGTAGAAAAGGTAGGTAAGATAAGGGAAATACTTAATTCCAGTGAAGATCACATGAAACACTGTATGAATCCTATATTCTTTACTTAAAGGAGACTAGAGTGGTAAATGTGTGTTATACAAGGCAGAATACCATTGAAATAGAGAAAGAAACACGTTCGGCAGCTTTGGAAAGCCTTACACTTCACTGAAATGTAGTGCTACACTCTATAACACAGTTGAGAGACAATGTTCAATACCTGCCTCAGTACTTAACAGTGTGTAGGAAGTTGTTTGATAAAGTGGGCAAAGCTGATATTTGGACCAGAAGGCAGAATATAGGAAACTACATGAAAACATGATTAATTCAGTGAAAATGACTGTAAACAGATGTGAACTTGTTTAGAACAGCTGAAAGAGATTCTCCAAGTCAGTTCTTAGTGTAGAAAAGGTAGCTAAGATCTGGGAAATCCTTAATTCGAGTTAAGATTACATGAAACACTGTATGAATCCTATATTCTTTACATAAAGGAGACTAGAGTGGTAAATGTGTGTTATACAAGGCAGAATACCATTGAAATAGAGAAAGAAACACGTTCGGCAGCTTTGGAAAGCCTTACACTTCACTGAAATGTAGTACTACACTCTATAACAGAGTTGAGAGTCAATGTTCAATAGCTGCCTCAGTACTTAACAGTGTGTAGGAAGTTGTTTGATAAAGTGGGCAAAGCTTATACTTGGACCAGAAGGCAGAATATAGGAAACTACATGAAAACATGATTAATTCAGTGAAAATGACTGTAAACAGATGAGAACTTGTCTAGAACAGCTGAAAGAGAATCTCCAAGTCAGTTCTTATTGTAGAAAAGGTGCTAAGATAAGGGAAATCCTTAATTCCAGTTAAGATCACATGAAACACTGTATGAATCCTATATTCTTTACTTAAAGGAGACTAGAGTGGTAAATGTGTGTTATACAAGGCAGAATACCATTGAAATAGAGAAAGAAACACGTTCAGCAGCTTTGGAAAGCCTTACACTTCACTGAAATGTAGTACTACACTTTATATATCACAGTTGAGAGACAATGTTCCCTAGCTCGCTCAGTTCATAACAGTGTGTAGGAAGTTGTTTGATAAAGTGGGCAAAGCTTATACTTGGGCCAGAAGGCAGAATATAGGAAACTACATGAAAACATGAATAATTCAGTGAAAATGACTGTAAACAGATGAGAACTGGTTTAGAACAGCTGAAAGAGAATCTCCAAGTCAGTTCTTAGTGTAGAAAAGGTAGGTAAGATAAGGGAAATCCTTAATTCCAGTTAAGATCACATGAAACACTGTATGAATCCTATATTCTTTACTTAAAGGAGACTAGAGTGGTAAATGTGTGTTATACAAGGCAGAATACCATTGAAATAGAGAAAGAAACACGTTCAGCAGCTTTGGAAAGCCTTACACTTCACTGAAATGTAGTACTACACTTTATATATCACAGTTGAGAGACAATGTTCCCTAGCTCGCTCAGTTCATAACAGTGTGTAGGAAGTTGTTTGATAAAGTGGGCGAAGCTTATACTTGGGCCAGAAGACAGAATATAGGAAACTACATGAAAACATGAATAATTCAGTGAAAATGACTGTAAACAGATGAGAACTTGTTTAGAACAGCTGAAAGAGAATCTCCAAGTCAGTTCTTAGTGTAGAAAAGGTAGCTAAGAGAAGGAAAATCCTTAATTCCAGTTAAGATCACATGAAACACTGTATGAATCCTATATTGTTCACTTAAAGGAGACTAGAGTGGTAAATGTGTGTTATACAAGGCAGAATACCATTGAAATAGAGAAAGAAACACGTTCGGCAGCTTTGGAAAGCCTTACACTTCACTGAAATGTAGTACTACACTCTATAACACAGTTGAGAGACAATGTTCCCGAGCTGCCTCAGTGCATAACAGTGTGTAGGAAGTTGTTTGATAAAGTGGGCAAAGCTTATACTTGGGCCAGAAGGCCGAATATAGGAAACTACATGAGAACATGAATAATTCAGTGAAAATGACTGTAAACAGATGAGAACTTGTTTAGAACAGCTGAAAGAGAATCTCCAAGTCAGTTCTTAGTGTAGAAAAGGTAGCTAAGAGAAGGAAAATCCTCAATTCCAGTTAAGATCACATGAAACACTGTATGAATCCTATATTGTTTACTTAAAGGAGACTAGAGTGGTAAATGTGTGTTATACAAGGCAGAATACCATTGAAATAGAGAAAGAAACACGTTCGGCAGCTTTGGAAAGCCTTACACTTCACTGAAATGTAGTACTACACTCTATATCACAGTTGAGAGACAATGTTCCCTAGCTCGCTCAGTTCATAACAGTGTGTAGGAAGTTGTTTGATAAAGTGGGCAAAGCTTATACTTGGGCCAGAAGGCAGAATATAGGAAACTACATGAAAACATGAATAATTCAGTGAAAATGACTGTAAACAGATGAGAACTGGTTTAGAACAGCTGAAAGAGAATCTCCAAGTCAGTTCTTAGTGTAGAAAAGGTAGGTAAGATAAGGGAAATCCTTAATTCCAGTTAAGATCACATGAAACACTGTATGAATCCTATATTCTTTACTTAAAGGAGACTAGAGTGGTAAATGTGTGTTATACAAGGCAGAATACCATTGAAATAGAGAAAGAAACACGTTCAGCAGCTTTGGAAAGCCTTACACTTCACTGAAATGTAGTACTACACTTTATATATCACAGTTGAGAGACAATGTTCCCTAGCTCGCTCAGTTCATAACAGTGTGTAGGAAGTTGTTTGATAAAGTGGGCGAAGCTTATACTTGGGCCAGAAGACAGAATATAGGAAACTACATGAAAACATGAATAATTTAGTGAAAATGACTGTAAACAGATGAGAACTTGTTTAGAACAGCTGAAAGAGAATCTCCAAGTCAGTTCTTAGTGTAGAAAAGGTAGCTAAGAGAAGGAAAATCCTTAATTCCAGTTAAGATCACATGAAACACTGTATGAATCCTATATTGTTCACTTAAAGGAGACTAGAGTGGTAAATGTGTGTTATACAAGGCAGAATACCATTGAAATAGAGAAAGAAACACGTTCGGCAGCTTTGGAAAGCCTTACACTTCACTGAAATGTAGTACTACACTCTATAACACAGTTGAGAGACAATGTTCCCGAGCTGCCTCAGTTCATAACAGTGTGTAGGAAGTTGTTTGATAAAGTGGGCAAAGCTTATACTTGGGCAAGAAGGCAGAATATAGGAAACTACATGAAAACATGAATAATTCAGTGAAAATGACTGTAAACAGATGAGAACTTGTTTAGAACAGCTGAAAGAGAATCTCCAAGTCAGTTCTTAGTGTAGAAAAGGTAGGTAAGATAAGGGAAATACTTAATTCCAGTGAAGATCACATGAAACACTGTATGAATCCTATATTCTTTACTTAAAGGAGACTAGAGTGGTAAATGTGTGTTATACAAGGCAGAATACCATTGAAATAGAGAAAGAAACACGTTCGGCAGCTTTGGAAAGCCTTACACTTCACTGAAATGTAGTGCTACACTCTATAACACAGTTGAGAGACAATGTTCAATACCTGCCTCAGTACTTAACAGTGTGTAGGAAGTTGTTTGATAAAGTGGGCAAAGCTGATATTTGGACCAGAAGGCAGAATATAGGAAACTACATGAAAACATGATTAATTCAGTGAAAATGACTGTAAACAGATGTGAACTTGTTTAGAACAGCTGAAAGAGATTCTCCAAGTCAGTTCTTAGTGTAGAAAAGGTAGCTAAGATCTGGGAAATCCTTAATTCGAGTTAAGATTACATGAAACACTGTATGAATCCTATATTCTTTACTTAAAGGAGACTAGAGTGGTAAATGTGTGTTATACAAGGCAGAATACCATTGAAATAGAGAAAGAAACACGTTCGGCAGCTTTGGAAAGCCTTACACTTCACTGAAATGTAGTACTACACTCTATAACAGAGTTGAGAGTCAATGTTCAATAGCTGCCTCAGTACTTAACAGTGTGTAGGAAGTTGTTTGATAAAGTGGGCAAAGCTTATACTTGGACCAGAAGGCAGAATATAGGAAACTACATGAAAACATGATTAATTCAGTGAAAATGACTGTAAACAGATGAGAACTTGTCTAGAACAGCTGAAAGAGAATCTCCAAGTCAGTTCTTATTGTAGAAAAGGTGCTAAGATAAGGGAAATCCTTAATTCCAGTTAAGATCACATGAAACACTGTATGAATCCTATATTCTTTACTTAAAGGAGACTAGAGTGGTAAATGTGTGTTATACAAGGCAGAATACCATTGAAATAGAGAAAGAAACACGTTCAGCAGCTTTGGAAAGCCTTACACTTCACTGAAATGTAGTACTACACTTTATATATCACAGTTGAGAGACAATGTTCCCTAGCTCGCTCAGTTCATAACAGTGTGTAGGAAGTTGTTTGATAAAGTGGGCAAAGCTTATACTTGGGCCAGAAGGCAGAATATAGGAAACTACATGAAAACATGAATAATTCAGTGAAAATGACTGTAAACAGATGAGAACTGGTTTAGAACAGCTGAAAGAGAATCTCCAAGTCAGTTCTTAGTGTAGAAAAGGTAGCTAAGAGAAGGAAAATCCTTAATTCCAGTTAAGATCACATGAAACACTGTATGAATCCTATATTGTTCACTTAAAGGAGACTAGAGTGGTAAATGTGTGTTATACAAGGCAGAATACCATTGAAATAGAGAAAGAAACACGTTCGGCAGCTTTGGAAAGCCTTACACTTCACTGAAATGTAGTACTACACTCTATAACACAGTTGAGAGACAATGTTCCCGAGCTGCCTCAGTGCATAACAGTGTGTAGGAAGTTGTTTGATAAAGTGGGCAAAGCTTATACTTGGGCCAGAAGGCCGAATATAGGAAACTTCATGAGAACATGAATAATTCAGTGAAAATGACTGTAAACAGATGAGAACTTGTTTAGAACAGCTGAAAGAGAATCTCCAAGTCAGTTCTTAGTGTAGAAAAGGTAGCTAAGAGAAGGAAAATCCTCAATTCCAGTTAAGATCACATGAAACACTGTATGAATCCTATATTGTTTACTTAAAGGAGACTAGAGTGGTAAATGTGTGTTATACAAGGCAGAATACCATTGAAATGGAGAAACACGTTCGGCAGCTTTGGAAAGCCTTACACTTCACTGAAATGTAGTACTACACTGTATAACACAGTTGAGAGACAATGTTCAATAGCTGCCTCAGTACTTAACAGTGTGTAGGAAGTTGTTTGATAAAGTGGGCAAAGCTTATACTTGGGCCAGAAGGCAGAATATAGGAAACTACATGAAAACATGAATAATTCAGTGAAAATAACTGTAAACAGATGAGAACTTGTTTAGAACAGCTGAAAGAGAATCTCCAAGTCAGTTCTTAGTGTAGAAAAGGTAGCTAAGAGAAGGAAATCCTTAATTCCAGTTAAGATCACATGAAACACTGTATGAATCCTATATTGTTTACTTAAAGGAGACTAGAGTGGTAAATGTGTTTTATACAAGGCAGAATACCATTGAAATAGAGAAAGAAACACGTTCGGCAGCTTTGGAAAGCCTTACACTTCACTGAAATGTAGTACTACACTCTATAACACAGTTGAGAGACAATGTTCCCAAGCTGCCTCAGTACATAACAGTGTGTAGGAAGGTGTTTGATAAAGAGGGCAAAGCTTATACTTGGGCCAGAAGGCAGAATATAGGAAACTACATGAAAACATGAATAATTCAGTGAAAATGACTGTAAACAGATGAGAACTGGTTTAGAACAGCTGAAAGAGAATCTCCAAGTCAGTTCTTAGTGTAGAAAAGGTAGGTAAGATAAGGGAAATACTTAATTCCAGTTTAGATCACATGAAACACTGTATGAATCCTACATTCTTTACTTAAAGGAGACTAGAGTGGTAAATGTGTGTTATACAAGGCAGAATACCATTGAAATAGAGAAAGAAACACGTTCGGCAGCTTTGGAAAGCCTTACACTTCACTGAAATGTAGTACTACACTCTATAACACAGTTGAGAGACAATGTTCAATAGCTGCCTCAGTACTTAACAGTGTGTAGGAAGTTGTTTGATAAAGAGGGCAAAGCTTATACTTGGACCAGAAGGCAGAATATAGGAAACTACATGAAAACATGATTAATTCAGTGAAAATGACTGTAAACAGATGTGAACTTGTTTAGAACAGCTGAAAGAGATTCTCCAAGTCAGTTCTTAGTGTAGAAAAGGTAGCTAAGATCGGGGAAATCCTTAATTCGAGTTAAGATTACATGAAACACTGTATGAATCCTATATTCTTTACTTCAAGGAGACTAGAGTGGTAAATGTGTGTTATACAAGGCAGAATACCATTGAAATAGAGAAAGAAACACGTTCGGCAGCTTTGGAAAGCCTTACACTTCACTGAAATGTAGTACTACACTCTATAACAGAGTTGAGAGACAATGTTCAATAGCTGCCTCAGTACTTAACAGTGTGTAGGAAGTTGTTTGATAAAGTGGGCAAAGCTTATACTTGGACCAGAAGGCAGAATATAGGAAACTACATGAAAACATGATTAATTCAGTGAAAATGACTGTAAACAGATGGGAACTTGTTTAGAACAGCTGAAAGAGATTCTCCAAGTCAGTTCTTAGTGTAGAAAAGGTAGCTAAGATCTGGGAAATCCTTAATTCGAGTTAAGATTACATGAAACACTGTATGAATCCTATATTCTTTACTTAAAGGAGACTACAGTGGTAAATGTGTGTTATACAAGGCAGAATACCATTAAAATAGAGAAAGAAACATGTTCGGCAGCTTTGGAAAGCCTTACACTTCACTGAAATGTAGTACTACACTCTATAACACAGTTGAGAGACAATGTTCCCTAGCTCGCTCAGTTCATAACAGTGTGTAGGAAGTTGTTTAATAAAGTGGGCAAAGCTTATACTTGGGCCAGAAGGCAGAATATAGGAAACTACATGAAAACATGAATAATTTAGTGAAAATGACTGTAAACAGATGAGAACTTGTTTAGAACAGCTGAAAGAGAATCTCCAAGTCAGTTCTTAGTGTAGAAAAGGTAGCTAAGAGAAGGAAAATCCTCAATTCCAGTTAAGATCACATGAAACACTGTATGAATCCTATATTGTTTACTTAAAGGAGACTAGAGTGGTAAATGTGTGTTATACAAGGCAGAATACCATTGAAATAGAGAAAGAAACACGTTCGGCAGCTTTGGAAAGCCTTACACTTCACTGAAATGTAGTACTACACTCTATAACACAGTTGAGAGACAATGTTCCCAAGCTGCCTCAGTTCATAACAGTGTGTAGGAAGGTGTTTGATAAAGAGGGCAAAGCTTATACTTGGGCCAGAAGGCAGAATATAGGAAACTACATGAAAACATGAATAATTCAGTGAAAATGACTGTAAACAGATGAGAACTGGTTTAGAACAGCTGAAAGAGAATCTCCAAGTCAGTTCTTAGTGTAGAAAAGGTAGGTAAGATAAGGGAAATCCTTAATTCGAGTTAAGATCACATGAAACACTGTATGAATCCTATATTCTTTACTTAAAGGAGACTAGAGTGGTAAATGTGTGTTATACAAGGCAGAATACCATTGAAATAGAGAAAGAAACACGTTCGGCAGCTTTGGAAAGCCTTACACTTCACTGAAATGTAGTACTACACTCTATAACACAGTTGAGAGACAATGTTCAATAGCTGCCTCAGTACTTAACAGTGTGTAGGAAGTTGTTTGATAAAGAGGGCAAAGCTTATACTTGGACCAGAAGGCAGAATATAGGAAACTACATGAAAACATGATTAATTCAATGAAAATGACTGTAAACAGATGGGAACTTGTTTAGAACAGCTGAAAGAGATTCTCCAAGTCAGTTCTTAGTGTAGAAAAGGTAGCTAAGCTCTGGGAAATCCTTAATTCGAGTTAAGATTACATGAAACACTGTATGAATCCTATATTCTTTACTTAAAGGAGACTAGAGTGGTAAATGTGTGTTATACAAGGCAGAATACCATTGAAATGGAGAAAGAAACACGTTCCGCAGCTTTGGAAAGCCTTACACTTCCCTGAAATGTAGTACTACACTGTATAACACAGTTGAGAGACAATGTTCAATAGCTGCCTCAGTACTTAACAGTGTGTAGGAAGTTGTTTGATAAAGTGGGCAAAGCTGATATTTGGACCAGAAGGCAGAATATAGGAAACTACATGAAAACATGATTAATTCAGTGAAAATGACTGTAAACAGATGTGACCTTGTTTAGAACAGCTGAAAGAGATTCTCCAAGTCAGTTCTTAGTGTAGAAAAGGTAGCTAAGATCGGGGAAATCCTTAATTCGAGTTAAGATTACATGAAACACTGTATGAATCCTATATTCTTTACTTCAAGGAGACTAGAGTGGTAAATGTGTGTTATACAAGGCAGAATACCATTGAAATAGAGAAAGAAACACGTTCGGCAGCTTTGGAAAGCCTTACACTTCACTGAAATGTAGTACTACACTCTATAACAGAGTTGAGAGACAATGTTCAATAGCTGCCTCAGTACTTAACAGTGTGTAGGAAGTTGTTTGATAAAGTGGGCAAAGCTTATACTTGGACCAGAAGGCAGAATATAGGAAACTACATGAAAACATGATTAATTCAGTGAAAATGACTGTAAACAGATGAGAACTTGTCTAGAACAGCTGAAAGAGAATCTCCAAGTCAGTTCTTATTGTAGAAAAGGTAGCTAAGATAAGGGAAATCCTTAATTCCAGTTAAGATCACATGAAACACTGTATGAATCCTATATTCTTTACTTAAAGGAGACTAGAGTGGTAAATGTGTGTTATACAAGGCAGAATACTATTGAAATAGAGAAAGAAACACGTTCAGCAGCTTTGGAAAGCCTTACACTTCACTGAAATGTAGTACTACACTTTATAGATCACAGTTGAGAGACAATGTTCCCTAGCTCGCTCAGTTCATAACAGTGTGTAGGAAGTTGTTTGATAAAGTGGGCAAAGCTTATACTTGGGCCAGAAGACAGAATATAGGAAACTACATGAAAACATGAATAATTCAGTGAAAATGACTGTAAACAGATGAGAACTTGTTTAGAACAGCTGAAAGAGAATCTCCAAGTCAGTTCTTAGTGTAGAAAAGGTAGCTAAGAGAAGGAAAATCCTTAATTCCAGTTAAGATCACATGAAACACTGTATGAATCCTATATTGTTTACTTAAAGGAGACTAGAGTGGTAAATGTGTGTTATACAAGGCAGAATACCATTGAAATAGAGAAAGAAACACGTTCGGCAGCTTTGGAAAGCCTTACACTTCACTGAAATGTAGTACTACACTCTATAACACAGTTGAGAGACAATGTTCCCAAGCTGCCTCAGTTCATAACAGTGTGTAGGAAGGTGTTTGATAAAGAGGGCAAAGCTTATACTTGGGCCAGAAGGCAGAATATAGGAAACTACATGAAAACATGAATAATTCAGTGAAAATGACTGTAAACAGATGAGAACTGGTTTAGAACAGCTGAAAGAGAATCTCCAAGTCAGTTCTTAGTGTAGAAAAGGTAGGTAAGATAAGGGAAATACTTAATTCCAGTTAAGATCACATGAAACACTGTATGAATCTTACATTCTTTACTTAAAGGAGACTAGAGTGGTAAATGTGTGTTATACAAGGCAGAATACCATTGAAATAGAGAAAGAAACACGTTCGGCAGCTTTGGAAAGCCTTACACTTCACTGAAATGTAGTACTACACTCTATAACACAGTTGAGAGACAATGTTCAATAGCTGCCTCAGTACTTAACAGTGTGTAGGAAGTTGTTTGATAAAGAGGGCAAAGCTTATACTTGGACCAGAAGGCAGAATGTAGGAAACTACATGAAAACATGATTAATTCAGTGAAAATGACTGTAAACAGATGTGAACTTGTTTAGAACAGCTGAAAGAGATTCTCCAAGTCAGTTCTTAGTGTAGAAAAGGTAGCTAAGATCCGGGAAATCCTTAATTCGAGTTAAGATTACATGAAACACTGTATGAATCCTATATTCTTTACTTAAAGGAGACTAGAGTGGTAAATGTGTGTTATACAAGGCAGAATACCATTGAAATAGAGAAAGAAACACGTTCGGCAGCTTTGGAAAGCCTTACACTTCACTGAAATGTAGTACTACACTCTATAACACAGTTGAGAGACAATGTTCCCGAGCTGCCTCAGTTCATAACAGTGTGTAGGAAGTTGTTTGATAAAGTGGGCAAAGCTTATACTTGGGCAAGAAGGCAGAATATAGGAAACTACATGAAAACATGAATAATTCAGTGAAAATGACTGTAAACAGATGAGAACTTGTTTAGAACAGCTGAAAGAGAATCTCCAAGTCAGTTCTTAGTGTAGAAAAGGTAGGTAAGATAAGGGAAATACTTAATTCCAGTGAAGATCACATGAAACACTGTATGAATCCTATATTCTTTACTTAAAGGAGACTAGAGTGGTAAATGTGTGTTATACAAGGCAGAATACCATTGAAATAGAGAAAGAAACACGTTCGGCAGCTTTGGAAAGCCTTACACTTCACTGAAATGTAGTGCTACACTCTATAACACAGTTGAGAGACAATGTTCAATACCTGCCTCAGTACTTAACAGTGTGTAGGAAGTTGTTTGATAAAGTGGGCAAAGCTGATATTTGGACCAGAAGGCAGAATATAGGAAACTACATGAAAACATGATTAATTCAGTGAAAATGACTGTAAACAGATGTGAACTTGTTTAGAACAGCTGAAAGAGATTCTCCAAGTCAGTTCTTAGTGTAGAAAAGGTAGCTAAGATCTGGGAAATCCTTAATTCGAGTTAAGATTACATGAAACACTGTATGAATCCTATATTCTTTACTTAAAGGAGACTAGAGTGGTAAATGTGTGTTATACAAGGCAGAATACCATTGAAATAGAGAAAGAAACACGTTCGGCAGCTTTGGAAAGCCTTACACTTCACTGAAATGTAGTACTACACTCTATAACAGAGTTGAGAGTCAATGTTCAATAGCTGCCTCAGTACTTAACAGTGTGTAGGAAGTTGTTTGATAAAGTGGGCAAAGCTTATACTTGGACCAGAAGGCAGAATATAGGAAACTACATGAAAACATGATTAATTCAGTGAAAATGACTGTAAACAGATGAGAACTTGTCTAGAACAGCTGAAAGAGAATCTCCAAGTCAGTTCTTATTGTAGAAAAGGTGCTAAGATAAGGGAAATCCTTAATTCCAGTTAAGATCACATGAAACACTGTATGAATCCTATATTCTTTACTTAAAGGAGACTAGAGTGGTAAATGTGTGTTATACAAGGCAGAATACCATTGAAATAGAGAAAGAAACACGTTCAGCAGCTTTGGAAAGCCTTACACTTCACTGAAATGTAGTACTACACTTTATATATCACAGTTGAGAGACAATGTTCCCTAGCTCGCTCAGTTCATAACAGTGTAGGAAGTTGTTTGATAAAGTGGGCAAAGCTTATACTTGGGCCAGAAGGCAGAATATAGGAAACTACATGAAAACATGAATAATTCAGTGAAAATGACTGTAAACAGATGAGAACTTGTTTAGAACAGCTGAAAGAGAATCTCCAAGTCAGTTCTTAGTGTAGAAAAGGTAGCTAAGAGAAGGAAAATCCTCAATTCCAGTTAAGATCACATGAAACACTGTATGAATCCTATATTGTTTACTTAAAGGAGACTAGAGTGGTAAATGTGTGTTATACAAGGCAGAATACCATTGAAATAGAGAAAGAAACACGTTCGGCAGCTTTGGAAAGCCTTACACTTCACTGAAATGTAGTACTACACTCTATAACACAGTTGAGAGACAATGTTCCCAAGCTGCCTCAGTTCATAACAGTGTGTAGGAAGGTGTTTGATAAAGAGGGCAAAGCTTATACTTGGGCCAGAAGGCAGAATATAGGAAACTACATGAAAACATGAATAATTCAGTGAAAATGACTGTAAACAGATGAGAACTGGTTTAGAACAGCTGAAAGAGAATCTCCAAGTCAGTTCTTAGTGTAGAAAAGGTAGGTAAGATAAGGGAAATACTTAATTCCAGTGAAGATCACATGAAACACTGTATGAATCCTATATTCTTTACTTAAAGGAGACTAGAGTGGTAAATGTGTGTTATACAAGGCAGAATACCATTGAAATAGAGAAAGAAACACGTTCGGCAGCTTTGGAAAGCCTTACACTTCACTGAAATGTAGTGCTACACTCTATAACACAGTTGAGAGACAATGTTCAATACCTGCCTCAGTACTTAACAGTGTGTAGGAAGTTGTTTGATAAAGTGGGCAAAGCTGATATTTGGACCAGAAGGCAGAATATAGGAAACTACATGAAAACATGATTAATTCAGTGAAAATGACTGTAAACAGATGTGAACTTGTTTAGAACAGCTGAAAGAGATTCTCCAAGTCAGTTCTTAGTGTAGAAAAGGTAGCTAAGATCTGGGAAATCCTTAATTCGAGTTAAGATTACATGAAACACTGTATGAATCCTATATTCTTTACTTAAAGGAGACTAGAGTGGTAAATGTGTGTTATACAAGGCAGAATACCATTGAAATAGAGAAAGAAACACGTTCGGCAGCTTTGGAAAGCCTTACACTTCACTGAAATGTAGTACTACACTCTATAACAGAGTTGAGAGTCAATGTTCAATAGCTGCCTCAGTACTTAACAGTGTGTAGGAAGTTGTTTGATAAAGTGGGCAAAGCTTATACTTGGACCAGAAGGCAGAATATAGGAAACTACATGAAAACATGATTAATTCAGTGAAAATGACTGTAAACAGATGAGAACTTGTCTAGAACAGCTGAAAGAGAATCTCCAAGTCAGTTCTTATTGTAGAAAAGGTGCTAAGATAAGGGAAATCCTTAATTCCAGTTAAGATCACATGAAACACTGTATGAATCCTATATTCTTTACTTAAAGGAGACTAGAGTGGTAAATGTGTGTTATACAAGGCAGAATACCATTAAAATAGAGAAAGAAACATGTTCGGCAGCTTTGGAAAGCCTTACACTTCACTGAAATGTAGTACTACACTCTATAACACAGTTGAGAGACAATGTTCCCTAGCTCGCTCAGTTCATAACAGTGTGTAGGAAGTTGTTTAATAAAGTGGGCAAAGCTTATACTTGGGCCAGAAGGCAGAATATAGGAAACTACATGAAAACATGAATAATTTAGTGAAAATGACTGTAAACAGATGAGAACTTGTTTAGAACAGCTGAAAGAAAATCTCCAAGTCAGTTCTTAGTGTAGAAAAGGTAGCTAAGAGAAGGAAAATCCTCAATTCCAGTTAAGATCACATGAAACACTGTATGAATCCTATATTGTTTACTTAAAGGAGACTAGAGTGGTAAATGTGTGTTATACAAGGCAGAATACCATTGAAATAGAGAAAGAAACACGTTGGGCAGCTTTGGAAAGCCTTACACTTCACTGAAATGTAGTACTACACTCTATAACACAGTTGAGAGACAATGTTCCCAAGCTGCCTCAGTTCATAACAGTGTGTAGGAAGGTGTTTGATAAAGAGGGCAAAGCTTATACTTGGGCCAGAAGGCAGAATATAGGAAACTACATGAAAACATGAATAATTCAGTGAAAATGACTGTAAACAGATGAGAACTGGTTTAGAACAGCTGAAAGAGAATCTCCAAGTCAGTTCTTAGTGTAGAAAAGGTAGGTAAGATAAGGGAAATCCTTAATTCGAGTTAAGATCACATGAAACACTGTATGAATCCTATATTCTTTACTTAAAGGAGACTAGAGTGGTAAATGTGTGTTATACAAGGCAGAATACCATTGAAATAGAGAAAGAAACACGTTCGGCAGCTTTGGAAAGCCTTACACTTCACTGAAATGTAGTACTACACTCTATAACACAGTTGAGAGACAATGTTCAATAGCTGCCTCAGTACTTAACAGTGTGTAGGAAGTTGTTTGATAAAGAGGGCAAAGCTTATACTTGGACCAGAAGGCAGAATATAGGAAACTACATGAAAACATGATTAATTCAATGAAAATGACTGTAAACAGATGGGAACTTGTTTAGAACAGCTGAAAGAGATTCTCCAAGTCAGTTCTTAGTGTAGAAAAGGTAGCTAAGATCTGGGAAATCCTTAATTCGAGTTAAGATTACATGAAACACTGTATGAATCCTATATTCTTTACTTAAAGGAGACTAGAGTGGTAAATGTGTGTTATACAAGGCAGAATACCATTGAAATGGAGAAAGAAACACGTTCGGCAGCTTTGGAAAGCCTTACACTTCACTGAAATGTAGTACTACACTGTATAACACAGTTGAGAGACAATGTTCAATAGCTGCCTCAGTACTTAACAGTGTGTAGGAAGTTGTTTGATAAAGTGGGCAAAGCTTATACTTGGGCCAGAAGGCAGAATATAGGAAACTACATGAAAACATGAATAATTCAGTGAAAATAACTGTAAACAGATGAGAACTTGTTTAGAACAGCTGAAAGAGAATCTCCAAGTCAGTTCTTAGTGTAGAAAAGGTAGCTAAGAGAAGGAAATCCTTAATTCCAGTTAAGATCACATGAAACACTGTATGAATCCTATATTGTTTACTTAAAGGAGACTAGAGTGGTAAATGTGTTTTATACAAGGCAGAATACCATTGAAATAGAGAAAGAAACACGTTCGGCAGCTTTGGAAAGCCTTACACTTCACTGAAATGTAGTACTACACTCTATAACACAGTTGAGAGACAATGTTCCCAAGCTGCCTCAGTACATAACAGTGTGTAGGAAGGTGTTTGATAAAGAGGGCAAAGCTTATACTTGGGCCAGAAGGCAGAATATAGGAAACTACATGAAAACATGAATAATTCAGTGAAAATGACTGTAAACAGATGAGAACTGGTTTAGAACAGCTGAAAGAGAATCTCCAAGTCAGTTCTTAGTGTAGAAAAGGTAGCTAAGATCTGGGAAATCCTTAATTCGAGTTAAGATTACATGAAACACTGTATGAATCCTATATTCTTTACTTAAAGGAGACTAGAGTGGTAAATGTGTGTTATACAAGGCAGAATACCATTGAAATGGAGAAACACGTTCGGCAGCTTTGGAAAGCCTTACACTTCACTGAAATGTAGTACTACACTGTATAACACAGTTGAGAGACAATGTTCAATAGCTGCCTCAGTACTTAACAGTGTGTAGGAAGTTGTTTGATAAAGTGGGCAAAGCTTATACTTGGGCCAGAAGGCAGAATATAGGAAACTACATGAAAACATGAATAATTCAGTGAAAATAACTGTAAACAGATGAGAACTTGTTTAGAACAGCTGAAAGAGAATCTCCAAGTCAGTTCTTAGTGTAGAAAAGGTAGCTAAGAGAAGGAAATCCTTAATTCCAGTTAAGATCACATGAAACACTGTATGAATCCTATATTGTTTACTTAAAGGAGACTAGAGTGGTAAATGTGTTTTATACAAGGCAGAATACCATTGAAATAGAGAAAGAAACACGTTCGGCAGCTTTGGAAAGCCTTACACTTCACTGAAATGTAGTACTACACTCTATAACACAGTTGAGAGACAATGTTCCCAAGCTGCCTCAGTACATAACAGTGTGTAGGAAGGTGTTTGATAAAGAGGGCAAAGCTTATACTTGGGCCAGAAGGCAGAATATAGGAAACTACATGAAAACATGAATAATTCAGTGAAAATGACTGTAAACAGATGAGAACTGGTTTAGAACAGCTGAAAGAGAATCTCCAAGTCAGTTCTTAGTGTAGAAAAGGTAGGTAAGATAAGGGAAATACTTAATTCCAGTTTAGATCACATGAAACACTGTATGAATCCTACATTCTTTACTTAAAGGAGACTAGAGTGGTAAATGTGTGTTATACAAGGCAGAATACCATTGAAATAGAGAAAGAAACACGTTCGGCAGCTTTGGAAAGCCTTACACTTCACTGAAATGTAGTACTACACTCTATAACACAGTTGAGAGACAATGTTCAATAGCTGCCTCAGTACTTAACAGTGTGTAGGAAGTTGTTTGATAAAGAGGGCAAAGCTTATACTTGGACCAGAAGGCAGAATATAGGAAACTACATGAAAACATGATTAATTCAATGAAAATGACTGTAAACAGATGGGAACTTGTTTAGAACAGCTGAAAGAGATTCTCCAAGTCAGTTCTTAGTGTAGAAAAGGTAGCTAAGATCTGGGAAATCCTTAATTCGAGTTAAGATTACATGAAACACTGTATGAATCCTATATTCTTTACTTAAAGGAGACTAGAGTGGTAAATGTGTGTTATACAAGGCAGAATACCATTGAAATGGAGAAACACGTTCGGCAGCTTTGGAAAGCCTTACACTTCACTGAAATGTAGTACTACACTGTATAACACAGTTGAGAGACAATGTTCAATAGCTGCCTCAGTACTTAACAGTGTGTAGGAAGTTGTTTGATAAAGTGGGCAAAGCTTATACTTGGGCCAGAAGGCAGAATATAGGAAACTACATGAAAACATGAATAATTCAGTGAAAATAACTGTAAACAGATGAGAACTTGTTTAGAACAGCTGAAAGAGAATCTCCAAGTCAGTTCTTAGTGTAGAAAAGGTAGCTAAGAGAAGGAAATCCTTAATTCCAGTTAAGATCACATGAAACACTGTATGAATCCTATATTGTTTACTTAAAGGAGACTAGAGTGGTAAATGTGTTTTATACAAGGCAGAATACCATTGAAATAGAGAAAGAAACACGTTCGGCAGCTTTGGAAAGCCTTACACTTCACTGAAATGTAGTACTACACTCTATAACACAGTTGAGAGACAATGTTCCCAAGCTGCCTCAGTACATAACAGTGTGTAGGAAGGTGTTTGATAAAGAGGGCAAAGCTTATACTTGGGCCAGAAGGCAGAATATAGGAAACTACATGAAAACATGAATAATTCAGTGAAAATGACTGTAAACAGATGAGAACTGGTTTAGAACAGCTGAAAGAGAATCTCCAAGTCAGTTCTTAGTGTAGAAAAGGTAGGTAAGATAAGGGAAATACTTAATTCCAGTTTAGATCACATGAAACACTGTATGAATCCTACATTCTTTACTTAAAGGAGACTAGAGTGGTAAATGTGTGTTATACAAGGCAGAATACCATTGAAATAGAGAAAGAAACACGTTCGGCAGCTTTGGAAAGCCTTACACTTCACTGAAATGTAGTACTACACTCTATAACACAGTTGAGAGACAATGTTCAATAGCTGCCTCAGTACTTAACAGTGTGTAGGAAGTTGTTTGATAAAGAGGGCAAAGCTTATACTTGGACCAGAAGGCAGAATATAGGAAACTACATGAAAACATGATTAATTCAGTGAAAATGACTGTAAACAGATGTGAACTTGTTTAGAACAGCTGAAAGAGATTCTCCAAGTCAGTTCTTAGTGTAGAAAAGGTAGCTAAGATCGGGGAAATCCTTAATTCGAGTTAAGATTACATGAAACACTGTATGAATCCTATATTCTTTACTTCAAGGAGACTAGAGTGGTAAATGTGTGTTATACAAGGCAGAATACCATTGAAATAGAGAAAGAAACACGTTCGGCAGCTTTGGAAAGCCTTACACTTCACTGAAATGTAGTACTACACTCTATAACAGAGTTGAGAGACAATGTTCAATAGCTGCCTCAGTACTTAACAGTGTGTAGGAAGTTGTTTGATAAAGTGGGCAAAGCTTATACTTGGACCAGAAGGCAGAATATAGGAAACTACATGAAAACATGATTAATTCAGTGAAAATGACTGTAAACAGATGGGAACTTGTTTAGAACAGCTGAAAGAGATTCTCCAAGTCAGTTCTTAGTGTAGAAAAGGTAGCTAAGATCTGGGAAATCCTTAATTCGAGTTAAGATTACATGAAACACTGTATGAATCCTATATTCTTTACTTAAAGGAGACTACAGTGGTAAATGTGTGTTATACAAGGCAGAATACCATTAAAATAGAGAAAGAAACATGTTCGGCAGCTTTGGAAAGCCTTACACTTCACTGAAATGTAGTACTACACTCTATAACACAGTTGAGAGACAATGTTCCCTAGCTCGCTCAGTTCATAACAGTGTGTAGGAAGTTGTTTAATAAAGTGGGCAAAGCTTATACTTGGGCCAGAAGGCAGAATATAGGAAACTACATGAAAACATGAATAATTTAGTGAAAATGACTGTAAACAGATGAGAACTTGTTTAGAACAGCTGAAAGAGAATCTCCAAGTCAGTTCTTAGTGTAGAAAAGGTAGCTAAGAGAAGGAAAATCCTCAATTCCAGTTAAGATCACATGAAACACTGTATGAATCCTATATTGTTTACTTAAAGGAGACTAGAGTGGTAAATGTGTGTTATACAAGGCAGAATACCATTGAAATAGAGAAAGAAACACGTTCGGCAGCTTTGGAAAGCCTTACACTTCACTGAAATGTAGTACTACACTCTATAACACAGTTGAGAGACAATGTTCCCAAGCTGCCTCAGTTCATAACAGTGTGTAGGAAGGTGTTTGATAAAGAGGGCAAAGCTTATACTTGGGCCAGAAGGCAGAATATAGGAAACTACATGAAAACATGAATAATTCAGTGAAAATGACTGTAAACAGATGAGAACTGGTTTAGAACAGCTGAAAGAGAATCTCCAAGTCAGTTCTTAGTGTAGAAAAGGTAGGTAAGATAAGGGAAATCCTTAATTCGAGTTAAGATCACATGAAACACTGTATGAATCCTATATTCTTTACTTAAAGGAGACTAGAGTGGTAAATGTGTGTTATACAAGGCAGAATACCATTGAAATAGAGAAAGAAACACGTTCGGCAGCTTTGGAAAGCCTTACACTTCACTGAAATGTAGTACTACACTCTATAACACAGTTGAGAGACAATGTTCAATAGCTGCCTCAGTACTTAACAGTGTGTAGGAAGTTGTTTGATAAAGAGGGCAAAGCTTATACTTGGACCAGAAGGCAGAATATAGGAAACTACATGAAAACATGATTAATTCAATGAAAATGACTGTAAACAGATGGGAACTTGTTTAGAACAGCTGAAAGAGATTCTCCAAGTCAGTTCTTAGTGTAGAAAAGGTAGCTAAGCTCTGGGAAATCCTTAATTCGAGTTAAGATTACATGAAACACTGTATGAATCCTATATTCTTTACTTAAAGGAGACTAGAGTGGTAAATGTGTGTTATACAAGGCAGAATACCATTGAAATGGAGAAAGAAACACGTTCGGCAGCTTTGGAAAGCCTTACACTTCACTGAAATGTAGTACTACACTGTATAACACAGTTGAGAGACAATGTTCAATAGCTGCCTCAGTACTTAACAGTGTGTAGGAAGTTGTTTGATAAAGTGGGCAAAGCTTATACTTGGGCCAGAAGGCAGAATATAGGAAACTACATGAAAACATGAATAATTCAGTGAAAATAACTGTAAACAGATGAGAACTTGTTTAGAACAGCTGAAAGAGAATCTCCAAGTCAGTTCTTAGTGTAGAAAAGGTAGCTAAGAGAAGGAAATCCTTAATTCCAGTTAAGATCACATGAAACACTGTATGAATCCTATATTGTTTACTTAAAGGAGACTAGAGTGGTAAATGTGTTTTATACAAGGCAGAATACCATTGAAATAGAGAAAGAAACACGTTCGGCAGCTTTGGAAAGCCTTACACTTCACTGAAATGTAGTACTACACTCTATAACACAGTTGAGAGACAATGTTCCCAAGCTGCCTCAGTACATAACAGTGTGTAGGAAGGTGTTTGATAAAGAGGGCAAAGCTTATACTTGGGCCAGAAGGCAGAATATAGGAAACTACATGAAAACATGAATAATTCAGTGAAAATGACTGTAAACAGATGAGAACTGGTTTAGAACAGCTGAAAGAGAATCTCCAAGTCAGTTCTTAGTGTAGAAAAGGTAGGTAAGATAAGGGAAATACTTAATTCCAGTTTAGATCACATGAAACACTGTATGAATCCTACATTCTTTACTTAAAGGAGACTAGAGTGGTAAATGTGTGTTATACAAGGCAGAATACCATTGAAATAGAGAAAGAAACACGTTCGGCAGCTTTGGAAAGCCTTACACTTCACTGAAATGTAGTACTACACTCTATAACACAGTTGAGAGACAATGTTCAATAGCTGCCTCAGTACTTAACAGTGTGTAGGAAGTTGTTTGATAAAGAGGGCAAAGCTTATACTTGGACCAGAAGGCAGAATATAGGAAACTACATGAAAACATGATTAATTCAATGAAAATGACTGTAAACAGATGGGAACTGGTTTAGAACAGCTGAAAGAGATTCTCCAAGTCAGTTCTTAGTGTAGAAAAGGTAGCTAAGATCTGGGAAATCCTTAATTCGAGTTAAGATTACATGAAACACTGTATGAATCCTATATTCTTTACTTAAAGGAGACTAGAGTGGTAAATGTGTGTTATACAAGGCAGAATACCATTGAAATGGAGAAACACGTTCGGCAGCTTTGGAAAGCCTTACACTTCACTGAAATGTAGTACTACACTGTATAACACAGTTGAGAGACAATGTTCAATAGCTGCCTCAGTACTTAACAGTGTGTAGGAAGTTGTTTGATAAAGTGGGCAAAGCTTATACTTGGGCCAGAAGGCAGAATATAGGAAACTACATGAAAACATGAATAATTCAGTGAAAATAACTGTAAACAGATGAGAACTTGTTTAGAACAGCTGAAAGAGAATCTCCAAGTCAGTTCTTAGTGTAGAAAAGGTAGCTAAGAGAAGGAAATCCTTAATTCCAGTTAAGATCACATGAAACACTGTATGAATCCTATATTGTTTACTTAAAGGAGACTAGAGTGGTAAATGTGTTTTATACAAGGCAGAATACCATTGAAATAGAGAAAGAAACACGTTCGGCAGCTTTGGAAAGCCTTACACTTCACTGAAATGTAGTACTACACTCTATAACACAGTTGAGAGACAATGTTCCCAAGCTGCCTCAGTACATAACAGTGTGTAGGAAGGTGTTTGATAAAGAGGGCAAAGCTTATACTTGGGCCAGAAGGCAGAATATAGGAAACTACATGAAAACATGAATAATTCAGTGAAAATGACTGTAAACAGATGAGAACTGGTTTAGAACAGCTGAAAGAGAATCTCCAAGTCAGTTCTTAGTGTAGAAAAGGTAGGTAAGATAAGGGAAATACTTAATTCCAGTTTAGATCACATGAAACACTGTATGAATCCTACATTCTTTACTTAAAGGAGACTAGAGTGGTAAATGTGTGTTATACAAGGCAGAATACCATTGAAATAGAGAAAGAAACACGTTCGGCAGCTTTGGAAAGCCTTACACTTCACTGAAATGTAGTACTACACTCTATAACACAGTTGAGAGACAATGTTCAATAGCTGCCTCAGTACTTAACAGTGTGTAGGAAGTTGTTTGATAAAGAGGGCAAAGCTTATACTTGGACCAGAAGGCAGAATATAGGAAACTACATGAAAACATGATTAATTCAATGAAAATGACTGTAAACAGATGGGAACTTGTTTAGAACAGCTGAAAGAGATTCTCCAAGTCAGTTCTTAGTGTAGAAAAGGTAGCTAAGATCTGGGAAATCCTTAATTCGAGTTAAGATTACATGAAACACTGTATGAATCCTATATTCTTTACTTAAAGGAGACTAGAGTGGTAAATGTGTGTTATACAAGGCAGAATACCATTGAAATGGAGAAACACGTTCGGCAGCTTTGGAAAGCCTTACACTTCACTGAAATGTAGTACTACACTGTATAACACAGTTGAGAGACAATGTTCAATAGCTGCCTCAGTACTTAACAGTGTGTAGGAAGTTGTTTGATAAAGTGGGCAAAGCTTATACTTGGGCCAGAAGGCAGAATATAGGAAACTACATGAAAACATGAATAATTCAGTGAAAATAACTGTAAACAGATGAGAACTTGTTTAGAACAGCTGAAAGAGAATCTCCAAGTCAGTTCTTAGTGTAGAAAAGGTAGCTAAGAGAAGGAAATCCTTAATTCCAGTTAAGATCACATGAAACACTGTATGAATCCTATATTGTTTACTTAAAGGAGACTAGAGTGGTAAATGTGTTTTATACAAGGCAGAATACCATTGAAATAGAGAAAGAAACACGTTCGGCAGCTTTGGAAAGCCTTACACTTCACTGAAATGTAGTACTACACTCTATAACACAGTTGAGAGACAATGTTCCCAAGCTGCCTCAGTACATAACAGTGTGTAGGAAGGTGTTTGATAAAGAGGGCAAAGCTTATACTTGGGCCAGAAGGCAGAATATAGGAAACTACATGAAAACATGAATAATTCAGTGAAAATGACTGTAAACAGATGAGAACTGGTTTAGAACAGCTGAAAGAGAATCTCCAAGTCAGTTCTTAGTGTAGAAAAGGTAGGTAAGATAAGGGAAATACTTAATTCCAGTTTAGATCACATGAAACACTGTATGAATCCTACATTCTTTACTTAAAGGAGACTAGAGTGGTAAATGTGTGTTATACAAGGCAGAATACCATTGAAATAGAGAAAGAAACACGTTCGGCAGCTTTGGAAAGCCTTACACTTCACTGAAATGTAGTACTACACTCTATAACACAGTTGAGAGACAATGTTCAATAGCTGCCTCAGTACTTAACAGTGTGTAGGAAGTTGTTTGATAAAGAGGGCAAAGCTTATACTTGGACCAGAAGGCAGAATATAGAAAACTACATGAAAACATGATTAATTCAGTGAAAATGACTGTAAACAGATGTGAACTTGTTTAGAACAGCTGAAAGAGATTCTCCAAGTCAGTTCTTAGTGTAGAAAAGGTAGCTAAGATCGGGGAAATCCTTAATTCGAGTTAAGATTACATGAAACACTGTATGAATCCTATATTCTTTACTTCAAGGAGACTAGAGTGGTAAATGTGTGTTATACAAGGCAGAATACCATTGAAATAGAGAAAGAAACACGTTCGGCAGCTTTGGAAAGCCTTACACTTCACTGAAATGTAGTACTACACTCTATAACAGAGTTGAGAGACAATGTTCAATAGCTGCCTCAGTACTTAACAGTGTGTAGGAAGTTGTTTGATAAAGTGGGCAAAGCTTATACTTGGACCAGAAGGCAGAATATAGGAAACTACATGAAAACATGATTAATTCAGTGAAAATGACTGTAAACAGATGGGAACTTGTTTAGAACAGCTGAAAGAGATTCTCCAAGTCAGTTCTTAGTGTAGAAAAGGTAGCTAAGATCTGGGAAATCCTTAATTCGAGTTAAGATTACATGAAACACTGTATGAATCCTATATTCTTTACTTAAAGGAGACTACAGTGGTAAATGTGTGTTATACAAGGCAGAATACCATTAAAATAGAGAAAGAAACATGTTCGGCAGCTTTGGAAAGCCTTACACTTCACTGAAATGTAGTACTACACTCTATAACACAGTTGAGAGACAATGTTCCCTAGCTCGCTCAGTTCATAACAGTGTGTAGGAAGTTGTTTAATAAAGTGGGCAAAGCTTATACTTGGGCCAGAAGGCAGAATATAGGAAACTACATGAAAACATGAATAATTTAGTGAAAATGACTGTAAACAGATGAGAACTTGTTTAGAACAGCTGAAAGAGAATCTCCAAGTCAGTTCTTAGTGTAGAAAAGGTAGCTAAGAGAAGGAAAATCCTCAATTCCAGTTAAGATCACATGAAACACTGTATGAATCCTATATTGTTTACTTAAAGGAGACTAGAGTGGTAAATGTGTGTTATACAAGGCAGAATACCATTGAAATAGAGAAAGAAACACGTTCGGCAGCTTTGGAAAGCCTTACACTTCACTGAAATGTAGTACTACACTCTATAACACAGTTGAGAGACAATGTTCCCAAGCTGCCTCAGTTCATAACAGTGTGTAGGAAGGTGTTTGATAAAGAGGGCAAAGCTTATACTTGGGCCAGAAGGCAGAATATAGGAAACTACATGAAAACATGAATAATTCAGTGAAAATGACTGTAAACAGATGAGAACTGGTTTAGAACAGCTGAAAGAGAATCTCCAAGTCAGTTCTTAGTGTAGAAAAGGTAGGTAAGATAAGGGAAATCCTTAATTCGAGTTAAGATCACATGAAACACTGTATGAATCCTATATTCTTTACTTAAAGGAGACTAGAGTGGTAAATGTGTGTTATACAAGGCAGAATACCATTGAAATAGAGAAAGAAACACGTTCGGCAGCTTTGGAAAGCCTTACACTTCACTGAAATGTAGTACTACACTCTATAACACAGTTGAGAGACAATGTTCAATAGCTGCCTCAGTACTTAACAGTGTGTAGGAAGTTGTTTGATAAAGAGGGCAAAGCTTATACTTGGACCAGAAGGCAGAATATAGGAAACTACATGAAAACATGATTAATTCAATGAAAATGACTGTAAACAGATGGGAACTTGTTTAGAACAGCTGAAAGAGATTCTCCAAGTCAGTTCTTAGTGTAGAAAAGGTAGCTAAGCTCTGGGAAATCCTTAATTCGAGTTAAGATTACATGAAACACTGTATGAATCCTATATTCTTTACTTAAAGGAGACTAGAGTGGTAAATGTGTGTTATACAAGGCAGAATACCATTGAAATGGAGAAAGAAACACGTTCCGCAGCTTTGGAAAGCCTTACACTTCCCTGAAATGTAGTACTACACTGTATAACACAGTTGAGAGACAATGTTCAATAGCTGCCTCAGTACTTAACAGTGTGTAGGAAGTTGTTTGATAAAGTGGGCAAAGCTGATATTTGGACCAGAAGGCAGAATATAGGAAACTACATGAAAACATGATTAATTCAGTGAAAATGACTGTAAACAGATGTGACCTTGTTTAGAACAGCTGAAAGAGATTCTCCAAGTCAGTTCTTAGTGTAGAAAAGGTAGCTAAGATCGGGGAAATCCTTAATTCGAGTTAAGATTACATGAAACACTGTATGAATCCTATATTCTTTACTTCAAGGAGACTAGAGTGGTAAATGTGTGTTATACAAGGCAGAATACCATTGAAATAGAGAAAGAAACACGTTCGGCAGCTTTGGAAAGCCTTACACTTCACTGAAATGTAGTACTACACTCTATAACAGAGTTGAGAGACAATGTTCAATAGCTGCCTCAGTACTTAACAGTGTGTAGGAAGTTGTTTGATAAAGTGGGCAAAGCTTATACTTGGACCAGAAGGCAGAATATAGGAAACTACATGAAAACATGATTAATTCAGTGAAAATGACTGTAAACAGATGAGAACTTGTCTAGAACAGCTGAAAGAGAATCTCCAAGTCAGTTCTTATTGTAGAAAAGGTAGCTAAGATAAGGGAAATCCTTAATTCCAGTTAAGATCACATGAAACACTGTATGAATCCTATATTCTTTACTTAAAGGAGACTAGAGTGGTAAATGTGTGTTATACAAGGCAGAATACTATTGAAATAGAGAAAGAAACACGTTCAGCAGCTTTGGAAAGCCTTACACTTCACTGAAATGTAGTACTACACTTTATAGATCACAGTTGAGAGACAATGTTCCCTAGCTCGCTCAGTTCATAACAGTGTGTAGGAAGTTGTTTGATAAAGTGGGCAAAGCTTATACTTGGGCCAGAAGACAGAATATAGGAAACTACATGAAAACATGAATAATTCAGTGAAAATGACTGTAAACAGATGAGAACTTGTTTAGAACAGCTGAAAGAGAATCTCCAAGTCAGTTCTTAGTGTAGAAAAGGTAGCTAAGAGAAGGAAAATCCTTAATTCCAGTTAAGATCACATGAAACACTGTATGAATCCTATATTGTTTACTTAAAGGAGACTAGAGTGGTAAATGTGTGTTATACAAGGCAGAATACCATTGAAATAGAGAAAGAAACACGTTCGGCAGCTTTGGAAAGCCTTACACTTCACTGAAATGTAGTACTACACTCTATAACACAGTTGAGAGACAATGTTCCCAAGCTGCCTCAGTTCATAACAGTGTGTAGGAAGGTGTTTGATAAAGAGGGCAAAGCTTATACTTGGGCCAGAAGGCAGAATATAGGAAACTACATGAAAACATGAATAATTCAGTGAAAATGACTGTAAACAGATGAGAACTGGTTTAGAACAGCTGAAAGAGAATCTCCAAGTCAGTTCTTAGTGTAGAAAAGGTAGGTAAGATAAGGGAAATACTTAATTCCAGTTAAGATCACATGAAACACTGTATGAATCTTACATTCTTTACTTAAAGGAGACTAGAGTGGTAAATGTGTGTTATACAAGGCAGAATACCATTGAAATAGAGAAAGAAACACGTTCGGCAGCTTTGGAAAGCCTTACACTTCACTGAAATGTAGTACTACACTCTATAACACAGTTGAGAGACAATGTTCAATAGCTGCCTCAGTACTTAACAGTGTGTAGGAAGTTGTTTGATAAAGAGGGCAAAGCTTATACTTGGACCAGAAGGCAGAATGTAGGAAACTACATGAAAACATGATTAATTCAGTGAAAATGACTGTAAACAGATGTGAACTTGTTTAGAACAGCTGAAAGAGATTCTCCAAGTCAGTTCTTAGTGTAGAAAAGGTAGCTAAGATCCGGGAAATCCTTAATTCGAGTTAAGATTACATGAAACACTGTATGAATCCTATATTCTTTACTTAAAGGAGACTAGAGTGGTAAATGTGTGTTATACAAGGCAGAATACCATTGAAATAGAGAAAGAAACACGTTCGGCAGCTTTGGAAAGCCTTACACTTCACTGAAATGTAGTACTACACTCTATAACACAGTTGAGAGACAATGTTCCCGAGCTGCCTCAGTTCATAACAGTGTGTAGGAAGTTGTTTGATAAAGTGGGCAAAGCTTATACTTGGGCAAGAAGGCAGAATATAGGAAACTACATGAAAACATGAATAATTCAGTGAAAATGACTGTAAACAGATGAGAACTTGTTTAGAACAGCTGAAAGAGAATCTCCAAGTCAGTTCTTAGTGTAGAAAAGGTAGGTAAGATAAGGGAAATACTTAATTCCAGTGAAGATCACATGAAACACTGTATGAATCCTATATTCTTTACTTAAAGGAGACTAGAGTGGTAAATGTGTGTTATACAAGGCAGAATACCATTGAAATAGAGAAAGAAACACGTTCGGCAGCTTTGGAAAGCCTTACACTTCACTGAAATGTAGTGCTACACTCTATAACACAGTTGAGAGACAATGTTCAATACCTGCCTCAGTACTTAACAGTGTGTAGGAAGTTGTTTGATAAAGTGGGCAAAGCTGATATTTGGACCAGAAGGCAGAATATAGGAAACTACATGAAAACATGATTAATTCAGTGAAAATGACTGTAAACAGATGTGAACTTGTTTAGAACAGCTGAAAGAGATTCTCCAAGTCAGTTCTTAGTGTAGAAAAGGTAGCTAAGATCTGGGAAATCCTTAATTCGAGTTAAGATTACATGAAACACTGTATGAATCCTATATTCTTTACTTAAAGGAGACTAGAGTGGTAAATGTGTGTTATACAAGGCAGAATACCATTGAAATAGAGAAAGAAACACGTTCGGCAGCTTTGGAAAGCCTTACACTTCACTGAAATGTAGTACTACACTCTATAACAGAGTTGAGAGTCAATGTTCAATAGCTGCCTCAGTACTTAACAGTGTGTAGGAAGTTGTTTGATAAAGTGGGCAAAGCTTATACTTGGACCAGAAGGCAGAATATAGGAAACTACATGAAAACATGATTAATTCAGTGAAAATGACTGTAAACAGATGAGAACTTGTCTAGAACAGCTGAAAGAGAATCTCCAAGTCAGTTCTTATTGTAGAAAAGGTGCTAAGATAAGGGAAATCCTTAATTCCAGTTAAGATCACATGAAACACTGTATGAATCCTATATTCTTTACTTAAAGGAGACTAGAGTGGTAAATGTGTGTTATACAAGGCAGAATACCATTGAAATAGAGAAAGAAACACGTTCAGCAGCTTTGGAAAGCCTTACACTTCACTGAAATGTAGTACTACACTTTATATATCACAGTTGAGAGACAATGTTCCCTAGCTCGCTCAGTTCATAACAGTGTAGGAAGTTGTTTGATAAAGTGGGCAAAGCTTATACTTGGGCCAGAAGGCAGAATATAGGAAACTACATGAAAACATGAATAATTCAGTGAAAATGACTGTAAACAGATGAGAACTTGTTTAGAACAGCTGAAAGAGAATCTCCAAGTCAGTTCTTAGTGTAGAAAAGGTAGCTAAGAGAAGGAAAATCCTCAATTCCAGTTAAGATCACATGAAACACTGTATGAATCCTATATTGTTTACTTAAAGGAGACTAGAGTGGTAAATGTGTGTTATACAAGGCAGAATACCATTGAAATAGAGAAAGAAACACGTTCGGCAGCTTTGGAAAGCCTTACACTTCACTGAAATGTAGTACTACACTCTATAACACAGTTGAGAGACAATGTTCCCAAGCTGCCTCAGTTCATAACAGTGTGTAGGAAGGTGTTTGATAAAGAGGGCAAAGCTTATACTTGGGCCAGAAGGCAGAATATAGGAAACTACATGAAAACATGAATAATTCAGTGAAAATGACTGTAAACAGATGAGAACTGGTTTAGAACAGCTGAAAGAGAATCTCCAAGTCAGTTCTTAGTGTAGAAAAGGTAGGTAAGATAAGGGAAATACTTAATTCCAGTGAAGATCACATGAAACACTGTATGAATCCTATATTCTTTACTTAAAGGAGACTAGAGTGGTAAATGTGTGTTATACAAGGCAGAATACCATTGAAATAGAGAAAGAAACACGTTCGGCAGCTTTGGAAAGCCTTACACTTCACTGAAATGTAGTGCTACACTCTATAACACAGTTGAGAGACAATGTTCAATACCTGCCTCAGTACTTAACAGTGTGTAGGAAGTTGTTTGATAAAGTGGGCAAAGCTGATATTTGGACCAGAAGGCAGAATATAGGAAACTACATGAAAACATGATTAATTCAGTGAAAATGACTGTAAACAGATGTGAACTTGTTTAGAACAGCTGAAAGAGATTCTCCAAGTCAGTTCTTAGTGTAGAAAAGGTAGCTAAGATCTGGGAAATCCTTAATTCGAGTTAAGATTACATGAAACACTGTATGAATCCTATATTCTTTACTTAAAGGAGACTAGAGTGGTAAATGTGTGTTATACAAGGCAGAATACCATTGAAATAGAGAAAGAAACACGTTCGGCAGCTTTGGAAAGCCTTACACTTCACTGAAATGTAGTACTACACTCTATAACAGAGTTGAGAGTCAATGTTCAATAGCTGCCTCAGTACTTAACAGTGTGTAGGAAGTTGTTTGATAAAGTGGGCAAAGCTTATACTTGGACCAGAAGGCAGAATATAGGAAACTACATGAAAACATGATTAATTCAGTGAAAATGACTGTAAACAGATGAGAACTTGTCTAGAACAGCTGAAAGAGAATCTCCAAGTCAGTTCTTATTGTAGAAAAGGTGCTAAGATAAGGGAAATCCTTAATTCCAGTTAAGATCACATGAAACACTGTATGAATCCTATATTCTTTACTTAAAGGAGACTAGAGTGGTAAATGTGTGTTATACAAGGCAGAATACCATTGAAATAGAGAAAGAAACACGTTCAGCAGCTTTGGAAAGCCTTACACTTCACTGAAATGTAGTACTACACTTTATATATCACAGTTGAGAGACAATGTTCCCTAGCTCGCTCAGTTCATAACAGTGTAGGAAGTTGTTTGATAAAGTGGGCAAAGCTTATACTTGGGCCAGAAGGCAGAATATAGGAAACTACATGAAAACATGAATAATTCAGTGAAAATGACTGTAAACAGATGAGAACTTGTTTAGAACAGCTGAAAGAGAATCTCCAAGTCAGTTCTTAGTGTAGAAAAGGTAGCTAAGAGAAGGAAAATCCTCAATTCCAGTTAAGATCACATGAAACACTGTATGAATCCTATATTGTTTACTTAAAGGAGACTAGAGTGGTAAATGTGTGTTATACAAGGCAGAATACCATTGAAATAGAGAAAGAAACACGTTCGGCAGCTTTGGAAAGCCTTACACTTCACTGAAATGTAGTACTACACTCTATAACACAGTTGAGAGACAATGTTCCCAAGCTGCCTCAGTTCATAACAGTGTGTAGGAAGGTGTTTGATAAAGAGGGCAAAGCTTATACTTGGGCCAGAAGGCAGAATATAGGAAACTACATGAAAACATGAATAATTCAGTGAAAATGACTGTAAACAGATGAGAACTGGTTTAGAACAGCTGAAAGAGAATCTCCAAGTCAGTTCTTAGTGTAGAAAAGGTAGGTAAGATAAGGGAAATCCTTAATTCGAGTTAAGATCACATGAAACACTGTATGAATCCTATATTCTTTACTAAAAGGAGACTAGAGTGGTAAATGTGTGTTATACAAGGCAGAATACCATTGAAATAGAGAAAGAAACACGTTCGGCAGCTTTGGAAAGCCTTACACTTCACTGAAATGTAGTACTACACTCTATAACACAGTTGAGAGACAATGTTCAATAGCTGCCTCAGTACTTAACAGTGTGTAGGAAGTTGTTTGATAAAGAGGGCAAAGCTTATACTTGGACCAGAAGGCAGAATATAGGAAACTACATGAAAACATGATTAATTCAATGAAAATGACTGTAAACAGATGGGAACTTGTTTAGAACAGCTGAAAGAGATTCTCCAAGTCAGTTCTTAGTGTAGAAAAGGTAGCTAAGATCTGGGAAATCCTTAATTCGAGTTAAGATTACATGAAACACTGTATGAATCCTATATTCTTTACTTAAAGGAGACTAGAGTGGTAAATGTGTGTTATACAAGGCAGAATACCATTGAAATGGAGAAAGAAACACGTTCGGCAGCTTTGGAAAGCCTTACACTTCCCTGAAATGTAGTACTACACTGTATAACACAGTTGAGAGACAATGTTCAATAGCTGCCTCAGTACTTAACAGTGTGTAGGAAGTTGTTTGATAAAGTGGGCAAAGCTGATATTTGGACCAGAAGGCAGAATATAGGAAACTACATGAAAACATGATTAATTCAGTGAAAATGACTGTAAACAGATGTGACCTTGTTTAGAACAGCTGAAAGAGATTCTCCAAGTCAGTTCTTAGTGTAGAAAAGGTAGCTAAGATCGGGGAAATCCTTAATTCGAGTTAAGATTACATGAAACACTGTATGAATCCTATATTCTTTACTTCAAGGAGACTAGAGTGGTAAATGTGTGTTATACAAGGCAGAATACCATTGAAATAGAGAAAGAAACACGTTCGGCAGCTTTGGAAAGCCTTACACTTCACTGAAATGTAGTACTACACTCTATAACAGAGTTGAGAGACAATGTTCAATAGCTGCCTCAGTACTTAACAGTGTGTAGGAAGTTGTTTGATAAAGTGGGCAAAGCTTATACTTGGACCAGAAGGCAGAATATAGGAAACTACATGAAAACATGATTAATTCAGTGAAAATGACTGTAAACAGATGAGAACTTGTCTAGAACAGCTGAAAGAGAATCTCCAAGTCAGTTCTTATTGTAGAAAAGGTAGCTAAGATAAGGGAAATCCTTAATTCCAGTTAAGATCACATGAAACACTGTATGAATCCTATATTCTTTACTTAAAGGAGACTAGAGTGGTAAATGTGTGTTATACAAGGCAGAATACTATTGAAATAGAGAAAGAAACACGTTCAGCAGCTTTGGAAAGCCTTACACTTCACTGAAATGTAGTACTACACTTTATAGATCACAGTTGAGAGACAATGTTCCCTAGCTCGCTCAGTTCATAACAGTGTGTAGGAAGTTGTTTGATAAAGTGGGCAAAGCTTATACTTGGGCCAGAAGACAGAATATAGGAAACTACATGAAAACATGAATAATTCAGTGAAAATGACTGTAAACAGATGAGAACTTGTTTAGAACAGCTGAAAGAGAATCTCCAAGTCAGTTCTTAGTGTAGAAAAGGTAGCTAAGAGAAGGAAAATCCTTAATTCCAGTTAAGATCACATGAAACACTGTATGAATCCTATATTGTTTACTTAAAGGAGACTAGAGTGGTAAATGTGTGTTATACAAGGCAGAATACCATTGAAATAGAGAAAGAAACACGTTCGGCAGCTTTGGAAAGCCTTACACTTCACTGAAATGTAGTACTACACTCTATAACACAGTTGAGAGACAATGTTCCCAAGCTGCCTCAGTTCATAACAGTGTGTAGGAAGGTGTTTGATAAAGAGGGCAAAGCTTATACTTGGGCCAGAAGGCAGAATATAGGAAACTACATGAAAACATGAATAATTCAGTGAAAATGACTGTAAACAGATGAGAACTGGTTTAGAACAGCTGAAAGAGAATCTCCAAGTCAGTTCTTAGTGTAGAAAAGGTAGGTAAGATAAGGGAAATACTTAATTCCAGTTAAGATCACATGAAACACTGTATGAATCTTACATTCTTTACTTAAAGGAGACTAGAGTGGTAAATGTGTGTTATACAAGGCAGAATACCATTGAAATAGAGAAAGAAACACGTTCGGCAGCTTTGGAAAGCCTTACACTTCACTGAAATGTAGTACTACACTCTATAACACAGTTGAGAGACAATGTTCAATAGCTGCCTCAGTACTTAACAGTGTGTAGGAAGTTGTTTGATAAAGAGGGCAAAGCTTATACTTGGACCAGAAGGCAGAATGTAGGAAACTACATGAAAACATGATTAATTCAGTGAAAATGACTGTAAACAGATGTGAACTTGTTTAGAACAGCTGAAAGAGATTCTCCAAGTCAGTTCTTAGTGTAGAAAAGGTAGCTAAGATCCGGGAAATCCTTAATTCGAGTTAAGATTACATGAAACACTGTATGAATCCTATATTCTTTACTTAAAGGAGACTAGAGTGGTAAATGTGTGTTATACAAGGCAGAATACCATTGAAATAGAGAAAGAAACACGTTCGGCAGCTTTGGAAAGCCTTACACTTCACTGAAATGTAGTACTACACTCTATAACACAGTTGAGAGACAATGTTCCCGAGCTGCCTCAGTTCATAACAGTGTGTAGGAAGTTGTTTGATAAAGTGGGCAAAGCTTATACTTGGGCAAGAAGGCAGAATATAGGAAACTACATGAAAACATGAATAATTCAGTGAAAATGACTGTAAACAGATGAGAACTTGTTTAGAACAGCTGAAAGAGAATCTCCAAGTCAGTTCTTAGTGTAGAAAAGGTAGGTAAGATAAGGGAAATACTTAATTCCAGTGAAGATCTCATGAAACACTGTATGAATCCTATATTCTTTACTTAAAGGAGACTAGAGTGGTAAATGTGTGTTATACAAGGCAGAATACCATTGAAATAGAGAAAGAAACACGTTCGGCAGCTTTGGAAAGCCTTACACTTCACTGAAATGTAGTGCTACACTCTATAACACAGTTGAGAGACAATGTTCAATACCTGCCTCAGTACTTAACAGTGTGTAGGAAGTTGTTTGATAAAGTGGGCAAAGCTGATATTTGGACCAGAAGGCAGAATATAGGAAACTACATGAAAACATGATTAATTCAGTGAAAATGACTGTAAACAGATGTGAACTTGTTTAGAACAGCTGAAAGAGATTCTCCAAGTCAGTTCTTAGTGTAGAAAAGGTAGCTAAGATCTGGGAAATCCTTAATTCGAGTTAAGATTACATGAAACACTGTATGAATCCTATATTCTTTACTTAAAGGAGACTAGAGTGGTAAATGTGTGTTATACAAGGCAGAATACCATTGAAATAGAGAAAGAAACACGTTCAGCAGCTTTGGAAAGCCTTACACTTCACTGAAATGTAGTACTACACTTTATATATCACAGTTGAGAGACAATGTTCCCTAGCTCGCTCAGTTCATAACAGTGTAGGAAGTTGTTTGATAAAGTGGGCAAAGCTTATACTTGGGCCAGAAGGCAGAATATAGGAAACTACATGAAAACATGAATAATTCAGTGAAAATGACTGTAAACAGATGAGAACTTGTTTAGAACAGCTGAAAGAGAATCTCCAAGTCAGTTCTTAGTGTAGAAAAGGTAGCTAAGAGAAGGAAAATCCTCAATTCCAGTTAAGATCACATGAAACACTGTATGAATCCTATATTGTTTACTTAAAGGAGACTAGAGTGGTAAATGTGTGTTATACAAGGCAGAATACCATTGAAATAGAGAAAGAAACACGTTCGGCAGCTTTGGAAAGCCTTACACTTCACTGAAATGTAGTACTACACTCTATAACACAGTTGAGAGACAATGTTCCCAAGCTGCCTCAGTTCATAACAGTGTGTAGGAAGGTGTTTGATAAAGAGGGCAAAGCTTATACTTGGGCCAGAAGGCAGAATATAGGAAACTACATGAAAACATGAATAATTCAGTGAAAATGACTGTAAACAGATGAGAACTGGTTTAGAACAGCTGAAAGAGAATCTCCAAGTCAGTTCTTAGTGTAGAAAAGGTAGGTAAGATAAGGGAAATACTTAATTCCAGTGAAGATCACATGAAACACTGTATGAATCCTATATTCTTTACTTAAAGGAGACTAGAGTGGTAAATGTGTGTTATACAAGGCAGAATACCATTGAAATAGAGAAAGAAACACGTTCGGCAGCTTTGGAAAGCCTTACACTTCACTGAAATGTAGTGCTACACTCTATAACACAGTTGAGAGACAATGTTCAATACCTGCCTCAGTACTTAACAGTGTGTAGGAAGTTGTTTGATAAAGTGGGCAAAGCTGATATTTGGACCAGAAGGCAGAATATAGGAAACTACATGAAAACATGATTAATTCAGTGAAAATGACTGTAAACAGATGTGAACTTGTTTAGAACAGCTGAAAGAGATTCTCCAAGTCAGTTCTTAGTGTAGAAAAGGTAGCTAAGATCTGGGAAATCCTTAATTCGAGTTAAGATTACATGAAACACTGTATGAATCCTATATTCTTTACTTAAAGGAGACTAGAGTGGTAAATGTGTGTTATACAAGGCAGAATACCATTGAAATAGAGAAAGAAACACGTTCGGCAGCTTTGGAAAGCCTTACACTTCACTGAAATGTAGTACTACACTCTATAACAGAGTTGAGAGTCAATGTTCAATAGCTGCCTCAGTACTTAACAGTGTGTAGGAAGTTGTTTGATAAAGTGGGCAAAGCTTATACTTGGACCAGAAGGCAGAATATAGGAAACTACATGAAAACATGATTAATTCAGTGAAAATGACTGTAAACAGATGAGAACTTGTCTAGAACAGCTGAAAGAGAATCTCCAAGTCAGTTCTTATTGTAGAAAAGGTGCTAAGATAAGGGAAATCCTTAATTCCAGTTAAGATCACATGAAACACTGTATGAATCCTATATTCTTTACTTAAAGGAGACTAGAGTGGTAAATGTGTGTTATACAAGGCAGAATACCATTGAAATAGAGAAAGAAACACGTTCAGCAGCTTTGGAAAGCCTTACACTTCACTGAAATGTAGTACTACACTTTATATATCACAGTTGAGAGACAATGTTCCCTAGCTCGCTCAGTTCATAACAGTGTAGGAAGTTGTTTGATAAAGTGGGCAAAGCTTATACTTGGGCCAGAAGGCAGAATATAGGAAACTACATGAAAACATGAATAATTCAGTGAAAATGACTGTAAACAGATGAGAACTTGTTTAGAACAGCTGAAAGAGAATCTCCAAGTCAGTTCTTAGTGTAGAAAAGGTAGCTAAGAGAAGGAAAATCCTCAATTCCAGTTAAGATCACATGAAACACTGTATGAATCCTATATTGTTTACTTAAAGGAGACTAGAGTGGTAAATGTGTGTTATACAAGGCAGAATACCATTGAAATAGAGAAAGAAACACGTTCGGCAGCTTTGGAAAGCCTTACACTTCACTGAAATGTAGTACTACACTCTATAACACAGTTGAGAGACAATGTTCCCAAGCTGCCTCAGTTCATAACAGTGTGTAGGAAGGTGTTTGATAAAGAGGGCAAAGCTTATACTTGGGCCAGAAGGCAGAATATAGGAAACTACATGAAAACATGAATAATTCAGTGAAAATGACTGTAAACAGATGAGAACTGGTTTAGAACAGCTGAAAGAGAATCTCCAAGTCAGTTCTTAGTGTAGAAAAGGTAGGTAAGATAAGGGAAATACTTTATTCCAGTGAAGATCACATGAAACACTGTATGAATCCTATATTCTTTACTTAAAGGAGACTAGAGTGGTAAATGTGTGTTATACAAGGCAGAATACCATTGAAATAGAGAAAGAAACACGTTCGGCAGCTTTGGAAAGCCTTACACTTCACTGAAATGTAGTACTACACTCTATAACACAGTTGAGAGACAATGTTCAATAGCTGCCTCAGTACTTAACAGTGTGTAGGAAGTTGTTTGATAAAGAGGGCAAAGCTTATACTTGGACCAGAAGGCAGAATATAGGAAACTACATGAAAACATGATTAATTCAATGAAAATGACTGTAAACAGATGGGAACTTGTTTAGAACAGCTGAAAGAGATTCTCCAAGTCAGTTCTTAGTGTAGAAAAGGTAGCTAAGATCTGGGAAATCCTTAATTCGAGTTAAGATTACATGAAACACTGTATGAATCCTATATTCTTTACTTAAAGGAGACTAGAGTGGTAAATGTGTGTTATACAAGGCAGAATACCATTGAAATGGAGAAAGAAACACGTTCGGCAGCTTTGGAAAGCCTTACACTTCCCTGAAATGTAGTACTACACTGTATAACACAGTTGAGAGACAATGTTCAATAGCTGCCTCAGTACTTAACAGTGTGTAGGAAGTTGTTTGATAAAGTGGGCAAAGCTGATATTTGGACCAGAAGGCAGAATATAGGAAACTACATGAAAACATGATTAATTCAGTGAAAATGACTGTAAACAGATGTGACCTTGTTTAGAACAGCTGAAAGAGATTCTCCAAGTCAGTTCTTAGTGTAGAAAAGGTAGCTAAGATCGGGGAAATCCTTAATTCGAGTTAAGATTACATGAAACACTGTATGAATCCTATATTCTTTACTTCAAGGAGACTAGAGTGGTAAATGTGTGTTATACAAGGCAGAATACCATTGAAATAGAGAAAGAAACACGTTCGGCAGCTTTGGAAAGCCTTACACTTCACTGAAATGTAGTACTACACTCTATAACAGAGTTGAGAGACAATGTTCAATAGCTGCCTCAGTACTTAACAGTGTGTAGGAAGTTGTTTGATAAAGTGGGCAAAGCTTATACTTGGACCAGAAGGCAGAATATAGGAAACTACATGAAAACATGATTAATTCAGTGAAAATGACTGTAAACAGATGAGAACTTGTCTAGAACAGCTGAAAGAGAATCTCCAAGTCAGTTCTTATTGTAGAAAAGGTAGCTAAGATAAGGGAAATCCTTAATTCCAGTTAAGATCACATGAAACACTGTATGAATCCTATATTCTTTACTTAAAGGAGACTAGAGTGGTAAATGTGTGTTATACAAGGCAGAATACTATTGAAATAGAGAAAGAAACACGTTCAGCAGCTTTGGAAAGCCTTACACTTCACTGAAATGTAGTACTACACTTTATAGATCACAGTTGAGAGACAATGTTCCCTAGCTCGCTCAGTTCATAACAGTGTGTAGGAAGTTGTTTGATAAAGTGGGCAAAGCTTATACTTGGGCCAGAAGACAGAATATAGGAAACTACATGAAAACATGAATAATTCAGTGAAAATGACTGTAAACAGATGAGAACTTGTTTAGAACAGCTGAAAGAGAATCTCCAAGTCAGTTCTTAGTGTAGAAAAGGTAGCTAAGAGAAGGAAAATCCTTAATTCCAGTTAAGATCACATGAAACACTGTATGAATCCTATATTGTTTACTTAAAGGAGACTAGAGTGGTAAATGTGTGTTATACAAGGCAGAATACCATTGAAATAGAGAAAGAAACACGTTCGGCAGCTTTGGAAAGCCTTACACTTCACTGAAATGTAGTACTACACTCTATAACACAGTTGAGAGACAATGTTCCCAAGCTGCCTCAGTTCATAACAGTGTGTAGGAAGGTGTTTGATAAAGAGGGCAAAGCTTATACTTGGGCCAGAAGGCAGAATATAGGAAACTACATGAAAACATGAATAATTCAGTGAAAATGACTGTAAACAGATGAGAACTGGTTTAGAACAGCTGAAAGAGAATCTCCAAGTCAGTTCTTAGTGTAGAAAAGGTAGGTAAGATAAGGGAAATACTTAATTCCAGTTAAGATCACATGAAACACTGTATGAATCTTACATTCTTTACTTAAAGGAGACTAGAGTGGTAAATGTGTGTTATACAAGGCAGAATACCATTGAAATAGAGAAAGAAACACGTTCGGCAGCTTTGGAAAGCCTTACACTTCACTGAAATGTAGTACTACACTCTATAACACAGTTGAGAGACAATGTTCAATAGCTGCCTCAGTACTTAACAGTGTGTAGGAAGTTGTTTGATAAAGAGGGCAAAGCTTATACTTGGACCAGAAGGCAGAATGTAGGAAACTACATGAAAACATGATTAATTCAGTGAAAATGACTGTAAACAGATGTGAACTTGTTTAGAACAGCTGAAAGAGATTCTCCAAGTCAGTTCTTAGTGTAGAAAAGGTAGCTAAGATCCGGGAAATCCTTAATTCGAGTTAAGATTACATGAAACACTGTATGAATCCTATATTCTTTACTTAAAGGAGACTAGAGTGGTAAATGTGTGTTATACAAGGCAGAATACCATTGAAATAGAGAAAGAAACACGTTCGGCAGCTTTGGAAAGCCTTACACTTCACTGAAATGTAGTACTACACTCTATAACACAGTTGAGAGACAATGTTCCCGAGCTGCCTCAGTTCATAACAGTGTGTAGGAAGTTGTTTGATAAAGTGGGCAAAGCTTATACTTGGGCAAGAAGGCAGAATATAGGAAACTACATGAAAACATGAATAATTCAGTGAAAATGACTGTAAACAGATGAGAACTTGTTTAGAACAGCTGAAAGAGAATCTCCAAGTCAGTTCTTAGTGTAGAAAAGGTAGGTAAGATAAGGGAAATACTTAATTCCAGTGAAGATCACATGAAACACTGTATGAATCCTATATTCTTTACTTAAAGGAGACTAGAGTGGTAAATGTGTGTTATACAAGGCAGAATACCATTGAAATAGAGAAAGAAACACGTTCGGCAGCTTTGGAAAGCCTTACACTTCACTGAAATGTAGTGCTACACTCTATAACACAGTTGAGAGACAATGTTCAATACCTGCCTCAGTACTTAACAGTGTGTAGGAAGTTGTTTGATAAAGTGGGCAAAGCTGATATTTGGACCAGAAGGCAGAATATAGGAAACTACATGAAAACATGATTAATTCAGTGAAAATGACTGTAAACAGATGTGAACTTGTTTAGAACAGCTGAAAGAGATTCTCCAAGTCAGTTCTTAGTGTAGAAAAGGTAGCTAAGATCTGGGAAATCCTTAATTCGAGTTAAGATTACATGAAACACTGTATGAATCCTATATTCTTTACTTAAAGGAGACTAGAGTGGTAAATGTGTGTTATACAAGGCAGAATACCATTGAAATAGAGAAAGAAACACGTTCGGCAGCTTTGGAAAGCCTTACACTTCACTGAAATGTAGTACTACACTCTATAACAGAGTTGAGAGTCAATGTTCAATAGCTGCCTCAGTACTTAACAGTGTGTAGGAAGTTGTTTGATAAAGTGGGCAAAGCTTATACTTGGACCAGAAGGCAGAATATAGGAAACTACATGAAAACATGATTAATTCAGTGAAAATGACTGTAAACAGATGAGAACTTGTCTAGAACAGCTGAAAGAGAATCTCCAAGTCAGTTCTTATTGTAGAAAAGGTGCTAAGATAAGGGAAATCCTTAATTCCAGTTAAGATCACATGAAACACTGTATGAATCCTATATTCTTTACTTAAAGGAGACTAGAGTGGTAAATGTGTGTTATACAAGGCAGAATACCATTGAAATAGAGAAAGAAACACGTTCAGCAGCTTTGGAAAGCCTTACACTTCACTGAAATGTAGTACTACACTTTATATATCACAGTTGAGAGACAATGTTCCCTAGCTCGCTCAGTTCATAACAGTGTAGGAAGTTGTTTGATAAAGTGGGCAAAGCTTATACTTGGACCAGAAGGCAGAATATAGGAAACTACATGAAAACATGATTAATTCAGTGAAAATGACTGTAAACAGATGGGAACTTGTTTAGAACAGCTGAAAGAGATTCTCCAAGTCAGTTCTTAGTGTAGAAAAGGTAGCTAAGATCTGGGAAATCCTTAATTCGAGTTAAGATTACATGAAACACTGTATGAATCCTATATTCTTTACTTAAAGGAGACTAGAGTGGTAAATGTGTGTTATACAAGGCAGAATACCATTAAAATAGAGAAAGAAACATGTTCGGCAGCTTTGGAAAGCCTTACACTTCACTGAAATGTAGTACTACACTCTATAACACAGTTGAGAGACAATGTTCCCTAGCTCGCTCAGTTCATAACAGTGTGTAGGAAGTTGTTTAATAAAGTGGGCAAAGCTTATACTTGGGCCAGAAGGCAGAATATAGGAAACTACATGAAAACATGAATAATTTAGTGAAAATGACTGTAAACAGATGAGAACTTGTTTAGAACAGCTGAAAGAGAATCTCCAAGTCAGTTCTTAGTGTAGAAAAGGTAGCTAAGAGAAGGAAAATCCTCAATTCCAGTTAAGATCACATGAAACACTGTATGAATCCTATATTGTTTACTTAAAGGAGACTAGAGTGGTAAATGTGTGTTATACAAGGCAGAATACCATTGAAATAGAGAAAGAAACACGTTCGGCAGCTTTGGAAAGCCTTACACTTCACTGAAATGTAGTACTACACTCTATAACACAGTTGAGAGACAATGTTCCCAAGCTGCCTCAGTTCATAACAGTGTGTAGGAAGGTGTTTGATAAAGAGGGCAAAGCTTATACTTGGGCCAGAAGGCAGAATATAGGAAACTACATGAAAACATGAATAATTCAGTGAAAATGACTGTAAACAGATGAGAACTGGTTTAGAACAGCTGAAAGAGAATCTCCAAGTCAGTTCTTAGTGTAGAAAAGGTAGGTAAGATAAGGGAAATCCTTAATTCGAGTTAAGATCACATGAAACACTGTATGAATCCTATATTCTTTACTTAAAGGAGACTAGAGTGGTAAATGTGTGTTATACAAGGCAGAATACCATTGAAATAGAGAAAGAAACACGTTCGGCAGCTTTGGAAAGCCTTACACTTCACTGAAATGTAGTACTACACTCTATAACACAGTTGAGAGACAATGTTCAATAGCTGCCTCAGTACTTAACAGTGTGTAGGAAGTTGTTTGATAAAGAGGGCAAAGCTTATACTTGGACCAGAAGGCAGAATATAGGAAACTACATGAAAACATGATTAATTCAATGAAAATGACTGTAAACAGATGGGAACTTGTTTAGAACAGCTGAAAGAGATTCTCCAAGTCAGTTCTTAGTGTAGAAAAGGTAGCTAAGATCTGGGAAATCCTTAATTCGAGTTAAGATTACATGAAACACTGTATGAATCCTATATTCTTTACTTAAAGGAGACTAGAGTGGTAAATGTGTGTTATACAAGGCAGAATACCATTGAAATGGAGAAAGAAACACGTTCGGCAGCTTTGGAAAGCCTTACACTTCCCTGAAATGTAGTACTACACTGTATAACACAGTTGAGAGACAATGTTCAATAGCTGCCTCAGTACTTAACAGTGTGTAGGAAGTTGTTTGATAAAGTGGGCAAAGCTGATATTTGGACCAGAAGGCAGAATATAGGAAACTACATGAAAACATGATTAATTCAGTGAAAATGACTGTAAACAGATGTGACCTTGTTTAGAACAGCTGAAAGAGATTCTCCAAGTCAGTTCTTAGTGTAGAAAAGGTAGCTAAGATCGGGGAAATCCTTAATTCGAGTTAAGATTACATGAAACACTGTATGAATCCTATATTCTTTACTTCAAGGAGACTAGAGTGGTAAATGTGTGTTATACAAGGCAGAATACCATTGAAATAGAGAAAGAAACACGTTCGGCAGCTTTGGAAAGCCTTACACTTCACTGAAATGTAGTACTACACTCTATAGCAGAGTTGAGAGACAATGTTCAATAGCTGCCTCAGTACTTAACAGTGTGTAGGAAGTTGTTTGATAAAGTGGGCAAAGCTTATACTTGGACCAGAAGGCAGAATATAGGAAACTACATGAAAACATGATTAATTCAGTGAAAATGACTGTAAACAGATGAGAACTTGTCTAGAACAGCTGAAAGAGAATCTCCAAGTCAGTTCTTATTGTAGAAAAGGTAGCTAAGATAAGGGAAATCCTTAATTCCAGTTAAGATCACATGAAACACTGTATGAATCCTATATTCTTTACTTAAAGGAGACTAGAGTGGTAAATGTGTGTTATACAAGGCAGAATACTATTGAAATAGAGAAAGAAACACGTTCAGCAGCTTTGGAAAGCCTTACACTTCACTGAAATGTAGTACTACACTTTATAGATCACAGTTGAGAGACAATGTTCCCTAGCTCGCTCAGTTCATAACAGTGTGTAGGAAGTTGTTTGATAAAGTGGGCAAAGCTTATACTTGGGCCAGAAGACAGAATATAGGAAACTACATGAAAACATGAATAATTCAGTGAAAATGACTGTAAACAGATGAGAACTTGTTTAGAACAGCTGAAAGAGAATCTCCAAGTCAGTTCTTAGTGTAGAAAAGGTAGCTAAGAGAAGGAAAATCCTTAATTCCAGTTAAGATCACATGAAACACTGTATGAATCCTATATTGTTTACTTAAAGGAGACTAGAGTGGTAAATGTGTGTTATACAAGGCAGAATACCATTGAAATAGAGAAAGAAACACGTTCGGCAGCTTTGGAAAGCCTTACACTTCACTGAAATGTAGTACTACACTCTATAACACAGTTGAGAGACAATGTTCCCAAGCTGCCTCAGTTCATAACAGTGTGTAGGAAGGTGTTTGATAAAGAGGGCAAAGCTTATACTTGGGCCAGAAGGCAGAATATAGGAAACTACATGAAAACATGAATAATTCAGTGAAAATGACTGTAAACAGATGAGAACTGGTTTAGAACAGCTGAAAGAGAATCTCCAAGTCAGTTCTTAGTGTAGAAAAGGTAGGTAAGATAAGGGAAATACTTAATTCCAGTTAAGATCACATGAAACACTGTATGAATCTTACATTCTTTACTTAAAGGAGACTAGAGTGGTAAATGTGTGTTATACAAGGCAGAATACCATTGAAATAGAGAAAGAAACACGTTCGGCAGCTTTGGAAAGCCTTACACTTCACTGAAATGTAGTACTACACTCTATAACACAGTTGAGAGACAATGTTCAATAGCTGCCTCAGTACTTAACAGTGTGTAGGAAGTTGTTTGATAAAGAGGGCAAAGCTTATACTTGGACCAGAAGGCAGAATGTAGGAAACTACATGAAAACATGATTAATTCAGTGAAAATGACTGTAAACAGATGTGAACTTGTTTAGAACAGCTGAAAGAGATTCTCCAAGTCAGTTCTTAGTGTAGAAAAGGTAGCTAAGATCCGGGAAATCCTTAATTCGAGTTAAGATTACATGAAACACTGTATGAATCCTATATTCTTTACTTAAAGGAGACTAGAGTGGTAAATGTGTGTTATACAAGGCAGAATACCATTGAAATAGAGAAAGAAACACGTTCGGCAGCTTTGGAAAGCCTTACACTTCACTGAAATGTAGTACTACACTCTATAACACAGTTGAGAGACAATGTTCCCGAGCTGCCTCAGTTCATAACAGTGTGTAGGAAGTTGTTTGATAAAGTGGGCAAAGCTTATACTTGGGCAAGAAGGCAGAATATAGGAAACTACATGAAAACATGAATAATTCAGTGAAAATGACTGTAAACAGATGAGAACTTGTTTAGAACAGCTGAAAGAGAATCTCCAAGTCAGTTCTTAGTGTAGAAAAGGTAGGTAAGATAAGGGAAATACTTAATTCCAGTGAAGATCACATGAAACACTGTATGAATCCTATATTCTTTACTTAAAGGAGACTAGAGTGGTAAATGTGTGTTATACAAGGCAGAATACCATTGAAATAGAGAAAGAAACACGTTCGGCAGCTTTGGAAAGCCTTACACTTCACTGAAATGTAGTGCTACACTCTATAACACAGTTGAGAGACAATGTTCAATACCTGCCTCAGTACTTAACAGTGTGTAGGAAGTTGTTTGATAAAGTGGGCAAAGCTGATATTTGGACCAGAAGGCAGAATATAGGAAACTACATGAAAACATGATTAATTCAGTGAAAATGACTGTAAACAGATGTGAACTTGTTTAGAACAGCTGAAAGAGATTCTCCAAGTCAGTTCTTAGTGTAGAAAAGGTAGCTAAGATCTGGGAAATCCTTAATTCGAGTTAAGATTACATGAAACACTGTATGAATCCTATATTCTTTACTTAAAGGAGACTAGAGTGGTAAATGTGTGTTATACAAGGCAGAATACCATTGAAATAGAGAAAGAAACACGTTCGGCAGCTTTGGAAAGCCTTACACTTCACTGAAATGTAGTACTACACTCTATAACAGAGTTGAGAGTCAATGTTCAATAGCTGCCTCAGTACTTAACAGTGTGTAGGAAGTTGTTTGATAAAGTGGGCAAAGCTTATACTTGGACCAGAAGGCAGAATATAGGAAACTACATGAAAACATGATTAATTCAGTGAAAATGACTGTAAACAGATGAGAACTTGTCTAGAACAGCTGAAAGAGAATCTCCAAGTCAGTTCTTATTGTAGAAAAGGTGCTAAGATAAGGGAAATCCTTAATTCCAGTTAAGATCACATGAAACACTGTATGAATCCTATATTCTTTACTTAAAGGAGACTAGAGTGGTAAATGTGTGTTATACAAGGCAGAATACCATTGAAATAGAGAAAGAAACACGTTCAGCAGCTTTGGAAAGCCTTACACTTCACTGAAATGTAGTACTACACTTTATATATCACAGTTGAGAGACAATGTTCCCTAGCTCGCTCAGTTCATAACAGTGTAGGAAGTTGTTTGATAAAGTGGGCAAAGCTTATACTTGGACCAGAAGGCAGAATATAGGAAACTACATGAAAACATGATTAATTCAGTGAAAATGACTGTAAACAGATGGGAACTTGTTTAGAACAGCTGAAAGAGATTCTCCAAGTCAGTTCTTAGTGTAGAAAAGGTAGCTAAGATCTGGGAAATCCTTAATTCGAGTTAAGATTACATGAAACACTGTATGAATCCTATATTCTTTACTTAAAGGAGACTAGAGTGGTAAATGTGTGTTATACAAGGCAGAATACCATTAAAATAGAGAAAGAAACATGTTCGGCAGCTTTGGAAAGCCTTACACTTCACTGAAATGTAGTACTACACTCTATAACACAGTTGAGAGACAATGTTCCCTAGCTCGCTCAGTTCATAACAGTGTGTAGGAAGTTGTTTAATAAAGTGGGCAAAGCTTATACTTGGGCCAGAAGGCAGAATATAGGAAACTACATGAAAACATGAATAATTTAGTGAAAATGACTGTAAACAGATGAGAACTTGTTTAGAACAGCTGAAAGAGAATCTCCAAGTCAGTTCTTAGTGTAGAAAAGGTAGCTAAGAGAAGGAAAATCCTCAATTCCAGTTAAGATCACATGAAACACTGTATGAATCCTATATTGTTTACTTAAAGGAGACTAGAGTGGTAAATGTGTGTTATACAAGGCAGAATACCATTGAAATAGAGAAAGAAACACGTTCGGCAGCTTTGGAAAGCCTTACACTTCACTGAAATGTAGTACTACACTCTATAACACAGTTGAGAGACAATGTTCCCAAGCTGCCTCAGTTCATAACAGTGTGTAGGAAGGTGTTTGATAAAGAGGGCAAAGCTTATACTTGGGCCAGAAGGCAGAATATAGGAAACTACATGAAAACATGAATAATTCAGTGAAAATGACTGTAAACAGATGAGAACTGGTTTAGAACAGCTGAAAGAGAATCTCCAAGTCAGTTCTTAGTGTAGAAAAGGTAGGTAAGATAAGGGAAATCCTTAATTCGAGTTAAGATCACATGAAACACTGTATGAATCCTATATTCTTTACTTAAAGGAGACTAGAGTGGTAAATGTGTGTTATACAAGGCAGAATACCATTGAAATAGAGAAAGAAACACGTTCGGCAGCTTTGGAAAGCCTTACACTTCACTGAAATGTAGTACTACACTCTATAACACAGTTGAGAGACAATGTTCAATAGCTGCCTCAGTACTTAACAGTGTGTAGGAAGTTGTTTGATAAAGAGGGCAAAGCTTATACTTGGACCAGAAGGCAGAATATAGGAAACTACATGAAAACATGATTAATTCAATGAAAATGACTGTAAACAGATGGGAACTTGTTTAGAACAGCTGAAAGAGATTCTCCAAGTCAGTTCTTAGTGTAGAAAAGGTAGCTAAGATCTGGGAAATCCTTAATTCGAGTTAAGATTACATGAAACACTGTATGAATCCTATATTCTTTACTTAAAGGAGACTAGAGTGGTAAATGTGTGTTATACAAGGCAGAATACCATTGAAATGGAGAAAGAAACACGTTCGGCAGCTTTGGAAAGCCTTACACTTCCCTGAAATGTAGTACTACACTGTATAACACAGTTGAGAGACAATGTTCAATAGCTGCCTCAGTACTTAACAGTGTGTAGGAAGTTGTTTGATAAAGTGGGCAAAGCTGATATTTGGACCAGAAGGCAGAATATAGGAAACTACATGAAAACATGATTAATTCAGTGAAAATGACTGTAAACAGATGTGACCTTGTTTAGAACAGCTGAAAGAGATTCTCCAAGTCAGTTCTTAGTGTAGAAAAGGTAGCTAAGATCGGGGAAATCCTTAATTCGAGTTAAGATTACATGAAACACTGTATGAATCCTATATTCTTTACTTCAAGGAGACTAGAGTGGTAAATGTGTGTTATACAAGGCAGAATACCATTGAAATAGAGAAAGAAACACGTTCGGCAGCTTTGGAAAGCCTTACACTTCACTGAAATGTAGTACTACACTCTATAGCAGAGTTGAGAGACAATGTTCAATAGCTGCCTCAGTACTTAACAGTGTGTAGGAAGTTGTTTGATAAAGTGGGCAAAGCTTATACTTGGACCAGAAGGCAGAATATAGGAAACTACATGAAAACATGATTAATTCAGTGAAAATGACTGTAAACAGATGAGAACTTGTCTAGAACAGCTGAAAGAGAATCTCCAAGTCAGTTCTTATTGTAGAAAAGGTAGCTAAGATAAGGGAAATCCTTAATTCCAGTTAAGATCACATGAAACACTGTATGAATCCTATATTCTTTACTTAAAGGAGACTAGAGTGGTAAATGTGTGTTATACAAGGCAGAATACTATTGAAATAGAGAAAGAAACACGTTCAGCAGCTTTGGAAAGCCTTACACTTCACTGAAATGTAGTACTACACTTTATAGATCACAGTTGAGAGACAATGTTCCCTAGCTCGCTCAGTTCATAACAGTGTGTAGGAAGTTGTTTGATAAAGTGGGCAAAGCTTATACTTGGGCCAGAAGACAGAATATAGGAAACTACATGAAAACATGAATAATTCAGTGAAAATGACTGTAAACAGATGAGAACTTGTTTAGAACAGCTGAAAGAGAATCTCCAAGTCAGTTCTTAGTGTAGAAAAGGTAGCTAAGAGAAGGAAAATCCTTAATTCCAGTTAAGATCACATGAAACACTGTATGAATCCTATATTGTTTACTTAAAGGAGACTAGAGTGGTAAATGTGTGTTATACAAGGCAGAATACCATTGAAATAGAGAAAGAAACACGTTCGGCAGCTTTGGAAAGCCTTACACTTCACTGAAATGTAGTACTACACTCTATAACACAGTTGAGAGACAATGTTCCCAAGCTGCCTCAGTTCATAACAGTGTGTAGGAAGGTGTTTGATAAAGAGGGCAAAGCTTATACTTGGGCCAGAAGGCAGAATATAGGAAACTACATGAAAACATGAATAATTCAGTGAAAATGACTGTAAACAGATGAGAACTGGTTTAGAACAGCTGAAAGAGAATCTCCAAGTCAGTTCTTAGTGTAGAAAAGGTAGGTTAGATAAGGGAAATACTTAATTCCAGTTAAGATCACATGAAACACTGTATGAATCTTACATTCTTTACTTAAAGGAGACTAGAGTGGTAAATGTGTGTTATACAAGGCAGAATACCATTGAAATAGAGAAAGAAACACGTTCGGCAGCTTTGGAAAGCCTTACACTTCACTGAAATGTAGTACTACACTCTATAACACAGTTGAGAGACAATGTTCAATAGCTGCCTCAGTACTTAACAGTGTGTAGGAAGTTGTTTGATAAAGAGGGCAAAGCTTATACTTGGACCAGAAGGCAGAATGTAGGAAACTACATGAAAACATGATTAATTCAGTGAAAATGACTGTAAACAGATGTGAACTTGTTTAGAACAGCTGAAAGAGATTCTCCAAGTCAGTTCTTAGTGTAGAAAAGGTAGCTAAGATCCGGGAAATCCTTAATTCGAGTTAAGATTACATGAAACACTGTATGAATCCTATATTCTTTACTTAAAGGAGACTAGAGTGGTAAATGTGTGTTATACAAGGCAGAATACCATTGAAATAGAGAAAGAAACACGTTCGGCAGCTTTGGAAAGCCTTACACTTCACTGAAATGTAGTACTACACTCTATAACACAGTTGAGAGACAATGTTCCCGAGCTGCCTCAGTTCATAACAGTGTGTAGGAAGTTGTTTGATAAAGTGGGCAAAGCTTATACTTGGGCAAGAAGGCAGAATATAGGAAACTACATGAAAACATGAATAATTCAGTGAAAATGACTGTAAACAGATGAGAACTTGTTTAGAACAGCTGAAAGAGAATCTCCAAGTCAGTTCTTAGTGTAGAAAAGGTAGGTAAGATAAGGGAAATACTTAATTCCAGTGAAGATCACATGAAACACTGTATGAATCCTATATTCTTTACTTAAAGGAGACTAGAGTGGTAAATGTGTGTTATACAAGGCAGAATACCATTGAAATAGAGAAAGAAACACGTTCGGCAGCTTTGGAAAGCCTTACACTTCACTGAAATGTAGTGCTACACTCTATAACACAGTTGAGAGACAATGTTCAATACCTGCCTCAGTACTTAACAGTGTGTAGGAAGTTGTTTGATAAAGTGGGCAAAGCTGATATTTGGACCAGAAGGCAGAATATAGGAAACTACATGAAAACATGATTAATTCAGTGAAAATGACTGTAAACAGATGTGAACTTGTTTAGAACAGCTGAAAGAGATTCTCCAAGTCAGTTCTTAGTGTAGAAAAGGTAGCTAAGATCTGGGAAATCCTTAATTCGAGTTAAGATTACATGAAACACTGTATGAATCCTATATTCTTTACTTAAAGGAGACTAGAGTGGTAAATGTGTGTTATACAAGGCAGAATACCATTGAAATAGAGAAAGAAACACGTTCGGCAGCTTTGGAAAGCCTTACACTTCACTGAAATGTAGTACTACACTCTATAACAGAGTTGAGAGTCAATGTTCAATAGCTGCCTCAGTACTTAACAGTGTGTAGGAAGTTGTTTGATAAAGTGGGCAAAGCTTATACTTGGACCAGAAGGCAGAATATAGGAAACTACATGAAAACATGATTAATTCAGTGAAAATGACTGTAAACAGATGAGAACTTGTCTAGAACAGCTGAAAGAGAATCTCCAAGTCAGTTCTTATTGTAGAAAAGGTGCTAAGATAAGGGAAATCCTTAATTCCAGTTAAGATCACATGAAACACTGTATGAATCCTATATTCTTTACTTAAAGGAGACTAGAGTGGTAAATGTGTGTTATACAAGGCAGAATACCATTGAAATAGAGAAAGAAACACGTTCAGCAGCTTTGGAAAGCCTTACACTTCACTGAAATGTAGTACTACACTTTATATATCACAGTTGAGAGACAATGTTCCCTAGCTCGCTCAGTTCATAACAGTGTAGGAAGTTGTTTGATAAAGTGGGCAAAGCTTATACTTGGGCCAGAAGGCAGAATATAGGAAACTACATGAAAACATGAATAATTCAGTGAAAATGACTGTAAACAGATGAGAACTTGTTTAGAACAGCTGAAAGAGAATCTCCAAGTCAGTTCTTAGTGTAGAAAAGGTAGCTAAGATAAGGAAAATCCTTAATTCCAGTTAAGATCACATGAAACACTGTATGAATCCTATATTCTTTACTTAAAGGAGACTAGAGTGGTAAATGTGTGTTATACAAGGCAGAATACCATTGAAATAGAGAAAGAAACACGTTCGGCAGCTTGGGAAAGCCTTACACTTCACTGAAATGTAGTACTACACTCTATAACACAGTTGAGAGACAATGTTCAATAGCTGCCTCAGTACTTAACAGTGTGTAGGAAGTTGTTTGATAAAGAGGGCAAAGCTTATACTTGGACCAGAAGGCAGAATATAGGAAACTACATGAAAACATGATTAATTCAGTGAAAATGACTGTAAACAGATGTGAACTTGTTTAGAACAGCTGAAAGAGATTCTCCAAGTCAGTTCTTAGTGTAGAAAAGGTAGCTAAGATCCGGGAAATCCTTAATTCGAGTTAAGATTACATGAAACACTGTATGAATCCTATATTCTTTACTTAAAGGAGACTAGAGTGGTAAATGTGTGTTATACAAGGCAGAATACCATTGAAATAGAGAAAGAAACAAGTTCGGCAGCTTTGGAAAGCCTTACACTTCACTGAAATGTAGTACTACACTCTATAACAGAGTTGAGAGACAATGTTCAATAGCTGCCTCAGTACTTAACAGTGTGTAGGAAGTTGTTTGATAAAGTGGGCAAAGCTTATACTTGGGCCAGAAGACAGAATATAGGAAACTACATGAAAACATGAATACTTCAGTGAAAATGACTGTAAACAGATGAGAACTTGTTTAGAACAGCTGAAAGAGAATCTCCAAGTCAGTTCTTATTGTAGAAAAGGTAGCTAAGATAAGGGAAATCCTTAATTCCAGTTAAGATCACATGAAACACTGTATGAATCCTATATTCTTTACTTAAAGGAGACTAGAGTGGTAAATGTGTGTTATACAAGGCAGAATACCATTGAAATAGAGAAAGAAACACGTTCAGCAGCTTTGGAAAGCCTTACACTTCACTGAAATGTAGTACTACACTTTATATATCACAGTTGAGAGACAATGTTCCCTAGCTCGCTCAGTTCATAACACTGTGTAGGAAGTTGTTTGATAAAGTGGGCAAAGCTTATACTTGGGCCAGAAGACAGAATATAGGAAACTACATGAAAACATGAATAATTCAGTGAAAATGACTGTAAACAGATGAGAACTTGTTTAGAACAGCTGAAAGAGAATCTCCAAGTCAGTTCTTAGTGTAGAAAAGGTAGCTAAGAGAAGGAAAATCCTCAATTCCAGTTAAGATCACATGAAACACTGTATGAATCCTATATTCTTTACTTAAAGGAGACTAGAGTGGTAAATGTGTGTTATACAAGGCAGAATACCATTGAAATAGAGAAAGAAACACGTTCAGCAGCTTTGGAAAGCCTTACACTTCACTGAAATGTAGTACTACACTCTATAACACAGTTGAGAGACAATGTTCCCAAGCTGCCTCAGTTCATAACAGTGTGTAGGAAGGTGTTTGATAAAGAGGGCAAAGCTTATACTTGGGCCAGAAGGCAGAATATAGGAAACTACATGAAAACATGAATAATTCAGTGAAAATGACTGTAAACAGATGAGAACTGGTTTAGAACAGCTGAAAGAGAATCTCCAAGTCAGTTCTTAGTGTAGAAAAGGTAGGTAAGATAAGGAAAATCCTTAATTCCAGTTAAGATCACATGAAACACTGTATGAATCCTATATTCTTTACTTAAAGGAGACTAGAGTGGTAAATGTGTGTTATACAAGGCAGAATACCATTGAAATAGAGAAAAAAACACGTTCGGCAGCTTTGGAAAGCCTTACACTTCACTGAAATGTAGTACTACACTCTATAACACAGTTGAGAGACAATGTTCAATACCTGCCTCAGTACTTAACAGTGTGTAGGAAGTTGTTTGATAAAGTGGGCAAAGCTGATATTTGGACCAGAAGGCAGAATATAGGAAACTACATGAAAACATGATTAATTCAGTGAAAATGACTGTAAACAGATGTGACCTTGTTTAGAACAGCTGAAAGAGATTCTCCAAGTCAGTTCTTAGTGTAGAAAAGGTAGCTAAGATCGGGGAAATCCTTAATTCGAGTTAAGATTACATGAAACACTGTATGAATCCTATATTCTTTACTTAAAGGAGACTAGAGTGGTAAATGTGTGTTATACAAGGCAGAATACCATTGAAATAGAGAAAGAAACACGTTCGGCAGCTTTGGAAAGCCTTACACTTCACTGAAATGTAGTACTACACTCTATAACAGAGTTGAGAGACAATGTTCAATAGCTGCCTCAGTACTTAACAGTGTGTAGGAAGTTGTTTGATAAAGTGGGCAAAGCTTATACTTGGGCCAGAAGACAGAATATAGGAAACTACATGAAAACATGAATAATTCAGTGAAAATGACTGTAAACAGATGAGAACTTGTTTAGAACAGCTGAAAGAGAATCTCCAAGTCAGTTCTTATTGTAGAAAAGGTAGGTAAGATAAGGGAAATCCTTAATTCCAGTTAAGATCACATGAAACACTGTATGAATCCTATATTCTTTACTTAAAGGAGACTAGAGTGTTAAATGTGTGTTATACAAGGCAGAATACCATTGAAATAGAGAAAGAAACACGTTCAGCAGCTTTGGAAAGCCTTACACTTCACTGAAATGTAGTACTACACTTTATATATCACAGTTGAGAGACAATGTTCCCTAGCTCGCTCAGTTCATAACAGTGTGTAGGAAGTTGTTTGATAAAGTGGGCGAAGCTTATACTTGGGCCAGAAGACAGAATATAGGAAACTACATGAAAACATGAATAATTCAGTGAAAATGACTGTAAACAGATGAGAACTTGTTTAGAACAGCTGAAAGAGAATCTCCAAGTCAGTTCTTAGTGTAGAAAAGGTAGCTAAGAGAAGGAAAATCCTTAATTCCAGTTAAGATCACATGAAACACTGTATGAATCCTATATTGTTCACTTAAAGGAGACTAGAGTGGTAAATGTGTGTTATACAAGGCAGAATACCATTGAAATAGAGAAAGAAACACGTTCGGCAGCTTTGGAAAGCCTTACACTTGACTGAAATGTAGTACTACACTCTATAACACAGTTGAGAGACAATGTTCCCAAGCTGCCTCAGTTCATAACAGTGTGTAGGAAGGTGTTTGATAAAGAGGGCAAAGCTTATACTTGGGCCAGAAGGCAGAATATAGGAAACTACATGAAAACATGAATAATTCAGTGAAAATGACTGTAAACAGATGAGAACTGGTTTAGAACAGCTGAAAGAGAATCTCCAAGTCAGTTCTTAGTGTAGAAAAGGTAGGTAAGATAAGGGAAATCCTTAATTCGAGTTAAGATCACATGAAACACTGTATGAATCCTACATTCTTTACTTAAAGGAGACTAGAGTGGTAAATGTGTGTTATACAAGGCAGAATACCATTGAAATAGAGAAAGAAACACGTTCGGCAGCTTTGGAAAGCCTTACACTTCACTGAAATGTAGTACTACACTCTATAACACAGTTGAGAGACAATGTTCAATAGCTGCCTCAGTACTTAACAGTGTGTAGGAAGTTGTTTGATAAAGAGGGCAAAGCTTATACTTGGACCAGAAGGCAGAATGTAGGAAACTACATGAAAACATGATTAATTCAGTGAAAATGACTGTAAACAGATGTGAACTTGTTTAGAACAGCTGAAAGAGATTCTCCAAGTCAGTTCTTAGTGTAGAAAAGGTAGCTAAGATCCGGGAAATCCTTAATTCGAGTTAAGATTACATGAAACACTGTATGAATCCTATATTCTTTACTTAAAGGAGACTAGAGTGGTAAATGTGTGTTATACAAGGCAGAATACCATTGAAATAGAGAAAGAAACACGTTCGTCAGCTTTGGAAAGCCTTACACTTCACTGAAATGTAGTACTACACTCTATAACACAGTTGAGAGACAATGTTCCCGAGCTGCCTCAGTTCATAACAGTGTGTAGGAAGTTGTTTGATAAAGTGGGCAAAGCTTATACTTGGGCAAGAAGGCAGAATATAGGAAACTACATGAAAACATGATTAATTCAGTGAAAATGACTGTAAACAGATGAGAACTTGTCTAGAACAGCTGAAAGAGAATCTCCAAGTCAGTTCTTATTGTAGAAAAGGTGCTAAGATAAGGGAAATCCTTAATTCCAGTTAAGATCACATGAAACACTGTATGAATCCTATATTCTTTACTTAAAGGAGACTAGAGTGGTAAATGTGTGTTATACAAGGCAGAATACCATTGAAATAGAGAAAGAAACACGTTCAGCAGCTTTGGAAAGCCTTACACTTCACTGAAATGTAGTACTACACTTTATATATCACAGTTGAGAGACAATGTTCCCTAGCTCGCTCAGTTCATAACAGTGTAGGAAGTTGTTTGATAAAGTGGGCAAAGCTTATACTTGGACCAGAAGGCAGAATATAGGAAACTACATGAAAACATGATTAATTCAGTGAAAATGACTGTAAACAGATGGGAACTTGTTTAGAACAGCTGAAAGAGATTCTCCAAGTCAGTTCTTAGTGTAGAAAAGGTAGCTAAGATCTGGGAAATCCTTAATTCGAGTTAAGATTACATGAAACACTGTATGAATCCTATATTCTTTACTTAAAGGAGACTAGAGTGGTAAATGTGTGTTATACAAGGCAGAATACCATTAAAATAGAGAAAGAAACATGTTCGGCAGCTTTGGAAAGCCTTACACTTCACTGAAATGTAGTACTACACTCTATAACACAGTTGAGAGACAATGTTCCCTAGCTCGCTCAGTTCATAACAGTGTGTAGGAAGTTGTTTAATAAAGTGGGCAAAGCTTATACTTGGGCCAGAAGGCAGAATATAGGAAACTACATGAAAACATGAATAATTTAGTGAAAATGACTGTAAACAGATGAGAACTTGTTTAGAACAGCTGAAAGAGAATCTCCAAGTCAGTTCTTAGTGTAGAAAAGGTAGCTAAGAGAAGGAAAATCCTCAATTCCAGTTAAGATCACATGAAACACTGTATGAATCCTATATTGTTTACTTAAAGGAGACTAGAGTGGTAAATGTGTGTTATACAAGGCAGAATACTATTGAAATAGAGAAAGAAACACGTTCAGCAGCTTTGGAAAGCCTTACACTTCACTGAAATGTAGTACTACACTTTATATATCACAGTTGAGAGACAATGTTCCCTAGCTCGCTCAGTTCATAACAGTGTAGGAAGTTGTTTGATAAAGTGGGCAAAGCTTATACTTGGACCAGAAGGCAGAATATAGGAAACTACATGAAAACATGATTAATTCAGTGAAAATGACTGTAAACAGATGGGAACTTGTTTAGAACAGCTGAAAGAGATTCTCCAAGTCAGTTCTTAGTGTAGAAAAGGTAGCTAAGATCTGGGAAATCCTTAATTCGAGTTAAGATTACATGAAACACTGTATGAATCCTATATTCTTTACTTAAAGGAGACTAGAGTGGTAAATGTGTGTTATACAAGGCAGAATACCATTAAAATAGAGAAAGAAACATGTTCGGCAGCTTTGGAAAGCCTTACACTTCACTGAAATGTAGTACTACACTCTATAACACAGTTGAGAGACAATGTTCCCTAGCTCGCTCAGTTCATAACAGTGTGTAGGAAGTTGTTTAATAAAGTGGGCAAAGCTTATACTTGGGCCAGAAGGCAGAATATAGGAAACTACATGAAAACATGAATAATTTAGTGAAAATGACTGTAAACAGATGAGAACTTGTTTAGAACAGCTGAAAGAGAATCTCCAAGTCAGTTCTTAGTGTAGAAAAGGTAGGTAAGATAAGGGAAATCCTTAATTCGAGTTAAGATCACATGAAACACTGTATGAATCCTATATTCTTTACTTAAAGGAGACTAGAGTGGTAAATGTGTGTTATACAAGGCAGAATACCATTGAAATAGAGAAAGAAACACGTTCGGCAGCTTTGGAAAGCCTTACACTTCACTGAAATGTAGTACTACACTCTATAACACAGTTGAGAGACAATGTTCAATAGCTGCCTCAGTACTTAACAGTGTGTAGGAAGTTGTTTGATAAAGAGGGCAAAGCTTATACTTGGACCAGAAGGCAGAATATAGGAAACTACATGAAAACATGATTAATTCAATGAAAATGACTGTAAACAGATGGGAACTTGTTTAGAACAGCTGAAAGAGATTCTCCAAGTCAGTTCTTAGTGTAGAAAAGGTAGCTAAGATCTGGGAAATCCTTAATTCGAGTTAAGATTACATGAAACACTGTATGAATCCTATATTCTTTACTTAAAGGAGACTAGAGTGGTAAATGTGTGTTATACAAGGCAGAATACCATTGAAATGGAGAAAGAAACACGTTCGGCAGCTTTGGAAAGCCTTACACTTCCCTGAAATGTAGTACTACACTGTATAACACAGTTGAGAGACAATGTTCAATAGCTGCCTCAGTACTTAACAGTGTGTAGGAAGTTGTTTGATAAAGTGGGCAAAGCTGATATTTGGACCAGAAGGCAGAATATAGGAAACTACATGAAAACATGATTAATTCAGTGAAAATGACTGTAAACAGATGTGACCTTGTTTAGAACAGCTGAAAGAGATTCTCCAAGTCAGTTCTTAGTGTAGAAAAGGTAGCTAAGATCGGGGAAATCCTTAATTCGAGTTAAGATTACATGAAACACTGTATGAATCCTATATTCTTTACTTCAAGGAGACTAGAGTGGTAAATGTGTGTTATACAAGGCAGAATACCATTGAAATAGAGAAAGAAACACGTTCGGCAGCTTTGGAAAGCCTTACACTTCACTGAAATGTAGTACTACACTCTATAGCAGAGTTGAGAGACAATGTTCAATAGCTGCCTCAGTACTTAACAGTGTGTAGGAAGTTGTTTGATAAAGTGGGCAAAGCTTATACTTGGACCAGAAGGCAGAATATAGGAAACTACATGAAAACATGATTAATTCAGTGAAAATGACTGTAAACAGATGAGAACTTGTCTAGAACAGCTGAAAGAGAATCTCCAAGTCAGTTCTTATTGTAGAAAAGGTAGCTAAGATAAGGGAAATCCTTAATTCCAGTTAAGATCACATGAAACACTGTATGAATCCTATATTCTTTACTTAAAGGAGACTAGAGTGGTAAATGTGTGTTATACAAGGCAGAATACTATTGAAATAGAGAAAGAAACACGTTCAGCAGCTTTGGAAAGCCTTACACTTCACTGAAATGTAGTACTACACTTTATAGATCACAGTTGAGAGACAATGTTCCCTAGCTCGCTCAGTTCATAACAGTGTGTAGGAAGTTGTTTGATAAAGTGGGCAAAGCTTATACTTGGGCCAGAAGACAGAATATAGGAAACTACATGAAAACATGAATAATTCAGTGAAAATGACTGTAAACAGATGAGAACTTGTTTAGAACAGCTGAAAGAGAATCTCCAAGTCAGTTCTTAGTGTAGAAAAGGTAGCTAAGAGAAGGAAAATCCTTAATTCCAGTTAAGATCACATGAAACACTGTATGAATCCTATATTGTTTACTTAAAGGAGACTAGAGTGGTAAATGTGTGTTATACAAGGCAGAATACCATTGAAATAGAGAAAGAAACACGTTCGGCAGCTTTGGAAAGCCTTACACTTCACTGAAATGTAGTACTACACTCTATAACACAGTTGAGAGACAATGTTCCCAAGCTGCCTCAGTTCATAACAGTGTGTAGGAAGGTGTTTGATAAAGAGGGCAAAGCTTATACTTGGGCCAGAAGGCAGAATATAGGAAACTACATGAAAACATGAATAATTCAGTGAAAATGACTGTAAACAGATGAGAACTGGTTTAGAACAGCTGAAAGAGAATCTCCAAGTCAGTTCTTAGTGTAGAAAAGGTAGGTTAGATAAGGGAAATACTTAATTCCAGTTAAGATCACATGAAACACTGTATGAATCTTACATTCTTTACTTAAAGGAGACTAGAGTGGTAAATGTGTGTTATACAAGGCAGAATACCATTGAAATAGAGAAAGAAACACGTTCGGCAGCTTTGGAAAGCCTTACACTTCACTGAAATGTAGTACTACACTCTATAACACAGTTGAGAGACAATGTTCAATAGCTGCCTCAGTACTTAACAGTGTGTAGGAAGTTGTTTGATAAAGAGGGCAAAGCTTATACTTGGACCAGAAGGCAGAATGTAGGAAACTACATGAAAACATGATTAATTCAGTGAAAATGACTGTAAACAGATGTGAACTTGTTTAGAACAGCTGAAAGAGATTCTCCAAGTCAGTTCTTAGTGTAGAAAAGGTAGCTAAGATCCGGGAAATCCTTAATTCGAGTTAAGATTACATGAAACACTGTATGAATCCTATATTCTTTACTTAAAGGAGACTAGAGTGGTAAATGTGTGTTATACAAGGCAGAATACCATTGAAATAGAGAAAGAAACACGTTCGGCAGCTTTGGAAAGCCTTACACTTCACTGAAATGTAGTACTACACTCTATAACACAGTTGAGAGACAATGTTCCCGAGCTGCCTCAGTTCATAACAGTGTGTAGGAAGTTGTTTGATAAAGTGGGCAAAGCTTATACTTGGGCAAGAAGGCAGAATATAGGAAACTACATGAAAACATGAATAATTCAGTGAAAATGACTGTAAACAGATGAGAACTTGTTTAGAACAGCTGAAAGAGAATCTCCAAGTCAGTTCTTAGTGTAGAAAAGGTAGGTAAGATAAGGGAAATACTTAATTCCAGTGAAGATCACATGAAACACTGTATGAATCCTATATTCTTTACTTAAAGGAGACTAGAGTGGTAAATGTGTGTTATACAAGGCAGAATACCATTGAAATAGAGAAAGAAACACGTTCGGCAGCTTTGGAAAGCCTTACACTTCACTGAAATGTAGTGCTACACTCTATAACACAGTTGAGAGACAATGTTCAATACCTGCCTCAGTACTTAACAGTGTGTAGGAAGTTGTTTGATAAAGTGGGCAAAGCTGATATTTGGACCAGAAGGCAGAATATAGGAAACTACATGAAAACATGATTAATTCAGTGAAAATGACTGTAAACAGATGTGAACTTGTTTAGAACAGCTGAAAGAGATTCTCCAAGTCAGTTCTTAGTGTAGAAAAGGTAGCTAAGATCTGGGAAATCCTTAATTCGAGTTAAGATTACATGAAACACTGTATGAATCCTATATTCTTTACTTAAAGGAGACTAGAGTGGTAAATGTGTGTTATACAAGGCAGAATACCATTGAAATAGAGAAAGAAACACGTTCGGCAGCTTTGGAAAGCCTTACACTTCACTGAAATGTAGTACTACACTCTATAACAGAGTTGAGAGTCAATGTTCAATAGCTGCCTCAGTACTTAACAGTGTGTAGGAAGTTGTTTGATAAAGTGGGCAAAGCTTATACTTGGACCAGAAGGCAGAATATAGGAAACTACATGAAAACATGATTAATTCAGTGAAAATGACTGTAAACAGATGAGAACTTGTCTAGAACAGCTGAAAGAGAATCTCCAAGTCAGTTCTTATTGTAGAAAAGGTGCTAAGATAAGGGAAATCCTTAATTCCAGTTAAGATCACATGAAACACTGTATGAATCCTATATTCTTTACTTAAAGGAGACTAGAGTGGTAAATGTGTGTTATACAAGGCAGAATACCATTGAAATAGAGAAAGAAACACGTTCAGCAGCTTTGGAAAGCCTTACACTTCACTGAAATGTAGTACTACACTTTATATATCACAGTTGAGAGACAATGTTCCCTAGCTCGCTCAGTTCATAACAGTGTAGGAAGTTGTTTGATAAAGTGGGCAAAGCTTATACTTGGGCCAGAAGGCAGAATATAGGAAACTACATGAAAACATGAATAATTCAGTGAAAATGACTGTAAACAGATGAGAACTTGTTTAGAACAGCTGAAAGAGAATCTCCAAGTCAGTTCTTAGTGTAGAAAAGGTAGCTAAGATAAGGAAAATCCTTAATTCCAGTTAAGATCACATGAAACACTGTATGAATCCTATATTCTTTACTTAAAGGAGACTAGAGTGGTAAATGTGTGTTATACAAGGCAGAATACCATTGAAATAGAGAAAGAAACACGTTCGGCAGCTTGGGAAAGCCTTACACTTCACTGAAATGTAGTACTACACTCTATAACACAGTTGAGAGACAATGTTCAATAGCTGCCTCAGTACTTAACAGTGTGTAGGAAGTTGTTTGATAAAGAGGGCAAAGCTTATACTTGGACCAGAAGGCAGAATATAGGAAACTACATGAAAACATGATTAATTCAGTGAAAATGACTGTAAACAGATGTGAACTTGTTTAGAACAGCTGAAAGAGATTCTCCAAGTCAGTTCTTAGTGTAGAAAAGGTAGCTAAGATCCGGGAAATCCTTAATTCGAGTTAAGATTACATGAAACACTGTATGAATCCTATATTCTTTACTTAAAGGAGACTAGAGTGGTAAATGTGTGTTATACAAGGCAGAATACCATTGAAATAGAGAAAGAAACAAGTTCGGCAGCTTTGGAAAGCCTTACACTTCACTGAAATGTAGTACTACACTCTATAACAGAGTTGAGAGACAATGTTCAATAGCTGCCTCAGTACTTAACAGTGTGTAGGAAGTTGTTTGATAAAGTGGGCAAAGCTTATACTTGGGCCAGAAGACAGAATATAGGAAACTACATGAAAACATGAATACTTCAGTGAAAATGACTGTAAACAGATGAGAACTTGTTTAGAACAGCTGAAAGAGAATCTCCAAGTCAGTTCTTATTGTAGAAAAGGTAGCTAAGATAAGGGAAATCCTTAATTCCAGTTAAGATCACATGAAACACTGTATGAATCCTATATTCTTTACTTAAAGGAGACTAGAGTGGTAAATGTGTGTTATACAAGGCAGAATACCATTGAAATAGAGAAAGAAACACGTTCAGCAGCTTTGGAAAGCCTTACACTTCACTGAAATGTAGTACTACACTTTATATATCACAGTTGAGAGACAATGTTCCCTAGCTCGCTCAGTTCATAACACTGTGTAGGAAGTTGTTTGATAAAGTGGGCAAAGCTTATACTTGGGCCAGAAGACAGAATATAGGAAACTACATGAAAACATGAATAATTCAGTGAAAATGACTGTAAACAGATGAGAACTTGTTTAGAACAGCTGAAAGAGAATCTCCAAGTCAGTTCTTAGTGTAGAAAAGGTAGCTAAGAGAAGGAAAATCCTCAATTCCAGTTAAGATCACATGAAACACTGTATGAATCCTATATTCTTTACTTAAAGGAGACTAGAGTGGTAAATGTGTGTTATACAAGGCAGAATACCATTGAAATAGAGAAAGAAACACGTTCAGCAGCTTTGGAAAGCCTTACACTTCACTGAAATGTAGTACTACACTCTATAACACAGTTGAGAGACAATGTTCCCAAGCTGCCTCAGTTCATAACAGTGTGTAGGAAGGTGTTTGATAAAGAGGGCAAAGCTTATACTTGGGCCAGAAGGCAGAATATAGGAAACTACATGAAAACATGAATAATTCAGTGAAAATGACTGTAAACAGATGAGAACTGGTTTAGAACAGCTGAAAGAGAATCTCCAAGTCAGTTCTTAGTGTAGAAAAGGTAGGTAAGATAAGGAAAATCCTTAATTCCAGTTAAGATCACATGAAACACTGTATGAATCCTATATTCTTTACTTAAAGGAGACTAGAGTGGTAAATGTGTGTTATACAAGGCAGAATACCATTGAAATAGAGAAAAAAACACGTTCGGCAGCTTTGGAAAGCCTTACACTTCACTGAAATGTAGTACTACACTCTATAACACAGTTGAGAGACAATGTTCAATACCTGCCTCAGTACTTAACAGTGTGTAGGAAGTTGTTTGATAAAGTGGGCAAAGCTGATATTTGGACCAGAAGGCAGAATATAGGAAACTACATGAAAACATGATTAATTCAGTGAAAATGACTGTAAACAGATGTGACCTTGTTTAGAACAGCTGAAAGAGATTCTCCAAGTCAGTTCTTAGTGTAGAAAAGGTAGCTAAGATCGGGGAAATCCTTAATTCGAGTTAAGATTACATGAAACACTGTATGAATCCTATATTCTTTACTTAAAGGAGACTAGAGTGGTAAATGTGTGTTATACAAGGCAGAATACCATTGAAATAGAGAAAGAAACACGTTCGGCAGCTTTGGAAAGCCTTACACTTCACTGAAATGTAGTACTACACTCTATAACAGAGTTGAGAGACAATGTTCAATAGCTGCCTCAGTACTTAACAGTGTGTAGGAAGTTGTTTGATAAAGTGGGCAAAGCTTATACTTGGGCCAGAAGACAGAATATAGGAAACTACATGAAAACATGAATAATTCAGTGAAAATGACTGTAAACAGATGAGAACTTGTTTAGAACAGCTGAAAGAGAATCTCCAAGTCAGTTCTTATTGTAGAAAAGGTAGGTAAGATAAGGGAAATCCTTAATTCCAGTTAAGATCACATGAAACACTGTATGAATCCTATATTCTTTACTTAAAGGAGACTAGAGTGTTAAATGTGTGTTATACAAGGCAGAATACCATTGAAATAGAGAAAGAAACACGTTCAGCAGCTTTGGAAAGCCTTACACTTCACTGAAATGTAGTACTACACTTTATATATCACAGTTGAGAGACAATGTTCCCTAGCTCGCTCAGTTCATAACAGTGTGTAGGAAGTTGTTTGATAAAGTGGGCGAAGCTTATACTTGGGCCAGAAGACAGAATATAGGAAACTACATGAAAACATGAATAATTCAGTGAAAATGACTGTAAACAGATGAGAACTTGTTTAGAACAGCTGAAAGAGAATCTCCAAGTCAGTTCTTAGTGTAGAAAAGGTAGCTAAGAGAAGGAAAATCCTTAATTCCAGTTAAGATCACATGAAACACTGTATGAATCCTATATTGTTCACTTAAAGGAGACTAGAGTGGTAAATGTGTGTTATACAAGGCAGAATACCATTGAAATAGAGAAAGAAACACGTTCGGCAGCTTTGGAAAGCCTTACACTTGACTGAAATGTAGTACTACACTCTATAACACAGTTGAGAGACAATGTTCCCAAGCTGCCTCAGTTCATAACAGTGTGTAGGAAGGTGTTTGATAAAGAGGGCAAAGCTTATACTTGGGCCAGAAGGCAGAATATAGGAAACTACATGAAAACATGAATAATTCAGTGAAAATGACTGTAAACAGATGAGAACTGGTTTAGAACAGCTGAAAGAGAATCTCCAAGTCAGTTCTTAGTGTAGAAAAGGTAGGTAAGATAAGGGAAATCCTTAATTCGAGTTAAGATCACATGAAACACTGTATGAATCCTACATTCTTTACTTAAAGGAGACTAGAGTGGTAAATGTGTGTTATACAAGGCAGAATACCATTGAAATAGAGAAAGAAACACGTTCGGCAGCTTTGGAAAGCCTTACACTTCACTGAAATGTAGTACTACACTCTATAACACAGTTGAGAGACAATGTTCAATAGCTGCCTCAGTACTTAACAGTGTGTAGGAAGTTGTTTGATAAAGAGGGCAAAGCTTATACTTGGACCAGAAGGCAGAATGTAGGAAACTACATGAAAACATGATTAATTCAGTGAAAATGACTGTAAACAGATGTGAACTTGTTTAGAACAGCTGAAAGAGATTCTCCAAGTCAGTTCTTAGTGTAGAAAAGGTAGCTAAGATCCGGGAAATCCTTAATTCGAGTTAAGATTACATGAAACACTGTATGAATCCTATATTCTTTACTTAAAGGAGACTAGAGTGGTAAATGTGTGTTATACAAGGCAGAATACCATTGAAATAGAGAAAGAAACACGTTCGTCAGCTTTGGAAAGCCTTACACTTCACTGAAATGTAGTACTACACTCTATAACACAGTTGAGAGACAATGTTCCCGAGCTGCCTCAGTTCATAACAGTGTGTAGGAAGTTGTTTGATAAAGTGGGCAAAGCTTATACTTGGGCAAGAAGGCAGAATATAGGAAACTACATGAAAACATGAATAATTCAGTGAAAATGACTGTAAACAGATGAGAACTTGTTTAGAACAGCTGAAAGAGAATCTCCAAGTCAGTTCTTAGTGTAGAAAAGGTAGGTAAGATAAGGGAAATACTTAATTCCAGTGAAGATCACATGAAACACTGTATGAATCCTATATTCTTTACTTAAAGGAGACTAGAGTGGTAAATGTGTGTTATACAAGGCAGAATACCATTGAAATAGAGAAAGAAACACGTTCGGCAGCTTTGGAAAGCCTTACACTTCACTGAAATGTAGTGCTACACTCTATAACACAGTTGAGAGACAATGTTCAATACCTGCCTCAGTACTTAACAGTGTGTAGGAAGTTGCTTGATAAAGTGGGCAAAGCTGATATTTGGACCAGAAGGCAGAATATAGGAAACTACATGAAAACATGATTAATTCAGTGAAAATGACTGTAAACAGATGTGAACTTGTTTAGAACAGCTGAAAGAGATTCTCCAAGTCAGTTCTTAGTGTAGAAAAGGTAGCTAAGATCTGGGAAATCCTTAATTCGAGTTAAGATTACATGAAACACTGTATGAATCCTATATTCTTTACTTAAAGGAGACTAGAGTGGTAAATGTGTGTTATACAAGGCAGAATACCATTGAAATAGAGAAAGAAACACGTTCGGCAGCTTTGGAAAGCCTTACACTTCACTGAAATGTAGTACTACACTTTATATATCACAGTTGAGAGACAATGTTCCCTAGCTCGCTCAGTTCATAACAGTGTAGGAAGTTGTTTGATAAAGTGGGCAAAGCTTATACTTGGACCAGAAGGCAGAATATAGGAAACTACATGAAAACATGATTAATTCAGTGAAAATGACTGTAAACAGATGGGAACTTGTTTAGAACAGCTGAAAGAGATTCTCCAAGTCAGTTCTTAGTGTAGAAAAGGTAGCTAAGATCTGGGAAATCCTTAATTCGAGTTAAGATTACATGAAACACTGTATGAATCCTATATTCTTTACTTAAAGGAGACTAGAGTGGTAAATGTGTGTTATACAAGGCAGAATACCATTAAAATAGAGAAAGAAACATGTTCGGCAGCTTTGGAAAGCCTTACACTTCACTGAAATGTAGTACTACACTCTATAACACAGTTGAGAGACAATGTTCCCTAGCTCGCTCAGTTCATAACAGTGTGTAGGAAGTTGTTTAATAAAGTGGGCAAAGCTTATACTTGGGCCAGAAGGCAGAATATAGGAAACTACATGAAAACATGAATAATTTAGTGAAAATGACTGTAAACAGATGAGAACTTGTTTAGAACAGCTGAAAGAGAATCTCCAAGTCAGTTCTTAGTGTAGAAAAGGTAGCTAAGAGAAGGAAAATCCTCAATTCCAGTTAAGATCACATGAAACACTGTATGAATCCTATATTGTTTACTTAAAGGAGACTAGAGTGGTAAATGTGTGTTATACAAGGCAGAATACCATTGAAATAGAGAAAGAAACACGTTCGGCAGCTTTGGAAAGCCTTACACTTCACTGAAATGTAGTACTACACTCTATAACACAGTTGAGAGACAATGTTCCCAAGCTGCCTCAGTTCATAACAGTGTGTAGGAAGGTGTTTGATAAAGAGGGCAAAGCTTATACTTGGGCCAGAAGGCAGAATATAGGAAACTACATGAAAACATGAATAATTCAGTGAAAATGACTGTAAACAGATGAGAACTGGTTTAGAACAGCTGAAAGAGAATCTCCAAGTCAGTTCTTAGTGTAGAAAAGGTAGGTAAGATAAGGGAAATCCTTAATTCGAGTTAAGATCACATGAAACACTGTATGAATCCTATATTCTTTACTTAAAGGAGACTAGAGTGGTAAATGTGTGTTATACAAGGCAGAATACCATTGAAATAGAGAAAGAAACACGTTCGGCAGCTTTGGAAAGCCTTACACTTCACTGAAATGTAGTACTACACTCTATAACACAGTTGAGAGACAATGTTCAATAGCTGCCTCAGTACTTAACAGTGTGTAGGAAGTTGTTTGATAAAGAGGGCAAAGCTTATACTTGGACCAGAAGGCAGAATATAGGAAACTACATGAAAACATGATTAATTCAATGAAAATGACTGTAAACAGATGGGAACTTGTTTAGAACAGCTGAAAGAGATTCTCCAAGTCAGTTCTTAGTGTAGAAAAGGTAGCTAAGATCTGGGAAATCCTTAATTCGAGTTAAGATTACATGAAACACTGTATGAATCCTATATTCTTTACTTAAAGGAGACTAGAGTGGTAAATGTGTGTTATACAAGGCAGAATACCATTGAAATGGAGAAAGAAACACGTTCGGCAGCTTTGGAAAGCCTTACACTTCCCTGAAATGTAGTACTACACTGTATAACACAGTTGAGAGACAATGTTCAATAGCTGCCTCAGTACTTAACAGTGTGTAGGAAGTTGTTTGATAAAGTGGGCAAAGCTGATATTTGGACCAGAAGGCAGAATATAGGAAACTACATGAAAACATGATTAATTCAGTGAAAATGACTGTAAACAGATGTGACCTTGTTTAGAACAGCTGAAAGAGATTCTCCAAGTCAGTTCTTAGTGTAGAAAAGGTAGCTAAGATCGGGGAAATCCTTAATTCGAGTTAAGATTACATGAAACACTGTATGAATCCTATATTCTTTACTTCAAGGAGACTAGAGTGGTAAATGTGTGTTATACAAGGCAGAATACCATTGAAATAGAGAAAGAAACACGTTCGGCAGCTTTGGAAAGCCTTACACTTCACTGAAATGTAGTACTACACTCTATAGCAGAGTTGAGAGACAATGTTCAATAGCTGCCTCAGTACTTAACAGTGTGTAGGAAGTTGTTTGATAAAGTGGGCAAAGCTTATACTTGGACCAGAAGGCAGAATATAGGAAACTACATGAAAACATGATTAATTCAGTGAAAATGACTGTAAACAGATGAGAACTTGTCTAGAACAGCTGAAAGAGAATCTCCAAGTCAGTTCTTATTGTAGAAAAGGTAGCTAAGATAAGGGAAATCCTTAATTCCAGTTAAGATCACATGAAACACTGTATGAATCCTATATTCTTTACTTAAAGGAGACTAGAGTGGTAAATGTGTGTTATACAAGGCAGAATACTATTGAAATAGAGAAAGAAACACGTTCAGCAGCTTTGGAAAGCCTTACACTTCACTGAAATGTAGTACTACACTTTATAGATCACAGTTGAGAGACAATGTTCCCTAGCTCGCTCAGTTCATAACAGTGTGTAGGAAGTTGTTTGATAAAGTGGGCAAAGCTTATACTTGGGCCAGAAGACAGAATATAGGAAACTACATGAAAACATGAATAATTCAGTGAAAATGACTGTAAACAGATGAGAACTTGTTTAGAACAGCTGAAAGAGAATCTCCAAGTCAGTTCTTAGTGTAGAAAAGGTAGCTAAGAGAAGGAAAATCCTTAATTCCAGTTAAGATCACATGAAACACTGTATGAATCCTATATTGTTTACTTAAAGGAGACTAGAGTGGTAAATGTGTGTTATACAAGGCAGAATACCATTGAAATAGAGAAAGAAACACGTTCGGCAGCTTTGGAAAGCCTTACACTTCACTGAAATGTAGTACTACACTCTATAACACAGTTGAGAGACAATGTTCCCAAGCTGCCTCAGTTCATAACAGTGTGTAGGAAGGTGTTTGATAAAGAGGGCAAAGCTTATACTTGGGCCAGAAGGCAGAATATAGGAAACTACATGAAAACATGAATAATTCAGTGAAAATGACTGTAAACAGATGAGAACTGGTTTAGAACAGCTGAAAGAGAATCTCCAAGTCAGTTCTTAGTGTAGAAAAGGTAGGTTAGATAAGGGAAATACTTAATTCCAGTTAAGATCACATGAAACACTGTATGAATCTTACATTCTTTACTTAAAGGAGACTAGAGTGGTAAATGTGTGTTATACAAGGCAGAATACCATTGAAATAGAGAAAGAAACACGTTCGGCAGCTTTGGAAAGCCTTACACTTCACTGAAATGTAGTACTACACTCTATAACACAGTTGAGAGACAATGTTCAATAGCTGCCTCAGTACTTAACAGTGTGTAGGAAGTTGTTTGATAAAGAGGGCAAAGCTTATACTTGGACCAGAAGGCAGAATGTAGGAAACTACATGAAAACATGATTAATTCAGTGAAAATGACTGTAAACAGATGTGAACTTGTTTAGAACAGCTGAAAGAGATTCTCCAAGTCAGTTCTTAGTGTAGAAAAGGTAGCTAAGATCCGGGAAATCCTTAATTCGAGTTAAGATTACATGAAACACTGTATGAATCCTATATTCTTTACTTAAAGGAGACTAGAGTGGTAAATGTGTGTTATACAAGGCAGAATACCATTGAAATAGAGAAAGAAACACGTTCGGCAGCTTTGGAAAGCCTTACACTTCACTGAAATGTAGTACTACACTCTATAACACAGTTGAGAGACAATGTTCCCGAGCTGCCTCAGTTCATAACAGTGTGTAGGAAGTTGTTTGATAAAGTGGGCAAAGCTTATACTTGGGCAAGAAGGCAGAATATAGGAAACTACATGAAAACATGAATAATTCAGTGAAAATGACTGTAAACAGATGAGAACTTGTTTAGAACAGCTGAAAGAGAATCTCCAAGTCAGTTCTTAGTGTAGAAAAGGTAGGTAAGATAAGGGAAATACTTAATTCCAGTGAAGATCACATGAAACACTGTATGAATCCTATATTCTTTACTTAAAGGAGACTAGAGTGGTAAATGTGTGTTATACAAGGCAGAATACCATTGAAATAGAGAAAGAAACACGTTCGGCAGCTTTGGAAAGCCTTACACTTCACTGAAATGTAGTGCTACACTCTATAACACAGTTGAGAGACAATGTTCAATACCTGCCTCAGTACTTAACAGTGTGTAGGAAGTTGTTTGATAAAGTGGGCAAAGCTGATATTTGGACCAGAAGGCAGAATATAGGAAACTACATGAAAACATGATTAATTCAGTGAAAATGACTGTAAACAGATGTGAACTTGTTTAGAACAGCTGAAAGAGATTCTCCAAGTCAGTTCTTAGTGTAGAAAAGGTAGCTAAGATCTGGGAAATCCTTAATTCGAGTTAAGATTACATGAAACACTGTATGAATCCTATATTCTTTACTTAAAGGAGACTAGAGTGGTAAATGTGTGTTATACAAGGCAGAATACCATTGAAATAGAGAAAGAAACACGTTCGGCAGCTTTGGAAAGCCTTACACTTCACTGAAATGTAGTACTACACTCTATAACAGAGTTGAGAGTCAATGTTCAATAGCTGCCTCAGTACTTAACAGTGTGTAGGAAGTTGTTTGATAAAGTGGGCAAAGCTTATACTTGGACCAGAAGGCAGAATATAGGAAACTACATGAAAACATGATTAATTCAGTGAAAATGACTGTAAACAGATGAGAACTTGTCTAGAACAGCTGAAAGAGAATCTCCAAGTCAGTTCTTATTGTAGAAAAGGTGCTAAGATAAGGGAAATCCTTAATTCCAGTTAAGATCACATGAAACACTGTATGAATCCTATATTCTTTACTTAAAGGAGACTAGAGTGGTAAATGTGTGTTATACAAGGCAGAATACCATTGAAATAGAGAAAGAAACACGTTCAGCAGCTTTGGAAAGCCTTACACTTCACTGAAATGTAGTACTACACTTTATATATCACAGTTGAGAGACAATGTTCCCTAGCTCGCTCAGTTCATAACAGTGTAGGAAGTTGTTTGATAAAGTGGGCAAAGCTTATACTTGGGCCAGAAGGCAGAATATAGGAAACTACATGAAAACATGAATAATTCAGTGAAAATGACTGTAAACAGATGAGAACTTGTTTAGAACAGCTGAAAGAGAATCTCCAAGTCAGTTCTTAGTGTAGAAAAGGTAGCTAAGATAAGGAAAATCCTTAATTCCAGTTAAGATCACATGAAACACTGTATGAATCCTATATTCTTTACTTAAAGGAGACTAGAGTGGTAAATGTGTGTTATACAAGGCAGAATACCATTGAAATAGAGAAAGAAACACGTTCGGCAGCTTGGGAAAGCCTTACACTTCACTGAAATGTAGTACTACACTCTATAACACAGTTGAGAGACAATGTTCAATAGCTGCCTCAGTACTTAACAGTGTGTAGGAAGTTGTTTGATAAAGAGGGCAAAGCTTATACTTGGACCAGAAGGCAGAATATAGGAAACTACATGAAAACATGATTAATTCAGTGAAAATGACTGTAAACAGATGTGAACTTGTTTAGAACAGCTGAAAGAGATTCTCCAAGTCAGTTCTTAGTGTAGAAAAGGTAGCTAAGATCCGGGAAATCCTTAATTCGAGTTAAGATTACATGAAACACTGTATGAATCCTATATTCTTTACTTAAAGGAGACTAGAGTGGTAAATGTGTGTTATACAAGGCAGAATACCATTGAAATAGAGAAAGAAACAAGTTCGGCAGCTTTGGAAAGCCTTACACTTCACTGAAATGTAGTACTACACTCTATAACAGAGTTGAGAGACAATGTTCAATAGCTGCCTCAGTACTTAACAGTGTGTAGGAAGTTGTTTGATAAAGTGGGCAAAGCTTATACTTGGGCCAGAAGACAGAATATAGGAAACTACATGAAAACATGAATACTTCAGTGAAAATGACTGTAAACAGATGAGAACTTGTTTAGAACAGCTGAAAGAGAATCTCCAAGTCAGTTCTTATTGTAGAAAAGGTAGCTAAGATAAGGGAAATCCTTAATTCCAGTTAAGATCACATGAAACACTGTATGAATCCTATATTCTTTACTTAAAGGAGACTAGAGTGGTAAATGTGTGTTATACAAGGCAGAATACCATTGAAATAGAGAAAGAAACACGTTCAGCAGCTTTGGAAAGCCTTACACTTCACTGAAATGTAGTACTACACTTTATATATCACAGTTGAGAGACAATGTTCCCTAGCTCGCTCAGTTCATAACACTGTGTAGGAAGTTGTTTGATAAAGTGGGCAAAGCTTATACTTGGGCCAGAAGACAGAATATAGGAAACTACATGAAAACATGAATAATTCAGTGAAAATGACTGTAAACAGATGAGAACTTGTTTAGAACAGCTGAAAGAGAATCTCCAAGTCAGTTCTTAGTGTAGAAAAGGTAGCTAAGAGAAGGAAAATCCTCAATTCCAGTTAAGATCACATGAAACACTGTATGAATCCTATATTCTTTACTTAAAGGAGACTAGAGTGGTAAATGTGTGTTATACAAGGCAGAATACCATTGAAATAGAGAAAGAAACACGTTCAGCAGCTTTGGAAAGCCTTACACTTCACTGAAATGTAGTACTACACTCTATAACACAGTTGAGAGACAATGTTCCCAAGCTGCCTCAGTTCATAACAGTGTGTAGGAAGGTGTTTGATAAAGAGGGCAAAGCTTATACTTGGGCCAGAAGGCAGAATATAGGAAACTACATGAAAACATGAATAATTCAGTGAAAATGACTGTAAACAGATGAGAACTGGTTTAGAACAGCTGAAAGAGAATCTCCAAGTCAGTTCTTAGTGTAGAAAAGGTAGGTAAGATAAGGAAAATCCTTAATTCCAGTTAAGATCACATGAAACACTGTATGAATCCTATATTCTTTACTTAAAGGAGACTAGAGTGGTAAATGTGTGTTATACAAGGCAGAATACCATTGAAATAGAGAAAAAAACACGTTCGGCAGCTTTGGAAAGCCTTACACTTCACTGAAATGTAGTACTACACTCTATAACACAGTTGAGAGACAATGTTCAATACCTGCCTCAGTACTTAACAGTGTGTAGGAAGTTGTTTGATAAAGTGGGCAAAGCTGATATTTGGACCAGAAGGCAGAATATAGGAAACTACATGAAAACATGATTAATTCAGTGAAAATGACTGTAAACAGATGTGACCTTGTTTAGAACAGCTGAAAGAGATTCTCCAAGTCAGTTCTTAGTGTAGAAAAGGTAGCTAAGATCGGGGAAATCCTTAATTCGAGTTAAGATTACATGAAACACTGTATGAATCCTATATTCTTTACTTAAAGGAGACTAGAGTGGTAAATGTGTGTTATACAAGGCAGAATACCATTGAAATAGAGAAAGAAACACGTTCGGCAGCTTTGGAAAGCCTTACACTTCACTGAAATGTAGTACTACACTCTATAACAGAGTTGAGAGACAATGTTCAATAGCTGCCTCAGTACTTAACAGTGTGTAGGAAGTTGTTTGATAAAGTGGGCAAAGCTTATACTTGGGCCAGAAGACAGAATATAGGAAACTACATGAAAACATGAATAATTCAGTGAAAATGACTGTAAACAGATGAGAACTTGTTTAGAACAGCTGAAAGAGAATCTCCAAGTCAGTTCTTATTGTAGAAAAGGTAGGTAAGATAAGGGAAATCCTTAATTCCAGTTAAGATCACATGAAACACTGTATGAATCCTATATTCTTTACTTAAAGGAGACTAGAGTGTTAAATGTGTGTTATACAAGGCAGAATACCATTGAAATAGAGAAAGAAACACGTTCAGCAGCTTTGGAAAGCCTTACACTTCACTGAAATGTAGTACTACACTTTATATATCACAGTTGAGAGACAATGTTCCCTAGCTCGCTCAGTTCATAACAGTGTGTAGGAAGTTGTTTGATAAAGTGGGCGAAGCTTATACTTGGGCCAGAAGACAGAATATAGGAAACTACATGAAAACATGAATAATTCAGTGAAAATGACTGTAAACAGATGAGAACTTGTTTAGAACAGCTGAAAGAGAATCTCCAAGTCAGTTCTTAGTGTAGAAAAGGTAGCTAAGAGAAGGAAAATCCTTAATTCCAGTTAAGATCACATGAAACACTGTATGAATCCTATATTGTTCACTTAAAGGAGACTAGAGTGGTAAATGTGTGTTATACAAGGCAGAATACCATTGAAATAGAGAAAGAAACACGTTCGGCAGCTTTGGAAAGCCTTACACTTGACTGAAATGTAGTACTACACTCTATAACACAGTTGAGAGACAATGTTCCCAAGCTGCCTCAGTTCATAACAGTGTGTAGGAAGGTGTTTGATAAAGAGGGCAAAGCTTATACTTGGGCCAGAAGGCAGAATATAGGAAACTACATGAAAACATGAATAATTCAGTGAAAATGACTGTAAACAGATGAGAACTGGTTTAGAACAGCTGAAAGAGAATCTCCAAGTCAGTTCTTAGTGTAGAAAAGGTAGGTAAGATAAGGGAAATCCTTAATTCGAGTTAAGATCACATGAAACACTGTATGAATCCTACATTCTTTACTTAAAGGAGACTAGAGTGGTAAATGTGTGTTATACAAGGCAGAATACCATTGAAATAGAGAAAGAAACACGTTCGGCAGCTTTGGAAAGCCTTACACTTCACTGAAATGTAGTACTACACTCTATAACACAGTTGAGAGACAATGTTCAATAGCTGCCTCAGTACTTAACAGTGTGTAGGAAGTTGTTTGATAAAGAGGGCAAAGCTTATACTTGGACCAGAAGGCAGAATGTAGGAAACTACATGAAAACATGATTAATTCAGTGAAAATGACTGTAAACAGATGTGAACTTGTTTAGAACAGCTGAAAGAGATTCTCCAAGTCAGTTCTTAGTGTAGAAAAGGTAGCTAAGATCCGGGAAATCCTTAATTCGAGTTAAGATTACATGAAACACTGTATGAATCCTATATTCTTTACTTAAAGGAGACTAGAGTGGTAAATGTGTGTTATACAAGGCAGAATACCATTGAAATAGAGAAAGAAACACGTTCGTCAGCTTTGGAAAGCCTTACACTTCACTGAAATGTAGTACTACACTCTATAACACAGTTGAGAGACAATGTTCCCGAGCTGCCTCAGTTCATAACAGTGTGTAGGAAGTTGTTTGATAAAGTGGGCAAAGCTTATACTTGGGCAAGAAGGCAGAATATAGGAAACTACATGAAAACATGATTAATTCAGTGAAAATGACTGTAAACAGATGAGAACTTGTCTAGAACAGCTGAAAGAGAATCTCCAAGTCAGTTCTTATTGTAGAAAAGGTGCTAAGATAAGGGAAATCCTTAATTCCAGTTAAGATCACATGAAACACTGTATGAATCCTATATTCTTTACTTAAAGGAGACTAGAGTGGTAAATGTGTGTTATACAAGGCAGAATACCATTGAAATAGAGAAAGAAACACGTTCAGCAGCTTTGGAAAGCCTTACACTTCACTGAAATGTAGTACTACACTTTATATATCACAGTTGAGAGACAATGTTCCCTAGCTCGCTCAGTTCATAACAGTGTAGGAAGTTGTTTGATAAAGTGGGCAAAGCTTATACTTGGACCAGAAGGCAGAATATAGGAAACTACATGAAAACATGATTAATTCAGTGAAAATGACTGTAAACAGATGGGAACTTGTTTAGAACAGCTGAAAGAGATTCTCCAAGTCAGTTCTTAGTGTAGAAAAGGTAGCTAAGATCTGGGAAATCCTTAATTCGAGTTAAGATTACATGAAACACTGTATGAATCCTATATTCTTTACTTAAAGGAGACTAGAGTGGTAAATGTGTGTTATACAAGGCAGAATACCATTAAAATAGAGAAAGAAACATGTTCGGCAGCTTTGGAAAGCCTTACACTTCACTGAAATGTAGTACTACACTCTATAACACAGTTGAGAGACAATGTTCCCTAGCTCGCTCAGTTCATAACAGTGTGTAGGAAGTTGTTTAATAAAGTGGGCAAAGCTTATACTTGGGCCAGAAGGCAGAATATAGGAAACTACATGAAAACATGAATAATTTAGTGAAAATGACTGTAAACAGATGAGAACTTGTTTAGAACAGCTGAAAGAGAATCTCCAAGTCAGTTCTTAGTGTAGAAAAGGTAGCTAAGAGAAGGAAAATCCTCAATTCCAGTTAAGATCACATGAAACACTGTATGAATCCTATATTGTTTACTTAAAGGAGACTAGAGTGGTAAATGTGTGTTATACAAGGCAGAATACCATTGAAATAGAGAAAGAAACACGTTCGGCAGCTTTGGAAAGCCTTACACTTCACTGAAATGTAGTACTACACTCTATAACACAGTTGAGAGACAATGTTCCCAAGCTGCCTCAGTTCATAACAGTGTGTAGGAAGGTGTTTGATAAAGAGGGCAAAGCTTATACTTGGGCCAGAAGGCAGAATATAGGAAACTACATGAAAACATGAATAATTCAGTGAAAATGACTGTAAACAGATGAGAACTGGTTTAGAACAGCTGAAAGAGAATCTCCAAGTCAGTTCTTAGTGTAGAAAAGGTAGGTAAGATAAGGGAAATCCTTAATTCGAGTTAAGATCACATGAAACACTGTATGAATCCTATATTCTTTACTTAAAGGAGACTAGAGTGGTAAATGTGTGTTATACAAGGCAGAATACCATTGAAATAGAGAAAGAAACACGTTCGGCAGCTTTGGAAAGCCTTACACTTCACTGAAATGTAGTACTACACTCTATAACACAGTTGAGAGACAATGTTCAATAGCTGCCTCAGTACTTAACAGTGTGTAGGAAGTTGTTTGATAAAGAGGGCAAAGCTTATACTTGGACCAGAAGGCAGAATATAGGAAACTACATGAAAACATGATTAATTCAATGAAAATGACTGTAAACAGATGGGAACTTGTTTAGAACAGCTGAAAGAGATTCTCCAAGTCAGTTCTTAGTGTAGAAAAGGTAGCTAAGATCTGGGAAATCCTTAATTCGAGTTAAGATTACATGAAACACTGTATGAATCCTATATTCTTTACTTAAAGGAGACTAGAGTGGTAAATGTGTGTTATACAAGGCAGAATACCATTGAAATGGAGAAAGAAACACGTTCGGCAGCTTTGGAAAGCCTTACACTTCCCTGAAATGTAGTACTACACTGTATAACACAGTTGAGAGACAATGTTCAATAGCTGCCTCAGTACTTAACAGTGTGTAGGAAGTTGTTTGATAAAGTGGGCAAAGCTGATATTTGGACCAGAAGGCAGAATATAGGAAACTACATGAAAACATGATTAATTCAGTGAAAATGACTGTAAACAGATGTGACCTTGTTTAGAACAGCTGAAAGAGATTCTCCAAGTCAGTTCTTAGTGTAGAAAAGGTAGCTAAGATCGGGGAAATCCTTAATTCGAGTTAAGATTACATGAAACACTGTATGAATCCTATATTCTTTACTTCAAGGAGACTAGAGTGGTAAATGTGTGTTATACAAGGCAGAATACCATTGAAATAGAGAAAGAAACACGTTCGGCAGCTTTGGAAAGCCTTACACTTCACTGAAATGTAGTACTACACTCTATAGCAGAGTTGAGAGACAATGTTCAATAGCTGCCTCAGTACTTAACAGTGTGTAGGAAGTTGTTTGATAAAGTGGGCAAAGCTTATACTTGGACCAGAAGGCAGAATATAGGAAACTACATGAAAACATGATTAATTCAGTGAAAATGACTGTAAACAGATGAGAACTTGTCTAGAACAGCTGAAAGAGAATCTCCAAGTCAGTTCTTATTGTAGAAAAGGTAGCTAAGATAAGGGAAATCCTTAATTCCAGTTAAGATCACATGAAACACTGTATGAATCCTATATTCTTTACTTAAAGGAGACTAGAGTGGTAAATGTGTGTTATACAAGGCAGAATACTATTGAAATAGAGAAAGAAACACGTTCAGCAGCTTTGGAAAGCCTTACACTTCACTGAAATGTAGTACTACACTTTATAGATCACAGTTGAGAGACAATGTTCCCTAGCTCGCTCAGTTCATAACAGTGTGTAGGAAGTTGTTTGATAAAGTGGGCAAAGCTTATACTTGGGCCAGAAGACAGAATATAGGAAACTACATGAAAACATGAATAATTCAGTGAAAATGACTGTAAACAGATGAGAACTTGTTTAGAACAGCTGAAAGAGAATCTCCAAGTCAGTTCTTAGTGTAGAAAAGGTAGCTAAGAGAAGGAAAATCCTTAATTCCAGTTAAGATCACATGAAACACTGTATGAATCCTATATTGTTTACTTAAAGGAGACTAGAGTGGTAAATGTGTGTTATACAAGGCAGAATACCATTGAAATAGAGAAAGAAACACGTTCGGCAGCTTTGGAAAGCCTTACACTTCACTGAAATGTAGTACTACACTCTATAACACAGTTGAGAGACAATGTTCCCAAGCTGCCTCAGTTCATAACAGTGTGTAGGAAGGTGTTTGATAAAGAGGGCAAAGCTTATACTTGGGCCAGAAGGCAGAATATAGGAAACTACATGAAAACATGAATAATTCAGTGAAAATGACTGTAAACAGATGAGAACTGGTTTAGAACAGCTGAAAGAGAATCTCCAAGTCAGTTCTTAGTGTAGAAAAGGTAGGTTAGATAAGGGAAATACTTAATTCCAGTTAAGATCACATGAAACACTGTATGAATCTTACATTCTTTACTTAAAGGAGACTAGAGTGGTAAATGTGTGTTATACAAGGCAGAATACCATTGAAATAGAGAAAGAAACACGTTCGGCAGCTTTGGAAAGCCTTACACTTCACTGAAATGTAGTACTACACTCTATAACACAGTTGAGAGACAATGTTCAATAGCTGCCTCAGTACTTAACAGTGTGTAGGAAGTTGTTTGATAAAGAGGGCAAAGCTTATACTTGGACCAGAAGGCAGAATGTAGGAAACTACATGAAAACATGATTAATTCAGTGAAAATGACTGTAAACAGATGTGAACTTGTTTAGAACAGCTGAAAGAGATTCTCCAAGTCAGTTCTTAGTGTAGAAAAGGTAGCTAAGATCCGGGAAATCCTTAATTCGAGTTAAGATTACATGAAACACTGTATGAATCCTATATTCTTTACTTAAAGGAGACTAGAGTGGTAAATGTGTGTTATACAAGGCAGAATACCATTGAAATAGAGAAAGAAACACGTTCGGCAGCTTTGGAAAGCCTTACACTTCACTGAAATGTAGTACTACACTCTATAACACAGTTGAGAGACAATGTTCCCGAGCTGCCTCAGTTCATAACAGTGTGTAGGAAGTTGTTTGATAAAGTGGGCAAAGCTTATACTTGGGCAAGAAGGCAGAATATAGGAAACTACATGAAAACATGAATAATTCAGTGAAAATGACTGTAAACAGATGAGAACTTGTTTAGAACAGCTGAAAGAGAATCTCCAAGTCAGTTCTTAGTGTAGAAAAGGTAGGTAAGATAAGGGAAATACTTAATTCCAGTGAAGATCACATGAAACACTGTATGAATCCTATATTCTTTACTTAAAGGAGACTAGAGTGGTAAATGTGTGTTATACAAGGCAGAATACCATTGAAATAGAGAAAGAAACACGTTCGGCAGCTTTGGAAAGCCTTACACTTCACTGAAATGTAGTGCTACACTCTATAACACAGTTGAGAGACAATGTTCAATACCTGCCTCAGTACTTAACAGTGTGTAGGAAGTTGTTTGATAAAGTGGGCAAAGCTGATATTTGGACCAGAAGGCAGAATATAGGAAACTACATGAAAACATGATTAATTCAGTGAAAATGACTGTAAACAGATGTGAACTTGTTTAGAACAGCTGAAAGAGATTCTCCAAGTCAGTTCTTAGTGTAGAAAAGGTAGCTAAGATCTGGGAAATCCTTAATTCGAGTTAAGATTACATGAAACACTGTATGAATCCTATATTCTTTACTTAAAGGAGACTAGAGTGGTAAATGTGTGTTATACAAGGCAGAATACCATTGAAATAGAGAAAGAAACACGTTCGGCAGCTTTGGAAAGCCTTACACTTCACTGAAATGTAGTACTACACTCTATAACAGAGTTGAGAGTCAATGTTCAATAGCTGCCTCAGTACTTAACAGTGTGTAGGAAGTTGTTTGATAAAGTGGGCAAAGCTTATACTTGGACCAGAAGGCAGAATATAGGAAACTACATGAAAACATGATTAATTCAGTGAAAATGACTGTAAACAGATGAGAACTTGTCTAGAACAGCTGAAAGAGAATCTCCAAGTCAGTTCTTATTGTAGAAAAGGTGCTAAGATAAGGGAAATCCTTAATTCCAGTTAAGATCACATGAAACACTGTATGAATCCTATATTCTTTACTTAAAGGAGACTAGAGTGGTAAATGTGTGTTATACAAGGCAGAATACCATTGAAATAGAGAAAGAAACACGTTCAGCAGCTTTGGAAAGCCTTACACTTCACTGAAATGTAGTACTACACTTTATATATCACAGTTGAGAGACAATGTTCCCTAGCTCGCTCAGTTCATAACAGTGTAGGAAGTTGTTTGATAAAGTGGGCAAAGCTTATACTTGGGCCAGAAGGCAGAATATAGGAAACTACATGAAAACATGAATAATTCAGTGAAAATGACTGTAAACAGATGAGAACTTGTTTAGAACAGCTGAAAGAGAATCTCCAAGTCAGTTCTTAGTGTAGAAAAGGTAGCTAAGATAAGGAAAATCCTTAATTCCAGTTAAGATCACATGAAACACTGTATGAATCCTATATTCTTTACTTAAAGGAGACTAGAGTGGTAAATGTGTGTTATACAAGGCAGAATACCATTGAAATAGAGAAAGAAACACGTTCGGCAGCTTGGGAAAGCCTTACACTTCACTGAAATGTAGTACTACACTCTATAACACAGTTGAGAGACAATGTTCAATAGCTGCCTCAGTACTTAACAGTGTGTAGGAAGTTGTTTGATAAAGAGGGCAAAGCTTATACTTGGACCAGAAGGCAGAATATAGGAAACTACATGAAAACATGATTAATTCAGTGAAAATGACTGTAAACAGATGTGAACTTGTTTAGAACAGCTGAAAGAGATTCTCCAAGTCAGTTCTTAGTGTAGAAAAGGTAGCTAAGATCCGGGAAATCCTTAATTCGAGTTAAGATTACATGAAACACTGTATGAATCCTATATTCTTTACTTAAAGGAGACTAGAGTGGTAAATGTGTGTTATACAAGGCAGAATACCATTGAAATAGAGAAAGAAACAAGTTCGGCAGCTTTGGAAAGCCTTACACTTCACTGAAATGTAGTACTACACTCTATAACAGAGTTGAGAGACAATGTTCAATAGCTGCCTCAGTACTTAACAGTGTGTAGGAAGTTGTTTGATAAAGTGGGCAAAGCTTATACTTGGGCCAGAAGACAGAATATAGGAAACTACATGAAAACATGAATACTTCAGTGAAAATGACTGTAAACAGATGAGAACTTGTTTAGAACAGCTGAAAGAGAATCTCCAAGTCAGTTCTTATTGTAGAAAAGGTAGCTAAGATAAGGGAAATCCTTAATTCCAGTTAAGATCACATGAAACACTGTATGAATCCTATATTCTTTACTTAAAGGAGACTAGAGTGGTAAATGTGTGTTATACAAGGCAGAATACCATTGAAATAGAGAAAGAAACACGTTCAGCAGCTTTGGAAAGCCTTACACTTCACTGAAATGTAGTACTACACTTTATATATCACAGTTGAGAGACAATGTTCCCTAGCTCGCTCAGTTCATAACACTGTGTAGGAAGTTGTTTGATAAAGTGGGCAAAGCTTATACTTGGGCCAGAAGACAGAATATAGGAAACTACATGAAAACATGAATAATTCAGTGAAAATGACTGTAAACAGATGAGAACTTGTTTAGAACAGCTGAAAGAGAATCTCCAAGTCAGTTCTTAGTGTAGAAAAGGTAGCTAAGAGAAGGAAAATCCTCAATTCCAGTTAAGATCACATGAAACACTGTATGAATCCTATATTCTTTACTTAAAGGAGACTAGAGTGGTAAATGTGTGTTATACAAGGCAGAATACCATTGAAATAGAGAAAGAAACACGTTCAGCAGCTTTGGAAAGCCTTACACTTCACTGAAATGTAGTACTACACTCTATAACACAGTTGAGAGACAATGTTCCCAAGCTGCCTCAGTTCATAACAGTGTGTAGGAAGGTGTTTGATAAAGAGGGCAAAGCTTATACTTGGGCCAGAAGGCAGAATATAGGAAACTACATGAAAACATGAATAATTCAGTGAAAATGACTGTAAACAGATGAGAACTGGTTTAGAACAGCTGAAAGAGAATCTCCAAGTCAGTTCTTAGTGTAGAAAAGGTAGGTAAGATAAGGAAAATCCTTAATTCCAGTTAAGATCACATGAAACACTGTATGAATCCTATATTCTTTACTTAAAGGAGACTAGAGTGGTAAATGTGTGTTATACAAGGCAGAATACCATTGAAATAGAGAAAAAAACACGTTCGGCAGCTTTGGAAAGCCTTACACTTCACTGAAATGTAGTACTACACTCTATAACACAGTTGAGAGACAATGTTCAATACCTGCCTCAGTACTTAACAGTGTGTAGGAAGTTGTTTGATAAAGTGGGCAAAGCTGATATTTGGACCAGAAGGCAGAATATAGGAAACTACATGAAAACATGATTAATTCAGTGAAAATGACTGTAAACAGATGTGACCTTGTTTAGAACAGCTGAAAGAGATTCTCCAAGTCAGTTCTTAGTGTAGAAAAGGTAGCTAAGATCGGGGAAATCCTTAATTCGAGTTAAGATTACATGAAACACTGTATGAATCCTATATTCTTTACTTAAAGGAGACTAGAGTGGTAAATGTGTGTTATACAAGGCAGAATACCATTGAAATAGAGAAAGAAACACGTTCGGCAGCTTTGGAAAGCCTTACACTTCACTGAAATGTAGTACTACACTCTATAACAGAGTTGAGAGACAATGTTCAATAGCTGCCTCAGTACTTAACAGTGTGTAGGAAGTTGTTTGATAAAGTGGGCAAAGCTTATACTTGGGCCAGAAGACAGAATATAGGAAACTACATGAAAACATGAATAATTCAGTGAAAATGACTGTAAACAGATGAGAACTTGTTTAGAACAGCTGAAAGAGAATCTCCAAGTCAGTTCTTATTGTAGAAAAGGTAGGTAAGATAAGGGAAATCCTTAATTCCAGTTAAGATCACATGAAACACTGTATGAATCCTATATTCTTTACTTAAAGGAGACTAGAGTGTTAAATGTGTGTTATACAAGGCAGAATACCATTGAAATAGAGAAAGAAACACGTTCAGCAGCTTTGGAAAGCCTTACACTTCACTGAAATGTAGTACTACACTTTATATATCACAGTTGAGAGACAATGTTCCCTAGCTCGCTCAGTTCATAACAGTGTGTAGGAAGTTGTTTGATAAAGTGGGCGAAGCTTATACTTGGGCCAGAAGACAGAATATAGGAAACTACATGAAAACATGAATAATTCAGTGAAAATGACTGTAAACAGATGAGAACTTGTTTAGAACAGCTGAAAGAGAATCTCCAAGTCAGTTCTTAGTGTAGAAAAGGTAGCTAAGAGAAGGAAAATCCTTAATTCCAGTTAAGATCACATGAAACACTGTATGAATCCTATATTGTTCACTTAAAGGAGACTAGAGTGGTAAATGTGTGTTATACAAGGCAGAATACCATTGAAATAGAGAAAGAAACACGTTCGGCAGCTTTGGAAAGCCTTACACTTGACTGAAATGTAGTACTACACTCTATAACACAGTTGAGAGACAATGTTCCCAAGCTGCCTCAGTTCATAACAGTGTGTAGGAAGGTGTTTGATAAAGAGGGCAAAGCTTATACTTGGGCCAGAAGGCAGAATATAGGAAACTACATGAAAACATGAATAATTCAGTGAAAATGACTGTAAACAGATGAGAACTGGTTTAGAACAGCTGAAAGAGAATCTCCAAGTCAGTTCTTAGTGTAGAAAAGGTAGGTAAGATAAGGGAAATCCTTAATTCGAGTTAAGATCACATGAAACACTGTATGAATCCTACATTCTTTACTTAAAGGAGACTAGAGTGGTAAATGTGTGTTATACAAGGCAGAATACCATTGAAATAGAGAAAGAAACACGTTCGGCAGCTTTGGAAAGCCTTACACTTCACTGAAATGTAGTACTACACTCTATAACACAGTTGAGAGACAATGTTCAATAGCTGCCTCAGTACTTAACAGTGTGTAGGAAGTTGTTTGATAAAGAGGGCAAAGCTTATACTTGGACCAGAAGGCAGAATGTAGGAAACTACATGAAAACATGATTAATTCAGTGAAAATGACTGTAAACAGATGTGAACTTGTTTAGAACAGCTGAAAGAGATTCTCCAAGTCAGTTCTTAGTGTAGAAAAGGTAGCTAAGATCCGGGAAATCCTTAATTCGAGTTAAGATTACATGAAACACTGTATGAATCCTATATTCTTTACTTAAAGGAGACTAGAGTGGTAAATGTGTGTTATACAAGGCAGAATACCATTGAAATAGAGAAAGAAACACGTTCGTCAGCTTTGGAAAGCCTTACACTTCACTGAAATGTAGTACTACACTCTATAACACAGTTGAGAGACAATGTTCCCGAGCTGCCTCAGTTCATAACAGTGTGTAGGAAGTTGTTTGATAAAGTGGGCAAAGCTTATACTTGGGCAAGAAGGCAGAATATAGGAAACTACATGAAAACATGAATAATTCAGTGAAAATGACTGTAAACAGATGAGAACTTGTTTAGAACAGCTGAAAGAGAATCTCCAAGTCAGTTCTTAGTGTAGAAAAGGTAGGTAAGATAAGGGAAATACTTAATTCCAGTGAAGATCACATGAAACACTGTATGAATCCTATATTCTTTACTTAAAGGAGACTAGAGTGGTAAATGTGTGTTATACAAGGCAGAATACCATTGAAATAGAGAAAGAAACACGTTCGGCAGCTTTGGAAAGCCTTACACTTCACTGAAATGTAGTGCTACACTCTATAACACAGTTGAGAGACAATGTTCAATACCTGCCTCAGTACTTAACAGTGTGTAGGAAGTTGTTTGATAAAGTGGGCAAAGCTGATATTTGGACCAGAAGGCAGAATATAGGAAACTACATGAAAACATGATTAATTCAGTGAAAATGACTGTAAACAGATGTGAACTTGTTTAGAACAGCTGAAAGAGATTCTCCAAGTCAGTTCTTAGTGTAGAAAAGGTAGCTAAGATCTGGGAAATCCTTAATTCGAGTTAAGATTACATGAAACACTGTATGAATCCTATATTCTTTACTTAAAGGAGACTAGAGTGGTAAATGTGTGTTATACAAGGCAGAATACCATTGAAATAGAGAAAGAAACACGTTCGGCAGCTTTGGAAAGCCTTACACTTCACTGAAATGTAGTACTACACTCTATAACAGAGTTGAGAGTCAATGTTCAATAGCTGCCTCAGTACTTAACAGTGTGTAGGAAGTTGTTTGATAAAGTGGGCAAAGCTTATACTTGGACCAGAAGGCAGAATATAGGAAACTACATGAAAACATGATTAATTCAGTGAAAATGACTGTAAACAGATGAGAACTTGTCTAGAACAGCTGAAAGAGAATCTCCAAGTCAGTTCTTATTGTAGAAAAGGTGCTAAGATAAGGGAAATCCTTAATTCCAGTTAAGATCACATGAAACACTGTATGAATCCTATATTCTTTACTTAAAGGAGACTAGAGTGGTAAATGTGTGTTATACAAGGCAGAATACCATTGAAATAGAGAAAGAAACACGTTCAGCAGCTTTGGAAAGCCTTACACTTCACTGAAATGTAGTACTACACTTTATATATCACAGTTGAGAGACAATGTTCCCTAGCTCGCTCAGTTCATAACAGTGTAGGAAGTTGTTTGATAAAGTGGGCAAAGCTTATACTTGGGCCAGAAGGCAGAATATAGGAAACTACATGAAAACATGAATAATTCAGTGAAAATGACTGTAAACAGATGAGAACTTGTTTAGAACAGCTGAAAGAGAATCTCCAAGTCAGTTCTTAGTGTAGAAAAGGTAGCTAAGATAAGGAAAATCCTTAATTCCAGTTAAGATCACATGAAACACTGTATGAATCCTATATTCTTTACTTAAAGGAGACTAGAGTGGTAAATGTGTGTTATACAAGGCAGAATACCATTGAAATAGAGAAAGAAACACGTTCGGCAGCTTGGGAAAGCCTTACACTTCACTGAAATGTAGTACTACACTCTATAACACAGTTGAGAGACAATGTTCAATAGCTGCCTCAGTACTTAACAGTGTGTAGGAAGTTGTTTGATAAAGTGGGCAAAGCTTATACTTGGGCCAGAAGACAGAATATAGGAAACTACATGAAAACATGAATACTTCAGTGAAAATGACTGTAAACAGATGAGAACTTGTTTAGAACAGCTGAAAGAGAATCTCCAAGTCAGTTCTTATTGTAGAAAAGGTAGCTAAGATAAGGGAAATCCTTAATTCCAGTTAAGATCACATGAAACACTGTATGAATCCTATATTCTTTACTTAAAGGAGACTAGAGTGGTAAATGTGTGTTATACAAGGCAGAATACCATTGAAATAGAGAAAGTAACACGTTCAGCAGCTTTGGAAAGCCTTACACTTCACTGAAATGTAGTACTACACTTTATATATCACAGTTGAGAGACAATGTTCCCTAGCTCGCTCAGTTCATAACACTGTGTAGGAAGTTGTTTGATAAAGTGGGCAAAGCTTATACTTGGGCCAGAAGACAGAATATAGGAAACTACATGAAAACATGAATAATTCAGTGAAAATGACTGTAAACAGATGAGAACTTGTTTAGAACAGCTGAAAGAGAATCTCCAAGTCAGTTCTTAGTGTAGAAAAGGTAGCTAAGAGAAGGAAAATCCTCAATTCCAGTTAAGATCACATGAAACACTGTATGAATCCTATATTCTTTACTTAAAGGAGACTAGAGTGGTAAATGTGTGTTATACAAGGCAGAATACCATTGAAATAGAGAAAGAAACACGTTCAGCAGCTTTGGAAAGCCTTACACTTCACTGAAATGTAGTACTACACTCTATAACACAGTTGAGAGACAATGTTCCCAAGCTGCCTCAGTTCATAACAGTGTGTAGGAAGGTGTTTGATAAAGAGGGCAAAGCTTATACTTGGGCCAGAAGGCAGAATATAGGAAACTACATGAAAACATGAATAATTCAGTGAAAATGACTGTAAACAGATGAGAACTGGTTTAGAACAGCTGAAAGAGAATCTCCAAGTCAGTTCTTAGTGTAGAAAAGGTAGGTAAGATAAGGAAAATCCTTAATTCCAGTTAAGATCACATGAAACACTGTATGAATCCTATATTCTTTACTTAAAGGAGACTAGAGTGGTAAATGTGTGTTATACAAGGCAGAATACCATTGAAATAGAGAAAGAAACACGTTCGGCAGCTTTGGAAAGCCTTACACTTCACTGAAATGTAGTACTACACTCTATAACACAGTTGAGAGACAATGTTCAATACCTGCCTCAGTACTTAACAGTGTGTAGGAAGTTGTTTGATAAAGTGGGCAAAGCTGATATTTGGACCAGAAGGCAGAATATAGGAAACTACATGAAAACATGATTAATTCAGTGAAAATGACTGTAAACAGATGTGACCTTGTTTAGAACAGCTGAAAGAGATTCTCCAAGTCAGTTCTTAGTGTAGAAAAGGTAGCTAAGATCGGGGAAATCCTTAATTCGAGTTAAGATTACATGAAACACTGTATGAATCCTATATTCTTTACTTAAAGGAGACTAGAGTGGTAAATGTGTGTTATACAAGGCAGAATACCATTGAAATAGAGAAAGAAACACGTTCGGCAGCTTTGGAAAGCCTTACACTTCACTGAAATGTAGTACTACACTCTATAACAGAGTTGAGAGACAATGTTCAATAGCTGCCTCAGTACTTAACAGTGTGTAGGAAGTTGTTTGATAAAGTGGGCAAAGCTTATACTTGGGCCAGAAGACAGAATATAGGAAACTACATGAAAACATGAATAATTCAGTGAAAATGACTGTAAACAGATGAGAACTTGTTTAGAACAGCTGAAAGAGAATCTCCAAGTCAGTTCTTATTGTAGAAAAGGTAGGTAAGATAAGGGAAATCCTTAATTCCAGTTAAGATCACATGAAACACTGTATGAATCCTATATTCTTTACTTAAAGGAGACTAGAGTGGTAAATGTGTGTTATACAAGGCAGAATACCATTGAAATAGAGAAAGAAACACGTTCAGCAGCTTTGGAAAGCCTTACACTTCACTGAAATGTAGTACTACACTTTATATATCACAGTTGAGAGACAATGTTCCCTAGCTCGCTCAGTTCATAACAGTGTGTAGGAAGTTGTTTGATAAAGTGGGCGAAGCTTATACTTGGGCCAGAAGACAGAATATAGGAAACTACATGAAAACATGAATAATTCAGTGAAAATGACTGTAAACAGATGAGAACTTGTTTAGAACAGCTGAAAGAGAATCTCCAAGTCAGTTCTTAGTGTAGAAAAGGTAGCTAAGAGAAGGAAAATCCTTAATTCCAGTTAAGATCACATGAAACACTGTATGAATCCTATATTGTTCACTTAAAGGAGACTAGAGTGGTAAATGTGTGTTATACAAGGCAGAATACCATTGAAATAGAGAAAGAAACACGTTCGGCAGCTTTGGAAAGCCTTACACTTCACTGAAATGTAGTACTACACTCTATAACACAGTTGAGAGACAATGTTCCCAAGCTGCCTCAGTTCATAACAGTGTGTAGGAAGGTGTTTGATAAAGAGGGCAAAGCTTATACTTGGGCCAGAAGGCAGAATATAGGAAACTACATGAAAACATGAATAATTCAGTGAAAATGACTGTAAACAGATGAGAACTGGTTTAGAACAGCTGAAAGAGAATCTCCAAGTCAGTTCTTAGTGTAGAAAAGGTAGGTAAGATAAGGGAAATCCTTAATTCGAGTTAAGATCACATGAAACACTGTATGAATCCTACATTCTTTACTTAAAGGAGACTAGAGTGGTAAATGTGTGTTATACAAGGCAGAATACCATTGAAATAGAGAAAGAAACACGTTCGGCAGCTTTGGAAAGCCTTACACTTCACTGAAATGTAGTACTACACTCTATAACACAGTTGAGAGACAATGTTCAATAGCTGCCTCAGTACTTAACAGTGTGTAGGAAGTTGTTTGATAAAGAGGGCAAAGCTTATACTTGGACCAGAAGGCAGAATGTAGGAAACTACATGAAAACATGATTAATTCAGTGAAAATGACTGTAAACAGATGTGAACTTGTTTAGAACAGCTGAAAGAGATTCTCCAAGTCAGTTCTTAGTGTAGAAAAGGTAGCTAAGATCCGGGAAATCCTTAATTCGAGTTAAGATTACATGAAACACTGTATGAATCCTATATTCTTTACTTAAAGGAGACTAGAGTGGTAAATGTGTGTTATACAAGGCAGAATACCATTGAAATAGAGAAAGAAACACGTTCGGCAGCTTTGGAAAGCCTTACACTTCACTGAAATGTAGTACTACACTCTATAACACAGTTGAGAGACAATGTTCCCGAGCTGCCTCAGTTCATAACAGTGTGTAGGAAGTTGTTTGATAAAGTGGGCAAAGCTTATACTTGGGCAAGAAGGCAGAATATAGGAAACTACATGAAAACATGAATAATTCAGTGAAAATGACTGTAAACAGATGAGAACTTGTTTAGAACAGCTGAAAGAGAATCTCCAAGTCAGTTCTTAGTGTAGAAAAGGTAGCTAACAGAAGGAAAATCCTTAATTCCAGTTAAGATCACATGAAACACTGTATGAATCCTATATTGTTTACTTAAAGGAGACTAGAGTGGTAAATGTGTGTTATACAAGGCAGAATACCATTGAAATAGAGAAAGAAACACGTTCGGCAGCTTTGGAAAGCCTTACACTTCACTGAAATGTAGTACTACACTCTATAACACAGTTGAGAGACAATGTTCCCAAGCTGCCTCAGTTCATAACAGTGTGTAGGAAGGTGTTTGATAAAGAGGGCAAAGCTTATACTTGGGCCAGAAGGCAGAATATAGGAAACTACATGAAAACATGAATAATTCAGTGAAAATGACTGTAAACAGATGAGAACTGGTTTAGAACAGCTGAAAGAGAATCTCCAAGTCAGTTCTTAGTGTAGAAAAGGTAGGTAAGATAAGGAAAATCCTTAATTCCAGTTAAGATCACATGAAACACTGTATGAATCCTATATTCTTTACTTAAAGGAGACTAGAGTGGTAAATGTGTGTTATACAAGGCAGAATACCATTGAAATAGAGAAAGAAACACGTTCGGCAGCTTTGGAAAGCCTTACACTTCACTGAAATGTAGTACTACACTCTATAACACAGTTGAGAGACAATGTTCAATACCTGCCTCAGTACTTAACAGTGTGTAGGAAGTTGTTTGATAAAGTGGGCAAAGCTGATATTTGGACCAGAAGGCAGAATATAGGAAACTACATGAAAACATGATTAATTCAGTGAAAATGACTGTAAACAGATGTGACCTTGTTTAGAACAGCTGAAAGAGATTCTCCAAGTCAGTTCTTAGTGTAGAAAAGGTAGCTAAGATCGGGGAAATCCTTAATTCGAGTTAAGATTACATGAAACACTGTATGAATCCTATATTCTTTACTTAAAGGAGACTAGAGTGGTAAATGTGTGTTATACAAGGCAGAATACCATTGAAATAGAGAAAGAAACACGTTCGGCAGCTTTGGAAAGCCTTACACTTCACTGAAATGTAGTACTACACTCTATAACAGAGTTGAGAGACAATGTTCAATAGCTGCCTCAGTACTTAACAGTGTGTAGGAAGTTGTTTGATAAAGTGGGCAAAGCTTATACTTGGGCCAGAAGACAGAATATAGGAAACTACATGAAAACATGAATAATTCAGTGAAAATGACTGTAAACAGATGAGAACTTGTTTAGAACAGCTGAAAGAGAATCTCCAAGTCAGTTCTTATTGTAGAAAAGGTAGGTAAGATAAGGGAAATCCTTAATTCCAGTTAAGATCACATGAAACACTGTATGAATCCTATATTCTTTACTTAAAGGAGACTAGAGTGGTAAATGTGTGTTATACAAGGCAGAATACCATTGAAATAGAGAAAGAAACACGTTCAGCAGCTTTGGAAAGCCTTACACTTCACTGAAATGTAGTACTACACTTTATATATCACAGTTGAGAGACAATGTTCCCTAGCTCGCTCAGTTCATAACAGTGTGTAGGAAGTTGTTTGATAAAGTGGGCGAAGCTTATACTTGGGCCAGAAGACAGAATATAGGAAACTACATGAAAACATGAATAATTCAGTGAAAATGACTGTAAACAGATGAGAACTTGTTTAGAACAGCTGAAAGAGAATCTCCAAGTCAGTTCTTAGTGTAGAAAAGGTAGCTAAGAGAAGGAAAATCCTTAATTCCAGTTAAGATCACATGAAACACTGTATGAATCCTATATTGTTCACTTAAAGGAGACTAGAGTGGTAAATGTGTGTTATACAAGGCAGAATACCATTGAAATAGAGAAAGAAACACGTTCGGCAGCTTTGGAAAGCCTTACACTTCACTGAAATGTAGTACTACACTCTATAACACAGTTGAGAGACAATGTTCCCGAGCTGCCTCAGTGCATAACAGTGTGTAGGAAGTTGTTTGATAAAGTGGGCAAAGCTTATACTTGGGCCAGAAGGCCGAATATAGGAAACTACATGAGAACATGAATAATTCAGTGAAAATGACTGTAAACAGATGAGAACTTGTTTAGAACAGCTGAAAGAGAATCTCCAAGTCAGTTCTTAGTGTAGAAAAGGTAGCTAAGATAAGGAAAATCCTTAATTCCAGTTAAGATCACATGAAACACTGTATGAATCCTATATTCTTTACTTAAAGGAGACTAGAGTGGTAAATGTGTGTTATACAAGGCAGAATACCATTGAAATAGAGAAAGAAACACGTTCGGCAGCTTTGGAAAGCCTTACACTTCACTGAAATGTAGTACTACACTCTATAACACAGTTGAGAGACAATGTTCAATACCTGCCTCAGTACTTAACAGTGTGTAGGAAGTTGTTTAATAAAGTGGGCAAAGCTTATACTTGGGCCAGAAGGCAGAATATAGGAAACTACATGAAAACATGAATAATTCAGTGAAAATGACTGTAAACAGATGAGAACTTGTTTAGAACAGCTGAAAGAGAATCTCCAAGTCAGTTCTTAGTGTAGAAAAGGTAGCTAAGAGAAGGAAAATCCTCAATTCCAGTTAAGATCACATGAAACACTGTATGAATCCTATATTGTTTACTTAAAGGAGACTAGAGTGGTAAATGTGTGTTATACAAGGCAGAATACCATTGAAATAGAGAAAGAAACACGTTCGGCAGCTTTGGAAAGCCTTACACTTCACTGAAATGTAGTACTACACTCTATAACACAGTTGAGAGACAATGTTCCCAAGCTGCCTCAGTTCATAACAGTGTGTAGGAAGGTGTTTGATAAAGAGGGCAAAGCTTATACTTGGGCCAGAAGGCAGAATATAGGAAACTACATGAAAACATGAATAATTCAGTGAAAATGACTGTAAACAGATGAGAACTGGTTTAGAACAGCTGAAAGAGAATCTCCAAGTCAGTTCTTAGTGTAGAAAAGGTAGGTAAGATAAGGGAAATCCTTAATTCGAGTTAAGATCACATGAAACACTGTATGAATCCTATATTCTTTACTTCAAGGAGACTAGAGTGGTAAATGTGTGTTATACAAGGCAGAATACCATTGAAATAGAGAAAGAAACACGTTCGGCAGCTTTGGAAAGCCTTACACTTCACTGAAATGTAGTACTACACTCTATAACACAGTTGAGAGACAATGTTCAATAGCTGCCTCAGTACTTAACAGTGTGTAGGAAGTTGTTTGATAAAGAGGGCAAAGCTTATACTTGGACCAGAAGGCAGAATATAGGAAACTACATGAAAACATGATTAATTCAATGAAAATGACTGTAAACAGATGGGAACTTGTTTAGAACAGCTGAAAGAGATTCTCCAAGTTAGTTCTTAGTGTAGAAAAGGTAGCTAAGATCTGGGAAATCCTTAATTCGAGTTAAGATTACATGAAACACTGTATGAATCCTATATTCTTTACTTAAAGGAGACTAGAGTGGTAAATGTGTGTTATACAAGGCAGAATACCATTGAAATGGAGAAAGAAACACGTTCGGCAGCTTTGGAAAGCCTTACACTTCACTGAAATGTAGTACTACACTGTATAACACAGTTGAGAGACAATGTTCAATAGCTGCCTCAGTACTTAACAGTGTGTAGGAAGTTGTTTGATAAAGTGGGCAAAGCTTATACTTGGGCCAGAAGGCAGAATATAGGAAACTACATGAAAACATGAATAATTCAGTGAAAATAACTGTAAACAGATGAGAACTTGTTTAGAACAGCTGAAAGAGAATCTCCAAGTCAGTTCTTAGTGTAGAAAAGGTAGCTAAGAGAAGGAAATCCTTAATTCCAGTTAAGATCACATGAAACACTGTATGAATCCTATATTGTTTACTTAAAGGAGACTAGAGTGGTAAATGTGTTTTATACAAGGCAGAATACCATTGAAATAGAGAAAGAAACACGTTCGGCAGCTTTGGAAAGCCTTACACTTCACTGAAATGTAGTACTACACTCTATAACACAGTTGAGAGACAATGTTCCCAAGCTGCCTCAGTTCATAACAGTGTGTAGGAAGGTGTTTGATAAAGTGGGCGAAGCTTATACTTGGGCCAGAAGACAGAATATAGGAAACTACATGAAAACATGAATAATTCAGTGAAAATGACTGTAAACAGATGAGAACTTGTTTAGAACAGCTGAAAGAGAATCTTCAAGTCAGTTCTTAGTGTAGAAAAGGTAGCTAAGAGAAGGAAAATCCTCAATTCCAGTTAAGATCACATGAAACACTGTATGAATCCTATATTGTATACTTAAAGGAGACTAGAGTGGTAAATGTGTGTTATACAAGGCAGAATACCATTGAAATAGAGAAAGAAACACGTTCGGCAGCTTTGGAAAGCCTTACACTTCACTGAAATGTAGTACTACACTCTATAACACAGTTGAGAGACAATGTTCCCAAGCTGCCTCAGTTCATAACAGTGTGTAGGAAGGTGTTTGATAAAGAGGGCAAAGCTTATACTTGGGCCAGAAGGCAGAATATAGGAAACTACATGAAAACATGAATAATTCAGTGAAAATGACTGTAAACAGATGAGAACTTGTTTAGAACAGCTGAAAGAGAATCTCCAAGTCAGTTCTTAGTGTAGAAAAGGTAGGTAAGATAAGGGAAATCCTTAATTCGAGTTAAGATCACATGAAACAGTGTATGAATCCTATATTCTTTACTTAAAGGAGACTAGAGTGGTAAATGTGTGTTATACAAGGCAGAATACCATTGAAATAGAGAAAGAAACACGTTCGGCAGCTTTGGAAAGCCTTACACTTCACTGAAATGTAGTACTACACTCTATAACACAGTTGAGAGACAATGTTCAATAGCTGCCTCAGTACTTAGCAGTGTGTAGGAAGTTGTTTGATAAAGAGGGCAAAGCTTATACTTGGACCAGAAGGCAGAATATAGGAAACTACATGAAAACATGATTAATTCAATGAAAATGACTGTAAACAGATGGGAACTTGTTTAGAACAGCTGAAAGAGATTCTCCAAGTCAGTTCTTAGTGTAGAAAAGGTAGCTAAGATCTGGGAAATCCTTAATTCGAGTTAAGATTACATGAAACACTGTATGAATCCTATATTCTTTACTTAAAGGAGACTAGAGTGGTAAATGTGTGTTATACAAGGCAGAATACCATTGAAATGGAGAAAGAAACACGTTCGGCAGCTTTGGAAAGCCTTACACTTCACTGAAATGTAGTACTACACTGTATAACACAGTTGAGAGACAATGTTCAATAGCTGCCTCAGTACTTAACAGTGTGTAGGAAGTTGTTTGATAAAGTGGGCAAAGCTTATACTTGGGCCAGAAGGCAGAATATAGGAAACTACATGAAAACATGAATAATTCAGTGAAAATAACTGTAAACAGATGAGAACTTGTTTAGAACAGCTGAAAGAGAATCTCCAAGTCAGTTCTTAGTGTAGAAAAGGTAGCTAAGAGAAGGAAATCCTTAATTCCAGTTAAGATCACATGAAACACTGTATGAATCCTATATTGTTTACTTAAAGGAGACTAGAGTGGTAAATGTGTTTTATACAAGGCAGAATACCATTGAAATAGAGAAAGAAACACGTTCGGCAGCTTTGGAAAGCCTTACACTTCACTGAAATGTAGTACTACACTCTATAACACAGTTGAGAGACAATGTTCCCAAGCTGCCTCAGTTCATAACAGTGTGTAGGAAGGTGTTTGATAAAGAGGGCAAAGCTTATACTTGGGCCAGAAGGCAGAATATAGGAAACTACATGAAAACATGAATAATTCAGTGAAAATGACTGTAAACAGATGAGAACTGGTTTAGAACAGCTGAAAGAGAATCTCCAAGTCAGTTCTTAGTGTAGAAAAGGTAGGTAAGATAAGGGAAATACTTAATTCCAGTTTAGATCACATGAAACACTGTATGAATCCTACATTCTTTACTTAAAGGAGACTAGAGTGGTAAATGTGTGTTATACAAGGCAGAATACCATTGAAATAGAGAAAGAAACACGTTCGGCAGCTTTGGAAAGCCTTACACTTCACTGAAATGTAGTACTACACTCTATAACACAGTTGAGAGACAATGTTCAATAGCTGCCTCAGTACTTAACAGTGTGTAGGAAGTTGTTTGATAAAGAGGGCAAAGCTCATACTTGGACCAGAAGGCAGAATATAGGAAACTACATGAAAACATGATTAATTCAGTGAAAATGACTGTAAACAGATGTGAACTTGTTTAGAACAGCTGAAAGAGATTCTCCAAGTCAGTTCTTAGTGTAGAAAAGGTAGCTAAGATCGGGGAAATCCTTAATTCGAGTTAAGATTACATGAAACACTGTATGAATCCTATATTCTTTACTTCAAGGAGACTAGAGTGGTAAATGTGTGTTATACAAGGCAGAATACCATTGAAATAGAGAAAGAAACACGTTCGGCAGCTTTGGAAAGCCTTACACTTCACTGAAATGTAGTACTACACTCTATAACAGAGTTGAGAGACAATGTTCAATAGCTGCCTCAGTACTTAACAGTGTGTAGGAAGTTGTTTGATAAAGTGGGCAAAGCTTATACTTGGACCAGAAGGCAGAATATAGGAAACTACATGAAAACATGATTAATTCAGTGAAAATGACTGTAAACAGATGGGAACTTGTTTAGAACAGCTGAAAGAGATTCTCCAAGTTAGTTCTTAGTGTAGAAAAGGTAGCTAAGATCTGGGAAATCCTTAATTCGAGTTAAGATTACATGAAACACTGTATGAATCCTATATTCTTTACTTAAAGGAGACTAGAGTGGTAAATGTGTGTTATACAAGGCAGAATACCATTGAAATGGAGAAAGAAACACGTTCGGCAGCTTTGGAAAGCCTTACACTTCACTGAAATGTAGTACTACACTGTATAACACAGTTGAGAGACAATGTTCAATAGCTGCCTCAGTACTTAACAGTGTGTAGGAAGTTGTTTGATAAAGTGGGCAAAGCTTATACTTGGGCCAGAAGGCAGAATATAGGAAACTACATGAAAACATGAATAATTCAGTGAAAATAACTGTAAACAGATGAGAACTTGTTTAGAACAGCTGAAAGAGAATCTCCAAGTCAGTTCTTAGTGTAGAAAAGGTAGCTAAGAGAAGGAAATCCTTAATTCCAGTTAAGATCACATGAAACACTGTATGAATCCTATATTGTTTACTTAAAGGAGACTAGAGTGGTAAATGTGTTTTATACAAGGCAGAATACCATTGAAATAGAGAAAGAAACACGTTCGGCAGCTTTGGAAAGCCTTACACTTCACTGAAATGTAGTACTACACTCTATAACACAGTTGAGAGACAATGTTCCCAAGCTGCCTCAGTTCATAACAGTGTGTAGGAAGGTGTTTGATAAAGTGGGCGAAGCTTATACTTGGGCCAGAAGACAGAATATAGGAAACTACATGAAAACATGAATAATTCAGTGAAAATGACTGTAAACAGATGAGAACTTGTTTAGAACAGCTGAAAGAGAATCTTCAAGTCAGTTCTTAGTGTAGAAAAGGTAGCTAAGAGAAGGAAAATCCTCAATTCCAGTTAAGATCACATGAAACACTGTATGAATCCTATATTGTTTACTTAAAGGAGACTAGAGTGGTAAATGTGTGTTATACAAGGCAGAATACCATTGAAATAGAGAAAGAAACACGTTCGGCAGCTTTGGAAAGCCTTACACTTCACTGAAATGTAGTACTACACTCTATAACACAGTTGAGAGACAATGTTCCCAAGCTGCCTCAGTTCATAACAGTGTGTAGGAAGGTGTTTGATAAAGAGGGCAAAGCTTATACTTGGGCCAGAAGGCAGAATATAGGAAACTACATGAAAACATGAATAATTCAGTGAAAATGACTGTAAACAGATGAGAACTGGTTTAGAACAGCTGAAAGAGAATCTCCAAGTCAGTTCTTAGTGTAGAAAAGGTAGGTAAGATAAGGGAAATCCTTAATTCGAGTTAAGATCACATGAAACACTGTATGAATCCTATATTCTTTACTTAAAGGAGACTAGAGTGGTAAATGTGTGTTATACAAGGCAGAATACCATTGAAATAGAGAAAGAAACACGTTCGGCAGCTTTGGAAAGCCTTACACTTCACTGAAATGTAGTACTACACTCTATAACACAGTTGAGAGACAATGTTCAATAGCTGCCTCAGTACTTAGCAGTGTGTAGGAAGTTGTTTGATAAAGAGGGCAAAGCTTATACTTGGACCAGAAGGCAGAATATAGGAAACTACATGAAAACATGATTAATTCAATGAAAATGACTGTAAACAGATGGGAACTTGTTTAGAACAGCTGAAAGAGATTCTCCAAGTCAGTTCTTAGTGTAGAAAAGGTAGCTAAGATCTGGGAAATCCTTAATTCGAGTTAAGATTACATGAAACACTGTATGAATCCTATATTCTTTACTTAAAGGAGACTAGAGTGGTAAATGTGTGTTATACAAGGCAGAATACCATTGAAATGGAGAAAGAAACACGTTCGGCAGCTTTGGAAAGCCTTACACTTCACTGAAATGTAGTACTACACTGTATAACACAGTTGAGAGACAATGTTCAATAGCTGCCTCAGTACTTAACAGTGTGTAGGAAGTTGTTTGATAAAGTGGGCAAAGCTTATACTTGGGCCAGAAGGCAGAATATAGGAAACTACATGAAAACATGAATAATTCAGTGAAAATAACTGTAAACAGATGAGAACTTGTTTAGAACAGCTGAAAGAGAATCTCCAAGTCAGTTCTTAGTGTAGAAAAGGTAGCTAAGAGAAGGAAATCCTTAATTCCAGTTAAGATCACATGAAACACTGTATGAATCCTATATTGTTTACTTAAAGGAGACTAGAGTGGTAAATGTGTTTTATACAAGGCAGAATACCATTGAAATAGAGAAAGAAACACGTTCGGCAGCTTTGGAAAGCCTTACACTTCACTGAAATGTAGTACTACACTCTATAACACAGTTGAGAGACAATGTTCCCAAGCTGCCTCAGTTCATAACAGTGTGTAGGAAGGTGTTTGATAAAGAGGGCAAAGCTTATACTTGGGCCAGAAGGCAGAATATAGGAAACTACATGAAAACATGAATAATTCAGTGAAAATGACTGTAAACAGATGAGAACTGGTTTAGAACAGCTGAAAGAGAATCTCCAAGTCAGTTCTTAGTGTAGAAAAGGTAGGTAAGATAAGGGAAATACTTAATTCCAGTTTAGATCACATGAAACACTGTATGAATCCTACATTCTTTACTTAAAGGAGACTAGAGTGGTAAATGTGTGTTATACAAGGCAGAATACCATTGAAATAGAGAAAGAAACACGTTCGGCAGCTTTGGAAAGCCTTACACTTCACTGAAATGTAGTACTACACTGTATAACACAGTTGAGAGACAATGTTCAATAGCTGCCTCAGTACTTAACAGTGTGTAGGAAGTTGTTTGATAAAGTGGGCAAAGCTTATACTTGGGCCAGAAGGCAGAATATAGGAAACTACATGAAAACATGAATAATTCAGTGAAAATAACTGTAAACAGATGAGAACTTGTTTAGAACAGCTGAAAGAGAATCTCCAAGTCAGTTCTTAGTGTAGAAAAGGTAGCTAAGAGAAGGAAATCCTTAATTCCAGTTAAGATCACATGAAACACTGTATGAATCCTATATTGTTTACTTAAAGGAGACTAGAGTGGTAAATGTGTTTTATACAAGGCAGAATACCATTGAAATAGAGAAAGAAACACGTTCGGCAGCTTTGGAAAGCCTTACACTTCACTGAAATGTAGTACTACACTCTATAACACAGTTGAGAGACAATGTTCCCAAGCTGCCTCAGTTCATAACAGTGTGTAGGAAGGTGTTTGATAAAGTGGGCGAAGCTTATACTTGGGCCAGAAGACAGAATATAGGAAACTACATGAAAACATGAATAATTCAGTGAAAATGACTGTAAACAGATGAGAACTTGTTTAGAACAGCTGAAAGAGAATCTTCAAGTCAGTTCTTAGTGTAGAAAAGGTAGCTAAGAGAAGGAAAATCCTCAATTCCAGTTAAGATCACATGAAACACTGTATGAATCCTATATTGTTTACTTAAAGGAGACTAGAGTGGTAAATGTGTGTTATACAAGGCAGAATACCATTGAAATAGAGAAAGAAACACGTTCGGCAGCTTTGGAAAGCCTTACACTTCACTGAAATGTAGTACTACACTCTATAACACAGTTGAGAGACAATGTTCCCAAGCTGCCTCAGTTCATAACAGTGTGTAGGAAGGTGTTTGATAAAGAGGGCAAAGCTTATACTTGGGCCAGAAGGCAGAATATAGGAAACTACATGAAAACATGAATAATTCAGTGAAAATGACTGTAAACAGATGAGAACTGGTTTAGAACAGCTGAAAGAGAATCTCCAAGTCAGTTCTTAGTGTAGAAAAGGTAGGTAAGATAAGGGAAATCCTTAATTCGAGTTAAGATCACATGAAACACTGTATGAATCCTATATTCTTTACTTAAAGGAGACTAGAGTGGTAAATGTGTGTTATACAAGGCAGAATACCATTGAAATAGAGAAAGAAACACGTTCGGCAGCTTTGGAAAGCCTTACACTTCACTGAAATGTAGTACTACACTCTATAACACAGTTGAGAGACAATGTTCAATAGCTGCCTCAGTACTTAGCAGTGTGTAGGAAGTTGTTTGATAAAGAGGGCAAAGCTTATACTTGGACCAGAAGGCAGAATATAGGAAACTACATGAAAACATGATTAATTCAATGAAAATGACTGTAAACAGATGGGAACTTGTTTAGAACAGCTGAAAGAGATTCTCCAAGTCAGTTCTTAGTGTAGAAAAGGTAGCTAAGATCTGGGAAATCCTTAATTCGAGTTAAGATTACATGAAACACTGTATGAATCCTATATTCTTTACTTAAAGGAGACTAGAGTGGTAAATGTGTGTTATACAAGGCAGAATACCATTGAAATGGAGAAAGAAACACGTTCGGCAGCTTTGGAAAGCCTTACACTTCACTGAAATGTAGTACTACACTGTATAACACAGTTGAGAGACAATGTTCAATAGCTGCCTCAGTACTTAACAGTGTGTAGGAAGTTGTTTGATAAAGTGGGCAAAGCTTATACTTGGGCCAGAAGGCAGAATATAGGAAACTACATGAAAACATGAATAATTCAGTGAAAATAACTGTAAACAGATGAGAACTTGTTTAGAACAGCTGAAAGAGAATCTCCAAGTCAGTTCTTAGTGTAGAAAAGGTAGCTAAGAGAAGGAAATCCTTAATTCCAGTTAAGATCACATGAAACACTGTATGAATCCTATATTGTTTACTTAAAGGAGACTAGAGTGGTAAATGTGTTTTATACAAGGCAGAATACCATTGAAATAGAGAAAGAAACACGTTCGGCAGCTTTGGAAAGCCTTACACTTCACTGAAATGTAGTACTACACTCTATAACACAGTTGAGAGACAATGTTCCCAAGCTGCCTCAGTTCATAACAGTGTGTAGGAAGGTGTTTGATAAAGAGGGCAAAGCTTATACTTGGGCCAGAAGGCAGAATATAGGAAACTACATGAAAACATGAATAATTCAGTGAAAATGACTGTAAACAGATGAGAACTGGTTTAGAACAGCTGAAAGAGAATCTCCAAGTCAGTTCTTAGTGTAGAAAAGGTAGGTAAGATAAGGGAAATACTTAATTCCAGTTTAGATCACATGAAACACTGTATGAATCCTACATTCTTTACTTAAAGGAGACTAGAGTGGTAAATGTGTGTTATACAAGGCAGAATACCATTGAAATAGAGAAAGAAACACGTTCGGCAGCTTTGGAAAGCCTTACACTTCACTGAAATGTAGTACTACACTCTATAACACAGTTGAGAGACAATGTTCAATAGCTGCCTCAGTACTTAACAGTGTGTAGGAAGTTGTTTGATAAAGAGGGCAAAGCTCATACTTGGACCAGAAGGCAGAATATAGGAAACTACATGAAAACATGATTAATTCAGTGAAAATGACTGTAAACAGATGTGAACTTGTTTAGAACAGCTGAAAGAGATTCTCCAAGTCAGTTCTTAGTGTAGAAAAGGTAGCTAAGATCGGGGAAATCCTTAATTCGAGTTAAGATTACATGAAACACTGTATGAATCCTATATTCTTTACTTCAAGGAGACTAGAGTGGTAAATGTGTGTTATACAAGGCAGAATACCATTGAAATAGAGAAAGAAACACGTTCGGCAGCTTTGGAAAGCCTTACACTTCACTGAAATGTAGTACTACACTCTATAACAGAGTTGAGAGACAATGTTCAATAGCTGCCTCAGTACTTAACAGTGTGTAGGAAGTTGTTTGATAAAGTGGGCAAAGCTTATACTTGGACCAGAAGGCAGAATATAGGAAACTACATGAAAACATGATTAATTCAGTGAAAATGACTGTAAACAGATGGGAACTTGTTTAGAACAGCTGAAAGAGATTCTCCAAGTCAGTTCTTAGTGTAGAAAAGGTAGCTAAGATCTGGGAAATCCTTAATTCGAGTTAAGATTACATGAAACACTGTATGAATCCTATATTCTTTACTTAAAGGAGACTACAGTGGTAAATGTGTGTTATAAAAGGCAGAATACCATTAAAATAGAGAAAGAAACATGTTCGGCAGCTTTGGAAAGCCTTACACTTCACTGAAATGTAGTACTACACTCTATAACACAGTTGAGAGACAATGTTCCCTAGCTCGCTCAGTTCATAACAGTGTGTAGGAAGTTGTTTAATAAAGTGGGCAAAGCTTATACTTGGGCCAGAAGGCAGAATATAGGAAACTACATGAAAACATGAATAATTTAGTGAAAATGACTGTAAACAGATGAGAACTTGTTTAGAACAGCTGAAAGAGAATCTCCAAGTCAGTTCTTAGTGTAGAAAAGGTAGCTAAGAGAAGGAAAATCCTCAATTCCAGTTAAGATCACATGAAACACTGTATGAATCCTATATTGTTTACTTAAAGGAGACTAGAGTGGTAAATGTGTGTTATACAAGGCAGAATACCATTGAAATAGAGAAAGAAACACGTTCGGCAGCTTTGGAAAGCCTTACACTTCACTGAAATGTAGTACTACACTCTATAACACAGTTGAGAGACAATGTTCCCAAGCTGCCTCAGTTCATAACAGTGTGTAGGAAGGTGTTTGATAAAGAGGGCAAAGCTTATACTTGGGCCAGAAGGCAGAATATAGGAAACTACATGAAAACATGAATAATTCAGTGAAAATGACTGTAAACAGATGAGAACTGGTTTAGAACAGCTGAAAGAGAATCTCCAAGTCAGTTCTTAGTGTAGAAAAGGTAGGTAAGATAAGGGAAATCCTTAATTCGAGTTAAGATCACATGAAACACTGTATGAATCCTATATTCTTTACTTAAAGGAGACTAGAGTGGTAAATGTGTGTTATACAAGGCAGAATACCATTGAAATGGAGAAAGAAACACGTTCGGCAGCTTTGGAAAGCCTTACACTTCACTGAAATGTAGTACTACACTGTATAACACAGTTGAGAGACAATGTTCAATAGCTGCCTCAGTACTTAACAGTGTGTAGGAAGTTGTTTGATAAAGTGGGCAAAGCTTATACTTGGGCCAGAAGGCAGAATATAGGAAACTACATGAAAACATGAATAATTCAGTGAAAATAACTGTAAACAGATGAGAACTTGTTTAGAACAGCTGAAAGAGAATCTCCAAGTCAGTTCTTAGTGTAGAAAAGGTAGCTAAGAGAAGGAAATCCTTAATTCCAGTTAAGATCACATGAAACACTGTATGAATCCTATATTGTTTACTTAAAGGAGACTAGAGTGGTAAATGTGTTTTATACAAGGCAGAATACCATTGAAATAGAGAAAGAAACACGTTCGGCAGCTTTGGAAAGCCTTACACTTCACTGAAATGTAGTACTACACTCTATAACACAGTTGAGAGACAATGTTCCCAAGCTGCCTCAGTTCATAACAGTGTGTAGGAAGGTGTTTGATAAAGAGGGCAAAGCTTATACTTGGGCCAGAAGGCAGAATATAGGAAACTACATGAAAACATGAATAATTCAGTGAAAATGACTGTAAACAGATGAGAACTGGTTTAGAACAGCTGAAAGAGAATCTCCAAGTCAGTTCTTAGTGTAGAAAAGGTAGGTAAGATAAGGGAAATACTTAATTCCAGTTTAGATCACATGAAACACTGTATGAATCCTACATTCTTTACTTAAAGAAGACTAGAGTGGTAAATGTGTGTTATACAAGGCAGAATACCATTGAAATAGAGAAAGAAACACGTTCGGCAGCTTTGGAAAGCCTTACACTTCACTGAAATGTAGTACTACACTCTATAACACAGTTGAGAGACAATGTTCAATAGGTGCCTCAGTACTTAACAGTGTGTAGGAAGTTGTTTGATAAAGAGGGCAAAGCTTATACTTGGACCAGAAGGCAGAATATAGGAAACTACATGAAAACATGATTAATTCAGTGAAAATGACTGTAAACAGATGTGAACTTGTTTAGAACTGCTGAAAGAGATTCTCCAAGTCAGTTCTTAGTGTAGAAAAGGTAGCTAAGATCGGGGAAATCCTTAATTCGAGTTAAGATTACATGAAACACTGTATGAATCCTATATTCTTTACTTCAAGGAGACTAGAGTGGTAAATGTGTGTTATACAAGGCAGAATACCATTGAAATAGAGAAAGAAACACGTTCGGCAGCTTTGGAAAGCCTTACACTTCACTGAAATGTAGTACTACACTCTATAACAGAGTTGAGAGACAATGTTCAATAGCTGCCTCAGTACTTAACAGTGTGTAGGAAGTTGTTTGATAAAGTGGGCAAAGCTTATACTTGGACCAGAAGGCAGAATATAGGAAACTACATGAAAACATGATTAATTCAGTGAAAATGACTGTAAACAGATGGGAACTGGTTTAGAACAGCTGAAAGAGAATCTCCCAGTCAGTTCTTAGTGTAGAAAAGGTAGGTAAGATAAGGGAAATCCTTAATTCGAGTTAAGATCACATGAAACACTGTATGAATCCTATATTCTTTACTTAAAGGAGACTAGAGTGGTAAATGTGTGTTATACAAGGCAGAATACCATTGAAATAGAGAAAGAAACACGTTCGGCAGCTTTGGAAAGCCTTACACTTCACTGAAATGTAGTACTACACTCTATAACACAGTTGAAAGACAATGTTCAATAGCTGCCTCAGTACTTAACAGTGTGTAGGAAGTTGTTTGATAAAGAGGGCAAAGCTTATACTTGGACCAGAAGGCAGAATATAGGAAACTACATGAAAACATGATTAATTCAATGAAAATGACTGTAAACAGATGTGAACTTGTTTAGAACAGCTGAAAGAGATTCTCCAAGTCAGTTCTTAGTGTAGAAAAGGTAGCTAAGATCGGGGAAATCCTTAATTCGAGTTAAGATTACATGAAACACTGTATGAATCCTATATTCTTTACTTCAAGGAGACTAGAGTGGTAAATGTGTGTTATACAAGGCAGAATACCATTGAAATAGAGAAAGAAACACGTTCGGCAGCTTTGGAAAGCCTTACACTTCACTGAAATGTAGTACTACACTCTATAACAGAGTTGAGAGACAATGTTCAATAGCTGCCTCAGTACTTAACAGTGTGTAGGAAGTTGTTTGATAAAGTGGGCAAAGCTTATACTTGGACCAGAAGGCAGAATATAGGAAACTACATGAAAACATGATTAATTCAGTGAAAATGACTGTAAACAGATGGGAACTGGTTTAGAACAGCTGAAAGAGAATCTCCAAGTCAGTTCTTAGTGTAGAAAAGGTAGGTAAGATAAGGGAAATCCTTAATTCGAGTTAAGATCACATGAAACACTGTATGAATCCTATATTCTTTACTTAAAGGAGACTAGAGTGGTAAATGTGTGTTATACAAGGCAGAATACCATTGAAATAGAGAAAGAAACACGTTCGGCAGCTTTGGAAAGCCTTACACTTCACTGAAATGTAGTACTACACTCTATAACACAGTTGAAAGACAATGTTCAATAGCTGCCTCAGTACTTAACAGTGTGTAGGAAGTTGTTTGATAAAGAGGGCAAAGCTTATACTTGGACCAGAAGGCAGAATATAGGAAACTACATGAAAACATGATTAATTCAATGAAAATGACTGTAAACAGATGTGAACTTGTTTAGAACAGCTGAAAGAGATTCTCCAAGTCAGTTCTTAGTGTAGAAAAGGTAGCTAAGATCGGGGAAATCCTTAATTCGAGTTAAGATTACATGAAACACTGTATGAATCCTATATTCTTTACTTCAAGGAGACTAGAGTGGTAAATGTGTGTTATACAAGGCAGAATACCATTGAAATAGAGAAAGAAACACGTTCGGCAGCTTTGGAAAGCCTTACACTTCACTGAAATGTAGTACTACACTCTATAACAGAGTTGAGAGACAATGTTCAATAGCTGCCTCAGTACTTAACAGTGTGTAGGAAGTTGTTTGATAAAGTGGGCAAAGCTTATACTTGGACCAGAAGGCAGAATATAGGAAACTACATGAAAACATGATTAATTCAGTGAAAATGACTGTAAACAGATGGGAACTTGTTTAGAACAGCTGAAAGAGATTCTCCAAGTCAGTTCTTAGTGTAGAAAAGGTAGCTAAGATCTGGGAAATCCTTAATTCGAGTTAAGATTACATGAAACACTGTATGAATCCTATATTCTTTACTTAAAGGAGACTACAGTGGTAAATGTGTGTTATACAAGGCAGAATACCATTAAAATAGAGAAAGAAACATGTTCGGCAGCTTTGGAAAGCCTTACACTTCACTGAAATGTAGTACTACACTCTATAACACAGTTGAGAGACAATGTTCCCTAGCTCGCTCAGTTCATAACAGTGTGTAGGAAGTTGTTTAATAAAGTGGGCAAAGCTTATACTTGGGCCAGAAGGCAGAATATAGGAAACTACATGAAAACATGAATAATTTAGTGAAAATGACTGTAAACAGATGAGAACTTGTTTAGAACAGCTGAAAGAGAATCTCCAAGTCAGTTCTTAGTGTAGAAAAGGTAGCTAAGAGAAGGAAAATCCTCAATTCCAGTTAAGATCACATGAAACACTGTATGAATCCTATATTGTTTACTTAAAGGAGACTAGAGTGGTAAATGTGTGTTATACAAGGCAGAATACCATTGAAATAGAGAAAGAAACACGTTCGGCAGCTTTGGAAAGCCTTACACTTCACTGAAATGTAGTACTACACTCTATAACACAGTTGAGAGACAATGTTCCCAAGCTGCCTCAGTTCATAACAGTGTGTAGGAAGGTGTTTGATAAAGAGGGCAAAGCTTATACTTGGGCCAGAAGGCAGAATATAGGAAACTACATGAAAACATGAATAATTCAGTGAAAATGACTGTAAACAGATGAGAACTGGTTTAGAACAGCTGAAAGAGAATCTCCAAGTCAGTTCTTAGTGTAGAAAAGGTAGGTAAGATAAGGGAAATCCTTAATTCGAGTTAAGATCACATGAAACACTGTATGAATCCTATATTCTTTACTTAAAGGAGACTAGAGTGGTAAATGTGTGTTATACAAGGCAGAATACCATTGAAATGGAGAAAGAAACACGTTCGGCAGCTTTGGAAAGCCTTACACTTCACTGAAATGTAGTACTACACTGTATAACACAGTTGAGAGACAATGTTCAATAGCTGCCTCAGTACTTAACAGTGTGTAGGAAGTTGTTTGATAAAGTGGGCAAAGCTTATACTTGGGCCAGAAGGCAGAATATAGGAAACTACATGAAAACATGAATAATTCAGTGAAAATAACTGTAAACAGATGAGAACTTGTTTAGAACAGCTGAAAGAGAATCTCCAAGTCAGTTCTTAGTGTAGAAAAGGTAGCTAAGAGAAGGAAATCCTTAATTCCAGTTAAGATCACATGAAACACTGTATGAATCCTATATTGTTTACTTAAAGGAGACTAGAGTGGTAAATGTGTTTTATACAAGGCAGAATACCATTGAAATAGAGAAAGAAACACGTTCGGCAGCTTTGGAAAGCCTTACACTTCACTGAAATGTAGTACTACACTCTATAACACAGTTGAGAGACAATGTTCCCAAGCTGCCCCAGTTCATAACAGTGTGTAGGAAGGTGTTTGATAAAGAGGGCAAAGCTTATACTTGGGCCAGAAGGCAGAATATAGGAAACTACATGAAAACATGAATAATTCAGTGAAAATGACTGTAAACAGATGAGAACTGGTTTAGAACAGCTGAAAGAGAATCTCCAAGTCAGTTCTTAGTGTAGAAAAGGTAGGTAAGATAAGGGAAATACTTAATTCCAGTTTAGATCACATGAAACACTGTATGAATCCTACATTCTTTACTTAAAGGAGACTAGAGTGGTAAATGTGTGTTATACAAGGCAGAATACCATTGAAATAGAGAAAGAAACACGTTCGGCAGCTTTGGAAAGCCTTACACTTCACTGAAATGTAGTACTACACTCTATAACACAGTTGAGAGACAATGTTCAATATGTGCCTCAGTACTTAACAGTGTGTAGGAAGTTGTTTGATAAAGAGGGCAAAGCTTATACTTGGACCAGAAGGCAGAATATAGGAAACTACATGAAAACATGATTAATTCAGTGAAAATGACTGTAAACAGATGTGAACTTGTTTAGAACAGCTGAAAGAGATTCTCCAAGTCAGTTCTTAGTGTAGAAAAGGTAGCTAAGATCGGGGAAATCCTTAATTCGAGTTAAGATTACATGAAACACTGTATGAATCCTATATTCTTTACTTCAAGGAGACTAGAGTGGTAAATGTGTGTTATACAAGGCAGAATACCATTGAAATAGAGAAAGAAACACGTTCGGCAGCTTTGGAAAGCCTTACACTTCACTGAAATGTAGTACTACACTCTATAACAGAGTTGAGAGACAATGTTCAATAGCTGCCTCAGTACTTAACAGTGTGTAGGAAGTTGTTTGATAAAGTGGGCAAAGCTTATACTTGGACCAGAAGGCAGAATATAGGAAACTACATGAAAACATGATTAATTCAGTGAAAATGACTGTAAACAGATGGGAACTGGTTTAGAACAGCTGAAAGAGAATCTCCAAGTCAGTTCTTAGTGTAGAAAAGGTAGGTAAGATAAGGGAAATCCTTAATTCGAGTTAAGATCACATGAAACACTGTATGAATCCTATATTCTTTACTTAAAGGAGACTAGAGTGGTAAATGTGTGTTATACAAGGCAGAATACCATTGAAATAGAGAAAGAAACACGTTCGGCAGCTTTGGAAAGCCTTACACTTCACTGAAATGTAGTACTACACTCTATAACACAGTTGAAAGACAATGTTCAATAGCTGCCTCAGTACTTAACAGTGTGTAGGAAGTTGTTTGATAAAGAGGGCAAAGCTTATACTTGGACCAGAAGGCAGAATATAGGAAACTACATGAAAACATGATTAATTCAATGAAAATGACTGTAAACAGATGGGAACTTGTTTAGAACAGCTGAAAGAGATTCTCCAAGTCAGTTCTTAGTGTAGAAAAGGTAGCTAAGATCTGGGAAATCCTTAATTCGAGTTAAGATTACATGAAACACTGTATGAATCCTATATTCTTTACTTAAAGGAGACTAGAGTGTTAAATGTGTGTTATACAAGGCAGAATACCATTGAAATGGAGAAAGAAACACGTTCGGCAGCTTTGGAAAGCCTTACACTTCACTGAAATGTAGTACTACACTGTATAACACAGTTGAGAGACAATGTTCAATAGCTGCCTCAGTACTTAACAGTGTGTAGGAAGTTGTTTGATAAAGTGGGCAAAGCTTATACTTGGGCCAGAAGGCAGAATATAGGAAACTACATGAAAACATGAATAATTCAGTGAAAATAACTGTAAACAGATGAGAACTTGTTTAGAACAGCTGAAAGAGAATCTCCAAGTCAGTTCTTAGTGTAGAAAAGGTAGCTAAGAGAAGGAAATCCTTAATTCCAGTTAAGATCACATGAAACACTGTATGAATCCTATATTGTTTACTTAAAGGAGACTAGAGTTGTAAATGTGTTTTATACAAGGCAGAATACCATTGAAATAGAGAAAGAAACACGTTCGGCAGCTTTGGAAAGCCTTACACTTCACTGAAATGTAGTACTACACTCTATAACACAGTTGAGAGACAATGTTCCCAAGCTGCCTCAGTTCATAACAGTGTGTAGGAAGGTGTTTGATAAAGAGGGCAAAGCTTATACTTGGGCCAGAAGGCAGAATATAGGAAACTACATGAAAACATGAATAATTCAGTGAAAATGACTGTAAACAGATGAGAACTGGTTTAGAACAGCTGAAAGAGAATCTCCAAGTCAGTTCTTAGTGTAGAAAAGGTAGGTAAGATAAGGGAAATACTTAATTCCAGTTTAGATCACATGAAACACTGTATGAATCCTATATTCTTTACTTCAAGGAGACTAGAGTGGTAAATGTGTGTTATACAAGGCAGAATACCATTGAAATAGAGAAAGAAACACGTTCGGCAGCTTTGGAAAGCCTTACACTTCACTGAAATGTAGTACTACACTCTATAACAGAGTTGAGAGACAATGTTCAATAGCTGCCTCAGTACTTAACAGTGTGTAGGAAGTTGTTTGATAAAGTGGGCAAAGCTTATACTTGGACCAGAAGGCAGAATATAGGAAACTACATGAAAACATGATTAATTCAGTGAAAATGACTGTAAACAGATGGGAACTTGTTTAGAACAGCTGAAAGAGATTCTCCAAGTCAGTTCTTAGTGTAGAAAAGGTAGCTAAGATCTGGGAAATCCTTAATTCGAGTTAAGATTACATGAAACACTGTATGAATCCTATATTCTTTACTTAAAGGAGACTAGAGTGGTAAATGTGTGTTATACAAGGCAGAATACCATTAAAATAGAGAAAGAAACATGTTCGGCAGCTTTGGAAAGCCTTACACTTCACTGAAATGTAGTACTACACTCTATAACACAGTTGAGAGACAATGTTCCCTAGCTCGCTCAGTTCATAACAGTGTGTAGGAAGTTGTTTAATAAAGTGGGCAAAGCTTATACTTGGGCCAGAAGGCAGAATATAGGAAACTACATGAAAACATGAATAATTTAGTGAAAATGACTGTAAACAGATGAGAACTGGTTTAGAACAGCTGAAAGAGAATCTCCAAGTCAGTTCTTAGTGTAGAAAAGGTAGGTAAGATAAGGGAAATCCTTAATTCGAGTTAAGATCACATGAAACACTGTATGAATCCTATATTCTTTACTTAAAGGAGACTAGAGTGGTAAATGTGTGTTATACAAGGCAGAATACCATTGAAATAGAGAAAGAAACACGTTCGGCAGCTTTGGAAAGCCTTACACTTCACTGAAATGTAGTACTACACTCTATAACACAGTTGAAAGACAATGTTCAATAGCTGCCTCAGTACTTAACAGTGTGTAGGAAGTTGTTTGATAAAGAGGGCAAAGCTTATACTTGGACCAGAAGGCAGAATATAGGAAACTACATGAAAACATGATTAATTCAATGAAAATGACTGTAAACAGATGGGAACTTGTTTAGAACAGCTGAAAGAGATTCTCCAAGTCAGTTCTTAGTGTAGAAAAGGTAGCTAAGATCTGGGAAATCCTTAATTCGAGTTAAGATTACATGAAACACTGTATGAATCCTATATTCTTTACTTAAAGGAGACTAGAGTGGTAAATGTGTGTTATACAAGGCAGAATACCATTGAAATGGAGAAAGAAACACGTTCGGCAGCTTTGGAAAGCCTTACACTTCACTGAAATGTAGTACTACACTGTATAACACAGTTGAGAGACAATGTTCAATAGCTGCCTCAGTACTTAACAGTGTGTAGGAAGTTGTTTGATAAAGTGGGCAAAGCTTATACTTGGGCAAGAAGGCAGAATATAGGAAACTACATGAAAACATGAATAATTCAGTGAAAATAACTGTAAACAGATGAGAACTTGTTTAGAACAGCTGAAAGAGAATCTCCAAGTCAGTTCTTAGTGTAGAAAAGGTAGCTAAGAGAAGGAAATCCTTAATTCCAGTTAAGATCACATGAAACACTGTATGAATCCTATATTGTTTACTTAAAGGAGACTAGAGTTGTAAATGTGTTTTATACAAGGCAGAATACCATTGAAATAGAGAAAGAAACACGTTCGGCAGCTTTGGAAAGCCTTACACTTCACTGAAATGTAGTACTACACTCTATAACACAGTTGAGAGACAATGTTCCCAAGCTGCCTCAGTTCATAACAGTGTGTAGGAAGGTGTTTGATAAAGAGGGCAAAGCTTATACTTGGGCCAGAAGGCAGAATATAGGAAACTACATGAAAACATGAATAATTCAGTGAAAATGACTGTAAACAGATGAGAACTGGTTTAGAACAGCTGAAAGAGAATCTCCAAGTCAGTTCTTAGTGTAGAAAAGGTAGGTAAGATAAGGGAAATACTTAATTCCAGTTTAGATCACATGAAACACTGTATGAATCCTATATTGTTTACTTAAAGGAGACTAGAGTTGTAAATGTGTTTTATACAAGGCAGAATACCATTGAAATAGAGAAAGAAACACGTTCGGCAGCTTTGGAAAGCCTTACACTTCACTGAAATGTAGTACTACACTCTATAACACAGTTGAGAGACAATGTTCAATAGCTGCCTCAGTACTTAACAGTGTGTAGGAAGTTGTTTGATAAAGAGGGCAAAGCTTATACTTGGACCAGAAGGCAGAATATAGGAAACTACATGAAAACATGATTAATTCAGTGAAAATGACTGTAAACAGATGTGAACTTGTTTAGAACAGCTGAAAGAGATTCTCCAAGTCAGTTCTTAGTGTAGAAAAGGTAGCTAAGATCGGGGAAATCCTTAATTCGAGTTAAGATTACATGAAACACTGTATGAATCCTATATTCTTTACTTCAAGGAGACTAGAGTGGTAAATGTGTGTTATACAAGGCAGAATACCATTGAAATAGAGAAAGAAACACGTTCGGCAGCTTTGGAAAGCCTTACACTTCACTGAAATGTAGTACTACACTCTATAACTGAGTTGAGAGACAATGTTCAATAGCTGCCTCAGTACTTAACAGTGTGTAGGAAGTTGTTTGATAAAGTGGGCAAAGCTTATACTTGGACCAGAAGTCAGAATATAGGAAACTACATGAAAACATGATTAATTCAGTGAAAATGACTGTAAACAGATGAGAACTTGTCTAGAACAGCTGAAAGAGAATCTCCAAGTCAGTTCTTATTGTAGAAAAGGTAGCTAAGATCAGGGAAATCCTTAATTCCAGTTAAGATCACATGAAACACTGTATGAATCCTATATTCTTTACTTAAAGGAGACTAGAGTGGTAAATGTGTGTTATACAAGGCAGAATACCATTGAAATAGAGAAAGAAACACGTTCAGCAGCTTTGGAAAGCCTCACACTTCCCTGAAATGTAGTACTACACTTTATATATCACAGTTGAGAGACAATGTTCCCTAGCTCGCTCAGTTCATAACAGTGTGTAGGAAGTTGTTTGATAAAGTGGGCAAAGCTTATACTTGGGCCAGAAGGCAGAATATAGGAAACTACATGAAAACATGAATAATTCAGTGAAAATGACTGTAAACAGATGAGAACTGGTTTAGAACAGCTGAAAGAGAATCTCCAAGTCAGTTCTTAGTGTAGAAAAGGTAGGTAAGATAAGGGAAATACTTAATTCCAGTTTAGATCACATGAAACACTGTATGAATCCTACATTCTTTACTTAAAGGAGACTAGAGTGGTAAATGTGTGTTATACAAGGCAGAATACCATTGAAATAGAGAAAGAAACACGTTCGGCAGCTTTGGAAAGCCTTACACTTCACTGAAATGTAGTACTACACTCTATAACACAGTTGAGAGACAATGTTCAATAGCTGCCTCAGTACTTAACAGTGTGTAGGAAGTTGTTTGATAAAGAGGGCAAAGCTTATACTTGGACCAGAAGGCAGAATATAGGAAACTACATGAAAACATGATTAATTCAATGAAAATGACTGTAAACAGATGGGAACTTGTTTAGAACAGCTGAAAGAGATTCTCCAAGTCAGTTCTTAGTGTAGAAAAGGTAGCTAAGATCTGGGAAATCCTTAATTCGAGTTAAGATTACATGAAACACTGTATGAATCCTATATTCTTTACTTAAAGGAGACTAGAGTGGTAAATGTGTGTTATACAAGGCAGAATACCATTGAAATGGAGAAACACGTTCGGCAGCTTTGGAAAGCCTTACACTTCACTGAAATGTAGTACTACACTGTATAACACAGTTGAGAGACAATGTTCAATAGCTGCCTCAGTACTTAACAGTGTGTAGGAAGTTGTTTGATAAAGTGGGCAAAGCTTATACTTGGGCCAGAAGGCAGAATATAGGAAACTACATGAAAACATGAATAATTCAGTGAAAATAACTGTAAACAGATGAGAACTTGTTTAGAACAGCTGAAAGAGAATCTCCAAGTCAGTTCTTAGTGTAGAAAAGGTAGCTAAGAGAAGGAAATCCTTAATTCCAGTTAAGATCACATGAAACACTGTATGAATCCTATATTGTTTACTTAAAGGAGACTAGAGTGGTAAATGTGTTTTATACAAGGCAGAATACCATTGAAATAGAGAAAGAAACACGTTCGGCAGCTTTGGAAAGCCTTACACTTCACTGAAATGTAGTACTACACTCTATAACACAGTTGAGAGACAATGTTCCCAAGCTGCCTCAGTACATAACAGTGTGTAGGAAGGTGTTTGATAAAGAGGGCAAAGCTTATACTTGGGCCAGAAGGCAGAATATAGGAAACTACATGAAAACATGAATAATTCAGTGAAAATGACTGTAAACAGATGAGAACTGGTTTAGAACAGCTGAAAGAGAATCTCCAAGTCAGTTCTTAGTGTAGAAAAGGTAGGTAAGATAAGGGAAATACTTAATTCCAGTTTAGATCACATGAAACACTGTATGAATCCTACATTCTTTACTTAAAGGAGACTAGAGTGGTAAATGTGTGTTATACAAGGCAGAATACCATTGAAATAGAGAAAGAAACACGTTCGGCAGCTTTGGAAAGCCTTACACTTCACTGAAATGTAGTACTACACTCTATAACACAGTTGAGAGACAATGTTCAATAGCTGCCTCAGTACTTAACAGTGTGTAGGAAGTTGTTTGATAAAGAGGGCAAAGCTTATACTTGGACCAGAAGGCAGAATATAGGAAACTACATGAAAACATGATTAATTCAGTGAAAATGACTGTACACAGATGGGAACTTGTTTAGAACAGCTGAAAGAGATTCTCCAAGTCAGTTCTTAGTGTAGAAAAGGTAGCTAAGATCTGGGAAATCCTTAATTCGAGTTAAGATTACATGAAACACTGTATGAATCCTATATTCTTTACTTAAAGGAGACTAGAGTGGTAAATGTGTGTTATACAAGGCAGAATACCATTGAAATGGAGAAAGAAACACGTTCGGCAGCTTTGGAAAGCCTTACACTTCACTGAAATGTAGTACTACACTGTATAACACAGTTGAGAGACAATGTTCAATAGCTGCCTCAGTACTTAACAGTGTGTAGGAAGTTGTTTGATAAAGTGGGCAAAGCTTATACTTGGGCCAGAAGGCAGAATATAGGAAACTACATGAAAACATGAATAATTCAGTGAAAATAACTGTAAACAGATGAGAACTTGTTTAGAACAGCTGAAAGAGAATCTCCAAGTCAGTTCTTAGTGTAGAAAAGGTAGCTAAGAGAAGGAAATCCTTAATTCCAGTTAAGATCACATGAAACACTGTATGAATCCTATATTGTTTACTTAAAGGAGACTAGAGTGGTAAATGTGTTTTATACAAGGCAGAATACCATTGAAATAGAGAAAGAAACACGTTCGGCAGCTTTGGAAAGCCTTACACTTCACTGAAATGTAGTACTACACTCTATAACACAGTTGAGAGACAATGTTCCCAAGCTGCCTCAGTACATAACAGTGTGTAGGAAGGTGTTTGATAAAGAGGGCAAAGCTTATACTTGGGCCAGAAGGCAGAATATAGGAAACTACATGAAAACATGAATAATTCAGTGAAAATGACTGTAAACAGATGAGAACTGGTTTAGAACAGCTGAAAGAGAATCTCCAAGTCAGTTCTTAGTGTAGAAAAGGTAGGTAAGATAAGGGAAATCCTTAATTCGAGTTAAGATCACATGAAACACTGTATGAATCCTACATTCTTTACTTAAAGGAGACTAGAGTGGTAAATGTGTGTTATACAAGGCAGAATACCATTGAAATAGAGAAAGAAACACGTTCGGCAGCTTTGGAAAGCCTTACACTTCACTGAAATGTAGTACTACACTCTATAACACAGTTGAGAGACAATGTTCAATAGCTGCCTCAGTACTTAACAGTGTGTAGGAAGTTGTTTGATAAAGTGGGCAAAGCTTATACTTGGACCAGAAGGCAGAATATAGGAAACTACATGAAAACATGATTAATTCAGTGAAAATGACTGTAAACAGATGGGAACTTGTTTAGAACAGCTGAAAGAGATTCTCCAAGTCAGTTCTTAGTGTAGAAAAGGTAGCTAAGATCTGGGAAATCCTTAATTCGAGTTAAGATTACATGAAACACTGTATGAATCCTATATTCTTTACTTAAAGGAGACTAGAGTGGTAAATGTGTGTTATACAAGGCAGAATACCATTAAAATAGAGAAAGAAACATGTTCGGCAGCTTTGGAAAGCCTTACACTTCACTGAAATGTAGTACTACACTCTATAACACAGTTGAGAGACAATGTTCCCTAGCTCGCTCAGTTCATAACAGTGTGTAGGAAGTTGTTTAATAAAGTGGGCAAAGCTTATACTTGGGCCAGAAGGCAGAATATAGGAAACTACATGAAAACATGAATAATTTAGTGAAAATGACTGTAAACAGATGAGAACTTGTTTAGAACAGCTGAAAGAGAATCTCCAAGTCAGTTCTTAGTGTAGAAAAGGTAGCTAAGAGAAGGAAAATCCTCAATTCCAGTTAAGATCACATGAAACACTGTATGAATCCTATATTGTTTACTTAAAGGAGACTAGAGTGGTAAATGTGTGTTATACAAGGCAGAATACCATTGAAATAGAGAAAGAAACACGTTCGGCAGCTTTGGAAAGCCTTACACTTCACTGAAATGTAGTACTACACTCTATAACACAGTTGAGAGACAATGTTCCCAAGCTGCCTCAGTTCATAACAGTGTGTAGGAAGGTGTTTGATAAAGAGGGCAAAGCTTATACTTGGGCCAGAAGGCAGAATATAGGAAACTACATGAAAACATGAATAATTCAGTGAAAATGACTGTAAACAGATGAGAACTGGTTTAGAACAGCTGAAAGAGAATCTCCAAGTCAGTTCTTAGTGTAGAAAAGGTAGGTAAGATAAGGGAAATCCTTAATTCGAGTTAAGATCACATGAAACACTGTATGAATCCTATATTCTTTACTTAAAGGAGACTAGAGTGGTAAATGTGTGTTATACAAGGCAGAATACCATTGAAATAGAGAAAGAAACACGTTCGGCAGCTTTGGAAAGCCTTACACTTCACTGAAATGTAGTACTACACTCTATAACACAGTTGAGAGACAATGTTCAATAGCTGCCTCAGTACTTAACAGTGTGTAGGAAGTTGTTTGATAAAGAGGGCAAAGCTTATACTTGGACCAGAAGGCAGAATATAGGAAACTACATGAAAACATGATTAATTCAATGAAAATGACTGTAAACAGATGGGAACTTGTTTAGAACAGCTGAAAGAGATTCTCCAAGTCAGTTCTTAGTGTAGAAAAGGTAGCTAAGATCTGGGAAATCCTTAATTCGAGTTAAGATTACATGAAACACTGTATGAATCCTATATTCTTTACTTAAAGGAGACTAGAGTGGTAAATGTGTGTTATACAAGGCAGAATACCATTGAAATGGAGAAAGAAACACGTTCGGCAGCTTTGGAAAGCCTTACACTTCCCTGAAATGTAGTACTACACTGTATAACACAGTTGAGAGACAATGTTCAATAGCTGCCTCAGTACTTAACAGTGTGTAGGAAGTTGTTTGATAAAGTGGGCAAAGCTGATATTTGGACCAGAAGGCAGAATATAGGAAACTACATGAAAACATGATTAATTCAGTGAAAATGACTGTAAACAGATGTGACCTTGTTTAGAACAGCTGAAAGAGATTCTCCAAGTCAGTTCTTAGTGTAGAAAAGGTAGCTAAGATCGGGGAAATCCTTAATTCGAGTTAAGATTACATGAAACACTGTATGAATCCTATATTCTTTACTTCAAGGAGACTAGAGTGGTAAATGTGTGTTATACAAGGCAGAATACCATTGAAATAGAGAAAGAAACACGTTCGGCAGCTTTGGAAAGCCTTACACTTCACTGAAATGTAGTACTACACTCTATAACAGAGTTGAGAGACAATGTTCAATAGCTGCCTCAGTACTTAACAGTGTGTAGGAAGTTGTTTGATAAAGTGGGCAAAGCTTATACTTGGACCAGAAGGCAGAATATAGGAAACTACATGAAAACATGATTAATTCAGTGAAAATGACTGTAAACAGATGAGAACTTGTCTAGAACAGCTGAAAGAGAATCTCCAAGTCAGTTCTTATTGTAGAAAAGGTAGCTAAGATAAGGGAAATCCTTAATTCCAGTTAAGATCACATGAAACACTGTATGAATCCTATATTCTTTACTTAAAGGAGACTAGAGTGGTAAATGTGTGTTATACAAGGCAGAATACTATTGAAATAGAGAAAGAAACACGTTCAGCAGCTTTGGAAAGCCTTACACTTCACTGAAATGTAGTACTACACTTTATAGATCACAGTTGAGAGACAATGTTCCCTAGCTCGCTCAGTTCATAACAGTGTGTAGGAAGTTGTTTGATAAAGTGGGCAAAGCTTATACTTGGGCCAGAAGACAGAATATAGGAAACTACATGAAAACATGAATAATTCAGTGAAAATGACTGTAAACAGATGAGAACTTGTTTAGAACAGCTGAAAGAGAATCTCCAAGTCAGTTCTTAGTGTAGAAAAGGTAGCTAAGAGAAGGAAAATCCTTAATTCCAGTTAAGATCACATGAAACACTGTATGAATCCTATATTGTTTACTTAAAGGAGACTAGAGTGGTAAATGTGTGTTATACAAGGCAGAATACCATTGAAATAGAGAAAGAAACACGTTCGGCAGCTTTGGAAAGCCTTACACTTCACTGAAATGTAGTACTACACTCTATAACACAGTTGAGAGACAATGTTCCCAAGCTGCCTCAGTTCATAACAGTGTGTAGGAAGGTGTTTGATAAAGAGGGCAAAGCTTATACTTGGGCCAGAAGGCAGAATATAGGAAACTACATGAAAACATGAATAATTCAGTGAAAATGACTGTAAACAGATGAGAACTGGTTTAGAACAGCTGAAAGAGAATCTCCAAGTCAGTTCTTAGTGTAGAAAAGGTAGGTAAGATAAGGGAAATACTTAATTCCAGTTAAGATCACATGAAACACTGTATGAATCTTACATTCTTTACTTAAAGGAGACTAGAGTGGTAAATGTGTGTTATACAAGGCAGAATACCATTGAAATAGAGAAAGAAACACGTTCGGCAGCTTTGGAAAGCCTTACACTTCACTGAAATGTAGTACTACACTCTATAACACAGTTGAGAGACAATGTTCAATAGCTGCCTCAGTACTTAACAGTGTGTAGGAAGTTGTTTGATAAAGAGGGCAAAGCTTATACTTGGACCAGAAGGCAGAATGTAGGAAACTACATGAAAACATGATTAATTCAGTGAAAATGACTGTAAACAGATGTGAACTTGTTTAGAACAGCTGAAAGAGATTCTCCAAGTCAGTTCTTAGTGTAGAAAAGGTAGCTAAGATCCGGGAAATCCTTAATTCGAGTTAAGATTACATGAAACACTGTATGAATCCTATATTCTTTACTTAAAGGAGACTAGAGTGGTAAATGTGTGTTATACAAGGCAGAATACCATTGAAATAGAGAAAGAAACACGTTCGGCAGCTTTGGAAAGCCTTACACTTCACTGAAATGTAGTACTACACTCTATAACACAGTTGAGAGACAATGTTCCCGAGCTGCCTCAGTTCATAACAGTGTGTAGGAAGTTGTTTGATAAAGTGGGCAAAGCTTATACTTGGGCAAGAAGGCAGAATATAGGAAACTACATGAAAACATGAATAATTCAGTGAAAATGACTGTAAACAGATGAGAACTTGTTTAGAACAGCTGAAAGAGAATCTCCAAGTCAGTTCTTAGTGTAGAAAAGGTAAGTAAGATAAGGGAAATACTTAATTCCAGTGAAGATCACATGAAACACTGTATGAATCCTATATTCTTTACTTAAAGGAGACTAGAGTGGTAAATGTGTGTTATACAAGGCAGAATACCATTGAAATAGAGAAAGAAACACGTTCGGCAGCTTTGGAAAGCCTTACACTTCACTGAAATGTAGTGCTACACTCTATAACACAGTTGAGAGACAATGTTCAATACCTGCCTCAGTACTTAACAGTGTGTAGGAAGTTGTTTGATAAAGTGGGCAAAGCTGATATTTGGACCAGAAGGCAGAATATAGGAAACTACATGAAAACATGATTAATTCAGTGAAAATGACTGTAAACAGATGTGAACTTGTTTAGAACAGCTGAAAGAGATTCTCCAAGTCAGTTCTTAGTGTAGAAAAGGTAGCTAAGATCTGGGAAATCCTTAATTCGAGTTAAGATTACATGAAACACTGTATGAATCCTATATTCTTTACTTAAAGGAGACTAGAGTGGTAAATGTGTGTTATACAAGGCAGAATACCATTGAAATAGAGAAAGAAACACGTTCGGCAGCTTTGGAAAGCCTTACACTTCACTGAAATGTAGTACTACACTCTATAACAGAGTTGAGAGTCAATGTTCAATAGCTGCCTCAGTACTTAACAGTGTGTAGGAAGTTGTTTGATAAAGTGGGCAAAGCTTATACTTGGACCAGAAGGCAGAATATAGGAAACTACATGAAAACATGATTAATTCAGTGAAAATGACTGTAAACAGATGAGAACTTGTCTAGAACAGCTGAAAGAGAATCTCCAAGTCAGTTCTTATTGTAGAAAAGGTGCTAAGATAAGGGAAATCCTTAATTCCAGTTAAGATCACATGAAACACTGTATGAATCCTATATTCTTTACTTAAAGGAGACTAGAGTGGTAAATGTGTGTTATACAAGGCAGAATACCATTGAAATAGAGAAAGAAACACGTTCAGCAGCTTTGGAAAGCCTTACACTTCACTGAAATGTAGTACTACACTTTATATATCACAGTTGAGAGACAATGTTCCCTAGCTCGCTCAGTTCATAACAGTGTAGGAAGTTGTTTGATAAAGTGGGCAAAGCTTATACTTGGGCCAGAAGGCAGAATATAGGAAACTACATGAAAACATGAATAATTCAGTGAAAATGACTGTAAACAGATGAGAACTTGTTTAGAACAGCTGAAAGAGAATCTCCAAGTCAGTTCTTAGTGTAGAAAAGGTAGCTAAGATAAGGAAAATCCTTAATTCCAGTTAAGATCACATGAAACACTGTATGAATCCTATATTCTTTACTTAAAGGAGACTAGAGTGGTAAATGTGTGTTATACAAGGCAGAATACCATTGAAATAGAGAAAGAAACACGTTCGGCAGCTTGGGAAAGCCTTACACTTCACTGAAATGTAGTACTACACTCTATAACACAGTTGAGAGACAATGTTCAATAGCTGCCTCAGTACTTAACAGTGTGTAGGAAGTTGTTTGATAAAGAGGGCAAAGCTTATACTTGGACCAGAAGGCAGAATATAGGAAACTACATGAAAACATGATTAATTCAGTGAAAATGACTGTAAACAGATGTGAACTTGTTTAGAACAGCTGAAAGAGATTCTCCAAGTCAGTTCTTAGTGTAGAAAAGGTAGCTAAGATCCGGGAAATCCTTAATTCGAGTTAAGATTACATGAAACACTGTATGAATCCTATATTCTTTACTTAAAGGAGACTAGAGTGGTAAATGTGTGTTATACAAGGCAGAATACCATTGAAATAGAGAAAGAAACACGTTCGGCAGCTTTGGAAAGCCTTACACTTCACTGAAATGTAGTACTACACTCTATAACAGAGTTGAGAGACAATGTTCAATAGCTGCCTCAGTACTTAACAGTGTGTAGGAAGTTGTTTGATAAAGTGGGCAAAGCTTATACTTGGGCCAGAAGACAGAATATAGGAAACTACATGAAAACATGAATACTTCAGTGAAAATGACTGTAAACAGATGAGAACTTGTTTAGAACAGCTGAAAGAGAATCTCCAAGTCAGTTCTTATTGTAGAAAAGGTAGCTAAGATAAGGGAAATCCTTAATTCCAGTTAAGATCACATGAAACACTGTATGAATCCTATATTCTTTACTTAAAGGAGACTAGAGTGGTAAATGTGTGTTATACAAGGCAGAATACCATTGAAATAGAGAAAGAAACACGTTCAGCAGCTTTGGAAAGCCTTACACTTCACTGAAATGTAGTACTACACTTTATATATCACAGTTGAGAGACAATGTTCCCTAGCTCGCTCAGTTCATAACACTGTGTAGGAAGTTGTTTGATAAAGTGGGCAAAGCTTATACTTGGGCCAGAAGACAGAATATAGGAAACTACATGAAAACATGAATAATTCAGTGAAAATGACTGTAAACAGATGAGAACTTGTTTAGAACAGCTGAAAGAGAATCTCCAAGTCAGTTCTTAGTGTAGAAAAGGTAGCTAAGAGAAGGAAAATCCTCAATTCCAGTTAAGATCACATGAAACACTGTATGAATCCTATATTGTTTACTTAAAGGAGACTAGAGTGGTAAATGTGTGTTATACAAGGCAGAATACCATTGAAATAGAGAAAGAAACACGTTCAGCAGCTTTGGAAAGCCTTACACTTCAGTGAAATGTAGTACTACACTCTATAACACAGTTGAGAGACAATGTTCCCAAGCTGCCTCAGTTCATAACAGTGTGTAGGAAGGTGTTTGATAAAGAGGGCAAAGCTTATACTTGGGCCAGAAGGCAGAATATAGGAAACTACATGAAAACATGAATAATTCAGTGAAAATGACTGTAAACAGATGAGAACTGGTTTAGAACAGCTGAAAGAGAATCTCCAAGTCAGTTCTTAGTGTAGAAAAGGTAGGTAAGATAAGGAAAATCCTTAATTCCAGTTAAGATCACATGAAACACTGTATGAATCCTATATTCTTTACTTAAAGGAGACTAGAGTGGTAAATGTGTGTTATACAAGGCAGAATACCATTGAAATAGAGAAAGAAACACGTTCGGCAGCTTTGGAAAGCCTTACACTTCACTGAAATGTAGTACTACACTCTATAACACAGTTGAGAGACAATGTTCAATACCTGCCTCAGTACTTAACAGTGTGTAGGAAGTTGTTTGATAAAGTGGGCAAAGCTGATATTTGGACCAGAAGGCAGAATATAGGAAACTACATGAAAACATGATTAATTCAGTGAAAATGACTGTAAACAGATGTGACCTTGTTTAGAACAGCTGAAAGAGATTCTCCAAGTCAGTTCTTAGTGTAGAAAAGGTAGCTAAGATCGGGGAAATCCTTAATTCGAGTTAAGATTACATGAAACACTGTATGAATCCTATATTCTTTACTTAAAGGAGACTAGAGTGGTAAATGTGTGTTATACAAGGCAGAATACCATTGAAATAGAGAAAGAAACACGTTCGGCAGCTTTGGAAAGCCTTACACTTCACTGAAATGTAGTACTACACTCTATAACAGAGTTGAGAGACAATGTTCAATAGCTGCCTCAGTACTTAACAGTGTGTAGGAAGTTGTTTGATAAAGTGGGCAAAGCTTATACTTGGGCCAGAAGACAGAATATAGGAAACTACATGAAAACATGAATAATTCAGTGAAAATGACTGTAAACAGATGAGAACTTGTTTAGAACAGCTGAAAGAGAATCTCCAAGTCAGTTCTTAGTGTAGAAAAGGTAGCTAAGAGAAGGAAAATCCTTAATTCCAGTTAAGATCACATGAAACACTGTATGAATCCTATATTGTTCACTTAAAGGAGACTAGAGTGGTAAATGTGTGTTATACAAGGCAGAATACCATTGAAATAGAGAAAGAAACACGTTCGGCAGCTTTGGAAAGCCTTACACTTCACTGAAATGTAGTACTACACTCTATAACACAGTTGAGAGACAATGTTCCCAAGCTGCCTCAGTTCATAACAGTGTGTAGGAAGGTGTTTGATAAAGAGGGCAAAGCTTATACTTGGGCCAGAAGGCAGAATATAGGAAACTACATGAAAACATGAATAATTCAGTGAAAATGACTGTAAACAGATGAGAACTGGTTTAGAACAGCTGAAAGAGAATCTCCAAGTCAGTTCTTAGTGTAGAAAAGGTAGGTAAGATAAGGGAAATCCTTAATTCGAGTTAAGATCACATGAAACACTGTATGAATCCTATATTCTTTACTTAAAGGAGACTAGAGTGGTAAATGTGTGTTATACAAGGCAGAATACCATTGAAATAGAGAAAGAAACACGTTCGGCAGCTTTGGAAAGCCTTACACTTCACTGAAATGTAGTACTACACTCTATAACACAGTTGAGAGACAATGTTCAATAGCTGCCTCAGTACTTAACAGTGTGTAGGAAGTTGTTTGATAAAGAGGGCAAAGCTTATACTTGGACCAGAAGGCAGAATATAGGAAACTACATGAAAACATGATTAATTCAATGAAAATGACTGTAAACAGATGGGAACTTGTTTAGAACAGCTGAAAGAGATTCTCCAAGTCAGTTCTTAGTGTAGAAAAGGTAGCTAAGATCTGGGAAATCCTTAATTCGAGTTAAGATTACATGAAACACTGTATGAATCCTATATTCTTTACTTAAAGGAGACTAGAGTGGTAAATGTGTGTTATACAAGGCAGAATACCATTGAAATGGAGAAAGAAACACGTTCGGCAGCTTTGGAAAGCCTTACACTTCACTGAAATGTAGTACTACACTGTATAACACAGTTGAGAGACAATGTTCAATAGCTGCCTCAGTACTTAACAGTGTGTAGGAAGTTGTTTGATAAAGTGGGCAAAGCTTATACTTGGGCCAGAAGACAGAATATAGGAAACTACATGAAAACATGAATAATTCAGTGAAAATGACTGTAAACAGATGAGAACTTGTTTAGAACAGCTGAAAGAGAATCTCCAAGTCAGTTCTTATTGTAGAAAAGGTAGCTAAGATAAGGGAAATCCTTAATTCCAGTTAAGATCACATGAAACACTGTATGAATCCTATATTCTTTACTTAAAGGAGACTAGAGTGGTAAATGTGTGTTATACAAGGCAGAATACCATTGAAATAGAGAAAGAAACACGTTCAGCAGCTTTGGAAAGCCTTACACTTCACTGAAATGTAGTACTACACTTTATATATCACAGTTGAGAGACAATGTTCCCTAGCTCGCTCAGTTCATAACACTGTGTAGGAAGTTGTTTGATAAAGTGGGCAAAGCTTATACTTGGGCCAGAAGACAGAATATAGGAAACTACATGAAAACATGAATAATTCAGTGAAAATGACTGTAAACAGATGAGAACTTGTTTAGAACAGCTGAAAGAGAATCTCCAAGTCAGTTCTTAGTGTAGAAAAGGTAGCTAACAGAAGGAAAATCCTTAATTCCAGTTAAGATCACATGAAACACTGTATGAATCCTATATTGTTTACTTAAAGGAGACTAGAGTGGTAAATGTGTGTTATACAAGGCAGAATACCATTGAAATAGAGAAAGAAACACGTTCGGCAGCTTTGGAAAGCCTTACACTTCACTGAAATGTAGTACTACACTCTATAACAGAGTTGAGAGACAATGTTCAATAGCTGCCTCAGTACTTAACAGTGTGTAGGAAGTTGTTTGATAAAGTGGGCAAAGCTTATACTTGGGCCAGAAGACAGAATATAGGAAACTACATGAAAACATGAATAATTCAGTGAAAATGACTGTAAACAGATGAGAACTTGTTTAGAACAGCTGAAAGAGAATCTCCAAGTCAGTTCTTATTGTAGAAAAGGTAGGTAAGATAAGGGAAATCCTTAATTCCAGTTAAGATCACATGAAACACTGTATGAATCCTATATTCTTTACTTAAAGGAGACTAGAGTGGTAAATGTGTGTTATACAAGGCAGAATACCATTGAAATAGAGAAAGAAACACGTTCAGCAGCTTTGGAAAGCCTTACACTTCACTGAAATGTAGTACTACACTTTATATATCACAGTTGAGAGACAATGTTCCCTAGCTCGCTCAGTTCATAACAGTGTGTAGGAAGTTGTTTGATAAAGTGGGCGAAGCTTATACTTGGGCCAGAAGACAGAATATAGGAAACTACATGAAAACATGAATAATTCAGTGAAAATGACTGTAAACAGATGAGAACTTGTTTAGAACAGCTGAAAGAGAATCTCCAAGTCAGTTCTTAGTGTAGAAAAGGTAGCTAAGAGAAGGAAAATCCTTAATTCCAGTTAAGATCACATGAAACACTGTATGAATCCTATATTGTTCACTTAAAGGAGACTAGAGTGGTAAATGTGTGTTATACAAGGCAGAATACCATTGAAATAGAGAAAGAAACACGTTCGGCAGCTTTGGAAAGCCTTACACTTCACTGAAATGTAGTACTACACTCTATAACACAGTTGAGAGACAATGTTCCCGAGCTGCCTCAGTGCATAACAGTGTGTAGGAAGTTGTTTGATAAAGTGGGCAAAGCTTATACTTGGGCCAGAAGGCCGAATATAGGAAACTACATGAGAACATGAATAATTCAGTGAAAATGACTGTAAACAGATGAGAACTTGTTTAGAACAGCTGAAAGAGAATCTCCAAGTCAGTTCTTAGTGTAGAAAAGGTAGCTAAGATAAGGAAAATCCTTAATTCCAGTTAAGATCACATGAAACACTGTATGAATCCTATATTCTTTACTTAAAGGAGACTAGAGTGGTAAATGTGTGTTATACAAGGCAGAATACCATTGAAATAGAGAAAGAAACACGTTCGGCAGCTTTGGAAAGCCTTACACTTCACTGAAATGTAGTACTACACTCTATAACACAGTTGAGAGACAATGTTCAATACCTGCCTCAGTACTTAACAGTGTGTAGGAAGTTGTTTAATAAAGTGGGCAAAGCTTATACTTGGGCCAGAAGGCAGAATATAGGAAACTACATGAAAACATGAATAATTCAGTGAAAATGACTGTAAACAGATGAGAACTTGTTTAGAACAGCTGAAAGAGAATCTCCAAGTCAGTTCTTAGTGTAGAAAAGGTAGCTAAGAGAAGGAAAATCCTCAATTCCAGTTAAGATCACATGAAACACTGTATGAATCCTATATTGTTTACTTAAAGGAGACTAGAGTGGTAAATGTGTGTTATACAAGGCAGAATACCATTGAAATAGAGAAAGAAACACGTTCGGCAGCTTTGGAAAGCCTTACACTTCACTGAAATGTAGTACTACACTCTATAACACAGTTGAGAGACAATGTTCCCAAGCTGCCTCAGTTCATAACAGTGTGTAGGAAGGTGTTTGATAAAGAGGGCAAAGCTTATACTTGGGCCAGAAGGCAGAATATAGGAAACTACATGAAAACATGAATAATTCAGTGAAAATGACTGTAAACAGATGAGAACTGGTTTAGAACAGCTGAAAGAGAATCTCCAAGTCAGTTCTTAGTGTAGAAAAGGTAGGTAAGATAAGGGAAATCCTTAATTCGAGTTAAGATCACATGAAACACTGTATGAATCCTATATTCTTTACTTCAAGGAGACTAGAGTGGTAAATGTGTGTTATACAAGGCAGAATACCATTGAAATAGAGAAAGAAACACGTTCGGCAGCTTTGGAAAGCCTTACACTTCACTGAAATGTAGTACTACACTCTATAACACAGTTGAGAGACAATGTTCAATAGCTGCCTCAGTACTTAACAGTGTGTAGGAAGTTGTTTGATAAAGAGGGCAAAGCTTATACTTGGACCAGAAGGCAGAATATAGGAAACTACATGAAAACATGATTAATTCAATGAAAATGACTGTAAACAGATGGGAACTTGTTTAGAACAGCTGAAAGAGATTCTCCAAGTTAGTTCTTAGTGTAGAAAAGGTAGCTAAGATCTGGGAAATCCTTAATTCGAGTTAAGATTACATGAAACACTGTATGAATCCTATATTCTTTACTTAAAGGAGACTAGAGTGGTAAATGTGTGTTATACAAGGCAGAATACCATTGAAATGGAGAAAGAAACACGTTCGGCAGCTTTGGAAAGCCTTACACTTCACTGAAATGTAGTACTACACTGTATAACACAGTTGAGAGACAATGTTCAATAGCTGCCTCAGTACTTAACAGTGTGTAGGAAGTTGTTTGATAAAGTGGGCAAAGCTTATACTTGGGCCAGAAGGCAGAATATAGGAAACTACATGAAAACATGAATAATTCAGTGAAAATAACTGTAAACAGATGAGAACTTGTTTAGAACAGCTGAAAGAGAATCTCCAAGTCAGTTCTTAGTGTAGAAAAGGTAGCTAAGAGAAGGAAATCCTTAATTCCAGTTAAGATCACATGAAACACTGTATGAATCCTATATTGTTTACTTAAAGGAGACTAGAGTGGTAAATGTGTTTTATACAAGGCAGAATACCATTGAAATAGAGAAAGAAACACGTTCGGCAGCTTTGGAAAGCCTTACACTTCACTGAAATGTAGTACTACACTCTATAACACAGTTGAGAGACAATGTTCCCAAGCTGCCTCAGTTCATAACAGTGTGTAGGAAGGTGTTTGATAAAGAGGGCAAAGCTTATACTTGGGCCAGAAGGCAGAATATAGGAAACTACATGAAAACATGAATAATTCAGTGAAAATGACTGTAAACAGATGAGAACTGGTTTAGAACAGCTGAAAGAGAATCTCCAAGTCAGTTCTTAGTGTAGAAAAGGTAGGTAAGATAAGGGAAATACTTAATTCCAGTTTAGATCACATGAAACACTGTATGAATCCTACATTCTTTACTTAAAGGAGACTAGAGTGGTAAATGTGTGTTATACAAGGCAGAATACCATTGAAATAGAGAAAGAAACACGTTCGGCAGCTTTGGAAAGCCTTACACTTCACTGAAATGTAGTACTACACTCTATAACACAGTTGAGAGACAATGTTCAATAGCTGCCTCAGTACTTAACAGTGTGTAGGAAGTTGTTTGATAAAGTGGGCAAAGCTTATACTTGGGCCAGAAGACAGAATATAGGAAACTACATGAAAACATGAATAATTCAGTGAAAATGACTGTAAACAGATGAGAACTTGTTTAGAACAGCTGAAAGAGAATCTCCAAGTCAGTTCTTATTGTAGAAAAGGTAGGTAAGATAAGGGAAATCCTTAATTCCAGTTAAGATCACATGAAACACTGTATGAATCCTATATTCTTTACTTAAAGGAGACTAGAGTGGTAAATGTGTGTTATACAAAGCAGAATACCATTGAAATAGAGAAAGAAACACGTTCAGCAGCTTTGTAAAGCCTTACACTTCACTGAAATGTAGTACTACACTTTATATATCACAGTTGAGAGACAATGTTCCCTAGCTCGCTCAGTTCATAACAGTGTGTAGGAAGTTGTTTGATAAAGTGGGCGAAGCTTATACTTGGGCCAGAAGACAGAATATAGGAAACTACATGAAAACATGAATAATTCAGTGAAAATGACTGTAAACAGATGAGAACTTGTTTAGAACAGCTGAAAGAGAATCTCCAAGTCAGTTCTTAGTGTAGAAAAGGTAGCTAAGAGAAGGAAAATCCTTAATTCCAGTTAATATCACATGAAACACTGTATGAATCCTATATTGTTCACTTAAAGGAGACTAGAGTGGTAAATGTGTGTTATACAAGGCAGAATACCATTGAAATAGAGAAAGAAACACGTTCGGCAGCTTTGGAAAGCCTTACACTTCACTGAAATGTAGTACTACACTCTATAACACAGTTGAGAGACAATGTTCCCGAGCTGCCTCAGTGCATAACAGTGAGTAGGAAGTTGTTTGATAAAGTGGGCAAAGCTTATACTTGGGCCAGAAGGCCGAATATAGGAAACTACATGAGAACATGAATAATTCAGTGAAAATGACTGTAAACAGATGAGAACTTGTTTAGAACAGCTGAAAGAGAATCTCCAAGTCAGTTCTTAGTGTAGAAAAGGTAGCTAAGATAAGGAAAATCCTTAATTCCAGTTAAGATCACATGAAACACTGTATGAATCCTATATTCTTTACTTAAAGGAGACTAGAGTGGTAAATGTGTGTTATACAAGGCAGAATACCATTGAAATAGAGAAAGAAACACGTTCGGCAGCTTTGGAAAGCCTTACACTTCACTGAAATGTAGTACTACACTCTATAACACAGTTGAGAGACAATGTTCAATACCTGCCTCAGTACTTAACAGTGTGTAGGAAGTTGTTTAATAAAGTGGGCAAAGCTTATACTTGGGCCAGAAGGCAGAATATAGGAAACTACATGAAAACATGAATAATTCAGTGAAAATGACTGTAAACAGATGAGAACTTGTTTAGAACAGCTGAAAGAGAATCTTCAAGTCAGTTCTTAGTGTAGAAAAGGTAGCTAAGAGAAGGAAAATCCTCAATTCCAGTTAAGATCACATGAAACACTGTATGAATCCTATATTGTTTACTTAAAGGAGACTAGAGTGGTAAATGTGTGTTATACAAGGCAGAATACCATTGAAATAGAGAAAGAAACACGTTCGGCAGCTTTGGAAAGCCTTACACTTCACTGAAATGTAGTACTACACTCTATAACACAGTTGAGAGACAATGTTCCCAAGCTGCCTCAGTTCATAACAGTGTGTAGGAAGGTGTTTGATAAAGAGGGCAAAGCTTATACTTGGGCCAGAAGGCAGAATATAGGAAACTACATGAAAACATGAATAATTCAGTGAAAATGACTGTAAACAGATGAGAACTGGTTTAGAACAGCTGAAAGAGAATCTCCAAGTCAGTTCTTAGTGTAGAAAAGGTAGGTAAGATAAGGGAAATCCTTAATTCGAGTTAAGATCACATGAAACACTGTATGAATCCTATATTCTTTACTTAAAGGAGACTAGAGTGGTAAATGTGTGTTATACAAGGCAGAATACCATTGAAATAGAGAAAGAAACACGTTCGGCAGCTTTGGAAAGCCTTACACTTCACTGAAATGTAGTACTACACTCTATAACACAGTTGAGAGACAATGTTCAATAGCTGCCTCAGTACTTAACAGTGTGTAGGAAGTTGTTTGATAAAGAGGGCAAAGCTTATACTTGGACCAGAAGGCAGAATATAGGAAACTACATGAAAACATGATTAATTCAATGAAAATGACTGTAAACAGATGGGAACTTGTTTAGAACAGCTGAAAGAGATTCTCCAAGTCAGTTCTTAGTGTAGAAAAGGTAGCTAAGATCTGGGAAATCCTTAATTCGAGTTAAGATTACATGAAACACTGTATGAATCCTATATTCTTTACTTAAAGGAGACTAGAGTGGTAAATGTGTGTTATACAAGGCAGAATACCATTGAAATGGAGAAAGAAACACGTTCGGCAGCTTTGGAAAGCCTTACACTTCACTGAAATGTAGTACTACACTGTATAACACAGTTGAGAGACAATGTTCAATAGCTGCCTCAGTACTTAACAGTGTGTAGGAAGTTGTTTGATAAAGTGGGCAAAGCTTATACTTGGGCCAGAAGGCAGAATATAGGAAACTACATGAAAACATGAATAATTCAGTGAAAATAACTGTAAACAGATGAGAACTTGTTTAGAACAGCTGAAAGAGAATCTCCAAGTCAGTTCTTAGTGTAGAAAAGGTAGCTAAGAGAAGGAAATCCTTAATTCCAGTTAAGATCACATGAAACACTGTATGAATCCTATATTGTTTACTTAAAGGAGACTAGAGTGGTAAATGTGTTTTATACAAGGCAGAATACCATTGAAATAGAGAAAGAAACACGTTCGGCAGCTTTGGAAAGCCTTACACTTCACTGAAATGTAGTACTACACTCTATAACACAGTTGAGAGACAATGTTCCCAAGCTGCCTCAGTTCATAACAGTGTGTAGGAAGGTGTTTGATAAAGAGGGCAAAGCTTATACTTGGGCCAGAAGGCAGAATATAGGAAACTACATGAAAACATGAATAATTCAGTGAAAATGACTGTAAACAGATGAGAACTGGTTTAGAACAGCTGAAAGAGAATCTCCAAGTCAGTTCTTAGTGTAGAAAAGGTAGGTAAGATAAGGGAAATACTTAATTCCAGTTTAGATCACATGAAACACTGTATGAATCCTACATTCTTTACTTAAAGGAGACTAGAGTGGTAAATGTGTGTTATACAAGGCAGAATACCATTGAAATAGAGAAAGAAACACGTTCGGCAGCTTTGGAAAGCCTTACACTTCACTGAAATGTAGTACTACACTCTATAACACAGTTGAGAGACAATGTTCAATAGCTGCCTCAGTACTTAACAGTGTGTAGGAAGTTGTTTGATAAAGTGGGCAAAGCTTATACTTGGGCCAGAAGACAGAATATAGGAAACTACATGAAAACATGAATAATTCAGTGAAAATGACTGTAAACAGATGAGAACTTGTTTAGAACAGCTGAAAGAGAATCTCCAAGTCAGTTCTTATTGTAGAAAAGGTAGGTAAGATAAGGGAAATCCTTAATTCCAGTTAAGATCACATGAAACACTGTATGAATCCTATATTCTTTACTTAAAGGAGACTAGAGTGGTAAATGTGTGTTATACAAAGCAGAATACCATTGAAATAGAGAAAGAAACACGTTCAGCAGCTTTGTAAAGCCTTACACTTCACTGAAATGTAGTACTACACTTTATATATCACAGTTGAGAGACAATGTTCCCTAGCTCGCTCAGTTCATAACAGTGTGTAGGAAGTTGTTTGATAAAGTGGGCGAAGCTTATACTTGGGCCAGAAGACAGAATATAGGAAACTACATGAAAACATGAATAATTCAGTGAAAATGACTGTAAACAGATGAGAACTTGTTTAGAACAGCTGAAAGAGAATCTCCAAGTCAGTTCTTAGTGTAGAAAAGGTAGCTAAGAGAAGGAAAATCCTTAATTCCAGTTAATATCACATGAAACACTGTATGAATCCTATATTGTTCACTTAAAGGAGACTAGAGTGGTAAATGTGTGTTATACAAGGCAGAATACCATTGAAATAGAGAAAGAAACACGTTCGGCAGCTTTGGAAAGCCTTACACTTCACTGAAATGTAGTACTACACTCTATAACACAGTTGAGAGACAATGTTCCCGAGCTGCCTCAGTGCATAACAGTGAGTAGGAAGTTGTTTGATAAAGTGGGCAAAGCTTATACTTGGGCCAGAAGGCCGAATATAGGAAACTACATGAGAACATGAATAATTCAGTGAAAATGACTGTAAACAGATGAGAACTTGTTTAGAACAGCTGAAAGAGAATCTCCAAGTCAGTTCTTAGTGTAGAAAAGGTAGCTAAGATAAGGAAAATCCTTAATTCCAGTTAAGATCACATGAAACACTGTATGAATCCTATATTCTTTACTTAAAGGAGACTAGAGTGGTAAATGTGTGTTATACAAGGCAGAATACCATTGAAATAGAGAAAGAAACACGTTCGGCAGCTTTGGAAAGCCTTACACTTCACTGAAATGTAGTACTACACTCTATAACACAGTTGAGAGACAATGTTCAATACCTGCCTCAGTACTTAACAGTGTGTAGGAAGTTGTTTAATAAAGTGGGCAAAGCTTATACTTGGGCCAGAAGGCAGAATATAGGAAACTACATGAAAACATGAATAATTCAGTGAAAATGACTGTAAACAGATGAGAACTTGTTTAGAACAGCTGAAAGAGAATCTTCAAGTCAGTTCTTAGTGTAGAAAAGGTAGCTAAGAGAAGGAAAATCCTCAATTCCAGTTAAGATCACATGAAACACTGTATGAATCCTATATTGTTTACTTAAAGGAGACTAGAGTGGTAAATGTGTGTTATACAAGGCAGAATACCATTGAAATAGAGAAAGAAACACGTTCGGCAGCTTTGGAAAGCCTTACACTTCACTGAAATGTAGTACTACACTCTATAACACAGTTGAGAGACAATGTTCCCAAGCTGCCTCAGTTCATAACAGTGTGTAGGAAGGTGTTTGATAAAGAGGGCAAAGCTTATACTTGGGCCAGAAGGCAGAATATAGGAAACTACATGAAAACATGAATAATTCAGTGAAAATGACTGTAAACAGATGAGAACTGGTTTAGAACAGCTGAAAGAGAATCTCCAAGTCAGTTCTTAGTGTAGAAAAGGTAGGTAAGATAAGGGAAATCCTTAATTCGAGTTAAGATCACATGAAACACTGTATGAATCCTATATTCTTTACTTAAAGGAGACTAGAGTGGTAAATGTGTGTTATACAAGGCAGAATACCATTGAAATAGAGAAAGAAACACGTTCGGCAGCTTTGGAAAGCCTTACACTTCACTGAAATGTAGTACTACACTCTATAACACAGTTGAGAGACAATGTTCAATAGCTGCCTCAGTACTTAACAGTGTGTAGGAAGTTGTTTGATAAAGAGGGCAAAGCTTATACTTGGACCAGAAGGCAGAATATAGGAAACTACATGAAAACATGATTAATTCAATGAAAATGACTGTAAACAGATGGGAACTTGTTTAGAACAGCTGAAAGAGATTCTCCAAGTCAGTTCTTAGTGTAGAAAAGGTAGCTAAGATCTGGGAAATCCTTAATTCGAGTTAAGATTACATGAAACACTGTATGAATCCTATATTCTTTACTTAAAGGAGACTAGAGTGGTAAATGTGTGTTATACAAGGCAGAATACCATTGAAATGGAGAAAGAAACACGTTCGGCAGCTTTGGAAAGCCTTACACTTCACTGAAATGTAGTACTACACTGTATAACACAGTTGAGAGACAATGTTCAATAGCTGCCTCAGTACTTAACAGTGTGTAGGAAGTTGTTTGATAAAGTGGGCAAAGCTTATACTTGGGCCAGAAGGCAGAATATAGGAAACTACATGAAAACATGAATAATTCAGTGAAAATAACTGTAAACAGATGAGAACTTGTTTAGAACAGCTGAAAGAGAATCTCCAAGTCAGTTCTTAGTGTAGAAAAGGTAGCTAAGAGAAGGAAATCCTTAATTCCAGTTAAGATCACATGAAACACTGTATGAATCCTATATTGTTTACTTAAAGGAGACTAGAGTGGTAAATGTGTTTTATACAAGGCAGAATACCATTGAAATAGAGAAAGAAACACGTTCGGCAGCTTTGGAAAGCCTTACACTTCACTGAAATGTAGTACTACACTCTATAACACAGTTGAGAGACAATGTTCCCAAGCTGCCTCAGTTCATAACAGTGTGTAGGAAGGTGTTTGATAAAGAGGGCAAAGCTTATACTTGGGCCAGAAGGCAGAATATAGGAAACTACATGAAAACATGAATAATTCAGTGAAAATGACTGTAAACAGATGAGAACTGGTTTAGAACAGCTGAAAGAGAATCTCCAAGTCAGTTCTTAGTGTAGAAAAGGTAGGTAAGATAAGGGAAATACTTAATTCCAGTTTAGATCACATGAAACACTGTATGAATCCTACATTCTTTACTTAAAGGAGACTAGAGTGGTAAATGTGTGTTATACAAGGCAGAATACCATTGAAATAGAGAAAGAAACACGTTCGGCAGCTTTGGAAAGCCTTACACTTCACTGAAATGTAGTACTACACTCTATAACACAGTTGAGAGACAATGTTCAATAGCTGCCTCAGTACTTAACAGTGTGTAGGAAGTTGTTTGATAAAGAGGGCAAAGCTCATACTTGGACCAGAAGGCAGAATATAGGAAACTACATGAAAACATGATTAATTCAGTGAAAATGACTGTAAACAGATGTGAACTTGTTTAGAACAGCTGAAAGAGATTCTCCAAGTCAGTTCTTAGTGTAGAAAAGGTAGCTAAGATCGGGGAAATCCTTAATTCGAGTTAAGATTACATGAAACACTGTATGAATCCTATATTCTTTACTTCAAGGAGACTAGAGTGGTAAATGTGTGTTATACAAGGCAGAATACCATTGAAATAGAGAAAGAAACACGTTCGGCAGCTTTGGAAAGCCTTACACTTCACTGAAATGTAGTACTACACTCTATAACAGAGTTGAGAGACAATGTTCAATAGCTGCCTCAGTACTTAACAGTGTGTAGGAAGTTGTTTGATAAAGTGGGCAAAGCTTATACTTGGACCAGAAGGCAGAATATAGGAAACTACATGAAAACATGATTAATTCAGTGAAAATGACTGTAAACAGATGGGAACTTGTTTAGAACAGCTGAAAGAGATTCTCCAAGTCAGTTCTTAGTGTAGAAAAGGTAGCTAAGATCTGGGAAATCCTTAATTCGAGTTAAGATTACATGAAACACTGTATGAATCCTATATTCTTTACTTAAAGGAGACTACAGTGGTAAATGTGTGTTATACAAGGCAGAATACCATTAAAATAGAGAAAGAAACATGTTCGGCAGCTTTGGAAAGCCTTACACTTCACTGAAATGTAGTACTACACTCTATAACACAGTTGAGAGACAATGTTCCCTAGCTCGCTCAGTTCATAACAGTGTGTAGGAAGTTGTTTAATAAAGTGGGCAAAGCTTATACTTGGGCCAGAAGGCAGAATATAGGAAACTACATGAAAACATGAATAATTTAGTGAAAATGACTGTAAACAGATGAGAACTTGTTTAGAACAGCTGAAAGAGAATCTCCAAGTCAGTTCTTAGTGTAGAAAAGGTAGCTAAGAGAAGGAAAATCCTCAATTCCAGTTAAGATCACATGAAACACTGTATGAATCCTATATTGTTTACTTAAAGGAGACTAGAGTGGTAAATGTGTGTTATACAAGGCAGAATACCATTGAAATAGAGAAAGAAACACGTTCGGCAGCTTTGGAAAGCCTTACACTTCACTGAAATGTAGTACTACACTCTATAACACAGTTGAGAGACAATGTTCCCAAGCTGCCTCAGTTCATAACAGTGTGTAGGAAGGTGTTTGATAAAGAGGGCAAAGCTTATACTTGGGCCAGAAGGCAGAATATAGGAAACTACATGAAAACATGAATAATTCAGTGAAAATGACTGTAAACAGATGAGAACTGGTTTAGAACAGCTGAAAGAGAATCTCCAAGTCAGTTCTTAGTGTAGAAAAGGTAGGTAAGATAAGGGAAATCTTTAATTCGAGTTAAGATCACATGAAACACTGTATGAATCCTATATTCTTTACTTAAAGGAGACTAGAGTGGTAAATGTGTGTTATACAAGGCAGAATACCATTGAAATGGAGAAAGAAACACGTTCGGCAGCTTTGGAAAGCCTTACACTTCACTGAAATGTAGTACTACACTGTATAACACAGTTGAGAGACAATGTTCAATAGCTGCCTCAGTACTTAACAGTGTGTAGGAAGTTGTTTGATAAAGTGGGCAAAGCTTATACTTGGGCCAGAAGGCAGAATATAGGAAACTACATGAAAACATGAATAATTCAGTGAAAATAACTGTAAACAGATGAGAACTTGTTTAGAACAGCTGAAAGAGAATCTCCAAGTCAGTTCTTAGTGTAGAAAAGGTAGCTAAGAGAAGGAAATCCTTAATTCCAGTTAAGATCACATGAAACACTGTATGAATCCTATATTGTTTACTTAAAGGAGACTAGAGTGGTAAATGTGTTTTATACAAGGCAGAATACCATTGAAATAGAGAAAGAAACACGTTCGGCAGCTTTGGAAAGCCTTACACTTCACTGAAATGTAGTACTACACTCTATAACACAGTTGAGAGACAATGTTCCCAAGCTGCCTCAGTTCATAACAGTGTGTAGGAAGGTGTTTGATAAAGAGGGCAAAGCTTATACTTGGGCCAGAAGGCAGAATATAGGAAACTACATGAAAACATGAATAATTCAGTGAAAATGACTGTAAACAGATGAGAACTCGTTTAGAACAGCTGAAAGAGAATCTCCAAGTCAGTTCTTAGTGTAGAAAAGGTAGGTAAGATAAGGGAAATACTTAATTCCAGTTTAGATCACATGAAACACTGTATGAATCCTACATTCTTTACTTAAAGGAGACTAGAGTGGTAAATGTGTGTTATACAAGGCAGAATACCATTGAAATAGAGAAAGAAACACGTTCGGCAGCTTTGGAAAGCCTTACACTTCACTGAAATGTAGTACTACACTCTATAACACAGTTGAGAGACAATGTTCAATAGGTGCCTCAGTACTTAACAGTGTGTAGGAAGTTGTTTGATAAAGAGGGCAAAGCTTATACTTGGACCAGAAGGCAGAATATAGGAAACTACATGAAAACATGATTAATTCAGTGAAAATGACTGTAAACAGATGTGAACTTGTTTAGAACAGCTGAAAGAGATTCTCCAAGTCAGTTCTTAGTGTAGAAAAGGTAGCTAAGATCGGGGAAATCGTTAATTCGAGTTAAGATTACATGAAACACTGTATGAATCCTATATTCTTTACTTCAAGGAGACTAGAGTGGTAAATGTGTGTTATACAAGGCAGAATACCATTGAAATAGAGAAAGAAACACGTTCGGCAGCTTTGGAAAGCCTTACACTTCACTGAAATGTAGTACTACACTCTATAACAGAGTTGAGAGACAATGTTCAATAGCTGCCTCAGTACTTAACAGTGTGTAGGAAGTTGTTTGATAAAGTGGGCAAAGCTTATACTTGGACCAGAAGGCAGAATATAGGAAACTACATGAAAACATGATTAATTCAGTGAAAATGACTGTAAACAGATGGGAACTTGTTTAGAACAGCTGAAAGAGATTCTCCAAGTCAGTTCTTAGTGTAGAAAAGGTAGCTAAGATCTGGGAAATCCTTAATTCGAGTTAAGATTACATGAAACACTGTATGAATCCTATATTCTTTACTTCAAGGAGACTAGAGTGGTAAATGTGTGTTATACAAGGCAGAATACCATTGAAATAGAGAAAGAAACACGTTCGGCAGCTTTGGAAAGCCTTACACTTCACTGAAATGTAGTACTACACTCTATAACAGAGTTGAGAGACAATGTTCAATAGCTGCCTCAGTACTTAACAGTGTGTAGGAAGTTGTTTGATAAAGTGGGCAAAGCTTATACTTGGACCAGAAGGCAGAATATAGGAAACTACATGAAAACATGATTAATTCAGTGAAAATGACTGTAAACAGATGGGAACTTGTTTAGAACAGCTGAAAGAGATTCTCCAAGTCAGTTCTTAGTGTAGAAAAGGTAGCTAAGATCTGGGAAATCCTTAATTCGAGTTAAGATTACATGAAACACTGTATGAATCCTATATTCTTTACTTAAAGGAGACTACAGTGGTAAATGTGTGTTATACAAGGCAGAATACCATTAAAATAGAGAAAGAAACATGTTCGGCAGCTTTGGAAAGCCTTACACTTCACTGAAATGTAGTACTACACTCTATAACACAGTTGAGAGACAATGTTCCCTAGCTCGCTCAGTTCATAACAGTGTGTAGGAAGTTGTTTAATAAAGTGGGCAAAGCTTATACTTGGGCCAGAAGGCAGAATATAGGAAACTACATGAAAACATGAATAATTTAGTGAAAATGACTGTAAACAGATGAGAACTTGTTTAGAACAGCTGAAAGAGAATCTCCAAGTCAGTTCTTAGTGTAGAAAAGGTAGCTAAGAGAAAGAAAATCCTCAATTCTAGTTAAGATCACATGAAACACTGTATGAATCCTATATTGTTTACTTAAAGGAGACTAGAGTGGTAAATGTGTGTTATACAAGGCAGAATACCATTGAAATAGAGAAAGAAACACGTTCGGCAGCTTTGGAAAGCCTTACACTTCACTGAAATGTAGTACTACACTCTATAACACAGTTGAGAGACAATGTTCCCAAGCTGCCTCAGTTCATAACAGTGTGTAGGAAGGTGTTTGATAAAGAGGGCAAAGCTTATACTTGGGCCAGAAGGCAGAATATAGGAAACTACATGAAAACATGAATAATTCAGTGAAAATGACTGTAAACAGATGAGAACTGGTTTAGAACAGCTGAAAGAGAATCTCCAAGTCAGTTCTTAGTGTAGAAAAGGTAGGTAAGATAAGGGAAATCCTTAATTCCAGTTAAGATCACATGAAACACTGTATGAATCCTATATTGTTTACTTAAAGGAGACTAGAGTGGTAAATGTGTTTTATACAAGGCAGAATACCATTGAAATAGAGAAAGAAACACGTTCGGTAGCTTTGGAAAGCCTTACACTTCACTGAAATGTAGTACTACACTCTATAACACAGTTGAGAGACAATGTTCCCAAGCTGCCTCAGTTCATAACAGTGTGTAGGAAGGTGTTTGATAAAGAGGGCAAAGCTTATACTTGGGCCAGAAGGCAGAATATAGGAAACTACATGAAAACATGAATAATTCAGTGAAAATGACTGTAAACAGATGAGAACTGGTTTAGAACAGCTGAAAGAGAATCTCCAAGTCAGTTCTTAGTGTAGAAAAGGTAGGTAAGATAAGGGAAATACTTAATTCCAGTTTAGATCACATGAAACACTGTATGAATCCTACATTCTTTACTTAAAGGAGACTAGAGTGGTAAATGTGTGTTATACAAGGCAGAATACCATTGAAATAGAGAAAGAAACACGTTCGGCAGCTTTGGAAAGCCTTACACTTCACTGAAATGTAGTACTACACTCTATAACACAGTTGAGAGACAATGTTCAATAGCTGCCTCAGTACTTAACAGTGTGTAGGAAGTTGTTTGATAAAGAGGGCAAAGCTTATACTTGGACCAGAAGGCAGAATATAGGAAACTACATGAAAACATGATTAATTCAGTGAAAATGACTGTAAACAGATGTGAACTTGTTTAGAACAGCTGAAAGAGATTCTCCAAGTCAGTTCTTAGTGTAGAAAAGGTAGCTAAGATCGGGGAAATCCTTAATTCGAGTTAAGATTACATGAAACACTGTATGAATCCTATATTCTTTACTTCAAGGAGACTAGAGTGGTAAATGTGTGTTATACAAGGCAGAATACCATTGAAATAGAGAAAGAAACACGTTCGGCAGCTTTGGAAAGCCTTACACTTCACTGAAATGTAGTACTACACTCTATAACAGAGTTGAGAGACAATGTTCAATAGCTGCCTCAGTACTTAACAGTGTGTAGGAAGTTGTTTGATAAAGTGGGCAAAGCTTATACTTGGACCAGAAGGCAGAATATAGGAAACTACATGAAAACATGATTAATTCAGTGAAAATGACTGTAAACAGATGGGAACTTGTTTAGAACAGCTGAAAGAGATTCTCCAAGTCAGTTCTTAGTGTAGAAAAGGTAGCTAAGATCTGGGAAATCCTTAATTCGAGTTAAGATTACATGAAACACTGTATGAATCCTATATTCTTTACTTAAAGGAGACTACAGTGGTAAATGTGTGTTATACAAGGCAGAATACCATTAAAATAGAGAAAGAAACATGTTCGGCAGCTTTGGAAAGCCTTACACTTCACTGAAATGTAGTACTACACTCTATAACACAGTTGAGAGACAATGTTCCCTAGCTCGCTCAGTTCATAACAGTGTGTAGGAAGTTGTTTAATAAAGTGGGCAAAGCTTATACTTGGGCCAGAAGGCAGAATATAGGAAACTACATGAAAACATGAATAATTTAGTGAAAATGACTGTAAACAGATGAGAACTTGTTTAGAACAGCTGAAAGAGAATCTCCAAGTCAGTGCTTAGTGTAGAAAAGGTAGCTAAGAGAAGGAAAATCCTCAATTCCAGTTAAGATCACATGAAACACTGTATGAATCCTATATTGTTTACTTAAAGGAGACTAGAGTGGTAAATGTGTGTTATACAAGGCAGAATACCATTGAAATAGAGAAAGAAACACGTTCGGCAGCTTTGGAAAGCCTTACACTTCACTGAAATGTAGTACTACACTCTATAACACAGTTGAGAGACAATGTTCCCAAGCTGCCTCAGTTCATAACAGTGTGTAGGAAGGTGTTTGATAAAGAGGGCAAAGCTTATACTTGGGCCAGAAGGCAGAATATAGGAAACTACATGAAAACATGAATAATTCAGTGAAAATGACTGTAAACAGATGAGAACTGGTTTAGAACAGCTGAAAGAGAATCTCCAAGTCAGTTCTTAGTGTAGAAAAGGTAGGTAAGATAAGGGAAATCCTTAATTCGAGTTAAGATCACATGAAACACTGTATGAATCCTATATTCTTTACTTAAAGGAGACTAGAGTGGTAAATGTGTGTTATACAAGGCAGAATACCATTGAAATAGAGAAAGAAACACGTTCGGCAGCTTTGGAAAGCCTTACACTTCACTGAAATGTAGTACTACACTCTATAACACAGTTGAAAGACAATGTTCAATAGCTGCCTCAGTACTTAACAGTGTGTAGGAAGTTGTTTGATAAAGAGGGCAAAGCTTATACTTGGACCAGAAGGCAGAATATAGGAAACTACATGAAAACATGATTAATTCAATGAAAATGACTGTAAACAGATGGGAACTTGTTTAGAACAGCTGAAAGAGATTCTCCAAGTCAGTTCTTAGTGTAGAAAAGGTAGCTAAGATCTGGGAAATCCTTAATTCGAGTTAAGATTACATGAAACACTGTATGAATCCTATATTCTTTACTTAAAGGAGACTAGAGTGTTAAATGTGTGTTATACAAGGCAGAATACCATTGAAATGGAGAAAGAAACACGTTCGGCAGCTTTGGAAAGCCTTACACTTCACTGAAATGTAGTACTACACTGTATAACACAGTTGAGAGACAATGTTCAATAGCTGCCTCAGTACTTAACAGTGTGTAGGAAGTTGTTTGATAAAGTGGGCAAAGCTTATACTTGGGCCAGAAGGCAGAATATAGGAAACTACATGAAAACATGAATAATTCAGTGAAAATAACTGTAAACAGATGAGAACTTGTTTAGAACAGCTGAAAGAGAATCTCCAAGTCAGTTCTTAGTGTAGAAAAGGTAGCTAAGAGAAGGAAATCCTTAATTCCAGTTAAGATCACATGAAACACTGTATGAATCCTATATTGTTTACTTAAAGGAGACTAGAGTTGTAAATGTGTTTTATACAAGGCAGAATACCATTGAAATAGAGAAAGAAACACGTTCGGCAGCTTTGGAAAGCCTTACACTTCACTGAAATGTAGTACTACACTCTATAACACAGTTGAGAGACAATGTTCCCAAGCTGCCTCAGTTCATAACAGTGTGTAGGAAGGTGTTTGATAAAGAGGGCAAAGCTTATACTTGGGCCAGAAGGCAGAATATAGGAAACTACATGAAAACATGAATAATTCAGTGAAAATGACTGTAAACAGATGAGAACTGGTTTAGAACAGCTGAAAGAGAATCTCCAAGTCAGTTCTTAGTGTAGAAAAGGTAGGTAAGATAAGGGAAATACTTAATTCCAGTTTAGATCACATGAAACACTGTATGAATCCTATATTGTTTACTTAAAGGAGACTAGAGTTGTAAATGTGTTTTATACAAGGCAGAATACCATTGAAATAGAGAAAGAAACACGTTCGGCAGCTTTGGAAAGCCTTACACTTCACTGAAATGTAGTACTACACTCTATAACACAGTTGAGAGACAATGTTCAATAGCTGCCTCAGTACTTAACAGTGTGTAGGAAGTTGTTTGATAAAGAGGGCAAAGCTTATACTTGGACCAGAAGGCAGAATATAGGAAACTACATGAAAACATGATTAATTCAGTGAAAATGACTGTAAACAGATGTGAACTTGTTTAGAACAGCTGAAAGAGATTCTCCAAGTCAGTTCTTAGTGTAGAAAAGGTAGCTAAGATCGGGGAAATCGTTAATTCGAGTTAAGATTACATGAAACACTGTATGAATCCTATATTCTTTACTTCAAGGAGACTAGAGTGGTAAATGTGTGTTATACAAGGCAGAATACCATTGAAATAGAGAAAGAAACACGTTCGGCAGCTTTGGAAAGCCTTACACTTCACTGAAATGTAGTACTACACTCTATAACAGAGTTGAGAGACAATGTTCAATAGCTGCCTCAGTACTTAACAGTGTGTAGGAAGTTGTTTGATAAAGTGGGCAAAGCTTATACTTGGACCAGAAGGCAGAATATAGGAAACTACATGAAAACATGATTAATTCAGTGAAAATGACTGTAAACAGATGGGAACTTGTTTAGAACAGCTGAAAGAGATTCTCCAAGTCAGTTCTTAGTGTAGAAAAGGTAGCTAAGATCTGGGAAATCCTTAATTCGAGTTAAGATTACATGAAACACTGTATGAATCCTATATTCTTTACTTCAAGGAGACTAGAGTGGTAAATGTGTGTTATACAAGGCAGAATACCATTGAAATAGAGAAAGAAACACGTTCGGCAGCTTTGGAAAGCCTTACACTTCACTGAAATGTAGTACTACACTCTATAACAGAGTTGAGAGACAATGTTCAATAGCTGCCTCAGTACTTAACAGTGTGTAGGAAGTTGTTTGATAAAGTGGGCAAAGCTTATACTTGGACCAGAAGGCAGAATATAGGAAACTACATGAAAACATGATTAATTCAGTGAAAATGACTGTAAACAGATGGGAACTTGTTTAGAACAGCTGAAAGAGATTCTCCAAGTCAGTTCTTAGTGTAGAAAAGGTAGCTAAGATCTGGGAAATCCTTAATTCGAGTTAAGATTACATGAAACACTGTATGAATCCTATATTCTTTACTTAAAGGAGACTACAGTGGTAAATGTGTGTTATACAAGGCAGAATACCATTAAAATAGAGAAAGAAACATGTTCGGCAGCTTTGGAAAGCCTTACACTTCACTGAAATGTAGTACTACACTCTATAACACAGTTGAGAGACAATGTTCCCTAGCTCGCTCAGTTCATAACAGTGTGTAGGAAGTTGTTTAATAAAGTGGGCAAAGCTTATACTTGGGCCAGAAGGCAGAATATAGGAAACTACATGAAAACATGAATAATTTAGTGAAAATGACTGTAAACAGATGAGAACTTGTTTAGAACAGCTGAAAGAGAATCTCCAAGTCAGTTCTTAGTGTAGAAAAGGTAGCTAAGAGAAAGAAAATCCTCAATTCTAGTTAAGATCACATGAAACACTGTATGAATCCTATATTGTTTACTTAAAGGAGACTAGAGTGGTAAATGTGTGTTATACAAGGCAGAATACCATTGAAATAGAGAAAGAAACACGTTCGGCAGCTTTGGAAAGCCTTACACTTCACTGAAATGTAGTACTACACTCTATAACACAGTTGAGAGACAATGTTCCCAAGCTGCCTCAGTTCATAACAGTGTGTAGGAAGGTGTTTGATAAAGAGGGCAAAGCTTATACTTGGGCCAGAAGGCAGAATATAGGAAACTACATGAAAACATGAATAATTCAGTGAAAATGACTGTAAACAGATGAGAACTGGTTTAGAACAGCTGAAAGAGAATCTCCAAGTCAGTTCTTAGTGTAGAAAAGGTAGGTAAGATAAGGGAAATCCTTAATTCCAGTTAAGATCACATGAAACACTGTATGAATCCTATATTGTTTACTTAAAGGAGACTAGAGTGGTAAATGTGTTTTATACAAGGCAGAATACCATTGAAATAGAGAAAGAAACACGTTCGGTAGCTTTGGAAAGCCTTACACTTCACTGAAATGTAGTACTACACTCTATAACACAGTTGAGAGACAATGTTCCCAAGCTGCCTCAGTTCATAACAGTGTGTAGGAAGGTGTTTGATAAAGAGGGCAAAGCTTATACTTGGGCCAGAAGGCAGAATATAGGAAACTACATGAAAACATGAATAATTCAGTGAAAATGACTGTAAACAGATGAGAACTGGTTTAGAACAGCTGAAAGAGAATCTCCAAGTCAGTTCTTAGTGTAGAAAAGGTAGGTAAGATAAGGGAAATACTTAATTCCAGTTTAGATCACATGAAACACTGTATGAATCCTACATTCTTTACTTAAAGGAGACTAGAGTGGTAAATGTGTGTTATACAAGGCAGAATACCATTGAAATAGAGAAAGAAACACGTTCGGCAGCTTTGGAAAGCCTTACACTTCACTGAAATGTAGTACTACACTCTATAACACAGTTGAGAGACAATGTTCAATAGCTGCCTCAGTACTTAACAGTGTGTAGGAAGTTGTTTGATAAAGAGGGCAAAGCTTATACTTGGACCAGAAGGCAGAATATAGGAAACTACATGAAAACATGATTAATTCAGTGAAAATGACTGTAAACAGATGTGAACTTGTTTAGAACAGCTGAAAGAGATTCTCCAAGTCAGTTCTTAGTGTAGAAAAGGTAGCTAAGATCGGGGAAATCCTTAATTCGAGTTAAGATTACATGAAACACTGTATGAATCCTATATTCTTTACTTCAAGGAGACTAGAGTGGTAAATGTGTGTTATACAAGGCAGAATACCATTGAAATAGAGAAAGAAACACGTTCGGCAGCTTTGGAAAGCCTTACACTTCACTGAAATGTAGTACTACACTCTATAACAGAGTTGAGAGACAATGTTCAATAGCTGCCTCAGTACTTAACAGTGTGTAGGAAGTTGTTTGATAAAGTGGGCAAAGCTTATACTTGGACCAGAAGGCAGAATATAGGAAACTACATGAAAACATGATTAATTCAGTGAAAATGACTGTAAACAGATGGGAACTTGTTTAGAACAGCTGAAAGAGATTCTCCAAGTCAGTTCTTAGTGTAGAAAAGGTAGCTAAGATCTGGGAAATCCTTAATTCGAGTTAAGATTACATGAAACACTGTATGAATCCTATATTCTTTACTTAAAGGAGACTACAGTGGTAAATGTGTGTTATACAAGGCAGAATACCATTAAAATAGAGAAAGAAACATGTTCGGCAGCTTTGGAAAGCCTTACACTTCACTGAAATGTAGTACTACACTCTATAACACAGTTGAGAGACAATGTTCCCTAGCTCGCTCAGTTCATAACAGTGTGTAGGAAGTTGTTTAATAAAGTGGGCAAAGCTTATACTTGGGCCAGAAGGCAGAATATAGGAAACTACATGAAAACATGAATAATTTAGTGAAAATGACTGTAAACAGATGAGAACTTGTTTAGAACAGCTGAAAGAGAATCTCCAAGTCAGTGCTTAGTGTAGAAAAGGTAGCTAAGAGAAGGAAAATCCTCAATTCCAGTTAAGATCACATGAAACACTGTATGAATCCTATATTGTTTACTTAAAGGAGACTAGAGTGGTAAATGTGTGTTATACAAGGCAGAATACCATTGAAATAGAGAAAGAAACACGTTCGGCAGCTTTGGAAAGCCTTACACTTCACTGAAATGTAGTACTACACTCTATAACACAGTTGAGAGACAATGTTCCCAAGCTGCCTCAGTTCATAACAGTGTGTAGGAAGGTGTTTGATAAAGAGGGCAAAGCTTATACTTGGGCCAGAAGGCAGAATATAGGAAACTACATGAAAACATGAATAATTCAGTGAAAATGACTGTAAACAGATGAGAACTGGTTTAGAACAGCTGAAAGAGAATCTCCAAGTCAGTTCTTAGTGTAGAAAAGGTAGGTAAGATAAGGGAAATCCTTAATTCGAGTTAAGATCACATGAAACACTGTATGAATCCTATATTCTTTACTTAAAGGAGACTAGAGTGGTAAATGTGTGTTATACAAGGCAGAATACCATTGAAATAGAGAAAGAAACACGTTCGGCAGCTTTGGAAAGCCTTACACTTCACTGAAATGTAGTACTACACTCTATAACACAGTTGAAAGACAATGTTCAATAGCTGCCTCAGTACTTAACAGTGTGTAGGAAGTTGTTTGATAAAGAGGGCAAAGCTTATACTTGGACCAGAAGGCAGAATATAGGAAACTACATGAAAACATGATTAATTCAATGAAAATGACTGTAAACAGATGGGAACTTGTTTAGAACAGCTGAAAGAGATTCTCCAAGTCAGTTCTTAGTGTAGAAAAGGTAGCTAAGATCTGGGAAATCCTTAATTCGAGTTAAGATTACATGAAACACTGTATGAATCCTATATTCTTTACTTAAAGGAGACTAGAGTGTTAAATGTGTGTTATACAAGGCAGAATACCATTGAAATGGAGAAAGAAACACGTTCGGCAGCTTTGGAAAGCCTTACACTTCACTGAAATGTAGTACTACACTGTATAACACAGTTGAGAGACAATGTTCAATAGCTGCCTCAGTACTTAACAGTGTGTAGGAAGTTGTTTGATAAAGTGGGCAAAGCTTATACTTGGGCCAGAAGGCAGAATATAGGAAACTACATGAAAACATGAATAATTCAGTGAAAATAACTGTAAACAGATGAGAACTTGTTTAGAACAGCTGAAAGAGAATCTCCAAGTCAGTTCTTAGTGTAGAAAAGGTAGCTAAGAGAAGGAAATCCTTAATTCCAGTTAAGATCACATGAAACACTGTATGAATCCTATATTGTTTACTTAAAGGAGACTAGAGTTGTAAATGTGTTTTATACAAGGCAGAATACCATTGAAATAGAGAAAGAAACACGTTCGGCAGCTTTGGAAAGCCTTACACTTCACTGAAATGTAGTACTACACTCTATAACACAGTTGAGAGACAATGTTCCCAAGCTGCCTCAGTTCATAACAGTGTGTAGGAAGGTGTTTGATAAAGAGGGCAAAGCTTATACTTGGGCCAGAAGGCAGAATATAGGAAACTACATGAAAACATGAATAATTCAGTGAAAATGACTGTAAACAGATGAGAACTGGTTTAGAACAGCTGAAAGAGAATCTCCAAGTCAGTTCTTAGTGTAGAAAAGGTAGGTAAGATAAGGGAAATACTTAATTCCAGTTTAGATCACATGAAACACTGTATGAATCCTATATTGTTTACTTAAAGGAGACTAGAGTTGTAAATGTGTTTTATACAAGGCAGAATACCATTGAAATAGAGAAAGAAACACGTTCGGCAGCTTTGGAAAGCCTTACACTTCACTGAAATGTAGTACTACACTCTATAACACAGTTGAGAGACAATGTTCAATAGCTGCCTCAGTACTTAACAGTGTGTAGGAAGTTGTTTGATAAAGAGGGCAAAGCTTATACTTGGACCAGAAGGCAGAATATAGGAAACTACATGAAAACATGATTAATTCAGTGAAAATGACTGTAAACAGATGTGAACTTGTTTAGAACAGCTGAAAGAGATTCTCCAAGTCAGTTCTTAGTGTAGAAAAGGTAGCTAAGATCGGGGAAATCCTTAATTCGAGTTAAGATTACATGAAACACTGTATGAATCCTATATTCTTTACTTCAAGGAGACTAGAGTGGTAAATGTGTGTTATACAAGGCAGAATACCATTGAAATAGAGAAAGAAACACGTTCGGCAGCTTTGGAAAGCCTTACACTTCACTGAAATGTAGTACTACACTCTATAACAGAGTTGAGAGACAATGTTCAATAGCTGCCTCAGTACTTAACAGTGTGTAGGAAGTTGTTTGATAAAGTGGGCAAAGCTTATACTTGGACCAGAAGGCAGAATATAGGAAACTACATGAAAACATGATTAATTCAGTGAAAATGACTGTAAACAGATGGGAACTTGTTTAGAACAGCTGAAAGAGATTCTCCAAGTCAGTTCTTAGTGTAGAAAAGGTAGCTAAGATCTGGGAAATCCTTAATTCGAGTTAAGATTACATGAAACACTGTATGAATCCTATATTCTTTACTTAAAGGAGACTAGAGTGGTAAATGTGTGTTATACAAGGCAGAATACCATTAAAATAGAGAAAGAAACATGTTCGGCAGCTTTGGAAAGCCTTACACTTCACTGAAATGTAGTACTACACTCTATAACACAGTTGAGAGACAATGTTCCCTAGCTCGCTCAGTTCATAACAGTTTGTAGGAAGTTGTTTAATAAAGTGGGCAAAGCTTATACTTGGGCCAGAAGGCAGAATATAGGAAACTACATGAAAACATGAATAATTTAGTGAAAATGACTGTAAACAGATGAGAACTGGTTTAGAACAGCTGAAAGAGAATCTCCAAGTCAGTTCTTAGTGTAGAAAAGGTAGGTAAGATAAGGGAAATCCTTAATTCGAGTTAAGATCACATGAAACACTGTATGAATCCTATATTCTTTACTTAAAGGAGACTAGAGTGGTAAATGTGTGTTATACAAGGCAGAATACCATTGAAATAGAGAAAGAAACACGTTCGGCAGCTTTGGAAAGCCTTACACTTCACTGAAATGTAGTACTACACTCTATAACACAGTTGAAAGACAATGTTCAATAGCTGCCTCAGTACTTAACAGTGTGTAGGAAGTTGTTTGATAAAGAGGGCAAAGCTTATACTTGGACCAGAAGGCAGAATATAGGAAACTACATGAAAACATGATTAATTCAATGAAAATGACTGTAAACAGATGGGAACTTGTTTAGAACACCTGAAAGAGATTCTCCAAGTCAGTTCTTAGTGTAGAAAAGGTAGCTAAGATCTGGGAAATCCTTAATTCGAGTTAAGATTACATGAAACACTGTATGAATCCTATATTCTTTACTTAAAGGAGACTAGAGTGGTAAATGTGTGTTATACAAGGCAGAATACCATTGAAATGGAGAAAGAAACACGTTCGGCAGCTTTGGAAAGCCTTACACTTCACTGAAATGTAGTACTACACTCTATAACACAGTTGAGAGACAATGTTCCCTAGCTCGCTCAGTTCATAACAGTGTGTAGGAAGTTGTTTAATAAAGTGGGCAAAGCTTATACTTGGGCCAGAAGGCAGAATATAGGAAACTACATGAAAACATGAATAATTTAGTGAAAATGACTGTAAACAGATGAGAACTTGTTTAGAACAGCTGAAAGAGAATCTCCAAGTCAGTGCTTAGTGTAGAAAAGGTAGCTAAGAGAAGGAAAATCCTCAATTCCAGTTAAGATCACATGAAACACTGTATGAATCCTATATTGTTTACTTAAAGGAGACTAGAGTGGTAAATGTGTGTTATACAAGGCAGAATACCATTGAAATAGAGAAAGAAACACGTTCGGCAGCTTTGGAAAGCCTTACACTTCACTGAAATGTAGTACTACACTCTATAACACAGTTGAGAGACAATGTTCCCAAGCTGCCTCAGTTCATAACAGTGTGTAGGAAGGTGTTTGATAAAGAGGGCAAAGCTTATACTTGGGCCAGAAGGCAGAATATAGGAAACTACATGAAAACATGAATAATTCAGTGAAAATGACTGTAAACAGATGAGAACTGGTTTAGAACAGCTGAAAGAGAATCTCCAAGTCAGTTCTTAGTGTAGAAAAGGTAGGTAAGATAAGGGAAATCCTTAATTCGAGTTAAGATCACATGAAACACTGTATGAATCCTATATTCTTTACTTAAAGGAGACTAGAGTGGTAAATGTGTGTTATACAAGGCAGAATACCATTGAAATAGAGAAAGAAACACGTTCGGCAGCTTTGGAAAGCCTTACACTTCACTGAAATGTAGTACTACACTCTATAACACAGTTGAAAGACAATGTTCAATAGCTGCCTCAGTACTTAACAGTGTGTAGGAAGTTGTTTGATAAAGAGGGCAAAGCTTATACTTGGACCAGAAGGCAGAATATAGGAAACTACATGAAAACATGATTAATTCAATGAAAATGACTGTAAACAGATGGGAACTTGTTTAGAACAGCTGAAAGAGATTCTCCAAGTCAGTTCTTAGTGTAGAAAAGGTAGCTAAGATCTGGGAAATCCTTAATTCGAGTTAAGATTACATGAAACACTGTATGAATCCTATATTCTTTACTTAAAGGAGACTAGAGTGTTAAATGTGTGTTATACAAGGCAGAATACCATTGAAATGGAGAAAGAAACACGTTCGGCAGCTTTGGAAAGCCTTACACTTCACTGAAATGTAGTACTACACTGTATAACACAGTTGAGAGACAATGTTCAATAGCTGCCTCAGTACTTAACAGTGTGTAGGAAGTTGTTTGATAAAGTGGGCAAAGCTTATACTTGGGCCAGAAGGCAGAATATAGGAAACTACATGAAAACATGAATAATTCAGTGAAAATAACTGTAAACAGATGAGAACTTGTTTAGAACAGCTGAAAGAGAATCTCCAAGTCAGTTCTTAGTGTAGAAAAGGTAGCTAAGAGAAGGAAATCCTTAATTCCAGTTAAGATCACATGAAACACAGTATGAATCCTATATTGTTTACTTAAAGGAGACTAGAGTTGTAAATGTGTTTTATACAAGGCAGAATACCATTGAAATAGAGAAAGAAACACGTTCGGCAGCTTTGGAAAGCCTTACACTTCACTGAAATGTAGTACTACACTCTATAACACAGTTGAGAGACAATGTTCCCAAGCTGCCTCAGTTCATAACAGTGTGTAGGAAGGTGTTTGATAAAGAGGGCAAAGCTTATACTTGGGCCAGAAGGCAGAATATAGGAAACTACATGAAAACATGAATAATTCAGTGAAAATGACTGTAAACAGATGAGAACTGGTTTAGAACAGCTGAAAGAGAATCTCCAAGTCAGTTCTTAGTGTAGAAAAGGTAGGTAAGATAAGGGAAATACTTAATTCCAGTTTAGATCACATGAAACACTGTATGAATCCTATATTGTTTACTTAAAGGAGACTAGAGTTGTAAATGTGTTTTATACAAGGCAGAATACCATTGAAATAGAGAAAGAAACACGTTCGGCAGCTTTGGAAAGCCTTACACTTCACTGAAATGTAGTACTACACTCTATAACACAGTTGAGAGACAATGTTCAATAGCTGCCTCAGTACTTAACAGTGTGTAGGAAGTTGTTTGATAAAGAGGGCAAAGCTTATACTTGGACCAGAAGGCAGAATATAGGAAACTACATGAAAACATGATTAATTCAGTGAAAATGACTGTAAACAGATGTGAACTTGTTTAGAACAGCTGAAAGAGATTCTCCAAGTCAGTTCTTAGTGTAGAAAAGGTAGCTAAGATCGGGGAAATCCTTAATTCGAGTTAAGATTACATGAAACACTGTATGAATCCTATATTCTTTACTTCAAGGAGACTAGAGTGGTAAATGTGTGTTATACAAGGCAGAATACCATTGAAATAGAGAAAGAAACACGTTCGGCAGCTTTGGAAAGCCTTACACTTCACTGAAATGTAGTACTACACTCTATAACAGAGTTGAGAGACAATGTTCAATAGCTGCCTCAGTACTTAACAGTGTGTAGGAAGTTGTTTGATAAAGTGGGCAAAGCTTATACTTGGACCAGAAGGCAGAATATAGGAAACTACATGAAAACATGATTAATTCAGTGAAAATGACTGTAAACAGATGGGAACTTGTTTAGAACAGCTGAAAGAGATTCTCCAAGTCAGTTCTTAGTGTAGAAAAGGTAGCTAAGATCTGGGAAATCCTTAATTCGAGTTAAGATTACATGAAACACTGTATGAATCCTATATTCTTTACTTAAAGGAGACTAGAGTGGTAAATGTGTGTTATACAAGGCAGAATACCATTAAAATAGAGAAAGAAACATGTTCGGCAGCTTTGGAAAGCCTTACACTTCACTGAAATGTAGTACTACACTCTATAACACAGTTGAGAGACAATGTTCCCTAGCTCGCTCAGTTCATAACAGTGTGTAGGAAGTTGTTTAATAAAGTGGGCAAAGCTTATACTTGGGCCAGAAGGCAGAATATAGGAAACTACATGAAAACATGAATAATTTAGTGAAAATGACTGTAAACAGATGAGAACTGGTTTAGAACAGCTGAAAGAGAATCTCCAAGTCAGTTCTTAGTGTAGAAAAGGTAGGTAAGATAAGGGAAATCCTTAATTCGAGTTAAGATCACATGAAACACTGTATGAATCCTATATTCTTTACTTAAAGGAGACTAGAGTGGTAAATGTGTGTTATACAAGGCAGAATACCATTGAAATAGAGAAAGAAACACGTTCGGCAGCTTTGGAAAGCCTTACACTTCACTGAAATGTAGTACTACACTCTATAACACAGTTGAAAGACAATGTTCAATAGCTGCCTCAGTACTTAACAGTGTGTAGGAAGTTGTTTGATAAAGAGGGCAAAGCTTATACTTGGACCAGAAGGCAGAATATAGGAAACTACATGAAAACATGATTAATTCAATGAAAATGACTGTAAACAGATGGGAACTTGTTTAGAACAGCTGAAAGAGATTCTCCAAGTCAGTTCTTAGTGTAGAAAAGGTAGCTAAGATCTGGGAAATCCTTAATTCGAGTTAAGATTACATGAAACACTGTATGAATCCTATATTCTTTACTTAAAGGAGACTAGAGTGGTAAATGTGTGTTATACAAGGCAGAATACCATTGAAATGGAGAAAGAAACACGTTCGGCAGCTTTGGAAAGCCTTACACTTCACTGAAATGTAGTACTACACTGTATAACACAGTTGAGAGACAATGTTCAATAGCTGCCTCAGTACTTAACAGTGTGTAGGAAGTTGTTTGATAAAGTGGGCAAAGCTTATACTTGGGCCAGAAGGCAGAATATAGGAAACTACATGAAAACATGAATAATTCAGTGAAAATAACTGTAAACAGATGAGAACTTGTTTAGAACAGCTGAAAGAGAATCTCCAAGTCAGTTCTTAGTGTAGAAAAGGTAGCTAAGAGAAGGAAATCCTTAATTCCAGTTAAGATCACATGAAACACTGTATGAATCCTATATTGTTTACTTAAAGGAGACTAGAGTTGTAAATGTGTTTTATACAAGGCAGAATACCATTGAAATAGAGAAAGAAACACGTTCGGCAGCTTTGGAAAGCCTTACACTTCACTGAAATGTAGTACTACACTCTATAACACAGTTGAGAGACAATGTTCCCAAGCTGCCTCAGTTCATAACAGTGTGTAGGAAGGTGTTTGATAAAGAGGGCAAAGCTTATACTTGGGCCAGAAGGCAGAATATAGGAAACTACATGAAAACATGAATAATTCAGTGAAAATGACTGTAAACAGATGAGAACTGGTTTAGAACAGCTGAAAGAGAATCTCCAAGTCAGTTCTTAGTGTAGAAAAGGTAGGTAAGATAAGGGAAATACTTAATTCCAGTTTAGATCACATGAAACACTGTATGAATCCTATATTGTTTACTTAAAGGAGACTAGAGTTGTAAATGTGTTTTATACAAGGCAGAATACCATTGAAATAGAGAAAGAAACACGTTCGGCAGCTTTGGAAAGCCTTACACTTCACTGAAATGTAGTACTACACTCTATAACACAGTTGAGAGACAATGTTCAATAGCTGCCTCAGTACTTAACAGTGTGTAGGAAGTTGTTTGATAAAGAGGGCAAAGCTTATACTTGGACCAGAAGGCAGAATATAGGAAACTACATGAAAACATGATTAATTCAGTGGAAATGACTGTAAACAGATGTGAACTTGTTTAGAACAGCTGAAAGAGATTCTCCAAGTCAGTTCTTAGTGTAGAAAAGGTAGCTAAGATCGGGGAAATCCTTAATTCGAGTTAAGATTACATGAAACACTGTATGAATCCTATATTCTTTACTTCAAGGAGACTAGAGTGGTAAATGTGTGTTATACAAGGCAGAATACCATTGAAATAGAGAAAGAAACACGTTCGGCAGCTTTGGAAAGCCTTACACTTCACTGAAATGTAGTACTACACTCTATAACAGAGTTGAGAGACAATGTTCAATAGCTGCCTCAGTACTTAACAGTGTGTAGGAAGTTGTTTGATAAAGTGGGCAAAGCTTATACTTGGACCAGAAGGCAGAATATAGGAAACTACATGAAAACATGATTAATTCAGTGAAAATGACTGTAAACAGATGGGAACTTGTTTAGAACAGCTGAAAGAGATTCTCCAAGTCAGTTCTTAGTGTAGAAAAGGTAGCTAAGATCTGGGAAATCCTTAATTCGAGTTAAGATTACATGAAACACTGTATGAATCCTATATTCTTTACTTAAAGGAGACTAGAGTGGTAAATGTGTGTTATACAAGGCAGAATACCATTAAAATAGAGAAAGAAACATGTTCGGCAGCTTTGGAAAGCCTTACACTTCACTGAAATGTAGTACTACACTCTATAACACAGTTGAGAGACAATGTTCCCTAGCTCGCTCAGTTCATAACAGTGTGTAGGAAGTTGTTTAATAAAGTGGGCAAAGCTTATACTTGGGCCAGAAGGCAGAATATAGGAAACTACATGAAAACATGAATAATTTAGTGAAAATGACTGTAAACAGATGAGAACTTGTTTAGAACAGCTGAAAGAGAATCTCCAAGTCAGTTCTTAGTGTAGAAAAGGTAGGTAAGATAAGGGAAATACTTAATTCCAGTTAAGATCACATGAAACACTGTATGAATCCTACATTCTTTACTTAAAGGAGACTAGAGTGGTAAATGTGTGTTATACAAGGCAGAATACCATTGAAATAGAGAAAGAAACACGTTCGGCAGCTTTGGAAAGCCTTACACTTCACTGAAATGTAGTACTACACTCTATAACACAGTTGAGAGACAATGTTCAATAGCTGCCTCAGTACTTAACAGTGTGTAGGAAGTTGTTTGATAAAGAGGGCAAAGCTTATACTTGGACCAGAAGGCAGAATATAGGAAACTACATGAAAACATGATTAATTCAGTGAAAATGACTGTAAACAGATGTGAACTTGTTTAGAACAGCTGAAAGAGATTCTCCAAGTCAGTTCTTAGTGTAGAAAAGGTAGCTAAGATCCGGGAAATCCTTAATTCGAGTTAAGATTACATGAAACACTGTATGAATCCTACATTCTTTACTTAAAGGAGACTAGAGTGGTAAATGTGTGTTATACAAGGCAGAATACCATTGAAATAGAGAAAGAAACACGTTCCGCAGCTTTGGAAAGCCTTACACTTCACTGAAATGTAGTACTACACTCTATAACACAGTTGAGAGACAATGTTCAATAGCTGCCTCAGTACTTAACAGTGTGTAGGAAGTTGTTTGATAAAGAGGGCAAAGCTTATACTTAGACCAGAAGGCAGAATATAGGAAACTACATGAAAACATGATTAATTCAGTGAAAATGACTGTAAACAGATGTGAACTTGTTTAGAACAGCTGAAAGAGATTCTCCAAGTCAGTTCTTAGTGTAGAAAAGGTAGCTAAGATCCGGGAAATCCTTAATTCGAGTTAAGATTACATGAAACACTGTATGAATCCTATATTCTTTACTTAAAGGAGACTAGAGTGGTAAATGTGTGTTATACAAGGCAGAATACCATTGAAATAGAGAAAGAAACACGTTCAGCAGCTTTGGAAAGCCTTACACTTCACTGAAATGTAGTACTACACTTTATATATCACAGTTGAGAGACAATGTTCCCTAGCTCGCTCAGTTCATAACAGTGTGTAGGAAGTTGTTTGATAAAGTGGGCAAAGCTTATACTTGGGCCAGAAGGCAGAATATAGGAAACTACATGAAAACATGAATTATTCAGTGAAAATGACTGTAAACAGATGAGAACTTGTTTAGAACAGCTGAAAGAGAATCTCCAAGTCAGTTCTTAGTGTAGAAAAGGTAGCTAAGAGAAGGAAAATCCTTAATTCCAGTTAAGATCACAAGAAACACTGTATGAATCCTATATTGTTTACTTAAAGGAGACTAGAGTGGTAAATGTGTGTTATACAAGGCAGAATACCATTGAAATAGAGAAAGAAACACGTTCGGCAGCTTTGGAAAGCCTTACACTTCACTGAAATGTAGTACTACACTCTATAACACAGTTGAGAGACAATGTTCCCGAACTGCCTCAGTTCATAACAGTGTGTAGGAAGTTGTTTGATAAAGTGGGCAAAGCTTATACTTGGGCCAGAAGGCAGAATATAGGAAACTACATGAAAACATGAATAATTCAGTGAAAATGACTGTAAACAGATGAGAACTTGTTTAGAACAGCTGAAAGAGAATCTCCAAGTCAGTTCTTAGTGTAGAAAAGGTAGCTAAGAGAAGGAAAATCCTTAATTCCAGTTAAGATCAAAAGAAACACTGTATGAATCCTATATTCTTTACTTAAAGGAGACTAGAGTGGTAAATGTGTGTTATACAAGGCAGAATACCATTGAAATAGAAAAAGAAACACGTTCGGCAGCTTTGGAAAGCCTTACACTTCACTGAAATGTAGTACTACACTCTATAACTGAGTTGAGAGACAATGTTCAATAGCTGCCTCAGTACTTAACAGTGTGTAGGAAGTTGTTTGATAAAGTGGGCAAAGCTTATACTTGGACCAGAAGTCAGAATATAGGAAACTACATGAAAACATGATTAATTCAGTGAAAATGACTGTAAACAGATGTGAACTTGTTTAGAACAGCTGAAAGAGATTCTCCAAGTCAGTTCTTAGTGTAGAAAAGGTAGCTAAGATCGGGGAAATCCTTAATTCGAGTTAAGATTACATGAAACACTGTATGAATCCTATATTCTTTACTTCAAGGTGACTAGAGTGGTAAATGTGTGTTATACAAGGCAGAATACCATTGAAATAGAGAAAGAAACACGTTCGGCAGCTTTGGAAAGCCTTACACTTCACTGAAATGTAGTACTACACTCTATAACAGAGTTGAGAGACAATGTTCAATAGCTGCCTCAGTACTTAACAGTGTGTAGGAAGTTGTTTGATAAAGTGGGCAAAGCTTATACTTGGACCAGAAGGCAGAATATAGGAAACTACATGAAAACATGATTAATTCAGTGAAAATGTCTGTAAACAGATGGGAACTTGTTTAGAACAGCTGAAAGAGATTCTCCAAGTCAGTTCTTAGTGTAGAAAAGGTAGCTAAGATCTGGGAAATCCTTAATTCGAGTTAAGATTACATGAAACACTGTATGAATCCTATATTCTTTACTTAAAGGAGACTAGAGTGGTAAATGTGTGTTATACAAGGCAGAATACCATTGAAATAGAAAAAGAAACACGTTCGGCAGCTTTGGAAAGCCTTACACTTCACTGAAATGTAGTACTACACTCTATAACTGAGTTGAGAGACAATGTTCAATAGCTGCCTCAGTACTTAACAGTGTGTAGGAAGTTGTTTGATAAAGTGGGCAAAGCTTATACTTGGACCAGAAGTCAGAATATAGGAAACTACATGAAAACATGATTAATTCAGTGAAAATGACTGTAAACAGATGTGAACTTGTTTAGAACAGCTGAAAGAGATTCTCCAAGTCAGTTCTTAGTGTAGAAAAGGTAGCTAAGATCGGGGAAATCCTTAATTCGAGTTAAGATTACATGAAACACTGTATGAATCCTATATTCTTTACTTCAAGGAGACTAGAGTGGTAAATGTGTGTTATACAAGGCAGAATACCATTGAAATAGAGAAAGAAACACGTTCGGCAGCTTTGGAAAGCCTTACACTTCACTGAAATGTAGTACTACACTCTATAACAGAGTTGAGAGACAATGTTCAATAGCTGCCTCAGTACTTAACAGTGTGTAGGAAGTTGTTTGATAAAGTGGGCAAAGCTTATACTTGGACCAGAAGGCAGAATATAGGAAACTACATGAAAACATGATTAATTCAGTGAAAATGACTGTAAACAGATGGGAACTTGTTTAGAACAGCTGAAAGAGATTCTCCAAGTCAGTTCTTAGTGTAGAAAAGGTAGCTAAGATCTGGGAAATCCTTAATTCGAGTTAAGATTACATGAAACACTGTATGAATCCTATATTCTTTACTTCAAGGAGACTAGAGTGGTAAATGTGTGTTATACAAGGCAGAATACCATTGAAATAGAGAAAGAAACACGTTCGGCAGCTTTGGAAAGCCTTACACTTCACTGAAATGTAGTACTACACTCTATAACAGAGTTGAGAGACAATGTTCAATAGCTGCCTCAGTACTTAACAGTGTGTAGGAAGTTGTTTGATAAAGTGGGCAAAGCTTATACTTGGACCAGAAGGCAGAATATAGGAAACTACATGAAAACATGATTAATTCAGTGAAAATGACTGTAAACAGATGGGAACTTGTTTAGAACAGCTGAAAGAGATTCTCCAAGTCAGTTCTTAGTGTAGAAAAGGTAGCTAAGATCTGGGAAATCCTTAATTCGAGTTAAGATTACATGAAACACTGTATGAATCCTATATTCTTTACTTAAAGGAGACTACAGTGGTAAATGTGTGTTATACAAGGCAGAATACCATTAAAATAGAGAAAGAAACATGTTCGGCAGCTTTGGAAAGCCTTACACTTCACTGAAATGTAGTACTACACTCTATAACACAGTTGAGAGACAATGTTCCCTAGCTCGCTCAGTTCATAACAGTGTGTAGGAAGTTGTTTAATAAAGTGGGCAAAGCTTATACTTGGGCCAGAAGGCAGAATATAGGAAACTACATGAAAACATGAATAATTTAGTGAAAATGACTGTAAACAGATGAGAACTTGTTTAGAACAGCTGAAAGAGAATCTCCAAGTCAGTTCTTAGTGTAGAAAAGGTAGCTAAGAGAAAGAAAATCCTCAATTCCAGTTAAGATCACATGAAACACTGTATGAATCCTATATTGTTTACTTAAAGGAGACTAGAGTGGTAAATGTGTGTTATACAAGGCAGAATACCATTGAAATAGAGAAAGAAACACGTTCGGCAGCTTTGGAAAGCCTTACACTTCACTGAAATGTAGTACTACACTCTATAACACAGTTGAGAGACAATGTTCCCAAGCTGCCTCAGTTCATAACAGTGTGTAGGAAGGTGTTTGATAAAGAGGGCAAAGCTTATACTTGGGCCAGAAGGCAGAATATAGGAAACTACATGAAAACATGAATAATTCAGTGAAAATGACTGTAAACAGATGAGAACTGGTTTAGAACAGCTGAAAGAGAATCTCCAAGTCAGTTCTTAGTGTAGAAAAGGTAGGTAAGATAAGGGAAATCCTTAATTCCAGTTAAGATCACATGAAACACTGTATGAATCCTATATTGTTTACTTAAAGGAGACTAGAGTGGTAAATGTGTTTTATACAAGGCAGAATACCATTGAAATAGAGAAAGAAACACGTTCGGTAGCTTTGGAAAGCCTTACACTTCACTGAAATGTAGTACTACACTCTATAACACAGTTGAGAGACAATGTTCCCAAGCTGCCTCAGTTCATAACAGTGTGTAGGAAGGTGTTTGATAAAGAGGGCAAAGCTTATACTTGGGCCAGAAGGCAGAATATAGGAAACTACATGAAAACATGAATAATTCAGTGAAAATGACTGTAAACAGATGAGAACTGGTTTAGAACAGCTGAAAGAGAATCTCCAAGTCAGTTCTTAGTGTAGAAAAGGTAGGTAAGATAAGGGAAATACTTAATTCCAGTTTAGATCACATGAAACACTGTATGAATCCTACATTCTTTACTTAAAGGAGACTAGAGTGGTAAATGTGTGTTATACAAGGCAGAATACCATTGAAATAGAGAAAGAAACACGTTCGGCAGCTTTGGAAAGCCTTACACTTCACTGAAATGTAGTACTACACTCTATAACACAGTTGAGAGACAATGTTCAATAGCTGCCTCAGTACTTAACAGTGTGTAGGAAGTTGTTTGATAAAGAGGGCAAAGCTTATACTTGGACCAGAAGGCAGAATATAGGAAACTACATGAAAACATGATTAATTCAGTGAAAATGACTGTAAACAGATGTGAACTTGTTTAGAACAGCTGAAAGAGATTCTCCAAGTCAGTTCTTAGTGTAGAAAAGGTAGCTAAGATCGGGGAAATCCTTAATTCGAGTTAAGATTACATGAAACACTGTATGAATCCTATATTCTTTACTTCAAGGAGACTAGAGTGGTAAATGTGTGTTATACAAGGCAGAATACCATTGAAATAGAGAAAGAAACACGTTCGGCAGCTTTGGAAAGCCTTACACTTCACTGAAATGTAGTACTACACTCTATAACAGAGTTGAGAGACAATGTTCAATAGCTGCCTCAGTACTTAACAGTGTGTAGGAAGTTGTTTGATAAAGTGGGCAAAGCTTATACTTGGACCAGAAGGCAGAATATAGGAAACTACATGAAAACATGATTAATTCAGTGAAAATGACTGTAAACAGATGGGAACTTGTTTAGAACAGCTGAAAGAGATTCTCCAAGTCAGTTCTTAGTGTAGAAAAGGTAGCTAAGATCTGGGAAATCCTTAATTCGAGTTAAGATTACATGAAACACTGTATGAATCCTATATTCTTTACTTAAAGGAGACTACAGTGGTAAATGTGTGTTATACAAGGCAGAATACCATTAAAATAGAGAAAGAAACATGTTCGGCAGCTTTGGAAAGCCTTACACTTCACTGAAATGTAGTACTACACTCTATAACACAGTTGAGAGACAATGTTCCCTAGCTCGCTCAGTTCATAACAGTGTGTAGGAAGTTGTTTAATAAAGTGGGCAAAGCTTATACTTGGGCCAGAAGGCAGAATATAGGAAACTACATGAAAACATGAATAATTTAGTGAAAATGACTGTAAACAGATGAGAACTTGTTTAGAACAGCTGAAAGAGAATCTCCAAGTCAGTGCTTAGTGTAGAAAAGGTAGCTAAGAGAAGGAAAATCCTCAATTCCAGTTAAGATCACATGAAACACTGTATGAATCCTATATTGTTTACTTAAAGGAGACTAGAGTGGTAAATGTGTGTTATACAAGGCAGAATACCATTGAAATAGAGAAAGAAACACGTTCGGCAGCTTTGGAAAGCCTTACACTTCACTGAAATGTAGTACTACACTCTATAACACAGTTGAGAGACAATGTTCCCAAGCTGCCTCAGTTCATAACAGTGTGTAGGAAGGTGTTTGATAAAGAGGGCAAAGCTTATACTTGGGCCAGAAGGCAGAATATAGGAAACTACATGAAAACATGAATAATTCAGTGAAAATGACTGTAAACAGATGAGAACTGGTTTAGAACAGCTGAAAGAGAATCTCCAAGTCAGTTCTTAGTGTAGAAAAGGTAGGTAAGATAAGGGAAATCCTTAATTCGAGTTAAGATCACATGAAACACTGTATGAATCCTATATTCTTTACTTAAAGGAGACTAGAGTGGTAAATGTGTGTTATACAAGGCAGAATACCATTGAAATAGAGAAAGAAACACGTTCGGCAGCTTTGGAAAGCCTTACACTTCACTGAAATGTAGTACTACACTCTATAACACAGTTGAAAGACAATGTTCAATAGCTGCCTCAGTACTTAACAGTGTGTAGGAAGTTGTTTGATAAAGAGGGCAAAGCTTATACTTGGACCAGAAGGCAGAATATAGGAAACTACATGAAAACATGATTAATTCAATGAAAATGACTGTAAACAGATGGGAACTTGTTTAGAACAGCTGAAAGAGATTCTCCAAGTCAGTTCTTAGTGTAGAAAAGGTAGCTAAGATCTGGGAAATCCTTAATTCGAGTTAAGATTACATGAAACACTGTATGAATCCTATATTCTTTACTTAAAGGAGACTAGAGTGTTAAATGTGTGTTATACAAGGCAGAATACCATTGAAATGGAGAAAGAAACACGTTCGGCAGCTTTGGAAAGCCTTACACTTCACTGAAATGTAGTACTACACTGTATAACACAGTTGAGAGACAATGTTCAATAGCTGCCTCAGTACTTAACAGTGTGTAGGAAGTTGTTTGATAAAGTGGGCAAAGCTTATACTTGGGCCAGAAGGCAGAATATAGGAAACTACATGAAAACATGAATAATTCAGTGAAAATAACTGTAAACAGATGAGAACTTGTTTAGAACAGCTGAAAGAGAATCTCCAAGTCAGTTCTTAGTGTAGAAAAGGTAGCTAAGAGAAGGAAATCCTTAATTCCAGTTAAGATCACATGAAACACTGTATGAATCCTATATTGTTTACTTAAAGGAGACTAGAGTTGTAAATGTGTTTTATACAAGGCAGAATACCATTGAAATAGAGAAAGAAACACGTTCGGCAGCTTTGGAAAGCCTTACACTTCACTGAAATGTAGTACTACACTCTATAACACAGTTGAGAGACAATGTTCCCAAGCTGCCTCAGTTCATAACAGTGTGTAGGAAGGTGTTTGATAAAGAGGGCAAAGCTTATACTTGGGCCAGAAGGCAGAATATAGGAAACTACATGAAAACATGAATAATTCAGTGAAAATGACTGTAAACAGATGAGAACTGGTTTAGAACAGCTGAAAGAGAATCTCCAATTCAGTTCTTAGTGTAGAAAAGGTAGGTAAGATAAGGGAAATACTTAATTCCAGTTTAGATCACATGAAACACTGTATGAATCCTATATTGTTTACTTAAAGGAGACTAGAGTTGTAAATGTGTTTTATACAAGGCAGAATACCATTGAAATAGAGAAAGAAACACGTTCGGCAGCTTTGGAAAGCCTTACACTTCACTGAAATGTAGTACTACACTCTATAACACAGTTGAGAGACAATGTTCAATAGCTGCCTCAGTACTTAACAGTGTGTAGGAAGTTGTTTGATAAAGAGGGCAAAGCTTATACTTGGACCAGAAGGCAGAATATAGGAAACTACATGAAAACATGATTAATTCAGTGAAAATGACTGTAAACAGATGTGAACTTGTTTAGAACAGCTGAAAGAGATTCTCCAAGTCAGTTCTTAGTGTAGAAAAGGTAGCTAAGATCGGGGAAATCCTTAATTCGAGTTAAGATTACATGAAACACTGTATGAATCCTATATTCTTTACTTCAAGGAGACTAGAGTGGTAAATGTGTGTTATACAAGGCAGAATACCATTGAAATAGAGAAAGAAACACGTTCGGCAGCTTTGGAAAGCCTTACACTTCACTGAAATGTAGTACTACACTCTATAACAGAGTTGAGAGACAATGTTCAATAGCTGCCTCAGTACTTAACAGTGTGTAGGAAGTTGTTTGATAAAGTGGGCAAAGCTTATACTTGGACCAGAAGGCAGAATATAGGAAACTACATGAAAACATGATTAATTCAGTGAAAATGACTGTAAACAGATGGGAACTTGTTTAGAACAGCTGAAAGAGATTCTCCAAGTCAGTTCTTAGTGTAGAAAAGGTAGCTAAGATCTGGGAAATCCTTAATTCGAGTTAAGATTACATGAAACACTGTATGAATCCTATATTCTTTACTTAAAGGAGACTAGAGTGGTAAATGTGTGTTATACAAGGCAGAATACCATTAAAATAGAGAAAGAAACATGTTCGGCAGCTTTGGAAAGCCTTACACTTCACTGAAATGTAGTACTACACTCTATAACACAGTTGAGAGACAATGTTCCCTAGCTCGCTCAGTTCATAACAGTGTGTAGGAAGTTGTTTAATAAAGTGGGCAAAGCTTATACTTGGGCCAGAAGGCAGAATATAGGAAACTACATGAAAACATGAATAATTTAGTGAAAATGACTGTAAACAGATGAGAACTGGTTTAGAACAGCTGAAAGAGAATCTCCAAGTCAGTTCTTAGTGTAGAAAAGGTAGGTAAGATAAGGGAAATCCTTAATTCGAGTTAAGATCACATGAAACACTGTATGAATCCTATATTCTTTACTTAAAGGAGACTAGAGTGGTAAATGTGTGTTATACAAGGCAGAATACCATTGAAATAGAGAAAGAAACACGTTCGGCAGCTTTGGAAAGCCTTACACTTCACTGAAATGTAGTACTACACTCTATAACACAGTTGAAAGACAATGTTCAATAGCTGCCTCAGTACTTAACAGTGTGTAGGAAGTTGTTTGATAAAGAGGGCAAAGCTTATACTTGGACCAGAAGGCAGAATATAGGAAACTACATGAAAACATGATTAATTCAATGAAAATGACTGTAAACAGATGGGAACTTGTTTAGAACAGCTGAAAGAGATTCTCCAAGTCAGTTCTTAGTGTAGAAAAGGTAGCTAAGATCTGGGAAATCCTTAATTCGAGTTAAGATTACATGAAACACTGTATGAATCCTATATTCTTTACTTAAAGGAGACTAGAGTGTTAAATGTGTGTTATACAAGGCAGAATACCATTGAAATGGAGAAAGAAACACGTTCGGCAGCTTTGGAAAGCCTTACACTTCACTGAAATGTAGTACTACACTGTATAACACAGTTGAGAGACAATGTTCAATAGCTGCCTCAGTACTTAACAGTGTGTAGGAAGTTGTTTGATAAAGTGGGCAAAGCTTATACTTGGGCCAGAAGGCAGAATATAGGAAACTACATGAAAACATGAATAATTCAGTGAAAATAACTGTAAACAGATGAGAACTTGTTTAGAACAGCTGAAAGAGAATCTCCAAGTCAGTTCTTAGTGTAGAAAAGGTAGCTAAGAGAAGGAAATCCTTAATTCCAGTTAAGATCACATGAAACACTGTATGAATCCTATATTGTTTACTTAAAGGAGACTAGAGTTGTAAATGTGTTTTATACAAGGCAGAATACCATTGAAATAGAGAAAGAAACACGTTCGGCAGCTTTGGAAAGCCTTACACTTCACTGAAATGTAGTACTACACTCTATAACACAGTTGAGAGACAATGTTCCCAAGCTGCCTCAGTTCATAACAGTGTGTAGGAAGGTGTTTGATAAAGAGGGCAAAGCTTATACTTGGGCCAGAAGGCAGAATATAGGAAACTACATGAAAACATGAATAATTCAGTGAAAATGACTGTAAACAGATGAGAACTGGTTTAGAACAGCTGAAAGAGAATCTCCAATTCAGTTCTTAGTGTAGAAAAGGTAGGTAAGATAAGGGAAATACTTAATTCCAGTTTAGATCACATGAAACACTGTATGAATCCTATATTGTTTACTTAAAGGAGACTAGAGTTGTAAATGTGTTTTATACAAGGCAGAATACCATTGAAATAGAGAAAGAAACACGTTCGGCAGCTTTGGAAAGCCTTACACTTCACTGAAATGTAGTACTACACTCTATAACACAGTTGAGAGACAATGTTCAATAGCTGCCTCAGTACTTAACAGTGTGTAGGAAGTTGTTTGATAAAGAGGGCAAAGCTTATACTTGGACCAGAAGGCAGAATATAGGAAACTACATGAAAACATGATTAATTCAGTGAAAATGACTGTAAACAGATGTGAACTTGTTTAGAACAGCTGAAAGAGATTCTCCAAGTCAGTTCTTAGTGTAGAAAAGGTAGCTAAGATCGGGGAAATCCTTAATTCGAGTTAAGATTACATGAAACACTGTATGAATCCTATATTCTTTACTTCAAGGAGACTAGAGTGGTAAATGTGTGTTATACAAGGCAGAATACCATTGAAATAGAGAAAGAAACACGTTCGGCAGCTTTGGAAAGCCTTACACTTCACTGAAATGTAGTACTACACTCTATAACAGAGTTGAGAGACAATGTTCAATAGCTGCCTCAGTACTTAACAGTGTGTAGGAAGTTGTTTGATAAAGTGGGCAAAGCTTATACTTGGACCAGAAGGCAGAATATAGGAAACTACATGAAAACATGATTAATTCAGTGAAAATGACTGTAAACAGATGGGAACTTGTTTAGAACAGCTGAAAGAGATTCTCCAAGTCAGTTCTTAGTGTAGAAAAGGTAGCTAAGATCTGGGAAATCCTTAATTCGAGTTAAGATTACATGAAACACTGTATGAATCCTATATTCTTTACTTAAAGGAGACTAGAGTGGTAAATGTGTGTTATACAAGGCAGAATACCATTAAAATAGAGAAAGAAACATGTTCGGCAGCTTTGGAAAGCCTTACACTTCACTGAAATGTAGTACTACACTCTATAACACAGTTGAGAGACAATGTTCCCTAGCTCGCTCAGTTCATAACAGTGTGTAGGAAGTTGTTTAATAAAGTGGGCAAAGCTTATACTTGGGCCAGAAGGCAGAATATAGGAAACTACATGAAAACATGAATAATTTAGTGAAAATGACTGTAAACAGATGAGAACTGGTTTAGAACAGCTGAAAGAGAATCTCCAAGTCAGTTCTTAGTGTAGAAAAGGTAGGTAAGATAAGGGAAATCCTTAATTCGAGTTAAGATCACATGAAACACTGTATGAATCCTATATTCTTTACTTAAAGGAGACTAGAGTGGTAAATGTGTGTTATACAAGGCAGAATACCATTGAAATAGAGAAAGAAACACGTTCGGCAGCTTTGGAAAGCCTTACACTTCACTGAAATGTAGTACTACACTCTATAACACAGTTGAAAGACAATGTTCAATAGCTGCCTCAGTACTTAACAGTGTGTAGGAAGTTGTTTGATAAAGAGGGCAAAGCTTATACTTGGACCAGAAGGCAGAATATAGGAAACTACATGAAAACATGATTAATTCAATGAAAATGACTGTAAACAGATGGGAACTTGTTTAGAACAGCTGAAAGAGATTCTCCAAGTCAGTTCTTAGTGTAGAAAAGGTAGCTAAGATCTGGGAAATCCTTAATTCGAGTTAAGATTACATGAAACACTGTATGAATCCTATATTCTTTACTTAAAGGAGACTAGAGTGGTAAATGTGTGTTATACAAGGCAGAATACCATTGAAATGGAGAAAGAAACACGTTCGGCAGCTTTGGAAAGCCTTACTCTTCACTGAAATGTAGTACTACACTGTATAACACAGTTGAGAGACAATGTTCAATAGCTGCCTCAGTACTTAACAGTGTGTAGGAAGTTGTTTGATAAAGTGGGCAAAGCTTATACTTGGGCCAGAAGGCAGAATATAGGAAACTACATGAAAACATGAATAATTCAGTGAAAATAACTGTAAACAGATGAGAACTTGTTTAGAACAGCTGAAAGAGAATCTCCAAGTCAGTTCTTAGTGTAGAAAAGGTAGCTAAGAGAAGGAAATCCTTAATTCCAGTTAAGATCACATGAAACACTGTATGAATCCTATATTGTTTACTTAAAGGAGACTAGAGTTGTAAATGTGTTTTATACAAGGCAGAATACCATTGAAATAGAGAAAGAAACACGTTCGGCAGCTTTGGAAAGCCTTACACTTCACTGAAATGTAGTACTACACTCTATAACACAGTTGAGAGACAATGTTCCCAAGCTGCCTCAGTTCATAACAGTGTGTAGGAAGGTGTTTGATAAAGAGGGCAAAGCTTATACTTGGGCCAGAAGGCAGAATATAGGAAACTACATGAAAACATGAATAATTCAGTGAAAATGACTGTAAACAGATGAGAACTGGTTTAGAACAGCTGAAAGAGAATCTCCAAGTCAGTTCTTAGTGTAGAAAAGGTAGGTAAGATAAGGGAAATACTTAATTCCAGTTTAGATCACATGAAACACTGTATGAATCCTATATTGTTTACTTAAAGGAGACTAGAGTTGTAAATGTGTTTTATACAAGGCAGAATACCATTGAAATAGAGAAAGAAACACGTTCGGCAGCTTTGGAAAGCCTTACACTTCACTGAAATGTAGTACTACACTCTATAACACAGTTGAGAGACAATGTTCAATAGCTGCCTCAGTACTTAACAGTGTGTAGGAAGTTGTTTGATAAAGAGGGCAAAGCTTATACTTGGACCAGAAGGCAGAATATAGGAAACTACATGAAAACATGATTAATTCAGTGAAAATGACTGTAAACAGATGTGAACTTGTTTAGAACAGCTGAAAGAGATTCTCCAAGTCAGTTCTTAGTGTAGAAAAGGTAGCTAAGATCGGGGAAATCCTTAATTCGAGTTAAGATTACATGAAACACTGTATGAATCCTATATTCTTTACTTCAAGGAGACTAGAGTGGTAAATGTGTGTTATACAAGGCAGAATACCATTGAAATAGAGAAAGAAACACGTTCGGCAGCTTTGGAAAGCCTTACACTTCACTGAAATGTAGTACTACACTCTATAACAGAGTTGAGAGACAATGTTCAATAGCTGCCTCAGTACTTAACAGTGTGTAGGAAGTTGTTTGATAAAGTGGGCAAAGCTTATACTTGGACCAGAAGGCAGAATATAGGAAACTACATGAAAACATGATTAATTCAGTGAAAATGACTGTAAACAGATGGGAACTTGTTTAGAACAGCTGAAAGAGATTCTCCAAGTCAGTTCTTAGTGTAGAAAAGGTAGCTAAGATCTGGGAAATCCTTAATTCGAGTTAAGATTACATGAAACACTGTATGAATCCTATATTCTTTACTTAAAGGAGACTAGAGTGGTAAATGTGTGTTATACAAGGCAGAATACCATTAAAATAGAGAAAGAAACATGTTCGGCAGCTTTGGAAAGCCTTACACTTCACTGAAATGTAGTACTACACTCTATAACACAGTTGAGAGACAATGTTCCCTAGCTCGCTCAGTTCATAACAGTGTGTAGGAAGTTGTTTAATAAAGTGGGCAAAGCTTATACTTGGGCCAGAAGGCAGAATATAGGAAACTACATGAAAACATGAATAATTTAGTGAAAATGACTGTAAACAGATGAGAACTGGTTTAGAACAGCTGAAAGAGAATCTCCAAGTCAGTTCTTAGTGTAGAAAAGGTAGGTAAGATAAGGGAAATCCTTAATTCGAGTTAAGATCACATGAAACACTGTATGAATCCTATATTCTTTACTTAAAGGAGACTAGAGTGGTAAATGTGTGTTATACAAGGCAGAATACCATTGAAATAGAGAAAGAAACACGTTCGGCAGCTTTGGAAAGCCTTACACTTCACTGAAATGTAGTACTACACTCTATAACACAGTTGAAAGACAATGTTCAATAGCTGCCTCAGTACTTAACAGTGTGTAGGAAGTTGTTTGATAAAGAGGGCAAAGCTTATACTTGGACCAGAAGGCAGAATATAGGAAACTACATGAAAACATGATTAATTCAATGAAAATGACTGTAAACAGATGGGAACTTGTTTAGAACAGCTGAAAGAGATTCTCCAAGTCAGTTCTTAGTGTAGAAAAGGTAGCTAAGATCTGGGAAATCCTTAATTCGAGTTAAGATTACATGAAACACTGTATGAATCCTATATTCTTTACTTAAAGGAGACTAGAGTGGTAAATGTGTGTTATACAAGGCAGAATACCATTGAAATGGAGAAAGAAACACGTTCGGCAGCTTTGGAAAGCCTTACACTTCACTGAAATGTAGTACTACACTCTATAACACAGTTGAGAGACAATGTTCCCAAGCTGCCTCAGTTCATAACAGTGTGTAGGAAGGTGTTTGATAAAGAGGGCAAAGCTTATACTTGGGCCAGAAGGCAGAATATAGGAAACTACATGAAAACATGAATAATTCAGTGAAAATGACTGTAAACAGATGAGAACTGGTTTAGAACAGCTGAAAGAGAATCTCCAAGTCAGTTCTTAGTGTAGAAAAGGTAGGTAAGATAAGGGAAATACTTAATTCCAGTTTAGATCACATGAAACACTGTATGAATCCTATATTGTTTACTTAAAGGAGACTAGAGTTGTAAATGTGTTTTATACAAGGCAGAATACCATTGAAATAGAGATAGAAACACGTTCGGCAGCTTTGGAAAGCCTTACACTTCACTGAAATGTAGTACTACACTCTATAACACAGTTGAGAGACAATGTTCAATAGCTGCCTCAGTACTTAACAGTGTGTAGGAAGTTGTTTGATAAAGAGGGCAAAGCTTATACTTGGACCAGAAGGCAGAATATAGGAAACTACATGAAAACATGATTAATTCAGTGGAAATGACTGTAAACAGATGTGAACTTGTTTAGAACAGCTGAAAGAGATTCTCCAAGTCAGTTCTTAGTGTAGAAAAGGTAGCTAAGATCGGGGAAATCCTTAATTCGAGTTAAGATTACATGAAACACTGTATGAATCCTATATTCTTTACTTCAAGGAGACTAGAGTGGTAAATGTGTGTTATACAAGGCAGAATACCATTGAAATAGAGAAAGAAACACGTTCGGCAGCTTTGGAAAGCCTTACACTTCACTGAAATGTAGTACTACACTCTATAACAGAGTTGAGAGACAATGTTCAATAGCTGCCTCAGTACTTAACAGTGTGTAGGAAGTTGTTTGATAAAGTGGGCAAAGCTTATACTTGGACCAGAAGGCAGAATATAGGAAACTACATGAAAACATGATTAATTCAGTGAAAATGACTGTAAACAGATGGGAACTTGTTTAGAACAGCTGAAAGAGATTCTCCAAGTCAGTTCTTAGTGTAGAAAAGGTAGCTAAGATCTGGGAAATCCTTAATTCGAGTTAAGATTACATGAAACACTGTATGAATCCTATATTCTTTACTTAAAGGAGACTAGAGTGGTAAATGTGTGTTATACAAGGCAGAATACCATTAAAATAGAGAAAGAAACATGTTCGGCAGCTTTGGAAAGCCTTACACTTCACTGAAATGTAGTACTACACTCTATAACACAGTTGAGAGACAATGTTCCCTAGCTCGCTCAGTTCATAACAGTGTGTAGGAAGTTGTTTAATAAAGTGGGCAAAGCTTATACTTGGGCCAGAAGGCAGAATATAGGAAACTACATGAAAACATGAATAATTTAGTGAAAATGACTGTAAACAGATGAGAACTTGTTTAGAACAGCTGAAAGAGAATCTCCAAGTCAGTTCTTAGTGTAGAAAAGGTAGGTAAGATAAGGGAAATACTTAATTCCAGTTAAGATCACATGAAACACTGTATGAATCCTACATTCTTTACTTAAAGGAGACTAGAGTGGTAAATGTGTGTTATACAAGGCAGAATACCATTGAAATAGAGAAAGAAACACGTTCGGCAGCTTTGGAAAGCCTTACACTTCACTGAAATGTAGTACTACACTCTATAACACAGTTGAGAGACAATGTTCAATAGCTGCCTCAGTACTTAACAGTGTGTAGGAAGTTGTTTGATAAAGAGGGCAAAGCTTATACTTGGACCAGAAGGCAGAATATAGGAAACTACATGAAAACATGATTAATTCAGTGAAAATGACTGTAAACAGATGTGAACTTGTTTAGAACAGCTGAAAGAGATTCTCCAAGTCAGTTCTTAGTGTAGAAAAGGTAGCTAAGATCCGGGAAATCCTTAATTCGAGTTAAGATTACATGAAACACTGTATGAATCCTACATTCTTTACTTAAAGGAGACTAGAGTGGTAAATGTGTGTTATACAAGGCAGAATACCATTGAAATAGAGAAAGAAACACGTTCCGCAGCTTTGGAAAGCCTTACACTTCACTGAAATGTAGTACTACACTCTATAACACAGTTGAGAGACAATGTTCAATAGCTGCCTCAGTACTTAACAGTGTGTAGGAAGTTGTTTGATAAAGAGGGCAAAGCTTATACTTAGACCAGAAGGCAGAATATAGGAAACTACATGAAAACATGATTAATTCAGTGAAAATGACTGTAAACAGATGTGAACTTGTTTAGAACAGCTGAAAGAGATTCTCCAAGTCAGTTCTTAGTGTAGAAAAGGTAGCTAAGATCCGGGAAATCCTTAATTCGAGTTAAGATTACATGAAACACTGTATGAATCCTATATTCTTTACTTAAAGGAGACTAGAGTGGTAAATGTGTGTTATACAAGGCAGAATACCATTGAAATAGAGAAAGAAACACGTTCAGCAGCTTTGGAAAGCCTTACACTTCACTGAAATGTAGTACTACACTTTATATATCACAGTTGAGAGACAATGTTCCCTAGCTCGCTCAGTTCATAACAGTGTGTAGGAAGTTGTTTGATAAAGTGGGCAAAGCTTATACTTGGGCCAGAAGGCAGAATATAGGAAACTACATGAAAACATGAATAATTCATTGAAAATGACTGTAAACAGATGAGAACTTGTTTAGAACAGCTGAAAGAGAATCTCCAAGTCAGTTCTTAGTGTAGAAAAGGTAGCTAAGAGAAGGAAAATCCTTAATTCCAGTTAAGATCACAAGAAACACTGTATGAATCCTATATTGTTTACTTAAAGGAGACTAGAGTGGTAAATGTGTGTTATACAAGGCAGAATACCATTGAAATAGAGAAAGAAACACGTTCGGCAGCTTTGGAAAGCCTTACACTTCACTGAAATGTAGTACTACACTCTATAACACAGTTGAGAGACAATGTTCCCGAGCTGCCTCAGTTCATAACAGTGTGTAGGAAGTTGTTTGATAAAGTGGGCAAAGCTTATACTTGGGCCAGAAGGCAGAATATAGGAAACTACATGAAAACATGAATAATTCAGTGAAAATGACTGTAAACAGATGAGAACTTGTTTAGAACAGCTGAAAGAGAATCTCCAAGTCAGTTCTTAGTGTAGAAAAGGTAGCTAAGAGAAGGAAAATCCTTAATTCCAGTTAAGATCAAAAGAAACACTGTATGAATCCTATATTCTTTACTTAAAGGAGACTAGAGTGGTAAATGTGTGTTATACAAGGCAGAATACCATTGAAATAGAAAAAGAAACACGTTCGGCAGCTTTGGAAAGCCTTACACTTCACTGAAATGTAGTACTACACTCTATAACTGAGTTGAGAGACAATGTTCAATAGCTGCCTCAGTACTTAACAGTGTGTAGGAAGTTGTTTGATAAAGTGGGCAAAGCTTATACTTGGACCAGAAGTCAGAATATAGGAAACTACATGAAAACATGATTAATTCAGTGAAAATGACTGTAAACAGATGAGAACTTGTCTAGAACAGCTGAAAGAGAATCTCCAAGTCAGTTCTTATTGTAGAAAAGGTAGCTAAGATCAGGGAAATCCTTAATTCCAGTTAAGATCACATGAAACACTGTATGAATCCTATATTCTTTACTTAAAGGAGACTAGAGTGGTAAATGTGTGTTATACAAGGCAGAATACCATTGAAATAGAGAAAGAAACACGTTCAGCAGCTTTGGAAAGCCTCACACTTCCCTGAAATGTAGTACTACACTTTATATATCACAGTTGAGAGACAATGTTCCCTAGCTCGCTCAGTTCATAACAGTGTGTAGGAAGTTGTTTGATAAAGTGGGCAAAGCTTATACTTGGGCCAGAAGGCAGAATATAGGAAACTACATGAAAACATGAATAATTCAGTGAAAATGACTGTAAACAGATGAGAACTTGTTTAGAACAGCTGAAAGAGAATCTCCAAGTCAGTTCTTAGTGTAGAAAAGGTAGCTAAGAGAAGGAAAATCCTTAATTCCAGTTAAGATCACATGAAACACTGTATGAATCCTATATTGTTTACTTAAAGGAGACTAGAGTGGTAAATGTGTGTTATACAAGGCAGAATACCATTGAAATAGAGAAAGAAACACGTTCGGCAGCTTTGGAAAGCCTTACACTTCACTGAAATGTAGTACTACACTCTATAACACAGTTGAGAGACAATGTTCCCGAGCTGCCTCAGTTCATAACAGTGTGTAGGAAGTTGTTTGATAAAGTGGGCAAAGCTTATACTTGGGCCAGAAGGCAGAATATAGGAAACTACATGAAAACATGAATAATTCAGTGAAAATGAGTGTAAACAGATGAGAACTGGTTTAGAACAGCTGAAAGAGAATCTCCAAGTCAGTTCTTAGTGTAGAAAAGGTAGGTAAGATAAGGGAAATACTTAATTCCAGTTTAGATCACATGAAACACTGTATGAATCCTATATTGTTTACTTAAAGGAGACTAGAGTTGTAAATGTGTTTTATACAAGGCAGAATACCATTGAAATAGAGAAAGAAACACGTTCGGCAGCTTTGGAAAGCCTTACACTTCACTGAAATGTAGTACTACACTCTATAACACAGTTGAGAGACAATGTTCAATAGCTGCCTCAGTACTTAACAGTGTGTAGGAAGTTGTTTGATAAAGAGGGCAAAGCTTATACTTGGACCAGAAGGCAGAATATAGGAAACTACATGAAAACATGATTAATTCAGTGAAAATGACTGTAAACAGATGTGAACTTGTTTAGAACAGCTGAAAGAGATTCTCCAAGTCAGTTCTTAGTGTAGAAAAGGTAGCTAAGATCGGGGAAATCCTTAATTCGAGTTAAGATTACATGAAACACTGTATGAATCCTATATTCTTTACTTCAAGGAGACTAGAGTGGTAAATGTGTGTTATACAAGGCAGAATACCATTGAAATAGAGAAAGAAACACGTTCGGCAGCTTTGGAAAGCCTTACACTTCACTGAAATGTAGTACTACACTCTATAACAGAGTTGAGAGACAATGTTCAATAGCTGCCTCAGTACTTAACAGTGTGTAGGAAGTTGTTTGATAAAGTGGGCAAAGCTTATACTTGGACCAGAAGGCAGAATATAAGAAACTACATGAAAACATGATTAATTCAGTGAAAATGACTGTAAACAGATGGGAACTTGTTTAGAACAGCTGAAAGAGATTCTCCAAGTCAGTTCTTAGTGTAGAAAAGGTAGCTAAGATCTGGGAAATCCTTAATTCGAGTTAAGATTACATGAAACACTGTATGAATCCTATATTCTTTACTTAAAGGAGACTAGAGTGGTAAATGTGTGTTATACAAGGCAGAATACCATTAAAATAGAGAAAGAAACATGTTCGGCAGCTTTGGAAAGCCTTACACTTCACTGAAATGTAGTACTACACTCTATAACACAGTTGAGAGACAATGTTCCCTAGCTCGCTCAGTTCATAACAGTGTGTAGGAAGTTGTTTAATAAAGTGGGCAAAGCTTATACTTGGGCCAGAAGGCAGAATATAGGAAACTACATGAAAACATGAATAATTTAGTGAAAATGACTGTAAACAGATGAGAACTTGTTTAGAACAGCTGAAAGAGAATCTCCAAGTCAGTTCTTAGTGTAGAAAAGGTAGGTAAGATAAGGGAAATACTTAATTCCAGTTAAGATCACATGAAACACTGTATGAATCCTACATTCTTTACTTAAAGGAGACTAGAGTGGTAAATGTGTGTTATACAAGGCAGAATACCATTGAAATAGAGAAAGAAACACGTTCGGCAGCTTTGGAAAGCCTTACACTTCACTGAAATATAGTACTACACTCTATAACACAGTTGAGAGACAATGTTCAATAGCTGCCTCAGTACTTAACAGTGTGTAGGAAGTTGTTTGATAAAGAGGGCAAAGCTTATACTTGGACCAGAAGGCAGAATATAGGAAACTACATGAAAACATGATTAATTCAGTGAAAATGACTGTAAACAGATGTGAACTTGTTTAGAACAGCTGAAAGAGATTCTCCAAGTCAGTTCTTAGTGTAGAAAAGGTAGCTAAGATCCGGGAAATCCTTAATTCGAGTTAAGATTACATGAAACACTGTATGAATCCTACATTCTTTACTTAAAGGAGACTAGAGTGGTAAATGTGTGTTATACAAGGCAGAATACCATTGAAATAGAGAAAGAAACACGTTCGGCAGCTTTGGAAAGCCTTACACTTCACTGAAATGTAGTACTACACTCTATAACACAGTTGAGAGACAATGTTCAATAGCTGCCTCAGTACTTAACAGTGTGTAGGAAGTTGTTTGATAAAGAGGGCAAAGCTTATACTTAGACCAGAAGGCAGAATATAGGAAACTACATGAAAACATGATTAATTCAGTGAAAATGACTGTAAACAGATGTGAACTTGTTTAGAACAGCTGAAAGAGATTCTCCAAGTCAGTTCTTAGTGTAGAAAAGGTAGCTAAAATCCGGGAAATCCTTAATTCGAGTTAAGATTACATGAAACACTGTATGAATCCTATATTCTTTACTTAAAGGAGACTAGAGTGGTAAATGTGTGTTATACAAGGCAGAATACCATTGAAATAGAGAAAGAAACACGTTCAGCAGCTTTGGAAAGCCTTACACTTCACTGAAATGTAGTACTACACTTTATATATCACAGTTGAGAGACAATGTTCCCTAGCTCGCTCAGTTCATAACAGTGTGTAGGAAGTTGTTTGATAAAGTGGGCAAAGCTTATACTTGGGCCAGAAGGCAGAATATAGGAAACTACATGAAAACATGAATTATTCAGTGAAAATGACTGTAAACAGATGAGAACTTGTTTAGAACAGCTGAAAGAGAATCTCCAAGTCAGTTCTTAGTGTAGAAAAGGTAGCTAAGAGAAGGAAAATCCTTAATTCCAGTTAAGATCACAAGAAACACTGTATGAATCCTATATTGTTTACTTAAAGGAGACTAGAGTGGTAAATGTGTGTTATACAAGGCAGAATACCATTGAAATAGAGAAAGAAACACGTTCGGCAGCTTTGGAAAGCCTTACACTTCACTGAAATGTAGTACTACACTCTATAACACAGTTGAGAGACAATGTTCCCGAGCTGCCTCAGTTCATAACAGTGTGTAGGAAGTTGTTTGATAAAGTGGGCAAAGCTTATACTTGGGCCAGAAGGCAGAATATAGGAAACTACATGAAAACATGAATAATTCAGTGAAAATGACTGTAAACAGATGAGAACTTGTTTAGAACAGCTGAAAGAGAATCTCCAAGTCAGTTCTTAGTGTAGGAAAGGTAGCTAAGAGAAGGAAAATCCTTAATTCCAGTTAAGATCAAAAGAAACACTGTATGAATCCTATATTCTTTACTTAAAGGAGACTAGAGTGGTAAATGTGTGTTATACAAGGCAGAATACCATTGAAATAGAAAAAGAAACACGTTCGGCAGCTTTGGAAAGCCTTACACTTCACTGAAATGTAGTACTACACTCTATAACTGAGTTGAGAGACAATGTTCAATAGCTGCCTCAGTACTTAACAGTGTGTTGGAAGTTGTTTGATAAAGTGGGCAAAGCTTATACTTGGACCAGAAGTCAGAATATAGGAAACTACATGAAAACATGATTAATTCAGTGAAAATGACTGTAAACAGATGAGAACTTGTCTAGAACAGCTGAAAGAGAATCTCCAAGTCAGTTCTTATTGTAGAAAAGGTAGCTAAGATCAGGGAAATCCTTAATTCCAGTTAAGATCACATGAAACACTGTATGAATCCTATATTCTTTACTTAAAGGAGACTAGAGTGGTAAATGTGTGTTATACAAGGCAGAATACCATTGAAATAGAGAAAGAAACACGTTCAGCAGCTTTGGAAAGCCTCACACTTCCCTGAAATGTAGTACTACACTTTATATATCACAGTTGAGAGACAATGTTCCCTAGCTCGCTCAGTTCATAACAGTGTGTAGGAAGTTGTTTGATAAAGTGGGCAAAGCTTATACTTGGGCCAGAAGGCAGAATATAGGAAACTACATGAAAACATGAATAATTCAGTGAAAATGACTGTAAACAGATGAGAACTTGTTTAGAACAGCTGAAAGAGAATCTCCAAGTCAGTTCTTAGTGTAGAAAAGGTAGCTAAGAGAAGGAAAATCCTTAATTCCAGTTAAGATCACATGAAACACTGTATGAATCCTATATTGTTTACTTAAAGGAGACTAGAGTGGTAAATGTGTGTTATACAAGGCAGAATACCATTGAAATAGAGAAAGAAACACGTTCGGCAGCTTTGGAAAGCCTTACACTTCACTGAAATGTAGTACTACACTCTATAACACAGTTGAGAGACAATGTTCCCGAGCTGCCTCAGTTCATAACAGTGTGTAGGAAGTTGTTTGATAAAGTGGGCAAAGCTTATACTTGGGCCAGAAGGCAGAATATAGGAAACTACATGAAAACATGAATAATTCAGTGAAAATGACTGTAAACAGATGAGAACTTGTTTAGAACAGCTGAAAGAGAATCTCTAAGTCAGTTCTTAGTGTAGAAAAGGTAGGTAAGATAAGGGAAATACTTAATTCCAGTGAAGATCACATGAAACACTGTATGAATCCTATATTCTTTACTTAAAGGAGACTAGAGTGGTAAATGTGTGTTATACAAGGCAGAATACCATTGAAATAGAAAAAGAAACACGTTCGGCAGCTTTGGAAAGCCTTACACTTCACTGAAATGTAGTACTACACTCTATAACACAGTTGAGAGACAATGTTCAATACCTGCCTCAGTACTTAACAGTGTGTAGGAAGTTGTTTGATAAAGTGGGCAAAGCTGATATTTGGACCAGAAGGCAGAATATAGGAAACTACATGAAAACATGATTAATTCAGTGAAAATGACTGTAAACAGATGTGAACTTGTTTAGAACAGCTGAAAGAGATTCTCCAAGTCAGTTCTTATTGTAGAAAAGGTAGCTAAGATCTGGGAAATCCTTAATTCGAGTTAAGATTACATGAAACACTGTATGAATCCTATATTCTTTACTTAAAGGAGACTAGAGTGGTAAATGTGTGTTATACAAGGCAGAATACCATTGAAATAGAGAAAGAAACACGTTCGGCAGCTTTGGAAAGCCTTACACTTCACTGAAATGTAGTACTACACTCTATAACACAGTTGAGAGACAATGTTCCCGAGCTGCCTCAGTGCATAACAGTGTGTAGGAAGTTGTTTGATAAAGTGGGCAAAGCTTATACTTGGGCCAGAAGGCCGAATATAGGAAACTACATGAGAACATGAATAATTCAGTGAAAATGACTGTAAACAGATGAGAACTTGTTTAGAACAGCTGAAAGAGAATCTCCAAGTCAGTTCTTAGTGTAGAAAAGGTAGCTAAGAGAAGGAAAATCCTTAATTCCAGTTAAGATCACATGAAACACTGTATGAATCCTATATTGTTTACTTAAAGGAGACTAGAGTGGTAAATGTGTGTTATACAAGGCAGAATACCATTGAAATAGAGAAAGAAACACGTTCGGCAGCTTTGGAAAGCCTTACACTTCACTGAAATGTAGTACTACACTCTATAACCCAGTTGAGAGACAATGTTCCCGAGCTGCCTCAGTTCATAACAGTGTGTAGGAAGTTGTTTGATAAAGTGGGCAAAGCTTATACTTGGGCCAGAAGGCAGAATATAGGAAACTCCATGAAAACATGAAAAATTCAGTGAAAATGACTGTAAACAGATGAGAACTTGTTTAGAACAGCTGAAAGAGAATCTCCAAGTCAGTTCTTAGTGTAGAAAAGGTAGCTTAGAGAAGGAAAATCCTTAATTCCAGTTAAGATCACAAGACACACTGTATGAATCCTATATTCTTTACTTAAAGGAGACTAGAGTGGTAAATGTGTGTTATACAAGGCAGAATACCATTGAAATAGAGAAAGAAACACGTTCTGCAGCTTTGGAAAGCCTTACACTTCACTGAAATGTAGTACTACACTCTATAACTGAGTTGAGAGACAATGTTCAATAGCTGCCTCAGTACTTAACAGTGTGTAGGAAGTTGTTTGATAAAGTGGGCAAAGCTTATACTTGGACCAGAAGTCAGAATATAGGAAACTACATGAAAACATGATTAATTCAGTGAAAATGACTGTAAACAGATGAGAACTTGTCTAGAACAGCTGAAAGAGAATCTCCAAGTCAGTTCTTATTGTAGAAAAGGTAGCTAAGATCAGGGAAATCCTTAATTCCAGTTAAGATCACATGAAACACTGTATGAATCCTATATTCTTTACTTAAAGGAGACTAGAGTGGTAAATGTGTGTTATACAAGGCAGAATACCATTGAAATAGAGAAATAAACAAGTTCAGCAGCTTTGGAAAGCCTTACACTTCACTGAAATGTAGTACTACACTTTATATATCACAGTTGAGAGACAATGTTCCCTAGCTCGCTCAGTTCATAACAGTGTGTAGGAAGTTGTTTGATAAAGTGGGCAAAGCTTATACTTGGGCCAGAAGGCAGAATATAGGAAACTACATGAAAACATGAATAATTCAGTGAAAATGACTGTAAACAGATGAGAACTTGTTTAGAACAGCTGAAAGAGAATCTCCAAGTCAGTTCTTAGTGTAGAAAAGGTAGGTAAGATAAGGGAAATACTTAATTCCAGTTAAGATCACATGAAACACTGTATGAATCCTATATTCTTTACTTAAAGGAGACTAGAGTGGTAAATGTGTGTTATACAAGGCAGAATACCATTGAAATAGAAAAAGAAACACGTTCGGCAGCTTTGGAAAGCCTTACACTTCACTGAAATGTAGTACTACACTCTATAACACAGTTGAGAGACAATGTTCAATACCTGCCTCAGTACTTAACAGTGTGTAGGAAGTTGTTTGATAAAGTGGGCAAAGCTGATATTTGGACCAGAAGGCAGAATATAGGAAACTACATGAAAACATGATTAATTCAGTGAAAATGACTGTAAACAGATGTGAACTTGTTTAGAACAGCTGAAAGAGATTCTCCAAGTCAGTTCTTAGTGTAGAAAAGGTAGCTAAGATCTGGGAAATCCTTAATTCGAGTTAAGATTACATGAAACACTGTATGAATCCTATATTCTTTACTTAAAGGAGACTAGAGTGGTAAATGTGTGTTATACAAGGCAGAATACCATTGAAATAGAGAAAGAAACACGTTCGGCAGCTTTGGAAAGCCTTACACTTCACTGAAATGTAGTACTACACTCTATAACACAGTTGAGAGACAATGTTCCCGAGCTGCCTCAGTGCATAACAGTGTGTAGGAAGTTGTTTGATAAAGTGGGCAAAGCTTATACTTGGGCCAGAAGGCCGAATATAGGAAACTACATGAGAACATGAATAATTCAGTGAAAATGACTGTAAACAGATGAGAACTTGTTTAGAACAGCTGAAAGAGAATCTCCAAGTCAGTTCTTAGTGTAGAAAAGGTAGCTAAGAGAAGGAAAATCCTTAATTCCAGTTAAGATCACATGAAACACTGTATGAATCCTATATTGTTTACTTAAAGGAGACTAGAGTGGTAAATGTGTGTTATACAAGGCAGAATACCATTGAAATAGAGAAAGAAACACGTTCGGCAGCTTTGGAAAGCCTTACACTTCACTGAAATGTAGTACTACACTCTATAACCCAGTTGAGAGACAATGTTCCCGAGCTGCCTCAGTTCATAACAGTGTGTAGGAAGTTGTTTGATAAAGTGGGCAAAGCTTATACTTGGGCCAGAAGGCAGAATTTAGGAAACTCCATGAAAACATGAAAAATTCAGTGAAAATGACTGTAAACAGATGAGAACTTGTTTAGAACAGCTGAAAGAGAATCTCCAAGTCAGTTCTTAGTGTAGAAAAGGTAGCTTAGAGAAGGAAAATCCTTAATTCCAGTTAAGATCACAAGACACACTGTATGAATCCTATATTCTTTACTTAAAGGAGACTAGAGTGGTAAATGTGTGTTATACAAGGCAGAATACCATTGAAATAGAGAAAGAAACACGTTCGGCAGCTTTGGAAAGCCTTACACTTCACTGAAATGTAGTACTACACTCTATAACTGAGTTGAGAGACAATGTTCAATAGCTGCCTCAGTACTTAACAGTGTGTAGGAAGTTGTTTGATAAAGTGGGCAAAGCTTATACTTGGACCAGAAGTCAGAATATAGGAAACTACATGAAAACATGATTAATTCAGTGAAAATGACTGTAAACAGATGAGAACTTGTCTAGAACAGCTGAAAGAGAATCTCCAAGTCAGTTCTTATTGTAGAAAAGGTAGCTAAGATCAGGGAAATCCTTAATTCCAGTTAAGATCACATGAAACACTGTATGAATCCTATATTCTTTACTTAAAGGAGACTAGAGTGGTAAATGTGTGTTATACAAGGCAGAATACCATTGAAATAGAGAAATAAACAAGTTCAGCAGCTTTGGAAAGCCTTACACTTCACTGAAATGTAGTACTACACTTTATATATCACAGTTGAGAGACAATGTTCCCTAGCTCGCTCAGTTCATAACAGTGTGTAGGAAGTTGTTTGATAAAGTGGGCAAAGCTTATACTTGGGCCAGAAGGCAGAATATAGGAAACTACATGAAAACATGAATAATTCAGTGAAAATGACTGTAAACAGATGAGAACTTGTTTAGAACAGCTGAAAGAGAATCTCCAAGTCAGTTCTTAGTGTAGAAAAGGTAGGTAAGATAAGGGAAATACTTAATTCCAGTTAAGATCACATGAAACACTGTATGAATCCTACATTCTTTACTTAAAGGAGACTAGAGTGGTAAACGTGTGTTATACAAGGCAGAATACCATTGAAATAGAGAAAGAAACACGTTCGGCAGCTTTGGAAAGCCTTACACTTCACTGAAATGTAGTACTACACTCTATAACACAGTTGAGAGACAATGTTCCCGAGCTGCCTCAGTGCATAACAGTGTGTAGGAAGTTGTTTGATAAAGTGGGCAAAGCTTATACTTGGGCCAGAAGGCCGAATATAGGAAACTACATGAGAACATGAATAATTCAGTGAAAATGACTGTAAACAGATGAGAACTTGTTTAGAACAGCTGAAAGAGAATCTCCAAGTCAGTTCTTAGTGTAGAAAAGGTAGCTAAGAGAAGGAAAATCCTTAATTCCAGTTAAGATCACATGAAACACTGTATGAATCCTATATTGTTTACTTAAAGGAGACTAGAGTGGTAAATGTGTGTTATACAAGGCAGAATACCATTGAAATAGAGAAAGAAACACGTTCGGCAGTTTTGGAAAGCCTTACACTTCACTGAAATGTAGTACTACACTCTATAACACAGTTGAGAGACAATGTTCCCGAGCTGCCTCAGTTCATAACAGTGTGTAGGAAGTTGTTTGATAAAGTGGGCAAAGCTTATACTTGGGCCAGAAGGCCGAATATAGGAAACTACATGAAAACATGAAAAATTCAGTGAAAATGACTGTAAACAGATGAGAACTTGTTTAGAACAGCTGAAAGAGAATCTCCAAGTCAGTTCTTAGTGTAGAAAAGGTAGCTAAGAGAAGGAAAATCCTTAATTCCAGTTAAGATCACAAGAAACACTGTATGAATCCTATATTCTTTACTTAAAGGAGACTAGAGTGGTAAATGTGTGTTATACAAGGCAGAATACCATTGAAATAGAGAAAGAAACACGTTCGGCAGCTTTGGAAAGCCTTACACTTCACTGAAATGTAGTACTACACTCTATAACTGAGTTGAGAGACAATGTTCAATAGCTGCCTCAGTACTTAACAGTGTTTAGGAAGTTGTTTGATAAAGTGGGCAAAGCTTATACTTGGACCAGAAGTCAGAATATAGGAAACTACATGAAAACATGATTAATTCAGTGAAAATGACTGTAAACAGATGAGAACTTGTCTAGAACAGCTGAAAGAGAATCTCCAAGTCAGTTCTTATTGTAGAAAAGGTAGCTAAGATCAGGGAAATCCTTAATTCCAGTTAAGATCACATGAAACACTGTATGAATCCTATATTCTTTACTTAAAGGAGACTAGAGTGGTAAATGTGTGTTATACAAGGCAGAATACCATTGAAATAGAGAAATAAACAAGTTCAGCAGCTTTGGAAAGCCTTACACTTCACTGAAATGTAGTACTACACTTTATATATCACAGTTGAGAGACAATGTTCCCTAGCTCGCTCAGTTCATAACAGTGTGTAGGAAGTTGTTTGATAAAGTGGGCAAAGCTTATACTTGGGCCAGAAGGCAGAATATAGGAAACTACATGAAAACATGAATAATTCAGTGAAAATGACTGTAAACAGATGAGAACTTGTTTAGAACAGCTGAAAGAGAATCTCCAAGTCAGTTCTTAGTGTAGAAAAGGTAGGTAAGATAAGGGAAATACTTAATTCCAGTTAAGATCACATGAAACACTGTATGAATCCTATATTCTTTACTTAAAGGAGACTAGAGTGGTAAATGTGTGTTATACAAGGCAGAATACCATTGAAATAGAAAAAGAAACACGTTCGGCAGCTTTGGAAAGCCTTACACTTCACTGAAATGTAGTACTACACTCTATAACACAGTTGAGAGACAATGTTCAATACCTGCCTCAGTACTTAACAGTGTGTAGGAAGTTGTTTGATAAAGTGGGCAAAGCTGATATTTGGACCAGAAGGCAGAATATAGGAAACTACATGAAAACATGATTAATTCAGTGAAAATGACTGTAAACAGATGTGAACTTGTTTAGAACAGCTGAAAGAGATTCTCCAAGTCAGTTCTTAGTGTAGAAAAGGTAGCTAAGATCTGGGAAATCCTTAATTCGAGTTAAGATTACATGAAACACTGTATGAATCCTATATTCTTTACTTAAAGGAGACTAGAGTGGTAAATGTGTGTTATACAAGGCAGAATACCATTGAAATAGAGAAAGAAACACGTTCGGCAGCTTTGGAAAGCCTTACACTTCACTGAAATGTAGTACTACACTCTATAACACAGTTGAGAGACAATGTTCCCGAGCTGCCTCAGTGCATAACAGTGTGTAGGAAGTTGTTTGATAAAGTGGGCAAAGCTTATACTTGGGCCAGAAGGCCGAATATAGGAAACTACATGAGAACATGAATAATTCAGTGAAAATGACTGTAAACAGATGAGAACTTGTTTAGAACAGCTGAAAGAGAATCTCCAAGTCAGTTCTTAGTGTAGAAAAGGTAGCTAAGAGAAGGAAAATCCTTAATTCCAGTTAAGATCACATGAAACACTGTATGAATCCTATATTGTTTACTTAAAGGAGACTAGAGTGGTAAATGTGTGTTATACAAGGCAGAATACCATTGAAATAGAGAAAGAAACACGTTCGGCAGCTTTGGAAAGCCTTACACTTCACTGAAATGTAGTACTACACTCTATAACCCAGTTGAGAGACAATGTTCCCGAGCTGCCTCAGTTCATAACAGTGTGTAGGAAGTTGTTTGATAAAGTGGGCAAAGCTTATACTTGGGCCAGAAGGCAGAATTTAGGAAACTCCATGAAAACATGAAAAATTCAGTGAAAATGACTGTAAACAGATGAGAACTTGTTTAGAACAGCTGAAAGAGAATCTCCAAGTCAGTTCTTAGTGTAGAAAAGGTAGCTTAGAGAAGGAAAATCCTTAATTCCAGTTAAGATCACAAGACACACTGTATGAATCCTATATTCTTTACTTAAAGGAGACTAGAGTGGTAAATGTGTGTTATACAAGGCAGAATACCATTGAAATAGAGAAAGAAACACGTTCGGCAGCTTTGGAAAGCCTTACACTTCACTGAAATGTAGTACTACACTCTATAACTGAGTTGAGAGACAATGTTCAATAGCTGCCTCAGTACTTAACAGTGTGTAGGAAGTTGTTTGATAAAGTGGGCAAAGCTTATACTTGGACCAGAAGTCAGAATATAGGAAACTACATGAAAACATGATTAATTCAGTGAAAATGACTGTAAACAGATGAGAACTTGTCTAGAACAGCTGAAAGAGAATCTCCAAGTCAGTTCTTATTGTAGAAAAGGTAGCTAAGATCAGGGAAATCCTTAATTCCAGTTAAGATCACATGAAACACTGTATGAATCCTATATTCTTTACTTAAAGGAGACTAGAGTGGTAAATGTGTGTTATACAAGGCAGAATACCATTGAAATAGAGAAATAAACAAGTTCAGCAGCTTTGGAAAGCCTTACACTTCACTGAAATGTAGTACTACACTTTATATATCACAGTTGAGAGACAATGTTCCCTAGCTCGCTCAGTTCATAACAGTGTGTAGGAAGTTGTTTGATAAAGTGGGCAAAGCTTATACTTGGGCCAGAAGGCAGAATATAGGAAACTACATGAAAACATGAATAATTCAGTGAAAATGACTGTAAACAGATGAGAACTTGTTTAGAACAGCTGAAAGAGAATCTCCAAGTCAGTTCTTAGTGTAGAAAAGGTAGGTAAGATAAGGGAAATACTTAATTCCAGTTAAGATCACATGAAACACTGTATGAATCCTACATTCTTTACTTAAAGGAGACTAGAGTGGTAAACGTGTGTTATACAAGGCAGAATACCATTGAAATAGAGAAAGAAACACGTTCGGCAGCTTTGGAAAGCCTTACACTTCACTGAAATGTAGTACTACACTCTATAACACAGTTGAGAGACAATGTTCCCGAGCTGCCTCAGTGCATAACAGTGTGTAGGAAGTTGTTTGATAAAGTGGGCAAAGCTTATACTTGGGCCAGAAGGCCGAATATAGGAAACTACATGAGAACATGAATAATTCAGTGAAAATGACTGTAAACAGATGAGAACTTGTTTAGAACAGCTGAAAGAGAATCTCCAAGTCAGTTCTTAGTGTAGAAAAGGTAGCTAAGAGAAGGAAAATCCTTAATTCCAGTTAAGATCACATGAAACACTGTATGAATCCTATATTGTTTACTTAAAGGAGACTAGAGTGGTAAATGTGTGTTATACAAGGCAGAATACCATTGAAATAGAGAAAGAAACACGTTCGGCAGTTTTGGAAAGCCTTACACTTCACTGAAATGTAGTACTACACTCTATAACACAGTTGAGAGACAATGTTCCCGAGCTGCCTCAGTTCATAACAGTGTGTAGGAAGTTGTTTGATAAAGTGGGCAAAGCTTATACTTGGGCCAGAAGGCCGAATATAGGAAACTACATGAAAACATGAAAAATTCAGTGAAAATGACTGTAAACAGATGAGAACTTGTTTAGAACAGCTGAAAGAGAATCTCCAAGTCAGTTCTTAGTGTAGAAAAGGTAGCTAAGAGAAGGAAAATCCTTAATTCCAGTTAAGATCACAAGAAACACTGTATGAATCCTATATTCTTTACTTAAAGGAGACTAGAGTGGTAAATGTGTGTTATACAAGGCAGAATACCATTGAAATAGAGAAAGAAACACGTTCGGCAGCTTTGGAAAGCCTTACACTTCACTGAAATGTAGTACTACACTCTATAACTGAGTTGAGAGACAATGTTCAATAGCTGCCTCAGTACTTAACAGTGTTTAGGAAGTTGTTTGATAAAGTGGGCAAAGCTTATACTTGGACCAGAAGTCAGAATATAGGAAACTACATGAAAACATGATTAATTCAGTGAAAATGACTGTAAACAGATGAGAACTTGTCTAGAACAGCTGAAAGAGAATCTCCAAGTCAGTTCTTATTGTAGAAAAGGTAGCTAAGATCAGAGAAATCCTTAATTCCAGTTAAGATCACATGAAACACTGTATGAATCCTACATTCTTTACTTAAAGGAGACTAGAGTGGTAAATGTGTGTTATACAAGGCAGAATACCATTGAAATAGAGAAAGAAACACGTTCGGCAGCTTTGGAAAGCCTTACACTTCACTGAAATGTAGTACTACACTCTATAACACAGTTGAGAGACAATGTTCAATAGCTGCCTCAGTACTTAACAGTGTGTAGGAAGTTGTTTGATAAAGAGGGCAAAGCTTATACTTGGACCAGAAGGCAGAATATAGGAAACTACATGAAAACATGATTAATTCAGTGAAAATGACTGTAAACAGATGTGAACTTGTTTAGAACAGCTGAAAGAGATTCTCCAAGTCAGTTCTTAGTGTAGAAAAGGTAGCTAAGATCGGGGAAATCCTTAATTCGAGTTAAGATTACATGAAACACTGTATGAATCCTATATTCTTTACTTCAAGGAGACTAGAGTGGTAAATGTGTGTTATACAAGGCAGAATACCATTGAAATAGAGAAAGAAACACGTTCGGTAGCTTTGGAAAGCCTTACACTTCACTGAAATGTAGTACTACACTCTATAACAGAGTTGAGAGACAATGTTCAATAGCTGCCTCAGTACTTAACAGTGTGTAGGAAGTTGTTTGATAAAGTGGGCAAAGCTTATACTTGGGCCAGAAGACAGAATATAGGAAACTACATGAAAACATGAATAATTCAGTGAAAATGACTGTAAACAGATGAGAACTTGTTTAGAACAGCTGAAAGAGAATCTCCAAGTCAGTTCTTATTGTAGAAAAGGTAGGTAAGATAAGGGAAATCCTTAATTCCAGTTAAGATCACATGAAACACTGTATGAATCCTATATTCTTTACTTAAAGGAGACTAGAGTGGTAAATGTGTGTTATACAAGGCAGAATACCATTGAAATAGAGAAAGAAACACGTTCAGCAGCTTTGGAAAGCCTTACACTTCACTGAAATGTAGTACTACACTTTATATATCACAGTTGAGAGACAATGTTCCCTAGCTCGCTCAGTTCATAACAGTGTGTAGGAAGTTGTTTGATAAAGTGGGCGAAGCTTATACTTGGGCCAGAAGACAGAATATAGGAAACTACATGAAAACATGAATAATTCAGTGAAAATGACTGTAAACAGATGAGAACTTGTTTAGAACAGCTGAAAGAGAATCTCCAAGTCAGTTCTTAGTGTAGAAAAGGTAGCTAAGAGAAGGAAAATCCTTAATTCCAGTTAATATCACATGAAACACTGTATGAATCCTATATTGTTCACTTAAAGGAGACTAGAGTGGTAAATGTGTGTTATACAAGGCAGAATACCATTGAAATAGAGAAAGAAACACGTTCGGCAGCTTTGGAAAGCCTTACACTTCACTGAAATGTAGTACTACACTCTATAACACAGTTGAGAGACAATGTTCCCGAGCTGCCTCAGTGCATAACAGTGTGTAGGAAGTTGTTTGATAAAGTGGGCAAAGCTTATACTTGGGCCAGAAGGCCGAATATAGGAAACTACATGAGAACATGAATAATTCAGTGAAAATGACTGTAAACAGATGAGAACTTGTTTAGAACAGCTGAAAGAGAATCTCCAAGTCAGTTCTTAGTGTAGAAAAGGTAGCTAAGATAAGGAAAATCCTTAATTCCAGTTAAGATCACATGAAACACTGTATGAATCCTATATTCTTTACTTAAAGGAGACTAGAGTGGTAAATGTGTGTTATACAAGGCAAAATACCATTGAAATAGAGAAAGAAACACGTTCGGCAGCTTTGGAAAGCCTTACACTTCACTGAAATGTAGTACTACACTCTATAACACAGTTGAGAGACAATGTTCAATACCTGCCTCAGTACTTAACAGTGTGTAGGAAGTTGTTTAATAAAGTGGGCAAAGCTTATACTTGGGCCAGAAGGCAGAATATAGGAAACTACATGAAAACATGAATAATTCAGTGAAAATGACTGTAAACAGATGAGAACTTGTTTAGAACAGCTGAAAGAGAATCTTCAAGTCAGTTCTTAGTGTAGAAAAGGTAGCTAAGAGAAGGAAAATCCTCAATTCCAGTTAAGATCACATGAAACACTGTATGAATCCTATATTGTTTACTTAAAGGAGACTAGAGTGGTAAATGTGTGTTATACAAGGCAGAATACCATTGAAATAGAGAAAGAAACACGTTCGGCAGCTTTGGAAAGCCTTACACTTCACTGAAATGTAGTACTACACTCTATAACACAGTTGAGAGACAATGTTCCCAAGCTGCCTCAGTTCATAACAGTGTGTAGGAAGGTGTTTGATAAAGAGGGCAAAGCTTATACTTGGGCCAGAAGGCAGAATATAGGAAACTACATGAAAACATGAATAATTCAGTGAAAATGACTGTAAACAGATGAGAACTGGTTTAGAACAGCTGAAAGAGAATCTCCAAGTCAGTTCTTAGTGTAGAAAAGGTAGGTAAGATAAGGGAAATCCTTAATTCGAGTTAAGATCACATGAAACACTGTATGAATCCTATATTCTTTACTTAAAGGAGACTAGAGTGGTAAATGTGTGTTATACAAGGCAGAATACCATTGAAATAGAGAAAGAAACACGTTCGGCAGCTTTGGAAAGCCTTACACTTCACTGAAATGTAGTACTACACTCTATAACACAGTTGAGAGACAATGTTCAATAGCTGCCTCAGTACTTAACAGTGTGTAGGAAGTTGTTTGATAAAGAGGGCAAAGCTTATACTTGGACCAGAAGGCAGAATATAGGAAACTAAATGAAAACATGATTAATTCAATGAAAATGACTGTAAACAGATGGGAACTTGTTTAGAACAGCTGAAAGAGATTCTCCAAGTCAGTTCTTAGTGTAGAAAAGGTAGCTAAGATCTGGGAAATCCTTAATTCGAGTTAAGATTACATGAAACACTGTATGAATCCTATATTCTTTACTTAAAGGAGACTAGAGTGGTAAATGTGTGTTATACAAGGCAGAATACCATTGAAATGGAGAAAGAAACACGTTCGGCTGCTTTGGAAAGCCTTACACTTCACTGAAATGTAGTACTACACTGTATAACACAGTTGAGAGACAATGTTCAATAGCTGCCTCAGTACTTAACAGTGTGTAGGAAGTTGTTTGATAAAGTGGGCAAAGCTTATACTTGGGCCAGAAGGCAGAATATAGGAAACTACATGAAAACATGAATAATTCAGTGAAAATAACTGTAAACAGATGAGAACTTGTTTAGAACAGCTGAAAGAGAATCTCCAAGTCAGTTCTTAGTGTAGAAAAGGTAGCTAAGAGAAGGAAATCCTTAATTCCAGTTAAGATCACATGAAACACTGTATGAATCCTATATTGTTTACTTAAAGGAGACTAGAGTGGTAAATGTGTTTTATACAAGGCAGAATACCATTGAAATAGAGAAAGAAACACGTTCGGCAGCTTTGGAAAGCCTTACACTTCACTGAAATGTAGTACTACACTCTATAACACAGTTGAGAGACAATGTTCCCAAGCTGCCTCAGTTCATAACAGTGTGTAGGAAGGTGTTTGATAAAGAGGGCAAAGCTTATACTTGGGCCAGAAGGCAGAATATAGGAAACTACATGAAAACATGAATAATTCAGTGAAAATGACTGTAAACAGATGAGAACTGGTTTAGAACAGCTGAAAGAGAATCTCCAAGTCAGTTCTTAGTGTAGAAAAGGTAGGTAAGATAAGGGAAATACTTAATTCCAGTTTAGATCACATGAAACAATGTATGAATCCTACATTCTTTACTTAAAGGAGACTAGAGTGGTAAATGTGTGTTATACAAGGCAGAATACCATTGAAATAGAGAAAGAAACACGTTCGGCAGCTTTGGAAAGCCTTACACTTCACTGAAATGTAGTACTACACTCTATAACACAGTTGAGAGACAATGTTCAATAGGTGCCTCAGTACTTAACAGTGTGTAGGAAGTTGTTTGATAAAGAGGGCAAAGCTTATACTTGGACCAGAAGGCAGAATATAGGAAACTACATGAAAACATGATTAATTCAGTGAAAATGACTGTAAACAGATGTGAACTTGTTTAGAACAGCTGAAAGAGATTCTCCAAGTCAGTTCTTAGTGTAGAAAAGGTAGCTAAGATCGGGGAAATCCTTAATTCGAGTTAAGATTACATGAAACACTGTATGAATCCTATATTCTTTACTTAAAGGAGACTAGAGTGGTAAATGTGTGTTATACAAGGCAGAATACCATTGAAATAGAGAAAGAAACACGTTCGGCAGCTTTGGAAAGCCTTACACTTCACTGAAATGTAGTACTACACTCTATAACACAGTTGAGAGACAATGTTCCCGAGCTGCCTCAGTGCATAACAGTGTGTAGGAAGTTGTTTGATAAAGTGGGCAAAGCTTATACTTGGGCCAGAAGGCCGAATATAGGAAACTACATGAGAACATGAATAATTCAGTGAAAATGACTGTAAACAGATGAGAACTTGTTTAGAACAGCTGAAAGAGAATCTCCAAGTCAGTTCTTAGTGTAGAAAAGGTAGCTAAGAGAAGGAAAATCCTTAATTCCAGTTAAGATCACATGAAACACTGTATGAATCCTATATTGTTTACTTAAAGGAGACTAGAGTGGTAAATGTGTGTTATACAAGGCAGAATACCATTGAAATAGAGAAAGAAACACGTTCGGCAGCTTTGGAAAGCCTTACACTTCACTGAAATGTAGTACTACACTCTATAACCCAGTTGAGAGACAATGTTCCCGAGCTGCCTCAGTTCATAACAGTGTGTAGGAAGTTGTTTGATAAAGTGGGCAAAGCTTATACTTGGGCCAGAAGGCAGAATATAGGAAACTCCATGAAAACATGAAAAATTCAGTGAAAATGACTGTAAACAGATGAGAACTTGTTTAGAACAGCTGAAAGAGAATCTCCAAGTCAGTTCTTAGTGTAGAAAAGGTAGCTTAGAGAAGGAAAATCCTTAATTCCAGTTAAGATCACAAGACACACTGTATGAATCCTATATTCTTTACTTAAAGGAGACTAGAGTGGTAAATGTGTGTTATACAAGGCAGAATACCATTGAAATAGAGAAAGAAACACGTTCGGCAGCTTTGGAAAGCCTTACACTTCACTGAAATGTAGTACTACACTCTATAACTGAGTTGAGAGACAATGTTCAATAGCTGCCTCAGTACTTAACAGTGTGTAGGAAGTTGTTTGATAAAGTGGGCAAAGCTTATACTTGGACCAGAAGTCAGAATATAGGAAACTACATGAAAACATGATTAATTCAGTGAAAATGACTGTAAACAGATGAGAACTTGTCTAGAACAGCTGAAAGAGAATCTCCAAGTCAGTTCTTATTGTAGAAAAGGTAGCTAAGATCAGGGAAATCCTTAATTCCAGTTAAGATCACATGAAACACTGTATGAATCCTATATTCTTTACTTAAAGGAGACTAGAGTGGTAAATGTGTGTTATACAAGGCAGAATACCATTGAAATAGAGAAATAAACAAGTTCAGCAGCTTTGGAAAGCCTTACACTTCACTGAAATGTAGTACTACACTTTATATATCACAGTTGAGAGACAATGTTCCCTAGCTCGCTCAGTTCATAACAGTGTGTAGGAAGTTGTTTGATAAAGTGGGCAAAGCTTATACTTGGGCCAGAAGGCAGAATATAGGAAACTACATGAAAACATGAATAATTCAGTGAAAATGACTGTAAACAGATGAGAACTTGTTTAGAACAGCTGAAAGAGAATCTCCAAGTCAGTTCTTAGTGTAGAAAAGGTAGGTAAGATAAGGGAAATACTTAATTCCAGTTAAGATCACATGAAACACTGTATGAATCCTACATTCTTTACTTAAAGGAGACTAGAGTGGTAAACGTGTGTTATACAAGGCAGAATACCATTGAAATAGAGAAAGAAACACGTTCGGCAGCTTTGGAAAGCCTTACACTTCACTGAAATGTAGTACTACACTCTATAACACAGTTGAGAGACAATGTTCCCGAGCTGCCTCAGTGCATAACAGTGTGTAGGAAGTTGTTTGATAAAGTGGGCAAAGCTTATACTTGGGCCAGAAGGCCGAATATAGGAAACTACATGAGAACATGAATAATTCAGTGAAAATGACTGTAAACAGATGAGAACTTGTTTAGAACAGCTGAAAGAGAATCTCCAAGTCAGTTCTTAGTGTAGAAAAGGTAGCTAAGAGAAGGAAAATCCTTAATTCCAGTTAAGATCACATGAAACACTGTATGAATCCTATATTGTTTACTTAAAGGAGACTAGAGTGGTAAATGTGTGTTATACAAGGCAGAATACCATTGAAATAGAGAAAGAAACACGTTCGGCAGTTTTGGAAAGCCTTACACTTCACTGAAATGTAGTACTACACTCTATAACACAGTTGAGAGACAATGTTCCCGAGCTGCCTCAGTTCATAACAGTGTGTAGGAAGTTGTTTGATAAAGTGGGCAAAGCTTATACTTGGGCCAGAAGGCCGAATATAGGAAACTACATGAAAACATGAAAAATTCAGTGAAAATGACTGTAAACAGATGAGAACTTGTTTAGAACAGCTGAAAGAGAATCTCCAAGTCAGTTCTTAGTGTAGAAAAGGTAGCTAAGAGAAGGAAAATCCTTAATTCCAGTTAAGATCACAAGAAACACTGTATGAATCCTATATTCTTTACTTAAAGGAGACTAGAGTGGTAAATGTGTGTTATACAAGGCAGAATACCATTGAAATAGAGAAAGAAACACGTTCGGCAGCTTTGGAAAGCCTTACACTTCACTGAAATGTAGTACTACACTCTATAACTGAGTTGAGAGACAATGTTCAATAGCTGCCTCAGTACTTAACAGTGTTTAGGAAGTTGTTTGATAAAGTGGGCAAAGCTTATACTTGGACCAGAAGTCAGAATATAGGAAACTACATGAAAACATGATTAATTCAGTGAAAATGACTGTAAACAGATGAGAACTTGTCTAGAACAGCTGAAAGAGAATCTCCAAGTCAGTTCTTATTGTAGAAAAGGTAGCTAAGATCAGGGAAATCCTTAATTCCAGTTAAGATCACATGAAACACTGTATGAATCCTACATTCTTTACTTAAAGGAGACTAGAGTGGTAAATGTGTGTTATACAAGGCAGAATACCATTGAAATAGAGAAAGAAACACGTTCGGCAGCTTTGGAAAGCCTTACACTTCACTGAAATGTAGTACTACACTCTATAACACAGTTGAGAGACAATGTTCAATAGCTGCCTCAGTACTTAACAGTGTGTAGGAAGTTGTTTGATAAAGAGGGCAAAGCTTATACTTGGACCAGAAGGCAGAATATAGGAAACTACATGAAAACATGATTAATTCAGTGAAAATGACTGTAAACAGATGTGAACTTGTTTAGAACAGCTGAAAGAGATTCTCCAAGTCAGTTCTTAGTGTAGAAAAGGTAGCTAAGATCGGGGAAATCCTTAATTCGAGTTAAGATTACATGAAACACTGTATGAATCCTATATTCTTTACTTCAAGGAGACTAGAGTGGTAAATGTGTGTTATACAAGGCAGAATACCATTGAAATAGAGAAAGAAACACGTTCGGCAGCTTTGGAAAGCCTTACACTTCACTGAAATGTAGTACTACACTCTATAACAGAGTTGAGAGACAATGTTCAATAGCTGCCTCAGTACTTAACAGTGTGTAGGAAGTTGTTTGATAAAGTGGGCAAAGCTTATACTTGGGCCAGAAGACAGAATATAGGAAACTACATGAAAACATGAATAATTCAGTGAAAATGACTGTAAACAGATGAGAACTTGTTTAGAACAGCTGAAAGAGAATCTCCAAGTCAGTTCTTATTGTAGAAAAGGTAGGTAAGATAAGGGAAATCCTTAATTCCAGTTAAGATCACATGAAACACTGTATGAATCCTATATTCTTTACTTAAAGGAGACTAGAGTGGTAAATGTGTGTTATACAAGGCAGAATACCATTGAAATAGAGAAAGAAACACGTTCAGCAGCTTTGGAAAGCCTTACACTTCACTGAAATGTAGTACTACACTTTATATATCACAGTTGAGAGACAATGTTCCCTAGCTCGCTCAGTTCATAACAGTGTGTAGGAAGTTGTTTGATAAAGTGGGCGAAGCTTATACTTGGGCCAGAAGACAGAATATAGGAAACTACATGAAAACATGAATAATTCAGTGAAAATGACTGTAAACAGATGAGAACTTGTTTAGAACAGCTGAAAGAGAATCTCCAAGTCAGTTCTTAGTGTAGAAAAGGTAGCTAAGAGAAGGAAAATCCTTAATTCCAGTTAAGATCACATGAAACACTGTATGAATCCTATATTGTTCACTTAAAGGAGACTAGAGTGGTAAATGTGTGTTATACAAGGCAGAATACCATTGAAATAGAGAAAGAAACACGTTCGGAAGCTTTGGAAAGCCTTACACTTCACTGAAATGTAGTACTACACTCTATAACACAGTTGAGAGACAATGTTCCCGAGCTGCCTCAGTGCATAACAGTGTGTAGGAAGTTGTTTGATAAAGTGGGCAAAGCTTATACTTGGGCCAGAAGGCCGAATATAGGAAACTACATGAGAACATGAATAATTCAGTGAAAATGACTGTAAACAGATGAGAACTTGTTTAGAACAGCTGAAAGAGAATCTCCAAGTCAGTTCTTAGTGTAGAAAAGGTAGCTAAGATAAGGAAAATCCTTAATTCCAGTTAAGATCACATGAAACACTGTATGAATCCTATATTCTTTACTTAAAGGAGACTAGAGTGGTAAATGTGTGTTATACAAGGCAAAATACCATTGAAATAGAGAAAGAAACACGTTCGGCAGCTTTGGAAAGCCTTACACTTCACTGAAATGTAGTACTACACTCTATAACACAGTTGAGAGACAATGTTCAATACCTGCCTCAGTACTTAACAGTGTGTAGGAAGTTGTTTAATAAAGTGGGCAAAGCTTATACTTGGGCCAGAAGGCAGAATATAGGAAACTACATGAAAACATGAATAATTCAGTGAAAATGACTGTAAACAGATGAGAACTTGTTTAGAACAGCTGAAAGAGAATCTTCAAGTCAGTTCTTAGTGTAGAAAAGGTAGCTAAGAGAAGGAAAATCCTCAATTCCAGTTAAGATCACATGAAACACTGTATGAATCCTATATTGTTTACTTAAAGGAGACTAGAGTGGTAAATGTGTGTTATACAAGGCAGAATACCATTGAAATAGAGAAAGAAACACGTTCGGCAGCTTTGGAAAGCCTTACACTTCACTGAAATGTAGTACTACACTCTATAACACAGTTGAGAGACAATGTTCCCAAGCTGCCTCAGTTCATAACAGTGTGTAGGAAGGTGTTTGATAAAGAGGGCAAAGCTTATACTTGGGCCAGAAGGCAGAATATAGGAAACTACATGAAAACATGAATAATTCAGTGAAAATGACTGTAAACAGATGAGAACTGGTTTAGAACAGCTGAAAGAGAATCTCCAAGTCAGTTCTTAGTGTAGAAAAGGTAGGTAAGATAAGGGAAATCCTTAATTCGAGTTAAGATCACATGAAACACTGTATGAATCCTATATTCTTTACTTCAAGGAGACTAGAGTGGTAAATGTGTGTTATACAAGGCAGAATACCATTGAAATAGAGAAAGAAACACGTTCGGCAGCTTTGGAAAGCCTTACACTTCACTGAAATGTAGTACTACACTCTATAACACAGTTGAGAGACAATGTTCAATAGCTGCCTCAGTACTTAACAGTGTGTAGGAAGTTGTTTGATAAAGAGGGCAAAGCTTATACTTGGACCAGAAGGCAGAATATAGGAAACTAAATGAAAACATGATTAATTCAATGAAAATGACTGTAAACAGATGGGAACTTGTTTAGAACAGCTGAAAGAGATTCTCCAAGTCAGTTCTTAGTGTAGAAAAGGTAGCTAAGATCTGGGAAATCCTTAATTCGAGTTAAGATTACATGAAACACTGTATGAATCCTATATTCTTTACTTAAAGGAGACTAGAGTGGTAAATGTGTGTTATACAAGGCAGAATACCATTGAAATGGAGAAAGAAACACGTTCGGCAGCTTTGGAAAGCCTTACACTTCACTGAAATGTAGTACTACACTGTATAACACAGTTGAGAGACAATGTTCAATAGCTGCCTCAGTACTTAACAGTGTGTAGGAAGTTGTTTGATAAAGTGGGCAAAGCTTATACTTGGGCCAGAAGGCCGAATATAGGAAACTACATGAGAACATGAATAATTCAGTGAAAATGACTGTAAACAGATGAGAACTTGTTTAGAACAGCTGAAAGAGAATCTTCAAGTCAGTTCTTAGTGTAGAAAAGGTAGCTAAGAGAAGGAAAATCCTCAATTCCAGTTAAGATCACATGAAACACTGTATGAATCCTATATTGTTTACTTAAAGGAGACTAGAGTGGTAAATGTGTGTTATACAAGGCAGAATACCATTGAAATAGAGAAAGAAACACGTTCGGCAGCTTTGGAAAGCCTTACACTTCACTGAAATGTAGTACTACACTCTATAACACAGTTGAGAGACAATGTTCCCAAGCTGCCTCAGTTCATAACAGTGTGTAGGAAGGTGTTTGATAAAGAGGGCAAAGCTTATACTTGGGCCAGAAGGCAGAATATAGGAAACTACATGAAAACATGAATAATTCAGTGAAAATGACTGTAAACAGATGAGAACTGGTTTAGAACAGCTGAAAGAGAATCTCCAAGTCAGTTCTTAGTGTAGAAAAGGTAGGTAAGATAAGGGAAATCCTTAATTCGAGTTAAGATCACATGAAACACTGTATGAATCCTATATTCTTTACTTAAAGGAGACTAGAGTGGTAAATGTGTGTTATACAAGGCAGAATACCATTGAAATAGAGAAAGAAACACGTTCGGCAGCTTTGGAAAGCCTTACACTTCACTGAAATGTAGTACTACACTCTATAACACAGTTGAGAGACAATGTTCAATAGCTGCCTCAGTACTTAACAGTGTGTAGGAAGTTGTTTGATAAAGAGGGCAAAGCTTATACTTGGACCAGAAGGCAGAATATAGGAAACTAAATGAAAACATGATTAATTCAATGAAAATGACTGTAAACAGATGGGAACTTGTTTAGAACAGCTGAAAGAGATTCTCCAAGTCAGTTCTTAGTGTAGAAAAGGTAGCTAAGATCTGGGAAATCCTTAATTCGAGTTAAGATTACATGAAACACTGTATGAATCCTATATTCTTTACTTAAAGGAGACTAGAGTGGTAAATGTGTGTTATACAAGGCAGAATACCATTGAAATGGAGAAAGAAACACGTTCGGCTGCTTTGGAAAGCCTTACACTTCACTGAAATGTAGTACTACACTGTATAACACAGTTGAGAGACAATGTTCAATAGCTGCCTCAGTACTTAACAGTGTGTAGGAAGTTGTTTGATAAAGTGGGCAAAGCTTATACTTGGGCCAGAAGGCAGAATATAGGAAACTACATGAAAACATGAATAATTCAGTGAAAATAACTGTAAACAGATGAGAACTTGTTTAGAACAGCTGAAAGAGAATCTCCAAGTCAGTTCTTAGTGTAGAAAAGGTAGCTAAGAGAAGGAAATCCTTAATTCCAGTTAAGATCACATGAAACACTGTATGAATCCTATATTGTTTACTTAAAGGAGACTAGAGTGGTAAATGTGTTTTATACAAGGCAGAATACCATTGAAATAGAGAAAGAAACACGTTCGGCAGCTTTGGAAAGCCTTACACTTCACTGAAATGTAGTACTACACTCTATAACACAGTTGAGAGACAATGTTCCCAAGCTGCCTCAGTTCATAACAGTGTGTAGGAAGGTGTTTGATAAAGAGGGCAAAGCTTATACTTGGGCCAGAAGGCAGAATATAGGAAACTACATGAAAACATGAATAATTCAGTGAAAATGACTGTAAACAGATGAGAACTGGTTTAGAACAGCTGAAAGAGAATCTCCAAGTCAGTTCTTAGTGTAGAAAAGGTAGGTAAGATAAGGGAAATACTTAATTCCAGTTTAGATCACATGAAACACTGTATGAATCCTACATTCTTTACTTAAAGGAGACTAGAGTGGTAAATGTGTGTTATACAAGGCAGAATACCATTGAAATAGAGAAAGAAACACGTTCGGCAGCTTTGGAAAGCCTTACACTTCACTGAAATGTAGTACTACACTCTATAACACAGTTGAGAGACAATGTTCAATAGGTGCCTCAGTACTTAACAGTGTGTAGGAAGTTGTTTGATAAAGAGGGCAAAGCTTATACTTGGACCAGAAGGCAGAATATAGGAAACTACATGAAAACATGATTAATTCAGTGAAAATGACTGTAAACAGATGTGAACTTGTTTAGAACAGCTGAAAGAGATTCTCCAAGTCAGTTCTTAGTGTAGAAAAGGTAGCTAAGATCGGGGAAATCCTTAATTCGAGTTAAGATTACATGAAACACTGTATGAATCCTATATTCTTTACTTAAAGGAGACTAGAGTGGTAAATGTGTGTTATACAAGGCAGAATACCATTGAAATAGAGAAAGAAACACGTTCGGCAGCTTTGGAAAGCCTTACACTTCACTGAAATGTAGTACTACACTCTATAACACAGTTGAGAGACAATGTTCCCGAGCTGCCTCAGTGCATAACAGTGTGTAGGAAGTTGTTTGATAAAGTGGGCAAAGCTTATACTTGGGCCAGAAGGCCGAATATAGGAAACTACATGAGAACATGAATAATTCAGTGAAAATGACTGTAAACAGATGAGAACTTGTTTAGAACAGCTGAAAGAGAATCTCCAAGTCAGTTCTTAGTGTAGAAAAGGTAGCTAAGAGAAGGAAAATCCTTAATTCCAGTTAAGATCACATGAAACACTGTATGAATCCTATATTGTTTACTTAAAGGAGACTAGAGTGGTAAATGTGTGTTATACAAGGCAGAATACCATTGAAATAGAGAAAGAAACACGTTCGGCAGCTTTGGAAAGCCTTACACTTCACTGAAATGTAGTACTACACTCTATAACCCAGTTGAGAGACAATGTTCCCGAGCTGCCTCAGTTCATAACAGTGTGTAGGAAGTTGTTTGATAAAGTGGGCAAAGCTTATACTTGGGCCAGAAGGCAGAATATAGGAAACTCCATGAAAACATGAAAAATTCAGTGAAAATGACTGTAAACAGATGAGAACTTGTTTAGAACAGCTGAAAGAGAATCTCCAAGTCAGTTCTTAGTGTAGAAAAGGTAGCTTAGAGAAGGAAAATCCTTAATTCCAGTTAAGATCACAAGACACACTGTATGAATCCTATATTCTTTACTTAAAGGAGACTAGAGTGGTAAATGTGTGTTATACAAGGCAGAATACCATTGAAATAGAGAAAGAAACACGTTCGGCAGCTTTGGAAAGCCTTACACTTCACTGAAATGTAGTACTACACTCTATAACTGAGTTGAGAGACAATGTTCAATAGCTGCCTCAGTACTTAACAGTGTGTAGGAAGTTGTTTGATAAAGTGGGCAAAGCTTATACTTGGACCAGAAGTCAGAATATAGGAAACTACATGAAAACATGATTAATTCAGTGAAAATGACTGTAAACAGATGAGAACTTGTCTAGAACAGCTGAAAGAGAATCTCCAAGTCAGTTCTTATTGTAGAAAAGGTAGCTAAGATCAGGGAAATCCTTAATTCCAGTTAAGATCACATGAAACACTGTATGAATCCTATATTCTTTACTTAAAGGAGACTAGAGTGGTAAATGTGTGTTATACAAGGCAGAATACCATTGAAATAGAGAAATAAACAAGTTCAGCAGCTTTGGAAAGCCTTACACTTCACTGAAATGTAGTACTACACTTTATATATCACAGTTGAGAGACAATGTTCCCTAGCTCGCTCAGTTCATAACAGTGTGTAGGAAGTTGTTTGATAAAGTGGGCAAAGCTTATACTTGGGCCAGAAGGCAGAATATAGGAAACTACATGAAAACATGAATAATTCAGTGAAAATGACTGTAAACAGATGAGAACTTGTTTAGAACAGCTGAAAGAGAATCTCCAAGTCAGTTCTTAGTGTAGAAAAGGTAGGTAAGATAAGGGAAATACTTAATTCCAGTTAAGATCACATGAAACACTGTATGAATCCTACATTCTTTACTTAAAGGAGACTAGAGTGGTAAACGTGTGTTATACAAGGCAGAATACCATTGAAATAGAGAAAGAAACACGTTCGGCAGCTTTGGAAAGCCTTACACTTCACTGAAATGTAGTACTACACTCTATAACACAGTTGAGAGACAATGTTCCCGAGCTGCCTCAGTGCATAACAGTGTGTAGGAAGTTGTTTGATAAAGTGGGCAAAGCTTATACTTGGGCCAGAAGGCCGAATATAGGAAACTACATGAGAACATGAATAATTCAGTGAAAATGACTGTAAACAGATGAGAACTTGTTTAGAACAGCTGAAAGAGAATCTCCAAGTCAGTTCTTAGTGTAGAAAAGGTAGCTAAGAGAAGGAAAATCCTTAATTCCAGTTAAGATCACATGAAACACTGTATGAATCCTATATTGTTTACTTAAAGGAGACTAGAGTGGTAAATGTGTGTTATACAAGGCAGAATACCATTGAAATAGAGAAAGAAACACGTTCGGCAGTTTTGGAAAGCCTTACACTTCACTGAAATGTAGTACTACACTCTATAACACAGTTGAGAGACAATGTTCCCGAGCTGCCTCAGTTCATAACAGTGTGTAGGAAGTTGTTTGATAAAGTGGGCAAAGCTTATACTTGGGCCAGAAGGCCGAATATAGGAAACTACATGAAAACATGAAAAATTCAGTGAAAATGACTGTAAACAGATGAGAACTTGTTTAGAACAGCTGAAAGAGAATCTCCAAGTCAGTTCTTAGTGTAGAAAAGGTAGCTAAGAGAAGGAAAATCCTTAATTCCAGTTAAGATCACAAGAAACACTGTATGAATCCTATATTCTTTACTTAAAGGAGACTAGAGTGGTAAATGTGTGTTATACAAGGCAGAATACCATTGAAATAGAGAAAGAAACACGTTCGGCAGCTTTGGAAAGCCTTACACTTCACTGAAATGTAGTACTACACTCTATAACTGAGTTGAGAGACAATGTTCAATAGCTGCCTCAGTACTTAACAGTGTTTAGGAAGTTGTTTGATAAAGTGGGCAAAGCTTATACTTGGACCAGAAGTCAGAATATAGGAAACTACATGAAAACATGATTAATTCAGTGAAAATGACTGTAAACAGATGAGAACTTGTCTAGAACAGCTGAAAGAGAATCTCCAAGTCAGTTCTTATTGTAGAAAAGGTAGCTAAGATCAGGGAAATCCTTAATTCCAGTTAAGATCACATGAAACACTGTATGAATCCTACATTCTTTACTTAAAGGAGACTAGAGTGGTAAATGTGTGTTATACAAGGCAGAATACCATTGAAATAGAGAAAGAAACACGTTCGGCAGCTTTGGAAAGCCTTACACTTCACTGAAATGTAGTACTACACTCTATAACACAGTTGAGAGACAATGTTCAATAGCTGCCTCAGTACTTAACAGTGTGTAGGAAGTTGTTTGATAAAGAGGGCAAAGCTTATACTTGGACCAGAAGGCAGAATATAGGAAACTACATGAAAACATGATTAATTCAGTGAAAATGACTGTAAACAGATGTGAACTTGTTTAGAACAGCTGAAAGAGATTCTCCAAGTCAGTTCTTAGTGTAGAAAAGGTAGCTAAGATCGGGGAAATCCTTAATTCGAGTTAAGATTACATGAAACACTGTATGAATCCTATATTCTTTACTTCAAGGAGACTAGAGTGGTAAATGTGTGTTATACAAGGCAGAATACCATTGAAATAGAGAAAGAAACACGTTCGGCAGCTTTGGAAAGCCTTACACTTCACTGAAATGTAGTACTACACTCTATAACAGAGTTGAGAGACAATGTTCAATAGCTGCCTCAGTACTTAACAGTGTGTAGGAAGTTGTTTGATAAAGTGGGCAAAGCTTATACTTGGGCCAGAAGACAGAATATAGGAAACTACATGAAAACATGAATAATTCAGTGAAAATGACTGTAAACAGATGAGAACTTGTTTAGAACAGCTGAAAGAGAATCTCCAAGTCAGTTCTTATTGTAGAAAAGGTAGGTAAGATAAGGGAAATCCTTAATTCCAGTTAAGATCACATGAAACACTGTATGAATCCTATATTCTTTACTTAAAGGAGACTAGAGTGGTAAATGTGTGTTATACAAGGCAGAATACCATTGAAATAGAGAAAGAAACACGTTCAGCAGCTTTGGAAAGCCTTACACTTCACTGAAATGTAGTACTACACTTTATATATCACAGTTGAGAGACAATGTTCCCTAGCTCGCTCAGTTCATAACAGTGTGTAGGAAGTTGTTTGATAAAGTGGGCGAAGCTTATACTTGGGCCAGAAGACAGAATATAGGAAACTACATGAAAACATGAATAATTCAGTGAAAATGACTGTAAACAGATGAGAACTTGTTTAGAACAGCTGAAAGAGAATCTCCAAGTCAGTTCTTAGTGTAGAAAAGGTAGCTAAGAGAAGGAAAATCCTTAATTCCAGTTAAGATCACATGAAACACTGTATGAATCCTATATTGTTCACTTAAAGGAGACTAGAGTGGTAAATGTGTGTTATACAAGGCAGAATACCATTGAAATAGAGAAAGAAACACGTTCGGCAGCTTTGGAAAGCCTTACACTTCACTGAAATGTAGTACTACACTCTATAACACAGTTGAGAGACAATGTTCCCGAGCTGCCTCAGTGCATAACAGTGTGTAGGAAGTTGTTTGATAAAGTGGGCAAAGCTTATACTTGGGCCAGAAGGCCGAATATAGGAAACTACATGAGAACATGAATAATTCAGTGAAAATGACTGTAAACAGATGAGAACTTGTTTAGAACAGCTGAAAGAGAATCTCCAAGTCAGTTCTTAGTGTAGAAAAGGTAGCTAAGATAAGGAAAATCCTTAATTCCAGTTAAGATCACATGAAACACTGTATGAATCCTATATTCTTTACTTAAAGGAGACTAGAGTGGTAAATGTGTGTTATACAAGGCAAAATACCATTGAAATAGAGAAAGAAACACGTTCGGCAGCTTTGGAAAGCCTTACACTTCACTGAAATGTAGTACTACACTCTATAACACAGTTGAGAGACAATGTTCAATACCTGCCTCAGTACTTAACAGTGTGTAGGAAGTTGTTTAATAAAGTGGGCAAAGCTTATACTTGGGCCAGAAGGCAGAATATAGGAAACTACATGAAAACATGAATAATTCAGTGAAAATGACTGTAAACAGATGAGAACTTGTTTAGAACAGCTGAAAGAGAATCTTCAAGTCAGTTCTTAGTGTAGAAAAGGTAGCTAAGAGAAGGAAAATCCTCAATTCCAGTTAAGATCACATGAAACACTGTATGAATCCTATATTGTTTACTTAAAGGAGACTAGAGTGGTAAATGTGTGTTATACAAGGCAGAATACCATTGAAATAGAGAAAGAAACACGTTCGGCAGCTTTGGAAAGCCTTACACTTCACTGAAATGTAGTACTACACTCTATAACACAGTTGAGAGACAATGTTCCCAAGCTGCCTCAGTTCATAACAGTGTGTAGGAAGGTGTTTGATAAAGAGGGCAAAGCTTATACTTGGGCCAGAAGGCAGAATATAGGAAACTACATGAAAACATGAATAATTCAGTGAAAATGACTGTAAACAGATGACAACTGGTTTAGAACAGCTGAAAGAGAATCTCCAAGTCAGTTCTTAGTGTAGAAAAGGTAGGTAAGATAAGGGAAATCCTTAATTCGAGTTAAGATCACATGAAACACTGTATGAATCCTATATTCTTTACTTCAAGGAGACTAGAGTGGTAAATGTGTGTTATACAAGGCAGAATACCATTGAAATAGAGAAAGAAACACGTTCGGCAGCTTTGGAAAGCCTTACACTTCACTGAAATGTAGTACTACACTCTATAACACAGTTGAGAGACAATGTTCAATAGCTGCCTCAGTACTTAACAGTGTGTAGGAAGTTGTTTGATAAAGAGGGCAAAGCTTATACTTGGACCAGAAGGCAGAATATAGGAAACTAAATGAAAACATGATTAATTCAATGAAAATGACTGTAAACAGATGGGAACTTGTTTAGAACAGCTGAAAGAGATTCTCCAAGTCAGTTCTTAGTGTAGAAAAGGTAGCTAAGATCTGGGAAATCCTTAATTCGAGTTAAGATTACATGAAACACTGTATGAATCCTATATTCTTTACTTAAAGGAGACTAGAGTGGTAAATGTGTGTTATACAAGGCAGAATACCATTGAAATGGAGAAAGAAACACGTTCGGCAGCTTTGGAAAGCCTTACACTTCACTGAAATGTAGTACTACACTGTATAACACAGTTGAGAGACAATGTTCAATAGCTGCCTCAGTACTTAACAGTGTGTAGGAAGTTGTTTGATAAAGTGGGCAAAGCTTATACTTGGGCCAGAAGGCAGAATATAGGAAACTACATGAAAACATGAATAATTCAGTGAAAATAACTGTAAACAGATGAGAACTTGTTTAGAACAGCTGAAAGAGAATCTCCAAGTCAGTTCTTAGTGTAGAAAAGGTAGCTAAGAGAAGGAAATCCTTAATTCCAGTTAAGATCACATGAAACACTGTATGAATCCTATATTGTTTACTTAAAGGAGACTAGAGTGGTAAATGTGTTTTATACAAGGCAGAATACCATTGAAATAGAGAAAGAAACACGTTCGGCAGCTTTGGAAAGCCTTACACTTCACTGAAATGTAGTACTACACTCTATAACACAGTTGAGAGACAATGTTCCCAAGCTGCCTCAGTTCATAACAGTGTGTAGGAAGGTGTTTGATAAAGAGGGCAAAGCTTATACTTGGGCCAGAAGGCAGAATATAGGAAACTACATGAAAACATGAATAATTCAGTGAAAATGACTGTAAACAGATGAGAACTGGTTTAGAACAGCTGAAAGAGAATCTCCAAGTCAGTTCTTAGTGTAGAAAAGGTAGGTAAGATAAGGGAAATACTTAATTCCAGTTTAGATCACATGAAACACTGTATGAATCCTACATTCTTTACTTAAAGGAGACTAGAGTGGTAAATGTGTGTTATACAAGGCAGAATACCATTGAAATAGAGAAAGAAACACGTTCGGCAGCTTTGGAAAGCCTTACACTTCACTGAAATGTAGTACTACACTCTATAACACAGTTGAGAGACAATGTTCAATAGCTGCCTCAGTACTTAACAGTGTGTAGGAAGTTGTTTGATAAAGAGGGCAAAGCTCATACTTGGACCAGAAGGCAGAATATAGGAAACTACATGAAAACATGATTAATTCAGTGAAAATGACTGTAAACAGATGTGAACTTGTTTAGAACAGCTGAAAGAGATTCTCCAAGTCAGTTCTTAGTGTAGAAAAGGTAGCTAAGATCGGGGAAATCCTTAATTCGAGTTAAGATTACATGAAACACTGTATGAATCCTATATTGTTTACTTAAAGGAGACTAGAGTGGTAAATGTGTTTTATACAAGGCAGAATACCATTGAAATAGAGAAAGAAACACGTTCGGCAGCTTTGGAAAGCCTTACACTTCACTGAAATGTAGTACTACACTCTATAACACAGTTGAGAGACAATGTTCCCAAGCTGCCTCAGTTCATAACAGTGTGTAGGAAGGTGTTTGATAAAGAGGGCAAAGCTTATACTTGGACCAGAAGGCAGAATATAGGAAACTACATGAAAACATGATTAATTCAGTGAAAATGACTGTAAACAGATGGGAACTTGTTTAGAACAGCTGAAAGAGATTCTCCAAGTCAGTTCTTAGTGTAGAAAAGGTAGCTAAGATCTGGGAAATCCTTAATTCGAGTTAAGATTACATGAAACACTGTATGAATCCTATATTCTTTACTTAAAGGAGACTACAGTGGTAAATGTGTGTTATACAAGGCAGAATACCATTAAAATAGAGAAAGAAACATGTTCGGCAGCTTTGGAAAGCCTTACACTTCACTGAAATGTAGTACTACACTCTATAACACAGTTGAGAGACAATGTTCCCTAGCTCGCTCAGTTCATAACAGTGTGTAGGAAGTTGTTTAATAAAGTGGGCAAAGCTTATACTTGGGCCAGAAGGCAGAATATAGGAAACTACATGAAAACATGAATAATTTAGTGAAAATGACTGTAAACAGATGAGAACTTGTTTAGAACAGCTGAAAGAGAATCTCCAAGTCAGTTCTTAGTGTAGAAAAGGTAGCTAAGAGAAGGAAAATCCTCAATTCCAGTTAAGATCACATGAAACACTGTATGAATCCTATATTGTTTACTTAAAGGAGACTAGAGTGGTAAATGTGTGTTATACAAGGCAGAATACCATTGAAATAGAGAAAGAAACACGTTCGGCAGCTTTGGAAAGCCTTACACTTCACTGAAATGTAGTACTACACTCTATAACACAGTTGAGAGACAATGTTCCCAAGCTGCCTCAGTTCATAACAGTGTGTAGGAAGGTGTTTGATAAAGAGGGCAAAGCTTATACTTGGGCCAGAAGGCAGAATATAGGAAACTACATGAAAACATGAATAATTCAGTGAAAATGACTGTAAACAGATGAGAACTGGTTTAGAACAGCTGAAAGAGAATCTCCAAGTCAGTTCTTAGTGTAGAAAAGGTAGGTAAGATAAGGGAAATCCTTAATTCGAGTTAAGATCACATGAAACACTGTATGAATCCTATATTCTTTACTTAAAGGAGACTAGAGTGGTAAATGTGTGTTATACAAGGCAGAATACCATTGAAATGGAGAAAGAAACACGTTCGGCAGCTTTGGAAAGCCTTACACTTCACTGAAATGTAGTACTACACTGTATAACACAGTTGAGAGACAATGTTCAATAGCTGCCTCAGTACTTAACAGTGTGTAGGAAGTTGTTTGATAAAGTGGGCAAAGCTTATACTTGGGCCAGAAGGCAGAATATAGGAAACTACATGAAAACATGAATAATTCAGTGAAAATAACTGTAAACAGATGAGAACTTGTTTAGAACAGCTGAAAGAGAATCTCCAAGTCAGTTCTTAGTGTAGAAAAGGTAGCTAAGAGAAGGAAATCCTTAATTCCAGTTAAGATCACATGAAACACTGTATGAATCCTATATTGTTTACTTAAAGGAGACTAGAGTGGTAAATGTGTTTTATACAAGGCAGAATACCATTGAAATAGAGAAAGAAACACGTTCGGCAGCTTTGGAAAGCCTTACACTTCACTGAAATGTAGTACTACACTCTATAACACAGTTGAGAGACAATGTTCCCAAGCTGCCTCAGTTCATAACAGTGTGTAGGAAGGTGTTTGATAAAGAGGGCAAAGCTTATACTTGGGCCAGAAGGCAGAATATAGGAAACTACATGAAAACATGAATAATTCAGTGAAAATGACTGTAAACAGATGAGAACTGGTTTAGAACAGCTGAAAGAGAATCTCCAAGTCAGTTCTTAGTGTAGAAAAGGTAGGTAAGATAAGGGAAATACTTAATTCCAGTTTAGATCACATGAAACACTGTATGAATCCTACATTCTTTACTTAAAGGAGACTAGAGTGGTAAATGTGTGTTATACAAGGCAGAATACCATTGAAATAGAGAAAGAAACACGTTCGGCAGCTTTGGAAAGCCTTACACTTCACTGAAATGTAGTACTACACTCTATAACACAGTTGAGAGACAATGTTCAATAGCTGCCTCAGTACTTAACAGTGTGTAGGAAGTTGTTTGATAAAGAGGGCAAAGCTTATACTTGGACCAGAAGGCAGAATATAGGAAACTACATGAAAACATGATTAATTCAGTGAAAATGACTGTAAACAGATGTGAACTTGTTTAGAACAGCTGAAAGAGATTCTCCAAGTCAGTTCTTAGTGTAGAAAAGGTAGCTAAGATCGGGGAAATCCTTAATTCGAGTTAAGATTACATGAAACACTGTATGAATCCTATATTCTTTACTTCAAGGAGACTAGAGTGGTAAATGTGTGTTATACAAGGCAGAATACCATTGAAATAGAGAAAGAAACACGTTCGGCAGCTTTGGAAAGCCTTACACTTCACTGAAATGTAGTACTACACTCTATAACAGAGTTGAGAGACAATGTTCAATAGCTGCCTCAGTACTTAACAGTGTGTAGGAAGTTGTTTGATAAAGTGGGCAAAGCTTATACTTGGACCAGAAGGCAGAATATAGGAAACTACATGAAAACATGATTAATTCAGTGAAAATGACTGTAAACAGATGGGAACTTGTTTAGAACAGCTGAAAGAGATTCTCCAAGTCAGTTCTTAGTGTAGAAAAGGTAGCTAAGATCGGGGAAATCCTTAATTCGAGTTAAGATTACATGAAACACTGTATGAATCCTATATTCTTTACTTCAAGGAGACTAGAGTGGTAAATGTGTGTTATACAAGGCAGAATACCATTGAAATAGAGAAAGAAACACGTTCGGCAGCTTTGGAAAGCCTTACACTTCACTGAAATGTAGTACTACACTCTATAACAGAGTTGAGAGACAATGTTCAATAGCTGCCTCTGTACTTAACAGTGTGTAGGAAGTTGTTTGATAAAGTGGGCAAAGCTTATACTTGGACCAGAAGGCAGAATATAGGAAACTACATGAAAACATGATTAATTCAGTGAAAATGACTGTAAACAGATGGGAACTTGTTTAGAACAGCTGAAAGAGATTCTCCAAGTCAGTTCTTAGTGTAGAAAAGGTAGCTAAGATCTGGGAAATCCTTAATTCGAGTTAAGATTACATGAAACACTGTATGAATCCTATATTCTTTACTTAAAGGAGACTACAGTGGTAAATGTGTGTTATACAAGGCAGAATACCATTAAAATAGAGAAAGAAACATGTTCGGCAGCTTTGGAAAGCCTTACACTTCACTGAAATGTAGTACTACACTCTATAACACAGTTGAGAGACAAGGTTCCCTAGCTCGCTCAGTTCATAACAGTGTGTAGGAAGTTGTTTAATAAAGTGGGCAAAGCTTATACTTGGGCCAGAAGGCAGAATATAGGAAACTACATGAAAACATGAATAATTTAGTGAAAATGACTGTAAACAGATGAGAACTTGTTTAGAACAGCTGAAAGAGAATCTCCAAGTCAGTGCTTAGTGTAGAAAAGGTAGCTAAGAGAAGGAAAATCCTCAATTCCAGTTAAGATCACATGAAACACTGTATGAATCCTATATTGTTTACTTAAAGGAGACTAGAGTGGTAAATGTGTGTTATACAAGGCAGAATACCATTGAAATAGAGAAAGAAACACGTTCGGCAGCTTTGGAAAGCCTTACACTTCACTGAAATGTAGTACTACACTCTATAACACAGTTGAGAGACAATGTTCCCAAGCTGCCTCAGTTCATAACAGTGTGTAGGAAGGTGTTTGATAAAGAGGGCAAAGCTTATACTTGGGCCAGAAGGCAGAATATAGGAAACTACATGAAAACATGAATAATTCAGTGAAAATGACTGTAAACAGATGAGAACTGGTTTAGAACAGCTGAAAGAGAATCTCCAAGTCAGTTCTTAGTGTAGAAAAGGTAGGTAAGATAAGGGAAATCCTTAATTCGAGTTAAGATCACATGAAACACTGTATGAATCCTATATTCTTTACTTAAAGGAGACTAGAGTGGTAAATGTGTGTTATACAAGGCAGAATACCATTGAAATAGAGAAAGAAACACGTTCGGCAGCTTTGGAAAGCCTTACACTTCACTGAAATGTAGTACTACACTCTATAACACAGTTGAAAGACAATGTTCAATAGCTGCCTCAGTACTTAACAGTGTGTAGGAAGTTGTTTGATAAAGAGGGCAAAGCTTATACTTGGACCAGAAGGCAGAATATAGGAAACTACATGAAAACATGATTAATTCAATGAAAATGACTGTAAACAGATGGGAACTTGTTTAGAACAGCTGAAAGAGATTCTCCAAGTCAGTTCTTAGTGTAGAAAAGGTAGCTAAGATCTGGGAAATCCTTAATTCGAGTTAAGATTACATGAAACACTGTATGAATCCTATATTCTTTACTTAAAGGAGACTAGAGTGGTAAATGTGTGTTATACAAGGCAGAATACCATTGAAATGGAGAAAGAAACACGTTCGGCAGCTTTGGAAAGCCTTACACTTCACTGAAATGTAGTACTACACTGTATAACACAGTTGAGAGACAATGTTCAATAGCTGCCTCAGTACTTAACAGTGTGTAGGAAGTTGTTTGATAAAGTGGGCAAAGCTTATACTTGGGCCAGAAGGCAGAATATAGGAAACTACATGAAAACATGAATAATTCAGTGAAAATAACTGTAAACAGATGAGAACTTGTTTAGAACAGCTGAAAGAGAATCTCCAAGTCAGTTCTTAGTGTAGAAAAGGTAGCTAAGAGAAGGAAATCCTTAATTCCAGTTAAGATCACATGAAACACTGTATGAATCCTATATTGTTTACTTAAAGGAGACTAGAGTTGTAAATGTGTTTTATACAAGGCAGAATACCATTGAAATAGAGAAAGAAACACGTTCGGCAGCTTTGGAAAGCCTTACACTTCACTGAAATGTAGTACTACACTCTATAACACAGTTGAGAGACAATGTTCCCAAGCTGCCTCAGTTCATAACAGTGTGTAGGAAGGTGTTTGATAAAGAGGGCAAAGCTTATACTTGGGCCAGAAGGCAGAATATAGGAAACTACATGAAAACATGAATAATTCAGTGAAAATGACTGTAAACAGATGAGAACTGGTTTAGAACAGCTGAAAGAGAATCTCCAAGTCAGTTCTTAGTGTAGAAAAGGTAGGTAAGATAAGGGAAATACTTAATTCCAGTTTAGATCACATGAAACACTGTATGAATCCTATATTGTTTACTTAAAGGAGACTAGAGTTGTAAATGTGTTTTATACAAGGCAGAATACCATTGAAATAGAGAAAGAAACACGTTCGGCAGCTTTGGAAAGCCTTACACTTCACTGAAATGTAGTACTACACTCTATAACACAGTTGAGAGACAATGTTCAATAGCTGCCTCAGTACTTAACAGTGTGTAGGAAGTTGTTTGATAAAGAGGGCAAAGCTTATACTTGGACCAGAAGGCAGAATATAGGAAACTACATGAAAACATGATTAATTCAGTGAAAATGACTGTAAACAGATGTGAACTTGTTTAGAACAGCTGAAAGAGATTCTCCAAGTCAGTTCTTAGTGTAGAAAAGGTAGCTAAGATCGGGGAAATCCTTAATTCGAGTTAAGATTACATGAAACACTGTATGAATCCTATATTCTTTACTTAAAGGAGACTAGAGTGGTAAATGTGTGTTATACAAGGCAGAATACCATTAAAATAGAGAAAGAAACATGTTCGGCAGCTTTGGAAAGCCTTACACTTCACTGAAATGTAGTACTACACTCTATAACACAGTTGAGAGACAATGTTCCCTAGCTCGCTCAGTTCATAACAGTGTGTAGGAAGTTGTTTAATAAAGTGGGCAAAGCTTATACTTGGGCCAGAAGGCAGAATATAGGAAACTACATGAAAACATGAATAATTTAGTGAAAATGACTGTAAACAGATGAGAACTTGTTTAGAACAGCTGAAAGAGAATCTCCAAGTCAGTTCTTAGTGTAGAAAAGGTAGGTAAGATAAGGGAAATACTTAATTCCAGTTAAGATCACATGAAACACTGTATGAATCCTACATTCTTTACTTAAAGGAGACTAGAGTGGTAAATGTGTGTTATACAAGGCAGAATACCATTGAAATAGAGAAAGAAACACGTTCGGCAGCTTTGGAAAGCCTTACACTTCACTGAAATGTAGTACTACACTCTATAACACAGTTGAGAGACAATGTTCAATAGCTGCCTCAGTACTTAACAGTGTGTAGGAAGTTGTTTGATAAAGAGGGCAAAGCTTATACTTGGACCAGAAGGCAGAATATAGGAAACTACATGAAAACATGATTAATTCAGTGAAAATGACTGTAAACAGATGTGAACTTGTTTAGAACAGCTGAAAGAGATTCTCCAAGTCAGTTCTTAGTGTAGAAAAGGTAGCTAAGATCCGGGAAATCCTTAATTCGAGTTAAGATTACATGAAACACTGTATGAATCCTACATTCTTTACTTAAAGGAGACTAGAGTGGTAAATGTGTGTTATACAAGGCAGAATACCATTGAAATAGAGAAAGAAACACGTTCGGCAGCTTTGGAAAGCCTTACACTTCACTGAAATGTAGTACTACACTCTATAACACAGTTGAGAGACAATGTTCAATAGCTGCCTCAGTACTTAACAGTGTGTAGGAAGTTGTTTGATAAAGAGGGCAAAGCTTATACTTAGACCAGAAGGCAGAATATAGGAAACTACATGAAAACATGATTAATTCAGTGAAAATGACTGTAAACAGATGTGAACTTGTTTAGAACAGCTGAAAGAGATTCTCCAAGTCAGTTCTTAGTGTAGAAAAGGTAGCTAAGATCCGGGAAATCCTTAATTCGAGTTAAGATTACATGAAACACTGTATGAATCCTATATTCTTTACTTAAAGGAGACTAGAGTGGTAAATGTGTGTTATACAAGGCAGAATACCATTGAAATAGAGAAAGAAACACGTTCAGCAGCTTTGGAAAGCCTTACACTTCACTGAAATGTAGTACTACACTTTATATATCACAGTTGAGAGACAATGTTCCCTAGCTCGCTCAGTTCATAACAGTGTGTAGGAAGTTGTTTGATAAAGTGGGCAAAGCTTATACTTGGGCCAGAAGGCAGAATATAGGAAACTACATGAAAACATGAATTATTCAGTGAAAATGACTGTAAACAGATGAGAACTTGTTTAGAACAGCTGAAAGAGAATCTCCAAGTCAGTTCTTAGTGTAGAAAAGGTAGCTAAGAGAAGGAAAATCCTTAATTCCAGTTAAGATCAAAAGAAACACTGTATGAATCCTATATTCTTTACTTAAAGGAGACTAGAGTGGTAAATGTGTGTTATACAAGGCAGAATACCATTGAAATAGAAAAAGAAACACGTTCGGCAGCTTTGGAAAGCCTTACACTTCACTGAAATGTAGTACTACACTCTATAACTGAGTTGAGAGACAATGTTCAATAGCTGTCTCAGTACTTAACAGTGTGTAGGAAGTTGTTTGATAAAGTGGGCAAAGCTTATACTTGGACCAGAAGTCAGAATATAGGAAACTACATGAAAACATGATTAATTCAGTGAAAATGACTGTAAACAGATGAGAACTTGTCTAGAACAGCTGAAAGAGAATCTCCAAGTCAGTTCTTATTGTAGAAAAGGTAGCTAAGATCAGGGAAATCCTTAATTCCAGTTAAGATCACATGAAACACTGTATGAATCCTATATTCTTTACTTAAAGGAGACTAGAGTGGTAAATGTGTGTTATACAAGGCAGAATACCATTGAAATAGAGAAAGAAACACGTTCAGCAGCTTTGGAAAGCCTCACACTTCCCTGAAATGTAGTACTACACTTTATATATCACAGTTGAGAGACAATGTTCCCTAGCTCGCTCAGTTCATAACAGTGTGTAGGAAGTTGTTTGATAAAGTGGGCAAAGCTTATACTTGGGCCAGAAGGCAGAATATAGGAAACTACATGAAAACATGAATAATTCAGTGAAAATGACTGTAAACAGATGTGAACTTGTTTAGAACAGCTGAAAGAGATTCTCCAAGTCAGTTCTTAGTGTAGAAAAGGTAGCTAAGATCTGGGAAATCCTTAATTCGAGTTAAGATTACATGAAACACTGTATGAATCCTATATTCTTTACTTAAAGGAGACTAGAGTGGTAAATGTGTGTTATACAAGGCAGAATACCATTGAAATGGAGAAAGAAACACGTTCGGCAGCTTTGGAAAGCCTTACACTTCACTGAAATGTAGTACTACACTGTATAACACAGTTGAGAGACAATGTTCAATAGCTGCCTCAGTACTTAACAGTGTGTAGGAAGTTGTTTGATAAAGAGGGCAAAGCTTATACTTGGACCAGAAGGCAGAATATAGGAAACTACATGAAAACATGATTAATTCAGTGAAAATGACTGTAAACAGATGTGAACTTGTTTAGAACAGCTGAAAGAGATTCTCCAAGTCAGTTCTTAGTGTAGAAAAGGTAGCTAAGATCCGGGAAATCCTTAATTCGAGTTAAGATTACATGAAACACTGTATGAATCCTACATTCTTTACTTAAAGGAGACTAGAGTGGTAAATGTGTGTTATACAAGGCAGAATACCATTGAAATAGAGAAAGAAACACGTTCGGCAGCTTTGGAAAGCCTTACACTTCACTGAAATGTAGTACTACACTCTATAACACAGTTGAGAGACAATGTTCAATAGCTGCCTCAGTACTTAACAGTGTGTAGGAAGTTGTTTGATAAAGAGGGCAAAGCTTATACTTAGACCAGAAGGCAGAATATAGGAAACTACATGAAAACATGATTAATTCAGTGAAAATGACTGTAAACAGATGTGAACTTGTTTAGAACAGCTGAAAGAGATTCTCCAAGTCAGTTCTTAGTGTAGAAAAGGTAGCTAAGATCCGGGAAATCCTTAATTCGAGTTAAGATTACATGAAACACTGTATGAATCCTATATTCTTTACTTAAAGGAGACTAGAGTGGTAAATGTGTGTTATACAAGGCAGAATACCATTGAAATAGAGAAAGAAACACGTTCAGCAGCTTTGGAAAGCCTCACACTTCCCTGAAATGTAGTACTACACTTTATATATCACAGTTGAGAGACAATGTTCCCTAGCTCGCTCAGTTCATAACAGTGTGTAGGAAGTTGTTTGATAAAGTGGGCAAAGCTTATACTTGGGCCAGAAGGCAGAATATAGGAAACTACATGAAAACATGAATAATTCAGTGAAAATGACTGTAAACAGATGTGAACTTGTTTAGAACAGCTGAAAGAGATTCTCCAAGTCAGTTCTTAGTGTAGAAAAGGTAGCTAAGATCTGGGAAATCCTTAATTCGAGTTAAGATTACATGAAACACTGTATGAATCCTATATTCTTTACTTAAAGGAGACTAGAGTGGTAAATGTGTGTTATACAAGGCAGAATACCATTGAAATGGAGAAAGAAACACGTTCGGCAGCTTTGGAAAGCCTTACACTTCACTGAAATGTAGTACTACACTGTATAACACAGTTGAGAGACAATGTTCAATAGCTGCCTCAGTACTTAACAGTGTGTAGGAAGTTGTTTGATAAAGAGGGCAAAGCTTATACTTGGACCAGAAGGCAGAATATAGGAAACTACATGAAAACATGATTAATTCAGTGAAAATGACTGTAAACAGATGTGAACTTGTTTAGAACAGCTGAAAGAGATTCTCCAAGTCAGTTCTTAGTGTAGAAAAGGTAGCTAAGATCCGGGAAATCCTTAATTCGAGTTAAGATTACATGAAACACTGTATGAATCCTACATTCTTTACTTAAAGGAGACTAGAGTGGTAAATGTGTGTTATACAAGGCAGAATACCATTGAAATAGAGAAAGAAACACGTTCGGCAGCTTTGGAAAGCCTTACACTTCACTGAAATGTAGTACTACACTCTATAACACAGTTGAGAGACAATGTTCAATAGCTGCCTCAGTACTTAACAGTGTGTAGGAAGTTGTTTGATAAAGAGGGCAAAGCTTATACTTAGACCAGAAGGCAGAATATAGGAAACTACATGAAAACATGATTAATTCAGTGAAAATGACTGTAAACAGATGTGAACTTGTTTAGAACAGCTGAAAGAGATTCTCCAAGTCAGTTCTTAGTGTAGAAAAGGTAGCTAAGATCCGGGAAATCCTTAATTCGAGTTAAGATTACATGAAACACTGTATGAATCCTATATTCTTTACTTAAAGGAGACTAGAGTGGTAAATGTGTGTTATACAAGGCAGAATACCATTGAAATAGAGAAAGAAACACGTTCAGCAGCTTTGGAAAGCCTTACACTTCACTGAAATGTAGTACTACACTTTATATATCACAGTTGAGAGACAATGTTCCCTAGCTCGCTCAGTTCATAACAGTGTGTAGGAAGTTGTTTGATAAAGTGGGCAAAGCTTATACTTGGGCCAGAAGGCAGAATATAGGAAACTACATGAAAACATGAATTATTCAGTGAAAATGACTGTAAACAGATGAGAACTTGTTTAGAACAGCTGAAAGAGAATCTCCAAGTCAGTTCTTAGTGTAGAAAAGGTAGCTAAGAGAAGGAAAATCCTTAATTCCAGTTAAGATCACAAGAAACACTGTATGAATCCTATATTGTTTACTTAAAGGAGACTAGAGTGGTAAATGTGTGTTATACAAGGCAGAATACCATTGAAATAGAGAAAGAAACACGTTCGGCAGCTTTGGAAAGCCTTACACTTCACTGAAATGTAGTACTACACTCTATAACACAGTTGAGAGACAATGTTCCCGAGCTGCCTCAGTTCATAACAGTGTGTAGGAAGTTGTTTGATAAAGTGGGCAAAGCTTATACTTGGGCCAGAAGGCAGAATATAGGAAACTACATGAAAACATGAATAATTCAGTGAAAATGACTGTAAACAGATGAGAACTTGTTTAGAAGAGCTGAAAGAGAATCTCCAAGTCAGTTCTTAGTGTAGAAAAGGTAGCTAAGAGAAGGAAAATCCTTAATTCCAGTTAAGATCAAAAGAAACACTGTATGAATCCTATATTCTTTACTTAAAGGAGACTAGAGTGGTAAATGTGTGTTATACAAGGCAGAATACCATTGAAATAGAAAAAGAAACACGTTCGGCAGCTTTGGAAAGCCTTACACTTCACTGAAATGTAGTACTACACTCTATAACTGAGTTGAGAGACAATGTTCAATAGCTGCCTCAGTACTTAACAGTGTGTAGGAAGTTGTTTGATAAAGTGGGCAAAGCTTATACTTGGACCAGAAGTCAGAATATAGGAAACTACATGAAAACATGATTAATTCAGTGAAAATGACTGTAAACAGATGAGAACTTGTCTAGAACAGCTGAAAGAGAATCTCCAAGTCAGTTCTTATTGTAGAAAAGGTAGCTAAGATCAGGGAAATCCTTAATTCCAGTTAAGATCACATGAAACACTGTATGAATCCTATATTCTTTACTTAAAGGAGACTAGAGTGGTAAATGTGTGTTATACAAGGCAGAATACCATTGAAATAGAGAAAGAAACACGTTCAGCAGCTTTGGAAAGCCTCACACTTCCCTGAAATGTAGTACTACACTTTATATATCACAGTTGAGAGACAATGTTCCCTAGCTCGCTCAGTTCATAACAGTGTGTAGGAAGTTGTTTGATAAAGTGGGCAAAGCTTATACTTGGGCCAGAAGGCAGAATATAGGAAACTACATGAAAACATGAATAATTCAGTGAAAATGACTGTAAACAGATGAGAACTTGTTTAGAACAGCTGAAAGAGAATCTCCAAGTCAGTTCTTAGTGTAGAAAAGGTAGCTAAGAGAAGGAAAATCCTTAATTCCAGTTAAGATCACATGAAACACTGTATGAATCCTATATTGTTTACTTAAAGGAGACTAGAGTGGTAAATGTGTGTTATACAAGGCAGAATACCATTGAAATAGAGAAAGAAACACGTTCGGCAGCTTTGGAAAGCCTTACACTTCACTGAAATGTAGTACTACACTCTATAACACAGTTGAGAGACAATGTTCCCGAGCTGCCTCAGTTCATAACAGTGTGTAGGAAGTTGTTTGATAAAGTGGGCAAAGCTTATACTTGGGCCAGAAGGCAGAATATAGGAAACTACATGAAAACATGAATAATTCAGTGAAAATGACTGTAAACAGATGAGAACTTGTTTAGAACAGCTGAAAGAGAATCTCTAAGTCAGTTCTTAGTGTAGAAAAGGTAGGTAAGATAAGGGAAATACTTAATTCCAGTGAAGATCACATGAAACACTGTATGAATCCTATATTCTTTACTTAAAGGAGACTAGAGTGGTAAATGTGTGTTATACAAGGCAGAATACCATTGAAATAGAAAAAGAAACACGTTCGGCAGCTTTGGAAAGCCTTACACTTCACTGAAATGTAGTACTACACTCTATAACACAGTTGAGAGACAATGTTCAATACCTGCCTCAGTACTTAACAGTGTGTAGGAAGTTGTTTGATAAAGTGGGCAAAGCTGATATTTGGACCAGAAGGCAGAATATAGGAAACTACATGAAAACATGATTAATTCAGTGAAAATGACTGTAAACAGATGTGAACTTGTTTAGAACAGCTGAAAGAGATTCTCCAAGTCAGTTCTTAGTGTAGAAAAGGTAGCTAAGATCTGGGAAATCCTTAATTCGAGTTAAGATTACATGAAACACTGTATGAATCCTATATTCTTTACTTAAAGGAGACTAGAGTGGTAAATGTGTGTTATACAAGGCAGAATACCATTGAAATAGAGAAAGAAACACGTTCGGCAGCTTTGGAAAGCCTTACACTTCACTGAAATGTAGTACTACACTCTATAACACAGTTGAGAGACAATGTTCCCGAGCTGCCTCAGTGCATAACAGTGTGTAGGAAGTTGTTTGATAAAGTGGGCAAAGCTTATACTTGGGCCAGAAGGCCGAATATAGGAAACTACATGAGAACATGAATAATTCAGTGAAAATGACTGTAAACAGATGAGAACTTGTTTAGAACAGCTGAAAGAGAATCTCCAAGTCAGTTCTTAGTGTAGAAAAGGTAGCTAAGAGAAGGAAAATCCTTAATTCCAGTTAAGATCACATGAAACACTGTATGAATCCTATATTGTTTACTTAAAGGAGACTAGAGTGGTAAATGTGTGTTATACAAGGCAGAATACCATTGAAATAGAGAAAGAAACACGTTCGGAAGCTTTGGAAAGCCTTACACTTCACTGAAATGTAGTACTACACTCTATAACCCAGTTGAGAGACAATGTTCCCGAGCTGCCTCAGTTCATAACAGTGTGTAGGAAGTTGTTTGATAAAGTGGGCAAAGCTTATACTTGGGCCAGAAGGCAGAATATAGGAAACTCCATGAAAACATGAAAAATTCAGTGAAAATGACTGTAAACAGATGAGAACTTGTTTAGAACAGCTGAAAGAGAATCTCCAAGTCAGTTCTTAGTGTAGAAAAGGTAGCTTAGAGAAGGAAAATCCTTAATTCCAGTTAAGATCACAAGACACACTGTATGAATCCTATATTCTTTACTTAAAGGAGACTAGAGTGGTAAATGTGTGTTATACAAGGCAGAATACCATTGAAATAGAAAAAGAAACACGTTCGGCAGCTTTGGAAAGCCTTACACTTCACTGAAATGTAGTACTACACTCTATAACTGAGTTGAGAGACAATGTTCAATAGCTGCCTCAGTACTTAACAGTGTGTAGGAAGTTGTTTGATAAAGTGGGCAAAGCTTATACTTGGACCAGAAGTCAGAATATAGGAAACTACATGAAAACATGATTAATTCAGTGAAAATGACTGTAAACAGATGAGAACTTGTCTAGAACAGCTGAAAGAGAATCTCCAAGTCAGTTCTTATTGTAGAAAAGGTAGCTAAGATCAGGGAAATCCTTAATTCCAGTTAAGATCACATGAAACACTGTATGAATCCTATATTCTTTACTTAAAGGAGACTAGAGTGGTAAATGTGTGTTATACAAGGCAGAATACCATTGAAATAGAGAAAGAAACACGTTCAGCAGCTTTGGAAAGCCTCACACTTCCCTGAAATGTAGTACTACACTTTATATATCACAGTTGAGAGACAATGTTCCCTAGCTCGCTCAGTTCATAACAGTGTGTAGGAAGTTGTTTGATAAAGTGGGCAAAGCTTATACTTGGGCCAGAAGGCAGAATATAGGAAACTACATGAAAACATGAATAATTCAGTGAAAATGACTGTAAACAGATGAGAACTTGTTTAGAACAGCTGAAAGAGAATCTCCAAGTCAGTTCTTAGTGTAGAAAAGGTAGCTAAGAGAAGGAAAATCCTTAATTCCAGTTAAGATCACATGAAACACTGTATGAATCCTATATTGTTTACTTAAAGGAGACTAGAGTGGTAAATGTGTGTTATACAAGGCAGAATACCATTGAAATAGAGAAAGAAACACGTTCGGCAGCTTTGGAAAGCCTTACACTTCACTGAAATGTAGTACTACACTCTATAACACAGTTGAGAGACAATGTTCCCGAGCTGCCTCAGTTCATAACAGTGTGTAGGAAGTTGTTTGATAAAGTGGGCAAAGCTTATACTTGGGCCAGAAGGCAGAATATAGGAAACTACATGAAAACATGAATAATTCAGTGAAAATGACTGTAAACAGATGAGAACTTGTTTAGAACAGCTGAAAGAGAATCTCTAAGTCAGTTCTTAGTGTAGAAAAGGTAGGTAAGATAAGGGAAATACTTAATTCCAGTGAAGATCACATGAAACACTGTATGAATCCTATATTCTTTACTTAAAGGAGACTAGAGTGGTAAATGTGTGTTATACAAGGCAGAATACCATTGAAATAGAAAAAGAAACACGTTCGGCAGCTTTGGAAAGCCTTACACTTCACTGAAATGTAGTACTACACTCTATAACACAGTTGAGAGACAATGTTCAATACCTGCCTCAGTACTTAACAGTGTGTAGGAAGTTGTTTGATAAAGTGGGCAAAGCTGATATTTGGACCAGAAGGCAGAATATAGGAAACTACATGAGAACATGAATAATTCAGTGAAAATGACTGTAAACAGATGAGAACTTGTTTAGAACAGCTGAAAGAGAATCTCCAAGTCAGTTCTTAGTGTAGAAAAGGTAGCTAAGAGAAGGAAAATCCTTAATTCCAGTTAAGATCACATGAAACACTGTATGAATCCTATAATGTTTACTTAAAGGAGACTAGAGTGGTAAATGTGTGTTATACAAGGCAGAATACCATTGAAATAGAGAAAGAAACACGTTCGGCAGCTTTGGAAAGCCTTACACTTCACTGAAATGTAGTACTACACTCTATAACCCAGTTGAGAGACAATGTTCCCGAGCTGCCTCAGTTCATAACAGTGTGTAGGAAGTTGTTTGATAAAGTGGGCAAAGCTTATACTTGGGCCAGAAGGCAGAATATAGGAAACTCCATGAAAACATGAAAAATTCAGTGAAAATGACTGTAAACAGATGAGAACTTGTTTAGAACAGCTGAAAGAGAATCTCCAAGTCAGTTCTTAGTGTAGAAAAGGTAGCTTAGAGAAGGAAAATCCTTAATTCCAGTTAAGATCACAAGACACACTGTATGAATCCTATATTCTTTACTTAAAGGAGACTAGAGTGGTAAATGTGTGTTATACAAGGCAGAATACCATTGAAATAGAAAAAGAAACACGTTCGGCAGCTTTGGAAAGCCTTACACTTCACTGAAATGTAGTACTACACTCTATAACACAGTTGAGAGACAATGTTCAATACCTGCCTCAGTACTTAACAGTGTGTAGGAAGTTGTTTGATAAAGTGGGCAAAGCTGATATTTGGACCAGAAGGCAGAATATAGGAAACTACATGAAAACATGATTAATTCAGTGAAAATGACTGTAAACAGATGTGAACTTGTTTAGAACAGCTGAAAGAGATTCTCCAAGTCAGTTCTTAGTGTAGAAAAGGTAGCTAAGATCTGGGAAATCCTTAATTCGAGTTAAGATTACATGAAACACTGTATGAATCCTATATTCTTTACTTAAAGGAGACTAGAGTGGTAAATGTGTGTTATACAAGGCAGAATACCATTGAAATAGAGAAAGAAACACGTTCGGCAGCTTTGGAAAGCCTTACACTTCACTGAAATGTAGTACTACACTCTATAACACAGTTGAGAGACAATGTTCCCGAGCTGCCTCAGTGCATAACAGTGTGTAGGAAGTTGTTTGATAAAGTGGGCAAAGCTTATACTTGGGCCAGAAGGCCGAATATAGGAAACTACATGAGAACATGAATAATTCAGTGAAAATGACTGTAAACAGATGAGAACTTGTTTAGAACAGCTGAAAGAGAATCTCCAAGTCAGTTCTTAGTGTAGAAAAGGTAGCTAAGAGAAGGAAAATCCTTAATTCCAGTTAAGATCACATGAAACACTGTATGAATCCTATATTGTTTACTTAAAGGAGACTAGAGTGGTAAATGTGTGTTATACAAGGCAGAATACCATTGAAATAGAGAAAGAAACACGTTCGGAAGCTTTGGAAAGCCTTACACTTCACTGAAATGTAGTACTACACTCTATAACCCAGTTGAGAGACAATGTTCCCGAGCTGCCTCAGTTCATAACAGTGTGTAGGAAGTTGTTTGATAAAGTGGGCAAAGCTTATACTTGGGCCAGAAGGCAGAATATAGGAAACTCCATGAAAACATGAAAAATTCAGTGAAAATGACTGTAAACAGATGAGAACTTGTTTAGAACAGCTGAAAGAGAATCTCCAAGTCAGTTCTTAGTGTAGAAAAGGTAGCTAAGAGAAGGAAAATCCTTAATTCCAGTTAAGATCACATGAAACACTGTATGAATCCTATATTGTTTACTTAAAGGAGACTAGAGTGGTAAATGTGTGTTATACAAGGCAGAATACCATTGAAATAGAGAAAGAAACACGTTCGGCAGCTTTGGAAAGCCTTACACTTCACTGAAATGTAGTACTACACTCTATAACCCAGTTGAGAGACAATGTTCCCGAGCTGCCTCAGTTCATAACAGTGTGTAGGAAGTTGTTTGATAAAGTGGGCAAAGCTTATACTTGGGCCAGAAGGCAGAATATAGGAAACTCCATGAAAACATGAAAAATTCAGTGAAAATGACTGTAAACAGATGAGAACTTGTTTAGAACAGCTGAAAGAGAATCTCCAAGTCAGTTCTTAGTGTAGAAAAGGTAGCTTAGAGAAGAAAAATCCTTAATTCCAGTTAAGATCACAAGACACACTGTATGAATCCTATATTCTTTACTTAAAGGAGACTAGAGTGGTAAATGTGTGTTATACAAGGCAGAATACCATTGAAATAGAAAAAGAAACACGTTCGGCAGCTTTGGAAAGCCTTACACTTCACTGAAATGTAGTACTACACTCTATAACACAGTTGAGAGACAATGTTCAATACCTGCCTCAGTACTTAACAGTGTGTAGGAAGTTGTTTGATAAAGTGGGCAAAGCTGATATTTGGACCAGAAGGCAGAATATAGGAAACTACATGAAAACATGATTAATTCAGTGAAAATGACTGTAAACAGATGTGAACTTGTTTAGAACAGCTGAAAGAGATTCTCCAAGTCAGTTCTTAGTGTAGAAAAGGTAGCTAAGATCTGGGAAATCCTTAATTCGAGTTAAGATTACATGAAACACTGTATGAATCCTATATTCTTTACTTAAAGGAGACTAGAGTGGTAAATGTGTGTTATACAAGGCAGAATACCATTGAAATAGAGAAAGAAACACGTTCGGCAGCTTTGGAAAGCCTTACACTTCACTGAAATGTAGTACTACACTCTATAACACAGTTGAGAGACAATGTTCCCGAGCTGCCTCAGTGCATAACAGTGTGTAGGAAGTTGTTTGATAAAGTGGGCAAAGCTTATACTTGGGCCAGAAGGCCGAATATAGGAAACTACATGAGAACATGAATAATTCAGTGAAAATGACTGTAAACAGATGAGAACTTGTTTAGAACAGCTGAAAGAGAATCTCCAAGTCAGTTCTTAGTGTAGAAAAGGTAGCTAAGAGAAGGAAAATCCTTAATTCCAGTTAAGATCACATGAAACACTGTATGAATCCTATATTCTTTACTTAAAGGAGACTAGAGTGGTAAATGTGTGTTATACAAGGCAGAATACCATTGAAATAGAGAAAGAAACACGTTCGGCAGCTTGGGAAAGCCTTACACTTCACTGAAATGTAGTACTACACTCTATAACACAGTTGAGAGACAATGTTCAATACCTGCCTCAGTACTTAACAGTGTGTAGGAAGTTGTTTGATAAAGTGGGCAAAGCTGATATTTGGACCAGAAGGCAGAATATAGGAAACTACATGAGAACATGAATAATTCAGTGAAAATGACTGTAAACAGATGAGAACTTGTTTTGAACAGCTGAAAGAGAATCTCCAAGTCAGTTCTTAGTGTAGAAAAGGTAGCTAAGAGAAGGAAAATCCTTAATTCCAGTTAAGATCACATGAAACACTGTATGAATCCTATATTGTTTACTTAAAGGAGACTAGAGTGGTAAATGTGTGTTATACAAGGCAGAATACCATTGAAATAGAGAAAGAAACACGTTCGGCAGCTTTGGAAAGCCTTACACTTCACTGAAATGTAGTACTACACTCTATAACCCAGTTGAGAGACAATGTTCCCGAGCTGCCTCAGTTCATAACAGTGTGTAGGAAGTTGTTTGATAAAGTGGGCAAAGCTTATACTTGGGCCAGAAGGCAGAATATAGGAAACTCCATGAAAACATGAAAAATTCAGTGAAAATGACTGTAAACAGATGAGAACTTGTTTAGAACAGCTGAAAGAGAATCTCCAAGTCAGTTCTTAGTGTAGAAAAGGTAGCTTAGAGAAGGAAAATCCTTAATTCCAGTTAAGATCACAAGACACACTGTATGAATCCTATATTCTTTACTTAAAGGAGACTAGAGTGGTAAATGTGTGTTATACAAGGCAGAATACCATTGAAATAGAGAAAGAAACACGTTCGGCAGCTTTGGAAAGCCTTACACTTCACTGAAATGTAGTACTACACTCTATAACTGAGTTGAGAGACAATGTTCAATAGCTGCCTCAGTACTTAACAGTGTGTAGGAAGTTGTTTGATAAAGTGGGCAAAGCTTATACTTGGACCAGAAGTCAGAATATAGGAAACTACATGAAAACATGATTAATTCAGTGAAAATGACTGTAAACAGATGAGAACTTGTCTAGAACAGCTGAAAGAGAATCTCCAAGTCAGTTCTTATTGTAGAAAAGGTAGCTAAGATCAGGGAAATCCTTAATTCCAGTTAAGATCACATGAAACACTGTATGAATCCTATATTCTTTACTTAAAGGAGACTAGAGTGGTAAATGTGTGTTATACAAGGCAGAATACCATTGAAATAGAGAAATAAACAAGTTCAGCAGCTTTGGAAAGCCTTACACTTCACTGAAATGTAGTACTACACTTTATATATCACAGTTGAGAGACAATGTTCCCTAGCTCGCTCAGTTCATAACAGTGTGTAGGAAGTTGTTTGATAAACTGGGCAAAGCTTATACTTGGGCCAGAAGGCAGAATATAGGAAACTACATGAAAACATGAATAATTCAGTGAAAATGACTGTAAACAGATGAGAACTTGTTTAGAACAGCTGAAAGAGAATCTCCAAGTCAGTTCTTAGTGTAGAAAAGGTAGGTAAGATAAGGGAAATACTTAATTCCAGTTAAGATCACATGAAACACTGTATGAATCCTACATTCTTTACTTAAAGGAGACTAGAGTGGTAAACGTGTGTTATACAAGGCAGAATACCATTGAAATAGAGAAAGAAACACGTTCGGCAGCTTTGGAAAGCCTTACACTTCACTGAAATGTAGTACTACACTCTATAACACAGTTGAGAGACAATGTTCCCGAGCTGCCTCAGTGCATAACAGTGTGTAGGAAGTTGTTTGATAAAGTGGGCAAAGCTTATACTTGGGCCAGAAGGCCGAATATAGGAAACTACATGAGAACATGAATAATTCAGTGAAAATGACTGTAAACAGATGAGAACTTGTTTAGAACAGCTGAAAGAGAATCTCCAAGTCAGTTCTTAGTGTAGAAAAGGTAGCTAAGAGAAGGAAAATCCTTAATTCCAGTTAAGATCACATGAAACACTGTATGAATCCTATATTGTTTACTTAAAGGAGACTAGAGTGGTAAATGTGTGTTATACAAGGCAGAATACCATTGAAATAGAGAAAGAAACACGTTCGGCAGTTTTGGAAAGCCTTACACTTCACTGAAATGTAGTACTACACTCTATAACACAGTTGAGAGACAATGTTCCCGAGCTGCCTCAGTTCATAACAGTGTGTAGGAAGTTGTTTGATAAAGTGGGCAAAGCTTATACTTGGGCCAGAAGGCAGAATATAGGAAACTACATGAAAACATGAAAAATTCAGTGAAAATGACTGTAAACAGATGAGAACTTGTTTAGAACAGCTGAAAGAGAATCTCCAAGTCAGTTCTTAGTGTAGAAAAGGTAGCTAAGAGAAGGAAAATCCTTAATTCCAGTTAAGATCACAAGAAACACTGTATGAATCCTATATTCTTTACTTAAAGGAGACTAGAGTGGTAAATGTGTGTTATACAAGGCAGAATACCATTGAAATAGAGAAAGAAACACGTTCGGCAGCTTTGGAAAGCCTTACACTTCACTGAAATGTAGTACTACACTCTATAACACAGTTGAGAGACAATGTTCAATAGCTGCCTCAGTACTTAACAGTGTGTAGGAAGTTGTTTGATAAAGAGGGCAAAGCTTATACTTGGACCAGAAGGCAGAATATAGGAAACTACATGAAAACATGATTAATTCAGTGAAAATGACTGTAAACAGATGTGAACTTGTTTAGAACAGCTGAAAGAGATTCTCCAAGTCAGTTCTTAGTGTAGAAAAGGTAGCTAAGATCCGGGAAATCCTTAATTCAAGTTAAAATTACATGAAACACTGTATGAATCCTATATTCTTTACTTAAAGGAGACTAGAGTGGTAAATGTGTGTTATACAAGGCAGAATACCATTGAAATAGAGAAAGAAACACGTTCGGCAGCTTTGGAAAGCCTTACACTTCACTGAAATGTAGTACTACACTCTATAACACAGTTGAGAGACAATGTTCAATACCTGCCTCAGTACTTAACAGTGTGTAGGAAGTTGTTTGATAAAGTGGGCAAAGCTGATATTTGGACCAGAAGGCAGAATATAGGAAACTACATGAAAACATGATTAATTCAGTGAAAATGACTGTAAACAGATGTGAACTTGTTTAGAACAGCTGAAAGAGATTCTCCAAGTCAGTTCTTAGTGTAGAAAAGGTAGCTAAGATCTGGGAAATCCTTAATTCGAGTTAAGATTACATGAAACACTGTATGAATCCTATATTCTTTACTTAAAGGAGACTAGAGTGGTAAATGTGTGTTATACAAGGCAGAATACCATTGAAATAGAGAAAGAAACACGTTCAGCAGCTTTGGAAAGCCTTACACTTCACTGAAATGTAGTACTACACTCTATAACACAGTTGAGAGACAATGTTCCCGAGCTGCCTCAGTGCATAACAGTGTGTAGGAAGTTGTTTGATAAAGTGGGCAAAGCTTATACTTGGGCCAGAAGGCCGAATATAGGAAACTACATGAGAACATGAATAATTCAGTGAAAATGACTGTAAACAGATGAGAACTTGTTTAGAACAGCTGAAAGAGAATCTCCAAGTCAGTTCTTAGTGTAGAAAAGGTAGCTAAGATAAGGAAAATCCTTAATTCCAGTTAAGATCACATGAAACACTGTATGAATCCTATATTCTTTACTTAAAGGAGACTAGAGTGGTAAATGTGTGTTATACAAGGCAGAATACCATTGAAATAGAGAAAGAAACACGTTCGGCAGCTTTGGAAAGCCTTACACTTCACTGAAATGTAGTACTACACTCTATAACACAGTTGAGAGACAATGTTCCCAAGCTGCCTCAGTGCATAACAGTGTGTAGGAAGTTGTTTGATAAAGTGGGCAAAGCTTATACTTGGGCCAGAAGGCCGAATATAGGAAACTACATGAGAACATGAATAATTCAGTGAAAATGACTGTAAACAGATGAGAACTTGTTTAGAACAGCTGAAAGAGAATCTCCAAGTCAGTTCTAAGTGTAGAAAAGGTAGCTAAGAGAAGGAAAATCCTTAATTCCAGTTAAGATCACATGAAACACTGTATGAATCCTATATTGTTTACTTAAAGGAGACTAGAGTGGTAAATGTGTGTTATACAAGGCAGAATACCATTGAAATAGAGAAAGAAACACGTTCGGCAGCTTTGGAAAGCCTTACACTTCACTGAAATGTAGTACTACACTCTATAACACAGTTGAGAGACAATGTTCCCGAGCTGCCTCACTTCATAACAGTGTGTAGGAAGTTGTTTGATAAAGTGGGCAAAGCTTATACTTGGGCCAGAAGGCAGAATATAGGAAACTACATGAAAACATGAAAAATTCAGTGAAAATGACTCTAAACAGATGAGAACTTGTTTAGAACAGCTGAAAGAGAATCTCCAAGTCAGTTCTTAGTGTAGAAAAGGTAGCTAAGAGAAGGAAAATCCTTAATTCCAGTTAAGATCACAAGAAACACTGTATGAATCCTATATTCTTTACTTAAAGGAGACTAGAGTGGTAAATGTGTGTTATACAAGGCAGAATACCATTGAAATAGAGAAAGAAACACGTTCGGCAGCTTTGGAAAGCCTTACACTTCACTGAAATGTAGTACTACACTCTATAACTGAGTTGAGAGACAATGTTCAATAGCTGCCTCAGTACTTAACAGTGTGTAGGAAGTTGTTTGATAAAGTGGGCAAAGCTTATACTTGGACCAGAAGTCAGAATATAGGAAACTACATGAAAACATGATTAATTCAGTGAAAATGACTGTAAACAGATGAGAACTTGTCTAGAACAGCTGAAAGAGAATCTCCAAGTCAGTTCTTATTGTAGAAAAGGTAGCTAAGATCAGGGAAATCCTTAATTCCAGTTAAGATCACATGAAACACTGTATGAATCCTATATTCTTTACTTAAAGGAGACTAGAGTGGTAAATGTGTGTTATACAAGGCAGAATACCATTGAAATAGAGAAAGAAACACGTTCAGCAGCTTTGGAAAGCCTTACACTTCACTGAAATGTAGTACTACACTTTATATATCACAGTTGAGAGACAATGTTCCCTAGCTCGCTCAGTTCATAACAGTGTGTAGGAAGTTGTTTGATAAAGTGGGCAAAGCTTATACTTGGGCCAGAAGGCAGAATATAGGAAACTACATGAAAACATGAATAATTCAGTGAAAATGACTGTAAACAGATGAGAACTTGTTTAGAACAGCTGAAAGAGAATCTCCAAGTCAGTTCTTAGTGTAGAAAAGGTAGCTAAGAGAAGGAAAATCCTTAATTCCAGTTAAGATCACATGAAACACTGTATGAATCCTATATTGTTTACTTAAAGGAGACTAGAGTGGTAAATGTGTGTTATACAAGGCAGAATACCATTGAAATAGAGAAAGAAACACGTTTGGCAGCTTTGGAAAGCCTTACACTTCACTGAAATGTAGTACTACACTCTATAACACAGTTGAGAGACAATGTTCAATACCTGCCTCAGTACTTAACAGTGTGTAGGAAGTTGTTTGATAAAGTGGGCAAAGCTGATATTTGGACCAGAAGGCAGAATATAGGAAACTACATGAAAACATGATTAATTCAGTGAAAATGACTGTAAACAGATGTGAACTTGTTTAGAACAGCTGAAAGAGATTCTCCAAGTCAGTTCTTAGTGTAGAAAAGGTAGCTAAGATCTGGGAAATCCTTAATTCGAGTTAAGATTACATGAAACACTGTATGAATCCTATATTCTTTACTTAAAGGAGACTAGAGTGGTAAATGTGTGTTATACAAGGCAGAATACCATTGAAATAGAGAAAGAAACACGTTCGGCAGCTTTGGAAAGCCTTACACTTCACTGAAATGTAGTACTACACTCTATAACACAGTTGAGAGACAATGTTCCCGAGCTGCCTCAGTGCATAACAGTGTGTAGGAAGTTGTTTGATAAAGTGGGCAAAGCTTATACTTGGGCCAGAAGGCCGAATATAGGAAACTACATGAGAACATGAATAATTCAGTGAAAATGACTGTAAACAGATGAGAACTTGTTTAGAACAGCTGAAAGAGAATCTCCAAGTCAGTTCTTAGTGTAGAAAAGGTAGCTAAGATAAGGAAAATCCTTAATTCCAGTTAAGATCACATAAAACACTGTATGAATCCTATATTCTTTACTTAAAGGAGACTAGAGTGGTAAATGTGTGTTATACAAGGCAGAATACCATTGAAATAGAGAAAGAAACACGTTCGGCAGCTTTGGAAAGCCTTACACTTCACTGAAATGTAGTACTACACTCTATAACACAGTTGAGAGACAATGTTCAATAGCTGCCTCAGTACTTAACAGTGTGTAGGAAGTTGTTTGATAAAGAGCGCAAAGCTTATACTTGGACCAGAAGGCAGAATATAGGAAACTACATGAAAACATGATTAATTCAGTGAAAATGACTGTAAACAGATGTGAACTTGTTTAGAACAGCTGAAAGAGATTCTCCAAGTCAGTTCTTAGTGTAGAAAAGGTAGCTAAGATCCGGGAAATCCTTAATTCGAGTTAAGATTACATGAAACACTGTATGAATCCTATATTCTTTACTTAAAGGAGACTAGAGTGGTAAATGTGTGTTATACAAGGCAGAATACCATTGAAATAGAGAAAGAAACACGTTCAGCAGCTTTGGAAAGCCTTACACTTCACTGAAATGTAGTACTACACTTTATATATCACAGTTGAGAGACAATGTTCCCTAGCTCGCTCAGTTCATAACAGTGTGTAGGAAGTTGTTTGATAAAGTGGGCAAAGCTTATACTTGGGCCAGAAGGCAGAATATAGGAAACTACATGAAAACATGAATAATTCAGTGAAAATGACTGTAAACAGATGAGAACTTGTTTAGAACAGCTGAAAGAGAATCTCCAAGTCAGTTCTTAGTGTAGAAAAGGTAGCTAAGAGAAGGAAAATCCTTAATTCCAGTTAAGATCACAAGAAACACTGTATGAATCCTATATTCTTTACTTAAAGGAGACTAGAGTGGTAAATGTGTGTTATACAAGGCAGAATACCATTGAAATAGAGAAAGAAACACGTTCGGCAGCTTTGGAAAGCCTTACACTTCACTGAAATGTAGTACTACACTCTATAACTGAGTTGAGAGACAATGTTCAATAGCTGCCTCAGTACTTAACAGTGTGTAGGACGTTGTTTGATAAAGTGGGCAAAGCTTATACTTGGACCAGAAGTCAGAATATAGGAAACTACATGAAAACATGATTAATTCAGTGAAAATGACTGTAAACAGATGAGAACTTGTCTAGAACAGCTGAAAGAGAATCTCCAAGTCAGTTCTTATTGTAGAAAAGGTAGCTAAGATCAGGGAAATCCTTAATTCCAGTTAAGATCACATGAAACACTGTATGAATCCTATATTCTTTACTTAAAGGAGACTAGAGTGGTAAATGTGTGTTATACAAGGCAGAATACCATTGAAATAGAGAAAGAAACACGTTCGGCAGCTTTGGAAAGCCTTACACTTCACTGAAATGTAGTACTACACTCTATAACACAGTTGAGAGACAATGTTCAATACCTGCCTCAGTACTTAACAGTGTGTAGGAAGTTGTTTGATAAAGTGGGCAAAGCTGATATTTGGACCAGAAGGCAGAATATAGGAAACTACATGAAAACATGATTAATTCAGTGAAAATGACTGTAAACAGATGTGAACTTGTTTAGAACAGCTGAAAGAGATTCTCCAAGTCAGTTCTTAGTGTAGAAAAGGTAGCTAAGATCTGGGAAATCCTTAATTCGAGTTAAGATTACATGAAACACTGTATGAATCCTATATTCTTTACTTAAAGGAGACTAGAGTGGTAAATGTGTGTTATACAAGGCAGAATACCATTGAAATAGAGAAAGAAACACGTTCGGCAGCTTTGGAAAGCCTTACACTTCACTGAAATGTAGTACTACACTCTATAACACAGTTGAGAGACAATGTTCCCGAGCTGCCTCAGTTCATAACAGTGTGTAGGAAGGTGTTTGATAAAGAGGGCAAAGCTTATACTTGGGCCAGAAGGCAGAATATAGGAAACTACATGAAAACATGAATAATTCAGTGAAAATGACTCTAAACAGATGAGAACTTGTTTAGAACAGCTGAAAGAGAATCTCCAAGTCAGTTCTTAGTGTAGAAAAGGTAGCTAAGAGAAGGAAAATCCTTAATTCCAGTTAAGATCACAAGAAACACTGTATGAATCCTATATTCTTTACTTAAAGGAGACTAGAGTGGTAAATGTGTGTTATACAAGGCAGAATACCATTGAAATAGAGAAAGAAACACGTTCGGCAGCTTTGGAAAGCCTTACACTTCACTGAAATGTAGTACTACACTCTATAACTGAGTTGAGAGACAATGTTCAATAGCTGCCTCAGTACTTAACAGTGTGTAGGAAGTTGTTTGATAAAGTGGGCAAAGCTTATACTTGGACCAGAAGGCAGAATATAGGAAACTACATGAAAACATGATTAATTCAGTGAAAATGACTGTAAACAGATGAGAACTTGTCTAGAACAGCTGAAAGAGAATCTCCAAGTCAGTTCTTATTGTAGAAAAGGTAGCTAAGATCAGGGAAATCCTTAATTCCAGTTAAGATCACATGAAACACTGTATGAATCGTATATTCTTTACTTAAAGGAGACTAGAGTGGTAAATGTGTGTTATACAAGGCAGAATACCATTGAAATAGAGAAAGAAACACGTTCAGCAGCTTTGGAAAGCCTTACCCTTCACTGAAATGTAGTACTACACTTTATATATCACAGTTGAGAGACAATGTTCCCTAGCTCGCTCAGTTCATAACAGTGTGTAGGAAGTTGTTTGATAAAGTGGGCAAAGCTTATACTTGGGCCAGAAGGCAGAATATAGGAAACTACATGAAAACATGAATAATTCAGTGAAAATGACTGTAAACAGATCAGAACTTGTTTAGAACAGCTGAAAGAGAATCTCCAAGTCAGTTCTTAGTGTAGAAAAGGTAGGTAAGATAAGGGAAATACTTAATTCCAGTGAAGATCACATGAAACACTGTATGAATCCTATATTCTTTACTTAAAGGAGACTAGAGTGGTAAATGTGTGTTATACAAGGCAGAATACCATTGAAATAGAGAAAGAAACACGTTCGGCAGCTTTGGAAAGCCTTACACTTCACTGAAATGTAGTACTACACTCTATAACACAGTTGAGAGACAATGTTCAATACCTGCCTCAGTACTTAACAGTGTGTAGGAAGTTGTTTGATAAAGTGGGCAAAGCTTATACTTGGGCCAGAAGGCAGAATATAGGAAACTACATGAAAACATGATTAATTCAGTGAAAATGACTGTAAACAGATGTGAACTTGTTTAGAACAGCTGAAAGAGATTCTCCAAGTCAGTTCTTAGTGTAGAAAAGGTAGCTAAGATCTGGGAAATCCTTAATTCGAGTTAAGATTACATGAAACACTGTATGAATCCTATATTCTTTACTTAAAGGAGACTAGAGTGGTAAATGTGTGTTATACAAGGCAGAATACCATTGAAATAGAGAAAGAAACACGTTCGGCAGCTTTGGAAAGCCTTACACTTCACTGAAATGTAGTACTACACTGTATAACACAGTTGAGAGACAATGTTCCCGAGCTGCCTCAGTTCATAACAGTGTGTAGGAAGGTGTTTGATAAAGAGGGCAAAGCTTATACTTGGGCCAGAAGGCAGAATATAGGAAACTACATGAAAACATGAATAATTCAGTGAAAATGACTCTAAACAGATGAGAACTGGTTTAGAACAGCTGAAAGAGAATCTCCAAGTCAGTTCTTAGTGTAGAAAAGGTAGGTAAGATAAGGGAAATCCTTAATTCCAGTTAAGATCACATGAAACACTGTATGAATCCTATATTCTTTACTTAAAGGAGACTAGAGTGGTAAATGTGTGTTATACAAGGCAGAATACCATTGAAATAGAGAAAGAAACACGTTCAGCTGCTTTGGAAAGCCTTACACTTCACTGAAATGTAGTACTACACTTTATATATCACAGTTGAGAGACAATGTTCCCTAGCTCGCTCAGTTCATAACAGTGTGTAGGAAGTTGTTTGATAAAGTGGGCAAAGCTTATACTTGGGCCAGAAGACAGAATATAGGAAACTACATGAAAACATGAATAATTCAGTGAAAATGACTGTAAACAGATGAGAACTTGTTTAGAACAGCTGAAAGAGATTCTCCAAGTCAGTTCTTAGTGTAGAAAAGGTAGCTAAGAGAAGGAAAATCCTTAATTCCAGTTAAGATCACAAGAAACACTGTATGAATCCTATATTCTTTACTTAAAGGAGACTAGAGTGGTAAATGTGTGTTATACAAGGCAGAATACCATTGAAATAGAGAAAGAAACACGTTCGGCAGCTTTGGAAAGCCTTACACTTCACTGAAATGTAGTACTACACTCTATAACTGAGTTGAGAGACAATGTTCAATAGCTGCCTCAGTACTTAACAGTGTGTAGGAAGTTGTTTGATAAAGTGGGCAAAGCTTATACTTGGACCAGAAGTCAGAATATAGGAAACTACAGGAAAACATGATTAATTCAGTGAAAATGACTGTAAACAGATGAGAACTTGTCTAGAACAGCTGATAGAGAATCTCCAAGTCAGTTCTTATTGTAGAAAAGGTAGCTAAGATCAGGGAAATCCTTAATTCCAGTTAAGATCACATGAAACACTGTATGAATCCTATATTCTTTACTTAAAGGAGACTAGAGTGGTAAATGTGTGTTATACAAGGCTGAATACCATTGAAATAGAGAAAGAAACACGTTCAGCAGCTTTGGAAAGCCTTACACTTCACTGAAATGTAGTACTACACTTTATATATCACAGTTGAGAGACAATGTTCCCTAGCTCGCTCAGTTCATAACAGTGTGTAGGAAGTTGTTTGATAAAGTGGGCAAAGCTTATACTTGGGCCAGAAGGCAGAATATAGGAAACTACATGAAAACATGAATAATTCAGTGAAAATGACTGTAAACAGATGAGAACTTGTTTAGAACAGCTGAAAGAGAATCTCCAAGTCAGTTCTTAGTGTAGAAAAGGTAGGTAAGATAAGGGAAATACTTAATTCCAGTGAAGATCACATGAAACACTGAATGAATCCTATATTCTTTACTTAAAGGAGACTAGAGTGGTAAATGTGTGTTATACAAGGCAGAATACCATTGAAATAGAGAAAGAAACACGTTCGGCAGCTTTGGAAAGCCTTACACTTCACTGAAATGTAGTACTACACTCTATAACACAGTTGAGAGACAATGTTCAATACCTGCCTCAGTACTTAACAGTGTGTAGGAAGTTGTTTGATAAAGTGGGCAAAGCTGATATTTGGACCAGAAGGCAGAATATAGGAAACTACATGAAAACATGATTAATTCAGTGAAAATGACTGTAAACAGATGTGAACTTGTTTAGAACAGCTGAAAGAGATTCTCCAAGTCAGTTCTTAGTGTAGAAAAGGTAGCTAAGATCTGGGAAATCCTTAATTCGAGTTAAGATTACATGAAACACTGTATGAATCCTATATTCTTTACTTAAAGGAGACTAGAGTGGTAAATGTGTGTTATACAAGGCAGAATACCATTGAAATAGAGAAAGAAACACGTTCGGCAGCTTTGGAAAGCCTTACACTTCACTGAAATGTAGTACTACACTGTATAACACAGTTGAGAGACAATGTTCCCGAGCTGCCTCAGTTCATAACAGTGTGTAGGAAGGTGTTTGATAAAGAGGGCAAAGCTTATACTTGGGCCAGAAGGCAGAATATAGGAAACTACATGAAAACATGAATAATTCAGTGAAAATGACTCTAAACAGATGAGAACTTGTTTAGAACAGCTGAAAGAGATTCTCCAAGTCAGTTCTTAGTGTAGAAAAGGTAGCTAAGAGAAGGAAAATCCTTAATTCCAGTTAAGATCACAAGAAACACTGTATGAATCCTATATTCTTTACTTAAAGGAGACTAGAGTGGTAAATGTGTGTTATACAAGGCAGAATACCATTGAAATAGAGAAAGAAACACGTTCGGCAGCTTTGGAAAGCCTTACACTTCACTGAAATGTAGTACTACACTCTATAACTGAGTTGAGAGACAATGTTCAATAGCTGCCTCAGTACTTAACAGTGTGTAGGAAGTTGTTTGATAAAGTGGGCAAAGCTTATACTTGGACCAGAAGTCAGAATATAGGAAACTACATGAAAACATGATTAATTCAGTGAAAATGACTGTAAACAGATGAGAACTTGTCTAGAACAGCTGATAGAGAATCTCCAAGTCAGTTCTTATTGTAGAAAAGGTAGCTAAGATCAGGGAAATCCTTAATTCCAGTTAAGATCACATGAAACACTGTATGAATCCTATATTCTTTACTTAAAGGAGACTAGAGTGGTAAATGTGTGTTATACAAGGCTGAATACCATTGAAATAGAGAAAGAAACACGTTCAGCAGCTTTGGAAAGCCTTACACTTCACTGAAATGTAGTACTACACTTTATATATCACAGTTGAGAGACAATGTTCCCTAGCTCGCTCAGTTCATAACAGTGTGTAGGAAGTTGTTTGATAAAGTGGGCAAAGCTTATACTTGGGCCAGAAGGCAGAATATAGGAAACTACATGAAAACATGAATAATTCAGTGAAAATGACTGTAAACAGATGAGAACTTGTTTAGAACAGCTGAAAGAGAATCTCCAAGTCAGTTCTTAGTGTAGAAAAGGTAGGTAAGATAAGGGAAATACTTAATTCCAGTGAAGATCACATGAAACACTGTATGAATCCTATATTCTTTACTTAAAGGAGACTAGAGTGGTAAATGTGTGTTATACAAGGCAGAATACCATTGAAATAGAGAAAGAAACACGTTCGGCAGCTTTGGAAAGCCTTACACTTCACTGAAATGTAGTACTACACTCTATAACACAGTTGAGAGACAATGTTCAATACCTGCCTCAGTACTTAACAGTGTGTAGGAAGTTGTTTGATAAAGTGGGCAAAGCTGATATTTGGACCAGAAGGCAGAATATAGGAAACTACATGAAAACATGATTAATTCAGTGAAAATGACTGTAAACAGATGTGAACTTGTTTAGAACAGCTGAAAGAGATTCTCCAAGTCAGTTCTTAGTGTAGAAAAGGTAGCTAAGATCTGGGAAATCCTTAATTCGAGTTAAGATTACATGAAACACTGTATGAATCCTATATTCTTTACTTAAAGGAGACTAGAGTGGTAAATGTGTGTTATACAAGGCAGAATACCATTGAAATAGAGAAAGAAACACGTTCGGCAGCTTTGGAAAGCCTTACACTTCACTGAAATGTAGTACTACACTGTATAACACAGTTGAGAGACAATGTTCCCGAGCTGCCTCAGTTCATAACAGTGTGTAGGAAGGTGTTTGATAAAGAGGGCAAAGCTTATACTTGGGCCAGAAGGCAGAATATAGGAAACTACATGAAAACATGAATAATTCAGTGAAAATGACTCTAAACAGATGAGAACTGGTTTAGAACAGCTGAAAGAGAATCTCCAAGTCAGTTCTTAGTGTAGAAAAGGTAGGTAAGATAAGGGAAATCCTTAATTCCAGTTAAGATCACATGAAACACTGTATGAATCCTATATTCTTTACTTAAAGGAGACTAGAGTGGTAAATGTGTGTTATACAAGGCAGAATACCATTGAAATAGAGAAAGAAACACGTTCAGCTGCTTTGGAAAGCCTTACACTTCACTGAAATGTAGTACTACACTTTATATATCACAGTTGAGAGACAATGTTCCCTAGCTCGCTCAGTTCATAACAGTGTGTAGGAAGTTGTTTGATAAAGTGGGCAAAGCTTATACTTGGGCCAGAAGACAGAATATAGGAAACTACATGAAAACATGAATAATTCAGTGAAAATGACTGTAAACAGATGAGAACTTGTTTAGAACAGCTGAAAGAGATTCTCCAAGTCAGTTCTTAGTGTAGAAAAGGTAGCTAAGATCCGGGAAATCCTTAATTCGAGTTAAGATTACATGAAACACTGTATGAATCCTACATTCTTTACTTAAAGGAGACTAGAGTGGTAAATGTGTGTTATACAAGGCAGAATACCATTGAAATAGAGAAAGAAACACGTTCGGCAGCTTTGGAAAGCCTTACACTTCACTGAAATGTAGTACTACACTCTATAACACAGTTGAGAGACAATGTTCCCGAGCTGCCTCAGTGCATAACAGTGTGTAGGAAGTTGTTTGACAAAGTGGGCAAAGCTTATACTTGGGCCAGAAGGCCGAATATAGGAAACTACATGAGAACATGAATAATTCAGTGAAAATGACTGTAAACAGATGAGAACTTGTTTAGAACAGCTGAAAGAGAATCTCCAAGTCAGTTCTTACTGTAGAAAAGGTAGCTAAGAGAAGGAAAATCCTTAATTCCAGTTAAGATCACATGAAACACTGTATGAATCCTATATACTTTACTTAAAGGAGACTAGAGTGGTAAATGTGTGTTATACAAGGCAGAATACCATTGAAATAGAGAAAGAAACACGTTCGGCAGCTTTGGAAAGCCTTACACTTCACTGAAATGTAGTACTACACTCTATAACACAGTTGAGAGACAATGTTCAATAGCTGCCTCAGTACTTAACAGTGTGTAGGAAGTTGTTTGATAAAGAGGGCAAAGCTTATACTTGGACCAGAAGGCAGAATATAGGAAACTACATGAAAACATGATTAATTCAGTGAAAATGACTGTAAACAGATGTGAACTTGTTTAGAACAGCTGAAAGAGATTCTCCAAGTCAGTTCTTAGTGTAGAAAAGGTAGCTAACATCCGGGAAATCCTTAATTCGAGTTAAGATTACATGAAACACTGTATGAATCCTATATTCTTTACTTAAAGGAGACTAGAGTGGTAAATGTGTGTTATACAAGGCACAATACCATTGAAATAGAGAAAGAAACACGTTCAGCAGCTTTGGAAAGCCTTACACTTCACTGAAATGTAGTACTACACTTTATATATCACAGTTGAGAGACAATGTTCCCTAGCTCGCTCAGTTCATAACAGTGTGTAGGAAGTTGTTTGATAAAGTGGGCAAAGCTTATACTTGGGCCAGAAGGCAGAATATAGGAAACTACATGAAAACATGAATTATTCAGTGAAAATGACTGTAAACAGATGAGAACTTGTTTAGAACAGCTGAAAGAGAATCTCCAAGTCAGTTCTTATTGTAGAAAAGGTAGCTAAGAGAAGGAAAATCCTTAATTCCAGTTAAGATCACAAGAAACACTGTATGAATCCTATATTGTTTACTTAAAGGAGACTAGAGTGGTAAATGTGTGTTATACAAGGCAGAATACCATTGAAAAAGAGAAAGAAACACGTTCGGCAGCTTTGGAAAGCCTTACACTTCACTGAAATGTAGTACTACACTCTATAACACAGTTGAGAGACAATGTTCCCGAGCTGCCTCAGTTCATAACAGTGTGTAGGAAGTTGTTTGATAAAGTGGGCAAAGCTTATACTTGGGCCAGAAGGCAGAATATAGGAAACTACATGAAAACATGAATAATTCAGTGAAAATGACTGTAAACAGATGAGAACTTGTTTAGAACAGCTGAAAGAGAATCTCCAAGTCAGTTCTTAGTGTAGAAAAGGTAGGTAAGATAAGGGAAATACTTAATTCCAGTGAAGATCACATGAAACACTGTATGAATCCTATATTCTTTACTTAAAGGAGACTAGAGTGGTAAATGTGTGTTATACAAGGCAGAATACCATTGAAATAGAGAAAGAAACACGTTCGGCAGCTTTGGAAAGCCTTACACTTCACTGAAATGTAGTACTACACTCTATAACACAGTTGAGAGACAATGTTCAATACCTGCCTCAGTACTTAACAGTGTGTAGGAAGTTGTTTGATAAAGTGGGCAAAGCTGATATTTGGACTAGAAGGCAGAATATAGGAAACTACATGAAAACATGATTAATTCAGTGAAAATGACTGTAAACAGATGTGAACTTGTTTAGAACAGCTGAAAGAGATTCTCCAAGTCAGTTCTTAGTGTAGAACAGGTAGCTAAGATCTGGGAAATCCTTAATTCGAGTTAAGATTACATGAAACACTGTATGAATCCTATATTCTTTACTTAAAGGAGACTAGAGTGGTAAATGTGTGTTATACAAGGCAGAATACCATTGAAATAGAGAAAGAAACACGTTCGGCAGCTTTGGAAAGCCTTACACTTCACTGAAATGTAGTACTACACTGTATAACACAGTTGAGAGACAATGTTCCCGAGCTGCCTCAGTTCATAACAGTGTGTAGGAAGGTGTTTGATAAAGAGGGCAAAGCTTATACTTGGGCCAGAAGGCAGAATATAGGAAACTACATGAAAACATGAATAATTCAGTGAAAATGACTCTAAACAGATGAGAACTGGTTTAGAACAGCTGAAAGAGAATCTCCAAGTCAGTTCTTAGTGTAGAAAAGGTAGGTAAGATAAGGGAAATCCTTAATTCCAGTTAAGATCACATGAAACACTGTATGAATCCTATATTCTTTACTTAAAGGAGACTAGAGTGGTAAATGTGTGATATACAAGGCAGAATACCATTGAAATAGAGAAAGAAACACGTTCAGCTGCTTTGGAAAGCCTTACACTTCACTGAAATGTAGTACTACACTTTATATATCACAGTTGAGAGACAATGTTCCCTACCTCGCTCAGTTCATAACAGTGTGTAGGAAGTTGTTTGATAAAGTGGGCAAAGCTTATACTTGGGCCAGAAGACAGAATATAGGAAACTACATGAAAACATGAATAATTCAGTGAAAATGACTGTAAACAGATGAGAACTTGTTTAGAACAGCTGAAAGAGATTCTCCAAGTCAGTTCTTAGTGTAGAAAAGGTAGCTAAGATCCGGGAAATCCTTAATTCGAGTTAAGATTACATGAAACACTGTATGAATCTTACATTCTTTACTTAAAGGAGACTAGAGTGGTAAATGTGTGTTATACAAGGCAGAATACCATTGAAATAGAGAAAGAAACACGTTCGGCAGCTTTGGAAAGCCTTACACTTCACTGAAATGTAGTACTACACTCTATAACACAGTTGAGAGACAATGTTCAATAGCTGCCTCAGTACTTAACAGTGTGTAGGAAGTTGTTTGATAAAGAGGGCAAAGCTTATACTTGGACCAGAAGGCAGAATATAGGAAACTACATGAAAACATGATTAATTCAGTGAAAATGACTGTAAACAGATGTGAACTTGTTTAGAACAGCTGAAAGAGATTCTCCAAGTCAGTTCTTAGTGTAGAAAAGGTAGCTAAGATCCGGGAAATCCTTAATTCGAGTTAAAATTACATGAAACACTGTATGAATCCTATATTCTTTACTTAAAGGAGACTAGAGTGGTAAATGTGTGTTATACAAGGCAGAATACCATTGAAATAGAGAAAGAAACACGTTCGGCAGCTTTGGAAAGCCTTACACTTCACTGAAATGTAGTACTACACTCTATAACTGAGTTGAGAGACAATGTTCAATAGCTGCCTCAGTACTTAACAGTGTGTAGGAAGTTGTTTGATAAAGTGGGCAAAGCTTATACTTGGACCAGAAGGCAGAATATAGGAAACTACATGAAAACATGATTAATTCAGTGAAAATGACGGTAAACAGATGAGAACTTGTCTAGAACAGCTGAAAGAGAATCTCCAAGTCAGTTCTTATTGTAGAAAAGGTAGCTAAGATCAGGGAAATCCTTAATTCCAGTTAAGATCACATGAAACACTGTATGAATCCTATATTCTTTACTTAAAGGAGACTAGAGTGGTAAATGTGTGTTATACAAGGCAGAATACCATTGAAATAGAGAAAGAAACACGTTCAGCAGCTTTGGAAACCTTACACTTCACTGAAATGTAGTACTACACTCTATAACACAGTTGAGAGACAATGTTCCCGAGCTGCCTCAGTTCATAACAGTGTGTAGGAAGGTGTTTGATAAAGAGGGCAAAGCTTATACTTGGGCCAGAAGGCAGAATATAGGAAACTACATGAGAACATGAATAATTCAGTGAAAATGACTGTAAACAGATGAGAACTTGTTTAGAACAGCTGAAAGAGAATCTCCAAGTCAGTTCTTAGTGTAGAAAAGGTAGCTAAGAGAAGGAAAATCCTTAATTCCAGTTAAGATCACAAGAAACACTGTATGAATCCTATATTCTTTACTTAAAGGAGACTAGAGTGGTAAATGTGTGTTATACAAGGCAGAATACCATTGAAATAGAGAAAGAAACACGTTCGGCAGCTTTGGAAAGCCTTACACTTCACTGAAATGTAGTACTACACTCTATAACTGAGTTGAGAGACAATGTTCAATAGCTGCCTCAGTACTTAACAGTGTGTAGGAAGTTGTTTGATAAAGTGGGCAAAGCTTATACTTGGACCAGAAGGCAGAATATAGGAAACTACATGAAAACATGATTAATTCAGTGAAAATGATGGTAAACAGATGAGAACTTGTCTAGAACAGCTGAAAGAGAATCTCCAAGTCAGTTCTTATTGTAGAAAAGGTAGCTAAGATCAGGGAAATACTTAATTCCAGTTAAGATCACATGAAACACTGTATGAATCCTATATTCTTTACTTAAAGGAGACTAGAGTGGTAAATGTGTGTTATACAAGGCAGAATACCATTGAAATAGAGAAAGAAACACGTTCAGCAGCTTTGGAAAGCCTTACACTTCACTGAAATGTAGTACTACACTTTATATATCACAGTTGAGAGACAATGTTCCCTAGCTCGCTCAGTTCATAACAGTGTGTAGGAAGTTGTTTGATAAAGTGGGCAAAGCTTATACTTGGGCCAGAAGGCAGAATATAGGAAACTACATGAAAACATGAATAATTCAGTGAAAATGACTGTAAACAGATGAGAACTTGTTTAGAACAGCTGAAAGAGAATCTCCAAGTCAGTTCTTAGTGTAGAAAAGGTAGCTAAGAGAAGGAAAATCCTTAATTCCAGTTAAGATCACATGAAACACTGTATGAATCCTATATTGTTTACTTAAAGGAGACTAGAGTGGTAAATGTGTGTTATACAAGGCAGAATACCATTGAAATAGAGAAAGAAACACGTTCGGCAGCTTTGGAAAGCCTTACACTTCACTGAAATGTAGTACTACACTCTATAACACAGTTCAGAGACAATGTTCCCGAACTGCCTCAGTTCATAACAGTGTGTAGGAAGTTGTTTGATAAAGTGGGCAAAGCTTATACTTGGGCCAGAAGGCAGAATATAGGAAACTACATGAAAACATGAATAATTCAGTGAAAATGACTGTAAACAGATGAGAACTTGTTTAGAACAGCTGAAAGAGAATCTCCAAGTCAGTTCTTAGTGTAGAAAAGGTAGGTAAGATAAGGGAAATACTTAATTCCAGTGAAGATCACATGAAACACTGTATGAATCCTATATTCTTTACTTAAAGGAGACTAGAGTGGTAAACGTGTGTTATACAAGGCAGAATACCATTGAAATAGAGAAAGAAACAAGTTCGGCAGTTTCGGAAAGCCTTACACTTCACTGAAATGTAGTACTACACTCTATAACACAGTTGAGAGACAATGTTCAATACCTGCCTCAGTACTTAACAGTGTGTAGGAAGTTGTTTGATAAAGTGGGCAAAGCTGATATTTGGACCAGAAGGCAGAATATAGGAAACTACATGAAAACATGATTAATTCAGTGAAAATGACTGTAAACAGATGTGAACTTGTTTAGAACAGCTGAAAGAGATTCTCCAAGTCAGTTCTTAGTGTTGAAAAGGTAGCTAAGATCTGGGAAATCCTTAATTCGAGTTAAGATTACATGAAACACTGTATGAATCCTATATTCTTTACTTAAAGGAGACTAGAGTGGTAAATGTGTGTTATACAAGGCAGAATACCATTGAAATAGAGAAAGAAACACGTTCGGCAGCTTTGGAAAGACTTACACTTCACTGAAATGTAGTACTACACTCTATAACACAGTTGAGAGACAATGTTCCCGAGCTGCCTCAGTTCATAACAGTGTGTAGGAAGGTGTTTGATAAAGAGGGCAAAGCTTATACTTGGGCCAGAAGGCAGAATATAGGAAACTACATGAAAACATGAATAATTCAGTGAAAATGACTCTAAACAGATGAGAACTGGTTTAGAACAGCTGAAAGAGAATCTCCAAGTCAGTTCTTAGTGTAGAAAAGGTAGGTAAGATAAGGGAAATCCTTAATTCCAGTTAAGATCACATGAAACACTGTATGAATCCTATATTCTTTACTTAAAGGAGACTAGAGTGGTAAATGTGTGTTATACAAGGCAGAATACCATTGAAATAGAGAAAGAAACACGTTCAGCTGCTTTGGAAAGCCTTACACTTCACTGAAATGTAGTACTACACTTTATATATCACAGTTGAGAGACAATGTTCCCTAGCTCGCTCAGTTCATAACAGTGTGTAGGAAGTTGTTTGATAAAGTGGGCAAAGCTTATACTTGGGCCAGAAGACAGAATATAGGAAACTACATGAAAACATGAATAATTCAGTGAAAATGACTGTAAACAGATGAGAACTTGTTTAGAACAGCTGAAAGAGAATCTCCAAGTCAGTTCTTAGTGTAGAAAAGGTAGCTAAGATAAGGAAAATCCTTAATTCCAGGTAAGATCACATGAAACACTGTATGAATCCTATATTGTTTACTTAAAGGAGACTAGAGTGGTAAATGTGTGTTATACAAGGCAGAATACCATTGAAATAGAGAAAGAAACACGTTCGGCAGCTTTGGAAAGCCTTACACTTCACTGAAATGTAGTACTACACTCTATAACACAGTTGAGAGACAATGTTCAATAGCTGCCTCAGTACTTAACAGTGTGTAGGAAGTTGTTTGATAAAGAGGGCAAAGCTTATACTTGGACCAGAAGGCAGAATATAGGAAACTACATGAAAACATGATTAATTCAGTGAAAATTAAACTAAACAGATGGGAACTTGTTTAGAACAGCTGAAAGAGATTCTCCAAGTCAGTTCTTAGTGTAGAAAAGGTAGCTAAGATCTGGGAAATCCTTATTTCGAGTTAAGATTACATGAAACACTGTATGAATCCTATATTCTTTACTTAAAGGAGACTAGAGTGGTAAATATGTGTTATACAAGGCAGAATACTATTGAAATAGAGAAAGAAACACGTTCGGCAGCTTTGGAAAGCCTTACACTTCACTGAAATGTAGTACTAAACTGTATAACACAGTTGAGAGACAATGTTCAATAGCTGCCTCAGTACTTAACAGTGTGTAGGAAGTTGTTTGATAAAGTGGGCAAAGCTTATACTTGGGCCAGAAGGCAGAATATAGGAAACTACATGAAAACATGAATAATTCAGTGAAAATGACTGTAAACTGATGAGAACTTGTTTAGAACAGCTGAAAGAGAATCTCCAAGTCAGTTCTTAGTGTAGAAAAGGTAGCTAAGAGAAGGAAAATCCTTAATTCCAGTTAAGATCACATGAAACACTGTATGAATCCTATATTGTTTACTTAAAGGAGACTAGAGTGGTAAATGTGTGTTATACAAGGCAGAATACCATTGAAATAGAGAAAGAAACACGTTCGGCAGCTTTGGAAAGCCTTACACTTCACTGAAATGTAGTACTACACTCTATAACTGAGTTGAGAGACAATGTTCAATAGCTGCCTCAGTACTTAACAGTGTGTAGGAAGTTGTTTGATAAAGTGGGCAAAGCTTATACTTGGACCAGAAGGCAGAATATAGGAAACTACATGAAAACATGATTAATTCAGTGAAAATGACGGTAAACAGATGAGAACTTGTCTAGAACAGCTGAAAGAGAATCTCCAAGTCAGTTCTTATTGTAGAAAAGGTAGCTAAGATCAGGGAAATCCTTAATTCCAGTTAAGATCACATGAAACACTGTATGAATCCTATATTCTTTACTTAAAGGAGACTAGAGTGGTAAATGTGTGTTATACAAGGCAGAATACCATTGAAATAGAGAAAGAAACACGTTCAGCAGCTTTGGAAAGCCTTACACTTCACTGAAATGTAGTACTACACTTTATATATCACAGTTGAGAGACAATGTTCCCTAGCTCGCTCAGTTCATAACAGTGTGTAGGAAGTTGTTTGATAAAGTGGGCAAAGCTTATACTTGGGCCAGAAGGCAGAATATAGGAAACTACATGAAAACATGAATAATTCAGTGAAAATGACTGTAAACAGATGAGAACTTGTTTAGAACAGCTGAAAGAGAATCTCCAAGTCAGTTCTTAGTGTAGAAAAGGTAGCTAAGAGAAGGAAAATCCTTAATTCCAGTTAAGATCACATGAAACACTGTATGAATCCTATATTGTTTACTTAAAGGAGACTAGAGTGGTAAATGTGTGTTATACAAGGCAGAATACCATTGAAATAGAGAAAGAAACACGTTCGGCAGCTTTGGAAAGCCTTACACTTCACTGAAATGTAGTACTACACTCTATAACACAGTTGAGAGACAATGTTCCCGAACTGCCTCAGTTCATAACAGTGTGTAGGAAGTTGTTTGATAAAGTGGGCAAAGCTTATACTTGGGCCAGAAGGCAGAATATAGGAAACTACATGAAAACATGAATAATTCAGTGAAAATGACTGTAAACAGATGAGAACTTGTTTAGAACAGCTGAAAGAGAATCTCCAAGTCAGTTCTTAGTGTAGAAAAGGTAGGTAAGATAAGGGAAATACTTAATTCCAGTGAAGATCACATGAAACACTGTATGAATCCTATATTCTTTACTTAAAGGAGACTAGAGTGGTAAATGTGTGTTATACAAGGCAGAATACCATTGAAATAGAGAAAGAAACAAGTTCGGCAGTTTTGGAAAGCCTTACACTTCACTGAAATGTAGTACTACACTCTATAACACAGTTGAGAGACAATGTTCAATACCTGCCTCAGTACTTAACAGTGTGTAGGAAGTTGTTTGATAAAGTGGGCAAAGCTGATATTTGGACCAGAAGGCAGAATATAGGAAACTACATGAAAACATGATTAATTCAGTGAAAATGACTGTAAACAGATGTGAACTTGTTTAGAACAGCTGAAAGAGATTCTCCAAGTCAGTTCTTAGTGTAGAAAAGGTAGCTAAGATCTGGGAAATCCTTAATTCGAGTTAAGATTACATGAAACACTGTATGAATCCTATATTCTTTACTTAAAGGAGACTAGAGTGGTAAATGTGTGTTATACAAGGCAGAATACCATTGAAATAGAGAAAGAAACACGTTCGGCAGCTTTGGAAAGCCTTACACTTCACTGAAATGTAGTACTACACTCTATAACACAGTTGAGAGACAATGTTCCCGAGCTGCCTCAGTTCATAACAGTGTGTAGGAAGGTGTTTGATAAAGAGGGCAAAGCTTATACTTGGGCCAGAAGGCAGAATATAGGAAACTACATGAAAACATGAATAATTCAGTGAAAATGACTGTAAACAGATGAGAACTTGTTTAGAACAGCTGAAAGAGAATCTCCAAGTCAGTTCTTAGTGTAGAAAAGGTAGCTAAGAGAAGGAAAATCCTTAATTCCAGTTAAGATCACAAGAAACACTGTATGAATCCTATATTCTTTACTTAAAGGAGACTAGAGTGGTAAATGTGTGTTATACAAGGCAGAATACCATTGAAATAGAGAAAGAAACACGTTCGGCAGCTTTGGAAAGCCTTACACTTCACTGAAATGTAGTACTACACTCTATAACTGAGTTGAGAGACAATGTTCAATAGCTGCCTCAGTACTTAACAGTGTGTAGGAAGTTGTTTGATAAAGTGGGCAAAGCTTATACTTGGACCAGAAGGCAGAATATAGGAAACTACATGAAAACATGATTAATTCAGTGAAAATGACGGTAAACAGATGAGAACTTGTCTAGAACAGCTGAAAGAGAATCTCCAAGTCAGTTCTTATTGTAGAAAAGGTAGCTAAGATCAGGGAAATCCTTAATTCCAGTTAAGATCACATGAAACACTGTATGAATCCTATATTCTTTACTTAAAGGAGACTAGAGTGGTAAATGTGTGTTATACAAGGCAGAATACCATTGAAATAGAGAAAGAAACACGTTCAGCAGCTTTGGAAAGCCTTACACTTCACTGAAATGTAGTACTACACTTTATATATCACAGTTGAGAGACAATGTTCCCTAGCTCGCTCAGTTCATAACAGTGTGTAGGAAGTTGTTTGATAAAGTGGGCAAAGCTTATACTTGGGCCAGAAGGCAGAATATAGGAAACTACATGAAAACATGAATAATTCAGTGAAAATGACTGTAAACAGATGAGAACTTGTTTAGAACAGCTGAAAGAGAATCTCCAAGTCAGTTCTTAGTGTAGAAAAGGTAGCTAAGAGAAGGAACATCCTTAATTCCAGTTAAGATCACATGAAACACTGTATGAATCCTATATTGTTTACTTAAAGGAGACTAGAGTGGTAAATGTGTGTTATACAAGGCAGAATACCATTGAAATAGAGAAAGAAACACGTTCGGCAGCTTTGGAAAGCCTTACACTTCACTGAAATGTAGTACTACACTCTATAACACAGTTGAGAGACAATGTTCCCGAACTGCCTCAGTTCATAACAGTGTGTAGGAAGTTGTTTGATAAAGTGGGCAAAGCTTATACTTGGGCCAGAAGGCAGAATATAGGAAACTACATGAAAACATGAATAATTCAGTGAAAATGACTGTAAACAGATGAGAACTTGTTTAGAACAGCTGAAAGAGAATCTCCAAGTCAGTTCTTAGTGTAGAAAAGGTAGGTAAGATAAGGGAAATACTTAATTCCAGTGAAGATCACATGAAACACTGTATGAATCCTATATTCTTTACTTAAAGGAGACTAGAGTGGTAAATGTGTGTTATACAAGGCAGAATACCATTGAAATAGAGAAAGAAACAAGTTCGGCAGTTTTGGAAAGCCTTACACTTCACTGAAATGTAGTACTACACTCTATAACACAGTTGAGAGACAATGTTCAATACCTGCCTCAGTACTTAACAGTGTGTAGGAAGTTGTTTGATAAAGTGGGCAAAGCTGATATTTGGACCAGAAGGCAGAATATAGGAAACTACATGAAAACATGATTAATTCAGTGAAAATGACTGTAAACAGATGTGAACTTGTTTAGAACAGCTGAAAGAGATTCTCCAAGTCAGTTCTTAGTGTAGAAAAGGTAGCTAAGATCTGGGAAATCCTTAATTCGAGTTAAGATTACATGAAACACTGTATGAATCCTATATTCTTTACTTAAAGGAGACTAGAGTGGTAAATGTGTGTTATACAAGGCAGAATACCATTGAAATAGAGAAAGAAACACGTTCGGCAGCTTTGGAAAGCCTTACACTTCACTGAAATGTAGTACTACACTCTATAACACAGTTGAGAGACAATGTTCCCGAGCTGCCTCAGTTCATAACAGTGTGTAGGAAGGTGTTTGATAAAGAGGGCAAAGCTTATACTTGGGCCAGAAGGCAGAATATAGGAAACTACATGAAAACATGAATAATTCAGTGAAAATGACTCTAAACAGATGAGAACTGGTTTAGAACAGCTGAAAGAGAATCTCCAAGTCAGTTCTTAGTGTAGAAAAGGTAGGTAAGATAAGGGAAATCCTTAATTCCAGTTAAGATCACATGAAACACTGTATGAATCCTATATTCTTTACTTAAAGGAGACTAGAGTGGTAAATGTGTGTTATACAAGGCAGAATACCATTGAAATAGAGAAAGAAACACGTTCAGCTGCTTTGGAAAGCCTTACACTTCACTGAAATGTAGTACTACACTTTATATATCACAGTTGAGAGACAATGTTCCCTAGCTCGCTCAGTTCATAACAGTGTGTAGGAAGTTGTTTGATAAAGTGGGCAAAGCTTATACTTGGGCCAGAAGACAGAATATAGGAAACTACATGAAAACATGAATAATTCAGTGAAAATGACTGTAAACAGATGAGAACTTGTTTAGAACAGCTGAAAGAGAATCTCCAAGTCAGTTCTTAGTGTAGAAAAGGTAGCTAAGATAAGGAAAATCCTTAATTCCAGGTAAGATCACATGAAACACTGTATGAATCCTATATTGTTTACTTAAAGGAGACTAGAGTGGTAAATGTGTGTTATACAAGGCAGAATACCATTGAAATAGAGAAAGAAACACGTTCGGCAGCTTTGGAAAGCCTTACACTTCACTGAAATGTAGTACTACACTCTATAACACAGTTGAGAGACAATGTTCAATAGCTGCCTCAGTACTTAACAGTGTGTAGGAAGTTGTTTGATAAAGAGGGCAAAGCTTATACTTGGACCAGAAGGCAGAATATAGGAAACTACATGAAAACATGATTAATTCAGTGAAAATGACTGTAAACAGATGGGAACTTGTTTAGAACAGCTGAAAGAGATTCTCCAAGTCAGTTCTTAGTGTAGAAAAGGTAGCTAAGATCTGGGAAATCCTTATTTCGAGTTAAGATTACATGAAACACTGTATGAATCCTATATTCTTTACTTAAAGGAGACTAGAGTGGTAAATATGTGTTATACAAGGCAGAATACCATTGAAATAGAGAAAGAAACACGTTCGGCAGCTTTGGAAAGCCTTACACTTCACTGAAATGTAGTACTACACTGTATAACACAGTTGAGAGACAATGTTCAATAGCTGCCTCAGTACTTAACAGTGTGTAGGAAGTTGTTTGATAAAGTGGGCAAAGCTTATACTTGGGCCAGAAGGCAGAATATAGGAAACTACATGAAAACATGAATAATTCAGTGAAAATGACTGTAAACTGATGAGAACTTGTTTAGAACAGCTGAAAGAGAATCTCCAAGTCAGTTCTTAGTGTAGAAAATGTAGCTAAGAGAAGGAAAATCCTTAATTCCAGGTAAGATCACATGAAACACTGTATGAATCCTATATTGTTTACTTAAAGGAGACTAGAGTGGTAAATGTGTGTTATACAAGGCAGAATACCATTGAAATAGAGAAAGAAACACGTTCGGCAGCTTTGGAAAGCCTTACACTTCACTGAAATGTAGTACTACACTCTATAACACAGTTGAGAGACAATGTTCCCGAGCTGCCTCAGTTCATAACAGTGTGTAGGAAGGTGTTTGATAAAGAGGGCAAAGCTTATACTTGGGCCAGAAGGCAGAATATAGGAAACTACATGAAAACATGAATAATTCAGTGAAAATGACTCTAAACAGATGAGAACTGGTTTAGAACAGCTGAAAGAGAATCTCCAAGTCAGTTCTTAGTGTAGAAAAGGTAGGTAAGATAAGGGAAATCCTTAATTCCAGTTAAGATCACATGAAACACTGTATGAATCCTATATTCTTTACTTAAAGGAGACTAGAGTGGTAAATGTGTGTTATACAAGGCAGAATACCATTGAAATAGAGAAAGAAACACGTTCAGCTGCTTTGGAAAGCCTTACACTTCACTGAAATGTAGTACTACACTTTATGTATCACAGTTGAGAGACAATGTTCCCTAGCTCGCTCAGTTCATAACAGTGTGTAGGAAGTTGTTTGATAAAGTGGGCAAAGCTTATACTTGGGCCAGAAGACAGAATATCGGAAACTACATGAAAACATGAATAATTCAGTGAAAATGACTGTAAACAGATGAGAACTTGTTTAGAACAGCTGAAAGAGAATCTCCAAGTCAGTTCTTAGTGTAGAAAAGGTAGCTAAGAGAAGGAAAATCCTTAATTCCAGGTAAGATCACATGAAACACTGTATGAATCCTATATTGTTTACTTAAAGGAGACTAGAGTGGTAAATGTGTGTTATACAAGGCAGAATACCATTGAAATAGAGAAAGAAACACGTTCGGCAGCTTTGGAAAGCCTTACACTTCACTGAAATGTAGTACTACACTCTATAACACAGTTGAGAGACAATGTTCAATAGCTGCCTCAGTACTTAACAGTGTGTAGGAAGTTGTTTGATAAAGAGGGCAAAGCTTATACTTGGACCAGAAGGCAGAATATAGGAAACTACATGAAAACATGATTAATTCAGTGAAAATGACTGTAAACAGATGGGAACTTGTTTAGAACAGCTGAAAGAGATTCTCCAAGTCAGTTCTTAGTGTAGAAAAGGTAGCTAAGATCTGGGAAATCCTTATTTCGAGTTAAGATTACATGAAACACTGTATGAATCCTATATTCTTTACTTAAAGGAGACTAGAGTGGTAAATGTGTGTTATACAAGGCAGAATACCATTGAAATAGAGAAAGAAACACGTTCGGCAGCTTTGGAAAGCCTTACACTTCACTGAAATGTAGTACTACACTGTATAACACAGTTGAGAGACAATGTTCAATAGCTGCCTCAGTACTTAACAGTGTGTAGGAAGTTGTTTGATAAAGTGGGCAAAGCTTATACTTGGGCCAGAAGGCAGAATATAGGAAACTACATGAAAACATGAATAATTCAGTGAAAATGACTGTAAACAGATGAGAACTTGTTTAGAACAGCTGAAAGAGAATCTCCAAGTCAGTTCTTAGTGTAGAAAATGTAGCTAAGAGAAGGAAAATCCTTAATTCCAGGTAAGATCACATGAAACACTGTATGAATCCTATATTGTTTACTTAAAGGAGACTAGAGTGGTAAATGTGTGTTATACAAGGCAGAATACCATTGAAATAGAGAAAGAAACACGTTCGGCAGCTTTGGAAAGCCTTACACTTCACTGAAATGTAGTACTACACTCTATAACACAGTTGAGAGACAATGTTCCCAAGCTGCCTCAGTTCATAACAGTGTGTAGGAAGGTGTTTGATAAAGAGGGCAAAGCTTATACTTGGGCCAGAAGGCAGAATATAGGAAACTACATGAAAACATGAATAATTCAGTGAAAATGACTGTAAACAGATGAGAACTGGTTTAGAACAGCTGAAAGAGAATCTCCAAGTCAGTTCTTAGTGTAGAAAAGGTAGGTAAGATAAGGGAAATACTTAATTCCAGTTAAGATCACATGAAACACTGTATGAATCCTACATTCTTTACTTAAAGGAGACTAGAGTGGTAAATGTGTGTTATACAAGGCAGAATACCATTGAAATAGAGAAAGAAACACGTTCGGCAGCTTTGGAAAGCCTTACACTTCACTGAAATGTAGTACTACACTCTATAACACAGTTGAGAGACAATGTTCAATAGCTGCCTCAGTACTTAACAGTGTGTAGGAAGTTGTTTGATAAAGAGGGCAAAGCTTATACTTGGACCAGAAGGCAGAATATAGGAAACTACATGAAAACATGATTAATTCAGTGAAAATGACTGTAAACAGATGTGAACTTGTTTAGAACAGCTGAAAGAGATTCTCCAAGTCAGTTCTTAGTGTAGAAAAGGTAGCTAAGATCCGGGAAATCCTTAATTCGAGTTAAGATTACATGAAACACTGTATGAATCCTATATTCTTTACTTAAAGGAGACTAGAGTGGTAAATGTGTGTTATACAAGGCAGAATACCATTGAAATAGAGAAAGAAACACGTTCGGCAGCTTTGGAAAGCCTTACACTTCACTGAAATGTAGTACTACACTCTATAACTGAGTTGAGAGACAATGTTCAATAGCTGCCTCAGTACTTAACAGTGTGTAGGAAGTTGTTTGATAAAGTGGGCAAAGCTTATACTTGGACCAGAAGTCAGAATATAGGAAACTACATGAAAACATGATTAATTCAGTGAAAATGACTGTAAACAGATGAGAACTTGTCTAGAACAGCTGAAAGAGAATCTCCAAGTCAGTTCTTATTGTAGAAAAGGTAGCTAAGATCAGGGAAATCCTTAATTCCAGTTAAGATCACATGAAACACTGTATGAATCCTATATTCTTTACTTAAAGGAGACTAGAGTGGTAAATGTGTGTTATACAAGGCAGAATACCATTGAAATAGAGAAAGAAACACGTTCAGCAGCTTTGGAAAGCCTTACACTTCACTGAAATGTAGTACTACACTTTATATATCACAGTTGAGAGACAATGTTCCCTAGCTCGCTCAGTTCATAACAGTGTGTAGGAAGTTGTTTGATAAAGTGGGCAAAGCTTATACTTGGGCCAGAAGGCAGAATATAGGAAACTACATGAAAACATGAATAATTCAGTGAAAATGACTGTAAACAGATGAGAACTTGTTTAGAACAGCTGAAAGAGAATCTCCAAGTCAGTTCTTAGTGTAGAAAAGGTAGGTAAGATAAGGGAAATACTTAATTCCAGTGAAGATCACATGAAACACTGTATGAATCCTATATTGTTTACTTAAAGGAGACTAGAGTGGTAAATGTGTGTTATACAAGGCAGAATACCATTGAAATAGAGAAAGAAACACGTTCGGCAGCTTTGGAAAGCCTTACACTTCACTGAAATGTAGTACTACACTCTATAACACAGTTGAGAGACAATGTTCCCAAGCTGCCTCAGTTCATAACAGTGTGTAGGAAGGTGTTTGATAAAGAGGGCAAAGCTTATACTTGGGCCAGAAGGCAGAATATAGGAAACTACATGAAAACATGAATAATTCAGTGAAAATGACTGTAAACAGATGAGAACTGGTTTAGAACAGCTGAAAGAGAATCTCCAAGTCAGTTCTTAGTGTAGAAAAGGTAGGTAAGATAAGGGAAATACTTAATTCCAGTTAAGATCACATGAAACACTGTATGAATCCTACATTCTTTACTTAAAGGAGACTAGAGTGGTAAATGTGTGTTATACAAGGCAGAATACCATTGAAATAGAGAAAGAAACACGTTCGGCAGCTTTGGAAAGCCTTACACTTCACTGAAATGTAGTACTACACTCTATAACACAGTTGAGAGACAATGTTCAATAGCTGCCTCAGTACTTAACAGTGTGTAGGAAGTTGTTTGATAAAGAGGGCAAAGCTTATACTTGGACCAGAAGGCAGAATATAGGAAACTACATGAAAACATGATTAATTCAGTGAAAATGACTGTAAACAGATGTGAACTTGTTTAGAACAGCTGAAAGAGATTCTCCAAGTCAGTTCTTAGTGTAGAAAAGGTAGCTAAGATCCGGGAAATCCTTAATTCGAGTTAAGATTACATGAAACACTGTATGAATCCTATATTCTTTACTTAAAGGAGACTAGAGTGGTAAATGTGTGTTATACAAGGCAGAATACCATTGAAATAGAGAAAGAAACACGTTCGGCAGCTTTGGAAAGCCTTACACTTCACTGAAATGTAGTACTACACTCTATAACTGAGTTGAGAGACAATGTTCAATAGCTGCCTCAGTACTTAACAGTGTGTAGGAAGTTGTTTGATAAAGTGGGCAAAGCTTATACTTGGACCAGAAGTCAGAATATAGGAAACTACATGAAAACATGATTAATTCAGTGAAAATGACTGTAAACAGATGAGAACTTGTCTAGAACAGCTGAAAGAGAATCTCCAAGTCAGTTCTTATTGTAGAAAAGGTAGCTAAGATCAGGGAAATCCTTAATTCCAGTTAAGATCACATGAAACACTGTATGAATCCTATATTCTTTACTTAAAGGAGACTAGAGTGGTAAATGTGTGTTATACAAGGCAGAATACCATTGAAATAGAGAAAGAAACACGTTCAGCAGCTTTGGAAAGCCTTACACTTCACTGAAATGTAGTACTACACTTTATATATCACAGTTGAGAGACAATGTTCCCTAGCTCGCTCAGTTCATAACAGTGTGTAGGAAGTTGTTTGATAAAGTGGGCAAAGCTTATACTTGGGCCAGAAGGCAGAATATAGGAAACTACATGAAAACATGAATAATTCAGTGAAAATGACTGTAAACAGATGAGAACTTGTTTAGAACAGCTGAAAGAGAATCTCCAAGTCAGTTCTTAGTGTAGAAAAGGTAGGTAAGATAAGGGAAATACTTAATTCCAGTGAAGATCACATGAAACACTGTATGAATCCTATATTCTTTACTTAAAGGAGACTAGAGTGGTAAATGTGTGTTATACAAGGCAGAATACCATTGAAATAGAGAAAGAAACACGTTCGGCAGCTTTGGAAAGCCTTACACTTCACTGAAATGTAGTACTACACTCTATAACACAGTTGAGAGACAATGTTCAATACCTGCCTCAGTACTTAACAGTGTGTAGGAAGTTGTTTGATAAAGTGGGCAAAGCTGATATTTGGACCAGAAGGCAGAATATAGGAAACTACATGAAAACATGATTAATTCAGTGAAAATGACTGTAAACAGATGTGAACTTGTTTAGAACAGCTGAAAGAGATTCTCCAAGTCAGTTCTTAGTGTAGAAAAGGTAGCTAAGATCTGGGAAATCCTTAATTCGAGTTAAGATTACATGAAACACTGTATGAATCCTATATTCTTTACTTAAAGGAGACTAGAGTGGTAAATGTGTGTTATACAAGGCAGAATACCATTGAAATAGAGAAAGAAACACGTTCAGCTGCTTTGGAAAGCCTTACACTTCACTGAAATGTAGTACTACACTTTATATATCACAGTTGAGAGACAATGTTCCCTAGCTCGCTCAGTTCATAACAGTGTGTAGGAAGTTGTTTGATAAAGTGGGCAAAGCTTATACTTGGGCCAGAAGGCAGAATATAGGAAACTACATGAAAACATGAATAATTCAGTGAAAATGACTGTAAACAGATGAGAACTTGTTTAGAACAGCTGAAAGAGAATCTCCAAGTCAGTTCTTAGTGTAGAAAATGTAGCTAAGAGAAGGAAAATCCTTAATTCCAGGTAAGATCACATGAAACACTGTATGAATCCTATATTGTTTACTTAAAGGAGACTAGAGTGGTAAATGTGTGTTATACAAGGCAGAATACCATTGAAATAGAGAAAGAAACACGTTCGGCAGCTTTGGAAAGCCTTACACTTCACTGAAATGTAGTACTACACTCTATAACACAGTTGAGAGACAATGTTCCCAAGCTGCCTCAGTTCATAACAGTGTGTAGGAAGGTGTTTGATAAAGAGGGCAAAGCTTATACTTGGGCCAGAAGGCAGAATATAGGAAACTACATGAAAACATGAATAATTCAGTGAAAATGACTGTAAACAGATGAGAACTGGTTTAGAACAGCTGAAAGAGAATCTCCAAGTCAGTTCTTAGTGTAGAAAAGGTAGGTAAGATAAGGGAAATACTTAATTCCAGTTAAGATCACATGAAACACTGTATGAATCCTACATTCTTTACTTAAAGGAGACTAGAGTGGTAAATGTGTGTTATACAAGGCAGAATACCATTGAAATAGAGAAAGAAACACGTTCGGCAGCTTTGGAAAGCCTTACACTTCACTGAAATGTAGTACTACACTCTATAACACAGTTGAGAGACAATGTTCAATAGCTGCCTCAGTACTTAACAGTGTGTAGGAAGTTGTTTGATAAAGAGGGCAAAGCTTATACTTGGACCAGAAGGCAGAATATAGGAAACTACATGAAAACATGATTAATTCAGTGAAAATGACTGTAAACAGATGTGAACTTGTTTAGAACAGCTGAAAGAGATTCTCCAAGTCAGTTCTTAGTGTAGAAAAGGTAGCTAAGATCCGGGAAATCCTTAATTCGAGTTAAGATTACATGAAACACTGTATGAATCCTATATTCTTTACTTAAAGGAGACTAGAGTGGTAAATGTGTGTTATACAAGGCAGAATACCATTGAAATAGAGAAAGAAACACGTTCGGCAGCTTTGGAAAGCCTTACACTTCACTGAAATGTAGTACTACACTCTATAACTGAGTTGAGAGACAATGTTCAATAGCTGCCTCAGTACTTAACAGTGTGTAGGAAGTTGTTTGATAAAGTGGGCAAAGCTTATACTTGGACCAGAAGTCAGAATATAGGAAACTACATGAAAACATGATTAATTCAGTGAAAATGACTGTAAACAGATGAGAACTTGTCTAGAACAGCTGAAAGAGAATCTCCAAGTCAGTTCTTATTGTAGAAAAGGTAGCTAAGATCAGGGAAATCCTTAATTCCAGTTAAGATCACATGAAACACTGTATGAATCCTATATTCTTTACTTAAAGGAGACTAGAGTGGTAAATGTGTGTTATACAAGGCAGAATACCATTGAAATAGAGAAAGAAACACGTTCAGCAGCTTTGGAAAGCCTTACACTTCACTGAAATGTAGTACTACACTTTATATATCACAGTTGAGAGACAATGTTCCCTAGCTCGCTCAGTTCATAACAGTGTGTAGGAAGTTGTTTGATAAAGTGGGCAAAGCTTATACTTGGGCCAGAAGGCAGAATATAGGAAACTACATGAAAACATGAATAATTCAGTGAAAATGACTGTAAACAGATGAGAACTTGTTTAGAACAGCTGAAAGAGAATCTCCAAGTCAGTTCTTAGTGTAGAAAAGGTAGGTAAGATAAGGGAAATACTTAATTCCAGTGAAGATCACATGAAACACTGTATGAATCCTATATTCTTTACTTAAAGGAGACTAGAGTGGTAAATGTGTGTTATACAAGGCAGAATACCATTGAAATAGAGAAAGAAACACGTTCGGCAGCTTTGGAAAGCCTTACACTTCACTGAAATGTAGTACTACACTCTATAACACAGTTGAGAGACAATGTTCAATACCTGCCTCAGTACTTAACAGTGTGTAGGAAGTTGTTTGATAAAGTGGGCAAAGCTGATATTTGGACCAGAAGGCAGAATATAGGAAACTACATGAAAACATGATTAATTCAGTGAAAATGACTGTAAACAGATGTGAACTTGTTTAGAACAGCTGAAAGAGATTCTCCAAGTCAGTTCTTAGTGTAGAAAAGGTAGCTAAGATCTGGGAAATCCTTAATTCGAGTTAAGATTACATGAAACACTGTATGAATCCTATATTCTTTACTTAAAGGAGACTAGAGTGGTAAATGTGTGTTATACAAGGCAGAATACCATTGAAATAGAGAAAGAAACACGTTCGGCAGCTTTGGAAAGCCTTACACTTCACTGAAATGTAGTACTACACTGTATAACACAGTTGAGAGACAATGTTCCCGAGCTGCCTCAGTTCATAACAGTGTGTAGGAAGGTGTTTGATAAAGAGGGCAAAGCTTATACTTGGGCCAGAAGGCAGAATATAGGAAACTACATGAAAACATGAATAATTCAGTGAAAATGACTCTAAACAGATGAGAACTGGTTTAGAACAGCTGAAAGAGAATCTCCAAGTCAGTTCTTAGTGTAGAAAAGGTAGGTAAGATAAGGGAAATCCTTAATTCCAGTTAAGATCACATGAAACACTGTATGAATCCTATATTCTTTACTTAAAGGAGACTAGAGTGGTAAATGTGTGTTATACAAGGCAGAATACCATTGAAATAGAGAAAGAAACACGTTCAGCTGCTTTGGAAAGCCTTACACTTCACTGAAATGTAGTACTACACTTTATATATCACAGTTGAGAGACAATGTTCCCTAGCTCGCTCAGTTCATAACAGTGTGTAGGAAGTTGTTTGATAAAGTGGGCAAAGCTTATACTTGGGCCAGAAGGCAGAATATAGGAAACTACATGAAAACATGAATAATTCAGTGAAAATGACTGTAAACAGATGAGAACTTGTTTAGAACAGCTGAAAGAGAATCTCCAAGTCAGTTCTTAGTGTAGAAAAGGTAGGTAAGATAAGGGAAATACTTAATTCCAGTGAAGATCACATGAAACACTGTATGAATCCTATATTCTTTACTTAAAGGAGACTAGAGTGGTAAATGTGTGTTATACAAGGCAGAATACCATTGAAATAGAGAAAGAAACACGTTCGGCAGCTTTGGAAAGCCTTACACTTCACTGAAATGTAGTACTACACTCTATAACACAGTTGAGAGACAATGTTCAATACCTGCCTCAGTACTTAACAGTGTGTAGGAAGTTGTTTGATAAAGAGGGCAAAGCTTATACTTGGACCAGAAGGCAGAATATAGGAAACTACATGAAAACATGATTAATTCAGTGAAAATGACTGTAAACAGATGTGAACTTGTTTAGAACAGCTGAAAGAGATTCTCCAAGTCAGTTCTTAGTGTAGAAAAGGTAGCTAAGATCCGGGAAATCCTTAATTCGAGTTAAGATTACATGAAACACTGTATGAATCCTATATTCTTTACTTAAAGGAGACTAGAGTGGTAAATGTGTGTTATACAAGGCAGAATACCATTGAAATAGAGAAAGAAACACGTTCGGCAGCTTTGGAAAGCCTTACACTTCACTGAAATGTAGTACTACACTGTATAACACAGTTGAGAGACAATGTTCCCGAGCTGCCTCAGTTCATAACAGTGTGTAGGAAGGTGTTTGATAAAGAGGGCAAAGCTTATACTTGGGCCAGAAGGCAGAATATAGGAAACTACATGAAAACATGAATAATTCAGTGAAAATGACTCTAAACAGATGAGAACTGGTTTAGAACAGCTGAAAGAGAATCTCCAAGTCAGTTCTTAGTGTAGAAAAGGTAGGTAAGATAAGGGAAATACTTAATTCCAGTTAAGATCACATGAAACACTGTATGAATCCTATATTCTTTACTTAAAGGAGACTAGAGTGGTAAATGTGTGTTATACAAGGCAGAATACCATTGAAATAGAGAAAGAAACACGTTCGGCAGCTTTGGAAAGCCTTACACTTCACTGAAATGTAGTACTACACTCTATAACACAGTTGAGAGACAATGTTCAATACCTGCCTCAGTACTTAACAGTGTGTAGGAAGTTGTTTGATAAAGTGGGCAAAGCTGATATTTGGACCAGAAGGCAGAATATAGGAAACTACATGAAAACATGATTAATTCAGTGAAAATGACTGTAAACAGATGTGAACTTGTTTAGAACAGCTGAAAGAGATTCTCCAAGTCAGTTCTTAGTGTAGAAAAGGTAGCTAAGATCTGGGAAATCCTTAATTCGAGTTAAGATTACATGAAACACTGTATGAATCCTATATTCTTTACTTAAAGGAGACTAGAGTGGTAAATGTGTGTTATACAAGGCAGAATACCATTGAAATAGAGAAAGAAACACGTTCGGCAGCTTTGGAAAGCCTTACACTTCACTGAAATGTAGTACTACACTGTATAACACAGTTGAGAGACAATGTTCCCGAGCTGCCTCAGTTCATAACAGTGTGTAGGAAGGTGTTTGATAAAGAGGGCAAAGCTTATACTTGGGCCAGAAGGCAGAATATAGGAAACTACATGAAAACATGAATAATTCAGTGAAAATGACTCTAAACAGATGAGAACTGGTTTAGAACAGCTGAAAGAGAATCTCCAAGTCAGTTCTTAGTGTAGAAAAGGTAGGTAAGATAAGGGAAATCCTTAATTCCAGTTAAGATCACATGAAACACTGTATGAATCCTATATTCTTTACTTAAAGGAGACTAGAGTGGTAAATGTGTGTTATACAAGGCAGAATACCATTGAAATAGAGAAAGAAACACGTTCAGCTGCTTTGGAAAGCCTTACACTTCACTGAAATGTAGTACTACACTTTATATATCACAGTTGAGAGACAATGTTCCCTAGCTCGCTCAGTTCATAACAGTGTGTAGGAAGTTGTTTGATAAAGTGGGCAAAGCTTATACTTGGGCCAGAAGGCAGAATATAGGAAACTACATGAAAACATGAATAATTCAGTGAAAATGACTGTAAACAGATGAGAACTTGTTTAGAACAGCTGAAAGAGAATCTCCAAGTCAGTTCTTAGTGTAGAAAAGGTAGGTAAGATAAGGGAAATACTTAATTCCAGTGAAGATCACATGAAACACTGTATGAATCCTATATTCTTTACTTAAAGGAGACTAGAGTGGTAAATGTGTGTTATACAAGGCAGAATACCATTGAAATAGAGAAAGAAACACGTTCGGCAGCTTTGGAAAGCCTTACACTTCACTGAAATGTAGTACTACACTCTATAACACAGTTGAGAGACAATGTTCAATACCTGCCTCAGTACTTAACAGTGTGTAGGAAGTTGTTTGATAAAGAGGGCAAAGCTTATACTTGGACCAGAAGGCAGAATATAGGAAACTACATGAAAACATGATTAATTCAGTGAAAATGACTGTAAACAGATGTGAACTTGTTTAGAACAGCTGAAAGAGATTCTCCAAGTCAGTTCTTAGTGTAGAAAAGGTAGCTAAGATCCGGGAAATCCTTAATTCGAGTTAAGATTACATGAAACACTGTATGAATCCTATATTCTTTACTTAAAGGAGACTAGAGTGGTAAATGTGTGTTATACAAGGCAGAATACCATTGAAATAGAGAAAGAAACACGTTCGGCAGCTTTGGAAAGCCTTACACTTCACTGAAATGTAGTACTACACTGTATAACACAGTTGAGAGACAATGTTCCCGAGCTGCCTCAGTTCATAACAGTGTGTAGGAAGGTGTTTGATAAAGAGGGCAAAGCTTATACTTGGGCCAGAAGGCAGAATATAGGAAACTACATGAAAACATGAATAATTCAGTGAAAATGACTCTAAACAGATGAGAACTGGTTTAGAACAGCTGAAAGAGAATCTCCAAGTCAGTTCTTAGTGTAGAAAAGGTAGGTAAGATAAGGGAAATACTTAATTCCAGTTAAGATCACATGAAACACTGTATGAATCCTATATTCTTTACTTAAAGGAGACTAGAGTGGTAAATGTGTGTTATACAAGGCAGAATACCATTGAAATAGAGAAAGAAACACGTTCAGCTGCTTTGGAAAGCCTTACACTTCACTGAAATGTAGTACTACACTTTATATATCACAGTTGAGAGACAATGTTCCCTAGCTCGCTCAGTTCATAACAGTGTGTAGGAAGTTGTTTGATAAAGTGGGCAAAGCTTATACTTGGGCCAGAAGGCAGAATATAGGAAACTACATGAAAACATGAATAATTCAGTGAAAATGACTGTAAACAGATGAGAACTTGTTTGGAACAGCTGAAAGAGAATCTCCAAGTCAGTTCTTAGTGTAGAAAAGGTAGGTAAGATAAGGGAAATACTTAATTCCAGTGAAGATCACATGAAACACTGTATGAATCCTATATTCTTTACTTAAAGGAGACTAGAGTGGTAAATGTGTGTTATACAAGGCAGAATACCATTGAAATAGAGAAAGAAACACGTTCGGCAGCTTTGGAAAGCCTTACACTTCACTGAAATGTAGTACTACACTCTATAACACAGTTGAGAGACAATGTTCAATACCTGCCTCAGTACTTAACAGTGTGTAGGAAGTTGTTTGATAAAGTGGGCAAAGCTGATATTTGGACCAGAAGGCAGAATATAGGAAACTACATGAAAACATGATTAATTCAGTGAAAATGACTGTAAACAGATGTGAACTTGTTTAGAACAGCTGAAAGAGATTCTCCAAGTCAGATCTTAGTGTAGAAAAGGTAGCTAAGATCTGGGAAATCCTTAATTCGAGTTAAGATTACATGAAACACTGTATGAATCCTATATTCTTTACTTAAAGGAGACTAGAGTGGTAAATGTGTGTTATACAAGGCAGAATACCATTGAAATAGAGAAAGAAACACGTTCGGCAGCTTTGGAAAGCCTTACACTTCACTGAAATGTAGTACTACACTCTATAACACAGTTGAGAGACAATGTTCAATACCTGCCTCAGTACTTAACAGTGTGTAGGAAGTTGTTTGATAAAGAGGGCAAAGCTTATACTTGGACCAGAAGGCAGAATATAGGAAACTACATGAAAACATGATTAATTCAGTGAAAATGACTGTAAACAGATGTGAACTTGTTTAGAACAGCTGAAAGAGATTCTCCAAGTCAGTTCTTAGTGTAGAAAAGGTAGCTAAGATCCGGGAAATCCTTAATTCGAGTTAAGATTACATGAAACACTGTATGAATCCTATATTCTTTACTTAAAGGAGACTAGAGTGGTAAATGTGTGTTATACAAGGCAGAATACCATTGAAATAGAGAAAGAAACACGTTCGGCAGCTTTGGAAAGCCTTACACTTCACTGAAATGTAGTACTACACTGTATAACACAGTTGAGAGACAATGTTCCCGAGCTGCCTCAGTTCATAACAGTGTGTAGGAAGGTGTTTGATAAAGAGGGCAAAGCTTATACTTGGGCCAGAAGGCAGAATATAGGAAACTACATGAAAACATGAATAATTCAGTGAAAATGACTCTAAACAGATGAGAACTGGTTTAGAACAGCTGAAAGAGAATCTCCAAGTCAGTTCTTAGTGTAGAAAAGGTAGGTAAGATAAGGGAAATACTTAATTCCAGTTAAGATCACATGAAACACTGTATGAATCCTATATTCTTTACTTAAAGGAGACTAGAGTGGTAAATGTGTGTTATACAAGGCAGAATACCATTGAAATAGAGAAAGAAACACGTTCAGCTGCTTTGGAAAGCCTTACACTTCACTGAAATGTAGTACTACACTTTATATATCACAGTTGAGAGACAATGTTCCCTAGCTCGCTCAGTTCATAACAGTGTGTAGGAAGTTGTTTGATAAAGTGGGCAAAGCTTATACTTGGGCCAGAAGGCAGAATATAGGAAACTACATGAAAACATGAATAATTCAGTGAAAATGACTGTAAACAGATGAGAACTTGTTTGGAACAGCTGAAAGAGAATCTCCAAGTCAGTTCTTAGTGTAGAAAAGGTAGGTAAGATAAGGGAAATACTTAATTCCAGTGAAGATCACATGAAACACTGTATGAATCCTATATTCTTTACTTAAAGGAGACTAGAGTGGTAAATGTGTGTTATACAAGGCAGAATACCATTGAAATAGAGAAAGAAACACGTTCGGCAGCTTTGGAAAGCCTTACACTTCACTGAAATGTAGTACTACACTCTATAACACAGTTGAGAGACAATGTTCAATACCTGCCTCAGTACTTAACAGTGTGTAGGAAGTTGTTTGATAAAGTGGGCAAAGCTGATATTTGGACCAGAAGGCAGAATATAGGAAACTACATGAAAACATGATTAATTCAGTGAAAATGACTGTAAACAGATGTGAACTTGTTTAGAACAGCTGAAAGAGATTCTCCAAGTCAGATCTTAGTGTAGAAAAGGTAGCTAAGATCTGGGAAATCCTTAATTCGAGTTAAGATTACATGAAACACTGTATGAATCCTATATTCTTTACTTAAAGGAGACTAGAGTGGTAAATGTGTGTTATACAAGGCAGAATACCATTGAAATAGAGAAAGAAACACGTTCGGCAGCTTTGGAAAGCCTTACACTTCACTGAAATGTAGTACTACACTCTATAAAACAGTTGAGAGACAATGTTCCCGAGCTGCCTCAGTGCATAACAGTGTGTAGGAAGTTGTTTGATAAAGTGGGCAAAGCTTATACTTGGGCCAGAAGGCCGAATATAGGAAACTACATGAGAACATGAATAATTCAGTGAAAATGACTGTAAACAGATGAGAACTTGTTTAGAACAGCTGAAAGAGAATCTCCAAGTCAGTTCTTATTGTAGAAAAGGTAGCTAAGATCAGGGAAATCCTTAATTCCAGTTAAGATCACATGAAACACTGTATGAATCCTATATTCTTTACTTAAAGGAGACTAGAGTGGTAAATGTGTGTTATACAAGGCAGAATACCATTGAAATAGAGAAAGAAACACGTTCAGCAGCTTTGGAAAGCATTACACTTCACTGAAATGTAGTACTACACTTTATATATCACAGTTGAGAGACAATGTTCCCTAGCTCGCTCAGTTCATAACAGTGTGTAGGAAGTTGTTTGATAAAGTGGGCAAAGCTTATACTTGGGCCAGAAGACAGAATATAGGAAACTACATGAAAACATGAATAATTCAGTGAAAATGACTGTAAACAGATGAGAACTTGTTTAGAACAGCTGAAAGAGAATCTCCAAGTCAGTTCTTAGTGTAGAAAAGGTAGCTAAGAGAAGGAAAATCCTTAATTCCAGGTAAGATCACATGAAACACTGTATGAATCCTATATTGTTTACTTAAAGGAGACTAGAGTGGTAAATGTGTGTTATACAAGGCAGAATACCATTGAAATAGAGAAAGAAACACGTTCGGCAGCTTTGGAAAGCCTTACACTTCACTGAAATGTAGTACTACACTCTATAACACAGTTGAGAGACAATGTTCAATAGCTGCCTCAGTACTTAACAGTGTGTAGGAAGTTGTTTGATAAAGAGGGCAAAGCTTATACTTGGACCAGAAGGCAGAATATAGGAAACTACATGAAAACATGATTAATTCAGTGAAAATGACTGTAAACAGATGGGAACTTGTTTAGAACAGCTGAAAGAGATTCTCCAAGTCAGTTCTTAGTGTAGAAAAGGTAGCTAAGATCTGGGAAATCCTTATTTCGAGTTAAGATTACATGAAACACTGTATGAATCCTATATTCTTTACTTAAAGGAGACTAGAGTGGTAAATGTGTGTTATACAAGGCAGAATACCATTGAAATAGAGAAAGAAACACGTTCGGCAGCTTTGGAAAGCCTTACACTTCACTGAAATGTAGTACTACACTGTATAACACAGTTGAGAGACAATGTTCAATAGCTGCCTCAGTACTTAACAGTGTGTAGGAAGTTGTTTGATAAAGTGGGCAAAGCTTATACTTGGGCCAGAAGGCAGAATATAGGAAACTACATGAAAACATGAATAATTCAGTGAAAATGACTGTAAACAGATGAGAACTTGTTTAGAACAGCTGAAAGAGAATCTCCAAGTCAGTTCTTAGTGTAGAAAATGTAGCTAAGAGAAGGAAAATCCTTAATTCCAGGTAAGATCACATGAAACACTGTATGAATCCTATATTGTTTACTTAAAGGAGACTAGAGTGGTAAATGTGTGTTATACAAGGCAGAATACCATTGAAATAGAGAAAGAAACACGTTCGGCAGCTTTGGAAAGCCTTACACTTCACTGAAATGTAGTACTACACTCTATAACACAGTTGAGAGACAATGTTCAATAGCTGCCTCAGTACTTAACAGTGTGTAGGAAGTTGTTTGATAAAGAGGGCAAAGCTTATACTTGGACCAGAAGGCAGAATATAGGAAACTACATGAAAACATGATTAATTCAGTGAAAATGACTGTAAACAGATGTGAACTTGTTTAGAACAGCTGAAAGAGATTCTCCAAGTCAGTTCTTAGTGTAGAAAAGGTAGCTAAGATCCGGGAAATCCTTAATTCGAGTTAAGATTACATGAAACACTGTATGAATCCTATATTCTTTACTTAAAGGAGACTAGAGTGGTAAATGTGTGTTATACAAGGCAGAATACCATTGAAATAGAGAAAGAAACACGTTCGGCAGCTTTGGAAAGCCTTACACTTCACTGAAATGTAGTACTACACTCTATAACTGAGTTGAGAGACAATGTTCAATAGCTGCCTCAGTACTTAACAGTGTGTAGGAAGTTGTTTAATAAAGTGGGCAAAGCTTATACTTGGACCAGAAGTCAGAATATAGGAAACTACATGAAAACATGATTAATTCAGTGAAAATGACTGTAAACAGATGAGAACTTGTCTAGAACAGCTGAAAGAGAATCTCCAAGTCAGTTCTTATTGTAGAAAAGGTAGCTAAGATCAGGGAAATCCTTAATTCCAGTTAAGATCACATGAAACACTGTATGAATCCTATATTCTTTACTTAAAGGAGACTAGAGTGGTAAATGTGTGTTATACAAGGCAGAATACCATTGAAATAGAGAAAGAAACACGTTCAGCAGCTTTGGAAAGCCTTACACTTCACTGAAATGTAGTACTACACTTTATATATCACAGTTGAGAGACAATGTTCCCTAGCTCGCTCAGTTCATAACAGTGTGTAGGAAGTTGTTTGATAAAGTGGGCAAAGCTTATACTTGGGCCAGAAGGCAGAATATAGGAAACTACATGAAAACATGAATAATTCAGTGAAAATGACTGTAAACAGATGAGAACTTGTTTAGAACAGCTGAAAGAGAATCTCCAAGTCAGTTCTTAGTGTAGAAAAGGTAGGTAAGATAAGGGAAATACTTAATTCCAGTGAAGATCACATGAAACACTGTATGAATCCTATATTCTTTACTTAAAGGAGACTAGAGTGGTAAATGTGTGTTATACAAGGCAGAATACCATTGAAATAGAGAAAGAAACACGTTCGTCAGCTTTGGAAAGCCTTACACTTCACTGAAATGTAGTACTACACTCTATAACACAGTTGAGAGACAATGTTCAATACCTGCCTCAGTACTTAACAGTGTGTAGGAAGTTGTTTGATAAAGTGGGCAAAGCTGATATTTGGACCAGAAGGCAGAATATAGGAAACTACATGAAAACATGATTAATTCAGTGAAAATGACTGTAAACAGATGTGAACTTGTTTAGAACAGCTGAAAGAGATTCTCCAAGTCAGTTCTTAGTGTAGAAAAGGTAGCTAAGATCTGGGAAATCCTTAATTCGAGTTAAGATTACATGAAACACTGTATGAATCCTATATTCTTTACTTAAAGGAGACTAGAGTGGTAAATGTGTGTTATACAAGGCAGAATACCATTGAAATAGAGAAAGAAACACGTTCGGCAGCTTTGGAAAGCCTTACACTTCACTGAAATGTAGTACTACACTGTATAACACAGTTGAGAGACAATGTTCCCGAGCTGCCTCAGTTCATAACAGTGTGTAGGAAGGTGTTTGATAAAGAGGGCAAAGCTTATACTTGGGCCAGAAGGCAGAATATAGGAAACTACATGAAAACATGAATAATTCAGTGAAAATGACTCTAAACAGATGAGAACTGGTTTAGAACAGCTGAAAGAGAATCTCCAAGTCAGTTCTTAGTGTAGAAAAGGTAGGTAAGATAAGGGAAATCCTTAATTCCAGTTAAGATCACATGAAACACTGTATGAATCCTATATTCTTTACTTAAAGGAGACTAGAGTGGTAAATGTGTGTTATACAAGGCAGAATACCATTGAAATAGAGAAAGAAACACGTTCAGCTGCTTTGGAAAGCCTTACACTTCACTGAAATGTAGTACTACACTTTATATATCACAGTTGAGAGACAATGTTCCCTAGCTCGCTCAGTTCATAACAGTGTGTAGGAAGTTGTTTGATAAAGTGGGCAAAGCTTATACTTGGGCCAGAAGGCAGAATATAGGAAACTACATGAAAACATGAATAATTCAGTGAAAATGACTGTAAACAGATGAGAACTTGTTTAGAACAGCTGAAAGAGAATCTCCAAGTCAGTTCTTAGTGTAGAAAAGGTAGCTAAGAGAAGGAAAATCCTTAATTCCAGGTAAGATCACATGAAACACTGTATGAATCCTATATTGTTTACTTAAAGGAGACTAGAGTGGTAAATGTGTGTTATACAAGGCAGAATACCATTGAAATAGAGAAAGAAACACGTTCGGCAGCTTTGGAAAGCCTTACACTTCACTGAAATGTAGTACTACACTCTATAACACAGTTGAGAGACAATGTTCCCAAGCTGCCTCAGTTCATAACAGTGTGTAGGAAGGTGTTTGATAAAGAGGGCAAAGCTTATACTTGGGCCAGAAGGCAGAATATAGGAAACTACATGAAAACATGAATAATTCAGTGAAAATGACTGTAAACAGATGAGAACTGGTTTAGAACAGCTGAAAGAGAATCTCCAAGTCAGTTCTTAGTGTAGAAAAGGTAGGTAAGATAAGGGAAATCCTTAATTCCAGTTAAGATCACATGAAACACTGTATGAATCCTACATTCTTTACTTAAAGGAGACTAGAGTGGTAAATGTGTGTTATACAAGGCAGAATACCATTGAAATAGAGAAAGAAACACGTTCGGCAGCTTTGGAAAGCCTTACACTTCACTGAAATGTAGTACTACACTCTATAACACAGTTGAGAGACAATGTTCAATAGCTGCCTCAGTACTTAACAGTGTGTAGGAAGTTGTTTGATAAAGAGGGCAAAGCTTATACTTGGACCAGAAGGCAGAATATAGGAAACTACATGAAAACATGATTAATTCAGTGAAAATGACTGTAAACAGATGTGAACTTGTTTAGAACAGCTGAAAGAGATTCTCCAAGTCAGTTCTTAGTGTAGAAAAGGTAGCTAAGATCCGGGAAATCCTTAATTCGAGTTAAGATTACATGAAACACTGTATGAATCCTATATTCTTTACTTAAAGGAGACTAGAGTGGTAAATGTGTGTTATACAAGGCAGAATACCATTGAAATAGAGAAAGAAACACGTTCGGCAGCTTTGGAAAGCCTTACACTTCACTGAAATGTAGTACTACACTCTATAACACAGTTGAGAGACAATGTTCAATAGCTGCCTCAGTACTTAACAGTGTGTAGGAAGTTGTTTGATAAAGTGGGCAAAGCTTATACTTGGACCAGAAGTCAGAATATAGGAAACTACATGAAAACATGATTAATTCAGTGAAAATGACTGTAAACAGATGAGAACTTGTCTAGAACAGCTGAAAGAGAATCTCCAAGTCAGTTCTTATTGTAGAAAAGGTAGCTAAGATCAGGGAAATCCTTAATTCCAGTTAAGATCACATGAAACACTGTATGAATCCTATATTCTTTACTTAAAGGAGACTAGAGTGGTAAATGTGTGTTATACAAGGCAGAATACCATTGAAATAGAGAAAGAAACAGGTTCAGCAGCTTTGGAAAGCCTTACACTTCACTGAAATGTAGTACTACACTTTATATATCACAGTTGAGAGACAATGTTCCCTAGCTCGCTCAGTTCATAACAGTGTGTAGGAAGTTGTTTGATAAAGTGGGCAAAGCTTATACTTGGGCCAGAAGGCAGAATATAGGAAACTACATGAAAACATGAATAATTCAGTGAAAATGACTGTAAACAGATGAGAACTTGTTTAGAACAGCTGAAAGAGAATCTCCAAGTCAGTTCTTAGTGTAGAAAAGGTAGGTAAGATAAGGGAAATACTTAATTCCAGTGAAGATCACATGAAACACTGTATGAATCCTATATTCTTTACTTAAAGGAGACTAGAGTGGTAAATGTGTGTTATACAAGGCAGAATACCATTGAAATAGAGAAAGAAACACGTTCGGCAGCTTTGGAAAGCCTTACACTTCACTGAAATGTAGTGCTACACTCTATAACACAGTTGAGAGACAATGTTCAATACCTGCCTCAGTACTTAACAGTGTGTAGGAAGTTGTTTGATAAAGTGGGCAAAGCTGATATTTGGACCAGAAGGCAGAATATAGGAAACTACATGAAAACATGATTAATTCAGTGAAAATGACTGTAAACAGATGTGAACTTGTTTAGAACAGCTGAAAGAGATTCTCCAAGTCAGTTCTTAGTGTAGAAAAGGTAGCTAAGATCTGGGAAATCCTTAATTCGAGTTAAGATTACATGAAACACTGTATGAATCCTATATTCTTTACTTAAAGGAGACTAGAGTGGTAAATGTGTGTTATACAAGGCAGAATACCATTGAAATAGAGAAAGAAACACGTTCGGCAGCTTTGGAAAGCCTTACACTTCACTGAAATGTAGTACTACACTGTATAACACAGTTGAGAGACAATGTTCCCGAGCTGCCTCAGTACTTAACAGTGTGTAGGAAGTTGTTTGATAAAGTGGGCAAAGCTTATACTTGGACCAGAAGTCAGAATATAGGAAACTACATGAAAACATGATTAATTCAGTGAAAATGACTGTAAATAGATGAGAACTTGTCTAGAACAGCTGAAAGAGAATCTCCAAGTCAGTTCTTATTGTAGAAAAGGTAGCTAAGATCAGGGAAATCCTTAATTCCAGTTAAGATCACATGAAACACTGTATGAATCCTATATTCTTTACTTAAAGGAGACTAGAGTGGTAAATGTGTGTTATACAAGGCAGAATACCATTGAAATAGAGAAAGAAACACGTTCAGCAGCTTTGGAAAGCCTTACACTTCACTGAAATGTAGTACTACACTTTATATATCACAGTTGAGAGACAATGTTCCCTAGCTCGCTCAGTTCATAACAGTGTGTAGGAAGTTGTTTGATAAAGTGGGCAAAGCTTATACTTGGGCCAGAAGGCAGAATATAGGAAACTACATGAAAACATGAATAATTCAGTGAAAATGACTGTAAACAGATGAGAACTTGTTTAGAACAGCTGAAAGAGAATCTCCAAGTCAGTTCTTAGTGTAGAAAAGGTAGGTAAGATAAGGGAAATACTTAATTCCAGTGAAGATCACATGAAACACTGTATGAATCCTATATTCTTTACTTAAAGGAGACTAGAGTGGTAAATGTGTGTTATACAAGGCAGAATACCATTGAAATAGAGAAAGAAACACGTTCGGCAGCTTTGGAAAGCCTTACACTTCACTGAAATGTAGTACTACACTCTATAACACAGTTGAGAGACAATGTTCAATACCTGCCTCAGTACTTAACAGTGTGTAGGAAGTTGTTTGATAAAGTGGGCAAAGCTGATATTTGGACCAGAAGGCAGAATATAGGAAACTACATGAAAACATGATTAATTCAGTGAAAATGACTGTAAACAGATGTGAACTTGTTTAGAACAGCTGAAAGAGATTCTCCAAGTCAGTTCTTAGTGTAGAAAAGGTAGCTAAGATCTGGGAAATCCTTAATTCGAGTTAAGATTACATGAAACACTGTATGAATCCTATATTCTTTACTTAAAGGAGACTAGAGTGGTAAATGTGTGTTATACAAGGCAGAATACCATTGAAATAGAGAAAGAAACACGTTCGGCAGCTTTGGAAAGCCTTACACTTCACTGAAATGTAGTACTACACTGTATAACACAGTTGAGAGACAATGTTCCCGAGCTGCCTCAGTTCATAACAGTGTGTAGGAAGGTGTTTGATAAAGAGGGCAAAGCTCATACTTGGGCCAGAAGGCAGAATATAGGAAACTACATGAAAACATGAATAATTCAGTGAAAATGACTCTAAACAGATGAGAACTTGTTTAGAACAGCTGAAAGAGAATCTCCAAGTCAGTTCTTAGTGTAGAAAAGGTAGGTAAGATAAGGGAAATCCTTAATTCCAGTTAAGATCACATGAAACACTGTATGAATCCTATATTCTTTACTTAAAGGAGACTAGAGTGGTAAATGTGTGTTATACAAGGCAGAATACCATTGAAATAGAGAAAGAAACACGTTCGGCAGCTTTGGAAAGCCTTACACTTCACTGAAATATAGTACTACACTCTATAACACAGTTGAGAGACAATGTTCAATACCTGCCTCAGTACTTAACAGTGTGTAGGAAGTTGTTTGATAAAGAGGGCAAAGCTTATACTTGGACCAGAAGGCAGAATATAGGAAACTACATGAAAACATGATTAATTCAGTGAAAATGACTGTAAACAGATGTGAACTTGTTTAGAACAGCTGAAAGAGATTCTCCAAGTCAGTTCTTAGTGTAGAAAAGGTAGCTAAGATCCGGGAAATCCTTAATTCGAGTTAAGATTACATGAAACACTGTATGAATCCTATATTCTTTACTTAAAGGAGACTAGAGTGGTAAATGTGTGTTATACAAGGCAGAATACCATTGAAATAGAGAAAGAAACACGTTCGGCAGCTTTGGAAAGCCTTACACTTCACTGAAATGTAGTACTACACTCTATAACTGAGTTGAGAGACAATGTTCAATAGCTGCCTCAGTACTTAACAGTGTGTAGGAAGTTGTTTGATAAAGTGGGCAAAGCTTATACTTGGACCAGAAGTCAGAATATAGGAAACTACATGAAAACATGATTAATTCAGTGAAAATGACTGTAAACAGATGAGAACTTGTCTAGAACAGCTGAAAGAGAATCTCCAAGTCAGTTCTTATTGTAGAAAAGGTAGCTAAGATCAGGGAAATCCTTAATTCCAGTTAAGATCACATGAAACACTGTATGAATCCTATATTCTTTACTTAAAGGAGACTAGAGTGGTAAATGTGTGTTATACAAGGCAGAATACCATTGAAATAGAGAAAGAAACACGTTCAGCAGCTTTGGAAAGCCTTACACTTCACTGAAATGTAGTACTACACTTTATATATCACAGTTGAGAGACAATGTTCCCTAGCTCGCTCAGTTCATAACAGTGTGTAGGAAGTTGTTTGATAAAGTGGGCAAAGCTCATACTTGGGCCAGAAGGCAGAATATAGGAAACTACATGAAAACATTAATAATTCAGTGAAAATGACTGTAAACAGATGAGAACTTGTTTAGAACAGCTGAAAGAGAATCTCCAAGTCAGTTCTTAGTGTAGAAAAGGTAGGTAAGATAAGGGAAATACTTAATTCCAGTGAAGATCACATGAAACACTGTATGAATCCTATATTCTTTACTTAAAGGAGACTAGAGTGGTAAATGTGTGTTATACAAGGCAGAATACCATTGAAATAGAGAAAGAAACACGTTCGGCAGCTTTGGAAAGCCTTACACTTCACTGAAATGTAGTACTACACTCTATAACACAGTTGAGAGACAATGTTCAATACCTGCCTCAGTACTTAACAGTGTGTAGGAAGTTGTTTGATAAAGTGGGCAAAGCTGATATTTGGACCAGAAGGCAGAATATAGGAAACTACATGAAAACATGATTAATTCAGTGAAAATGACTGTAAACAGATGTGAACTTGTTTAGAACAGCTGAAAGAGATTCTCCAAGTCAGTTCTTAGTGTAGAAAAGGTAGCTAAGATCTGGGAAATCCTTAATTCGAGTTAAGATTACATGAAACACTGTATGAATCCTATATTCTTTACTTAAAGGAGACTAGAGTGGTAAATGTGTGTTATACAAGGCAGAATACCATTGAAATAGAGAAAGAAACACGTTCGGCAGCTTTGGAAAGCCTTACACTTCACTGAAATGTAGTACTACACTGTATAACACAGTTGAGAGACAATGTTCCCGAGCTGCCTCAGTTCATAACAGTGTGTAGGAAGGTGTTTGATAAAGAGGGCAAAGCTTATACTTGGGCCAGAAGGCAGAATATAGGAAACTACATGAAAACATGAATAATTCAGTGAAAATGACTCTAAACAGATGAGAACTGGTTTAGAACAGCTGAAAGAGAATCTCCAAGTCAGTTCTTAGTGTAGAAAAGGTAGGTAAGATAAGGGAAATCCTTAATTCCAGTTAAGATCACATGAAACACTGTATGAATCCTATATTCTTTACTTAAAGGAGACTAGAGTGGTAAATGTGTGTTATACAAGGCAGAATACCATTGAAATAGAGAAAGAAACACGTTCAGCTGCTTTGGAAAGCCTTACACTTCACTGAAATGTAGTACTACACTTTATATATCACAGTTGAGAGACAATGTTCCCTAGCTCGCTCAGTTCATAACAGTGTGTAGGAAGTTGTTTGATAAAGTGGGCAAAGCTTATACTTGGGCCAGAAGGCAGAATATAGGAAACTACATGAAAACATGAATAATTCAGTGAAAATGACTGTAAACAGATGAGAACTTGTTTAGAACAGCTGAAAGAGAATCTCCAAGTCAGTTCTTAGTGTAGAAAAGGTAGGTAAGATAAGGGAAATACTTAATTCCAGTGAAGATCACATGAAACACTGTATGAATCCTATATTCTTTACTTAAAGGAGACTAGAGTGGTAAATGTGTGTTATACAAGGCAGAATACCATTGAAATAGAGAAAGAAACACGTTCGGCAGCTTTGGAAAGCCTTACACTTCACTGAAATGTAGTACTACACTCTATAACACAGTTGAGAGACAATGTTCAATACCTGCCTCAGTACTTAACAGTGTGTAGGAAGTTGTTTGATAAAGTGGGCAAAGCTGATATTTGGACCAGAAGGCAGAATATAGGAAACTACATGAAAACATGATTAATTCAGTGAAAATGACTGTAAACAGATGTGAACTTGTTTAGAACAGCTGAAGGAGATTCTCCAAGTCAGATCTTAGTGTAGAAAAGGTAGCTAAGATCTGGGAAATCCTTAATTCGAGTTAAGATTACATGAAACACTGTATGAATCCTATATTCTTTACTTAAAGGAGACTAGAGTGGTAAATGTGTGTTATACAAGGCAGAATACCATTGAAATAGAGAAAGAAACACGTTCGGCAGCTTTGGAAAGCCTTACACTTCACTGAAATGTAGTACTACACTCTATAACACAGTTGAGAGACAATGTTCAATAGCTGCCTCAGTGCATAACAGTGTGTAGGAAGTTGTTTGATAAAGTGGGCAAAGCTTATACTTGGGCCAGAAGGCCGAATATAGGAAACTACATGAGAACATGAATAATTCAGTGAAAATGACTGTAAACAGATGAGAACTTGTTTAGAACAGCTGAAAGAGAATCTCCAAGTCAGTTCTTATTGTAGAAAAGGTAGCTAAGATCAGGGAAATCCTTAATTCCAGTTAAGATCACATGAAACACTGTATGAATCCTATATTCTTTACTTAAAGGAGACTAGAGTGGTAAATGTGTGTTATACAAGGCAGAATACCATTGAAATAGAGAAAGAAACACGTTCAGCAGCTTTGGAAAGCCTTACACTTCACTGAAATGTAGTACTACACTTTATATATCACAGTTGAGAGACAATGTTCCCTAGCTCGCTCAGTTCATAACAGTGTGTAGGAAGTTGTTTGATAAAGTGGGCAAAGCTTATACTTGGGCCAGAAGGCAGAATATAGGAAACTACATGAAAACATGAATAATTCAGTGAAAATGACTGTAAACAGATGAGAACTTGTTTAGAACAGCTGAAAGAGAATCTCCAAGTCAGTTCTTAGTGTAGAAAAGGTAGGTAAGATAAGGGAAATACTTAATTCCAGTGAAGATCACATGAAACACTGTATGAATCCTATATTCTTTACTTAAAGGAGACTAGAGTGGTAAATGTGTGTTATACAAGGCAGAATACCATTGAAATAGAGAAAGAAACACGTTCGGCAGCTTTGGAAAGCCTTACACTTCACTGAAATGTAGTACTACACTCTATAACACAGTTGAGAGACAATGTTCAATACCTGCCTCAGTACTTAACAGTGTGTAGGAAGTTGTTTGATAAAGTGGGCAAAGCTGATATTTGGACCAGAAGGCAGAATATAGGAAACTACATGAAAACATGATTAATTCAGTGAAAATGACTGTAAACAGATGTGAACTTGTTTAGAACAGCTGAAAGAGATTCTCCAAGTCAGTTCTTAGTGTAGAAAAGGTAGCTAAGATCTGGGAAATCCTTAATTCGAGTTAAGATTACATGAAACACTGTATGAATCCTATATTCTTTACTTAAAGGAGACTAGAGTGGTAAATGTGTGTTATACAAGGCAGAATACCATTGAAATAGAGAAAGAAACACGTTCGGCAGCTTTGGAAAGCCTTACATTTCACTGAAATGTAGTACTACACTGTATAACACAGTTGAGAGACAATGTTCCCGAGCTGCCTCAGTTCATAACAGTGTGTAGGAAGGTGTTTGATAAAGAGGGCAAAGCTTATACTTGGGCCAGAAGGCAGAATATAGGAAACTACATGAAAACATGAATAATTCAGTGAAAATGACCCTAAACAGATGAGAACTGGTTTAGAACAGCTGAAAGAGAATCTCCAAGTCAGTTCTTAGTGTAGAAAAGGTAGGTAAGATAAGGGAAATCCTTAATTCCAGTTAAGATCACATGAAACACTGTATGAATCCTATATTCTTTACTTAAAGGAGACTAGAGTGGTAAATGTGTGTTATACAAGGCAGAATACCATTGAAATAGAGAAAGAAACACGTTCAGCTGCTTTGGAAAGCCTTACACTTCACTGAAATGTAGTACTACACTTTATATATCACAGTTGAGAGACAATGTTCCCTAGCTCGCTCAGTTCATAACAGTGTGTAGGAAGTTGTTTGATAAAGTGGGCAAAGCTTATACTTGGGCCAGAAGGCAGAATATAGGAAACTACATGAAAACATGAATAATTCAGTGAAAATGACTGTAAACAGATGAGAACTTGTTTAGAACAGCTGAAAGAGAATCTCCAAGTCAGTTCTTAGTGTAGAAAAGGTAGGTAAGATAAGGGAAATACTTAATTCCAGTGAAGATCACATGAAACACTGTATGAATCCTATATTCTTTACTTAAAGGAGACTAGAGTGGTAAATGTGTGTTATACAAGGCAGAATACCATTGAAATAGAGAAAGAAACACGTTCGGCAGCTTTGGAAAGCCTTACACTTCACTGAAATGTAGTACTACACTCTATAACACAGTTGAGAGACAATGTTCAATACCTGCCTCAGTACTTAACAGTGTGTAGGAAGTTGTTTGATAAAGTGGGCAAAGCTGATATTTGGACCAGAAGGCAGAATATAGGAAACTACATGAAAACATGATTAATTCAGTGAAAATGACTGTAAACAGATGTGAACTTGTTTAGAACAGCTGAAAGAGATTCTCCAAGTCAGTTCTTAGTGTAGAAAAGGTAGCTAAGATCTGGGAAATCCTTAATTCGAGTTAAGATTACATGAAACACTGTATGAATCCTATATTCTTTACTTAAAGGAGACTAGAGTGGTAAATGTGTGTTATACAAGGCAGAATACCATTGAAATAGAGAAAGAAACACGTTCGGCAGCTTTGGAAAGCCTTACACTTCACTGAAATGTAGTACTACACTCTATAACACAGTTGAGAGACAATGTTCCCGAACTGCCTCAGTTCATAACAGTGTGTAGGAAGGTGTTTGATAAAGAGGGCAAAGCTTATACTTGGGCCAGAAGGCAGAATATAGGAAACTACATGAAAACATGAATAATTCAGTGAAAATGACTCTAAACAGATGAGAACTGGTTTAGAACAGCTGAAAGAGAATCTCCAAGTCAGTTCTTAGTGTAGAAAAGGTAGGTAAGATAAGGGAAATCCTTAATTCCAGTTAAGATCACATGAAACACTGTATGAATCCTATATTCTTTACTTAAAGGAGACTAGAGTGGTAAATGTGTGTTATACAAGGCAGAATACCATTAAAATAGAGAAAGAAACACGTTCAGCAGCTTTGGAAAGCCTTACACTTCACTGAAATGTAGTACTACACTTTATATATCACAGTTGAGAGACAATGTTCCCTAGCTCGCTCAGTTCATAACAGTGTGTAGGAAGTTGTTTGATAAAGTGGGCAAAGCTTATACTTGGGCCAGAAGACAGAATATAGGAAACTACATGAAAACATGAATAATTCAGTGAAAATGACTGTAAACAGATGAGAACTTGTTTAGAACAGCTGAAAGAGAATCTCCAAGTCAGTTCTTAGTGTAGAAAAGGTAGCTAAGAGAAGGAAAATCCTTAATTCCAGGTAAGATCACATGAAACACTGTATGAATCCTATATTGTTTACTTAAAGGAGACTAGAGTGGTAAATGTGTGTTATACAAGGCAGAATACCATTGAAATAGAGAAAGAAACACGTTCGGCAGCTTTGGAAAGCCTTACACTTCACTGAAATGTAGTACTACACTCTATAACACAGTTGAGAGACAATGTTCAATAGCTGCCTCAGTACTTAACAGTGTGTAGGAAGTTGTTTGATAAAGAGGGCAAAGCTTATACTTGGACCAGAAGGCAGAATATAGGAAACTACATGAAAACATGATTAATTCAGTGAAAATGACTGTAAACAGATGGGAACTTGTTTAGAACAGCTGAAAGAGATTCTCCAAGTCAGTTCTTAGTGTAGAAAAGGTAGCTAAGATCTGGGAAATCCTTATTTCGAGTTAAGATTACATGAAACACTGTATGAATCCTATATTCTTTACTTAAAGGAGACTAGAGTGGTAAATGTGTGTTATACAAGGCAGAATACCATTGAAATAGAGAAAGAAACACGTTCGGCAGCTTTGGAAAGCCTTACACTTCACTGAAATGTAGTACTACACTGTATAACACAGTTGAGAGACAATGTTCAATAGCTGCCTCAGTACTTAACAGTGTGTAGGAAGTTGTTTGATAAAGTGGGCAAAGCTTATACTTGGGCCAGAAGGCAGAATATAGGAAACTACATGAAAACATGAATAATTCAGTGAAAATGACTGTAAACAGATGAGAACTTGTTTAGAACAGCTGAAAGAGAATCTCCAAGTCAGTTCTTAGTGTAGAAAATGTAGCTAAGAGAAGGAAAATCCTTAATTCCAGGTAAGATCACATGAAACACTGTATGAATCCTATATTGTTTACTTAAAGGAGACTAGAGTGGTAAATGTGTGTTATACAAGGCAGAATCCCATTGAAATAGAGAAAGAAACACGTTCGGCAGCTTTGGAAAGCCTTACACTTCACTGAAATGTAGTACTACACTCTATAACACAGTTGAGAGACAATGTTCCCAAGCTGCCTCAGTTCATAACAGTGTGTAGGAAGGTGTTTGATAAAGAGGGCAAAGCTTATACTTGGGCCAGAAGGCAGAATATAGGAAACTACATGAAAACATGAATAATTCAGTGAAAATGACTGTAAACAGATGAGAACTGGTTTAGAACAGCTGAAAGAGAATGTCCAAGTCAGTTCTTAGTGTAGAAAAGGTAGGTAAGATAAGGGAAATACTTAATTCCAGTTAAGATCACATGAAACACTGTATGAATCCTACATTCTTTACTTAAAGGAGACTAGAGTGGTAAATGTGTGTTATACAAGGCAGAATACCATTGAAATAGAGAAAGAAACACGTTCGGCAGCTTTGGAAAGCCTTACACTTCACTGAAATGTAGTACTACACTCTATAACACAGTTGAGAGACAATGTTCAATAGCTGCCTCAGTACTTAACAGTGTGTAGGAAGTTGTTTGATAAAGAGGGCAAAGCTTATACTTGGACCAGAAGGCAGAATATAGGAAACTACATGAAAACATGATTAATTCAGTGAAAATGACTGTAAACAGATGTGAACTTGTTTAGAACAGCTGAAAGAGATTCTCCAAGTCAGTTCTTAGTGTAGAAAAGGTAGCTAAGATCCGGGAAATCCTTAATTCGAGTTAAGATTACATGAAACACTGTATGAATCCTATATTCTTTACTTAAAGGAGACTAGAGTGGTAAATGTGTGTTATACAAGGCAGAATACCATTGAAATAGAGAAAGAAACACGTTCAGCAGCTTTGGAAAGCCTTACACTTCACTGAAAAGTAGTACTACACTTTATATATCACAGTTGAGAGACAATGTTCCCTAGCTCGCTCAGTTCATAACAGTGTGTAGGAAGTTGTTTGATAAAGTGGGCAAAGCTTATACTTGGGCCAGAAGGCAGAATATAGGAAACTACATGAAAACATGAATTATTCAGTGAAAATGACTGTAAACAGATGAGAACTTGTTTAGAACAGCTGAAAGAGAATCTCCAAGTCAGTTCTTAGGGTAGAAAAGGTAGCTAAGAGAAGGAAAATCCTTAATTCCAGTTAAGATCACAAGAAACACTGTATGAATCCTATATTGTTTACTTAAAGGAGACTAGAGTGGTAAATGTGTGTTATACAAGGCAGAATACCATTGAAATAGAGAAAGAAACACGTTCGGCAGCTTTGGAAAGCCTTACACTTCACTGAAATGTAGTACTACACTCTATAACACAGTTGAGAGACAATGTTCCCGAGCTGCCTCAGTTCATAACAGTGTGTAGGAAGTTGTTTGATAAAGTGGGCAAAGCTTATACTTGGGCCAGAAGGCAGAATATAGGAAACTACATGAAAACATGAATAATTCAGTGAAAATGACTGTAAACAGATGAGAACTTGTTTAGAACAGCTGAAAGAGAATCTCCAAGTCAGTTCTTAGTGTAGAAAAGGTAGCTAAGAGAAGGAAAATCCTTAATTCCAGTTAAGATCACAAGAAACACTGTATGAATCCTATATTCTTTACTTAAAGGAGACTAGAGTGGTAAATGTGTGTTATACAAGGCAGAATACCATGGAAATAGAGAAAGAAACACGTTCGGCAGCTTTGGAAAGCCTTACACTTCACTGAAATGTAGTACTACACTCTATAACTGAGTTGAGAGACAATGTTCAATAGCTGCCTCAGTACTTAACAGTGTGTAGGAAGTTGTTTGATAAAGTGGGCAAAGCTTATACTTGGACCAGAAGTCAGAATATAGGAAACTACATGAAAACATGATTAATTCAGTGAAAATGACTGTAAACAGATGAGAACTTGTCTAGAACAGCTGAAAGAGAATCTCCAAGTCAGTTCTTATTGTAGAAAAGGTAGCTAAGATCAGGGAAATCCTTAATTCCAGTTAAGATCACATGAAACACTGTATGAATCCTATATTCTTTACTTAAAGGAGACTAGAGTGGTAAATGTGTGTTATACAAGGCAGAATACCATTGAAATAGAGAAAGAAACACGTTCAGCAGCTTTGGAAAGCCTTACACTTCACTGAAATGTAGTACTACACTTTATATATCACAGTTGAGAGACAATGTTCCCTAGCTCGCTCAGTTCATAACAGTGTGTAGGAAGTTGTTTGATAAAGTGGGCAAAGCTTATACTTGGGCCAGAAGGCAGAATATAGGAAACTACATGAAAACATGAATAATTCAGTGAAAATGACTGTAAACAGATGAGAACTTGTTTAGAACAGCTGAAAGAGAATCTCCAAGTCAGTTCTTAGTGTAGAAAAGGTAGGTAAGATAAGGGAAATACTTAATTCCAGTGAAGATCACATGAAACACTGTATGAATCCTATATTCTTTACTTAAAGGAGACTAGAGTGGTAAATGTGTGTTATACAAGGCAGAATACCATTGAAATAGAGAAAGAAACACGTTCGGCAGCTTTGGAAAGCCTTACACTTCACTGAAATGTAGTACTACACTCTATAACACAGTTGAGAGACAATGTTCAATACCTGCCTCAGTACTTAACAGTGTGTAGGAAGTTGTTTGATAAAGTGGGCAAAGCTGATATTTGGACCAGAAGGCAGAATATAGGAAACTACATGAAAACATGATTAATTCAGTGAAAATGACTGTAAACAGATGTGAACTTGTTTAGAACAGCTGAAAGAGATTCTCCAAGTCAGTTCTTAGTGTAGAAAAGGTAGCTAAGATCTGGGAAATCCTTAATTCGAGTTAAGATTACATGAAACACTGTATGAATCCTATATTCTTTACTTAAAGGAGACTAGAGTGGTAAATGTGTGTTATACAAGGCAGAATACCATTGAAATAGAGAAAGAAACACGTTCGGCAGCTTTGGAAAGCCTTACACTTCACTGAAATGTAGTACTACACTCTATAACACAGTTGAGAGACAATGTTCCCGAGCTGCCTCAGTTCATAACAGTGTGTAGGAAGGTGTTTGATAAAGAGGGCAAAGCTTATACTTGGGCCAGAAGGCAGAATATAGGAAACTACATGAAAACATGAATAATTCAGTGAAAATGACTCTAAACAGATGAGAACTGGTTTAGAACAGCTGAAAGAGAATCTCCAAGTCAGTTCTTAGTGTAGAAAAGGTAGGTAAGATAAGGGAAATCCTTAATTCCAGTTAAGATCACATGAAACACTGTATGAATCCTATATTCTTTACTTAAAGGAGACTAGAGTGGTAAATGTGTGTTATACAAGGCAGAATACCATTGAAATAGAGAAAGATACACGTTCAGCTGCTTTGGAAAGCCTTACACTTCACTGAAATGTAGTACTACACTTTATATATCACAGTTGAGAGACAATGTTCCCTAGCTCGCTCAGTTCATAACAGTGTGTAGGAAGTTGTTTGATAAAGTGGGCAAAGCTTATACTTGGGCCAGAAGACAGAATATAGGAAACTACATGAAAACATGAATAATTCAGTGAAAATGACTGTAAACAGATGAGAACTTGTTTAGAACAGCTGAAAGAGAATCTCCAAGTCAGTTCTTAGTGTAGAAAAGGTAGCTAAGAGAAGGAAAATCCTTAATTCCAGGTAAGATCACATGAAACACTGTATGAATCCTATATTGTTTACTTAAAGGAGACTAGAGTGGTAAATGTGTGTTATACAAGGCAGAATACCATTGAAATAGAGAAAGAAACACGTTCGGCAGCTTTGGAAAGCCTTACACTTCACTGAAATGTAGTACTACACTCTATAACACAGTTGAGAGACAATGTTCAATAGCTGCCTCAGTACTTAACAGTGTGTAGGAAGTTGTTTGATAAAGTGGGCAAAGCTTATACTTGGACCAGAAGGCAGAATATAGGAAACTACATGAAAACATGATTAATTCAGTGAAAATGACTGTAAACAGATGGGAACTTGTTTAGAACAGCTGAAAGAGATTCTCCAAGTCAGTTCTTAGTGTAGAAAAGGTAGCTAAGATCTGGGAAATCCTTATTTCGAGTTAAGATTACATGAAACACTGTATGAATCCTATATTCTTTACTTAAAGGAGACTAGAGTGGTAAATGTGTGTTATACAAGGCAGAATACCATTGAAATAGAGAAAGAAACACGTTCAGCAGCTTTGGAAAGCCTTACACTTCACTGAAAAGTAGTACTACACTTTATATATCACAGTTGAGAGACAATGTTCCCTAGCTCGCTCAGTTCATAACAGTGTGTAGGAAGTTGTTTGATAAAGTGGGCAAAGCTTATACTTGGGCCAGAAGGCAGAATATAGGAAACTACATGAAAACATGAATTATTCAGTGAAAATGACTGTAAACAGATGAGAACTTGTTTAGAACAGCTGAAAGAGAATCTCCAAGTCAGTTCTTAGGGTAGAAAAGGTAGCTAAGGGAAGGAAAATCCTTAATTCCAGTTAAGATCACAAGAAACACTGTATGAATCCTATATTGTTTACTTAAAGGAGACTAGAGTGGTAAATGTGTGTTATACAAGGCAGAATACCATTGAAATAGAGAAAGAAACACGTTCGGCAGCTTTGGAAAGCCTTACACTTCACTGAAATGTAGTACTACACTCTATAACACAGTTGAGAGACAATGTTCCCGAGCTGCCTCAGTTCATAACAGTGTGTAGGAAGTTGTTTGATAAAGTGGGCAAAGCTTATACTTGGGCCAGAAGGCAGAATATAGGAAACTACATGAAAACATGAATAATTCAGTGAAAATGACTGTAAACAGATGAGAACTTGTTTAGAACAGCTGAAAGAGAATCTCCAAGTCAGTTCTTAGTGTAGAAAAGGTAGCTAAGAGAAGGAAAATCCTTAATTCCAGTTAAGATCACAAGAAACACTGTATGAATCCTATATTCTTTACTTAAAGGAGACTAGAGTGGTAAATGTGTGTTATACAAGGCAGAATACCATGGAAATAGAGAAAGAAACAAGTTCGGCAGCTTTGGAAAGCCTTACACTTCACTGAAATGTAGTACTACACTCTATAACTGAGTTGAGAGACAATGTTCAATAGCTTCCTCAGTACTTAACAGTGTGTAGGAAGTTGTTTGATAAAGTGGGCAAAGCTTATACTTGGACCAGAAGTCAGAATATAGGAAACTACATGAAAACATGATTAATTCAGTGAAAATGACTGTAAACAGATGAGAACTTGTCTAGAACAGCTGAAAGAGAATCTCCAAGTCAGTTCTTATTGTAGAAAAGGTAGCTAAGATCAGGGAAATCCTTAATTCCAGTTAAGATCACATGAAACACTGTATGAATCCTATATTCTTTACTTAAAGGAGACTAGAGTGGTAAATGTGTGTTATACAAGGCAGAATACCATTGAAATAGAGAAAGAAACACGTTCAGCAGCTTTGGAAAGCCTTACACTTCACTGAAATGTAGTACTACACTTTATATATCACAGTTGAGAGACAATGTTCCCTAGCTCGCTCAGTTCATAACAGTGTGTAGGAAGTTGTTTGATAAAGTGGGCAAAGCTTATACTTGGGCCAGAAGGCAGAATATAGGAAACTACATGAAAACATGAATAATTCAGTGAAAATGACTGTAAACAGATGAGAACTTGTTTAGAACAGCTGAAAGAGAATCTCCAAGTCAGTTCTTAGTGTAGAAAAGGTAGGTAAGATAAGGGAAATACTTAATTCCAGTGAAGATCACATGAAACACTGTATGAATCCTATATTCTTTACTTAAAGGAGACTAGAGTGGTAAATGTGTGTTATACAAGGCAGAATACCATTGAAATAGAGAAAGAAACACGTTCGGCAGCTTTGGAAAGCCTTACACTTCACTGAAATGTAGTACTACACTCTATAACACAGTTGAGAGACAATGTTCCCGAGCTGCCTCAGTTCATAACAGTGTGTAGGAAGGTGTTTGATAAAGAGGGCAAAGCTTATACTTGGGCCAGAAGGCAGAATATAGGAAACTACATGAAAACATGAATAATTCAGTGAAAATGACTCTAAACAGATGAGAACTGGTTTAGAACAGCTGAAAGAGAATCTCCAAGTCAGTTCTTAGTGTAGAAAAGGTAGGTAAGATAAGGGAAATCCTTAATTCCAGTTAAGATCACATGAAACACTGTATGAATCCTATATTCTTTACTTAAAGGAGACTAGAGTGGTAAATGTGTGCTATACAAGGCAGAATACCATTGAAATAGAGAAAGAAACACGTTCAGCTGCTTTGGAAAGCCTTACACTTCACTGAAATGTAGTACTACACTTTATATATCACAGTTGAGAGACAATGTTCCCTAGCTCGCTCAGTTCATAACAGTGTGTAGGAAGTTGTTTGATAAAGTGGGCAAAGCTTATACTTGGGCCAGAAGACAGAATATAGGAAACTACATGAAAACATGAATAATTCAGTGAAAATGACTGTAAACAGATGAGAACTTGTTTAGAACAGCTGAAAGAGAATCTCCAAGTCAGTTCTTAGTGTAGAAAAGGTAGCTAAGAGAAGGAAAATCCTTAATTCCAGGTAAGATCACATGAAACACTGTATGAATCCTATATTGTTTACTTAAAGGAGACTAGAGTGGTAAATGTGTGTTATACAAGGCAGAATACCATTGAAATAGAGAAAGAAACACGTTCGGCAGCTTTGGAAAGCCTTACACTTCACTGAAATGTAGTACTACACTCTATAACACAGTTGAGAGACAATGTTCAATAGCTGCCTCAGTACTTAACAGTGTGTAGGAAGTTGTTTGATAAAGTGGGCAAAGCTTATACTTGGACCAGAAGGCAGAATATAGGAAACTACATGAAAACATGATTAATTCAGTGAAAATGACTGTAAACAGATGGGAACTTGTTTAGAACAGCTGAAAGAGATTCTCCAAGTCAGTTCTTAGTGTAGAAAAGGTAGCTAAGATCTGGGAAATCCTTATTTCGAGTTAAGATTACATGAAACACTGTATGAATCCTATATTCTTTACTTAAAGGAGACTAGAGTGGTAAATGTGTGTTATACAAGGCAGAATACCATTGAAATAGAGAAAGAAACACGTTCGGCAGCTTTGGAAAGCCTTACACTTCACTGAAATGTAGTACTACACTGTATAACACAGTTGAGAGACAATGTTCAATAGCTGCCTCAGTACTTAACAGTGTGTAGGAAGTTGTTTGATAAAGTGGGCAAAGCTTATACTTGGGCCAGAAGGCAGAATATAGGAAACTACATGAAAACATGAATAATTCAGTGAAAATGACTGTAAACAGATGAGAACTTGTTTAGAACAGCTGAAAGAGAATCTCCAAGTCAGTTCTTAGTGTAGAAAAGGTAGCTAAGAGAAGGAAAATCCTTAATTCCAGGTAAGATCACATGAAACACTGTATGAATCCTATATTGTTTACTTAAAGGAGACTAGAGTGGTAAATGTGTGTTATACAAGGCAGAATACCATTGAAATAGAGAAAGAAACACGTTCGGCAGCTTTGGAAAGCCTTACACTTCACTGAAATGTAGTACTACACTCTATAACACAGTTGAGAGACAATGTTCCCAAGCTGCCTCAGTTCATAACAGTGTGTAGGAAGGTGTTTGATAAAGAGGGCAAAGTTTATACTTGGGCCAGAAGGCAGAATATAGGAAACTACATGAAAACATGAATAATTCAGTGAAAATGACTGTAAACAGATGAGAACTTGTTTAGAACAGCTGAAAGAGAATCTCCAAGTCAGTTCTTAGTGTAGAAAAGGTAGGTAAGATAAGGGAAATACTTAATTCCAGTGAAGATCACATGAAACACTGTATGAATCCTATATTCTTTACTTAAAGGAGACTAGAGTGGTAAATGTGTGCTATACAAGGCAGAATACCATTGAAATAGAGAAAGAAACACGTTCAGCTGCTTTGGAAAGCCTTACACTTCACTGAAATGTAGTACTACACTCTATAACTGAGTTGAGAGACAATGTTCAATAGCTTCCTCAGTACTTAACAGTGTGTAGGAAGTTGTTTGATAAAGTGGGCAAAGCTTATACTTGGACCAGAAGTCAGAATATAGGAAACTACATGAAAACATGATTAATTCAGTGAAAATGACTGTAAACAGATGAGAACTTGTCTAGAACAGCTGAAAGAGAATCTCCAAGTCAGTTCTTATTGTAGAAAAGGTAGCTAAGATCAGGGAAATCCTTAATTCCAGTTAAGATCACATGAAACACTGTATGAATCCTATATTCTTTACTTAAAGGAGACTAGAGTGGTAAATGTGTGTTATACAAGGCAGAATACCATTGAAATAGAGAAAGAAACACGTTCAGCAGCTTTGGAAAGCCTTACACTTCACTGAAATGTAGTACTACACTTTATATATCACAGTTGAGAGACAATGTTCCCTAGCTCGCTCAGTTCATAACAGTGTGTAGGAAGTTGTTTGATAAAGTGGGCAAAGCTTATACTTGGGCCAGAAGGCAGAATATAGGAAACTACATGAAAACATGAATAATTCAGTGAAAATGACTGTAAACAGATGAGAACTTGTTTAGAACAGCTGAAAGAGAATCTCCAAGTCAGTTCTTAGTGTAGAAAAGGTAGGTAAGATAAGGGAAATACTTAATTCCAGTGAAGATCACATGAAACACTGTATGAATCCTATATTCTTTACTTAAAGGAGACTAGAGTGGTAAATGTGTGTTATACAAGGCAGAATACCATTGAAATAGAGAAAGAAACACGTTCGGCAGCTTTGGAAAGCCTTACACTTCACTGAAATGTAGTACTACACTCTATAACACAGTTGAGAGACAATGTTCCCGAGCTGCCTCAGTTCATAACAGTGTGTAGGAAGGTGTTTGATAAAGAGGGCAAAGCTTATACTTGGGCCAGAAGGCAGAATATAGGAAACTACATGAAAACATGAATAATTCAGTGAAAATGACTCTAAACAGATGAGAACTGGTTTAGAACAGCTGAAAGAGAATCTCCAAGTCAGTTCTTAGTGTAGAAAAGGTAGGTAAGATAAGGGAAATCCTTAATTCCAGTTAAGATCACATGAAACACTGTATGAATCCTATATTCTTTACTTAAAGGAGACTAGAGTGGTAAATGTGTGCTATACAAGGCAGAATACCATTGAAATAGAGAAAGAAACACGTTCAGCTGCTTTGGAAAGCCTTACACTTCACTGAAATGTAGTACTACACTTTATATATCACAGTTGAGAGACAATGTTCCCTAGCTCGCTCAGTTCATAACAGTGTGTAGGAAGTTGTTTGATAAAGTGGGCAAAGCTTATACTTGGGCCAGAAGACAGAATATAGGAAACTACATGAAAACATGAATAATTCAGTGAAAATGACTGTAAACAGATGAGAACTTGTTTAGAACAGCTGAAAGAGAATCTCCAAGTCAGTTCTTAGTGTAGAAAAGGTAGCTAAGAGAAGGAAAATCCTTAATTCCAGGTAAGATCACATGAAACACTGTATGAATCCTATATTGTTTACTTAAAGGAGACTAGAGTGGTAAATGTGTGTTATACAAGGCAGAATACCATTGAAATAGAGAAAGAAACACGTTCGGCAGCTTTGGAAAGCCTTACACTTCACTGAAATGTAGTACTACACTCTATAACACAGTTGAGAGACAATGTTCAATAGCTGCCTCAGTACTTAACAGTGTGTAGGAAGTTGTTTGATAAAGTGGGCAAAGCTTATACTTGGACCAGAAGGCAGAATATAGGAAACTACATGAAAACATGATTAATTCAGTGAAAATGACTGTAAACAGATGGGAACTTGTTTAGAACAGCTGAAAGAGATTCTCCAAGTCAGTTCTTAGTGTAGAAAAGGTAGCTAAGATCTGGGAAATCCTTATTTCGAGTTAAGATTACATGAAACACTGTATGAATCCTATATTCTTTACTTAAAGGAGACTAGAGTGGTAAATGTGTGTTATACAAGGCAGAATACCATTGAAATAGAGAAAGAAACACGTTCGGCAGCTTTGGAAAGCCTTACACTTCACTGAAATGTAGTACTACACTGTATAACACAGTTGAGAGACAATGTTCAATAGCTGCCTCAGTACTTAACAGTGTGTAGGAAGTTGTTTGATAAAGTGGGCAAAGCTTATACTTGGGCCAGAAGGCAGAATATAGGAAACTACATGAAAACATGAATAATTCAGTGAAAATGACTGTAAACAGATGAGAACTTGTTTAGAACAGCTGAAAGAGAATCTCCAAGTCAGTTCTTAGTGTAGAAAAGGTAGCTAAGAGAAGGAAAATCCTTAATTCCAGGTAAGATCACATGAAACACTGTATGAATCCTATATTGTTTACTTAAAGGAGACTAGAGTGGTAAATGTGTGTTATACAAGGCAGAATACCATTGAAATAGAGAAAGAAACACGTTCGGCAGCTTTGGAAAGCCTTACACTTCACTGAAATGTAGTACTACACTCTATAACACAGTTGAGAGACAATGTTCCCAAGCTGCCTCAGTTCATAACAGTGTGTAGGAAGGTGTTTGATAAAGAGGGCAAAGTTTATACTTGGGCCAGAAGGCAGAATATAGGAAACTACATGAAAACATGAATAATTCAGTGAAAATGACTGTAAACAGATGAGAACTTGTTTAGAACAGCTGAAAGAGAATCTCCAAGTCAGTTCTTAGTGTAGAAAAGGTAGGTAAGATAAGGGAAATACTTAATTCCAGTGAAGATCACATGAAACACTGTATGAATCCTATATTCTTTACTTAAAGGAGACTAGAGTGGTAAATGTGTGCTATACAAGGCAGAATACCATTGAAATAGAGAAAGAAACACGTTCAGCTGCTTTGGAAAGCCTTACACTTCACTGAAATGTAGTACTACACTTTATATATCACAGTTGAGAGACAATGTTCCCTAGCTCGCTCAGTTCATAACAGTGTGTAGGAAGTTGTTTGATAAAGTGGGCAAAGCTTATACTTGGGCCAGAAGACAGAATATAGGAAACTACATGAAAACATGAATAATTCAGTGAAAATGACTGTAAACAGATGAGAACTTGTTTAGAACAGCTGAAAGAGAATCTCCAAGTCAGTTCTTAGTGTAGAAAAGGTAGCTAAGAGAAGGAAAATCCTTAATTCCAGGTAAGATCACATGAAACACTGTATGAATCCTATATTGTTTACTTAAAGGAGACTAGAGTGGTAAATGTGTGTTATACAAGGCAGAATACCATTGAAATAGAGAAAGAAACACGTTCGGCAGCTTTGGAAAGCCTTACACTTCACTGAAATGTAGTACTACACTCTATAACACAGTTGAGAGACAATGTTCAATAGCTGCCTCAGTACTTAACAGTGTGTAGGAAGTTGTTTGATAAAGTGGGCAAAGCTTATACTTGGACCAGAAGGCAGAATATAGGAAACTACATGAAAACATGATTAATTCAGTGAAAATGACTGTAAACAGATGGGAACTTGTTTAGAACAGCTGAAAGAGATTCTCCAAGTCAGTTCTTAGTGTAGAAAAGGTAGCTAAGATCTGGGAAATCCTTATTTCGAGTTAAGATTACATGAAACACTGTATGAATCCTATATTCTTTACTTAAAGGAGACTAGAGTGGTAAATGTGTGTTATACAAGGCAGAATACCATTGAAATAGAGAAAGAAACACGTTCGGCAGCTTTGGAAAGCCTTACACTTCACTGAAATGTAGTACTACACTGTATAACACAGTTGAGAGACAATGTTCAATAGCTGCCTCAGTACTTAACAGTGTGTAGGAAGTTGTTTGATAAAGTGGGCAAAGCTTATACTTGGGCCAGAAGGCAGAATATAGGAAACTACATGAAAACATGAATAATTCAGTGAAAATGACTGTAAACAGATGAGAACTTGTTTAGAACAGCTGAAAGAGAATCTCCAAGTCAGTTCTTAGTGTAGAAAAGGTAGCTAAGAGAAGGAAAATCCTTAATTCCAGGTAAGATCACATGAAACACTGTATGAATCCTATATTGTTTACTTAAAGGAGACTAGAGTGGTAAATGTGTGTTATACAAGGCAGAATACCATTGAAATAGAGAAAGAAACACGTTCGGCAGCTTTGTAAAGCCTTACACTTCACTGAAATGTAGTACTACACTCTATAACACAGTTGAGAGACAATGTTCCCAAGCTGCCTCAGTTCATAACAGTGTGTAGGAAGGTGTTTGATAAAGAGGGCAAAGTTTATACTTGGGCCAGAAGGCAGAATATAGGAAACTACATGAAAACATGAATAATTCAGTGAAAATGACTGTAAACAGATGAGAACTTGTTTAGAACAGCTGAAAGAGAATCTCCAAGTCAGTTCTTAGTGTAGAAAAGGTAGGTAAGATAAGGGAAATACTTAATTCCAGTGAAGATCACATGAAACACTGTATGAATCCTATATTCTTTACTTAAAGGAGACTAGAGTGGTAAATGTGTGCTATACAAGGCAGAATACCATTGAAATAGAGAAAGAAACACGTTCAGCTGCTTTGGAAAGCCTTACACTTCACTGAAATGTAGTACTACACTTTATATATCACAGTTGAGAGACAATGTTCCCTAGCTCGCTCAGTTCATAACAGTGTGTAGGAAGTTGTTTGATAAAGTGGGCAAAGCTTATACTTGGGCCAGAAGACAGAATATAGGAAACTACATGAAAACATGAATAATTCAGTGAAAATGACTGTAAACAGATGAGAACTTGTTTAGAACAGCTGAAAGAGAATCTCCAAGTCAGTTCTTAGTGTAGAAAAGGTAGCTAAGAGAAGGAAAATCCTTAATTCCAGGTAAGATCACATGAAACACTGTATGAATCCTATATTGTTTACTTAAAGGAGACTAGAGTGGTAAATGTGTGTTATACAAGGCAGAATACCATTGAAATAGAGAAAGAAACACGTTCGGCAGCTTTGGAAAGCCTTACACTTCACTGAAATGTAGTACTACACTCTATAACACAGTTGAGAGACAATGTTCAATAGCTGCCTCAGTACTTAACAGTGTGTAGGAAGTTGTTTGATAAAGTGGGCAAAGCTTATACTTGGACCAGAAGGCAGAATATAGGAAACTACATGAAAACATGATTAATTCAGTGAAAATGACTGTAAACAGATGGGAACTTGTTTAGAACAGGTGAAAGAGATTCTCCAAGTCAGTTCTTAGTGTAGAAAAGGTAGCTAAGATCTGGGAAATCCTTATTTCGAGTTAAGATTACATGAAACACTGTATGAATCCTATATTCTTTACTTAAAGGAGACTAGAGTGGTAAATGTGTGTTATACAAGGCAGAATACCATTGAAATAGAGAAAGAAACACGTTCGGCAGCTTTGGAAAGCCTTACACTTCACTGAAATGTAGTACTACACTGTATAACACAGTTGAGAGACAATGTTCAATAGCTGCCTCAGTACTTAACAGTGTGTAGGAAGTTGTTTGATAAAGTGGGCAAAGCTTATACTTGGGCCAGAAGGCAGAATATAGGAAACTACATGAAAACATGAATAATTCAGTGAAAATGACTGTAAACAGATGAGAACTTGTTTAGAACAGCTGAAAGAGAATCTCCAAGTCAGTTCTTAGTGTAGAAAAGGTAGCTAAGAGAAGGAAAATCCTTAATTCCAGGTAAGATCACATGAAACACTGTATGAATCCTATATTGTTTACTTAAAGGAGACTAGAGTGGTAAATGTGTGTTATACAAGGCAGAATACCATTGAAATAGAGAAAGAAACACGTTCGGCAGCTTTGGAAAGCCTTACACTTCACTGAAATGTAGTACTACACTCTATAACACAGTTGAGAGACAATGTTCCCAAGCTGCCTCAGTTCATAACAGTGTGTAGGAAGGTGTTTGATAAAGAGGGCAAAGTTTATACTTGGGCCAGAAGGCAGAATATAGGAAACTACATGAAAACATGAATAATTCAGTGAAAATGACTGTAAACAGATGAGAACTTGTTTAGAACAGCTGAAAGAGAATCTCCAAGTCAGTTCTTAGTGTAGAAAAGGTAGGTAAGATAAGGGAAATACTTAATTCCAGTGAAGATCACATGAAACACTGTATGAATCCTATATTCTTTACTTAAAGGAGACTAGAGTGGTAAATGTGTGTTATACAAGGCAGAATACCATTGAAATAGAGAAAGAAACACGTTCGGCAGCTTTGGAAAGCCTTACACTTCACTGAAATGTAGTACTACACTCTATAACACAGTTGAGAGACAATGTTCAATACCTGCCTCAGTACTTAACAGTGTGTAGGAAGTTGTTTGATAAAGTGGGCAAAGCTGATATTTGGACCAGAAGGCAGAATATAGGAAACTACATGAAAACATGATTAATTCAGTGAAAATGACTGTAAACAGATGTGAACTTGTTTAGAACAGCTGAAAGAGATTCTCCAAGTCAGTTCTTAGTGTAGAAAAGGTAGCTAAGATCTGGGAAATCCTTAATTCGAGTTAAGATTACATGAAACACTGTATGAATCCTATATTCTTTACTTAAAGGAGACTAGAGTGGTAAATGTGTGTTATACAAGGCAGAATACCATTGAAATAGAGAAAGAAACACGTTCGGCAGCTTTGGAAAGCCTTACACTTCACTGAAATGTAGTACTACACTCTATAACACAGTTGAGAGACAATGTTCCCGAGCTGCCTCAGTTCATAACAGTGTGTAGGAAGGTGTTTGATAAAGAGGGCAAAGCTTATACTTGGGCCAGAAGGCAGAATATAGGAAACTACATGAAAACATGAATAATTCAGTGAAAATGACTCTAAACAGATGAGAACTGGTTTAGAACAGCTGAAAGAGAATCTCCAAGTCAGTTCTTAGTGTAGAAAAGGTAGGTAAGATAAGGGAAATCCTTAATTCCAGTTAAGATCACATGAAACACTGTATGAATCCTATATTCTTTACTTAAAGGAGACTAGAGTGGTAAATGTGTGTTATACAAGGCAGAATACCATTAAAATAGAGAAAGAAACACGTTCAGCAGCTTTGGAAAGCCTTACACTTCACTGAAATGTAGTACTACACTTTATATATCACAGTTGAGAGACAATGTTCCCTAGCTCGCTCAGTTCATAACAGTGTGTAGGAAGTTGTTTGATAAAGTGGGCAAAGCTTATACTTGGGCCAGAAGACAGAATATAGGAAACTACATGAAAACATGAATAATTCAGTGAAAATGACTGTAAACAGATGAGAACTTGTTTAGAACAGCTGAAAGAGAATCTCCAAGTCAGTTCTTAGTGTAGAAAAGGTAGCTAAGAGAAGGAAAATCCTTAATTCCAGGTAAGATCACATGAAACACTGTATGAATCCTATATTGTTTACTTAAAGGAGACTAGAGTGGTAAATGTGTGTTATACAAGGCAGAATACCATTGAAATAGAGAAAGAAACACGTTCGGCAGCTTTGGAAAGCCTTACACTTCACTGAAATGTAGTACTACACTCTATAACACAGTTGAGAGACAATGTTCCCGAGCTGCCTCAGTTCATAACAGTGTGTAGGAAGTTGTTTGATAAAGTGGGCAAAGCTTATACTTGGGCCAGAAGGCAGAATATAGGAAACTACATGAAAACATGAATAATTCAGTGAAAATGACTGTAAACAGATGAGAACTTGTTTAGAACAGCTGAAAGAGAATCTCCAAGTCAGTTCTTAGTGTAGAAAAGGTAGCTAAGAGAAGGAAAATCCTTAATTCCAGTTAAGATCACAAGAAACACTGTATGAATCCTATATTCTTTACTTAAAGGAGACTAGAGTGGTAAATGTGTGTTATACAAGGCAGAATACCATGGAAATAGAGAAAGAAACACGTTCGGCAGCTTTGGAAAGCCTTACACTTCACTGAAATGTAGTACTACACTCTATAACTGAGTTGAGAGACAATGTTCAATAGCTGCCTCAGTACTTAACAGTGTGTAGGAAGTTGTTTGATACAGTGGGCAAAGCTTATACTTGGACCAGAAGTCAGAATATAGGAAACTACATGAAAACATGATTAATTCAGTGAAAATGACTGTAAACAGATGAGAACTTGTCTAGAACAGCTGAAAGAGAATCTCCAAGTCAGTTCTTATTGTAGAAAAGGTAGCTAAGATCAGGGAAATCCTTAATTCCAGTTAAGATCACATGAAACACTGTATGAATCCTATATTCTTTACTTAAAGGAGACTAGAGTGGTAAATGTGTGTTATACAAGGCAGAATACCATTGAAATAGAGAAAGAAACACGTTCAGCAGCTTTGGAAAGCCTTACACTTCACTGAAATGTAGTACTACACTTTATATATCACAGTTGAGAGACAATGTTCCCTAGCTCGCTCAGTTCATAACAGTGTGTAGGAAGTTGTTTGATAAAGTGGGCAAAGCTTATACTTGGGCCAGAAGGCAGAATATAGGAAACTACATGAAAACATGAATAATTCAGTGAAAATGACTGTAAACAGATGAGAACTTGTTTAGAACAGCTGAAAGAGAATCTCCAAGTCAGTTCTTAGTGTAGAAAAGGTAGGTAAGATAAGGGAAATACTTAATTCCAGTGAAGATCACATGAAACACTGTATGAATCCTATATTCTTTACTTAAAGGAGACTAGAGTGGTAAATGTGTGTTATACAAGGCAGAATACCATTGAAATAGAGAAAGAAACACGTTCGGCAGCTTTGGAAAGCCTTACACTTCACTGAAATGTAGTACTACACTCTATAACACAGTTGAGAGACAATGTTCAATACCTGCCTCAGTACTTAACAGTGTGTAGGAAGTTGTTTGATAAAGTGGGCAAAGCTGATATTTGGACCAGAAGGCAGAATATAGGAAACTACATGAAAACATGATTAATTCAGTGAAAATGACTGTAAACAGATGTGAACTTGTTTAGAACAGCTGAAAGAGATTCTCCAAGTCAGTTCTTAGTGTAGAAAAGGTAGCTAAGATCTGGGAAATCCTTAATTCGAGTTAAGATTACATGAAACACTGTATGAATCCTATATTCTTTACTTAAAGGAGACTAGAGTGGTAAATGTGTGTTATACAAGGCAGAATACCATTGAAATAGAGAAAGAAACACGTTCGGCAGCTTTGGAAAGCCTTACACTTCACTGAAATGTAGTACTACACTGTATAACACAGTTGAGAGACAATGTTCCCGAGCTGCCTCAGTTCATAACAGTGTGTAGGAAGGTGTTTGATAAAGAGGGCAAAGCTTATACTTGGGCCAGAAGGCAGAATATAGGAAACTACATGAAAACATGAATAATTCAGTGAAAATGACTCTAAACAAATGAGAACTGGTTTAGAACAGCTGAAAGAGAATCTCCAAGTCAGTTCTTAGTGTAGAAAAGGTAGGTAAGATAAGGGAAATCCTTAATTCCAGTTAAGATCACATGAAACACTGTATGAATCCTATATTCTTTACTTAAAGGAGACTAGAGTGGTAAATGTGTGTTATACAAGGCAGAATACCATTGAAATAGAGAAAGAAACACGTTCAGCTGCTTTGGAAAGCCTTACACTTCACTGAAATGTAGTACTACACTTTATATATCACAGTTGAGAGACAATGTTCCCTAGCTCGCTCAGTTCATAACAGTGTGTAGGAAGTTGTTTGATAAAGTGGGCAAAGCTTATACTTGGGCCAGAAGACAGAATATAGGAAACTACATGAAAACATGAATAATTCAGTGAAAATGACTGTAAACAGATGAGAACTTGTTTAGAACAGCTGAAAGAGAATCTCCAAGTCAGTTCTTAGTGTAGAAAAGGTAGCTAAGAGAAGGAAAATCCTTAATTCCAGGTAAGATCACATGAAACACTGTATGAATCCTATATTGTTTACTTAAAGGAGACTAGAGTGGTAAATGTGTGTTATACAAGGCAGAATACCATTGAAATAGAGAAAGAAACACGTTCGGCAGCTTTGGAAAGCCTTACACTTCACTGAAATGTAGTACTACACTCTATAACACAGTTGAGAGACAATGTTCAATAGCTGCCTCAGTACTTAACAGTGTGTAGGAAGTTGTTTGATAAAGTGGGCAAAGCTTATACTTGGACCAGAAGGCAGAATATAGGAAACTACATGAAAACATGATTAATTCAGTGAAAATGACTGTAAACAGATGGGAACTTGTTTAGAACAGCTGAAAGAGATTCTCCAAGTCAGTTCTTAGTGTAGAAAAGGTAGCTAAGATCTGGGAAATCCTTATTTCGAGTTAAGATTACATGAAACACTGTATGAATCCTATATTCTTTACTTAAAGGAGACTAGAGTGGTAAATGTGTGTTATACAAGGCAGAATACCATTGAAATAGAGAAAGAAACACGTTCAGCAGCTTTGGAAAGCCTTACACTTCACTGAAAAGTAGTACTACACTTTATATATCACAGTTGAGAGACAATGTTCCCTAGCTCGCTCAGTTCATAACAGTGTGTAGGAAGTTGTTTGATAAAGTGGGCAAAGCTTATACTTGGGCCAGAAGGCAGAATATAGGAAACTACATGAAAACATGAATTATTCAGTGAAAATGACTGTAAACAGATGAGAACTTGTTTAGAACAGCTGAAAGAGAATCTCCAAGTCAGTTCTTAGGGTAGAAAAGGTAGCTAAGAGAAGGAAAATCCTTAATTCCAGTTAAGATCACAAGAAACACTGTATGAATCCTATATTGTTTACTTAAAGGAGACTAGAGTGGTAAATGTGTGTTATACAAGGCAGAATACCATTGAAATAGAGAAAGAAACACGTTCGGCAGCTTTGGAAAGCCTTACACTTCACTGAAATGTAGTACTACACTCTATAACACAGTTGAGAGACAATGTTCCCGAGCTGCCTCAGTTCATAACAGTGTGTAGGAAGTTGTTTGATAAAGTGGGCAAAGCTTATACTTGGGCCAGAAGGCAGAATATAGGAAACTACATGAAAACATGAATAATTCAGTGAAAATGACTGTAAACAGATGAGAACTTGTTTAGAACAGCTGAAAGAGAATCTCCAAGTCAGTTCTTAGTGTAGAAAAGGTAGCTAAGAGAAGGAAAATCCTTAATTCCAGTTAAGATCACAAGAAACACTGTATGAATCCTATATTCTTTACTTAAAGGAGACTAGAGTGGTAAATGTGTGTTATACAAGGCAGAATACCATGGAAATAGAGAAAGAAACACGTTCGGCAGCTTTGGAAAGCCTTACACTTCACTGAAATGTAGTACTACACTCTATAACTGAGTTGAGAGACAATGTTCAATAGCTGCCTCAGTACTTAACAGTGTGTAGGAAGTTGTTTGATAAAGTGGGCAAAGCTTATACTTGGATCAGAAGTCAGAATATAGGAAACTACATGAAAACATGATTAATTCAGTGAAAATGACTGTAAACAGATGAGAACTTGTCTAGAACAGCTGAAAGAGAATCTCCAAGTCAGTTCTTATTGTAGAAAAGGTAGCTAAGATCAGGGAAATCCTTAATTCCAGTTAAGATCACATGAAACACTGTATGAATCCTATATTCTTTACTTAAAGGAGACTAGAGTGGTAAATGTGTGTTATACAAGGCAGAATACCATTGAAATAGAGAAAGAAACACGTTCAGCAGCTTTGGAAAGCCTTACACTTCACTGAAATGTAGTACTACACTTTATATATCACAGTTGAGAGACAATGTTCCCTAGCTCGCTCAGTTCATAACAGTGTGTAGGAAGTTGTTTGATAAAGTGGGCAAAGCTTATACTTGGGCCAGAAGGCAGAATATAGGAAACTACATGAAAACATGAATAATTCAGTGAAAATGACTGTAAACAGATGAGAACTTGTTTAGAACAGCTGAAAGAGAATCTCCAAGTCAGTTCTTAGTGTAGAAAAGGTAGGTAAGATAAGGGAAATACTTAATTCCAGTGAAGATCACATGAAACACTGTATGAATCCTATATTCTTTACTTAAAGGAGACTAGAGTGGTAAATGTGTGTTATACAAGGCAGAATACCATTGAAATAGAGAAAGAAACACGTTCGGCAGCTTTGGAAAGCCTTACACTTCACTGAAATGTAGTACTACACTCTATAACACAGTTGAGAGACAATGTTCAATACCTGCCTCAGTACTTAACAGTGTGTAGGAAGTTGTTTGATAAAGTGGGCAAAGCTGATATTTGGACCAGAAGGCAGAATATAGGAAACTACATGAAAACATGATTAATTCAGTGAAAATGACTGTAAACAGCTGTGAACTTGTTTAGAACAGCTGAAAGAGATTCTCCAAGTCAGTTCTTAGTGTAGAAAAGGTAGCTAAGATCTGGGAAATCCTTAATTCGAGTTAAGATTACATGAAACACTGTATGAATCCTATATTCTTTACTTAAAGGAGACTAGAGTGGTAAATGTGTGTTATACAAGGCAGAATACCATTGAAATAGAGAAAGAAACACGTTCGGCAGCTTTGGAAAGCCTTACACTTCACTGAAATGTAGTACTACACTGTATAACACAGTTGAGAGACAATGTTCCCGAGCTGCCTCAGTTCATAACAGTGTGTAGGAAGGTGTTTGATAAAGAGGGCAAAGCTTATACTTGGGCCAGAAGGCAGAATATAGGAAACTACATGAAAACATGAATAATTCAGTGAAAATGACTCTAAACAGATGAGAACTGGTTTAGAACAGCTGAAAGAGAATCTCCAAGTCAGTTCTTAGTGTAGAAAAGGTAGGTAAGATAAGGGAAATCCTTAATTCCAGTTAAGATCACATGAAACACTGTATGAATCCTATATTCTTTACTTAAAGGAGACTAGAGTGGTAAATGTGTGTTATACAAGGCAGAATACCATTGAAATAGAGAAAGAAACACGTTCAGCTGCTTTGGAAAGCCTTACACTTCACTGAAATGTAGTACTACACTTTATATATCACAGTTGAGAGACAATGTTCCCTAGCTCGCTCAGTTCATAACAGTGTGTAGGAAGTTGTTTGATAAAGTGGGCAAAGCTTATACTTGGGCCAGAAGACAGAATATAGGAAACTACATGAAAACATGAATAATTCAGTGAAAATGACTGTAAACAGATGAGAACTTGTTTAGAACAGCTGAAAGAGAATCTCCAAGTCAGTTCTTAGTGTAGAAAAGGTAGCTAAGAGAAGGAAAATCCTTAATTCCAGGTAAGATCACATGAAACACTGTATGAATCCTATATTGTTTACTTAAAGGAGACTAGAGTGGTAAATGTGTGTTATACAAGGCAGAATACCATTGAAATAGAGAAAGAAACACGTTCGGCAGCTTTGGAAAGCCTTACACTTCACTGAAATGTAGTACTACACTCTATAACACAGTTGAGAGACAATGTTCAATAGCTGCCTCAGTACTTAACAGTGTGTAGGAAGTTGTTTGATAAAGTGGGCAAAGCTTATACTTGGACCAGAAGGCAGAATATAGGAAACTACATGAAAACATGATTAATTCAGTGAAAATGACTGTAAACAGATGGGAACTTGTTTAGAACAGCTGAAAGAGATTCTCCAAGTCAGTTCTTAGTGTAGAAAAGGTAGCTAAGATCTGGGAAATCCTTATTTCGAGTTAAGATTACATGAAACACTGTATGAATCCTATATTCTTTACTTAAAGGAGACTAGAGTGGTAAATGTGTGTTATACAAGGCAGAATACCATTGAAATAGAGAAAGAAACACGTTCGGCAGCTTTGGAAAGCCTTACACTTCACTGAAATGTAGTACTACACTGTATAACACAGTTGAGAGACAATGTTCAATAGCTGCCTCAGTACTTAACAGTGTGTAGGAAGTTGTTTGATAAAGTGGGCAAAGCTTATACTTGGGCCAGAAGGCAGAATATAGGAAACTACATGAAAACATGAATAATTCAGTGAAAATGACTGTAAACAGATGAGAACTTGTTTAGAACAGCTGAAAGAGAATCTCCAAGTCAGTTCTTAGTGTAGAAAAGGTAGCTAAGAGAAGGAAAATCCTTAATTCCAGGTAAGATCACATGAAACACTGTATGAATCCTATATTGTTTACTTAAAGGAGACTAGAGTGGTAAATGTGTGTTATACAAGGCAGAATACCATTGAAATAGAGAAAGAAACACGTTCGGCAGCTTTGGAAAGCCTTACACTTCACTGAAATGTAGTACTACACTCTATAACACAGTTGAGAGACAATGTTCCCAAGCTGCCTCAGTTCATAACAGTGTGTAGGAAGGTGTTTGATAAAGAGGGCAAAGTTTATACTTGGGCCAGAAGGCAGAATATAGGAAACTACATGAAAACATGAATAATTCAGTGAAAATGACTGTAAACAGATGAGAACTGGTTTAGAACAGCTGAAAGAGAATCTCCAAGTCAGTTCTTAGTGTAGAAAAGGTAGGTAAGATAAGGGAAATACTTAATTCCAGTTAAGATCACAAGAAACACTGTATGAATCCTACATTCTTTACTTAAAGGAGACTAGAGTGGTAAATGTGTGTTATACAAGGCAGAATACCATTGAAATAGAGAAAGAAACACGTTCGGCAGCTTTGGAAAGCCTTACACTTCACTGAAATGTAGTACTACACTCTATAACACAGTTGAGAGACAATGTTCCCGAGCTGCCTCAGTTCATAACAGTGTGTAGGAAGTTGTTTGATAAAGAGGGCAAAGCTTATACTTGGACCAGAAGGCAGAATATAGGAAACTACATGAAAACATGATTAATTCAGTGAAAATGATTGTAAACAGATGTGAACTTGTTTAGAACAGCTGAAAGAGATTTTCCAAGTCAGTTCTTAGTGTAGAAAAGGTAGCTGAGATCCGGGAAATCCTTAATTCGAGTTAAGATTACATGAAACACTGTATGAATCCTATATTCTTTACTTAAAGGAGACTAGAGTGGTAAATGTGTGTTATACAAGGCAGAATACCATTGAAATAGAGAAAGAAACACGTTCGGCAGCTTTGGAAAACCTTACACTTCACTGAAATGTAGTACTAGACTCTATAACTGAGTTGAGAGACAATGTTCAATAGCAGCCTCAGTACTTAACAGTGTGTAGGAAGTTGTTTGATAAAGAGGGCAAAGCTTATACTTGGGCCAGAAGACAGAATATAGGAAACTACATGAAAACATGAATAATTCAGTGAAAATGACTGTAAACAGATGAGAACTTGTTTAGAACAGCTGAAAGAGAATCTCCAAGTCAGTTCTTATTGTAGAAAAGGTAGCTAAGATCCGGGAAATCCTTAATTCGAGTTAAGATTACATGAAACACTGTATGAATCCTATATTCTTTACTTAAAGGAGACTAGAGTGGTAAATGTGTGTTATACAAGGCAGAATACCATTGAAATAGAGAAAGAAACGCGTTCAGCAGCTTTGGAAAGCCTTACACTTCACTGAAAAGTAGTACTACACTTTATATATCACAGTTGAGAGACAATGTTCCCTAGCTCGCTCAGTTCATAACAGTGTGTAGGAAGTTGTTTGATAAAGTGGGCAAAGCTTATACTTGGGCCAGAAGGCAGAATATAGGAAACTACATGAAAACATGAATTATTCAGTGAAAATGACTGTAAACAGATGAGAACTTGTTTAGAACAGCTGAAAGAGAATCTCCAAGTCAGTTCTTAGGGTAGAAAAGGTAGCTAAGAGAAGGAAAATCCTTAATTCCAGTTAAGATCACAAGAAACACTGTATGAATCCTATATTGTTTACTTAAAGGAGACTAGAGTGGTAAATGTGTGTTATACAAGGCAGAATACCATTGAAATAGAGAAAGAAACACGTTCGGCAGCTTTGGAAAGCCTTACACTTCACTGAAATGTAGTACTACACTCTATAACACAGTTGAGAGACAATGTTCCCGAGCTGCCTCAGTTCATAACAGTGTGCAGGAAGTTGTTTGATAAAGTGGGCAAAGCTTATACTTGGGCCAGAAGGCAGAATATAGGAAACTACATGAAAACATGAATAATTCAGTGAAAATGACTGTAAACAGATGAGAACTTGTTTAGAACAGCTGAAAGAGAATCTCCAAGTCAGTTCTTAGTGTAGAAAAGGTAGCTAAGAGAAGGAAAATCCTTAATTCCAGTTAAGATCACAAGAAACACTGTATGAATCCTATATTCTTTACTTAAAGGAGACTAGAGTGGTAAATGTGTGTTATACAAGGCAGAATACCATGGAAATAGAGAAAGAAACAAGTTCGGCAGCTTTGGAAAGCCTTACACTTCACTGAAATGTAGTACTACACTCTATAACTGAGTTGAGAGACAATGTTCAATAGCTGCCTCAGTACTTAACAGTGTGTAGGAAGTTGTTTGATAAAGTGGGCAAAGCTTATACTTGGACCAGAAGTCAGAATATAGGAAACTACATGAAAACATGATTAATTCAGTGAAAATGACTGTAAACAGATGAGAACTTGTCTAGAACAGCTGAAAGAGAATCTCCAAGTCAGTTCTTATTGTAGAAAAGGTAGCTAAGATCAGGGAAATCCTTAATTCCAGTTAAGATCACATGAAACACTGTATGAATCCTATATTCTTTACTTAAAGGAGACTAGAGTGGTAAATGTGTGTTATACAAGGCAGAATACCATTGAAATAGAGAAAGAAACACGTTCAGCAGCTTTGGAAAGCCTTACACTTCACTGAAATGTAGTACTACACTTTATATATCACAGTTGAGAGACAATGTTCCCTAGCTCGCTCAGTTCATAACAGTGTGTAGGAAGTTGTTTGATAAAGTGGGCAAAGCTTATACTTGGGCCAGAAGGCAGAATATAGGAAACTACATGAAAACATGAATAATTCAGTGAAAATGACTGTAAACAGATGAGAACTTGTTTAGAACAGCTGAAAGAGAATCTCCAAGTCAGTTCTTAGTGTAGAAAAGGTAGGTAAGATAAGGGAAATACTTAATTCCAGTGAAGATCACATGAAACACTGTATGAATCCTATATTCTTTACTTAAAGGAGACTAGAGTGGTAAATGTGTGTTATACAAGGCAGAATACCATTGAAATAGAGAAAGAAACACGTTCGGCAGCTTTGGAAAGCCTTACACTTCACTGAAATGTAGTACTACACTCTATAACACAGTTGAGAGACAATGTTCAATACCTGCCTCAGTACTTAACAGTGTGTAGGAAGTTGTTTGATAAAGTGGGCAAAGCTGATATTTGGACCAGAAGGCAGAATATAGGAAACTACATGAAAACATGATTAATTCAGTGAAAATGACTGTAAACAGATGTGAACTTGTTTAGAACAGCTGAAAGAGATTCTCCAAGTCAGTTCTTAGTGTAGAAAAGGTAGCTAAGATCTGGGAAATCCTTAATTCGAGTTAAGATTACATGAAACACTGTATGAATCCTATATTCTTTACTTAAAGGAGACTAGAGTGGTAAATGTGTGTTATACAAGGCAGAATACCATTGAAATAGAGAAAGAAACACGTTCGGCAGCTTTGGAAAGCCTTACACTTCACTGAAATGTAGTACTACACTGTATAACACAGTTGATAGACAATGTTCCCGAGCTGCCTCAGTTCATAACAGTGTGCAGGAAGGTGTTTGATAAAGAGGGCAAAGCTTATACTTGGGCCAGAAGGCAGAATATAGGAAACTACATGAAAACATGAATAATTCAGTGAAAATGACTCTAAACAGATGAGAACTGGTTTAGAACAGCTGAAAGAGAATCTCCAAGTCAGTTCTTAGTGTAGAAAAGGTAGGTAAGATAAGGGAAATCCTTAATTCCAGTTAAGATCACATGAAACACTGTATGAATCCTATATTCTTTACTTAAAGGAGACTAGAGTGGTAAATGTGTGTTATACAAGGCAGAATACCATTGAAATAGAGAAAGAAACACGTTCAGCTGCTTTGGAAAGCCTTACACTTCACTGAAATGTAGTACTACACTTTATATATCACAGTTGAGAGACAATGTTCCCTAGCTCGCTCAGTTCATAACAGTGTGTAGGAAGTTGTTTGATAAAGTGGGCAAAGCTTATACTTGGGCCAGAAGACAGAATATAGGAAACTACATGAAAACATGAATAATTCAGTGAAAATGACTGTAAACAGATGAGAACTTGTTTAGAACAGCTGAAAGAGAATCTCCAAGTCAGTTCTTAGTGTAGAAAAGGTAGCTAAGAGAAGGAAAATCCTTAATTCCAGGTAAGATCACATGAAACACTGTATGAATCCTATATTGTTTACTTAAAGGAGACTAGAGTGGTAAATGTGTGTTATACAAGGCAGAATACCATTGAAATAGAGAAAGAAACACGTTCGGCAGCTTTGGAAAGCCTTACACTTCACTGAAATGTAGTACTACACTCTATAACACAGTTGAGAGACAATGTTCAATAGCTGCCTCAGTACTTAACAGTGTGTAGGAAGTTGTTTGATAAAGTGGGCAAAGCTTATACTTGGACCAGAAGGCAGAATATAGGAAACTACATGAAAACATGATTAATTCAGTGAAAATGACTGTAAACAGATGGGAACTTGTTTAGAACAGCTGAAAGAGATTCTCCAAGTCAGTTCTTAGTGTAGAAAAGGTAGCTAAGATCTGGGAAATCCTTATTTCGAGTTAAGATTACATGAAACACTGTATGAATCCTATATTCTTTACTTAAAGGAGACTAGAGTGGTAAATGTGTGTTATACAAGGCAGAATACCATTGAAATAGAGAAAGAAACACGTTCAGCAGCTTTGGAAAGCCTTACACTTCACTGAAAAGTAGTACTACACTTTATATATCACAGTTGAGAGACAATGTTCCCTAGCTCGCTCAGTTCATAACAGTGTGTAGGAAGTTGTTTGATAAAGTGGGCAAAGCTTATACTTGGGCCAGAAGGCAGAATATAGGAAACTACATGAAAACATGAATTATTCAGTGAAAATGACTGTAAACAGATGAGAACTTGTTTAGAACAGCTGAAAGAGAATCTCCAAGTCAGTTCTTAGGGTAGAAAAGGTAGCTAAGAGAAGGAAAATCCTTAATTCCAGTTAAGATCACAAGAAACACTGTATGAATCCTATATTGTTTACTTAAAGGAGACTAGAGTGGTAAATGTGTGTTATACAAGGCAGAATACCATTGAAATAGAGAAAGAAACACGTTCGGCAGCTTTGGAAAGCCTTACACTTCACTGAAATGTAGTACTACACTCTATAACACAGTTGAGAGACAATGTTCCCGAGCTGCCTCAGTTCATAACAGTGTGTAGGAAGTTGTTTGATAAAGTGGGCAAAGCTTATACTTGGGCCAGAAGGCAGAATATAGGAAACTACATGAAAACATGAATAATTCAGTGAAAATGACTGTAAACAGATGAGAACTTGTTTAGAACAGCTGAAAGAGAATCTCCAAGTCAGTTCTTAGTGTAGAAAAGGTAGCTAAGAGAAGGAAAATCCTTAATTCCAGTTAAGATCACAAGAAACACTGTATGAATCCTATATTCTTTACTTAAAGGAGACTAGAGTGGTAAATGTGTGTTATACAAGGCAGAATACCATGGAAATAGAGAAAGAAACACGTTCGGCAGCTTTGGAAAGCCTTACACTTCACTGAAATGTAGTACTAGACTCTATAACTGAGTTGAGAGACAATGTTCAATAGCTGCCTCAGTACTTAACAGTGTGTAGGAAGTTGTTTGATAAAGTGGGCAAAGCTTATACTTGGACCAGAAGTCAGAATATAGGAAACTACATGAAAACATGATTAATTCAGTGAAAATGACTGTAAACAGATGAGAACTTGTCTAGAACAGCTGAAAGAGAATCTCCAAGTCAGTTCTTATTGTAGAAAAGGTAGCTAAGATCAGGGAAATCCTTAATTCCAGTTAAGATCACATGAAACACTGTATGAATCCTATATTCTTTACTTAAAGGAGACTAGAGTGGTAAATGTGTGTTATACAAGGCAGAATACCATTGAAATAGAGAAAGAAACACGTTCAGCAGCTTTGGAAAGCCTTACACTTCACTGAAATGTAGTACTACACTTTATATATCACAGTTGAGAGACAATGTTCCCTAGCTCGCTCAGTTCATAACAGTGTGTAGGAAGTTGTTTGATAAAGTGGGCAAAGCTTATACTTGGGCCAGAAGGCAGAATATAGGAAACTACATGAAAACATGAATAATTCAGTGAAAATGACTGTAAACAGATGAGAACTTGTTTAGAACAGCTGAAAGAGAATCTCCAAGTCAGTTCTTAGTGTAGAAAAGGTAGGTAAGATAAGGGAAATACTTAATTCCAGTGAAGATCACATGAAACACTGTATGAATCCTATATTCTTTACTTAAAGGAGACTAGAGTGGTAAATGTGTGTTATACAAGGCAGAATACCATTGAAATAGAGAAAGAAACACGTTCGGCAGCTTTGGAAAGCCTTACACTTCACTGAAATGTAGTACTACACTCTATAACACAGTTGAGAGACAATGTTCAATACCTGCCTCAGTACTTAACAGTGTGTAGGAAGTTGTTTGATAAAGTGGGCAAAGCTGATATTTGGACCAGAAGGCAGAATATAGGAAACTACATGAAAACATGATTAATTCAGTGAAAATGACTGTAAACAGATGTGAACTTGTTTAGAACAGCTGAAAGAGATTCTCCAAGTCAGTTCTTAGTGTAGAAAAGGTAGCTAAGATCTGGGAAATCCTTAATTCGAGTTAAGATTACATGAAACACTGTATGAATCCTATATTCTTTACTTAAAGGAGACTAGAGTGGTAAATGTGTGTTATACAAGGCAGAATACCATTGAAATAGAGAAAGAAACACGTTCGGCAGCTTTGGAAAGCCTTACACTTCACTGAAATGTAGTACTACACTGTATAACACAGTTGAGAGACAATGTTCCCGAGCTGCCTCAGTTCATAACAGTGTGTAGGAAGGTGTTTGATAAAGAGGGCAAAGCTTATACTTGGGCCAGAAGGCAGAATATAGGAAACTACATGAAAACATGAATAATTCAGTGAAAATGACTCTAAACAGATGAGAACTGGTTTAGAACAGCTGAAAGAGAATCTCCAAGTCAGTTCTTAGTGTAGAAAAGGTAGGTAAGATAAGGGAAATCCTTAATTCCAGTTAAGATCACATGAAACACTGTATGAATCCTATATTCTTTACTTAAAGGAGACTAGAGTGGTAAATGTGTGTTATACAAGGCAGAATACCATTGAAATAGAGAAAGAAACACGTTCAGCTGCTTTGGAAAGCCTTACACTTCACTGAAATGTAGTACTACACTTTATATATCACAGTTGAGAGACAATGTTCCCTAGCTCGCTCAGTTCATAACAGTGTGTAGGAAGTTGTTTGATAAAGTGGGCAAAGCTTATACTTGGGCCAGAAGACAGAATATAGGAAACTACATGAAAACATGAATAATTCAGTGAAAATGACTGTAAACAGATGAGAACTTGTTTAGAACAGCTGAAAGAGAATCTCCAAGTCAGTTCTTAGTGTAGAAAAGGTAGCTAAGAGAAGGAAAATCCTTAATTCCAGGTAAGATCACATGAAACACTGTATGAATCCTATATTGTTTACTTAAAGGAGACTAGAGTGGTAAATGTGTGTTATACAAGGCAGAATACCATTGAAATAGAGAAAGAAACACGTTCGGCAGCTTTGGAAAGCCTTACACTTCACTGAAATGTAGTACTACACTCTATAACACAGTTGAGAGACAATGTTCAATAGCTGCCTCAGTACTTAACAGTGTGTAGGAAGTTGTTTGATAAAGTGGGCAAAGCTTATACTTGGACCAGAAGGCAGAATATAGGAAACTACATGAAAACATGATTAATTCAGTGAAAATGACTGTAAACAGATGGGAACTTGTTTAGAACAGCTGAAAGAGATTCTCCAAGTCAGTTCTTAGTGTAGAAAAGGTAGCTAAGATCTGGGAAATCCTTATTTCGAGTTAAGATTACATGAAACACTGTATGAATCCTATATTCTTTACTTAAAGGAGACTAGAGTGGTAAATGTGTGTTATACAAGGCAGAATACCATTGAAATAGAGAAAGAAACACGTTCGGCAGCTTTGGAAAGCCTTACACTTCACTGAAATGTAGTACTACACTGTATAACACAGTTGAGAGACAATGTTCAATAGCTGCCTCAGTACTTAACAGTGTGTAGGAAGTTGTTTGATAAAGTGGGCAAAGCTTATACTTGGGCCAGAAGGCAGAATATAGGAAACTACATGAAAACATGAATAATTCAGTGAAAATGACTGTAAACAGATGAGAACTTGTTTAGAACAGCTGAAAGAGAATCTCCAAGTCAGTTCTTAGTGTAGAAAAGGTAGCTAAGAGAAGGAAAATCCTTAATTCCAGGTAAGATCACATGAAACACTGTATGAATCCTATATTGTTTACTTAAAGGAGACTAGAGTGGTAAATGTGTGTTATACAAGGCAGAATACCATTGAAATAGAGAAAGAAACACGTTCGGCAGCTTTGGAAAGCCTTACACTTCACTGAAATGTAGTACTACACTCTATAACACAGTTGAGAGACAATGTTCCCAAGCTGCCTCAGTTCATAACAGTGTGTAGGAAGGTGTTTGATAAAGAGGGCAAAGTTTATACTTGGGCCAGAAGGCAGAATATAGGAAACTACATGAAAACATGAATAATTCAGTGAAAATGACTGTAAACAGATGAGAACTGGTTTAGAACAGCTGAAAGAGAATCTCCAAGTCAGTTCTTAGTGTAGAAAAGGTAGGTAAGATAAGGGAAATACTTAATTCCAGTTAAGATCACATGAAACACTGTATGAATCCTACATTCTTTACTTAAAGGAGACTAGAGTGGTAAATGTGTGTTATACAAGGCAGAATACCATTGAAATAGAGAAAGAAACACGTTCGGCAGCTTTGGAAAGCCTTACACTTCACTGAAATGTAGTACTACACTCTATAACACAGTTGAGAGACAATGTTCCCGAGCTGCCTCAGTTCATAACAGTGTGTAGGAAGTTGTTTGATAAAGAGGGCAAAGCTTATACTTGGACCAGAAGGCAGAATATAGGAAACTACATGAAAACATGATTAATTCAGTGAAAATGATTGTAAACAGATGTGAACTTGTTTAGAACAGCTGAAAGAGATTTTCCAAGTCAGTTCTTAGTGTAGAAAAGGTAGCTGAGATCCGGGAAATCCTTAATTCGAGTTAAGATTACATGAAACACTGTATGAATCCTATATTCTTTACTTAAAGGAGACTAGAGTGGTAAATGTGTGTTATACAAGGCAGAATACCATTGAAATAGAGAAAGAAACACGTTCGGCAGCTTTGGAAAGCCTTACACTTCACTGAAATGTAGTACTAGACTCTATAACTGAGTTGAGAGACAATGTTCAATAGCAGCCTCAGTACTTAACAGTGTGTAGGAAGTTGTTTGATAAAGAGGGCAAAGCTTATACTTGGGCCAGAAGACAGAATATAGGAAACTACATGAAAACATGAATAATTCAGTGAAAATGACTGTAAACAGATGAGAACTTGTTTAGAACAGCTGAAAGAGAATCTCCAAGTCAGTTCTTATTGTAGAAAAGGTAGCTAAGATAAGGGAAATCCTTAATTCCAGTTAAGATCACATGAAACACTGTATGAATCCTATATTCTTTACTTAAAGGAGACTAGAGTGGTAAATGTGTGTTATACAAGGCAGAATACCATTGAAATAGAGAAAGAAACACGTTCAGCAGCTTTGGAAAGCCTTACACTTCACTGAAATGTAGTACTACACTTTATATATCACAGTTGAGAGACAATGTTCCCTAGCTCGCTCAGTTCATAACAGTGTGTAGGAAGTTGTTTGATAAAGTGGGCAAAGCTTATACTTGGGCCAGAAGGCAGAATATAGGAAACTACATGAAAACATGAATAATTCAGTAAAAATGACTGTAAACAGATGAGAACTTGTTTAGAACAGCTGAAAGAGAATCTCCAAGTCAGTTCTTAGTGTAGAAAAGGTAGCTAAGAGAAGGAAAATCCTTAATTCCAGTTAAGATCACATGAAACACTGTATGAATCCTATATTCTTTACTTAAAGGAGACTAGAGTGGTAAATGTGTGTTATACAAGGCAGAATACCATTGAAATAGAGAAAGAAACACGTTCGGCAGCTTTGGAAAGCCTTACACTTCACTGAAATGTAGTACTACACTCTATAACACAGTTGAGAGACAATGTTCAATACCTGCCTCAGTACTTAACAGTGTGTAGGAAGTTGTTTGATAAAGTGGGCAAAGCTGATATTTGGACCAGAAGGCAGAATATAGGAAACTACATGAAAACATGATTAATTCAGTGAAAATGACTGTAAACAGATGTGAACTTGTTTAGAACAGCTGAAAGAGATTCTCCAAGTCAGTTCTTAGTGTAGAAAAGGTAGCTAAGATCTGGGAAATCCTTAATTCGAGTTAAGATTACATGAAACACTGTATGAATCCTATATTCTTTACTTAAAGGAGACTAGAGTGGTAAATGTGTGTTATACAAGGCAGAATACCATTGAAATAGAGAAAGAAACACGTTCGGCAGCTTTGGAAAGCCTTACACTTCACTGAAATGTAGTACTACACTGTATAACAAAGTTGAGAGACAATGTTCCCGAGCTGCCTCAGTTCATAACAGTGTGTAGGAAGTTGTTTGATAAAGAGGGCAAAGCTTATACTTGGGCCAGAAGGCAGAATATAGGAAACTACATGAAAACATGAATAATTCAGTGAAAATGACTCTAAACAGATGAGAACTGGTTTAGAACAGCTGAAAGAGAATCTCCAAGTCAGTTCTTAGTGTAGAAAAGGTAGGTAAGATAAGGGAAATCCTTAATTCCAGTTAAGATCACATGAAACACTGTATGAATCCTATATTCTTTACTTAAAGGAGACTAGAGTGGTAAATGTGTGTTATACAAGGCAGAATACCATTGAAATAGAGAAAGAAACACGTTCAGCTGCTTTGGAAAGCCTTACACTTCACTGAAATGTAGTACTACACTTTATATATCACAGTTGAGAGACAATGTTCCCTAGCTCGCTCAGTTCATAACAGTGTGTAGGAAGTTGTTTGATAAAGTGGGCAAAGCTTATACTTGGGCCAGAAGACAGAATATAGGAAACTACATGAAAACATGAATAATTCAGTGAAAATGACTGTAAACAGATGAGAACTTGTTTAGAACAGCTGAAAGAGAATCTCCAAGTCAGTTCTTAGTGTAGAAAAGGTAGCTAAGAGAAGGAAAATCCTTAATTCCAGGTAAGATCACATGAAACACTGTATGAATCCTATATTGTTTACTTAAAGGAGACTAGAGTGGTAAATGTGTGTTATACAAGGCAGAATACCATTGAAATAGAGAAAGAAACACGTTCGGCAGCTTTGGAAAGCCTTACACTTCACTGAAATGTAGTACTACACTCTATAACACAGTTGAGAGACAATGTTCAATAGCTGCCTCAGTACTTAACAGTGTGTAGGAAGTTGTTTGATAAAGAGGGCAAAGCTTATACTTGGACCAGAAGGCAGAATATAGGAAACTACATGAAAACATGATTAATTCAGTGAAAATGACTGTAAACAGATGTGAACTTGTTTAGAACAGCTGAAAGAGATTCTCCAAGTCAGTTCTTAGTGTAGAAAAGGTAGCTGAGATCCGGGAAATCCTTAATTCGAGTTAAGATTACATGAAACACTGTATGAATCCTATATTCTTTACTTAAAGGAGACTAGAGTGGTAAATGTGTGTTATACAAGGCAGAATACCATTGAAATAGAGAAAGAAACACGTTCGGCAGCTTTGGAAAGCCTTACACTTCACTGAAATGTAGTACTAGACTCTATAACTGAGTTGAGAGACAATGTTCAATAGCTGCCTCAGTACTTAACAGTGTGTAGGAAGTTGTTTGATAAAGTGGGCAAAGCTTATACTTGGACCAGAAGTCAGAATATAGGAAACTACATGAAAACATGATTAATTCAGTGAAAATGACTGTAAACAGATGAGAACTTGTCTAGAACAGCTGAAAGAGAATCTCCAAGTCAGTTCTTATTGTAGAAAAGGTAGCTAAGATAAGGGAAATCCTTAATTCCAGTTAAGATCACATGAAACACTGTATGAATCCTATATTCTTTACTTAAAGGAGACTAGAGTGGTAAATGTGTGTTATACAAGGCAGAATACCATTGAAATAGAGAAAGAAACACGTTCAGCAGCTTTGGAAAGCCTTACACTTCACTGAAATGTAGTACTACACTTTATATATCACAGTTGAGAGACAATGTTCCCTAGCTCGCTCAGTTCATAACAGTGTGTAGGAAGTTGTTTGATAAAGTGGGCAAAGCTTATACTTGGGCCAGAAGGCAGAATATAGGAAACTACATGAAAACATGAATAATTCAGTGAAAATGACTGTAAACAGATGAGAACTTGTTTAGAACAGCTGAAAGAGAATCTCCAAGTCAGTTCTTAGTGTAGAAAAGGTAGGTAAGATAAGGGAAATACTTAATTCCAGTGAAGATCACATGAAACACTGTATGAATCCTATATTCTTTACTTAAAGGAGACTAGAGTGGTAAATGTGTGTTATACAAGGCAGAATACCATTGAAATAGAGAAAGAAACACGTTCGGCAGCTTTGGAAAGCCTTACACTTCACTGAAATGTAGTACTACACTCTATAACACAGTTGAGAGACAATGTTCCCGAGCTGCCTCAGTTCATAACAGTGTGTAGGAAGGTGTTTGATAAAGAGGGCAAAGCTTATACTTGGGCCAGAAGGGAGAATATAGGAAACTACATGAAAACATGAATAATTCAGTGAAAATGACTGTAAACAGATGAGAACTGGTTTAGAACAGCTGAAAGAGAATCTCCAAGTCAGTTCTTAGTGTAGAAAAGGTAGCTAAGATAAGGGAAATCCTTAATTCCAGTTAAGATCACATGAAACACTGTATGAATCCTATATTCTTTACTTAAAGGAGACTAGAATGGTAAATGTGTGTTATACAAGGCAGAATCCCATTGAAATAGAGAAAGAAACACGTTCAGCAGCTTTGGAAAGCCTTACACTTCACTGAAATGTAGTACTACACTTTATATATCACAGTTGAGAAACAATGTTCCCTAGCTCGCTCAGTTCATAACAGTGTGTAGGAAGTTGTTTGATAAAGTGGGCGAAGCTTATACTTGGGCCAGAAGACAGAATATAGGAAACTACATGAAAACATGAATAATTCAGTGAAAATGACTGTAAACAGATGAGAACTTGTTTTGAACAGCTGAAAGAGAATCTCCAAGTCAGTTCTTAGTGTAGAAAAGGTAGCTAAGAGCAGGAAAATCCTTAATTCCAGTTAAGATCACATGAAACACTGTATGAATCCTATATTGTTTACTTAAAGGAGACTAGAGTGGTAAATGTGTGTTATACAAGGCAGAATACCATTGAAATAGAGAAAGAAACACGTTCGGCAGCTTTGGAAAGCCTTACACTTCACTGAAATGTAGTACTACACTCTATAACACAGTTGAGAGACAATGTTCCCAAGCTGCCTCAGTTCATAACAGTGTGTAGGAAGGTGTTTGATAAAGAGGGCAAAGCTTATACTTGGGCCAGAAGGCCGAATATAGGAAACTACATGAAAACATGAATAATTCAGTGAAAATGACTGTAAACAGATGAGAACTGGTTTAGAACAGCTGAAAGAGAATCTCCAAGTCAGTTCTTAGTGTAGAAAAGGTAGGTAAGATAAGGGAAATACTTAATTCCAGTTAAGATCACATGAAACACTGTATGAATCCTACATTCTTTACTTAAAGGAGACTAGAGTGGTAAATGTGTGTTATACAAGGCAGAATACCATTGAAATAGAGAAAGAAACACGTTCGGCAGCTTTGGAAAGCCTTACACTTCACTGAAATGTAGTACTACACTCTATAACACAGTTGAGAGACAATGTTCAATAGCTGCCTCAGTACTTAACAGTGTGTAGGAAGTTGTTTGATAAAGAGGGCAAAGCTTATACTTGGACCAGAAGGCAGAATATAGGAAACTACATGAAAACATGATTAATTCAGTGAAAATGACTGTAAACAGACGGGAACTTGTTTAGAACAGCTGAAAGAGATTCTCCAAGTCAGTTCTTAGTGTAGAAAAGGTAGCTAAGATCTGGGAAATCCTTATTTCGAGTTAAGATTACATGAAACACTGTATGAATCCTATATTCTTTACTTAAAGGAGACTAGAGTGGTAAATGTGTGTTATACAAGGCAGAATACCATTGAAATAGAGAAAGAAACACGTTCGGCAGCTTTGGAAAGCCTTACACTTCACTGAAATGTAGTACTACACTGTATAACACAGTTGAGAGACAATGTTCAATAGCTGCCTCAGTACTTAACAGTGTGTAGGAAGTTGTTTGATAAAGTGGGCAAAGCTTATACTTGGGCCAGAAGGCAGAATATAGGAAACTACATGAAAACATGAATAATTCAGTGAAAATGACTGTAAACAGATGAGAACTTGTTTAGAACAGCTGAAAGAGAATCTCCAAGTCAGTTCTTAGTGTAGAAAATGTAGCTAAGAGAAGGAAAATCCTTAATTCCAGGTAAGATCACATGAAACACTGTATGAATCCTATATTGTTTACTTAAAGGAGACTAGAGTGGTAAATGTGTGTTATACAAGGCAGAATACCATTGAAATAGAGAAAGAAACACGTTCGGCAGCTTTGGAAAGCCTTACACTTCACTGAAATGTAGTACTACACTCTATAACACAGTTGAGAGACAATGTTCCCAAGCTGCCTCAGTTCATAACAGTGTGTAGGAAGGTGTTTGATAAAGAGGGCAAAGCTTATACTTGGGCCAGAAGGCAGAATATAGGAAACTACATGAAAACATGAATAATTCAGTGAAAATGACTGTAAACAGATGAGAACTGGTTTAGAACAGCTGAAAGAGAATCTCCAAGTCAGTTCTTAGTGTAGAAAAGGTAGGTAAGATAAGGGAAATACTTAATTCCAGTTAAGATCACATGAAACACTGTATGAATCCTACATTCTTTACTTAAAGGAGACTAGAGTGGTAAATGTGTGTTATACAAGGCAGAATACCATTGAAATAGAGAAAGAAACACGTTCGGCAGCTTTGGAAAGCCTTACACTTCACTGAAATGTAGTACTACACTCTATAACACAGTTGAGAGACAATGTTCAATAGCTGCCTCAGTACTTAACAGTGTGTAGGAAGTTGTTTGATAAAGAGGGCAAAGCTTATACTTGGACCAGAAGGCAGAATATAGGAAACTACATGAAAACATGATTAATTCAGTGAAAATGACTGTAAACAGATGTGAACTTGTTTAGAACAGCTGAAAGAGATTCTCCAAGTCAGTTCTTAGTGTAGAAAAGGTAGCTGAGATCCGGGAAATCCTTAATTCGAGTTAAGATTACATGAAACACTGTATGAATCCTATATTCTTTACTTAAAGGAGACTAGAGTGGTAAATGTGTGTTATACAAGGCAGAATACCATTGAAATAGAGAAAGAAACACGTTCGGCAGCTTTGGAAAGCCTTACACTTCACTGAAATGTAGTACTAGACTCTATAACTGAGTTGAGAGACAATGTTCAATAGCTGCCTCAGTACTTAACAGTGTGTAGGAAGTTGTTTGATAAAGTGGGCAAAGCTTATACTTGGACCAGAAGTCAGAATATAGGAAACTACATGAAAACATGATTAATTCAGTGAAAATGACTGTAAACAGATGAGAACTTGTCTAGAACAGCTGAAAGAGAATCTCCAAGTCAGTTCTTATTGTAGAAAAGGTAGCTAAGATAAGGGAAATCCTTAATTCCAGTTAAGATCACATGAAACACTGTATGAATCCTATATTCTTTACTTAAAGGAGACTAGAGTGGTAAATGTGTGTTATACAAGGCAGAATACCATTGAAATAGAGAAAGAAACACGTTGAGCAGCTTTGGAAAGCCTTACACTTCACTGAAATGTAGTACTACACTTTATATATCACAGTTGAGAGACAATGTTCCCTAGCTCGCTCAGTTCATAACAGTGTGTAGGAAGTTGTTTGATAAAGTGGGCAAAGCTTATACTTGGGCCAGAAGGCAGAATATAGGAAACTACATGAAAACATGAATAATTCAGTGAAAATGACTGTAAACAGATGAGAACTTGTTTAGAACAGCTGAAAGAGAATCTCCAAGTCAGTTCTTAGTGTAGAAAAGGTAGGTAAGATAAGGGAAATACTTAATTCCAGTGAAGATCACATGAAACACTGTATGAATCCTATATTCTTTACTTAAAGGAGACTAGAGTGGTAAATGTGTGTTATACAAGGCAGAATACCATTGAAATAGAGAAAGAAACACGTTCGGCAGCTTTGGAAAGCCTTACACTTCACTGAAATGTAGTACTACACTCTATAACACAGTTGAGAGACAATGTTCCCGAGCTGCCTCAGTTCATAACTGTGTGTAGGAAGGTGTTTGATAAAGAGGGCAAAGCTTATACTTGGGCCAGAAGGGAGAATATAGGAAACTACATGAAAACATGAATAATTCAGTGAAAATGACTGTAAACAGATGAGAACTGGTTTAGAACAGCTGAAAGAGACTCTCCAAGTCAGTTCTTAGTGTAGAAAAGGTAGGTAAGATAAGGGAAATCCTTAATTCCAGTTAAGATCACATGAAACACTGTATGAATCCTATATTCTTTACTTAAAGGAGACTAGAATGGTAAATGTGTGTTATACAAGGCAGAATCCCATTGAAATAGAGAAAGAAACACGTTCAGCAGCTTTGGAAAGCCTTACACTTCACTGAAATGTAGTACTACACTTTATATATCACAGTTGAGAAACAATGTTCCCTAGCTCGCTCAGTTCATAACAGTGTGTAGGAAGTTGTTTGATAAAGTGGGCGAAGCTTATACTTGGGCCAGAAGACAGAATATAGGAAACTACATGAAAACATGAATAATTCAGTGAAAATGACTGTAAACAGATGAGAACTTGTTTTGAACAGCTGAAAGAGAATCTCCAAGTCAGTTCTTAGTGTAGAAAAGGTAGCTAAGAGCAGGAAAATCCTTAATTCCAGTTAAGATCACATGAAACACTGTATGAATCCTATATTGTTTACTTAAAGGAGACTAGAGTGGTAAATGTGTGTTATACAAGGCAGAATACCATTGAAATAGAGAAAGAAACACGTTCGGCAGCTTTGGAAAGCCTTACACTTCACTGAAATGTAGTACTACACTCTATAACACAGTTGAGAGACAATGTTCCCAAGCTGCCTCAGTTCATAACAGTGTGTAGGAAGGTGTTTGATAAAGAGGGCAAAGCTTATACTTGGGCCAGAAGGCCGAATATAGGAAACTACATGAGAACATGAATAATTCAGTGAAAATGACTGTAAACAGATGAGAACTTGTTTAGAACAGCTGAAAGAGAATCTCCAAGTCAGTTCTTAGTGTAGAAAAGGTAGCTAAGGAAAATCCTTAATTCCAGTTAAGATCACATGAAACACTGTATGAATCCTATATTCTTTACTTAAAGGAGACTAGAGTGGTCAATGTGTGTTATACAAGGCAGAATACCATTGAAATAGAGAAAGAAACACGTTCGGCAGCTTTGGAAAGCCTTACACTTCACTGAAATGTAGTACTACACTCTATAACACAGTTGAGAGACAATGTTCAATAGCTGCCTCAGTACTTAACAGTGTGTAGGAAGTTGTTTGATAAAGAGGGCAAAGCTTATACTTGGACCAGAAGGCAGAATATAGGAAACTACATGAATACATGATTAATTCAGTGAAAATGACTGTAAACAGATGTGAACTTGTTTAGAACAGCTGAAAGAGATTCTCCAAGTCAGTTCTTAGTGTAGAAAAGGTAGCTAAGATCCGGGAAATCCTTAATTCGAGTTAAGATTACATGAAACACTGTATGAATCCTATATTCTTTACTTAAAGGAGACTAGAGTGGTAAATGTGTGTTATACAAGGCAGAATACCATTGAAATAGAGAAAGAAACACGTTCGGCAGCTTTGGAAAGCCTTACACTTCACTGAAATGTAGTACTATACTCTATAACACAGTTGAGAGACAATGTTCCCGAGCTGCCTCAGTGCATAACAGTGTGTAGGAAGTTGTTTGATAAAGTGGGCAAAGCTTATACTTGGGCCAGAAGGCCGAATATAGGAAACTACATGAGAACATGAATAATTCAGTGAAAATGACTGTAAACAGATGAGAACTTTTTTAGAACAGCTGAAAGAGAATCTCCAAGTCAGTTCTTAGTGTAGAAAAGGTAGCTAAGATAAGGAAAATCCTTAATTCCAGTTAAGATCACATGAAACACTGTATGAATCCTATATTCTTTACTTAAAGGAGACTAGAGTGGTCAATGTGTGTTATACAAGGCAGAATACCATTGAAATAGAGAAAGAAACACGTTCGGCAGCTTTGGAAAGCCTTACACTTCACTGAAATGTAGTACTACACTCTATAACACAGTTGAGAGACAATGTTCAATAGCTGCCTCAGTACTTAACAGTGTGTAGGAAGTTGTTTGATAAAGAGGGCAAAGCTTATACTTGGACCAGAAGGCAGAATATAGGAAACTACATGAAAACATGATTAATTCAGTGAAAATGACTGTAAACAGATGTGAACTTGTTTAGAACAGCTGAAAGAGATTCTCCAAGTCAGTTCTTAGTGTAGAAAAGGTAGCTAAGATCCGGGAAATCCTTAATTCGAGTTAAGATTACATGAAACACTGTATGAATCCTATATTCTTTACTTAAAGGAGACTAGAGTGGTAAATGTGTGTTATACAAGGCAGAATACCATTGAAATAGAGAAAGAAACACGTTCGGCAGCTTTGGAAAGCCTTACACTTCACTGAAATGTAGTACTATACTCTATAACACAGTTGAGAGACAATGTTCCCTAGCTCGCTCAGTTCATAACAGTGTGTAGGAAGTTGTTTGATAAAGTGGGCAAAGCTTATACTTGGGCCAGAAGGCCGAATATAGGAAACTACATGAGAACATGAATAATTCAGTGAAAATGACTGTAAACAGATGAGAACTTGTTTAGAACAGCTGAAAGAGAATCTCCAAGTCAGTTCTTAGTGTAGAAAAGGTAGCTAAGATAAGGAAAATCCTTAATTCCAGTTAAGATCACATGAAACACTGTATGAATCCTATATTCTTTACTTAAAGGAGACTAGAGTGGTCAATGTGTGTTATACAAGGCAGAATACCATTGAAATAGAGAAAGAAACACGTTCGGCAGCTTTGGAAAGCCTTACACTTCACTGAAATGTAGTACTACACTCTATAACACAGTTGAGAGACAATGTTCAATAGCTGCCTCAGTACTTAACAGTGTGTAGGAAGTTGTTTGATAAAGAGGGCAAAGCTTATACTTGGACCAGAAGGCAGAATATAGGAAACTACATGAAAACATGATTAATTCAGTGAAAATGACTGTAAACAGATGTGAACTTGTTAAGAACAGCTGAAAGAGATTCTCCAAGTCAGTTCTTAGTGTAGAAAAGGTAGCTAAGATCCGGGAAATCCTTAATTCGAGTTAAGATTACATGAAACACTGTATGAATCCTATATTCTTTACTTAAAGGAGACTAGAGTGGTAAATGTGTGTTATACAAGGCAGAATACCATTGAAATAGAGAAAGAAACACGTTCGGCAGCTTTGGAAAGCCTTACACTTCACTGAAATGTAGTACTATACTCTATAACACAGTTGAGAGACAATGTTCCCGAGCTGCCTCAGTGCATAACAGTGTGTAGGAAGTTGTTTGATAAAGTGGGCAAAGCTTATACTTGGGCCAGAAGGCCGAATATAGGAAACTACATGAGAACATGAATAATTCAGTGAAAATGACTGTAAACAGATGAGAACTTTTTTAGAACAGCTGAAAGAGAATCTCCAAGTCAGTTCTTAGTGTAGAAAAGGTAGCTAAGATAAGGAAAATCCTTAATTCCAGTTAAGATCACATGAAACACTGTATGAATCCTATATTCTTTACTTAAAGGAGACTAGAGTGGTCAATGTGTGTTATACAAGGCAGAATACCATTGAAATAGAGAAAGAAACACGTTCGGCAGCTTTGGAAAGCCTTACACTTCACTGAAATGTAGTACTACACTCTATAACACAGTTGAGAGACAATGTTCAATAGCTGCCTCAGTACTTAACAGTGTGTAGGAAGTTGTTTGATAAAGAGGGCAAAGCTTATACTTGGACCAGAAGGCAGAATATAGGAAACTACATGAAAACATGATTAATTCAGTGAAAATGACTGTAAACAGATGTGAACTTGTTTAGAACAGCTGAAAGAGATTCTCCAAGTCAGTTCTTAGTGTAGAAAAGGTAGCTAAGATCCGGGAAATCCTTAATTCGAGTTAAGATTACATGAAACACTGTATGAATCCTATATTCTTTACTTAAAGGAGACTAGAGTGGTAAATGTGTGTTATACAAGGCAGAATACCATTGAAATAGAGAAAGAAACACGTTCGGCAGCTTTGGAAAGCCTTACACTTCACTGAAATGTAGTACTATACTCTATAACACAGTTGAGAGACAATGTTCCCGAGCTGCCTCAGTGCATAACAGTGTGTAGGAAGTTGTTTGATAAAGTGGGCAAAGCTTATACTTGGGCCAGAAGGCCGAATATAGGAAACTACATGAGAACATGAATAATTCAGTGAAAATGACTGTAAACAGATGAGAACTTGTTTAGAACAGCTGAAAGAGAATCTCCAAGTCAGTTCTTAGTGTAGAAAAGGTAGCTAAGATAAGGAAAATCCTTAATTCCAGTTAAGATCACATGAAACACTGTATGAATCCTATATTCTTTACTTAAAGGAGACTAGAGTGGTCAATGTGTGTTATACAAGGCAGAATACCATTGAAATAGAGAAAGAAACACGTTCGGCAGCTTTGGAAAGCCTTACACTTCACTGAAATGTAGTACTACACTCTATAACACAGTTGAGAGACAATGTTCAATAGCTGCCTCAGTACTTAACAGTGTGTAGGAAGTTGTTTGATAAAGAGGGCAAAGCTTATACTTGGACCAGAAGGCAGAATATAGGAAACTACATGAAAACATGATTAATTCAGTGAAAATGACTGTAAACAGATGTGAACTTGTTTAGAACAGCTGAAAGAGATTCTCCAAGTCAGTTCTTAGGGTAGAAAAGGTAGCTAAGATCCGGGAAATCCTTAATTCGAGTTAAGATTACATGAAACACTGTATGAATCCTATATTCTTTACTTAAAGGAGACTAGAGTGGTAAATGTGTGTTATACAAGGCAGAATACCATTGAAATAGAGAAAGAAACACGTTCGGCAGCTTTGGAAAGCCTTACACTTCACTGAAATGTAGTACTATACTCTATAACACAGTTGAGAGACAATGTTCCCGAGCTGCCTCAGTGCATAACAGTGTGTAGGAAGTTGTTTGATAAAGTGGGCAAAGCTTATACTTGGGCCAGAAGGCCGAATATAGGAAACTACATGAGAACATGAATAATTCAGTGAAAATGACTGTAAACAGATGAGAACTTGTTTAGAACAGCTGAAAGAGAATCTCCAAGTCAGTTCTTAGTGTAGAAAAGGTAGCTAAGATAAGGAAAATCCTTAATTCCAGTTAAGATCACATGAAACACTGTATGAATCCTATATTCTTTACTTAAAGGAGACTAGAGTGGTCAATGTGTGTTATACAAGGCAGAATACCATTGAAATAGAGAAAGAAACACGTTCGGCAGCTTTGGAAAGCCTTACACTTCACTGAAATGTAGTACTACACTCTATAACACAGTTGAGAGACAATGTTCAATAGCTGCCTCAGTACTTAACAGTGTGTAGGAAGTTGTTTGATAAAGAGGGCAAAGCTTATACTTGGACCAGAAGGCAGAATATAGGAAACTACATGAAAACATGATTAATTCAGTGAAAATGACTGTAAACAGATGTGAACTTGTTTAGAACAGCTGAAAGAGATTCTCCAAGTCAGTTCTTAGGGTAGAAAAGGTAGCTAAGATCCGGGAAATCCTTAATTCGAGTTAAGATTACATGAAACACTGTATGAATCCTATATTCTTTACTTAAAGGAGACTAGAGTGGTAAATGTGTGTTATACAAGGCAGAATACCATTGAAATAGAGAAAGAAACACGTTCGGCAGCTTTGGAAAGCCTTACACTTCACTGAAATGTAGTACTATACTCTATAACACAGTTGAGAGACAATGTTCCCGAGCTGCCTCAGTGCATAACAGTGTGTAGGAAGTTGTTTGATAAAGTGGGCAAAGCTTATACTAGGGCCAGAAGGCCGAATATAGGAAACTACATGAGAACATGAATAATTCAGTGAAAATGACTGTAAACAGATGAGAACTTGTTTAGAACAGCTGAAAGAGAATCTCCAAGTCAGTTCTTAGTGTAGAAAAGGTAGCTAAGATAAGGAAAATCCTTAATTCCAGTTAAGATCACATGAAACACTGTATGAATCCTATATTCTTTACTTAAAGGAGACTAGAGTGGTCAATGTGTGTTATACAAGGCAGAATACCATTGAAATAGAGAAAGAAACACGTTCGGCAGCTTTGGAAAGCCTTACACTTCACTGAAATGTAGTACTACACTCTATAACACAGTTGAGAGACAATGTTCAATAGCTGCCTCAGTACTTAACAGTGTGTAGGAAGTTGTTTGATAAAGAGGGCAAAGCTTATACTTGGACCAGAAGGCAGAATATAGGAAACTACATGAAAACATGATTAATTCAGTGAAAATGACTGTAAACAGATGTGAACTTGTTTAGAACAGCTGAAAGAGATTCTCCAAGTCAGTTCTTAGTGTAGAAAAGGTAGCTAAGATCCGGGAAATCCTTAATTCGAGTTAAGATTACATGAAACACTGTATGAATCCTATATTCTTTACTTAAAGGAGACTAGAGTGGTAAATGTGTGTTATACAAGGCAGAATACCATTGAAATAGAGAAAGAAACACGTTCGGCAGCTTTGGAAAACCTTACACTTCACTGAAATGTAGTACTATACTCTATAACACAGTTGAGAGACAATGTTCCCGAGCTGCCTCAGTGCATAACAGTGTGTAGGAAGTTGTTTGATAAAGTGGGCAAAGCTTATACTAGGGCCAGAAGGCCGAATATAGGAAACTACATGAGAACATGAATAATTCAGTGAAAATGACTGTAAACAGATGAGAACTTGTTTAGAACAGCTGAAAGAGAATCTCCAAGTCAGTTCTTAGTGTAGAAAAGGTAGCTAAGATAAGGAAAATCCTTAATTCCAGTTAAGATCACATGAAACACTGTATGAATCCTATATTCTTTACTTAAAGGAGACTAGAGTGGTCAATGTGTGTTATACAAGGCAGAATACCATTGAAATAGAGAAAGAAACACGTTCGGCAGCTTTGGAAAGCCTTACACTTCACTGAAATGTAGTACTACACTCTATAACACAGTTGAGAGACAATGTTCAATAGCTGCCTCAGTACTTAACAGTGTGTAGGAAGTTGTTTGATAAAGAGGGCAAAGCTTATACTTGGACCAGAAGGCAGAATATAGGAAACTACATGAAAACATGATTAATTCAGTGAAAATGACTGTAAACAGATGTGAACTTGTTTAGAACAGCTGAAAGAGATTCTCCAAGTCAGTTCTTAGTGTAGAAAAGGTAGCTAAGATCCGGGAAATCCTTAATTCGAGTTAAGATTACATGAAACACTGTATGAATCCTATATTCTTTACTTAAAGGAGACTAGAGTGGTAAATGTGTGTTATACAAGGCAGAATACCATTGAAATAGAGAAAGAAACACGTTCGGCAGCTTTGGAAAGCCTTACACTTCACTGAAATGTAGTACTATACTCTATAACACAGTTGAGAGACAATGTTCCCGAGCTGCCTCAGTGCATAACAGTGTGTAGGAAGTTGTTTGATAAAGTGGGCAAAGCTTATACTAGGGCCAGAAGGCCGAATATAGGAAACTACATGAGAACATGAATAATTCAGTGAAAATGACTGTAAACAGATGAGAACTTGTTTAGAACAGCTGAAAGAGAATCTCCAAGTCAGTTCTTAGTGTAGAAAAGGTAGCTAAGATAAGGAAAATCCTTAATTCCAGTTAAGATCACATGAAACACTGTATGAATCCTATATTCTTTACTTAAAGGAGACTAGAGTGGTCAATGTGTGTTATACAAGGCAGAATACCATTGAAATAGAGAAAGAAACACGTTCGGCAGCTTTGGAAAGCCTTACACTTCACTGAAATGTAGTACTACACTCTATAACACAGTTGAGAGACAATGTTCAATAGCTGCCTCAGTACTTAACAGTGTGTAGGAAGTTGTTTGATAAAGAGGGCAAAGCTTATACTTGGACCAGAAGGCAGAATATAGGAAACTACATGAAAACATGATTAATTCAGTGAAAATGACTGTAAACAGATGTGAACTTGTTTAGAACAGCTGAAAGAGATTCTCCAAGTCAGTTCTTAGTGTAGAAAAGGTAGCTAAGATCCGGGAAATCCTTAATTCGAGTTAAGATTACATGAAACACTGTATGAATCCTATATTCTTTACTTAAAGGAGACTAGAGTGGTAAATGTGTGTTATACAAGGCAGAATACCATTGAAATAGAGAAAGAAACACGTTCGGCAGCTTTGGAAAGCCTTACACTTCACTGAAATGTAGTACTATACTCTATAACACAGTTGAGAGACAATGTTCCCGAGCTGCCTCAGTGCATAACAGTGTGTAGGAAGTTGTTTGATAAAGTGGGCAAAGCTTATACTTGGGCCAGAAGGCCGAATATAGGAAACTACATGAGAACATGAATAATTCAGTGAAAATGACTGTAAACAGATGAGAACTTGTTTAGAACAGCTGAAAGAGAATCTCCAAGTCAGTTCTTAGTGTAGAAAAGGTAGCTAAGATAAGGAAAATCCTTAATTCCAGTTAAGATCACATGAAACACTGTATGAATCCTATATTCTTTACTTAAAGGAGACTAGAGTGGTCAATGTGTGTTATACAAGGCAGAATACCATTGAAATAGAGAAAGAAACACGTTCGGCAGCTTTGGAAAGCCTTACACTTCACTGAAATGTAGTACTACACTCTATAACACAGTTGAGAGACAATGTTCAATAGCTGCCTCAGTACTTAACAGTGTGTAGGAAGTTGTTTGATAAAGAGGGCAAAGATTATACTTGGACCAGAAGGCAGAATATAGGAAACTACATGAAAACATGATTAATTCAGTGAAAATGACTGTAAACAGATGTGAACTTGTTTAGAACAGCTGAAAGAGATTCTCCAAGTCAGTTCTTAGTGTAGAAAAGGTAGCTAAGATCCGGGAAATCCTTAATTCGAGTTAAGATTACATGAAACACTGTATGAATCCTATATTCTTTACTTAAAGGAGACTAGAGTGGTAAATGTGTGTTATACAAGGCAGAATACCATTGAAATAGAGAAAGAAACACGTTCGGCAGCTTTGGAAAGCCTTACACTTCACTGAAATGTAGTACTACACTCTATAACACAGTTGAGAGACAATGTTCCCGAGCTGCCTCAGTTCATAACAGTGTGTAGGAAGGTGTTTGATAAAGAGGGCAAAGCTTATACTTGGGCCAGAAGGGAGAATATAGGAAACTACATGAAAACATGAATAATTCAGTGAAAATGACTGTAAACAGATGAGAACTGGTTTAGAACAGCTGAAAGAGAATCTCCAAGTCAGTTCTTAGTGTAGAAAAGGTAGGTAAGATAAGGGAAATCCTTAATTCCAGTTAAGATCACATGAAACACTGTATGAATCCTATATTCTTTACTTAAAGGAGACTAGAATGGTAAATGTGTGTTATACAAGGCAGAATCCCATTGAAATAGAGAAAGAAACACGTTCAGCAGCTTTGGAAAGCCTTACACTTCACTGAAATGTAGTACTACACTTTATATATCACAGTTGAGAAACAATGTTCCCTAGCTCGCTCAGTTCATAACAGTGTGTAGGAAGTTGTTTGATAAAGTGGGCGAAGCTTATACTTGGGCCAGAAGACAGAATATAGGAAACTACATGAAAACATGAATAATTCAGTGAAAATGACTGTAAACAGATGAGAACTTGTTTTGAACAGCTGAAAGAGAATCTCCAAGTCAGTTCTTAGTGTAGAAAAGGTAGCTAAGAGCAGGAAAATCCTTAATTCCAGTTAAGATCACATGAAACACTGTATGAATCCTATATTGTTTACTTAAAGGAGACTAGAGTGGTAAATGTGTGTTATACAAGGCAGAATACCATTGAAATAGAGAAAGAAACACGTTCGGCAGCTTTGGAAAGCCTTACACTTCACTGAAATGTAGTACTACACTCTATAACACAGTTGAGAGACAATGTTCCCAAGCTGCCTCAGTTCATAACAGTGTGTAGGAAGGTGTTTGATAAAGAGGGCAAAGCTTATACTTGGGCCAGAAGGCAGAATATAGGAAACTACATGAAAACATGAATAATTCAGTGAAAATGACTGTAAACAGATGAGAACTGGTTTAGAACAGCTGAAAGAGAATCTCCAAGTCAATTCTTAGTGTAGAAAAGGTAGGTAAGATAAGGGAAATACTTAATTCCAGTTAAGATCACATGAAACACTGTATGAATCCTACATTCTTTACTTAAAGGAGACTAGAGTGGTAAATGTGTGTTATACAAGGCAGAATACCATTGAAATAGAGAAAGAAACACGTTCGGCAGCTTTGGAAAGCCTTACACTTCACTGAAATGTAGTACTATACTCTATAACACAGTTGAGAGACAATGTTCCCGAGCTGCCTCAGTGCATAACAGTGTGTAGGAAGTTGTTTGATAAAGTGGGCAAAGCTTATACTTGGGCCAGAAGGCCGAATATAGGAAACTACATGAGAACATGAATAATTCAGTGAAAATGACTGTAAACAGATGAGAACTTGTCTAGAACAGCTGAAAGAGAATCTCCAAGTCAGTTCTTATTGTAGAAAAGGTAGCTAAGATAAGGGAAATCCTTAATTCCAGTTAAGATCACATGAAACACTGTATGAATCCTATATTCTTTACTTAAAGGAGACTAGAGTGGTAAATGTGTGTTATACAAGGCAGAATACCATTGAAATAGAGAAAGAAACACGTTCAGCAGCTTTGGAAAGCCTTACACTTCACTGAAATGTAGTACTACACTTTATATATCACAGTTGAGAGACAATGTTCCCTAGCTCGCTCAGTTCATAACAGTGTGTAGGAAGTTGTTTGATAAAGTGGGCAAAGCTTATACTTGGGCCAGAAGGCAGAATATAGGAAACTACATGAAAACATGAATAATTCAGTGAAAATGACTGTAAACAGATGAGAACTTGTTTAGAACAGCTGAAAGAGAATCTCCAAGTCAGTTCTTAGTGTAGAAAAGGTAGCTAAGAGAAGGAAAATCCTTAATTCCAGTTAAGATCACAAGAAACACTGTATGAATCCTATATTCTTTACTTAAAGGAGACTAGAGTGGTAAATGTGTGTTATACAAGGCAGAATACCATTGAAATAGAGAAAGAAACACGTTCGGCAGCTTTGGAAAGCCTTACACTTCACTGAAATGTAGTACTACACTCTATAACTGAGTTGAGAGACAATGTTCAATAGCTGCCTCAGTACTTAACAGTGTGTAGGAAGTTGTTTGATAAAGTGGGCAAAGCTTATACTTGGACCAGAAGTCAGAATATAGGAAACTACATGAAAACATGATTAATTCAGTGAAAATGACTGTAAACAGATGAGAACTTGTCTAGAACAGCTGAAAGAGAATCTCCAAGTCAGTTCTTATTGTAGAAAAGGTAGCTAAGATAAGGGAAATCCTTAATTCCAGTTAAGATCACATGAAACACTGTATGAATCCTATATTCTTTACTTAAAGGAGACTAGAGTGGTAAATGTGTGTTATACAAGGCAGAATACCATTGAAATAGAGAAAGAAACACGTTCAGCAGCTTTGGAAAGCCTTACACTTCACTGAAATGTAGTACTACACTTTATATATCACAGTTGAGAGACAATGTTCCCTAGCTCGCTCAGTTCATAACAGTGTGTAGGAAGTTGTTTGATAAAGTGGGCAAAGCTTATACTTGGGCCAGAAGGCAGAATATAGGAAACTACATGAAAACATGAATAATTCAGTGAAAATGACTGTAAACAGATGAGAACTTGTTTAGAACAGCTGAAAGAGAATCTCCAAGTCAGTTCTTAGTGTAGAAAAGGTAGGTAAGATAAGGGAAATACTTAATTCCAGTGAAGATCACATGAAACACTGTATGAATCCTATATTCTTTACTTAAAGGAGACTAGAGTGGTAAATGTGTGTTATACAAGGCAGAATACCATTGAAATAGAGAAAGAAACACGTTCGGCAGCTTTGGAAAGCCTTACACTTCACTGAAATGTAGTACTACACTCTATAACACAGTTGAGAGACAATGTTCCCGAGCTGCCTCATTTCATAACAGTGTGTAGGAAGGTGTTTGATAAAGAGGGCAAAGCTTATACTTGGGCCAGAAGGGAGAATATAGGAAACTACATGAAAACATGAATAATTCAGTGAAAATGACTGTAAACAGATGAGAACTGGTTTAGAACAGCTGAAAGAGAATCTCCAAGTCAGTTCTTAGTGTAGAAAAGGTAGGTAAGATAAGGGAAATCCTTAATTCCAGTTAAGATCACATGAAACACTGTATGAATCCTATATTCTTTACTTAAAGGAGACTAGAATGGTAAATGTGTGTTATACAAGGCAGAATCCCATTGAAATAGAGAAAGAAACACGTTCAGCAGCTTTGGAAAGCCTTACACTTCACTGAAATGTAGTACTACACTTTATATATCACAGTTGAGAAACAATGTTCCCTAGCTCGCTCAGTTCATAACAGTGTGTAGGAAGTTGTTTGATAAAGTGGGCGAAGCTTATACTTGGGCCAGAAGACAGAATATAGGAAACTACATGAAAACATGAATAATTCAGTGAAAATGACTGTAAACAGATGAGAACTTGTTTTGAACAGCTGAAAGAGAATCTCCAAGTCAGTTCTTAGTGTAGAAAAGGTAGCTAAGAGCAGGAAAATCCTTAATTCCAGTTAAGATCACATGAAACACTGTATGAATCCTATATTGTTTACTTAAAGGAGACTAGAGTGGTAAATGTGTGTTATACAAGGCAGAATACCATTGAAATAGAGAAAGAAACACGTTCGGCAGCTTTGGAAAGCCTTACACTTCACTGAAATGTAGTACTACACTCTATAACACAGTTGAGAGACAATGTTCCCAAGCTGCCTCAGTTCATAACAGTGTGTAGGAAGGTGTTTGATAAAGAGGGCAAAGCTTATACTTGGGCCAGAAGGCAGAATATAGGAAACTACATGAAAACATGAATAATTCAGTGAAAATGACTGTAAACAGATGAGAACTGGTTTAGAACAGCTGAAAGAGAATCTCCAAGTCAGTTCTTAGTGTAGAAAAGGTAGGTAAGATAAGGGAAATACTTAATTCCAGTTAAGATCACATGAAACACTGTATGAATCCTACATTCTTTACTTAAAGGAGACTAGAGTGGTAAATGTGTGTTATACAAGGCAGAATACCATTGAAATAGAGAAAGAAACACGTTCGGCAGCTTTGGAAAGCCTTACACTTCACTGAAATGTAGTACTACACTCTATAACACAGTTGAGAGACAATGTTCAATAGCTGCCTCAGTACTTAACAGTGTGTAGGAAGTTGTTTGATAAAGAGGGCAAAGCTTATACTTGGACCAGAAGGCAGAATATAGGAAACTACATGAAAACATGATTAATTCAGTGAAAATGACTGTAAACAGACGGGAACTTGTTTAGAACAGCTGAAAGAGATTCTCCAAGTCAGTTCTTAGTGTAGAAAAGGTAGCTAAGATCTGGGAAATCCTTATTTCGAGTTAAGATTACATGAAACACTGTATGAATCCTATATTCTTTACTTAAAGGAGACTAGAGTGGTAAATGTGTGTTATACAAGGCAGAATACCATTGAAATAGAGAAAGAAACACGTTCGGCAGCTTTGGAAAGCCTTACACTTCACTGAAATGTAGTACTACACTGTATAACACAGTTGAGAGACAATGTTCAATAGCTGCCTCAGTACTTAACAGTGTGTAGGAAGTTGTTTGATAAAGTGGGCAAAGCTTATACTTGGGCCAGAAGGCAGAATATAGGAAACTATATGAAAACATGAATAATTCAGTGAAAATGACTGTAAACTGATGAGAACTTGTTTAGAACAGCTGAAAGAGAATCTCCAAGTCAGTTCTTAGTGTAGAAAATGTAGCTAAGAGAAGGAAAATCCTTAATTCCAGGTAAGATCACATGAAACACTGTATGAATCCTATATTGTTTACTTAAAGGAGACTAGAGTGGTAAATGTGTGTTATACAAGGCAGAATACCATTGAAATAGAGAAAGAAACACGTTCGGCAGCTTTGGAAAGCCTTACACTTCACTGAAATGTAGTACTACACTCTATAACACAGTTGAGAGACAATGTTCCCAAGCTGCCTCAGTTCATAACAGTGTGTAGGAAGGTGTTTGATAAAGAGGGCAAAGCTTATACTTGGGCCAGAAGGCAGAATATAGGAAACTACATGAAAACATGAATAATTCAGTGAAAATGACTGTAAACAGATGAGAACTGGTTTAGAACAGCTGAAAAAGAATCTCCAAGTCAGTTCTTAGTGTAGAAAAGGTAGGTAAGATAAGGGAAATACTTAATTCCAGTTAAGATCACATGAAACACTGTATGAATCCTACATTCTTTACTTAAAGGAGACTAGAGTGGTAAATGTGTGTTATACAAGGCAGAATACCATTGAAATAGAGAAAGAAACACGTTCGGCAGCTTTGGAAAGCCTTACACTTCACTGAAATGTAGTACTACACTCTATAACACAGTTGAGAGACAATGTTCAATAGCTGCCTCAGTACTTAACAGTGTGTAGGAAGTTGTTTGATAAAGAGGGCAAAGCTTATACTTGGACCAGAAGGCAGAATATAGGAAACTACATGAAAACATGATTAATTCAGTGAAAATGACTGTAAACAGATGTGAACTTGTTTAGAACAGCTGAAAGAGATTCTCCAAGTCAGTTCTTAGTGTAGAAAAGGTAGCTGAGATCCGGGAAATCCTTAATTCGAGTTAAGATTACATGAAACACTGTATGAATCCTATATTCTTTACTTAAAGGAGACTAGAGTGGTAAATGTGTGTTATACAAGGCAGAATACCATTGAAATAGAGAAAGAAACACGTTCGGCAGCTTTGGAAAGCCTTACACTTCACTGAAATGTAGTACTAGACTCTATAACTGAGTTGAGAGACAATGTTCAATAGCTGCCTCAGTACTTAACAGTGTGTAGGAAGTTGTTTGATAAAGTGGGCAAAGCTTATACTTGGACCAGAAGTCAGAATATAGGAAACTACATGAAAACATGATTAATTCAGTGAAAATGACTGTAAACAGATGAGAACTTGTCTAGAACAGCTGAAAGAGAATCTCCAAGTCAGTTCTTATTGTAGAAAAGGTAGCTAAGATAAGGGAAATCCTTAATTCCAGTTAAGATCACATGAAACACTGTATGAATCCTATATTCTTTACTTAAAGGAGACTAGAGTGGTAAATGTGTGTTATACAAGGCAGAATACCATTGAAATAGAGAAAGAAACACGTTCAGCAGCTTTGGAAAGCCTTACACTTCACTGAAATGTAGTACTACACTTTATATATCACAGTTGAGAGACAATGTTCCCTAGCTCGCTCAGTTCATAACAGTGTGTAGGAAGTTGTTTGATAAAGTGGGCAAAGCTTATACTTGGGCCAGAAGGCAGAATATAGGAAACTACATGAAAACATGAATAATTCAGTGAAAATGACTGTAAACAGATGAGAACTTGTTTAGAACAGCTGAAAGAGAATCTCCAAGTCAGTTCTTAGTGTAGAAAAGGTAGGTAAGATAAGGGAAATACTTAATTCCAGTGAAGATCACATGAAACACTGTATGAATCCTATATTCTTTACTTAAAGGAGACTAGAGTGGTAAATGTGTGTTATACAAGGCAGAATACCATTGAAATAGAGAAAGAAACACGTTCGGCAGCTTTGGAAAGCCTTACACTTCACTGAAATGTAGTACTAGACTCTATAACTGAGTTGAGAGACAATGTTCAATAGCTGCCTCAGTACTTAACAGTGTGTAGGAAGTTGTTTGATAAAGTGGGCAAAGCTTATACTTGGACCAGAAGTCAGAATATAGGAAACTACATGAAAACATGATTAATTCAGTGAAAATGACTGTAAACAGATGAGAACTTGTCTAGAACAGCTGAAAGAGAATCTCCAAGTCAGTTCTTATTGTAGAAAAGGTAGCTAAGATAAGGGAAATCCTTAATTCCAGTTAAGATCACATGAAACACTGTATGAATCCTATATTCTTTACTTAAAGGAGACTAGAGTGGTAAATGTGTGTTATACAAGGCAGAATACCATTGAAATAGAGAAAGAAACACGTTCAGCAGCTTTGGAAAGCCTTACACTTCACTGAAATGTAGTACTACACTTTATATATCACAGTTGAGAGACAATGTTCCCTAGCTCGCTCAGTTCATAACAGTGTGTAGGAAGTTGTTTGATAAAGTGGGCAAAGCTTATACTTGGGCCAGAAGGCAGAATATAGGAAACTACATGAAAACATGAATAATTCAGTGAAAATGACTGTAAACAGATGAGAACTTGTTTAGAACAGCTGAAAGAGAATCTCCAAGTCAGTTCTTAGTGTAGAAAAGGTAGGTAAGATAAGGGAAATACTTAATTCCAGTGAAGATCACATGAAACACTGTATGAATCCTATATTCTTTACTTAAAGGAGACTAGAGTGGTAAATGTGTGTTATACAAGGCAGAATACCATTGAAATAGAGAAAGAAACACGTTCGGCAGCTTTGGAAAGCCTTACACTTCACTGAAATGTAGTACTACACTCTATAACACAGTTGAGAGACAATGTTCCCGAGCTGCCTCAGTTCATAACAGTGTGTAGGAAGGTGTTTGATAAAGAGGGCAAAGCTTATACTTGGGCCAGAAGGGAGAATATAGGAAACTACATGAAAACATGAATAATTCAGTGAAAATGACTGTAAACAGATGAGAACTGGTTTAGAACAGCTGAAAGAGAATCTCCAAGTCAGTTCTTAGTGTAGAAAAGGTAGGTAAGATAAGGGAAATCCTTAATTCCAGTTAAGATCACATGAAACACTGTATGAATCCTATATTCTTTACTTAAAGGAGACTAGAATGGTAAATGTGTGTTATACAAGGCAGAATCCCATTGAAATAGAGAAAGAAACACGTTCAGCAGCTTTGGAAAGCCTTACACTTCACTGAAATGTAGTACTACACTTTATATATCACAGTTGAGAAACAATGTTCCCTAGCTCGCTCAGTTCATAACAGTGTGTAGGAAGTTGTTTGATAAAGTGGGCGAAGCTTATACTTGGGCCAGAAGACAGAATATAGGAAACTACATGAAAACATGAATAATTCAGTGAAAATGACTGTAAACAGATGAGAACTTGTTTTGAACAGCTGAAAGAGAATCTCCAAGTCAGTTCTTAGTGTAGAAAAGGTAGCTAAGAGCAGGAAAATCCTTAATTCCAGTTAAGATCACATGAAACACTGTATGAATCCTATATTGTTTACTTAAAGGAGACTAGAGTGGTAAATGTGTGTTATACAAGGCAGAATACCATTGAAATAGAGAAAGAAACACGTTCGGCAGCTTTGGAAAGCCTTACACTTCACTGAAATGTAGTACTACACTCTATAACACAGTTGAGAGACAATGTTCCCAAGCTGCCTCAGTTCATAACAGTGTGTAGGAAGGTGTTTGATAAAGAGGGCAAAGCTTATACTTGGGCCAGAAGGCAGAATATAGGAAACTACATGAAAACATGAATAATTCAGTGAAAATGACTGTAAACAGATGAGAACTGGTTTAGAACAGCTGAAAGAGAATCTCCAAGTCAGTTCTTAGTGTAGAAAAGGTAGGTAAGATAAGGGAAATACTTAATTCCAGTTAAGATCACATGAAACACTGTATGAATCCTACATTCTTTACTTAAAGGAGACTAGAGTGGTAAATGTGTGTTATACAAGGCAGAATACCATTGAAATAGAGAAAGAAACACGTTCGGCAGCTTTGGAAAGCCTTACACTTCACTGAAATGTAGTACTACACTCTATAACACAGTTGAGAGACAATGTTCAATAGCTGCCTCAGGACTTAACAGTGTGTAGGAAGTTGTTTGATAAAGAGGGCAAAGCTTATACTTGGACCCGAAGGCAGAATATAGGAAACTACATGAAAACATGATTAATTCAGTGAAAATGACTGTAAACAGACGGGAACTTGTTTAGAACAGCTGAAAGAGATTCTCCAAGTCAGTTCTTAGTGTAGAAAAGGTAGCTAAGATCTGGGAAATCCTTATTTCGAGTTAAGATTACATGAAACACTGTATGAATCCTATATTCTTTACTTAAAGGAGACTAGAGTGGTAAATGTGTGTTATACAAGGCAGAATACCATTGAAATAGAGAAAGAAACACGTTCGGCAGCTTTGGAAAGCCTTACACTTCACTGAAATGTAGTACTACACTGTATAACACAGTTGAGAGACAATGTTCAATAGCTGCCTCAGTACTTAACAGTGTGTAGGAAGTTGTTTGATAAAGTGGGCAAAGCTTATACTTGGGCCAGAAGGCAGAATATAGGAAACTACATGAAAACATGAATAATTCAGTGAAAATGACTGTAAACAGATGAGAACTTGTTTAGAACAGCTGAAAGAGAATCTCCAAGTCAGTTCTTAGTGTAGAAAATGTAGCTAAGAGAAGGAAAATCCTTAATTCCAGGTAAGATCACATGAAACACTGTATGAATCCTATATTGTTTACTTAAAGGAGACTAGAGTGGTAAATGTGTGTTATACAAGGCAGAATACCATTGAAATAGAGAAAGAAACACGTTCAGCAGCTTTGGAAAGCCTTACACTTCACTGAAATGTAGTACTACACTCTATAACACAGTTGAGAGACAATGTTCCCAAGCTGCCTCAGTTCATAACAGTGTGTAGGAAGGTGTTTGATAAAGAGGGCAAAGCTTATACTTGGGCCAGAAGGCAGAATATAGGAAACTACATGAAAACATGAATAATTCAGTGAAAATGACTGTAAACAGATGAGAACTGGTTTAGAACAGCTGAAAGAGAATCTCCAAGTCAGTTCTTAGTGTAGAAAAGGTAGGTAAGATAAGGGAAATACTTAATTCCAGTTAAGATCACATGAAACACTGTATGAATCCTACATTCTTTACTTAAAGGAGACTAGAGTGGTAAATGTGTGTTATACAAGGCAGAATACCATTGAAATAGAGAAAGAAACACGTTCGGCAGCTTTGGAAAGCCTTACACTTCACTGAAATGTAGTACTACACTCTATAACACAGTTGAGAGACAATGTTCAATAGCTGCCTCAGTACTTAACAGTGTGTAGGAAGTTGTTTGATAAAGAGGGCAAAGCTTATACTTGGACCAGAAGGCAGAATATAGGAAACTACATGAAAACATGATTAATTCAGTGAAAATGACTGTAAACAGATGTGAACTTGTTTAGAACAGCTGAAAGAGATTCTCCAAGTCAGTTCTTAGTGTAGAAAAGGTAGCTGAGATCCGGGAAATCCTTAATTCGAGTTAAGATTACATGAAACACTGTATGAATCCTATATTCTTTACTTAAAGGAGACTAGAGTGGTAAATGTGTGTTATACAAGGCAGAATACCATTGAAATAGAGAAAGAAACACGTTCGGCAGCTTTGGAAAGCCTTACACTTCACTGAAATGTAGTACTAGACTCTATAACTGAGTTGAGAGACAATGTTCAATAGCTGCCTCAGTACTTAACAGTGTGTAGGAAGTTGTTTGATAAAGTGGGCAAAGCTTATACTTGGACCAGAAGTCAGAATATAGGAAACTACATGAAAACATGATTAATTCAGTGAAAATGACTGTAAACAGATGAGAACTTGTCTAGAACAGCTGAAAGAGAATCTCCAAGTCAGTTCTTATTGTAGAAAAGGTAGCTAAGATAAGGGAAATCCTTAATTCCAGTTAAGATCACATGAAACACTGTATGAATCCTATATTCTTTACTTAAAGGAGACTAGAGTGGTAAATGTGTGTTATACAAGGCAGAATACCATTGAAATAGAGAAAGAAACACGTTCAGCAGCTTTGGAAAGCCTTACACTTCACTGAAATGTAGTACTACACTTTATATATCACAGTTGAGAGACAATGTTCCCTAGCTCGCTCAGTTCATAACAGTGTGTAGGAAGTTGTTTGATAAAGTGGGCAAAGCTTATACTTGGGCCAGAAGGCAGAATATAGGAAACTACATGAAAACATGAATAATTCAGTGAAAATGACTCTAAACAGATGAGAACTTGTTTAGAACAGCTGAAAGAGAATCTCCAAGTCAGTTCTTAGTGTAGAAAAGGTAGGTAAGATAAGGGAAATACTTAATTCCAGTGAAGATCACATGAAACACTGTATGAATCCTATATTCTTTACTTAAAGGAGACTAGAGTGGTAAATGTGTGTTATACAAGGCAGAATACCATTGAAATAGAGAAAGAAACACGTTCGGCAGCTTTGGAAAGCCTTACACTTCACTGAAATGTAGTACTACACTCTATAACACAGTTGAGAGACAATGTTCAATACCTGCCTCAGTACTTAACAGTGTGTAGGAAGTTGTTTGATAAAGTGGGCAAAGCTGATATTTGGACCAGAAGGCAGAATATAGGAAACTACATGAAAACATGATTAATTCAGTGAAAATGACTGTAAACAGATGAGAACTGGTTTAGAACAGCTGAAAGAGAATCTCCAAGTCAGTTCTTAGTGTAGAAAAGGTAGGTAAGATAAGGGAAATCCTTAATTCCAGTTAAGATCACATGAAACACTGTATGAATCCTATATTCTTTACTTAAAGGAGACTAGAATGGTAAATGTGTGTTATACAAGGCAGAATCCCATTGAAATAGAGAAAGAAACACGTTCAGCAGCTTTGGAAAGCCTTACACTTCACTGAAATGTAGTACTACACTTTATATATCACAGTTGAGAAACAATGTTCCCTAGCTCGCTAAGTTCATAACAGTGTGTAGGAAGTTGTTTGATAACGTGGGCGAAGCTTATACTTGGGCCAGAAGACAGAATATAGGAAACTACATGAAAACATGAATAATTCAGTGAAAATGACTGTAAACAGATGAGAACTTGTTTTGAACAGCTGAAAGAGAATCTCCAAGTCAGTTCTTAGTGTAGAAAAGGTAGCTAAGAGCAGGAAAATCCTTAATTCCAGTTAAGATCACATGAAACACTGTATGAATCCTATATTGTTTACTTAAAGGAGACTAGAGTGGTAAATGTGTGTTATACAAGGCAGAATACCATTGAAATAGAGAAAGAAACACGTTCGGCAGCTTTGGAAAGCCTTACACTTCACTGAAATGTAGTACTACACTCTATAACACAGTTGAGAGACAATGTTCCCAAGCTGCCTCAGTTCATAACAGTGTGTAGGAAGGTGTTTGATAAAGAGGGCAAAGCTTATACTTGGGCCAGAAGGCAGAATATAGGAAACTACATGAAAACATGAATAATTCAGTGAAAATGACTGTAAACAGATGAGAACTGGTTTAGAACAGCTGAAAGAGAATCTCCAAGTCAATTCTTAGTGTAGAAAAGGTAGATAAGATAAGGGAAATCCTTAATTCCAGTTAAGATCACATGAAACACTGTATGAATCCTATATTCTTTACTTAAAGGAGACTAGAATGGTAAATTTGTGTTATACAAGGCAGAATCCCATTGAAATAGAGAAAGAAACACGTTCAGCAGCTTTGGAAAGCCTTACACTTCACTGAAATGTAGTACTACACTTTATATATCACAGTTGAGAAACAATGTTCCCTAGCTCGCTAAGTTCATAACAGTGTGTAGGAAGTTGTTTGATAAAGTGGGCGAAGCTTATACTTGGGCCAGAAGACAGAATATAGGAAACTACATGAAAACATGAATAATTCAGTGAAAATGACTGTAAACAGATGAGAACTTGTTTTGAACAGCTGAAAGAGAATCTCCAAGTCAGTTCTTAGTGTAGAAAAGGTAGCTAAGAGCAGGAAAATCCTTAATTCCAGTTAAGATCACATGAAACACTGTATGAATCCTATATTGTTTACTTAAAGGAGACTAGAGTGGTAAATGTGTGTTATACAAGGCAGAATACCATTGAAATAGAGAAAGAAACACGTTCGGCAGCTTTGGAAAGCCTTACACTTCACTGAAATGTAGTACTACACTCTATAACACAGTTGAGAGACAATGTTCCCAAGCTGCCTCAGTTCATAACAGTGTGTAGGAAGGTGTTTGATAAAGAGGGCAAAGCTTATACTTGGGCCAGAAGGCAGAATATAGGAAACTACATGAAAACATGAATAATTCAGTGAAAATGACTGTAAACAGATGAGAACTGGTTTAGAACAGCTGAAAGAGAATCTCCAAGTCAATTCTTAGTGTAGAAAAGGTAGGTAAGATAAGGGAAATACTTAATTCCAGTTAAGATCACATGAAACACTGTATGAATCCTACATTCTTTACTTAAAGGAGACTAGAGTGGTAAATGTGTGTTATACAAGGCAGAATACCATTGAAATAGAGAAAGAAACACGTTCGGCAGCTTTGGAAAGCCTTACACTTCACTGAAATGTAGCACTACACTCTATAACACAGTTGAGAGACAATTTTCAATAGCTGCCTCAGTACTTAACAGTGTGTAGGAAGTTGTTTGATAAAGAGGGCAAAGCTTATACTTGGACCAGAAGGCAGAATATAGGAAACTACATGAAAACATGATTAATTCAGTGAAAATGACTGTAAACAGATGTGAACTTGTTTAGAACAGCTGAAAGAGATTCTCCAAGTCAGTTCTTAGTGTAGAAAATGTAGCTAAGATCCGGGAAATCCTTAATTCGAGTTAAGATTACATGAAACACTGTATGAATCCTATATTCTTTACTTAAAGGAGACTAGAGTGGTAAATGTGTGTTATACAAGGCAGAATACCATTGAAATAGAGAAAGAAACACGTTCGGCAGCTTTGGAAAGCCTTACACTTCACTGAAATGTAGTACTATACTCTATAACACAGTTGAGAGACAATGTTCCCGAGCTGCCTCAGTGCATAACAGTGTGTAGGAAGTTGTTTGATAAAGTGGGCAAAGCTTATACTTGGGCCAGAAGGCCGAATATAGGAAACTACATGAGAACATGAATAATTCAGTGAAAATGACTGTAAACAGATGAGAACTTGTTTAGAACAGCTGAAAGAGAATCTCCAAGTCAGTTCTTAGTGTAGAAAAGGTAGCTAAGGAAAATCCTTAATTCCAGTTAAGATCACATGAAACACTGTATGAATCCTATATTCTTTACTTAAAGGAGACTAGAGTGGTCAATGTGTGTTATACAAGGCAGAATACCATTGAAATAGAGAAAGAAACACGTTCGGCAGCTTTGGAAAGCCTTACACTTCACTGAAATGTAGTACTACACTCTATAACACAGTTGAGAGACAATGTTCAATAGCTGCCTCAGTACTTAACAGTGTGTAGGAAGTTGTTTGATAAAGAGGGCAAAGCTTATACTTGGACCAGAAGGCAGAATATAGGAAACTACATGAAAACATGATTAATTCAGTGAAAATGACTGTAAACAGATGTGAACTTGTTTAGAACAGCTGAAAGAGATTCTCCAAGTCAGTTCTTAGTGTAGAAAAGGTAGCTAAGATCCGGGAAATCCTTAATTCGAGTTAAGATTACATGAAACACTGTATGAATCCTATATTCTTTACTTAAAGGAGACTAGAGTGGTAAATGTGTGTTATACAAGGCAGAATACCATTGAAATAGAGAAAGAAACACGTTCGGCAGCTTTGGAAAGCCTTACACTTCACTGAAATGTAGTACTATACTCTATAACACAGTTGAGAGACAATGTTCCCGAGCTGCCTCAGTGCATAACAGTGTGTAGGAAGTTGTTTGATAAAGTGGGCAAAGCTTATACTTGGGCCAGAAGGCCGAATATAGGAAACTACATGAGAACATGAATAATTCAGTGAAAATGACTGTAAACAGATGAGAACTTTTTTAGAACAGCTGAAAGAGAATCTCCAAGTCAGTTCTTAGTGTAGAAAAGGTAGCTAAGATAAGGAAAATCCTTAATTCCAGTTAAGATCACATGAAACACTGTATGAATCCTATATTCTTTACTTAAAGGAGACTAGAGTGGTCAATGTGTGTTATACAAGGCAGAATACCATTGAAATAGAGAAAGAAACACGTTCGGCAGCTTTGGAAAGCCTTACACTTCACTGAAATGTAGTACTACACTCTATAACACAGTTGAGAGACAATGTTCAATAGCTGCCTCAGTACTTAACAGTGTGTAGGAAGTTGTTTGATAAAGAGGGCAAAGCTTATACTTGGACCAGAAGGCAGAATATAGGAAACTACATGAAAACATGATTAATTCAGTGAAAATGACTGTAAACAGATGTGAACTTGTTTAGAACAGCTGAAAGAGATTCTCCAAGTCAGTTCTTAGTGTAGAAAAGGTAGCTAAGATCCGGGAAATCCTTAATTCGAGTTAAGATTACATGAAACACTGTATGAATCCTATATTCTTTACTTAAAGGAGACTAGAGTGGTAAATGTGTGTTATACAAGGCAGAATACCATTGAAATAGAGAAAGAAACACGTTCGGCAGCTTTGGAAAGCCTTACACTTCACTGAAATGTAGTACTATACTCTATAACACAGTTGAGAGACAATGTTCCCGAGCTGCCTCAGTGCATAACAGTGTGTAGGAAGTTGTTTGATAAAGTGGGCAAAGCTTATACTTGGGCCAGAAGGCCGAATATAGGAAACTACATGAGAACATGAATAATTCAGTGAAAATGACTGTAAACAGATGAGAACTTGTTTAGAACAGCTGAAAGAGAATCTCCAAGTCAGTTCTTAGTGTAGAAAAGGTAGCTAAGATAAGGAAAATCCTTAATTCCAGTTAAGATCACATGAAACACTGTATGAATCCTATATTCTTTACTTAAAGGAGACTAGAGTGGTCAATGTGTGTTATACAAGGCAGAATACCATTGAAATAGAGAAAGAAACACGTTCGGCAGCTTTGGAAAGCCTTACACTTCACTGAAATGTAGTACTACACTCTATAACACAGTTGAGAGACAATGTTCAATAGCTGCCTCAGTACTTAACCGTGTGTAGGAAGTTGTTTGATAAAGAGGGCAAAGCTTATACTTGGACCAGAAGGCAGAATATAGGAAACTACATGAAAACATGATTAATTCAGTGAAAATGACTGTAAACAGATGTGAACTTGTTTAGAACAGCTGAAAGAGATTCTCCAAGTCAGTTCTTAGTGTAGAAAAGGTAGCTAAGATCCGGGAAATCCTTAATTCGAGTTAAGATTACATGAAACACTGTATGAATCCTATATTCTTTACTTAAAGGAGACTAGAGTGGTAAATGTGTGTTATACAAGGCAGAATACCATTGAAATAGAGAAAGAAACACGTTCGGCAGCTTTGGAAAGCCTTACACTTCACTGAAATGTAGTACTATACTCTATAACACAGTTGAGAGACAATGTTCCCGAGCTGCCTCAGTGCATAACAGTGTGTAGGAAGTTGTTTGATAAAGTGGGCAAAGCTTATACTTGGGCCAGAAGGCCGAATATAGGAAACTACATGAGAACATGAATAATTCAGTGAAAATGACTGTAAACAGATGAGAACTTGTTTAGAACAGCTGAAAGAGAATCTCCAAGTCAGTTCTTAGTGTAGAAAAGGTAGCTAAGATAAGGAAAATCCTTAATTCCAGTTAAGATCACATGAAACACTGTATGAATCCTATATTCTTTACTTAAAGGAGACTAGAGTGGTCAATGTGTGTTATACAAGGCAGAATACCATTGAAATAGAGAAAGAAACACGTTCGGCAGCTTTGGAAAGCCTTACACTTCACTGAAATGTAGTACTACACTCTATAACACAGTTGAGAGACAATGTTCAATAGCTGCCTCAGTACTTAACAGTGTGTAGGAAGTTGTTTGATAAAGAGGGCAAAGCTTATACTTGGACCAGAAGGCAGAATATAGGAAACTACATGAAAACATGATTAATTCAGTGAAAATGACTGTAAACAGATGTGAACTTGTTTAGAACAGCTGAAAGAGATTCTCCAAGTCAGTTCTTAGTGTAGAAAAGGTAGCTAAGATCCGGGAAATCCTTAATTCGAGTTAAGATTACATGAAACACTGTATGAATCCTATATTCTTTACTTAAAGGAGACTAGAGTGGTAAATGTGTGTTATACAAGGCAGAATACCATTGAAATAGAGAAAGAAACACGTTCGGCAGCTTTGGAAAGCCTTACACTTCACTGAAATGTAGTACTATACTCTATAACACAGTTGAGAGACAATGTTCCCGAGCTGCCTCAGTGCATAACAGTGTGTAGGAAGTTGTTTGATAAAGTGGGCAAAGCTTATACTTGGGCCAGAAGGCCGAATATAGGAAACTACATGAGAACATGAATAATTCAGTGAAAATGACTGTAAACAGATGAGAACTTGTTTAGAACAGCTGAAAGAGAATCTCCAAGTCAGTTCTTAGTGTAGAAAAGGTAGCTAAGATAAGGAAAATCCTTAATTCCAGTTAAGATCACATGAAACACTGTATGAATCCTATATTCTTTACTTAAAGGAGACTAGAGTGGTCAATGTGTGTTATACAAGGCAGAATACCATTGAAATAGAGAAAGAAACACGTTCGGCAGCTTTGGAAAGCCTTACACTTCACTGAAATGTAGTACTACACTCTATAACACAGTTGAGAGACAATGTTCAATAGCTGCCTCAGTACTTAACAGTGTGTAGGAAGTTGTTTGATAAAGAGGGCAAAGCTTATACTTGGACAAGAAGGCAGAATATAGGAAACTACATGAAAACATGATTAATTCAGTGAAAATGACTGTAAACAGATGTGAACTTGTTTAGAACAGCTGAAAGAGATTCTCCAAGTCAGTTCTTAGTGTAGAAAAGGTAGCTAAGATCCGGGAAATCCTTAATTCGAGTTAAGATTACATGAAACACTGTATGAATCCTATATTCTTTACTTAAAGGAGACTAGAGTGGTAAATGTGTGTTATACAAGGCAGAATACCATTGAAATAGTGAAAGAAACACGTTCGGCAGCTTTGGAAAGCCTTACACTTCACTGAAATGTAGTACTATACTCTATAACACAGTTGAGAGACAATGTTCCCGAGCTGCCTCAGTGCATAACAGTGTGTAGGAAGTTGTTTGATAAAGTGGGCAAAGCTTATACTTGGGCCAGAAGGCCGAATATAGGAAACTACATGAGAACATGAATAATTCAGTGAAAATGACTGTAAACAGATGAGAACTTGTTTAGAACAGCTGAAAGAGAATCTCCAAGTCAGTTCTTAGGGTAGAAAAGGTAGCTAAGAGAAGGAAAATCCTTAATTCCAGTTAAGATCACAAGAAACACTGTATGAATCCTATATTGTTTACTTAAAGGAGACTAGAGTGGTCAATGTGTGTTATACAAGGCAGAATACCATTGAAATAGAGAAAGAAACATGTTCGGCAGCTTTGGAAAGCCTTACACTTCACTGAAATGTAGTACTACACTCTATAACACAGTTGAGAGACAATGTTCCCGAGCTGCCTCAGTTCATAACAGTGTGTAGGAAGTTGTTTGATAAAGTGGGCAAAGCTTATACTTGGGCCAGAAGGCAGAATATAGGAAACTACATGAAAACATGAATAATTCAGTGAAAATGACTGTAAACAGATGAGAACTTGTTTAGAACAGCTGAAAGAGAATCTCCAAGTCAGTTCTTAGTGTAGAAAAGGTAGCTAAGAGAAGGAAAATCCTTAATTCCAGTTAAGATCACAAGAAACACTGTATGAATCCTATATTCTTTACTTAAAGGAGACTAGAGTGGTAAATGTGTGTTATACAAGGCAGAATACCATTGAAATAGAGAAAGAAACACGTTCGGCAGCTTTGGAAAGCCTTACACTTCACTGAAATGTAGTACTACACTCTATAACTGAGTTGAGAGACAATGTTCAATAGCTGCCTCAGTACTTAACAGTGTGTAGGAAGTTGTTTGATAAAGTGGGCAAAGCTTATACTTGGACCAGAAGTCAGAATATAGGAAACTACATGAAAACATGATTAATTCAGTGAAAATGACTGTAAACAGATGAGAACTTGTCTAGAACAGCTGAAAGAGAATCTCCAAGTCAGTTCTTATTGTAGAAAAGGTAGCTAAGATCAGGGAAATCCTTAATTCCAGTTAAGATCACATGAAACACTGTATGAATCCTATATTCTTTACTTAAAGGAGACTAGAGTGGTAAATGTGTGTTATACAAGGCAGAATACCATTGAAATAGAGAAAGAAACACGTTCAGCAGCTTTGGAAAGCCTTACACTTCACTGAAATGTAGTACTACACTTTATATATCACAGTTGAGAGACAATGTTCCCTAGCTTGCTCAGTTCATAACAGTGTGTAGGAAGTTGTTTGATAAAGTGGGCAAAGCTTATACTTGGGCCAGAAGGCAGAATATAGGAAACTACATGAAAACATGAATAATTCAGTGAAAATGACTGTAAACAGATGAGAACTTGTTTAGAACAGCTGAAAGAGAATCTCCAAGTCAGTTCTTAGTGTAGAAAAGGTAGGTAAGATAAGGGAAATACTTAATTCCAGTGAAGATCACATGAAACACTGTATGAATCCTATATTCTTTACTTAAAGGAGACTAGAGTGGTAAATGTGTGTTATACAAGGCAGAATACCATTGAAATAGAGAAAGAAACACGTTCGGCAGCTTTGGAAAGCCTTACACTTCACTGAAATGTAGTACTACACTCTATAACACAGTTGAGAGACAATGTTCAATACCTGCCTCAGTACTTAACAGTGTGTAGGAAGTTGTTTGATAAAGTGGGCAAAGCTGATATTTGGACCAGAAGGCAGAATATAGGAAACTACATGAAAACATGATTAATTCAGTGAAAATGACTGTAAACAGATGTGAACTTGTTTAGAACAGCTGAAAGAGATTCTCCAAGTCAGTTCTTAGTGTAGAAAAGGTAGCTAAGATCTGGGAAATCCTTAATTCGAGTTAAGATTACATGAAACACTGTATGAATCCTATATTCTTTACTTAAAGGAGACTAGAGTGGTAAATGTGTGTTATACAAGGCAGAATACCATTGAAATAGAGAAAGAAACACGTTCGGCAGCTTTGGAAAGCCTTACACTTCACTGAAATGTAGTACTACACTGTATAACACAGTTGAGAGACAATGTTCCCGAGCTGCCTCAGTTCATAACAGTGTGTAGGAAGGTGTTTGATAAAGAGCGCAAAGCTTATACTTGGGCCAGAAGGCAGAATATAGGAAACTACATGAAAACATGAATATTTCAGTGAAAATGACTCTAAACAGATGAGAACTGGTTTAGAACAGCTGAAAGAGAATCTCCAAGTCAGTTCTTAGTGTAGAAAAGGTAGGTAAGATAAGGGAAATCCTTAATTCCAGTTAAGATCACATGAAACACTGTATGAATCCTATATTCTTTACTTAAAGGAGACTAGAGTGGTAAATGTGTGTTATACAAGGCAGAATACCATTGAAATAGAGAAAGAAACACGTTCAGCTGCTTTGGAAAGCCTTACACTTCACTGAAATGTAGTACTACACTTTATATATCACAGTTGAGAGACAATGTTCCCTAGCTCGCTCAGTTCATAACAGTGTGTAGGAAGTTGTTTGATAAAGTGGGCAAAGCTTATACTTGGGCCAGAAGACAGAATATAGGAAACTACATGAAAACATGAATAATTCAGTGAAAATGACTGTAAACAGATGAGAACTTGTTTAGAACAGCTGAAAGAGAATCTCCAAGTCAGTTCTTAGTGTAGAAAAGGTAGCTAAGAGAAGGAAAATCCTTAATTCCAGGTAAGATCACATGAAACACTGTATGAATCCTATATTGTTTACTTAAAGGAGACTAGAGTGGTAAATGTGTGTTATACAAGGCAGAATACCATTGAAATAGAGAAAGAAACACGTTCGGCAGCTTTGGAAAGCCTTACACTTCACTGAAATGTAGTACTACACTCTATAACACAGTTGAGAGACAATGTTCAATAGCTGCCTCAGTACTTAACAGTGTGTAGGAAGTTGTTTGATAAAGTGGGCAAAGCTTATACTTGGACCAGAAGGCAGAATATAGGAAACTACATGAAAACATGATTAATTCAGTGAAAATGACTGTAAACAGATGGGAACTTGTTTAGAACAGCTGAAAGAGATTCTCCAAGTCAGTTCTTAGTGTAGAAAAGGTAGCTAAGATCTGGGAAATCCTTATTTCGAGTTAAGATTACATGAAACACTGTATGAATCCTATATTCTTTACTTAAAGGAGACTAGAGTGGTAAATGTGTGTTATACAAGGCAGAATACCATTGAAATAGAGAAAGAAACACGTTCGGCAGCTTTGGAAAGCCTTACACTTCACTGAAATGTAGTACTACACTGTATAACACAGTTGAGAGACAATGTTCAATAGCTGCCTCAGTACTTAACAGTGTGTAGGAAGTTGTTTGATAAAGTGGGCAAAGCTTATACTTGGGCCAGAAGGCAGAATATAGGAAACTACATGAAAACATGAATAATTCAGTGAAAATGACTGTAAACAGATGAGAACTTGTTTAGAACAGCTGAAAGAGAATCTCCAAGTCAGTTCTTAGTGTAGAAAAGGTAGCTAAGAGAAGGAAAATCCTTAATTCCAGGTAAGATCACATGAAACACTGTATGAATCCTATATTGTTTACTTAAAGGAGACTAGAGTGGTAAATGTGTGTTATACAAGGCAGAATACCATTGAAATAGAGAAAGAAACACGTTCGGCAGCTTTGGAAAGCCTTACACTTCACTGAAATGTAGTACTACACTCTATAACACAGTTGAGAGACAATGTTCCCAAGCTGCCTCAGTTCATAACAGTGTGTAGGAAGGTGTTTGATAAAGAGGGCAAAGCTTATACTTGGGCCAGAAGGCAGAATATAGGAAACTACATGAAAACATGAATAATTCAGTGAAAATGACTGTAAACAGATGAGAACTGGTTTAGAACAGCTGAAAGAGAATCTCCAAGTCAGTTCTTAGTGTAGAAAAGGTAGGTAAGATAAGGGAAATACTTAATTCCAGTTAAGATCACATGAAACACTGTATGAATCCTACATTCTTTACTTAAAGGAGACTAGAGTGGTAAATGTGTGTTATACAAGGAAGAATACCATTGAAATAGAGAAAGAAACACGTTCGGCAGCTTTGGAAAGCCTTACACTTCACTGAAATGTAGTACTACACTCTATAACACAGTTGAGAGACAATGTTCCCGAGCTGCCTCAGTTCATAACAGTGTGTAGGAAGTTGTTTGATAAAGAGGGCAAAGCTTATACTTGGACCAGAAGGCAGAATATAGGAAACTACATGAAAACATGATTAATTCAGTGAAAATGACTGTAAACAGATGTGAACTTGTTTAGAACAGCTGAAAGAGATTCTCCAAGTCAGTTCTTAGTGTAGAAAAGGTAGCTAAGATCTGGGAAATCCTTAATTCGAGTTAAGATTACATGAAACACTGTATGAATCCTATATTCTTTACTTAAAGGAGACTAGAGTGGTAAATGTGTGTTATACAAGGCAGAATACCATTGAAATAGAGAAAGAAACACGTTCGGCAGCTTTGGAAAGCCTTACACTTCACTGAAATGTAGTACTACACTGTATAACACAGTTGAGAGACAATGTTCCCGAGCTGCCTCAGTTCATAACAGTGTGTAGGAAGTTGTTTGATAAAGAGGGCAAAGCTTATACTTGGGCCAGAAGGCAGAATATAGGAAACTACATGAAAACATGAATAATTCAGTGAAAATGACTCTAAACAGATGAGAACTGGTTTAGAACAGCTGAAAGAGAATCTCCAAGTCAGTTCTTAGTGTAGAAAAGGTAGGTAAGATAAGGGAAATCCTTAATTCCAGTTAAGATCACATGAAACACTGTATGAATCCTATATTCTTTACTTAAAGGAGACTAGAGTGGTAAATGTGTGTTATACAAGGCAGAATACCATTGAAATAGAGAAAGAAACACGTTCAGCTGCTTTGGAAAGCCTTACACTTCACTGAAATGTAGTACTACACTTTATATATCACAGTTGAGAGACAATGTTCCCTAGCTCGCTCAGTTCATAACAGTGTGTAGGAAGTTGTTTGATAAAGTGGGCAAAGCTTATACTTGGGCCAGAAGACAGAATATAGGAAACTACATGAAAACATGAATAATTCAGTGAAAATGACTGTAAACAGATGAGAACTTGTTTAGAACAGCTGAAAGAGAATCTCCAAGTCAGTTCTTAGTGTAGAAAAGGTAGCTAAGAGAAGGAAAATCCTTAATTCCAGGTAAGATCACATGAAACACTGTATGAATCCTATATTGTTTACTTAAAGGAGACTAGAGTGGTAAATGTGTGTTATACAAGGCAGAATACCATTGAAATAGAGAAAGAAACACGTTCGGCAGCTTTGGAAAGCCTTACACTTCACTGAAATGTAGTACTACACTCTATAACACAGTTGAGAGACAATGTTCAATAGCTGCCTCAGTACTTAACAGTGTGTAGGAAGTTGTTTGATAAAGAGGGCAAAGCTTATACTTGGACCAGAAGGCAGAATATAGGAAACTACATGAAAACATGATTAATTCAGTGAAAATGACTGTAAACAGACGGGAACTTGTTTAGAACAGCTGAAAGAGATTCTCCAAGTCAGTTCTTAGTGTAGAAAAGGTAGCTAAGATCTGGGAAATCCTTATTTCGAGTTAAGATTACATGAAACACTGTATGAATCCTATATTCTTTACTTAAAGGAGACTAGAGTGGTAAATGTGTGTTATACAAGGCAGAATACCATTGAAATAGAGAAAGAAACACGTTCGGCAGCTTTGGAAAGCCTTACACTTCACTGAAATGTAGTACTACACTGTATAACACAGTTGAGAGACAATGTTCAATAGCTGCCTCAGTACTTAACAGTGTGTAGGAAGTTGTTTGATAAAGTGGGCAAAGCTTATACTTGGGCCAGAAGGCAGAATATAGGAAACTACATGAAAACATGAATAATTCAGTGAAAATGACTGTAAACAGATGAGAACTTGTTTAGAACAGCTGAAAGAGAATCTCCAAGTCAGTTCTTAGTGTAGAAAAGGTAGCTAAGAGAAGGAAAATCCTTAATTCCAGGTAAGATCACATGAAACACTGTATGAATCCTATATTGTTTACTTAAAGGAGACTAGAGTGGTAAATGTGTGTTATACAAGGCAGAATACCATTGAAATAGAGAAAGAAACACGTTCGGCAGCTTTGGAAAGCCTTACACTTCACTGAAATGTAGTACTACACTCTATAACACAGTTGAGAGACAATGTTCCCAAGCTGCCTCAGTTCATAACAGTGTGTAGGAAGGTGTTTGATAAAGAGGGCAAAGCTTATACTTGGGCCAGAAGGCAGAATATAGGAAACTACATGAAAACATGAATAATTCAGTGAAAATGACTGTAAACAGATGAGAACTGGTTTAGAACAGCTGAAAGAGAATGTCCAAGTCAGTTCTTAGTGTAGAAAAGGTAGGTAAGATAAGGGAAATACTTAATTCCAGTTAAGATCACATGAAACACTGTATGAATCCTACATTCTTTACTTAAAGGAGACTAGAGTGGTAAATGTGTGTTATACAAGGCAGAATACCATTGAAATAGAGAAAGAAACACGTTCGGCAGCTTTGGAAAGCCTTACACTTCACTGAAATGTAGTACTACACTCTATAACACAGTTGAGAGACAATGTTCAATAGCTGCCTCAGTACTTAACAGTATGTAGGAAGTTGTTTGATAAAGAGGGCAAAGCTTATACTTGGACCAGAAGGCAGAATATAGGAAACTACATGAAAACATGATTAATTCAGTGAAAATGACTGTAAACAGATGTGAACTTGTTTAGAACAGCTGAAAGAGATTCTCCAAGTCAGTTCTTAGTGTAGAAAAGGTAGCTGAGATCCGGGAAATCCTTAATTCGAGTTAAGATTACATGAAACACTGTATGAATCCTATATTCTTTACTTAAAGGAGACTAGAGTGGTCAATGTGTGTTATACAAGGCAGAATACCATTGAAATAGAGAAAGAAACACGTTCGGCAGCTTTGGAAAGCCTTACACTTCACTGAAATGTAGTACTACACTGTATAACACAGTTGAGAGACAATGTTCAATAGCTGCCTCAGTACTTAACAGTGTGTAGGAAGTTGTTTGATAAAGTGGGCAAAGCTTATACTTGGGCCAGAAGGCAGAATATAGGAAACTACATGAAAACATGAATAATTCAGTGAAAATGACTGTAAACAGATGAGAACTTGTTTAGAACAGCTGAAAGAGAATCTCCAAGTCAGTTCTTAGTGTAGAAAAGGTAGCTAAGAGAAGGAAAATCCTTAATTCCAGGTAAGATCACATGAAACACTGTATGAATCCTATATTGTTTACTTAAAGGAGACTAGAGTGGTAAATGTGTGTTATACAAGGCAGAATACCATTGAAATAGAGAAAGAAACACGTTCGGCAGCTTTGGAAAGCCTTACACTTCACTGAAATGTAGTACTACACTCTATAACACAGTTGAGAGACAATGTTCCCAAGCTGCCTCAGTTCATAACAGTGTGTAGGAAGGTGTTTGATAAAGAGGGCAAAGCTTATACTTGGGCCAGAAGGCAGAATATAGGAAACTACATGAAAACATGAATAATTCAGTGAAAATGACTGTAAACAGATGAGAACTGGTTTAGAACAGCTGAAAGAGAATCTCCAAGTCAGTTCTTAGTGTAGAAAAGGTAGGTAAGATAAGGGAAATACTTAATTCCAGTTAAGATCACATGAAACACTGTATGAATCCTACATTCTTTACTTAAAGGAGACTAGAGTGGTAAATGTGTGTTATACAAGGAAGAATACCATTGAAATAGAGAAAGAAACACGTTCGGCAGCTTTGGAAAGCCTTACACTTCACTGAAATGTAGTACTACACTCTATAACACAGTTGAGAGACAATGTTCCCGAGCTGCCTCAGTTCATAACAGTGTGTAGGAAGTTGTTTGATAAAGAGGGCAAAGCTTATACTTGGACCAGAAGGCAGAATATAGGAAACTACATGAAAACATGATTAATTCAGTGAAAATGACTGTAAACAGATGTGAACTTGTTTAGAACAGCTGAAAGAGATTCTCCAAGTCAGTTCTTAGTGTAGAAAAGGTAGCTAAGATCTGGGAAATCCTTAATTCGAGTTAAGATTACATGAAACACTGTATGAATCCTATATTCTTTACTTAAAGGAGACTAGAGTGGTAAATGTGTGTTATACAAGGCAGAATACCATTGAAATAGAGAAAGAAACACGTTCGGCAGCTTTGGAAAGCCTTACACTTCACTGAAATGTAGTACTACACTGTATAACACAGTTGAGAGACAATGTTCCCGAGCTGCCTCAGTTCATAACAGTGTGTAGGAAGTTGTTTGATAAAGAGGGCAAAGCTTATACTTGGGCCAGAAGGCAGAATATAGGAAACTACATGAAAACATGAATAATTCAGTGAAAATGACTCTAAACAGATGAGAACTGGTTTAGAACAGCTGAAAGAGAATCTCCAAGTCAGTTCTTAGTGTAGAAAAGGTAGGTAAGATAAGGGAAATCCTTAATTCCAGTTAAGATCACATGAAACACTGTATGAATCCTATATTCTTTACTTAAAGGAGACTAGAGTGGTAAATGTGTGTTATACAAGGCAGAATACCATTGAAATAGAGAAAGAAACACGTTCGGCAGCTTTGGAAAGCCTTACACTTCACTGAAATGTAGTACTACACTGTATAACACAGTTGAGAGACAATGTTCAATAGCTGCCTCAGTACTTAACAGTGTGTAGGAAGTTGTTTGATAAAGTGGGCAAAGCTTATACTTGGGCCAGAAGGCAGAATATAGGAAACTACATGAAAACATGAATAATTCAGTGAAAATGACTGTAAACAGATGAGAACTTGTTTAGAACAGCTGAAAGAGAATCTCCAAGTCAGTTCTTAGTGTAGAAAAGGTAGCTAAGAGAAGGAAAATCCTTAATTCCAGGTAAGATCACATGAAACACTGTATGAATCCTATATTGTTTACTTAAAGGAGACTAGAGTGGTAAATGTGTGTTATACAAGGCAGAATACCATTGAAATAGAGAAAGAAACACGTTCGGCAGCTTTGGAAAGCCTTACACTTCACTGAAATGTAGTACTACACTCTATAACACAGTTGAGAGACAATGTTCCCAAGCTGCCTCAGTTCATAACAGTGTGTAGGAAGGTGTTTGATAAAGAGGGCAAAGCTTATACTTGGGCCAGAAGGCAGAATATAGGAAACTACATGAAAACATGAATAATTCAGTGAAAATGACTGTAAACAGATGAGAACTGGTTTAGAACAGCTGAAAGAGAATGTCCAAGTCAGTTCTTAGTGTAGAAAAGGTAGGTAAGATAAGGGAAATACTTAATTCCAGTTAAGATCACATGAAACACTGTATGAATCCTACATTCTTTACTTAAAGGAGACTAGAGTGGTAAATGTGTGTTATACAAGGCAGAATACCATTGAAATAGAGAAAGAAACACGTTCGGCAGCTTTGGAAAGCCTTACACTTCACTGAAATGTAGTACTACACTCTATAACACAGTTGAGAGACAATGTTCAATAGCTGCCTCAGTACTTAACAGTATGTAGGAAGTTGTTTGATAAAGAGGGCAAAGCTTATACTTGGACCAGAAGGCAGAATATAGGAAACTACATGAAAACATGATTAATTCAGTGAAAATGACTGTAAACAGATGTGAACTTGTTTAGAACAGCTGAAAGAGATTCTCCAAGTCAGTTCTTAGTGTAGAAAAGGTAGCTGAGATCCGGGAAATCCTTAATTCGAGTTAAGATTACATGAAACACTGTATGAATCCTATATTCTTTACTTAAAGGAGACTAGAGTGGTAAATGTGTGTTATACAAGGCAGAATACCATTGAAATAGAGAAAGAAACACGTTCGGCAGCTTTGGAAAGCCTTACACTTCACTGAAATTTAGTACTAGACTCTATAACTGAGTTGAGAGACAATGTTCAATAGCTGCCTCAGTACTTAACAGTGTGTAGGAAGTTGTTTGATAAAGTGGGCAAAGCTTATACTTGGACCAGAAGTCAGAATATAGGAAACTACATGAAAACATGATTAATTCAGTGAAAATGACTGTAAACAGATGAGAACTTGTCTAGAACAGCTGAAAGAGAATCTCCAAGTCAGTTCTTATTGTAGAAAAGGTAGCTAAGATAAGGGAAATCCTTAATTCCAGTTAAGATCACATGAAACACTGTATGAATCCTATATTCTTTACTTAAAGGAGACTAGAGTGGTAAATGTGTGTTATACAAGGCAGAATACCATTGAAATAGAGAAAGAAACACGTTCAGCAGCTTTGGAAAGCCTTACACTTCACTGAAATGTAGTACTACACTTTATATATCACAGTTGAGAGACAATGTTCCCTAGCTCGCTCAGTTCATAACAGTGTGTAGGAAGTTGTTTGATAAAGTGGGCAAAGCTTATACTTGGGCCAGAAGGCAGAATATAGGAAACTACATGAAAACATGAATAATTCAGTGAAAATGACTGTAAACAGATGAGAACTTGTTTAGAACAGCTGAAAGAGAATCTCCAAGTCAGTTCTTAGTGTAGAAAAGGTAGGTAAGATAAGGGAAATACTTAATTCCAGTGAAGATCACATGAAACACTGTATGAATCCTATATTCTTTACTTAAAGGAGACTAGAGTGGTAAATGTGTGTTATACAAGGCAGAATACCATTGAAATAGAGAAAGAAACACGTTCGGCAGCTTTGGAAAGCCTTACACTTCACTGAAATGTAGTACTACACTCTATAACACAGTTGAGAGACAATGTTCCCGAGCTGCCTCAGTTCATAACAGTGTGTAGGAAGGTGTTTGATAAAGAGGGCAAAGCTTATACTTGGGCCAGAAGGGAGAATATAGGAAACTACATGAAAACATGAATAATTCAGTGAAAATGACTGTAAACAGATGAGAACTGGTTTAGAACAGCTGAAAGAGAATCTCCAAGTCAGTTCTTAGTGTAGAAAAGGTAGGTAAGATAAGGGAAATCCTTAATTCCAGTTAAGATCACATGAAACACTGTATGAATCCTATATTCTTTACTTAAAGGAGACTAGAGTGGTAAATGTGTGTTATACAAGGCAGAATCCCATTGAAATAGAGAAAGAAACACGTTCAGCAGCTTTGGAAAGCCTTACACTTCACTGAAATGTAGTACTACACTTTATATATCACAGTTGAGAAACAATGTTCCCTAGCTCGCTCAGTTCATAACAGTGTGTAGGAAGTTGTTTGATAAAGTGGGCGAAGCTTATACTTGGGCCAGAAGACAGAATATAGGAAACTACATGAAAACATGAATAATTCAGTGAAAATGACTGTAAACAGATGAGAACTTGTTTTGAACAGCTGAAAGAGAATTTCCAAGTCAGTTCTTAGTGTAGAAAAGGTAGCTAAGAGCAGGAAAATCCTTAATTCCAGTTAAGATCACATGAAACACTGTATGAATCCTATATTGTTTACTTAAAGGAGACTAGAGTGGTAAATGTGTGTTATACAAGGCAGAATACCATTGAAATAGAGAAAGAAACACGTTCGGCAGCTTTGGAAAGCCTTACACTTCACTGAAATGTAGTACTACACTCTATAACACAGTTGAGAGACAATGTTCCCAAGCTGCCTCAGTTCATAACAGTGTGTAGGAAGGTGTTTGATAAAGAGGGCAAAGCTTATACTTGGGCCAGAAGGCAGAATTTCGGAAACTACATGAAAACATGAATAATTCAGTGAAAATGACTGTAAACAGATGAGAACTGGTTTAGAACAGCTGAAAGAGAATCTCCAAGTCAATTCTTAGTGTAGAAAAGGTAGGTAAGATAAGGGAAATACAATTCCAGTTAAGATCACATGAAACACTGTATGAATCCTACATTCTTTACTTAAAGGAGACTAGAGTGGTAAATGTGTGTTATACAAGGCAGAATACCATTGAAATAGAGAAAGAAACACGTTCGGCAGCTTTGGAAAGCCTTACACTTAACTGAAATGTAGTACTACACTCTATAACACAGTTGAGAGACAATGTTCAATAGCTGCCTCAGTACTTAACAGTGTGTAGGAAGTTGTTTGATAAAGAGGGCAAAGCTTATACTTGGACCAGAAGGCAGAATATAGGAAACTACATGAAAACATGATTAATTCAGTGAAAATGACTGTAAACAGATGTGAACTTGTTTAGAACAGCTGAAAGAGATTCTCCAAGTCAGTTCTTAGTGTAGAAAAGGTAGCTAAGATCCGGGAAATCCTTAATTCGAGTTAAGATTACATGAAACACTGTATGAATCCTATATTCTTTACTTAAAGGAGACTAGAGTGGTAAATGTGTGTTATACAAGGCAGAATACCATTGAAATAGAGAAAGAAACACGTTTGGCAGCTTTGGAAAGCCTTACACTTCACTGAAATGTAGTACTATACTCTATAACACAGTTGAGAGACAATGTTCCCGAGCTGCCTCAGTGCATAACAGTGTGTAGGAAGTTGTTTGATAAAGTGGGCAAAGCTTATACTTGGGCCAGAAGGCCGAATATAGGAAACTACATGAGAACATGAATAATTCAGTGAAAATGACTGTAAACAGATGAGAATTTGTTTAGAACAGCTGAAAGAGATTCTCCAAGTCAGTTCTTAGTGTAGAAAAGGTAGCTAAGGAAAATCCTTAATTCCAGTTAAGATCACATGAAACACTGTATGAATCCTATATTCTTTACTTAAAGGAGACTAGAGTGGTCAATGTGTGTTATACAAGGCAGAATACCATTGAAATAGAGAAAGAAACACGTTCGGCAGCTTTGGAAAGCCTTACACTTCACTGAAATGTAGTACTACACTCTATAACACAGTTGAGAGACAATGTTCAATAGCTGCCTCAGTACTTAACAGTGTGTAGGAAGTTGTTTGATAAAGAGGGCAAAGCTTATACTTGGGCCAGAAGGCAGAATATAGGAAACTACATGAAAACATGAATAATTCAGTGAAAATGACTGTAAACAGATGAGAACTTGTTTAGAACAGCTGAAAGAGAATCTCCAAGTCAGTTCTTAGTGTAGAAAAGGTAGCTAAGAGAAGGAAAATCCTTAATTCCAGGTAAGATCACATGAAACACTGTATGAATCCTATATTGTTTACTTAAAGGAGACTAGAGTGGTAAATGTGTGTTATACAAGGCAGAATACCATTGAAATAGAGAAAGAAACACGTTCGGCAGCTTTGGAAAGCCTTACACTTCACTGAAATGTAGTACTACACTCTATAACACAGTTGAGAGACAATGTTCCCAAGCTGCCTCAGTTCATAACAGTGTGTAGGAAGGTGTTTGATAAAGAGGGCAAAGCTTATACTTGGGCCAGAAGGCAGAATATAGGAAACTACATGAAAACATGAATAATTCAGTGAAAATGACTGTAAACAGATGAGAACTGGTTTAGAACAGCTGAAAGAGAATGTCCAAGTCAGTTCTTAGTGTAGAAAAGGTAGGTAAGATAAGGGAAATACTTAATTCCAGTTAAGATCACATGAAACACTGTATGAATCCTACATTCTTTACTTAAAGGAGACTAGAGTGGTAAATGTGTGTTATACAAGGCAGAATACCATTGAAATAGAGAAAGAAACACGTTCGGCAGCTTTGGAAAGCCTTACACTTCACTGAAATGTAGTACTACACTCTATAACACAGTTGAGAGACAATGTTCAATAGCTGCCTCAGTACTTAACAGTATGTAGGAAGTTGTTTGATAAAGAGGGCAAAGCTTATACTTGGACCAGAAGGCAGAATATAGGAAACTACATGAAAACATGATTAATTCAGTGAAAATGACTGTAAACAGATGTGAACTTGTTTAGAACAGCTGAAAGAGATTCTCCAAGTCAGTTCTTAGTGTAGAAAAGGTAGCTGAGATCCGGGAAATCCTTAATTCGAGTTAAGATTACATGAAACACTGTATGAATCCTATATTCTTTACTTAAAGGAGACTAGAGTGGTCAATGTGTGTTATACAAGGCAGAATACCATTGAAATAGAGAAAGAAACACGTTCGGCAGCTTTGGAAAGCCTTACACTTCACTGAAATGTAGTACTACACTGTATAACACAGTTGAGAGACAATGTTCAATAGCTGCCTCAGTACTTAACAGTGTGTAGGAAGTTGTTTGATAAAGTGGGCAAAGCTTATACTTGGGCCAGAAGGCAGAATATAGGAAACTACATGAAAACATGAATAATTCAGTGAAAATGACTGTAAACAGATGAGAACTTGTTTAGAACAGCTGAAAGAGAATCTCCAAGTCAGTTCTTAGTGTAGAAAAGGTAGCTAAGAGAAGGAAAATCCTTAATTCCAGGTAAGATCACATGAAACACTGTATGAATCCTATATTGTTTACTTAAAGGAGACTAGAGTGGTAAATGTGTGTTATACAAGGCAGAATACCATTGAAATAGAGAAAGAAACACGTTCGGCAGCTTTGGAAAGCCTTACACTTCACTGAAATGTAGTACTACACTCTATAACACAGTTGAGAGACAATGTTCCCAAGCTGCCTCAGTTCATAACAGTGTGTAGGAAGGTGTTTGATAAAGAGGGCAAAGCTTATACTTGGGCCAGAAGGCAGAATATAGGAAACTACATGAAAACATGAATAATTCAGTGAAAATGACTGTAAACAGATGAGAACTGGTTTAGAACAGCTGAAAGAGAATCTCCAAGTCAGTTCTTAGTGTAGAAAAGGTAGGTAAGATAAGGGAAATACTTAATTCCAGTTAAGATCACATGAAACACTGTATGAATCCTACATTCTTTACTTAAAGGAGACTAGAGTGGTAAATGTGTGTTATACAAGGAAGAATACCATTGAAATAGAGAAAGAAACACGTTCGGCAGCTTTGGAAAGCCTTACACTTCACTGAAATGTAGTACTACACTCTATAACACAGTTGAGAGACAATGTTCCCGAGCTGCCTCAGTTCATAACAGTGTGTAGGAAGTTGTTTGATAAAGAGGGCAAAGCTTATACTTGGACCAGAAGGCAGAATATAGGAAACTACATGAAAACATGATTAATTCAGTGAAAATGACTGTAAACAGATGTGAACTTGTTTAGAACAGCTGAAAGAGATTCTCCAAGTCAGTTCTTAGTGTAGAAAAGGTAGCTAAGATCTGGGAAATCCTTAATTCGAGTTAAGATTACATGAAACACTGTATGAATCCTATATTCTTTACTTAAAGGAGACTAGAGTGGTAAATGTGTGTTATACAAGGCAGAATACCATTGAAATAGAGAAAGAAACACGTTCGGCAGCTTTGGAAAGCCTTACACTTCACTGAAATGTAGTACTACACTGTATAACACAGTTGAGAGACAATGTTCCCGAGCTGCCTCAGTTCATAACAGTGTGTAGGAAGTTGTTTGATAAAGAGGGCAAAGCTTATACTTGGGCCAGAAGGCAGAATATAGGAAACTACATGAAAACATGAATAATTCAGTGAAAATGACTCTAAACAGATGAGAACTGGTTTAGAACAGCTGAAAGAGAATCTCCAAGTCAGTTCTTAGTGTAGAAAAGGTAGGTAAGATAAGGGAAATCCTTAATTCCAGTTAAGATCACATGAAACACTGTATGAATCCTATATTCTTTACTTAAAGGAGACTAGAGTGGTAAATGTGTGTTATACAAGGCAGAATACCATTGAAATAGAGAAAGAAACACGTTCGGCAGCTTTGGAAAGCCTTACACTTCACTGAAATGTAGTACTACACTGTATAACACAGTTGAGAGACAATGTTCAATAGCTGCCTCAGTACTTAACAGTGTGTAGGAAGTTGTTTGATAAAGTGGGCAAAGCTTATACTTGGGCCAGAAGGCAGAATATAGGAAACTACATGAAAACATGAATAATTCAGTGAAAATGACTGTAAACAGATGAGAACTTGTTTAGAACAGCTGAAAGAGAATCTCCAAGTCAGTTCTTAGTGTAGAAAAGGTAGCTAAGAGAAGGAAAATCCTTAATTCCAGGTAAGATCACATGAAACACTGTATGAATCCTATATTGTTTACTTAAAGGAGACTAGAGTGGTAAATGTGTGTTATACAAGGCAGAATACCATTGAAATAGAGAAAGAAACACGTTCGGCAGCTTTGGAAAGCCTTACACTTCACTGAAATGTAGTACTACACTCTATAACACAGTTGAGAGACAATGTTCCCAAGCTGCCTCAGTTCATAACAGTGTGTAGGAAGGTGTTTGATAAAGAGGGCAAAGCTTATACTTGGGCCAGAAGGCAGAATATAGGAAACTACATGAAAACATGAATAATTCAGTGAAAATGACTGTAAACAGATGAGAACTGGTTTAGAACAGCTGAAAGAGAATGTCCAAGTCAGTTCTTAGTGTAGAAAAGGTAGGTAAGATAAGGGAAATACTTAATTCCAGTTAAGATCACATGAAACACTGTATGAATCCTACATTCTTTACTTAAAGGAGACTAGAGTGGTAAATGTGTGTTATACAAGGCAGAATACCATTGAAATAGAGAAAGAAACACGTTCGGCAGCTTTGGAAAGCCTTACACTTCACTGAAATGTAGTACTACACTCTATAACACAGTTGAGAGACAATGTTCAATAGCTGCCTCAGTACTTAACAGTATGTAGGAAGTTGTTTGATAAAGAGGGCAAAGCTTATACTTGGACCAGAAGGCAGAATATAGGAAACTACATGAAAACATGATTAATTCAGTGAAAATGACTGTAAACAGATGTGAACTTGTTTAGAACAGCTGAAAGAGATTCTCCAAGTCAGTTCTTAGTGTAGAAAAGGTAGCTGAGATCCGGGAAATCCTTAATTCGAGTTAAGATTACATGAAACACTGTATGAATCCTATATTCTTTACTTAAAGGAGACTAGAGTGGTAAATGTGTGTTATACAAGGCAGAATACCATTGAAATAGAGAAAGAAACACGTTCGGCAGCTTTGGAAAGCCTTACACTTCACTGAAATTTAGTACTAGACTCTATAACTGAGTTGAGAGACAATGTTCAATAGCTGCCTCAGTACTTAACAGTGTGTAGGAAGTTGTTTGATAAAGTGGGCAAAGCTTATACTTGGACCAGAAGTCAGAATATAGGAAACTACATGAAAACATGATTAATTCAGTGAAAATGACTGTAAACAGATGAGAACTTGTCTAGAACAGCTGAAAGAGAATCTCCAAGTCAGTTCTTATTGTAGAAAAGGTAGCTAAGATAAGGGAAATCCTTAATTCCAGTTAAGATCACATGAAACACTGTATGAATCCTATATTCTTTACTTAAAGGAGACTAGAGTGGTAAATGTGTGTTATACAAGGCAGAATACCATTGAAATAGAGAAAGAAACACGTTCAGCAGCTTTGGAAAGCCTTACACTTCACTGAAATGTAGTACTACACTTTATATATCACAGTTGAGAGACAATGTTCCCTAGCTCGCTCAGTTCATAACAGTGTGTAGGAAGTTGTTTGATAAAGTGGGCAAAGCTTATACTTGGGCCAGAAGGCAGAATATAGGAAACTACATGAAAACATGAATAATTCAGTGAAAATGACTGTAAACAGATGAGAACTTGTTTAGAACAGCTGAAAGAGAATCTCCAAGTCAGTTCTTAGTGTAGAAAAGGTAGGTAAGATAAGGGAAATACTTAATTCCAGTGAAGATCACATGAAACACTGTATGAATCCTATATTCTTTACTTAAAGGAGACTAGAGTGGTAAATGTGTGTTATACAAGGCAGAATACCATTGAAATAGAGAAAGAAACACGTTCGGCAGCTTTGGAAAGCCTTACACTTCACTGAAATGTAGTACTACACTCTATAACACAGTTGAGAGACAATGTTCCCGAGCTGCCTCAGTTCATAACAGTGTGTAGGAAGGTGTTTGATAAAGAGGGCAAAGCTTATACTTGGGCCAGAAGGGAGAATATAGGAAACTACATGAAAACATGAATAATTCAGTGAAAATGACTGTAAACAGATGAGAACTGGTTTAGAACAGCTGAAAGAGAATCTCCAAGTCAGTTCTTAGTGTAGAAAAGGTAGGTAAGATAAGGGAAATCCTTAATTCCAGTTAAGATCACATGAAACACTGTATGAATCCTATATTCTTTACTTAAAGGAGACTAGAGTGGTAAATGTGTGTTATACAAGGCAGAATCCCATTGAAATAGAGAAAGAAACACGTTCAGCAGCTTTGGAAAGCCTTACACTTCACTGAAATGTAGTACTACACTTTATATATCACAGTTGAGAAACAATGTTCCCTAGCTCGCTCAGTTCATAACAGTGTGTAGGAAGTTGTTTGATAAAGTGGGCGAAGCTTATACTTGGGCCAGAAGACAGAATATAGGAAACTACATGAAAACATGAATAATTCAGTGAAAATGACTGTAAACAGATGAGAACTTGTTTTGAACAGCTGAAAGAGAATTTCCAAGTCAGTTCTTAGTGTAGAAAAGGTAGCTAAGAGCAGGAAAATCCTTAATTCCAGTTAAGATCACATGAAACACTGTATGAATCCTATATTGTTTACTTAAAGGAGACTAGAGTGGTAAATGTGTGTTATACAAGGCAGAATACCATTGAAATAGAGAAAGAAACACGTTCGGCAGCTTTGGAAAGCCTTACACTTCACTGAAATGTAGTACTACACTCTATAACACAGTTGAGAGACAATGTTCCCAAGCTGCCTCAGTTCATAACAGTGTGTAGGAAGGTGTTTGATAAAGAGGGCAAAGCTTATACTTGGGCCAGAAGGCAGAATTTCGGAAACTACATGAAAACATGAATAATTCAGTGAAAATGACTGTAAACAGATGAGAACTGGTTTAGAACAGCTGAAAGAGAATCTCCAAGTCAATTCTTAGTGTAGAAAAGGTAGGTAAGATAAGGGAAATACAATTCCAGTTAAGATCACATGAAACACTGTATGAATCCTACATTCTTTACTTAAAGGAGACTAGAGTGGTAAATGTGTGTTATACAAGGCAGAATACCATTGAAATAGAGAAAGAAACACGTTCGGCAGCTTTGGAAAGCCTTACACTTAACTGAAATGTAGTACTACACTCTATAACACAGTTGAGAGACAATGTTCAATAGCTGCCTCAGTACTTAACAGTGTGTAGGAAGTTGTTTGATAAAGAGGGCAAAGCTTATACTTGGACCAGAAGGCAGAATATAGGAAACTACATGAAAACATGATTAATTCAGTGAAAATGACTGTAAACAGATGTGAACTTGTTTAGAACAGCTGAAAGAGATTCTCCAAGTCAGTTCTTAGTGTAGAAAAGGTAGCTAAGATCCGGGAAATCCTTAATTCGAGTTAAGATTACATGAAACACTGTATGAATCCTATATTCTTTACTTAAAGGAGACTAGAGTGGTAAATGTGTGTTATACAAGGCAGAATACCATTGAAATAGAGAAAGAAACACGTTTGGCAGCTTTGGAAAGCCTTACACTTCACTGAAATGTAGTACTATACTCTATAACACAGTTGAGAGACAATGTTCCCGAGCTGCCTCAGTGCATAACAGTGTGTAGGAAGTTGTTTGATAAAGTGGGCAAAGCTTATACTTGGGCCAGAAGGCCGAATATAGGAAACTACATGAGAACATGAATAATTCAGTGAAAATGACTGTAAACAGATGAGAATTTGTTTAGAACAGCTGAAAGAGATTCTCCAAGTCAGTTCTTAGTGTAGAAAAGGTAGCTAAGGAAAATCCTTAATTCCAGTTAAGATCACATGAAACACTGTATGAATCCTATATTCTTTACTTAAAGGAGACTAGAGTGGTCAATGTGTGTTATACAAGGCAGAATACCATTGAAATAGAGAAAGAAACACGTTCGGCAGCTTTGGAAAGCCTTACACTTCACTGAAATGTAGTACTACACTCTATAACACAGTTGAGAGACAATGTTCAATAGCTGCCTCAGTACTTAACAGTGTGTAGGAAGTTGTTTGATAAAGAGGGCAAAGCTTATACTTGGACCAGAAGGCAGAATATAGGAAACTACATGAAAACATGATTAATTCAGTGAAAATGACTGTAAACAGATGTGAACTTGTTTAGAACAGCTGAAAGAGATTCTCCAAGTCAGTTCTTAGTGTAGAAAAGGTAGCTAAGATCTGGGAAATCCTTAATTCGAGTTAAGATTACATGAAACACTGTATGAATCCTATATTCTTTACTTAAAGGAGACTAGAGTGGTAAATGTGTGTTATACAAGGCAGAATACCATTGAAATAGAGAAAGAAACACGTTCGGCAGCTTTGGAAAGCCTTACACTTCACTGAAATGTAGTACTACACTCTATAACACAGTTGAGAGACAATGTTCCCAAGCTGCCTCAGTTCATAACAGTGTGTAGGAAGGTGTTTGATAAAGAGGGCAAAGCTTATACTTGGGCCAGAAGGCAGAATATAGGAAACTACATGAAAACATGAATAATTCAGTGAAAATGACTGTAAACAGATGAGAACTGGTTTAGAACAGCTGAAAGAGAATCTCCAAGTCAATTCTTAGTGTAGAAAAGGTAGGTAAGATAAGGGAAATACTTAATTCCAGTTAAGATCACATGAAACACTGTATGAATCCTACATTCTTTACTTAAAGGAGACTAGAGTGGTAAATGTGTGTTATACAAGGCAGAATACCATTGAAATAGAGAAAGAAACACTTTCGGCAGCTTTGGAAAGCCTTACACTTCACTGAAATGTAGTACTACACTCTATAACACAGTTGAGAGACAATGTTCAATAGCTGCCTCAGTACTTAACAGTGTGTAGGAAGTTGTTTGATAAAGAGGGCAAAGCTTATACTTGGACCAGAAGGCAGAATATAGGAAACTACATGAAAACATGATTAATTCAGTGAAAATGACTGTAAACAGATGTGAACTTGTTTAGAACAGCTGAAAGAGATTCTCCAAGTCAGTTCTTAGTGTAGAAAAGGTAGCCAAGATCCGGGAAATCCTTAATTCGAGTTAAGATTACATGAAACACTGTATGAATCCTATATTCTTTACTTAAAGGAGACTAGAGTGGTAAATGTGTGTTATACAAGGCAGAATACCATTGAAATAGAGAAAGAAACACGTTCGGCAGCTTTGGAAAGCCTTACACTTCACTGAAATGTAGTACTATACTCTATAACACAGTTGAGAGACAATGTTCCCGAGCTGCCTCAGTGCATAACAGTGTGTAGGAAGTTGTTTGATAAAGTGGGCAAAGCTTATACTTGGGCCTTAAGGCCGAATATAGGAAACTACATGAGAACATGAATAATTCAGTGAAAATGACTGTAAACAGATGAGAACTTGTTTAGAACAGCTGAAAGAGAATCTCCAAGTCAGTTCTTAGTGTAGAAAAGGTAGCTAAGGAAAATCCTTAATTCCAGTTAAGATCACATGAAACACTGTATGAATCCTATATTCTTTACTTAAAGGAGACTAGAGTGGTCAATGTGTGTTATACAAGGCAGAATACCATTGAAATAGAGAAAGAAACACGTTCGGCAGCTTTGGAAAGCCTTACACTTCACTGAAATGTAGTACTACACTCTATAACACAGTTGAGAGACAATGTTCAATAGCTGCCTCAGTACTTAACAGTGTGTAGGAAGTTGTTTGATAAAGAGGGCAAAGCTTATACTTGGACCAGAAGGCAGAATATAGGAAACTACATGAAAACATGATTAATTCAGTGAAAATGACTGTAAACAGATGTGAACTTGTTTAGAACAGCTGAAAGAGATTCTCCAAGTCAGTTCTTAGTGTAGAAAAGGTAGCTAAGATCCGGGAAATCCTTAATTCGAGTTAAGATTACATGAAACACTGTATGAATCCTATATTCTTTACTTAAAGGAGACTAGAGTGGTAAATGTGTGTTATACAAGGCAGAATACCATTGAAATAGAGAAAGAAACACGTTCGGCAGCTTTGGAAAGCCTTACACTTCACTGAAATGTAGTACTATACTCTATAACACAGTTGAGAGACAATGTTCCCGAGCTGCCTCAGTGCATAACAGTGTGTAGGAAGTTGTTTGATAAAGTGGGCAAAGCTTATACTTGGGCCAGAAGGCCGAATATAGGAAACTACATGAGAACATGAATAATTCAGTGAAAATGACTGTAAACAGATGAGAACTTGTTTAGAACAGCTGAAAGAGAATCTCCAAGTCAGTTCTTAGTGTAGAAAAGGTAGCTAAGATAAGGAAAATCCTTAATTCCAGTTAAGATCACATGAAACACTGTATGAATCCTATATTCTTTACTTAAAGGAGACTAGAGTGGTCAATGTGTGTTATACAAGGCAGAATACCATTGAAATAGAGAAAGAAACACGTTCGGCAGCTTTGGAAAGCCTTACACTTCACTGAAATGTAGTACTACACTCTATAACACAGTTGAGAGACAATGTTCAATAGCTGCCTCAGTACTTAACAGTGTGTAGGAAGTTGTTTGATAAAGAGGGCAAAGCTTATACTTGGACCAGAAGGCAGAATATAGGAAACTACATGAAAACATGATTAATTCAGTGAAAATGACTGTAAACAGATGTGAACTTGTTTAGAACAGCTGAAAGAGATTCTCCAAGTCAGTTCTTAGTGTAGAAAAGGTAGCTAAGATCCGGGAAATCCTTAATTCGAGTTAAGATTACATGAAACACTGTATGAATCCTATATTCTTTACTTAAAGGAGACTAGAGTGGTAAATGTGTGTTATACAAGGCAGAATACCATTGAAATAGAGAAAGAAACACGTTCGGCAGCTTTGGAAAGCCTTACACTTCACTGAAATGTAGTACTATACTCTATAACACAGTTGAGAGACAATGTTCCCGAGCTGCCTCAGTGCATAACAGTGTGTAGGAAGTTGTTTGATAAAGTGGGCAAAGCTTATACTTGGGCCAGAAGGCCGAATATAGGAAACTACATGAGAACATGAATAATTCAGTGAAAATGACTGTAAACAGATGAGAACTTGTTTAGAACAGCTGAAAGAGAATCTCCAAGTCAGTTCTTAGTGTAGAAAAGGTAGCTAAGATAAGGAAAATCCTTAATTCCACTTAAGATCACATGAAACACTGTATGAATCCTATATTCTTTACTTAAAGGAGACTAGAGTGGTCAATGTGTGTTATACAAGGCAGAATACCATTGAAATAGAGAAAGAAACACGTTCGGCAGCTTTGGAAAGCCTTACACTTCACTGAAATGTAGTACTACACTCTATAACACAGTTGAGAGACAATGTTCAATAGCTGCCTCAGTACTTAACAGTGTGTATGAAGTTGTTTGATAAAGAGGGCAAAGCTTATACTTGGACCAGAAGGCAGAATATAGGAAACTACATGAAAACATGATTAATTCAGTGAAAATGACTGTAAACAGATGTGAACTTGTTTAGAACAGCTGAAAGAGATTCTCCAAGTCAGTTCTTAGTGTAGAAACGGTAGCTAAGATCCGGGAAATCCTTAATTCGAGTTAAGATTACATGAAACACTGTATGAATCCTATATTCTTTACTTAAAGGAGACTAGAGTGGTAAATGTGTGTTATACAAGGCAGAATACCATTGAAATAGAGAAAGAAACACGTTCGGCAGCTTTGGAAAGCCTTACACTTCACTGAAATGTAGTACTATACTCTATAACACAGTTGAGAGACAATGTTCCCGAGCTGCCTCAGTGCATAACAGTGTGTAGGAAGTTGTTTGATAAAGTGGGCAAAGCTTATACTTGGGCCAGAAGGCCGAATATAGGAAACTACATGAGAACATGAATAATTCAGGGAAAATGACTGTAAACAGATGAGAACTTGTTTAGAACAGCTGAAAGAGAATCTCCAAGTCAGTTCTTAGTGTAGAAAAGGTAGCTAAGATAAGGAAAATCCTTAATTCCAGTTAAGATCACATGAAACACTGTATGAATCCTATATTCTTTACTTAAAGGAGACTAGAGTGGTCAATGTGTGTTATACAAGGCAGAATACCATTGAAATAGAGAAAGAAACACGTTCGGCAGCTTTGGAAAGCCTTACACTTCACTGAAATGTAGTACTACACTCTATAACACAGTTGAGAGACAATGTTCAATAGCTGCCTCAGTACTTAACAGTGTGTATGAAGTTGTTTGATAAAGAGGGCAAAGCTTATACTTGGACCAGAAGGCAGAATATAGGAAACTACATGAAAACATGATTAATTCAGTGAAAATGACTGTAAACAGATGTGAACTTGTTTAGAACAGCTGAAAGAGATTCTCCAAGTCAGTTCTTAGTGTAGAAAAGGTAGCTAAGATCCGGGAAATCCTTAATTCGAGTTAAGATTACATGAAACACTGTATGAATCCTATATTCTTTACTTAAAGGAGACTAGAGTGGTAAATGTGTGTTATACAAGGCAGAATACCATTGAAATAGAGAAAGAAACACGTTCGGCAGCTTTGGAAAGCCTTACACTTCACTGAAATGTAGTACTATACTCTATAACACAGTTGAGAGACAATGTTCCCGAGCTGCCTCAGTGCATAACAGTGTGTAGGAAGTTGTTTGATAAAGTGGGCAAAGCTTATACTTGGGCCAGAAGGCCGAATATAGGAAACTACATGAGAACATGAATAATTCAGTGAAAATGACTGTAAACAGATGAGAACTTGTTTAGAACAGCTGAAAGAGAATCTCCAAGTCAGTTCTTAGTGTAGAAAAGGTAGCTAAGATAAGGAAAATCCTTAATTCCAGTTAAGATCACATGAAACACTGTATGAATCCTATATTCTTTACTTAAAGGAGACTAGAGTGGTCAATGTGTGTTATACAAGGCAGAATACCATTGAAATAGAGAAAGAAACACGTTCGGCAGCTTTGGAAAGCCTTACACTTCACTGAAATGTAGTACTACACTCTATAACACAGTTGAGAGACAATGTTCAATAGCTGCCTCAGTACTTAACAGTGTGTAGGAAGTTGTTTGATAAAGAGGGCAAAGCTTATACTTGGACCAGAAGGCAGAATATAGGAAACTACATGAAAACATGATTAATTCAGTGAAAATGACTGTAAACAGATGTGAACTTGTTTAGAACAGCTGAAAGAGATTCTCCAAGTCAGTTCTTAGTGTAGAAAAGGTAGCTAAGATCCGGGAAATCCTTAATTCCAGTTAAGATCACATGAAACACTGTATGAATCCTATATTCTTTACTTAAAGGAGACTAGAGTGGTAAATGTGTGTTATACAAGGCAGAATACCATTGAAATAGAGAAAGAAACACGTTCGGCAGCTTTGGAAAGCCTTACACTTCACTGAAATGTAGTACTATACTCTATAACACAGTTGAGAGACAATGTTCCCGAGCTGCCTCAGTGCATAACAGTGTGTAGGAAGTTGTTTGATAAAGTGGGCAAAGCTTATACTTGGGCCAGAAGGCCGAATATAGGAAACTACATGAGAACATGAATAATTCAGTGAAAATGACTGTAAACAGATGAGAACTTGTTTAGAACAGCTGAAAGAGAATCTCCAAGTCAGTTCTTAGTGTAGAAAAGGTAGCTAAGATAAGGAAAATCCTTAATTCCAGTTAAGATCACATGAAAAACTGTATGAATCCTATATTCTTTACTTAAAGGAGACTAGAGTGGTCAATGTGTGTTATACAAGGCAGAATACCATTGAAATAGAGAAAGAAACACGTTCGGCAGCTTTGGAAAGCCTTACACTTCACTGAAATGTAGTACTACACTCTATAACACAGTTGAGAGACAATGTTCAATAGCTGCCTCAGTACTTAACAGTGTGTAGGAAGTTGTTTGATAAAGAGGGCAAAGCTTATACTTGGACCAGAAGGCAGAATATAGGAAACTACATGAAAACATGATTAATTCAGTGAAAATGACTGTAAACAGATGTGAACTTGTTTAGAACAGCTGAAAGAGATTCTCCAAGTCAGTTCTTAGTGTAGAAAAGGTAGCTAAGATCCGGGAAATCCTTAATTCGAGTTAAGATTACATGAAACACTGTATGAATCCTATATTCTTTACTTAAAGGAGACTAGAGTGGTAAATGTGTGTTATACAAGGCAGAATACCATTGAAATAGAGAAAGAAACACGTTCGGCAGCTTTGGAAAGCCTTACACTTCACTGAAATGTAGTACTATACTCTATAACACAGTTGAGAGACAATGTTCCCGAGCTGCCTCAGTGCATAACAGTGTGTAGGAAGTTGTTTGATAAAGTGGGCAAAGCTTATACTTGGGCCAGAAGGCCGAATATAGGAAACTACATGAGAACATGAATAATTCAGTGAAAATGACTGTAAACAGATGAGAACTTGTTTAGAACAGCTGAAAGAGAATCTCCAAGTCAGTTCTTAGTGTAGAAAAGGTAGCTAAGATAAGGAAAATCCTTAATTCCAGTTAAGATCACATGAAAAACTGTATGAATCCTATATTCTTTACTTAAAGGAGACTAGAGTGGTCAATGTGTGTTATACAAGGCAGAATACCATTGAAATAGAGAAAGAAACACGTTCGGCAGCTTTGGAAAGCCTTACACTTCACTGAAATGTAGTACTACACTCTATAACACAGTTGAGAGACAATGTTCAATAGCTGCCTCAGTACTTAACAGTGTGTAGGAAGTTGTTTGATAAAGAGGGCAAAGCTTATACTTGGACCAGAAGGCAGAATATAGGAAACTACATGAAAACATGATTAATTCAGTGAAAATGACTGTAAACAGATGTGAACTTGTTTAGAACAGCTGAAAGAGATTCTCCAAGTCAGTTCTTAGTGTAGAAAAGGTAGCTAAGATCCGGGAAATCCTTAATTCGAGTTAAGATTACATGAAACACTGTATGAATCCTATATTCTTTACTTAAAGGAGACTAGAGTGGTAAATGTGTGTTATACAAGGCAGAATACCATTGAAATAGAGAAAGAAACACGTTCGGCAGCTTTGGAAAGCCTTACACTTCACTGAAATGTAGTACTATACTCTATAACACAGTTGAGAGACAATGTTCCCGAGCTGCCTCAGTGCATAACAGTGTGTAGGAAGTTGTTTGATAAAGTGGGCAAAGCTTATACTTGGGCCAGAAGGCCGAATATAGGAAACTACATGAGAACATGAATAATTCAGTGAAAATGACTGTAAACAGATGAGAACTTGTTTAGAACAGCTGAAAGAGAATCTCCAAGTCAGTTCTTAGTGTAGAAAAGGTAGCTAAGATAAGGAAAATCCTTAATTCCAGTTAAGATCACATGAAACACTGTATGAATCCTATATTCTTTACTTAAAGGAGACTAGAGTGGTCAATGTGTGTTATACAAGGCAGAATACCATTGAAATAGAGAAAGAAACACGTTCGGCAGCTTTGGAAAGCCTTACACTTCACTGAAATGTAGTACTACACTCTATAACACAGTTGAGAGACAATGTTCAATAGCTGCCTCAGTACTTAACAGTGTGTAGGAAGTTGTTTGATAAAGAGGGCAAAGCTTATACTTGGACCAGAAGGCAGAATATAGGAAACTACATGAAAACATGATTAATTCAGTGAAAATGACTGTAAACAGATGTGAACTTGTTTAGAACAGCTGAAAGAGATTCTCCAAGTCAGTTCTTAGTGTAGAAAAGGTAGCTAAGATCCGGGAAATCCTTAATTCGAGTTAAGATTACATGAAACACTGTATGAATCCTATATTCTTTACTTAAAGGAGACTAGAGTGGTAAATGTGTGTTATACAAGGCAGAATACCATTGAAATAGAGAAAGAAACACGTTCGGCAGCTTTGGAAAGCCTTACACTTCACTGAAATGTAGTACTATACTCTATAACACAGTTGAGAGACAATGTTCCCGAGCTGCCTCAGTGCATAACAGTGTGTAGGAAGTTGTTTGATAAAGTGGGCAAAGCTTATACTTGGGCCAGAAGGCCGAATATAGGAAACTACATGAGAACATGAATAATTCAGTGAAAATGACTGTAAACAGATGAGAACTTGTTTAGAACAGCTGAAAGAGAATCTCCAAGTCAGTTCTTAGTGTAGAAAAGGTAGCTAAGATAAGGAAAATCCTTAATTCCAGTTAAGATCACATGAAACACTGTATGAATCCTATATTCTTTACTTAAAGGAGACTAGAGTGGTCAATGTGTGTTATACAAGGCAGAATACCATTGAAATAGAGAAAGAAACACGTTCGGCAGCTTTGGAAAGCCTTACACTTCACTGAAATGTAGTACTACACTCTATAACAGATTTGAGAGACAATGTTCAATAGCTGCCTCAGTACTTAACAGTGTGTAGGAAGTTGTTTGATAAAGAGGGCAAAGCTTATACTTGGACCAGAAGGCAGAATATAGGAAACTACATGAAAACATGATTAATTCAGTGAAAATGACTGTAAACAGATGTGAACTTGTTTAGAACAGCTGAAAGAGATTCTCCAAGTCAGTTCTTAGTGTAGAAAAGGTAGCTAAGATCCGGGAAATCCTTAATTCGAGTTAAGATTACATGAAACACTGTATGAATCCTATATTCTTTACTTAAAGGAGACTAGAGTGGTAAATGTGTGTTATACAAGGCAGAATACCATTGAAATAGAGAAAGAAACACGTTCGGCAGCTTTGGAAAGCCTTACACTTCACTGAAATGTAGTACTATACTCTATAACACAGTTGAGAGACAATGTTCCCGAGCTGCCTCAGTGCATAACAGTGTGTAGGAAGTTGTTTGATAAAGTGGGCAAAGCTTATACTTGGGCCAGAAGGCCGAATATAGGAAACTACATGAGAACATGAATAATTCAGTGAAAATGACTGTAAACAGATGAGAACTTGTTTAGAACAGCTGAAAGAGAATCTCCAAGTCAGTTCTTAGTGTAGAAAAGGTAGCTAAGATAAGGAAAATCCTTAATTCCAGTTAAGATCACATGAAACACTGTATGAATCCTATATTCTTTACTTAAAGGAGACTAGAGTGGTCAATGTGTGTTATACAAGGCAGAATACCATTGAAATAGAGAAAGAAACACGTTCGGCAGCTTTGGAAAGCCTTACACTTCACTGAAATGTAGTACTACACTCTATAACACAGTTGAGAGACAATGTTCAATAGCTGCCTCAGTACTTAACAGTGTGTAGGAAGTTGTTTGATAAAGAGGGCAAAGCTTATACTTGGACCAGAAGGCAGAATATAGGAAACTACATGAAAACATGATTAATTCAGTGAAAATGACTGTAAACAGATGTGAACTTGTTTAGAACAGCTGAAAGAGATTCTCCAAGTCAGTTCTTAGTGTAGAAAAGGTAGCTAAGATCCGGGAAATCCTTAATTCGAGTTAAGATTACATGAAACACTGTATGAATCCTATATTCTTTACTTAAAGGAGACTAGAGTGGTAAATGTGTGTTATACAAGGCAGAATACCATTGAAATAGAGAAAGAAACACGTTCGGCAGCTTTGGAAAGCCTTACACTTCACTGAAATGTAGTACTATACTCTATAACACAGTTGAGAGACAATGTTCCCGAGCTGCCTCAGTGCATAACAGTGTGTAGGAAGTTGTTTGATAAAGTGGGCAAAGCTTATACTTGGGCCAGAAGGCCGAATATAGGAAACTACATGAGAACATGAATAATTCAGTGAAAATGACTGTAAACAGATGAGAACTTGTTTAGAACAGCTGAAAGAGAATCTCCAAGTCAGTTCTTAGTGTAGAAAAGGTAGCTAAGATAAGGAAAATCCTTAATTCCAGTTAAGATCACATGAAACACTGTATGAATCCTATATTCTTTACTTAAAGTAGACTAGAGTGGTCAATGTGTGTTATACAAGGCAGAATACCATTGAAATAGAGAAAGAAACACGTTCGGCAGCTTTGGAAAGCCTTACACTTCACTGAAATGTAGTACTACACTCTATAACACAGTTGAGAGACAATGTTCAATAGCTGCCTCAGTACTTAACAGTGTGTAGGAAGTTGTTTGATAAAGAGGGCAAAGCTTATACTTGGACCAGAAGGCAGAATATAGGAAACTACATGAAAACATGATTAATTCAGTGAAAATGACTGTAAAGAGATGTGAACTTGTTTAGAACAGCTGAAAGAGATTCTCCAAGTCAGTTCTTAGTGTAGAAAAGGTAGCTAAGATACGGGAAATCCTTAATTCGAGTTAAGATTACATAAAACACTGTATGAATCCTATATTCTTTACTTAAAGGAGACTAGAGTGGTAAATGTGTGTTATACAAGGCAGAATACCATTGAAATAGAGAAAGAAACACGTTCAGCAGCTTTGGAAAGCCTTACACTTCACTGAAATGTAGTACTACACTTTATATATCACAGTTGAGAGACAATGTTCCCTAGCTCGCTCAGTTCATAACAGTGTGTAGGAAGTTGTTTGATAAAGTGGGCAAAGCTTATACTTGGGCCAGAAGGCAGAATATAGGAAACTACATGAAAACATGAATTATTCAGTGAAAATGACTGTAAACAGATGAGAACTTGTTTAGAACAGCTGAAAGAGAATCTCCAAGTCAGTTCTTAGTGTAGAAAATGTAGCTAAGATCCGGGAAATCCTTAATTCGAGTTAAGATTACATGAAACACTGTATGAATCCTATATTCTTTACTTAAAGGAGACTAGAGTGGTAAATGTGTGTTATACAAGGCAGAATACCATTGAAATAGAGAAAGAAACACGTTCAGCAGCTTTGGAAAGCGTTACACTTCACTGAAATGTAGTACTACACTCTATAACACAGTTGAGAGACAATGTTCCCGAGCTGCCTCAGTTCATAACAGTGTGTAGGAAGTTGTTTGATAAAGTGGGCAAAGCTTATACTTGGGCCAGAAGGCAGAATATAGGAAACTACATGAAAACATGAATAATTCAGTGAAAATGACTGTAAACAGATGAGAACTTGTTTAGAACAGCTGAAAGAGAATCTCCAAGTCAGTTCTTAGTGTAGAAAAGGTAGCTAAGAGAAGGAAAATCCTTAATTCCAGTTAAGATCACAAGAAACACTGTATGAATCCTATATTCTTTACTTAAAGGAGACTAGAGTGGTAAATGTGTGTTATACAAGGCAGAATACCATTGAAATAGAGAAAGAAACACGTTCAGCAGCTTTGGAAAGCCTTACACTTCACTGAAATGTAGTACTACACTTTATATATCACAGTTGAGAGACAATGTTCCCTGGCTCGCTCAGTTCATAACAGTGTGTAGGAAGTTGTTTGATAAAGTGGGCAAAGCTTATACTTGGGCCAGAAGGCAGAATATAGGAAACTACATGAAAACATGAATAATTCAGTGAAAATGACTGTAAACAGATGAGAACTTGTTTAGAACAGCTGAAAGAGAATCTCCAAGTCAGTTCTTAGTGTAGAAAAGGTAGCTAAGAGAAGGAAAATCCTTAATTCCAGTTAAGATCACATGAAACACTGTATGAATCCTATATTGTTTACTTAAAGGAGACTAGAGTGGTAAATGTGTGTTATACAAGGCAGAATACCATTGAAATAGAGAAAGAAACACGTTCGGCAGCTTTGGAAAGCCTTACACTTCACTGAAATGTAGTACTACACTCTATAACACAGTTGAGAGACAATGTTCCCGAGCTGCCTCAGTTCATAACAGTGTGTAGGAAGTTGTTTGATAAAGTGGGCAAAGCTTATACTTGGGCCAGAAGGCAGAATATAGGAAACTACATGAAAACATGAATAATTCAGTGAAAATGACTGTAAACAGATGAGAACTGGTTTAGAACAGCTGAAAGAGAATCTCCAAGTCAATTCTTAGTGTAGAAAAGGTAGGTAAGATAAGGGAAATACTTAATTCCAGTTAAGATCACATGAAACACTGTATGAATCCTACATTCTTTACTTAAAGGAGACTAGAGTGGTAAATGTGTGTTATACAAGGCAGAATACCATTGAAATAGAGAAAGAAACACGTTCGGCAGCTTTGGAAAGCCTTACACTTCACTGAAATGTAGTACTACACTCTATAACACAGTTGAGAGACAATGTTCAATAGCTGCCTCAGTACTTAACAGTGTGTAGGAAGTTGTTTGATAAAGAGGGCAAAGCTTATACTTGGACCAGAAGGCAGAATATAGGAAACTACATGAAAACATGATTAATTCAGTGAAAATGACTGTAAACAGATGTGAACTTGTTTAGAACAGCTGAAAGAGATTCTCCAAGTCAGTTCTTAGTGTAGAAAAGGTAGCTAAGATCTGGGAAATCCTTAATTCGAGTTAAGATTACATGAAACACTGTATGAATCCTATATTCTTTACTTAAAGGAGACTAGAGTGGTAAATGTGTGTTATACAAGGCAGAATACCATTGAAATAGAGAAAGAAACACGTTCGGCAGCTTTGGAAAGCCTTACACTTCACTGAAATGTAGTACTACACTCTATAACACAGTTGAGAGACAATGTTCCCGAGCTGCCTCAGTTCATAACAGTGTGTAGGAAGTTGTTTGATAAAGTGGGCAAAGCTTATACTTGGGCCAGAAGGCAGAATATAGGAAACTACATGAAAACATGAAAAATTCAGTGAAAATGACTGTAAACAGATGAGAACTTGTTTAGAACAGCTGAAAGAGAATCTCCAAGTCAGTTCTTAGTGTAGAAAAGGTAGCTAAGAGAAGGAAAATCCTTAATTCCAGTTAAGATCACAAGAAACACTGTATGAATCCTATATTCTTTACTTAAAGGAGACTAGAGTGGTAAATGTGTGTTATACAAGGCAGAATACCATTGAAATAGAGAAAGAAACACGTTCGGCAGCTTTGGAAAGCCTTACACTTCACTGAAATATAGTACTACACTCTATAACTGAGTTGAGAGACAATGTTCAATAGCTGCCTCAGTACTTAACAGTGTGTAGGAAGTTGTTTGATAAAGTGGGCAAAGCTTATACATGGACCAGAAGTCAGAATATAGGAAACTACATGAAAACATGATTAATTCAGTGAAAATGACTGTAAACAGATGAGAACTTGTCTAGAACAGCTGAAAGAGAATCTCCAAGTCAGTTCTTATTGTAGAAAAGGTAGCTAAGATCAGGGAAATCCTTAATTCCAGTTAAGATCACATGAAACACTGTATGAATCCTATATTCTTTACTTAAAGGAGACTAGAGTGGTAAATGTGTGTTATACAAGGCAGAATACCATTGAAATAGAGAAAGAAACACGTTCAGCAGCTTTGGAAAGCCTTACACTTCACTGAAATGTAGTACTACACTTTATATATCACAGTTGAGAGACAATGTTCCCTAGCTCGCTCAGTTCATAACAGTGTGTAGGAAGTTGTTTGATAAAGTGGGCAAAGCTTATACTTGGGCCAGAAGGCAGAATATAGGAAACTACATGAAGACATGAATAATTCAGTGAAAATGACTGTAAACAGATGAGAACTGGTTTAGAACAGCTGAAAGAGAATCTCCAAGTCAGTTCTTAGTGTAGAAAAGGTAGGTAAGATAAGGGAAATCCTTAATTCCAGTTAAGATCACATGAAACACTGTATGAATCCTATATTCTTTACTTAAAGGAGACTAGAGTGGTAAATGTGTGTTATACAAGGCAGAATCCCATTGAAATAGAGAAAGAAACACGTTCAGCAGCTTTGGAAAGCCTTACACTTCACTGAAATGTAGTACTACACTTTATATATCACAGTTGAGAAACAATGTTCCCTAGCTCGCTCAGTTCATAACAGTGTGTAGGAAGTTGTTTGATAAAGTGGGCGAAGCTTATACTTGGGCCAGAAGACAGAATATAGGAAACTACATGAAAACATGAATAATTCAGTGAAAATGACTGTAAACAGATGAGAACTTGTTTTGAACAGCTGAAAGAGAATTTCCAAGTCAGTTCTTAGTGTAGAAAAGGTAGCTAAGAGCAGGAAAATCCTTAATTCCAGTTAAGATCACATGAAACACTGTATGAATCCTATATTGTTTACTTAAAGGAGACTAGAGTGGTAAATGTGTGTTATACAAGGCAGAATACCATTGAAATAGAGAAAGAAACACGTTCGGCAGCTTTGGAAAGCCTTACACTTCACTGAAATGTAGTACTACACTCTATAACACAGTTGAGAGACAATGTTCCCAAGCTGCCTCAGTTCATAACAGTGTGTAGGAAGGTGTTTGATAAAGAGGGCAAAGCTTATACTTGGGCCAGAAGGCAGAATTTCGGAAACTACATGAAAACATGAATAATTCAGTGAAAATGACTGTAAACAGATGAGAACTGGTTTAGAACAGCTGAAAGAGAATCTCCAAGTCAATTCTTAGTGTAGAAAAGGTAGGTAAGATAAGGGAAATACTTAATTCCAGTTAAGATCACATGAAACACTGTATGAATCCTACATTCTTTACTTAAAGGAGACTAGAGTGGTAAATGTGTGTTATACAAGGCAGAATACCATTGAAATAGAGAAAGAAACACGTTCGGCAGCTTTGGAAAGCCTTACACTTAACTGAAATGTAGTACTACACTCTATAACACAGTTGAGAGACAATGTTCAATAGCTGCCTCAGTACTTAACAGTGTGTAGGAAGTTGTTTGATAAAGAGGGCAAAGCTTATACTTGGACCAGAAGGCAGAATATAGGAAACTACATGAAAACATGATTAATTCAGTGAAAATGACTGTAAACAGATGTGAACTTGTTTAGAACAGCTGAAAGAGATTCTCCAAGTCAGTTCTTAGTGTAGAAAAGGTAGCTAAGATCCGGGAAATCCTTAATTCGAGTTAAGATTACATGAAACACTGTATGAATCCTATATTCTTTACTTAAAGGAGACTAGAGTGGTAAATGTGTGTTATACAAGGCAGAATACCATTGAAATAGAGAAAGAAACACGTTTGGCAGCTTTGGAAAGCCTTACACTTCACTGAAATGTAGTACTATACTCTATAACACAGTTGAGAGACAATGTTCCCGAGCTGCCTCAGTGCATAACAGTGTGTAGGAAGTTGTTTGATAAAGTGGGCAAAGCTTATACTTGGGCCAGAAGGCCGAATATAGGAAACTACATGAGAACATGAATAATTCAGTGAAAATGACTGTAAACAGATGAGAATTTGTTTAGAACAGCTGAAAGAGATTCTCCAAGTCAGTTCTTAGTGTAGAAAAGGTAGCTAAGGAAAATCCTTAATTCCAGTTAAGATCACATGAAACACTGTATGAATCCTATATTCTTTACTTAAAGGAGACTAGAGTGGTCAATGTGTGTTATACAAGGCAGAATACCATTGAAATAGAGAAAGAAACACGTTCGGCAGCTTTGGAAAGCCTTACACTTCACTGAAATGTAGAGTACTACACTCTATAACACAGTTGAGAGACAATGTTTCCGAGCTGCCTCAGTGCATAACAGTGTGTAGGAAGTTGTTTGATAAAGTGGGCAAAGCTTATACTTGGGCCAGAAGGCCGAATATAGGAAACTACATGAGAACATGAATAATTCAGTGAAAATGACTGTAAACAGATGAGAACTTGTTTAGAACAGCTGAAAGAGAATCTCCAAGTCAGTTCTTAGTGTAGAAAAGGTAGCTAAGATAAGGAAAATCCTTAATTCCAGTTAAGATCACATGAAACACTGTATGAATCCTATATTCTTTACTTAAAGGAGACTAGAGTGGTAAATGTGTGTTATACAAGGCAGAATACCATTGAAATAGAGAAAGAAACACGTTCGGCAGCTTTGGAAAGCCTTACACTTCACTGAAATGTAGTACTACACTCTATAACACAGTTGAGAGACAATGTTCCCGAGCTGCCTCAGTGCATAACAGTGTGTAGGAAGTTGTTTGATAAAGTGGGCAAAGCTTATACTTGGACCAGAAGTCAGAATATAGGAAACTACATGAAAACATGATTAATTCAGTGAAAATGACTGTAAACAGATGAGAACTTGTCTAGAACAGCTGAAAGAGAATCTCCAAGTCAGTTCTTATTGTAGAAAAGGTAGCTAAGATCAGGGAAATCCTTAATTCCAGTTAAGATCACATGAAACACTGTATGAATCCTATATTCTTTACTTAAAGGAGACTAGAGTGGTAAATGTGTGTTATACAAGGCAGAATACCATTGAAATAGAGAAAGAAACACGTTCAGCAGCTTTGGAAAGCCTTACACTTCACTGAAATGTAGTACTACACTTTATATATCACAGTTGAGAGACAATGTTCCCTAGCTCGCTCAGTTCATAACAGTGTGTAGGAAGTTGTTTGATAAAGTGGGCAAAGCTTATACTTGGGCCAGAAGGCAGAATATAGGAAACTACATGAAAACATGAATAATTCAGTGAAAATGACTGTAAACAGATGAGAACTTGTTTAGAACAGCTGAAAGAGAATCTCCAAGTCAGTTCTTAGTGTAGAAAAGGTAGCTAAGAGAAGGAAAATCCTTAATTCCAGTTAAGATCACATGAAACACTGTATGAATCCTATATTGTTTACTTAAAGGAGACTAGAGTGGTAAATGTGTGTTATACAAGGCAGAATACCATTGAAATAGAGAAAGAAACACGTTCGGCAGCTTTGGAAAGCCTTACACTTCACTGAAATGTAGTACTACACTCTATAACACAGTTGAGAGACAATGTTCCCGAGCTGCCTCAGTTCATAACAGTGTGTAGGAAGTTGTTTGATAAAGTGGGCAAAGCTTATACTTGGGCCAGAAGGCAGAATATAGGAAACTACATGAAAACATGAATAATTCAGTGAAAATGACTGTAAACAGATGAGAACTTGTTTAGAACAGCTGAAAGAGAATCTCCAAGTCAGTTCTTAGTGTAGAAAAGGTAGGTAAGATAAGGGAAATACTTAATTACAGTTAAGATCACATGAAACACTGTATGAATCCTACATTCTTTACTTAAAGGAGACTAGAGTGGTAAATGTGTGTTATACAAGGCAGAATACCATTGAAATAGAGAAAGAAACACGTTCGGCAGCTTTGGAAAGCCTTACACTTCACTGAAATGTAGTACTACACTCTATAACACAGTTGAGAGACAATGTTCCCAAGCTGCCTCAGTTCATAACAGTGTGTAGGAAGGTGTTTGATAAAGAGGGCAAAGCTTATACTTGGGCCAGAAGGCAGAATATAGGAAACTACATGAAAACATGAATAATTCAGTGAAAATGACTGTAAACAGATGAGAACTTGTTTAGAACAGCTGAAAGAGAATCTCCAAGTCAGTTCTTAGTGTAGAAAAGGTAGCTAAGAGAAGGAAAATCCTTAATTCCAGTTAAGATCACAAGAAACACTGTATGAATCCTATATTCTTTACTTAAAGGAGACTAGAGTGGTAAATGTGTGTTATACAAGGCAGAATACCATTGAAATAGAGAAAGAAACACGTTCAGCAGCTTTGGAAAGCCTTACACTTCACTGAAATGTAGTACTACACTTTATATATCACAGTTGAGAGACAATGTTCCCTGGCTCGCTCAGTTCATAACAGTGTGTAGGAAGTTGTTTGATAAAGTGGGCAAAGCTTATACTTGGGCCAGAAGGCAGAATATAGGAAACTACATGAAAACATGAATAATTCAGTGAAAATGACTGTAAACAGATGAGAACTTGTTTAGAACACCTGAAAGAGAATCTCCAAGTCAGTTCTTAGTGTAGAAAAGGTAGCTAAGAGAAGGAAAATCCTTAATTCCAGTTAAGATCACATGAAACACTGTATGAATCCTATATTGTTTACTTAAAGGAGACTAGAGTGGTAAATGTGTGTTATACAAGGCAGAATACCATTGAAATAGAGAAAGAAACACGTTCGGCAGCTTTGGAAAGCCTTACACTTCACTGAAATGTAGTACTACACTCTATAACACAGTTGAGAGACAATGTTCCCGAGCTGCCTCAGTTCATAACAGTGTGTAGGAAGTTGTTTGATAAAGTGGGCAAAGCTTATACTTGGGCCAGAAGGCAGAATATAGGAAACTACATGAAAACATGAATAATTCAGTGAAAATGACTGTAAACAGATGAGAACTGGTTTAGAACAGCTGAAAGAGAATCTCCAAGTCAATTCTTAGTGTAGAAAAGGTAGGTAAGATAAGGGAAATACTTAATTCCAGTTAAGATCACATGAAACACTGTATGAATCCTACATTCTTTACTTAAAGGAGACTAGAGTGGTAAATGTGTGTTATACAAGGCAGAATACCATTGAAATAGAGAAAGAAACACGTTCGGCAGCTTTGGAAAGCCTTACACTTCACTGAAATGTAGTACTACACTCTATAACACAGTTGAGAGACAATGTTCCCGAGCTGCCTCAGTGCATAACAGTGTGTAGGAAGTTGTTTGATAAAGTGGGCAAAGCTTATACTTGGGCCAGAAGGCAGAATATAGGAAACTACATGAAAACATGAATAATTCAGTGAAAATGACTGTAAACAGATGAGAACTTGTTTAGAACAGCTGAAAGAGAATCTCCAAGTCAGTTCTTAGTGTAGAATAGGTAGGTAAGATAAGGGAAATACTTAATTCCAGTGAAGATCACATGAAACACTGTATGAATCCTATATTCTTTACTTAAAGGAGACTAGAGTGGTAAATGTGTGTTATACAAGGCAGAATACCATTGAAATAGAGAAAGAAACACGTTCGGCAGCTTTGGAAAGCCTTACACTTCACTGAAATGTAGTACTACACTCTATAACACAGTTGAGAGACAATGTTCAATACCTGCCTCAGTACTTAACAGAGTGTAGGAAGTTGTTTGATAAAGTGGGCAAAGCTGATATTTGGACCAGAAGGCAGAATATAGGAAACTACATGAAAACATGATTAATTCATTGAAAATGACTGTAAACAGATGTGAACTTGTTTAGAACAGCTGAAAGAGATTCTCCAAGTCAGTTCTTAGTGTAGAAAAGGTAGCTAAGATCTGGGAAATCCTTAATTCGAGTTAAGATTACATGAAACACTGTATGAATCCTATATTCTTTACTTAAAGGAGACTAGAGTGGTAAATGTGTGTTATACAAGGCAGAATACCATTGAAATAGAGAAAGAAACACGTTCGGCAGCTTTGGAAAGCCTTACACTTCACTGAAATGTAGTACTACACTCTATAACACAGTTGAGAGACAATGTTCCCGAGCTGCCTCAGTTCATAACAGTGTGTAGGAAGTTGTTTGATAAAGTGGGCAAAGCTTATACTTGGGCCAGAAGGCAGAATATAGGAAACTACATGAAAACATGAAAAATTCAGTGAAAATGACTGTAAACAGATGAGAACTTGTTTAGAACAGCTGAAAGAGAATCTCCAAGTCAGTTCTTAGTGTAGAAAAGGTAGCTAAGAGAAGGAAAATCCTTAATTCCAGTTAAGATCACATGAAACACTGTATGAATCCTATATTGTTTACTTAAAGGAGACTAGAGTGGTAAATGTGTGTTATACAAGGCAGAATACCATTGAAATAGAGAAAGAAACACGTTCGGCAGCTTTGGAAAGCCTTACACTTCACTGAAATGTAGTACTACACTCTATAACACAGTTGAGAGACAATGTTCCCGAGCTGCCTCAGTTCATAACAGTGTGTAGGAAGTTGTTTGATAAAGTGGGCAAAGCTTATACTTGGGCCAGAAGGCAGAATATAGGAAACTACATGAAAACATGAATAATTCAGTGAAAATGACTGTAAACAGATGAGAACTGGTTTAGAACAGCTGAAAGAGAATCTCCAAGTCAATTCTTAGTGTAGAAAAGGTAGGTAAGATAAGGGAAATACTTAATTCCAGTTAAGATCACATGAAACACTGTATGAATCCTACATTCTTTACTTAAAGGAGACTAGAGTGGTAAATGTGTGTTATACAAGGCAGAATACCATTGAAATAGAGAAAGAAACACGTTCGGCAGCTTTGGAAAGCCTTACACTTCACTGAAATGTAGTACTACACTCTATAACACAGTTGAGAGACAATGTTCCCGAGCTGCCTCAGTGCATAACAGTGTGTAGGAAGTTGTTTGATAAAGTGGGCAAAGCTTATACTTGGGCCAGAAGGCAGAATATAGGAAACTACATGAAAACATGAATAATTCAGTGAAAATGACTGTAAACAGATGAGAACTTGTTTAGAACAGCTGAAAGAGAATCTCCAAGTCAGTTCTTAGTGTAGAATAGGTAGGTAAGATAAGGGAAATACTTAATTCCAGTGAAGATCACATGAAACACTGTATGAATCCTATATTCTTTACTTAAAGGAGACTAGAGTGGTAAATGTGTGTTATACAAGGCAGAATACCATTGAAATAGAGAAAGAAACACGTTCGGCAGCTTTGGAAAGCCTTACACTTCACTGAAATGTAGTACTACACTCTATAACACAGTTGAGAGACAATGTTCAATACCTGCCTCAGTACTTAACAGTGTGTAGGAAGTTGTTTGATAAAGTGGGCAAAGCTGATATTTGGACCAGAAGGCAGAATATAGGAAACTACATGAAAACATGATTAATTCATTGAAAATGACTGTAAACAGATGTGAACTTGTTTAGAACAGCTGAAAGAGATTCTCCAAGTCAGTTCTTAGTGTAGAAAAGGTAGCTAAGATCTGGGAAATCCTTAATTCGAGTTAAGATTACATGAAACACTGTATGAATCCTATATTCTTTACTTAAAGGAGACTAGAGTGGTAAATGTGTGTTATACAAGGCAGAATACCATTGAAATAGAGAAAGAAACACGTTCGGCAGCTTTGGAAAGCCTTACACTTCACTGAAATGTAGTACTACACTCTATAACACAGTTGAGAGACAATGTTCCCGAGCTGCCTCAGTTCATAACAGTGTGTAGGAAGTTGTTTGATAAAGTGGGCAAAGCTTATACTTGGGCCAGAAGGCAGAATATAGGAAACTACATGAAAACATGAAAAATTCAGTGAAAATGACTGTAAACAGATGAGAACTTGTTTAGAACAGCTGAAAGAGAATCTCCAAGTCAGTTCTTAGTGTAGAAAAGGTAGCTAAGAGAAGGAAAATCCTTAATTCCAGTTAAGATCACAAGAAACACTGTATGAATCCTATATTCTTTACTTAAAGGAGACTAGAGTGGTAAATGTGTGTTATACAAGGCAGAATACCATTGAAATAGAGAAAGAAACACGTTCGGCAGCTTTGGAAAGCCTTACACTTCACTGAAATATAGTACTACACTCTATAACTGAGTTGAGAGACAATGTTCAATAGCTGCCTCAGTACTTAACAGTGTGTAGGAAGTTGTTTGATAAAGTGGGCAAAGCTTATACATGGACCAGAAGTCAGAATATAGGAAACTACATGAAAACATGATTAATTCAGTGAAAATGACTGTAAACAGATGAGAACTTGTCTAGAACAGCTGAAAGAGAATCTCCAAGTCAGTTCTTATTGTAGAAAAGGTAGCTAAGATCAGGGAAATCCTTAATTCCAGTTAAGATCACATGAAACACTGTATGAATCCTATATTGTTTACTTAAAGGAGACTAGAGTGGTAAATGTGTGTTATACAAGGCAGAATACCATTGAAATAGAGAAAGAAACACGTTCAGCAGCTTTGGAAAGCCTTACACTTCACTGAAATGTAGTACTACACTTTATATATCACAGTTGAGAGACAATGTTCCCTAGCTCGCTCAGTTCATAACAGTGTGTAGGAAGTTGTTTGATAAAGTGGGCAAAGCTTATACTTGGGCCAGAAGGCAGAATATAGGAAACTACATGAAGACATGAATAATTCAGTGAAAATGACTGTAAACAGATGTGAACTTGTTTAGAACAGCTGAAAGAGATTCTCCAAGTCAGTTCTTAGTGTAGAAAAGGTAGCTAAGATCTGGGAAATCCTTAATTCGAGTTAAGATTACATGAAACACTGTATGAATCCTATATTCTTTACTTAAAGGAGACTAGAGTGGTAAATGTGTGTTATACAAGGCAGAATACCATTGAAATAGAGAAAGAAACACGTTCGGCAGCTTTGGAAAGCCTTACACTTCACTGAAATGTAGTACTACACTCTATAACACAGTTGAGAGACAATGTTCCCGAGCTGCCTCAGTGCATAACAGTGTGTAGGAAGTTGTTTGATAAAGTGGGCAAAGCTTATACTTGGGCCAGAAGGCCGAATATAGGAAACTACATGAGAACATGAATAATTCAGTGAAAATGACTGTAAACAGATGAGAACTTGTTTAGAACAGCTGAAAGAGAATCTCCAAGTCAGTTCTTAGTGTAGAAAAGGTAGCTAAGAGAAGGAAAATCCTTAATTCCAGTTAAGATCACATGAAACACTGTATGAATCCTATATTGTTTACTTAAAGGAGACTAGAGTGGTAAATGTGTGTTATACAAGGCAGAATACCATTGAAATAGAGAAAGAAACACGTTCGGCAGCTTTGGAAAGCCTTACACTTCACTGAAATGTAGTACTACACTCTATAACACAGTTGAGAGACAATGTTCCCGAGCTGCCTCAGTTCATAACAGTGTGTAGGAAGTTGTTTGATAAAGTGGGCAAAGCTTATACTTGGGCCAGAAGGCAGAATATAGGAAACTACATGAAAACATGAAAAATTCAGTGAAAATGACTGTAAACAGATGAGAACTTGTTTAGAACAGCTGAAAGAGAATCTCCAAGTCAGTTCTTAGTGTAGAAAAGGTAGCTAAGAGAAGGAAAATCCTTAATTCCAGTTAAGATCACAAGAAACACTGTATGAATCCTATATTCTTTACTTAAATGAGACTAGAGTGGTAAATGTGTGTTATACAAGGCAGAATACCATTGAAATAGAGAAAGAAACACGTTCGGCAGCTTTGGAAAGCCTTACACTTCACTGAAATATAGTACTACACTCTATAACTGAGTTGAGAGACAATGTTCAATAGCTGCCTCAGTACTTAACAGTGTGTAGGAAGTTGTTTGATAAAGTGGGCAAAGCTTATACATGGACCAGAAGTCAGAATATAGGAAACTACATGAAAACATGATTAATTCAGTGAAAATGACTGTAAACAGATGAGAACTTGTCTAGAACAGCTGAAAGAGAATCTCCAAGTCTGTTCTTATTGTAGAAAAGGTAGCTAAGATCAGGGAAATCCTTAATTCCAGTTAAGATCACATGAAACACTGTATGAATCCTATATTCTTTACTTAAAGGAGACTAGAGTGGTAAATGTGTGTTATACAAGGCAGAATACCATTGAAATAGAGAAAGAAACACGTTCAGCAGCTTTGGAAAGCCTTACACTTCACTGAAATGTAGTACTACACTTTATATATCACAGTTGAGAGACAATGTTCCCTAGCTCGCTCAGTTCATAACAGTGTGTAGGAAGTTGTTTGATAAAGTGGGCAAAGCTTATACTTGGGCCAGAAGGCAGAATATAGGAAACTACATGAAGACATGAATAATTCAGTGAAAATGACTGTAAACAGATGAGAACTTGTTTAGAACAGCTGAAAGGGAATCTCCAAGTCAGTTCTTAGTGTAGAAAAGGTAGCTAAGAGAAGGAAAATCCTTAATTCCAGTTAAGATCACATGAAACACTGTATGAATCCTATATTGTTTACTTAAAGGAGACTAGAGTGGTAAATGTGTGTTATACAAGGCAGAATACCATTGAAATAGAGAAAGAAACACGTTCGGCAGCTTTGGAAAGCCTTACACTTCACTGAAATGTAGTACTACACTCTATAACACAGTTGAGAGACAATGTTCCCGAGCTGCCTCAGTTCATAACAGTGTGTAGGAAGTTGTTTGCTAAAGTGGGCAAAGCTTATACTTGGGCCAGAAGGCAGAATATAGGAAACTACATGAAAACATGAATAATTCAGTGAAAATGACTGTAAACAGATGAGAACTTGTTTAGAACAGCTGAAAGAGAATCTCCAAGTCAGTTCTTAGTGTAGAAAAGGTAGCTAAGAGAAGGAAAATCCTTAATTCCAGTTAAGATCACATGAAACACTGTATGAATCCTATATTGTTTACTTAAAGGAGACTAGAGTGGTAAATGTGTGTTATACAAGGCAGAATACCATTGAAATAGAGAAAGAAACACGTTCGGCAGCTTTGGAAAGCCTTACACTTCACTGAAATGTAGTACTACACTCTATAACACAGTTGAGAGACAATGTTCAATAGCTGCCTCAGTACTTAACAGTGTGTAGGAAGTTGTTTGATAAAGAGGGCAAAGCTTATACTTGGACCAGAAGGCAGAATATAGGAAACTACATGAAAACATGATTAATTCAGTGAAAATGACTGTAAACAGATGTGAACTTGTTTAGAACAGCTGAAAGAGATTCTCCAAGTCAGTTCTTAGTGTAGAAAAGGTAGCTAAGATCCGGGAAATCCTTAATTCGAGTTAAGATTACATGAAACACTGTATGAATCCTACATTCTTTACTTAAAGGAGACTAGAGTGGTAAATGTGTGTTATACAAGGCAGAATACCATTGAAATAGAGAAAGAAACACGTTCGGCAGCTTTGGAAAGCCTTACACTTCACTGAAATATAGTACTACACTCTATAACTGAGTTGAGAGACAATGTTCAATAGCTGCCTCAGTACTTAACAGTGTGTAGGAAGTTGTTTGATAAAGTGGGCAAAGCTTATACATGGACCAGAAGTCAGAATATAGGAAACTACATGAAAACATGATTAATTCAGTGAAAATGACTGTAAACAGATGAGAACTTGTCTAGAACAGCTGAAAGAGAATCTCCAAGTCAGTTCTTATTGTAGAAAAGGTAGCTAAGATCAGGGAAATCCTTAATTCCAGTTAAGATCACATGAAACACTGTATGAATCCTATATTCTTTACTTAAAGGAGACTAGAGTGGTAAATGTGTGTTATACAAGGCAGAATACCATTGAAATAGAGAAAGAAACACGTTCAGCAGCTTTGGAAAGCCTTACACTTCACTGAAATGTAGTACTACACTTTATATATCACAGTTGAGAGACAATGTTCCCTAGCTCGCTCAGTTCATAACAGTGTGTAGGAAGTTGTTTGATAAAGTGGGCAAAGCTTATACTTGGGCCAGAAGGCAGAATATAGGAAACTACATGAAGACATGAATAATTCAGTGAAAATGACTGTAAACAGATGAGAACTTGTTTAGAACAGCTGAAAGGGAATCTCCAAGTCAGTTCTTAGTGTAGAAAAGGTAGCTAAGAGAAGGAAAATCCTTAATTCCAGTTAAGATCACATGAAACACTGTATGAATCCTATATTGTTTACTTAAAGGAGACTAGAGTGGTAAATGTGTGTTATACAAGGCAGAATACCATTGAAATAGAGAAAGAAACACGTTCGGCAGCTTTGGAAAGCCTTACACTTCACTGAAATGTAGTACTACACTCTATAACACAGTTGAGAGACAATGTTCCCGAGCTGCCTCAGTTCATAACAGTGTGTAGGAAGTTGTTTGCTAAAGTGGGCAAAGCTTATACTTGGGCCAGAAGGCAGAATATAGGAAACTACATGAAAACATGAATAATTCAGTGAAAATGACTGTAAACAGATGAGAACTTGTTTAGAACAGCTGAAAGAGAATCTCCAAGTCAGTTCTTAGTGTAGAAAAGGTAGCTAAGAGAAGGAAAATCCTTAATTCCAGTTAAGATCACATGAAACACTGTATGAATCCTATATTGTTTACTTAAAGGAGACTAGAGTGGTAAATGTGTGTTATACAAGGCAGAATACCATTGAAATAGAGAAAGAAACACGTTCGGCAGCTTTGGAAAGCCTTACACTTCACTGAAATGTAGTACTACACTCTATAACACAGTTGAGAGACAATGTTCAATAGCTGCCTCAGTACTTAACAGTGTGTAGGAAGTTGTTTGATAAAGAGGGTAAAGCTTATACTTGGACCAGAAGGCAGAATATAGGAAACTACATGAAAACATGATTAATTCAGTGAAAATGACTGTAAACAGATGTGAACTTGTTTAGAACAGCTGAAAGAGATTCTCCAAGTCAGTTCTTAGTGTAGAAAAGGTAGCTAAGATCCGGGAAATCCTTAATTCGAGTTAAGATTACATGAAACACTGTATGAATCCTACATTCTTTACTTAAAGGAGACTAGAGTGGTAAATGTGTGTTATACAAGGCAGAATACCATTGAAATAGAGAAAGAAACACGTTCGGCAGCTTTGGAAAGCCTTACACTTCACTGAAATGTAGTACTACACTCTATAACACAGTTGAGAGACAATGTTCAATAGCTGCCTCAGTACTTAACAGTGTGTAGGAAGTTGTTTGATAAAGAGGGCAAAGCTTATACTTGGACAAGAAGGCAGAATATAGGAAACTACATGAAAACATGATTAATTCAGTGAAAATGACTGTAAACAGATGTGAACTTGTTTAGAACAGCTGAAAGAGATTCTCCAAGTCAGTTCTTAGTGTAGAAAAGGTAGCTAAGATCCGGGAAATCCTTAATTCAAGTTAAAATTACATGAAACACTGTATGAATCCTATATTCTTTACTTAAAGGAGACTAGAGTGGTAAATGTGTGTTATACAAGGCAGAATACCATTGAAATAGAGAAAGAAACACGTTCGGCAGCTTTGGAAAGCCTTACACTTCACTGAAATGTAGTACTACACTCTATAACACAGTTGAGAGACAATGTTCAATACCTGCCTCAGTACTTAACAGTGCGTAGGAAGTTGTTTGATAAAGTGGGCAAAGCTGATATTTGGACCAGAAGGCAGAATATAGGAAACTACATGAAAACATGATTAATTCAGTGAAAATGACTGTAAACAGATGTGAACTTGTTTAGAACAGCTGAAAGAGATTCTCCAAGTCAGTTCTTAGTGTAGAAAAGGTAGCTAAGATCTGGGAAATCCTTAATTCGAGTTAAGATTACATGAAACACTGTATGAATCCTATATTCTTTACTTAAAGGAGACTAGAGTGGTAAATGTGTGTTATACAAGGCAGAATACCATTGAAATAGAGAAAGAAACACGTTCGGCAGCTTTGGAAAGCCTTACACTTCACTGAAATGTAGTACTACACTCTATAACACAGTTGAGAGACAATGTTTCCGAGCTGCCTCAGTGCATAACAGTGTGTAGGAAGTTGTTTGATAAAGTGGGCAAAGCTTATACTTGGGCCAGAAGGCCGAATATAGGAAACTACATGAGAACATGAATAATTCAGTGAAAATGACTGTAAACAGATGAGAACTTGTTTAGAACAGCTGAAAGAGAATCTCCAAGTCAGTTCTTATTGTAGAAAAGGTAGCTAAGATCAGGGAAATCCTTAATTCCAGTTAAGATCACATGAAACACTGTATGAATCCTATATTCTTTACTTAAAGGAGACTAGAGTGGTAAATGTGTGTTATACAAGGCAGAATACCATTGAAATAGAGAAAGAAACACGTTCAGCAGCTTTGGAAAGCCTTACACTTCACTGAAATGTAGTACTACACTTTATATATCACAGTTGAGAGACAATGTTCCCTAGCTCGCTCAGTTCATAACAGTGTGTAGGAAGTTGTTTGATAAAGTGGGCAAAGCTTATACTTGGGCCAGAAGGCAGAATATAGGAAACTACATGAAAACATGAATAATTCAGTGAAAATGACTGTAAACAGATGAGAACTTGTTTAGAACAGCTGAAAGAGAATCTCCAAGTCAGTTCTTAGTGTAGAAAAGGTAGCTAAGAGAAGGAAAATCCTTAATTCCAGTTAAGATCACATGAAACACTGTATGAATCCTATATTGTTTACTTAAAGGAGACTAGAGTGGTAAATGTGTGTTATACAAGGCAGAATACCATTGAAATAGAGAAAGAAACACGTTCGGCAGCTTTGGAAAGCCTTACACTTCACTGAAATGTAGTACTACACTCTATAACACAGTTGAGAGACAATGTTCCCGAGCTGCCTCAGTTCATAACAGTGTGTAGGAAGTTGTTTGATAAAGTGGGCAAAGCTTATACTTGGGCCAGAAGGCAGAATATAGGAAACTACATGAAAACATGAATAATTCAGTGAAAATGACTGTAAACAGATGAGAACTTGTTTAGAACAGCTGAAAGAGAATCTCCAAGTCAGTTCTTAGTGTAGAAAAGGTAGCTAAGAGAAGGAAAATCCTTAATTCCAGTTAAGATCACATGAAACACTGTATGAATCCTATATTGTTTACTTAAAGGAGACTAGAGTGGTAAATGTGTGTTATACAAGGCAGAATACCATTGAAATAGAGAAAGAAACACGTTCGGCAGCTTTGGAAAGCCTTACACTTCACTGAAATGTAGTACTACACTCTATAACACAGTTGAGAGACAATGTTCAATACCTGCCTCAGTACTTAACAGTGTGTAGGAAGTTGTTTGATAAAGTGGGCAAAGCTGATATTTGGACCAGAAGGCAGAATATAGGAAACTACATGAAAACATGATTAATTCAGTGAAAATGACTGTAAACAGATGTGAACTTGTTTAGAACAGCTGAAAGAGATTCTCCAAGTCAGTTCTTAGTGTAGAAAAGGTAGCTAAGATCTGGGAAATCCTTAATTCGAGTTAAGATTACATGAAACACTGTATGAATCCTATATTCTTTACTTAAAGGAGACTAGAGTGGTAAATGTGTGTTATACAAGGCAGAATACCATTGAAATAGAGAAAGAAACACGTTCGGCAGCTTTGGAAAGCCTTACACTTCACTGAAATGTAGTACTACACTGTATAACACAGTTGAGAGACAATGTTCCCGAGGTGCCTCAGTTCATAACAGTGTGTAGGAAGGTGTTTGATAAAGAGGGCAAAGCTTATACTTGGGCCAGAAGGCAGAATATAGGAAACTACATGAAAACATGAATAATTCAGTGAAAATGACTCTAAACAGATGAGAACTGGTTTAGAACAGCTGAAAGAGAATCTCCAAGTCAGTTCTTAGTGTAGAAAAGGTAGGTAAGATAAGGGAAATCCTTAATTCCAGTTAAGATCACATGAAACACTGTATGAATCCTATATTCTTTACTTAAAGGAGACTAGAGTGGTAAATGTGTGTTATACAAGGCAGAATACCATTGAAATAGAGAAAGAAACACGTTCAGCTGCTTTGGAAAGCCTTACACTTCACTGAAATGTAGTACTACACTTTATATATCACAGTTGAGAGACAATGTTCCCTAGCTCGCTCAGTTCATAACAGTGTGTAGGAAGTTGTTTGATAAAGTGGGCAAAGCTTATACTTGGGCCAGAAGACAGAATATAGGAAACTACATGAAAACATGAATAATTCAGTGAAAATGACTGTAAACAGATGAGAACTTGTTTAGAACAGCTGAAAGAGAATCTCTAAGTCAGTTCTTAGTGTAGAAAAGGTAGCTAAGAGAAGGAAAATCCTTAATTCCAGGTAAGATCACATGAAACACTGTATGAATCCTATATTGTTTACTTAAAGGAGACTAGAGTGGTAAATGTGTGTTATACAAGGCAGAATACCATTGAAATAGAGAAAGAAACACGTTCGGCAGCTTTGGAAAGCCTTACACTTCACTGAAATGTAGTACTACACTCTATAACACAGTTGAGAGACAATGTTCAATAGCTGCCTCAGTACTTAACAGTGTGTAGGAAGTTGTTTGATAAAGAGGGCAAAGCTTATACTTGGACCTGAAGGCAGAATATAGGAAACTACATGAAAACATGATTAATTCAGTGAAAATGACTGTAAACAGATGGGAACTTGTTTAGAACAGCTGAAAGAGATTCTCCAAGTCAGTTCTTAGTGTAGAAAAGGTAGCTAAGATCTGGGAAATCCTTATTTCGAGTTAAGATTACATGAAACACTGTATGAATCCTATATTCTTTACTTAAAGGAGACTAGAGTGGTAAATGTGTGTTATACAAGGCAGAATACCATTGAAATAGAGAAAGAAACACGTTCGGCAGCTTTGGAAAGCCTTACACTTCACTGAAATGTAGTACTACACTGTATAACACAGTTGAGAGACAATGTTCAATAGCTGCCTCAGTACTTAACAGTGTGTAGGAAGTTGTTTGATAAAGTGGGCAAAGCTTATACTTGGGCCAGAAGGCAGAATATAGGAAACTACATGAAAACATGAATAATTCAGTGAAAATGACTGTAAACAGATGAGAACTTGTTTAGAACAGCTGAAAGAGAATCTCCAAGTCAGTTCTTAGTGTAGAAAATGTAGCTAAGAAGGAAAATCCTTAATTCCAGGTAAGATCACATGAAACACTGTATGAATCCTATATTGTTTACTTAAAGGAGACTAGAGTGGTAAATGTGTGTTATACAAGGCAGAATACCATTGAAATAGAGAAAGAAACACGTTCTGCAGCTTTGGAAAGCCTTACACTTCACTGAAATGTAGTACTACACTCTATAACACAGTTGAGAGACAATGTTCCCAAGCTGCCTCAGTTCATAACAGTGTGTAGGAAGGTGTTTGATAAAGAGGGCAAAGCTTATACTTGGGCCAGAAGGCAGAATATAGGAAACTATATGAAAACATGAATAATTCAGTGAAAATGACTGTAAACAGATGAGAACTGGTTTAGAACAGCTGAAAGAGAATCTCCAAGTCAGTTCTTAGTGTAGAAAAGGTAGGTAAGATAAGGGAAATACTTAATTCCAGTTAAGATCACATGAAACACTGTATGAATCCTACATTCTTTACTTAAAGGAGACTAGAGTGGTAAATGTGTGTTATACAAGGCAGAATACCATTGAAATAGAGAAAGAAACACGTTCGGCAGCTTTGGAAAGCCTTACACTTCACTGAAATGTAGTACTACACTCTATAACACAGTTGAGAGACAATGTTCAATAGCTGCCTCAGTACTTAACAGTGTGTAGGAAGTTGTTTGATAAAGAGGGCAAAGCTTATACTTGGACCAGAAGGCAGAATATAGGAAACTACATGAAAACATGATTAATTCAGTGAAAATGACTGTAAACAGATGTGAACTTGTTTAGAACAGCTGAAAGAGATTCTCCAAGTCAGTTCTTAGTGTAGAAAAGGTAGCTAAGATCCGGGAAATCCTTAATTCGAGTTAAGATTACATGAAACACTGTATGAATCCTATATTCTTTACTTAAAGGAGACTAGAGTGGTAAATGTGTGTTATACAAGGCAGAATACCATTGAAATAGAGAAAGAAACACGTTCAGCAGCTTTGGAAAGCCTTACACTTCACTGAAATGTAGTACTACACTTTATATATCACAGTTGAGAGACAATGTTCCCTAGCTCGCTCAGTTCATAACAGTGTGTAGGAAGTTGTTTGATAAAGTGGGCAAAGCTTATACTTGGGCCAGAAGGCAGAATATAGGAAACTACATGAAAACATGAATTATTCAGTGAAAATGACTGTAAACAGATGAGAACTTGTTTAGAACAGCTGAAAGAGAATCTCCAAGTCAGTTCTTAGTGTAGAAAAGGTAGCTAAGAGAAGGAAAATCCTTAATTCCAGTTAAGATCACAAGAAACACTGTATGAATCCTATATTGTTTACTTAAAGGAGACTAGAGTGGTAAATGTGTGTTATACAAGGCAGAATACCATTGAAATAGAGAAAGAAACACGTTCGGCAGCTTTGGAAAGCCTTACACTTCACTGAAATGTAGTACTACACTCTATAACACAGTTGAGAGACAATGTTCCCGAGCTGCCTCAGTTCATAACAGTGTGTAGGAAGTTGTTTGATAAAGTGGGCAAAGCTTATACTTGGGCCAGAAGGCAGAATATAGGAAACTACATGAAAACATGAATAATTCAGTGAAAATGACTGTAAACAGATGAGAACTTGTTTAGAACAGCTGAAAGAGAATCTCCAAGTCAGTTCTTAGTGTAGAAAAGGTAGCTAAGAGAAGGAAAATCCTTAATTCCAGTTAAGATCACAAGAAACACTGTATGAATCCTATATTCTTTACTTAAAGGAGACTAGAGTGGTAAATGTGTGTTATACAAGGCAGAATACCATTGAAATAGAGAAAGAAACACGTTCGGCAGCTTTGGAAAGCCTTACACTTCACTGAAATGTAGTACTACACTCTATAACTGAGTTGAGAGACAATGTTCAATAGCTGCCTCAGTACTTAACAGTGTGTAGGAAGTTGTTTGATAAAGTGGGCAAAGCTTATACTTGGAACAGAAGTCAGAATATAGGAAACTACATGAAAACATGATTAATTCAGTGAAAATGACTGTAAACAGATGAGAACTTGTCTAGAACAGCTGAAAGAGAATCTCCAAGTCAGTTCTTATTGTAGAAAAGGTAGCTAAGATCAGGGAAATCCTTAATTCCAGTTAAGATCACATGAAACACTGTATGAATCCTATATTCTTTACTTAAAGGAGACTAGAGTGGTAAATGTGTGTTATACAAGGCAGAATACCATTGAAATAGAGAAAGAAACACGTTCAGCAGCTTTGGAAAGCCTTACACTTCACTGAAATGTAGTACTACACTTTATATATCACAGTTGAGAGACAATGTTCCCTAGCTCGCTCAGTTCATAACAGTGTGTAGGAAGTTGTTTGATAAAGTGGGCAAAGCTTATACTTGGGCCAGAAGGCAGAATATAGGAAACTACATGAAAACATGAATAATTCAGTGAAAATGACTGTAAACAGATGAGAACTGGTTTAGAACAGCTGAAAGAGAATCTCCAAGTCAGTTCTTAGTGTAGAAAAGGTAGGTAAGATAAGGGAAATACTTAATTCCAGTGAAGATCACATGAAACACTGTATGAATCCTATATTCTTTACTTAAAGGAGACTAGAGTGGTAAATGTGTGTTATACAAGGCAGAATACCATTGAAATAGAGAAAGAAACACGTTCGGCAGCTTTGGAAAGCCTTACACTTCACTGAAATGTAGTACTACACTCTATAACACAGTTGAGAGACAATGTTCAATACCTGCCTCAGTACTTAACAGTGTGTAGGAAGTTGTTTGATAAAGTGGGCAAAGCTGATATTTGGACCAGAAGGCAGAATATAGGAAACTACATGAAAACATGATTAATTCAGTGAAAATGACTGTAAACAGATGTGAACTTGTTTAGAACAGCTGAAAGAGATTCTCCAAGTCAGTTCTTAGTGTAGAAAAGGTAGCTAAGATCTGGGAAATCCTTAATTCGAGTTAAGATTACATGAAACACTGTATGAATCCTATATTCTTTACTTAAAGGAGACTAGAGTGGTAAATGTGTGTTATACAAGGCAGAATACCATTGAAATAGAGAAAGAAACACGTTCGGCAGCTTTGGAAAGCCTTACACTTCACTGAAATGTAGTACTACACTGTATAACACAGTTGAGAGACAATGTTCCCGAGCTGCCTCAGTTCATAACAGTGTGTAGGAAGGTGTTTGATAAAGAGGGCAAAGCTTATACTTGGGCCAGAAGGCAGAATATAGGAAACTACATGAAAACATGAATAATTCAGTGAAAATGACTCTAAACAGATGAGAACTGGTTTAGAACAGCTGAAAGAGAATCTCCAAGTCAGTTCTTAGTGTAGAAAAGGTAGGTAAGATAAGGGAAATCCTTAATTCCAGTTAAGATCACATGAAACACTGTATGAATCCTATATTCTTTACTTAAAGGAGACTAGAGTGGTAAATGTGTGTTATACAAGGCAGAATACCATTGAAATAGAGAAAGAAACACGTTCAGCTGCTTTGGAAAGCCTTACACTTCACTGAAATGTAGTACTACACTTTATATATCACAGTTGAGAGACAATGTTCCCTAGCTCGCTCAGTTCATAACAGTGTGTAGGAAGTTGTTTGATAAAGTGGGCAAAGCTTATACTTGGGCCAGAAGACAGAATATAGGAAACTACATGAAAACATGAATAATTCAGTGAAAATGACTGTAAACAGATGAGAACTTGTTTAGAACAGCTGAAAGAGAATCTCCAAGTCAGTTCTTAGTGTAGAAAAGGTAGCTAAGAGAAGGAAAATCCTTAATTCCAGGTAAGATCACATGAAACACTGTATGAATCCTATATTGTTTACTTAAAGGAGACTAGAGTGGTAAATGTGTGTTATACAAGGCAGAATACCATTGAAATAGAGAAAGAAACACGTTCGGCAGCTTTGGAAAGCCTTACACTTCACTGAAATGTAGTACTACACTCTATAACACAGTTGAGAGACAATGTTCAATAGCTGCCTCAGTACTTAACAGTGTGTAGGAAGTTGTTTGATAAAGAGGGCAAAGCTTATACTTGGACCAGAAGGCAGAATATAGGAAACTACATGAAAACATGATTAATTGAGTGAAAATGACTGTAAACAGATGGGAACTTGTTTAGAACAGCTGAAAGAGATTCTCCAAGTCAGTTCTTAGTGTAGAAAAGGTAGCTAAGATCTGGGAAATCCTTATTTCGAGTTAAGATTACATGAAACACTGTATGAATCCTATATTCTTTACTTAAAGGAGACTAGAGTGGTAAATGTGTGTTATACAAGGCAGAATACCATTGAAATAGAGAAAGAAACACGTTCGGCAGCTTTGGAAAGCCTTACACTTCACTGAAATGTAGTACTACACTGTATAACACAGTTGAGAGACAATGTTCAATAGCTGCCTCAGTACTTAACAGTGTGTAGGAAGTTGTTTGATAAAGTGGGCAAAGCTTATACTTGGGCCAGAAGGCAGAATATAGGAAACTACATGAAAACATGAATAATTCAGTGAAAATGACTGTAAACAGATGAGAACTTGTTTAGAACAGCTGAAAGAGAATCTCCAAGTCAGTTCTTAGTGTAGAAAATTTAGCTAAGAGAAGGAAAATCCTTAATTCCAGGTAAGATCACATGAAACACTGTATGAATCCTACATTCTTTACTTAAAGGAGACTAGAGTGGTAAATGTGTGTTATACAAGGCAGAATACCATTGAAATAGAGAAAGAAACACGTTCGGCAGCTTTGGAAAGCCTTACACTTCACTGAAATGTAGTACTACACTCTATAACACAGTTGAGAGACAATGTTCAATAGCTGCCTCAGTACTTAACAGTGTGTAGGAAGTTGTTTGATAAAGAGGGCAAAGCTTATACTTGGACCAGAAGGCAGAATATAGGAAACTACATGAAAACATGATTAATTCAGTGAAAATGACTGTAAACAGATGTGAACTTGTTTAGAACAGCTGAAAGAGATTCTCCAAGTCAGTTCTTAGTGTAGAAAAGGTAGCTAAGATCCGGGAAATCCTTAATTCGAGTTAAGATTACATGAAACACTGTATGAATCCTATATTCTTTACTTAAAGGAGACTAGAGTGGTAAATGTGTGTTATACAAGGCAGAATACCATTGATATAGAGAAAGAAACACGTTCAGCAGCTTTGGAAAGCCTTACACTTCACTGAAATGTAGTACTACACTTTATATATCACAGTTGAGAGACAATGTTCCCTAGCTCGCTCAGTTCATAACAGTGTGTAGGAAGTTGTTTGATAAAGTGGGCAAAGCTTATACTTGGGCCAGAAGGCAGAATATAGGAAACTACATGAAAACATGAATTATTCAGTGAAAATGACTGTAAACAGATGAGAACTTGTTTAGAACAGCTGAAAGAGAATCTCCAAGTCAGTTCTTAGTGTAGAAAAGGTAGCTAAGAGAAGGAAAATCCTTAATTCCAGTTAAGATCACAAGAAACACTGTATGAATCCTATATTGTTTACTTAAAGGAGACTAGAGTGGTAAATGTGTGTTATACAAGGCAGAATACCATTGAAATAGAGAAAGAAACAGGTTCGGCAGCTTTGGAAAGCCTTACACTTCACTGAAATGTAGTACTACACTCTATAACACAGTTGAGAGACAATGTTCCCGAGCTGCCTCAGTTCATAACAGTGTGTAGGAAGTTGTTTGATAAAGTGGGCAAAGCTTATACTTGGGCCAGAAGGCAGAATATAGGAAACTACATGAAAACATGAATAATTCAGTGAAAATGACTGTAAACAGATGAGAACTTGTTTAGAACAGCTGAAAGAGAATCTCCAAGTCAGTTCTTAGTGTAGAAAAGGTAGCTAAGAGAAGGATAATCCTTAATTCCAGTTAAGATCACAAGAAACACTGTATGAATCCTATATTCTTTACTTAAAGGAGACTAGAGTGGTAAATGTGTGTTATACAAGGCAGAATACCATTGAAATAGAGAAAGAAACACGTTCGGCAGCTTTGGAAAGCCTTACACTTCACTGAAATGTAGTACTACACTCTATAACTGAGTTGAGAGACAATGTTCAATAGCTGCCTCAGTACTTAACAGTGTGTAGGAAGTTGTTTGATAAAGTGGGCAAAGCTTATACTTGGACCAGAAGTCAGAATATAGGAAACTACATGAAAACATGATTAATTCAGTGAAAATGACTGTAAACAGATGAGAACTTGTCTAGAACAGCTGAAAGAGAATCTCCAAGTCAGTTCTTATTGTAGAAAAGGTAGCTAAGATCAGGGAAATCCTTAATTCCAGTTAAGATCACATGAAACACTGTATGAATCCTATATTCTTTACTTAAAGGAGACTAGAGTGGTAAATGTGTGTTATACAAGGCAGAATACCATTGAAATAGAGAAAGAAACACGTTCAGCAGCTTTGGAAAGCCTTACACTTCACTGAAATGTAGTACTACACTTTATATATCACAGTTGAGAGACAATGTTCCCTAGCTCGCTCAGTTCATAACAGTGTGTAGGAAGTTGTTTGATAAAGTGGGCAAAGCTTATACTTGGGCCAGAAGGCAGAATATAGGAAACTACATGAAAACATGAATAATTCAGTGAAAATGACTGTAAACAGATGAGAACTTGTTTAGAACAGCTGAAAGAGAATCTCCAAGTCAGTTCTTAGTGTAGAAAAGGTAGGTAAGATAAGGGAAATACTTAATTCCAGTGAAGATCACATGAAACACTGTATGAATCCTATATTCTTTACTTAGAGGAGACTAGAGTGGTAAATGTGTGTTATACAAGGCAGAATACCATTGAAATAGAGAAAGAAACACGTTCGGCAGCTTTGGAAAGCCTTACACTTCACTGAAATGTAGTACTACACTATATAACACAGTTGAGAGACAATGTTCAATACCTGCCTCAGTACTTAACAGTGTGTAGGAAGTTGTTTGATAAAGTGGGCAAAGCTTATACTTGGACCAGAAGGCAGAATATAGGAAACTACATGAAAACATGATTAATTCAGTGAAAATGACTGTAAACAGATGGGAACTTGTTTAGAACAGCTGAAAGAGAATCTCCAAGTCAGTTCTTAGTGTAGAAAAGGTAGCTAAGAGAAGGAAAATCCTTAATTCCAGGTAAGATCACATGAAACACTGTATGAATCCTATATTGTTTACTTAAAGGAGACTAGAGTGGTAAATGTGTGTTATACAAGGCAGAATACCATTGAAATAGAGAAAGAAACACGTTCGGCAGCTTTGGAAAGCCTTACACTTCACTGAAATGTAGTACTACACTGTATAACACAGTTGAGAGACAATGTTCCCGAGCTGCCTCAGTTCATAACAGTGTGTAGGAAGGTGTTTGATAAAGAGGGCAAAGCTTATACTTGGGCCAGAAGGCAGAATATAGGAAACTACATGAAAACATGAATAATTCAGTGAAAATGACTCTAAACAGATGAGAACTGGTTTAGAACAGCTGAAAGAGAATCTCCAAGTCAGTTCTTAGTGTAGAAAAGGTAGGTAAGATAAGGGAAATCCTTAATTCCAGTTAAGATCACATGAAACACTGTATGAATCCTATATTCTTTACTTAAAGGAGACTAGAGTGGTAAATGTGTGTTATACAAGGCAGAATACCATTGAAATAGAGAAAGAAACACGTTCAGCTGCTTTGGAAAGCCTTACACTTCACTGAAATATAATACTACACTTTATATATCACAGTTGAGAGACAATGTTCCCTAGCTCGCTCAGTTCATAACAGTGTGTAGGAAGTTGTTTGATAAAGTGGGCAAAGCTTATACTTGGGCCAGAAGACAGAATATAGGAAACTACATGAAAACATGAATAATTCAGTGAAAATGACTGTAAACAGATGAGAACTTGTTTAGAACAGCTGAAAGAGAATCTCCCAGTCAGTTCTTAGTGTAGAAAAGGTAGCTAAGAGAAGGAAAATCCTTAATTCCAGGTAAGATCACATGAAACACTGTATGAATCCTATATTGTTTACTTAAAGGAGACTAGAGTGGTAAATGTGTGTTATACAAGGCAGAATACCATTGAAATAGAGAAAGAAACACGTTCGGCAGCTTTGGAAAGCCTTACACTTCACTGAAATGTAGTACTACACTCTATAACACAGTTGAGAGACAATGTTCAATAGCTGCCTCAGTACTTAACAGTGTGTAGGAAGTTGTTTGATAAAGAGGGCAAAGCTTATACTTGGACCAGAAGGCAGAATATAGGAAACTACATGAAAACATGATTAATTCAGTGAAAATGACTGTAAACAGATGGGAACTTGTTTAGAACAGCTGAAAGAGATTCTCCAAGTCAGTTCTTAGTGTAGAAAAGGTAGCTAAGATCTGGGAAATCCTTATTTCGAGTTAAGATTACATGAAACACTGTATGAATCCTATATTCTTTACTTAAAGGAGACTAGAGTGGTAAATGTGTGTTATACAAGGCAGAATACCATTGAAATAGAGAAAGAAACACGTTCGGCAGCTTTGGAAAGCCTTACACTTCACTGAAATGTAGTACTACACTGTATAACACAGTTGAGAGACAATGTTCAATAGCTGCCTCAGTACTTAACAGTGTGTAGGAAGTTGTTTGATAAAGTGGGCAAAGCTTATACTTGGGCCAGAAGGCAGAATATAGGAAACTACATGAAAACATGAATAATTCAGTGAAAATGACTGTAAACAGATGAGAACTTGTTTAGAACAGCTGAAAGAGAATCTCCAAGTCAGTTCTTAGTGTAGAAAATGTAGCTAAGAGAAGGAAAATCCTTAATTCCAGGTAAGATCACATGAAACACTGTATGAATCCTACATTCTTTACTTAAAGGAGACTAGAGTGGTAAATGTGTGTTATACAAGGCAGAATACCATTGAAATAGAGAAAGAAACACGTTCGGCAGCTTTGGAAAGCCTTACACTTCACTGAAATGTAGTACTACACTCTATAACACAGTTGAGAGACAATGTTCAATAGCTGCCTCAGTACTTAACAGTGTGTAGGAAGTTGTTTGATAAAGAGGGCAAAGCTTATACTTGGACCAGAAGGCAGAATATAGGAAACTACATGAAAACATGATTAATTCAGTGAAAATGACTGTAAACAGATGTGAACTTGTTTAGAACAGCTGAAAGAGATTCTCCAAGTCAGTTCTTAGTGTAGAAAAGGTAGCTAAGATCCGGGAAATCTTAATTCGAGTTAAGATTACATGAAACACTGTATGAATCCTATATTCTTTACTTAAAGGAGACTAGAGTGGTAAATGTGTGTTATACAAGGCAGAATACCATTGAAATAGAGAAAGAAACACGTTCAGCAGCTTTGGAAAGCCTTACACTTCACTGAAATGTAGTACTACACTTTATATATCACAGTTGAGAGACAATGTTCCCTAGCTCGCTCAGTTCATAACAGTGTGTAGGAAGTTGTTTGATAAAGTGGGCAAAGCTTATACTTGGGCCAGAAGGCAGAATATAGGAAACTACATGAAAACATGAATTATTCAGTGAAAATGACTGTAAACAAATGAGAACTTGTTTAGAACAGCTGAAAGAGAATCTCCAAGTCAGTTCTTAGTGTAGAAAAGGTAGCTAAGAGAAGGAAAATTCTTAATTCCAGTTAAGATCACAAGAAACACTGTATGAATCCTATATTGTTTACTTAAAGGAGACTAGAGTGGTAAATGTGTGTTATACAAGGCAGAATACCATTGAAATAGAGAAAGAAACACGTTCGGCAGCTTTGGAAAGCCTTACACTTCACTGAAATGTAGTACTACACTCTATAACACAGTTGAGAGACAATGTTCCCGAGCTGCCTCAGTTCATAACAGTGTGTAGGAAGTTGTTTGATAAAGTGGGCAAAGCTTATACTTGGGCCAGAAGGCAGAATATAGGAAACTACATGAAAACATGAATAATTCAGTGAAAATGACTGTAAACAGATGAGAACTTGTTTAGAACAGCTGAAAGAGAATCTCCAAGTCAGTTCTTAGTGTAGAAAAGGTAGCTAAGAGAAGGAAAATCCTTAATTCCAGTTAAGATCACAAGAAACACTGTATGAATCCTATATTCTTTACTTAAAGGAGACTAGAGTGGTAAATGTGTGTTATACAAGGCAGAATACCATTGAAATAGAGAAAGAAACACGTTCGGCAGCTTTGGAAAGCCTTACACTTCACTGAAATGTAGTACTACACTCTATAACTGAGTTGAGAGACAATGTTCAATAGCTGCCTCAGTACTTAACAGTGTGTAGGAAGTTGTTTGATAAAGTGGGCAAAGCTTATACTTGGACCAGAAGTCAGAATATAGGAAACTACATGAAAACATGATTAATTCAGTGAAAATGACTGTAAACAGATGAGAACTTGTCTAGAACAGCTGAAAGAGAATCTCCAAGTCAGTTCTTATTGTAGAAAAGGTAGCTAAGATCAGGGAAATCCTTAATTCCAGTTAAGATCACATGAAACACTGTATGAATCCTATATTCTTTACTTAAAGGAGACTAGAGTGGTAAATGTGTGTTATACAAGGCAGAATACCATTGAAATAGAGAAAGAAACACGTTCAGCAGCTTTGGAAAGCCTTACACTTCACTGAAATGTAGTACTACACTTTATATATCACAGTTGAGAGACAATGTTCCCTAGCTCGCTCAGTTCATAACAGTGTGTAGGAAGTTGTTTGATAAAGTGGGCAAAGCTTATACTTGGGCCAGAAGGCAGAATATAGGAAACTACATGAAAACATGAATAATTCAGTGAAAATGACTGTAAACAGATGAGAACTTGTTTAGAACAGCTGAAAGAGAATCTCCAAGTCAGTTCTTAGTGTAGAAAAGGTAGGTAAGATAAGGGAAATACTTAATTCCAGTGAAGATCACATGAAACACTGTATGAATCCTATATTCTTTACTTAGAGGAGACTAGAGTGGTAAATGTGTGTTATACAAGGCAGAATACCATTGAAATAGAGAAAGAAACACGTTCGGCAGCTTTGGAAAGCCTTACACTTCACTGAAATGTAGTACTACACTCTATAACACAGTTGAGAGACAATGTTCAATAGCTGCCTCAGTACTTAACAGTGTGTAGGAAGTTGTTTGATAAAGAGGGCAAAGCTTATACTTGGACCAGAAGGCAGAATATAGGAAACTACATGAAAACATGATTAATTCAGTGAAAATGACTGTAAACAGATGTGAACTTGTTTAGAACAGCTGAAAGAGATTCTCCAAGTCAGTTCTTAGTGTAGAAAAGGTAGCTAAGATCCGGGAAATCTTAATTCGAGTTAAGATTACATGAAACACTGTATGAATCCTATATTCTTTACTTAAAGGAGACTAGAGTGGTAAATGTGTGTTATACAAGGCAGAATACCATTGAAATAGAGAAAGAAACACGTTCAGCAGCTTTGGAAAGCCTTACACTTCACTGAAATGTAGTACTACACTTTATATATCACAGTTGAGAGACAATGTTCCCTAGCTCGCTCAGTTCATAACAGTGTGTAGGAAGTTGTTTGATAAAGTGGGCAAAGCTTATACTTGGGCCAGAAGGCAGAATATAGGAAACTACATGAAAACATGAATTATTCAGTGAAAATGACTGTAAACAGATGAGAACTTGTTTAGAACAGCTGAAAGAGAATCTCCAAGTCAGTTCTTAGTGTAGAAAAGGTAGCTAAGAGAAGGAAAATTCTTAATTCCAGTTAAGATCACAAGAAACACTGTATGAATCCTATATTGTTTACTTAAAGGAGACTAGAGTGGTAAATGTGTGTTATACAAGGCAGAATACCATTGAAATAGAGAAAGAAACACGTTCGGCAGCTTTGGAAAGCCTTACACTTCACTGAAATGTAGTACTACACTCTATAACACAGTTGAGAGACAATGTTCCCGAGCTGCCTCAGTTCATAACAGTGTGTAGGAAGTTGTTTGATAAAGTGGGCAAAGCTTATACTTGGGCCAGAAGGCAGAATATAGGAAACTACATGAAAACATGAATAATTCAGTGAAAATGACTGTAAACAGATGAGAACTTGTTTAGAACAGCTGAAAGAGAATCTCCAAGTCAGTTCTTAGTGTAGAAAAGGTAGCTAAGAGAAGGAAAATCCTTAATTCCAGTTAAGATCACAAGAAACACTGTATGAATCCTATATTCTTTACTTAAAGGAGACTAGAGTGGTAAATGTGTGTTATACAAGGCAGAATACCATTGAAATAGAGAAAGAAACACGTTCGGCAGCTTTGGAAAGCCTTACACTTCACTGAAATGTAGTACTACACTCTATAACTGAGTTGAGAGACAATGTTCAATAGCTGCCTCAGTACTTAACAGTGTGTAGGAAGTTGTTTGATAAAGTGGGCAAAGCTTATACTTGGACCAGAAGTCAGAATATAGGAAACTACATGAAAACATGATTAATTCAGTGAAAATGACTGTAAACAGATGAGAACTTGTCTAGAACAGCTGAAAGAGAATCTCCAAGTCAGTTCTTATTGTAGAAAAGGTAGCTAAGATCAGGGAAATCCTTAATTCCAGTTAAGATCACATGAAACACTGTATGAATCCTATATTCTTTACTTAAAGGAGACTAGAGTGGTAAATGTGTGTTATACAAGGCAGAATACCATTGAAATAGAGAAAGAAACACGTTCAGCAGCTTTGGAAAGCCTTACACTTCACTGAAATGTAGTACTACACTTTATATATCACAGTTGAGAGACAATGTTCCCTAGCTCGCTCAGTTCATAACAGTGTGTAGGAAGTTGTTTGATAAAGTGGGCAAAGCTTATACTTGGGCCAGAAGGCAGAATATAGGAAACTACATGAAAACATGAATAATTCAGTGAAAATGACTGTAAACAGATGAGAACTTGTTTAGAACAGCTGAAAGAGAATCTCCAAGTCAGTTCTTAGTGTAGAAAAGGTAGGTAAGATAAGGGAAATACTTAATTCCAGTGAAGATCACATGAAACACTGTATGAATCCTATATTCTTTACTTAGAGGAGACTAGAGTGGTAAATGTGTGTTATACAAGGCAGAATACCATTGAAATAGAGAAAGAAACACGTTCGGCAGCTTTGGAAAGCCTTACACTTCACTGAAATGTAGTACTACACTCTATAACACAGTTGAGAGACAATGTTCAATACCTGCCTCAGTACTTAACAGTGTGTAGGAAGTTGTTTGATAAAGTGGGCAAAGCTTATACTTGGACCAGAAGGCAGAATATAGGAAACTACATGAAAACATGATTAATTCAGTGAAAATGACTGTAAACAGATGGGAACTTGTTTAGAACAGCTGAAAGAGAATCTCCAAGTCAGTTCTTAGTGTAGAAAAGGTAGCTAAGATCTGGGAAATCCTTATTTCGAGTTAAGATTACATGAAACACTGTATGAATCCTATATTCTTTACTTAAAGGAGACTAGAGTGGTAAATGTGTGTTATACAAGGCAGAATACCATTGAAATAGAGAAAGAAACACGTTCGGCAGCTTTGGAAAGCCTTACACTTCACTGAAATGTAGTACTACACTGTATAACACAGTTGAGAGACAATGTTCAATAGCTGCCTCAGTACTTAACAGTGTGTAGGAAGTTGTTTGATAAAGTGGGCAAAGCTTATACTTGGGCCAGAAGGCAGAATATAGGAAACTACATGAAAACATGAATAATTCAGTGAAAATGACTGTAAACAGATGAGAACTTGTTTAGAACAGCTGAAAGAGAATCTCCAAGTCAGTTCTTAGTGTAGAAAAGGTAGCTAAGAGAAGGAAAATCCTTAATTCCAGGTAAGATCACATGAAACACTGTATGAATCCTATATTGTTTACTTAAAGGAGACTAGAGTGGTAAATGTGTGTTATACAAGGCAGAATACCATTGAAATAGAGAAAGAAACACGTTCGGCAGCTTTGGAAAGCCTTACACTTCACTGAAATGTAGTACTACACTCTATAACACAGTTGAGAGACAATGTTCCCAAGCTGCCTCAGTTCATAACAGTGTGTAGGAAGGTGTTTGATAAAGAGGGCAAAGCTTATACTTGGGCCAGAAGGCAGAATGTAGGAAACTACATGAAAACATGAATAATTCAGTGAAAATGACTGTAAACAGATGAGAACTGGTTTAGAACAGCTGAAAGAGAATCTCCAAGTCAGTTCTTAGTGTAGAAAAGGTAGGTAAGATAAGGGAAATACTTAATTCCAGTTAAGATCACATGAAACACTGTATGAATCCTACATTCTTTACTTAAAGGAGACTAGAGTGGTAAATGTGTGTTATACAAGGCAGAATACCATTGAAATAGAGAAAGAAACACGTTCGGCAGCTTTGGAAAGCCTTACACTTCACTGAAATGTAGTACTACACTCTATAACACAGTTGAGAGACAATGTTCAATAGCTGCCTCAGTACTTAACAGTGTGTAGGAAGTTGTTTGATAAAGAGGGCAAAGCTTATACTTGGACCAGAAGGCAGAATATAGGAAACTACATGAAAACATGATTAATTCAGTGAAAATGACTGTAAACAGATGTGAACTTGTTTAGAACAGCTGAAAGAGATTCTCCAAGTCAGTTCTTAGTGTAGAAAAGGTAGCTGAGATCCGGGAAATCCTTAATTCGAGTTAAGATTACATGAAACACTGTATGAATCCTATATTCTTTACTTAAAGGAGACTAGAGTGGTAAATGTGTGTTATACAAGGCAGAATACCATTGAAATAGAGAAAGAAACACGTTCGGCAGCTTTGGAAAGCCTTACACTTCACTGAAATGTAGTACTAGACTCTATAACTGAGTTGAGAGACAATGTTCAATAGCTGCCTCAGTACTTAACAGTGTGTAGGAAGTTGTTTGATAAAGTGGGCAAAGCTGATATTTGGACCAGAAGGCAGAATATAGGAAACTACATGAAAACATGATTAATTCAGTGAAAATGACTGTAAACAGATGTGAACTTGTTTAGAACAGCTGAAAGAGATTCTCCAAGTCAGTTCTTAGTGTAGAAAAGGTAGCTAAGATCTGGGAAATCCTTAATTCGAGTTAAGATTACATGAAACACTGTATGAATCCTATATTCTTTACTTAAAGGAGACTAGAGTGGTAAATGTGTGTTATACAAGGCAGAATACCATTGAAATAGAGAAAGAAACACGTTCGGCAGCTTTGGAAAGCCTTACACTTCACTGAAATGTAGTACTACACTCTATAACACAGTTGAGAGACAATGTTCCCGAGCTGCCTCAGTTCATAACAGTGTGTAGGAAGGTGTTTGATAAAGAGGGCAAAGCGTATACTTGGGCCAGAAGGCAGAATATAGGAAACTACATGAAAACATGAATAATTCAGTGAAAATGACTGTAAACAGATGAGAACTGGTTTAGAACAGCTGAAAGAGAATCTCCAAGTCAGTTCTTAGTGTAGAAAAGGTAGGTAAGATAAGGGAAATCCTTAATTCCAGTTAAGATCACATGAAACACTGTATGAATCCTATATTCTTTACTTAAAGGAGACTAGAGTGGTAAATGTGTGTTATACAAGGCAGAATCCCATTGAAATAGAGAAAGAAACACGTTCAGCAGCTTTGGAAAGCCTTACACTTCACTGAAATGTAGTACTACACTTTATATATCACAGTTGAGAAACAATGTTCCCTAGCTCGCTCAGTTCATAACAGTGTGTAGGAAGTTGTTTGATAAAGTGGGCGAAGCTTATACTTGGGCCAGAAGACAGAATATAGGAAACTACATGAAAACATGAATAATTCAGTGAAAATGACTGTAAACAGATGAGAACTTGTTTAGAACAGCTGAAAGAGAATCTCCAAGTCAGTTCTTAGTGTAGAAAAGGTAGCTAAGAGAAGGAAAATCCTTAATTCCAGTTAAGATCACATGAAACACTGTATGAATCCTATATTGTTTACTTAAAGGAGACTAGAGTGGTAAATGTGTGTTATACAAGGCAGAATACCATTGAAATAGAGAAAGAAACACGTTCGGCAGCTTTGGAAAGCCTTACACTTCACTGAAATGTAGTACTACACTCTATAACACAGTTGAGAGACAATGTTCCCAAGCTGCCTCAGTTCATAACAGTGTGTAGGAAGGTGTTTGATAAAGAGGGCAAAGCTTATACTTGGGCCAGAAGGCAGAATATAGGAAACTACATGAAAACATGAATAATTCAGTGAAAATGACTGTAAACAGATGAGAACTGGTTTAGAACAGCTGAAAGAGAATCTCCAAGTCAATTCTTAGTGTAGAAAAGGTAGGTAAGATAAGGGAAATACTTAATTCCAGTTAAGATCACATGAAACACTGTATGAATCCTACATTCTTTACTTAAAGGAGACTAGAGTGGTAAATGTGTGTTATACAAGGCAGAATACCATTGAAATAGAGAAAGAAACACGTTCGGCAGCTTTGGAAAGCCTTACACTTCACTGAAATGTAGTACTACACTCTATAACACAGTTGAGAGACAATGTTCAATAGCTGCCTCAGTACTTAACAGTGTGTAGGAAGTTGTTTGATAAAGAGGGCAAAGCTTATACTTGGACCAGAAGGCAGAATATAGGAAACTACATGAAAACATGATTAATTCAGTGAAAATGACTGTAAACAGATGTGAACTTGTTTAGAACAGCTGAAAGAGATTCTCCAAGTCAGTTCTTAGTGTAGAAAAGGTAGCTGAGATCCGGGAAATCCTTAATTCGAGTTAAGATTACATGAAACACTGTATGAATCCTATATTCTTTACTTAAAGGAGACTAGAGTGGTAAATGTGTGTTATACAAGGCAGAATACCATTGAAATAGAGAAAGAAACACGTTCGGCAGCTTTGGAAAGCCTTACACTTCACTGAAATGTAGTACTAGACTCTATAACTGAGTTGAGAGACAATGTTCAATAGCTGCCTCAGTACTTAACAGTGTGTAGGAAGTTGTTTGATAAAGTGGGCAAAGCTTATACTTGGACCAGAAGTCAGAATATAGGAAACTACATGAAAACATGATTAATTCAGTGAAAATGACTGTAAACAGATGAGAACTTGTCTAGAACAGCTGAAAGAGAATCTCCAAGTCAGTTCTTATTGTAGAAAAGGTAGCTAAGATAAGGGAAATCCTTAATTCCAGTTAAGATCACATGAAACACTGTATGAATCCTATATTCTTTACTTAAAGGAGACTAGAGTGGTAAATGTGTGTTATACAAGGCAGAATACCATTGAAATAGAGAAAGAAACACGTTCAGCAGCTTTGGAAAGCCTTACACTTCACTGAAATGTAGTACTACACTTTATATATCACAGTTGAGAGACAATGTTCCCTAGCTCGCTCAGTTCATAACAGTTTGTAGGAAGTTGTTTGATAAAGTGGGCAAAGCTTATACTTGGGCCAGAAGGCAGAATATAGGAAACTACATGAAAACATGAATAATTCAGTGAAAATGACTGTAAACAGATGAGAACTTGTTTAGAACAGCTGAAAGAGAATCTCCAAGTCAGTTCTTAGTGTAGAAAAGGTAGCTAAGAGAAGGAAAATCCTTAATTCCAGTTAAGATCACATGAAACACTGTATGAATCCTATATTGTTTACTTAAAGGAGACTAGAGTGGTAAATGTGTGTTATACAAGGCAGAATACCATTGAAATAGAGAAAGAAACACGTTCGGCAGCTTTGGAAAGCCTTACACTTCACTGAAATGTAGTACTACACTCTATAACACAGTTGAGAGACAATGTTCCCGAGCTGCCTCAGTTCATAACAGTGTGTAGGAAGTTGTTTGATAAAGTGGGCAAAGCTTATACTTGGGCCAGAAGGCAGAATATAGGAAACTACATGAAAACATGAATAATTCAGTGAAAATGACTGTAAACAGATGAGAACTTGTTTAGAACAGCTGAAAGAGAATCTCCAAGTCAGTTCTTAGTGTAGAAAAGGTAGGTAAGATAAGGGAAATACTTAATTCCAGTGAAGATCACATGAAACACTGTATGAATCCTATATTCTTTACTTAAAGGAGACTAGAGTGGTAAATGTGTGTTATACAAGGCAGAATACCATTGAAATAGAGAAAGAAACACGTTCGGCAGCTTTGGAAAGCCTTACACTTCACTGAAATGTAGTACTACACTCTATAACACAGTTGAGAGACAATGTTCCCGAGCTGCCTCAGTTCATAACAGTGTGTAGGAAGGTGTTTGATAAAGAGGGCAAAGCTTATACTTGGGCCAGAAGGGAGAATATAGGAAACTACATGAAAACATGAATAATTCAGTGAAAATGACTGTAAACAGATGAGAACTGGTTTAGAACAGCTGAAAGAGAATCTCCAAGTCAGTTCTTAGTGTAGAAAAGGTAGCTGAGATCCGGGAAATCCTTAATTCGAGTTAAGATTACATGAAACACTGTATGAATCCTATATTCTTTACTTAAAGGAGACTAGAGTGGTAAATGTGTGTTATACAAGGCAGAATACCATTGAAATAGAGAAAGAAACACGTTCGGCAGCTTTGGAAAGCCTTACACTTCACTGAAATGTAGTACTAGACTCTATAACTGAGTTGAGAGACAATGTTCAATAGCTGCCTCAGTACTTAACAGTGTGTAGGAAGTTGTTTGATAAAGTGGGCAAAGCTTATACTTGGACCAGAAGTCAGAATATAGGAAACTACATGAAAACATGATTAATTCAGTGAAAATGACTGTAAACAGATGAGAACTTGTCTAGAACAGCTGAAAGAGAATCTCCAAGTCAGTTCTTATTGTAGAAAAGGTAGCTAAGATAAGGGAAATCCTTAATTCCAGTTAAGATCACATGAAACACTGTATGAATCCTATATTTTTTACTTAAAGGAGACTAGAGTGGTAAATGTGTGTTATACAAGGCAGAATACCATTGAAATAGAGAAAGAAACACGTTCAGCAGCTTTGGAAAGCCTTACACTTCACTGAAATGTAGTACTACACTTTATATATCACAGTTGAGAGACAATGTTCCCTAGCTCGCTCAGTTCATAACAGTGTGTAGGAAGTTGTTTGATAAAGTGGGCAAAGCTTATACTTGGGCCAGAAGGCAGAATATAGGAAACTACATGAAAACATGAATAATTCAGTGAAAATGACTGTAAACAGATGAGAACTTGTTTAGAACAGCTGAAAGAGAATCTCCAAGTCAGTTCTTAGTGTAGAAAAGGTAGCTAAGAGAAGGAAAATCCTTAATTCCAGTTAAGATCACATGAAACACTGTATGAATCCTATATTCTTTACTTAAAGGAGACTAGAGTGGTAAATGTGTGTTATACAAGGCAGAATACCATTGAAATAGAGAAAGAAACACGTTCGGCAGCTTTGGAAAGCCTTACACTTCACTGAAATGTAGTACTAGACTCTATAACACAGTTGAGAGACAATGTTCAATAGCTGCCTCAGTACTTAACAGTGTGTAGGAAGTTGTTTGATAAAGTGGGCAAAGCTGATATTTGGACCAGAAGGCAGAATATAGGAAACTACATGAAAACATGATTAATTCAGTGAAAATGACTGTAAACAGATGTGAACTTGTTTAGAACAGCTGAAAGAGATTCTCCAAGTCAGTTCTTAGTGTAGAAAAGGTAGCTGAGATCCGGGAAATCCTTAATTCCAGTTAAGATTACATGAAACACTGTATGAATCCTATATTCTTTTCTTAAAGGAGACTAGAGTGGTAAATGTGTGTTATACAAGGCAGAATACCATTGAAATAGAGAAAGAAACACGTTCGGCAGCTTTGGAAAGCCTTACACTTCACTGAAATGTAGTACTACACTCTATAACACAGTTGAGAGACAATGTTCCCGAGCTGCCTCAGTTCATAACAGTGTGTAGGAAGGTGTTTGATAAAGAGGGCAAAGCGTATACTTGGGCCAGAAGGCAGAATATAGGAAACTACATGAAAACATGAATAATTCAGTGAAAATGACTGTAAACAGATGAGAACTGGTTTAGAACAGCTGAAAGAGAATCTCCAAGTCAGTTCTTAGTGTAGAAAAGGTAGGTAAGATAAGGGAAATCCTTAATTCCAGTTAAGATCACATGAAACACTGTATGAATCCTATATTCTTTACTTAAAGGAGACTAGAGTGGTAAATGTGTGTTATACAAGGCAGAATCCCATTGAAATAGAGAAAGAAACACGTTCAGCAGCTTTGGAAAGCCTTACACTTCACTGAAATGTAGTACTACACTCTATAACACAGTTGAGAGACAATGTTCAATAGCTGCCTCAGTACTTAACAGTGTGTAGGAAGTTGTTTGATAAAGTGGGCAAAGCTTATACTTGGGCCAGAAGGCAGAATATAGGAAACTACATGAAAACATGAATAATTCAGTGAAAATGACTGTAAACAGATGAGAACTTGTTTAGAACAGCTGAAAGAGAATCTCCAAGTCAGTTCTTAGTGTAGAAAAGGTAGGTAAGATAAGGGAAATACTTAATTCCAGTGAAGATCACATGAAACACTGTATGAATCCTATATTCTTTACTTAAAGGAGACTAGAGTGGTAAATGTGTGTTATACAAGGCAGAATACCATTGAAATAGAGAAAGAAACACGTTCGGCAGCTTTGGAAAGCCTTACACTTAACTGAAATGTAGTACTACACTCTATAACACAGTTGAGAGACAATGTTCCCGAGCTGCCTCAGTTCATAACAGTGTGTAGGAAGGTGTTTGATAAAGAGGGCAAAGCTTATACTTGGGCCAGAAGGGAGAATATAGGAAACTACATGAAAACATGAATAATTCAGTGAAAATGACTGTAAACAGATGAGAACTGGTTTAGAACAGCTGAAAGAGAATCTCCAAGTCAGTTCTTAGTGTAGAAAAGGTAGCTGAGATCCGGGAAATCCTTAATTCGAGTTAAGATTACATGAAACACTGTATGAATCCTATATTCTTTACTTAAAGGAGACTAGAGTGGTAAATGTGTGTTATACAAGGCAGAATACCATTGAAATAGAGAAAGAAACACGTTCGGCAGCTTTGGAAAGCCTTACACTTCACTGAAATATAGTACTAGACTCTATAACTGAGTTGAGAGACAATGTTCAATAGCTGCCTCAGTACTTAACAGTGTGTAGGAAGTTGTTTGATAAAGTGGGCAAAGCTTATACTTGGACCAGAAGTCAGAATATAGGAAACTACATGAAAACATGATTAATTCAGTGAAAATGACTGTAAACAGATGAGAACTTGTCTAGAACAGCTGAAAGAGAATCTCCAAGTCAGTTCTTATTGTAGAAAAGGTAGCTAAGATAAGGGAAATCCTTAATTCCAGTTAAGATCACATGAAACACTGTATGAATCCTATATTCTTTACTTAAAGGAGACTAGAGTGGTAAATGTGTGTTATACAAGGCAGAATACCATTGAAATAGAGAAAGAAACACGTTCAGCAGCTTTGGAAATCCTTACACTTCACTGAAATGTAGTACTACACTTTATATATCACAGTTGAGAGACAATGTTCCCTAGCTCGCTCAGTTCATAACAGTGTGTAGGAAGTTGTTTGATAAAGTGGGCAAAGCTTATACTTGGGCCAGAAGGCAGAATATAGGAAACTACATGAAAACATGAATAATTCAGTGAAAATGACTGTAAACAGATGAGAACTTGTTTAGAACAGCTGAAAGAGAATCTCCAAGTCAGTTCTTAGTGTAGAAAAGGTAGCTAAGAGAAGGAAAATCCTTAATTCCAGTTAAGATCACATGAAACACTGTATGAATCCTATATTGTTTACTTAAAGGAGACTAGAGTGGTAAATGTGTGTTATACAAGGCAGAATACCATTGAAATAGAGAAAGAAACACGTTCGGCAGCTTTGGAAAGCCTTACACTTCACTGAAATGTAGTACTACACTCTATAACACAGTTGAGAGACAATGTTCCCGAGCTGCCTCAGTTCATAACAGTGTGTAGGAAGTTGTTTGATAAAGTGGGCAAAGCTTATACTTGGGCCAGAAGGCAGAATATAGGAAACTACATGAAAACATGAATAATTCAGTGAAAATGACTGTAAACAGATGAGAACTTGTTTAGAACAGCTGAAAGAGAATCTCCAAGTCAGTTCTTAGTGTAGAAAAGGTAGGTAAGATAAGGGAAATACTTAATTCCAGTGAAGATCACATGAAACACTGTATGAATCCTATATTCTTTACTTAAAGGAGACTAGAGTGGTAAATGTGTGTTATACAAGGCAGAATACCATTGAAATAGAGAAAGAAACACGTTCGGCAGCTTTGGAAAGCCTTACACTTCACTGAAATGTAGTACTACACTCTATAACACAGTTGAGAGACAATGTTCCCGAGCTGCCTCAGTTCATAACAGTGTGTAGGAAGGTGTTTGATAAAGAGGGCAAAGCTTATACTTGGGCCAGAAGGGAGAATATAGGAAACTACATGAAAACATGAATAATTCAGTGAAAATGACTGTAAACAGATGAGAACTGGTTTAGAACAGCTGAAAGAGAATCTCCAAGTCAGTTCTTAGTGTAGAAAAGGTAGGTAAGATAAGGGAAATCCTTAATTCCAGTTAAGATCACATGAAACACTGTATGAATCCTATATTCTTTACTTAAAGGAGACTAGAGTGGTAAATGTGTGTTATACAAGGCAGAATCCCATTGAAATAGAGAAAGAAACACGTTCAGCAGCTTTGGAAAGCCTTACACTTCACTGAAATGTAGTACTACACTTTATATATCACAGTTGAGAAACAATGTTCCCTAGCTCGCTCAGTTCATAACAGTGTGTAGGAAGTTGTTTGATAAAGTGGGCGAAGCTTATACTTGGGCCAGAAGACAGAATATAGGAAACTACATGAAAACATGAATAATTCAGTGAAAATGACTGTAAACAGATGAGAACTTGTTTTGAACAGCTGAAAGAGAATCTCCAAGTCAGTTCTTAGTGTAGAAAAGGTAGCTAAGAGCAGGAAAATCCTTAATTCCAGTTAAGATCACATGAAACACTGTATGAATCCTATATTCTTTACTTAAAGGAGACTAGAGTGGTAAATGTGTGTTATACAAGGCAGAATACCATTGAAATAGAGAAAGAAACACGTTCGGCAGCTTTGGAAAGCCTTACACTTCACTGAAATGTAGTACTACACTCTATAACACAGTTGAGAGACAATGTTCCCAAGCTGCCTCAGTTCATAACAGTGTGTAGGAAGGTGTTTGATAAAGAGGGCAAAGCTTATACTTGGGCCAGAAGGCAGAATATAGGAAACTACATGAAAACATGAATAATTCAGTGAAAATGACTGTAAACAGATGAGAACTGGTTTAGAACAGCTGAAAGAGAATCTCCAAGTCAATTCTTAGTGTAGAAAAGGTAGGTAAGATAAGGGAAATACTTAATTCCAGTTAAGATCACATGAAACACTGTATGAATCCTACATTCTTTACTTAAAGGAGACTAGAGTGGTAAATGTGTGTTATACAAGGCAGAATACCATTGAAATAGAGAAAGAAACACGTTCGGCAGCTTTGGAAAGCCTTACACTTCACTGAAATGTAGTACTACACTCTATAACACAGTTGAGAGACAATGTTCAATAGCTGCCTCAGTACTTAACAGTGTGTAGGAAGTTGTTTGATAAAGAGGGCAAAGCTTATACTTGGACCAGAAGGCAGAATATAGGAAACTACATGAAAACATGATTAATTCAGTGAAAATGACTGTAAACAGATGTGAACTTGTTTAGAACAGCTGAAAGAGATTCTCCAAGTCAGTTCTTAGTGTAGAAAAGGTAGCTAAGATCCGGGAAATCCTTAATTCGAGTTAAGATTACATGAAACACTGTATGAATCCTATATTCTTTACTTAAAGGAGACTAGAGTAGTAAATGTGTGTTATACAAGGCAGAATACCATTGAAATAGAGAAAGAAACACGTTCGGCAGCTTTGGAAAGCATTACACTTCACTGAAATGTAGTACTATACTCTATAACACAGTTGAGAGACAATGTTCCCGAGCTGCCTCAGTGCATAACAGTGTGTAGGAAGTTGTTTGATAAAGTGGGCAAAGCTTATACTTGGGCCAGAAGGCCGAATATAGGAAACTACATGAGAACATGAATAATTCAGTGAAAATGACTGTAAACAGATGAGAACTTGTTTAGAACAGCTGAAAGAGAATCTCCAAGTCAGTTCTTAGTGTAGAAAAGGTAGCTAAGATAAGGAAAATCCTTAATTCCAGTTAAGATCACATGAAACACTGTATGAATCCTATATTCTTTACTTAAAGGAGACTAGAGTGGTCAATGTGTGTTATACAAGGCAGAATACCATTGAAATAGAGAAAGAAACACGTTCGGCAGCTTTGGAAAGCCTTACACTTCACTGAAATGTAGTACTACACTCTATAACACAGTTGAGAGACAATGTTCAATAGCTGCCTCAGTACTTCACAGTGTGTAGGAAGTTGTTTGATAAAGAGGGCAAAGCTTATACTTGGACCAGAAGGCAGAATATAGGAAACTACATGAAAACATGATTAATTCAGTGAAAATGACTGTAAACAGATGTGAACTTGTTTAGAACAGCTGAAAGAGATTCTCCAAGTCAGTTCTTAGTGTAGAAAAGGTAGCTAAGATCCGGGAAATCCTTAATTCGAGTTAAGATTACATGAAACACTGTATGAATCCTATATTCTTTACTTAAAGGAGACTAGAGTGGTAAATGTGTGTTATACAAGGCAGAATACCATTGAAATAGAGAAAGAAACACGTTCAGCAGCTTTGGAAAGCCTTACACTTCACTGAAATGTAGTACTACACTTTATATATCACAGTTGAGAGACAATGTTCCCTAGCTCGCTCAGTTCATAACAGTGTGTAGGAAGTTGTTTGATAAAGTGGGCAAAGCTTATACATGGGCCAGAAGGCAGAATATAGGAAACTACATGAAAACATGAATTATTCAGTGAAAATGACTGTAAACAGATGAGAACTTGTTTAGAACAGCTGAAAGAGAATCTCCAAGTCAGTTCTTAGTGTAGAAAAGGTAGCTAAGAGAAGGAAAATCCTTAATTCCAGTTAAGATCACAAGAAACACTGTATGAATCCTATATTGTTTACTTAAAGGAGACTAGAGTGGTAAATGTGTGTTATACAAGGCAGAATACCATTGAAATAGAGAAAGAAACACGTTCGGCAGCTTTGGAAAGCCTTACACTTCACTGAAATGTAGTACTACACTCTATAACACAGTTGAGAGACAATGTTCCCGAGCTGCCTCAGTTCATAACAGTGTGTAGGAAGTTGTTTGATAAAGTGGGCAAAGCTTATACTTGGGCCAGAAGGCAGAATATAGGAAACTACATGAAAACATGAATAATTCAGTGAAAATGACTGTAAACAGATGAGAACTTGTTTAGAACAGCTGAAAGAGAATCTCCAAGTCAGTTCTTAGTGTAGAAAAGGTAGCTAAGAGAAGGAAAATCCTTAATTCCAGTTAAGATCACAAGAAACACAGTATGAATCCTATATTCTTTACTTAAAGGAGACTAGAGTGGTAAATGTGTGTTATACAAGGCAGAATACCATTGAAATAGAGAAAGAAACACGTTCAGCAGCTTTGGAAAGCCTTACACTTCACTGAAATGTAGTACTACACTTTATATATCACAGTTGAGAGACAATGTTCCCTGGCTCGCTCAGTTCATAACAGTGTGTAGGAAGTTGTTTGATAAAGTGGGCAAAGCTTATACTTGGGCCAGAAGGCAGAATATAGGAAACTACATGAAAACATGAATAATTCAGTGAAAATGACTGTAAACAGATGAGAACTTGTTTAGAACAGCTGAAAGAGAATCTCCAAGTCAGTTCTTAGTGTAGAAAAGGTAGCTAAGAGAAGGAAAATCCTTAATTCCAGTTAAGATCACATGAAACACTGTATGAATCCTATATTGTTTACTTAAAGGAGACTAGAGTGGTAAATGTGTGTTATACAAGGCAGAATACCATTGAAATAGAGAAAGAAACACGTTCGGCAGCTTTGGAAAGCCTTACACTTCACTGAAATGTAGTACTACACTCTATAACACAGTTGAGAGACAATGTTCCCGAGCTGCCTAAGTTCATAACAGTGTGTAGGAAGTTGTTTGATAAAGTGGGCAAAGCTTATACTTGGGCCAGAAGGCAGAATATAGGAAACTACATGAAAACATGAATAATTCAGTGAAAATGACTCTAAACAGATGAGAACTTGTTTAGAACAGCTGAAAGAGAATCTCCAAGTCAGTTCTTAGTGTAGAAAAGGTAGGTAAGATAAGGGAAATACTTAATTCCAGTGAAGATCACATGAAACACTGTATGAATCCTATATTCTTTACTTAAAGGAGACTAGAGTGGTAAATGTGTGTTATACAAGGCAGAATACCATTGAAATAGAGAAAGAAACACGTTCGGCAGCTTTGGAAAGCCTTACACTTCACTGAAATGTAGTACTACACTCTATAACACAGTTGAGAGACAATGTTCAATACCTGCCTCAGTACTTAACAGTGTGTAGGAAGTTGTTTGATAAAGTGGGCAAAGCTGATATTTGGACCAGAAGGCAGAATATAGGAAACTACATGAAAACATGATTAATTCAGTGAAAATGACTGTAAACAGATGTGAACTTGTTTAGAACAGCTGAAAGAGATTCTCCAAGTCAGTTCTTAGTGTAGAAAAGGTAGCTAAGATCTGGGAAATCCTTAATTCGAGTTAAGATTACATGAAACACTGTATGAATCCTCTATTCTTTACTTAAAGGAGACTAGAGTGGTAAATGTGTGTTATACAAGGCAGAATACCATTGAAATAGAGAAAGAAACACGTTCGGCAGCTTTGGAAAGCCTTACACTTCACTGAAATGTAGTACTACACTCTATAACACAGTTGAGAGACAATGTTCCCGAGCTGCCTCAGTTCATAACAGTGTGTAGGAAGGTGTTTGATAAAGAGGGCAAAGCTTATACTTGGGCCAGAAGGCAGAATATAGGAAACTACATGAAAACATGAATAATTCAGTGAAAATGACTCTAAACAGATGAGAACTGGTTTAGAACAGCTGAAAGAGAATCTCCAAGTCAGTTCTTAGTGTAGAAAAGGTAGGTAAGATAAGGGAAATCCTTAATTCCAGTTAAGATCACATGAAACACTGTATGAATCCTATATTCTTTACTTAAAGGAGACTAGAGTGGTAAATGTGTGTTATACAAGGCAGAATACCATTGAAATAGAGAAAGAAACACGTTCAGCTGCTTTGGAAAGCCTTACACTTCACTGAAATGTAGTACTACACTTTATATATCACAGTTGAGAGACAATGTTCCCTAGCTCGCTCAGTTCATAACAGTGTGTAGGAAGTTGTTTGATAAAGTGGGCAAAGCTTATACTTGGGCCAGAAGACAGAATATAGGAAACTACATGAAAACATGAATAATTCAGTGAAAATGACTGTAAACAGATGAGAACTTGTTTAGAACAGCTGAAAGAGAATCTCCAAGTCAGTTCTTAGTGTAGAAAAGGTAGCTAAGAGAAGGAAAATCCTTAATTCCAGGTAAGATCACATGAAACACTGTATGAATCCTATATTGTTTACTTAAAGGAGACTAGAGTGGTAAATGTGTGTTATACAAGGCAGAATACCATTGAAATAGAGAAAGAAACACGTTCGGCAGCTTTGGAAAGCCTTACACTTCACTGAAATGTAGTACTACACTCTATAACACAGTTGAGAGACAATGTTCCCAAGCTGCCTCAGTTCATAACAGTGTGTAGGAAGGTGTTTGATAAAGAGGGCAAAGCTTATACTTGGGCCAGAAGGCAGAATATAGGAAACTACATGAAAACATGAATAATTCAGTGAAAATGACTGTAAACCGATGAGAACTGGTTTAGAACAGCTGAAAGAGAATCTCCAAGTCAGTTCTTAGTGTAGAAAAGGTAGGTAAGATAAGGGAAATACTTAATTCCAGTTAAGATCACATGAAACACTGTATGAATCCTACATTCTTTACTTAAAGGAGACTAGAGTGGTAAATGTGTGTTATACAAGGCAGAATACCATTGAAATAGAGAAAGAAACACGTTCGGCAGCTTTGGAAAGCCTTACACTTCACTGAAATGTAGTACTACACTCTATAACACAGTTGAGAGACAATGTTCAATAGCTGCCTCAGTACTTCACAGTGTGTAGGAAGTTGTTTGATAAAGAGGGCAAAGCTTATACTTGGACCAGAAGGCAGAATATAGGAAACTACATGAAAACATGATTAATTCAGTGAAAATGACTGTAAACAGATGTGAACTTGTTTAGAACAGCTGAAAGAGATTCTCCAAGTCAGTTCTTAGTGTAGAAAAGGTAGCTAAGATCCGGGAAATCCTTAATTCGAGTTAAGATTACATGAAACACTGTATGAATCCTATATTCTTTACTTAAAGGAGACTAGAGTGGTAAATGTGTGTTATACAAGGCAGAATACCATTGAAATAGAGAAAGAAACACGTTCAGCAGCTTTGGAAAGCCTTACACTTCACTGAAATGTAGTACTACACTTTATATATCACAGTTGAGAGACAATGTTCCCTAGCTCGCTCAGTTCATAACAGTGTGTAGGAAGTTGTTTGATAAAGTGGGCAAAGCTTATACTTGGGCCAGAAGGCAGAATATAGGAAACTACATGAAAACATGAATTATTCAGTGAAAATGACTGTAAACAGATGAGAACTTGTTTAGAACAGCTGAAAGAGAATCTCCAAGTCAGTTCTTAGTGTAGAAAAGGTAGCTAAGAGAAGGAAAATCCTTAATTCCAGTTAAGATCACAAGAAACACTGTATGAATCCTATATTGTTTACTTAAAGGAGACTAGAGTGGTAAATGTGTGTTATACAAGGCAGAATACCATTGAAATAGAGAAAGAAACACGTTCGGCAGCTTTGGAAAGCCTTACACTTCACTGAAATGTAGTACTACACTCTATAACACAGTTGAGAGACAATGTTCCCGAGCTGCCTCAGTTCATAACAGTGTGTAGGAAGTTGTTTGATAAAGTGGGCAAAGCTTATACTTGGGCCAGAAGGCAGAATATAGGAAACTACATGAAAACATGAATAATTCAGTGAAAATGACTGTAAACAGATGAGAACTTGTTTAGAACAGCTGAAAGAGAATCTCCAAGTCAGTTCTTAGTGTAGAAAAGGTAGCTAAGAGAAGGAAAATCCTTAATTCCAGTTAAGATCACAAGAAACACTGTATGAATCCTATATTGTTTACTTAAAGGAGACTAGAGTGGTAAATGTGTGTTATACAAGGCAGAATACCATTGAAATAGAGAAAGAAACACGTTCGGCAGCTTTGGAAAGCCTTACACTTCACTGAAATGTAGTACTACACTCTATAACACAGTTGAGAGACAATGTTCCCGAGCTGCCTCAGTTCATAACAGTGTGTAGGAAGTTGTTTGATAAAGTGGGCAAAGCTTATACTTGGGCCAGAAGGCAGAATATAGGAAACTACATGAAAACATGAATAATTCAGTGAAAATGACTGTAAACAGATGAGAACTGGTTTAGAACAGCTGAAAGAGAATCTCCAAGTCAGTTCTTAGTGTAGAAAAGGTAGGTAAGATAAGGGAAATACTTAATTCCAGTTAAGATCACATGAAACACTGTATGAATCCTACATTCTTTACTTAAAGGAGACTAGAGTGGTAAATGTGTGTTATACAAGGCAGAATACCATTGAAATAGAGAAAGAAACACGTTCGGCAGCTTTGGAAAGCCTTACACTTCACTGAAATGTAGTACTACACTCTATAACACAGTTGAGAGACAATGTTCAATAGCTGCCTCAGTACTTCACAGTGTGTAGGAAGTTGTTTGATAAAGAGGGCAAAGCTTATACTTGGACCAGAAGGCAGAATATAGGAAACTACATGAAAACATGATTAATTCAGTGAAAATGACTGTAAACAGATGTGAACTTGTTTAGAACAGCTGAAAGAGATTCTCCAAGTCAGTTCTTAGTGTAGAAAAGGTAGCTAAGATCCGGGAAATCCTTAATTCGAGTTAAGATTACATGAAACACTGTATGAATCCTATATTCTTTACTTAAAGGAGACTAGAGTGGTAAATGTGTGTTATACAAGGCAGAATACCATTGAAATAGAGAAAGAAACACGTTCAGCAGCTTTGGAAAGCCTTACACTTCACTGAAATGTAGTACTACACTTTATATATCACAGTTGAGAGACAATGTTCCCTAGCTCGCTCAGTTCATAACAGTGTGTAGGAAGTTGTTTGATAAAGTGGGCAAAGCTTATACTTGGGCCAGAAGGCAGAATATAGGAAACTACATGAAAACATGAATTATTCAGTGAAAATGACTGTAAACAGATGAGAACTTGTTTAGAACAGCTGAAAGAGAATCTCCAAGTCAGTTCTTAGTGTAGAAAAGGTAGCTAAGAGAAGGAAAATCCTTAATTCCAGTTAAGATCACAAGAAACACTGTATGAATCCTATATTGTTTACTTAAAGGAGACTAGAGTGGTAAATGTGTGTTATACAAGGCAGAATACCATTGAAATAGAGAAAGAAACACGTTCGGCAGCTTTGGAAAGCCTTACACTTCACTGAAATGTAGTACTACACTCTATAACACAGTTGAGAGACAATGTTCCCGAGCTGCCTCAGTTCATAACAGTGTGTAGGAAGTTGTTTGATAAAGTGGGCAAAGCTTATACTTGGGCCAGAAGGCAGAATATAGGAAACTACATGAAAACATGAATAATTCAGTGAAAATGACTGTAAACAGATGAGAACTTGTTTAGAACAGCTGAAAGAGAATCTCCAAGTCAGTTCTTAGTGTAGAAAAGGTAGCTAAGAGAAGGAAAATCCTTAATTCCAGTTAAGATCACAAGAAACACAGTATGAATCCTATATTCTTTACTTAAAGGAGACTAGAGTGGTAAATGTGTGTTATACAAGGCAGAATACCATTGAAATAGAGAAAGAAACACGTTCAGCAGCTTTGGAAAGCCTTACACTTCACTGAAATGTAGTACTACACTTTATATATCACAGTTGAGAGACAATGTTCCCTGGCTCGCTCAGTTCATAACAGTGTGTAGGAAGTTGTTTGATAAAGTGGGCAAAGCTTATACTTGGGCCAGAAGGCAGAATATAGGAAACTACATGAAAACATGAATAATTCAGTGAAAATGACTGTAAACAGATGAGAACTTGTTTAGAACAGCTGAAAGAGAATCTCCAAGTCAGTTCTTAGTGTAGAAAAGGTAGCTAAGAGAAGGAAAATCCTTAATTCCAGTTAAGATCACATGAAACACTGTATGAATCCTATATTGTTTACTTAAAGGAGACTAGAGTGGTAAATGTGTGTTATACAAGGCAGAATACCATTGAAATAGAGAAAGAAACACTTTCGGCAGCTTTGGAAAGCCTTACACTTCACTGAAATGTAGTACTACACTCTATAACACAGTTGAGAGACAATGTTCCCGAGCTGCCTAAGTTCATAACAGTGTGTAGGAAGTTGTTTGATAAAGTGGGCAAAGCTTATACTTGGGCCAGAAGGCAGAATATAGGAAACTACATGAAAACATGAATAATTCAGTGAAAATGACTGTAAACAGATGAGAACTTGTTTAGAACAGCTGAAAGAGAATCTCCAAGTCAGTTCTTAGTGTAGAAAAGGTAGCTAAGAGAAGGAAAATCCTTAATTCCAGTTAAGATCACATGAAACACTGTATGAATCCTATATTCTTTACTTAAAGGAGACTAGAGTGGTAAATGTGTGTTATACAAGGCAGAATACCATTGAAATAGAGAAAGAAACACGTTCGGCAGCTTTGGAAAGCCTTACACTTCACTGAAATGTAGTACTAGACTCTATAACACAGTTGAGAGACAATGTTCAATAGCTGCCTCAGTACTTAACAGTGTGTAGGAAGTTGTTTGATAAAGTGGGCAAAGCTGATATTTGGACCAGAAGGCAGAATATAGGAAACTACATGAAAACATGATTAATTCAGTGAAAATGACTGTAAACAGATGTGAACTTGTTTAGAACAGCTGAAAGAGATTCTCCAAGTCAGTTCTTAGTGTAGAAAAGGTAGCTGAGATCCGGGAAATCCTTAATTCCAGTTAAGATTACATGAAACACTGTATGAATCCTATATTCTTTTCTTAAAGGAGACTAGAGTGGTAAATGTGTGTTATACAAGGCAGAATACCATTGAAATAGAGAAAGAAACACGTTCGGCAGCTTTGGAAAGCCTTACACTTCACTGAAATGTAGTACTACACTCTATAACACAGTTGAGAGACAATGTTCCCGAGCTGCCTCAGTTCATAACAGTGTGTAGGAAGGTGTTTGATAAAGAGGGCAAAGCGTATACTTGGGCCAGAAGGCAGAATATAGGAAACTACATGAAAACATGAATAATTCAGTGAAAATGACTGTAAACAGATGAGAACTGGTTTAGAACAGCTGAAAGAGAATCTCCAAGTCAGTTCTTAGTGTAGAAAAGGTAGGTAAGATAAGGGAAATCCTTAATTCCAGTTAAGATCACATGAAACACTGTATGAATCCTATATTCTTTACTTAAAGGAGACTAGAGTGGTAAATGTGTGTTATACAAGGCAGAATCCCATTGAAATAGAGAAAGAAACACGTTCAGCAGCTTTGGAAAGCCTTACACTTCACTGAAATGTAGTACTACACTCTATAACACAGTTGAGAGACAATGTTCAATAGCTGCCTCAGTACTTAACAGTGTGTAGGAAGTTGTTTGATAAAGTGGGCAAAGCTTATACTTGGGCCAGAAGGCAGAATATAGGAAACTACATGAAAACATGAATAATTCAGTGAAAATGACTGTAAACAGATGAGAACTTGTTTAGAACAGCTGAAAGAGAATCTCCAAGTCAGTTCTTAGTGTAGAAAAGGTAGGTAAGATAAGGGAAATACTTAATTCCAGTGAAGATCACATGAAACACTGTATGAATCCTATATTCTTTACTTAAAGGAGACTAGAGTGGTAAATGTGTGTTATACAAGGCAGAATACCATTGAAATAGAGAAAGAAACACGTTCGGCAGCTTTGGAAAGCCTTACACTTAACTGAAATGTAGTACTACACTCTATAACACAGTTGAGAGACAATGTTCCCGAGCTGCCTCAGTTCATAACAGTGTGTAGGAAGGTGTTTGATAAAGAGGGCAAAGCTTATACTTGGGCCAGAAGGGAGAATATAGGAAACTACATGAAAACATGAATAATTCAGTGAAAATGACTGTAAACAGATGAGAACTGGTTTAGAACAGCTGAAAGAGAATCTCCAAGTCAGTTCTTAGTGTAGAAAAGGTAGCTGAGATCCGGGAAATCCTTAATTCGAGTTAAGATTACATGAAACACTGTATGAATCCTATATTCTTTACTTAAAGGAGACTAGAGTGGTAAATGTGTGTTATACAAGGCAGAATACCATTGAAATAGAGAAAGAAACACGTTCGGCAGCTTTGGAAAGCCTTACACTTCACTGAAATATAGTACTAGACTCTATAACTGAGTTGAGAGACAATGTTCAATAGCTGCCTCAGTACTTAACAGTGTGTAGGAAGTTGTTTGATAAAGTGGGCAAAGCTTATACTTGGACCAGAAGTCAGAATATAGGAAACTACATGAAAACATGATTAATTCAGTGAAAATGACTGTAAACAGATGAGAACTTGTCTAGAACAGCTGAAAGAGAATCTCCAAGTCAGTTCTTATTGTAGAAAAGGTAGCTAAGATAAGGGAAATCCTTAATTCCAGTTAAGATCACATGAAACACTGTATGAATCCTATATTCTTTACTTAAAGGAGACTAGAGTGGTAAATGTGTGTTATACAAGGCAGAATACCATTGAAATAGAGAAAGAAACACGTTCAGCAGCTTTGGAAATCCTTACACTTCACTGAAATGTAGTACTACACTTTATATATCACAGTTGAGAGACAATGTTCCCTAGCTCGCTCAGTTCATAACAGTGTGTAGGAAGTTGTTTGATAAAGTGGGCAAAGCTTATACTTGGGCCAGAAGGCAGAATATAGGAAACTACATGAAAACATGAATAATTCAGTGAAAATGACTGTAAACAGATGAGAACTTGTTTAGAACAGCTGAAAGAGAATCTCCAAGTCAGTTCTTAGTGTAGAAAAGGTAGCTAAGAGAAGGAAAATCCTTAATTCCAGTTAAGATCACATGAAACACTGTATGAATCCTATATTGTTTACTTAAAGGAGACTAGAGTGGTAAATGTGTGTTATACAAGGCAGAATACCATTGAAATAGAGAAAGAAACACGTTCGGCAGCTTTGGAAAGCCTTACACTTCACTGAAATGTAGTACTACACTCTATAACACAGTTGAGAGACAATGTTCCCGAGCTGCCTCAGTTCATAACAGTGTGTAGGAAGTTGTTTGATAAAGTGGGCAAAGCTTATACTTGGGCCAGAAGGCAGAATATAGGAAACTACATGAAAACATGAATAATTCAGTGAAAATGACTGTAAACAGATGAGAACTTGTTTAGAACAGCTGAAAGAGAATCTCCAAGTCAGTTCTTAGTGTAGAAAAGGTAGGTAAGATAAGGGAAATACTTAATTCCAGTGAAGATCACATGAAACACTGTATGAATCCTATATTCTTTACTTAAAGGAGACTAGAGTGGTAAATGTGTGTTATACAAGGCAGAATACCATTGAAATAGAGAAAGAAACACGTTCGGCAGCTTTGGAAAGCCTTACACTTCACTGAAATGTAGTACTACACTCTATAACACAGTTGAGAGACAATGTTCCCGAGCTGCCTCAGTTCATAACAGTGTGTAGGAAGGTGTTTGATAAAGAGGGCAAAGCTTATACTTGGGCCAGAAGGGAGAATATAGGAAACTACATGAAAACATGAATAATTCAGTGAAAATGACTGTAAACAGATGAGAACTGGTTTAGAACAGCTGAAAGAGAATCTCCAAGTCAGTTCTTAGTGTAGAAAAGGTAGGTAAGATAAGGGAAATCCTTAATTCCAGTTAAGATCACATGAAACACTGTATGAATCCTATATTCTTTACTTAAAGGAGACTAGAGTGGTAAATGTGTGTTATACAAGGCAGAATCCCATTGAAATAGAGAAAGAAACACGTTCAGCAGCTTTGGAAAGCCTTACACTTCACTGAAATGTAGTACTACACTTTATATATCACAGTTGAGAAACAATGTTCCCTAGCTCGCTCAGTTCATAACAGTGTGTAGGAAGTTGTTTGATAAAGTGGGCGAAGCTTATACTTGGGCCAGAAGACAGAATATAGGAAACTACATGAAAACATGAATAATTCAGTGAAAATGACTGTAAACAGATGAGAACTTGTTTTGAACAGCTGAAAGAGAATCTCCAAGTCAGTTCTTAGTGTAGAAAAGGTAGCTAAGAGCAGGAAAATCCTTAATTCCAGTTAAGATCACATGAAACACTGTATGAATCCTATATTCTTTACTTAAAGGAGACTAGAGTGGTAAATGTGTGTTATACAAGGCAGAATACCATTGAAATAGAGAAAGAAACACGTTCGGCAGCTTTGGAAAGCCTTACACTTCACTGAAATGTAGTACTACACTCTATAACACAGTTGAGAGACAATGTTCCCAAGCTGCCTCAGTTCATAACAGTGTGTAGGAAGGTGTTTGATAAAGAGGGCAAAGCTTATACTTGGGCCAGAAGGCAGAATATAGGAAACTACATGAAAACATGAATAATTCAGTGAAAATGACTGTAAACAGATGAGAACTGGTTTAGAACAGCTGAAAGAGAATCTCCAAGTCAATTCTTAGTGTAGAAAAGGTAGGTAAGATAAGGGAAATACTTAATTCCAGTTAAGATCACATGAAACACTGTATGAATCCTACATTCTTTACTTAAAGGAGACTAGAGTGGTAAATGTGTGTTATACAAGGCAGAATACCATTGAAATAGAGAAAGAAACACGTTCGGCAGCTTTGGAAAGCCTTACACTTCACTGAAATGTAGTACTACACTCTATAACACAGTTGAGAGACAATGTTCAATAGCTGCCTCAGTACTTAACAGTGTGTAGGAAGTTGTTTGATAAAGAGGGCAAAGCTTATACTTGGACCAGAAGGCAGAATATAGGAAACTACATGAAAACATGATTAATTCAGTGAAAATGACTGTAAACAGATGTGAACTTGTTTAGAACAGCTGAAAGAGATTCTCCAAGTCAGTTCTTAGTGTAGAAAAGGTAGCTAAGATCCGGGAAATCCTTAATTCGAGTTAAGATTACATGAAACACTGTATGAATCCTATATTCTTTACTTAAAGGAGACTAGAGTAGTAAATGTGTGTTATACAAGGCAGAATACCATTGAAATAGAGAAAGAAACACGTTCGGCAGCTTTGGAAAGCATTACACTTCACTGAAATGTAGTACTATACTCTATAACACAGTTGAGAGACAATGTTCCCGAGCTGCCTCAGTGCATAACAGTGTGTAGGAAGTTGTTTGATAAAGTGGGCAAAGCTTATACTTGGGCCAGAAGGCCGAATATAGGAAACTACATGAGAACATGAATAATTCAGTGAAAATGACTGTAAACAGATGAGAACTTGTTTAGAACAGCTGAAAGAGAATCTCCAAGTCAGTTCTTAGTGTAGAAAAGGTAGCTAAGATAAGGAAAATCCTTAATTCCAGTTAAGATCACATGAAACACTGTATGAATCCTATATTCTTTACTTAAAGGAGACTAGAGTGGTCAATGTGTGTTATACAAGGCAGAATACCATTGAAATAGAGAAAGAAACACGTTCGGCAGCTTTGGAAAGCCTTACACTTCACTGAAATGTAGTACTACACTCTATAACACAGTTGAGAGACAATGTTCAATAGCTGCCTCAGTACTTCACAGTGTGTAGGAAGTTGTTTGATAAAGAGGGCAAAGCTTATACTTGGACCAGAAGGCAGAATATAGGAAACTACATGAAAACATGATTAATTCAGTGAAAATGACTGTAAACAGATGTGAACTTGTTTAGAACAGCTGAAAGAGATTCTCCAAGTCAGTTCTTAGTGTAGAAAAGGTAGCTAAGATCCGGGAAATCCTTAATTCGAGTTAAGATTACATGAAACACTGTATGAATCCTATATTCTTTACTTAAAGGAGACTAGAGTGGTAAATGTGTGTTATACAAGGCAGAATACCATTGAAATAGAGAAAGAAACACGTTCAGCAGCTTTGGAAAGCCTTACACTTCACTGAAATGTAGTACTACACTTTATATATCACAGTTGAGAGACAATGTTCCCTAGCTCGCTCAGTTCATAACAGTGTGTAGGAAGTTGTTTGATAAAGTGGGCAAAGCTTATACATGGGCCAGAAGGCAGAATATAGGAAACTACATGAAAACATGAATTATTCAGTGAAAATGACTGTAAACAGATGAGAACTTGTTTAGAACAGCTGAAAGAGAATCTCCAAGTCAGTTCTTAGTGTAGAAAAGGTAGCTAAGAGAAGGAAAATCCTTAATTCCAGTTAAGATCACAAGAAACACTGTATGAATCCTATATTGTTTACTTAAAGGAGACTAGAGTGGTAAATGTGTGTTATACAAGGCAGAATACCATTGAAATAGAGAAAGAAACACGTTCGGCAGCTTTGGAAAGCCTTACACTTCACTGAAATGTAGTACTACACTCTATAACACAGTTGAGAGACAATGTTCCCGAGCTGCCTCAGTTCATAACAGTGTGTAGGAAGTTGTTTGATAAAGTGGGCAAAGCTTATACTTGGGCCAGAAGGCAGAATATAGGAAACTACATGAAAACATGAATAATTCAGTGAAAATGACTGTAAACAGATGAGAACTTGTTTAGAACAGCTGAAAGAGAATCTCCAAGTCAGTTCTTAGTGTAGAAAAGGTAGCTAAGAGAAGGAAAATCCTTAATTCCAGTTAAGATCACAAGAAACACAGTATGAATCCTATATTCTTTACTTAAAGGAGACTAGAGTGGTAAATGTGTGTTATACAAGGCAGAATACCATTGAAATAGAGAAAGAAACACGTTCAGCAGCTTTGGAAAGCCTTACACTTCACTGAAATGTAGTACTACACTTTATATATCACAGTTGAGAGACAATGTTCCCTGGCTCGCTCAGTTCATAACAGTGTGTAGGAAGTTGTTTGATAAAGTGGGCAAAGCTTATACTTGGGCCAGAAGGCAGAATATAGGAAACTACATGAAAACATGAATAATTCAGTGAAAATGACTGTAAACAGATGAGAACTTGTTTAGAACAGCTGAAAGAGAATCTCCAAGTCAGTTCTTAGTGTAGAAAAGGTAGCTAAGAGAAGGAAAATCCTTAATTCCAGTTAAGATCACATGAAACACTGTATGAATCCTATATTGTTTACTTAAAGGAGACTAGAGTGGTAAATGTGTGTTATACAAGGCAGAATACCATTGAAATAGAGAAAGAAACACGTTCGGCAGCTTTGGAAAGCCTTACACTTCACTGAAATGTAGTACTACACTCTATAACACAGTTGAGAGACAATGTTCCCGAGCTGCCTAAGTTCATAACAGTGTGTAGGAAGTTGTTTGATAAAGTGGGCAAAGCTTATACTTGGGCCAGAAGGCAGAATATAGGAAACTACATGAAAACATGAATAATTCAGTGAAAATGACTCTAAACAGATGAGAACTTGTTTAGAACAGCTGAAAGAGAATCTCCAAGTCAGTTCTTAGTGTAGAAAAGGTAGGTAAGATAAGGGAAATACTTAATTCCAGTGAAGATCACATGAAACACTGTATGAATCCTATATTCTTTACTTAAAGGAGACTAGAGTGGTAAATGTGTGTTATACAAGGCAGAATACCATTGAAATAGAGAAAGAAACACGTTCGGCAGCTTTGGAAAGCCTTACACTTCACTGAAATGTAGTACTACACTCTATAACACAGTTGAGAGACAATGTTCAATACCTGCCTCAGTACTTAACAGTGTGTAGGAAGTTGTTTGATAAAGTGGGCAAAGCTGATATTTGGACCAGAAGGCAGAATATAGGAAACTACATGAAAACATGATTAATTCAGTGAAAATGACTGTAAACAGATGTGAACTTGTTTAGAACAGCTGAAAGAGATTCTCCAAGTCAGTTCTTAGTGTAGAAAAGGTAGCTAAGATCTGGGAAATCCTTAATTCGAGTTAAGATTACATGAAACACTGTATGAATCCTCTATTCTTTACTTAAAGGAGACTAGAGTGGTAAATGTGTGTTATACAAGGCAGAATACCATTGAAATAGAGAAAGAAACACGTTCGGCAGCTTTGGAAAGCCTTACACTTCACTGAAATGTAGTACTACACTCTATAACACAGTTGAGAGACAATGTTCCCGAGCTGCCTCAGTTCATAACAGTGTGTAGGAAGGTGTTTGATAAAGAGGGCAAAGCTTATACTTGGGCCAGAAGGCAGAATATAGGAAACTACATGAAAACATGAATAATTCAGTGAAAATGACTCTAAACAGATGAGAACTGGTTTAGAACAGCTGAAAGAGAATCTCCAAGTCAGTTCTTAGTGTAGAAAAGGTAGGTAAGATAAGGGAAATCCTTAATTCCAGTTAAGATCACATGAAACACTGTATGAATCCTATATTCTTTACTTAAAGGAGACTAGAGTGGTAAATGTGTGTTATACAAGGCAGAATACCATTGAAATAGAGAAAGAAACACGTTCAGCTGCTTTGGAAAGCCTTACACTTCACTGAAATGTAGTACTACACTTTATATATCACAGTTGAGAGACAATGTTCCCTAGCTCGCTCAGTTCATAACAGTGTGTAGGAAGTTGTTTGATAAAGTGGGCAAAGCTTATACTTGGGCCAGAAGACAGAATATAGGAAACTACATGAAAACATGAATAATTCAGTGAAAATGACTGTAAACAGATGAGAACTTGTTTAGAACAGCTGAAAGAGAATCTCCAAGTCAGTTCTTAGTGTAGAAAAGGTAGCTAAGAGAAGGAAAATCCTTAATTCCAGGTAAGATCACATGAAACACTGTATGAATCCTATATTGTTTACTTAAAGGAGACTAGAGTGGTAAATGTGTGTTATACAAGGCAGAATACCATTGAAATAGAGAAAGAAACACGTTCGGCAGCTTTGGAAAGCCTTACACTTCACTGAAATGTAGTACTACACTCTATAACACAGTTGAGAGACAATGTTCCCAAGCTGCCTCAGTTCATAACAGTGTGTAGGAAGGTGTTTGATAAAGAGGGCAAAGCTTATACTTGGGCCAGAAGGCAGAATATAGGAAACTACATGAAAACATGAATAATTCAGTGAAAATGACTGTAAACCGATGAGAACTGGTTTAGAACAGCTGAAAGAGAATCTCCAAGTCAGTTCTTAGTGTAGAAAAGGTAGGTAAGATAAGGGAAATACTTAATTCCAGTTAAGATCACATGAAACACTGTATGAATCCTACATTCTTTACTTAAAGGAGACTAGAGTGGTAAATGTGTGTTATACAAGGCAGAATACCATTGAAATAGAGAAAGAAACACGTTCGGCAGCTTTGGAAAGCCTTACACTTCACTGAAATGTAGTACTACACTCTATAACACAGTTGAGAGACAATGTTCAATAGCTGCCTCAGTACTTCACAGTGTGTAGGAAGTTGTTTGATAAAGAGGGCAAAGCTTATACTTGGACCAGAAGGCAGAATATAGGAAACTACATGAAAACATGATTAATTCAGTGAAAATGACTGTAAACAGATGTGAACTTGTTTAGAACAGCTGAAAGAGATTCTCCAAGTCAGTTCTTAGTGTAGAAAAGGTAGCTAAGATCCGGGAAATCCTTAATTCGAGTTAAGATTACATGAAACACTGTATGAATCCTATATTCTTTACTTAAAGGAGACTAGAGTGGTAAATGTGTGTTATACAAGGCAGAATACCATTGAAATAGAGAAAGAAACACGTTCAGCAGCTTTGGAAAGCCTTACACTTCACTGAAATGTAGTACTACACTTTATATATCACAGTTGAGAGACAATGTTCCCTAGCTCGCTCAGTTCATAACAGTGTGTAGGAAGTTGTTTGATAAAGTGGGCAAAGCTTATACTTGGGCCAGAAGGCAGAATATAGGAAACTACATGAAAACATGAATTATTCAGTGAAAATGACTGTAAACAGATGAGAACTTGTTTAGAACAGCTGAAAGAGAATCTCCAAGTCAGTTCTTAGTGTAGAAAAGGTAGCTAAGAGAAGGAAAATCCTTAATTCCAGTTAAGATCACAAGAAACACTGTATGAATCCTATATTGTTTACTTAAAGGAGACTAGAGTGGTAAATGTGTGTTATACAAGGCAGAATACCATTGAAATAGAGAAAGAAACACGTTCGGCAGCTTTGGAAAGCCTTACACTTCACTGAAATGTAGTACTACACTCTATAACACAGTTGAGAGACAATGTTCCCGAGCTGCCTCAGTTCATAACAGTGTGTAGGAAGTTGTTTGATAAAGTGGGCAAAGCTTATACTTGGGCCAGAAGGCAGAATATAGGAAACTACATGAAAACATGAATAATTCAGTGAAAATGACTGTAAACAGATGAGAACTTGTTTAGAACAGCTGAAAGAGAATCTCCAAGTCAGTTCTTAGTGTAGAAAAGGTAGCTAAGAGAAGGAAAATCCTTAATTCCAGTTAAGATCACAAGAAACACTGTATGAATCCTATATTGTTTACTTAAAGGAGACTAGAGTGGTAAATGTGTGTTATACAAGGCAGAATACCATTGAAATAGAGAAAGAAACACGTTCGGCAGCTTTGGAAAGCCTTACACTTCACTGAAATGTAGTACTACACTCTATAACACAGTTGAGAGACAATGTTCCCGAGCTGCCTCAGTTCATAACAGTGTGTAGGAAGTTGTTTGATAAAGTGGGCAAAGCTTATACTTGGGCCAGAAGGCAGAATATAGGAAACTACATGAAAACATGAATAATTCAGTGAAAATGACTGTAAACAGATGAGAACTGGTTTAGAACAGCTGAAAGAGAATCTCCAAGTCAGTTCTTAGTGTAGAAAAGGTAGGTAAGATAAGGGAAATACTTAATTCCAGTTAAGATCACATGAAACACTGTATGAATCCTACATTCTTTACTTAAAGGAGACTAGAGTGGTAAATGTGTGTTATACAAGGCAGAATACCATTGAAATAGAGAAAGAAACACGTTCGGCAGCTTTGGAAAGCCTTACACTTCACTGAAATGTAGTACTACACTCTATAACACAGTTGAGAGACAATGTTCAATAGCTGCCTCAGTACTTCACAGTGTGTAGGAAGTTGTTTGATAAAGAGGGCAAAGCTTATACTTGGACCAGAAGGCAGAATATAGGAAACTACATGAAAACATGATTAATTCAGTGAAAATGACTGTAAACAGATGTGAACTTGTTTAGAACAGCTGAAAGAGATTCTCCAAGTCAGTTCTTAGTGTAGAAAAGGTAGCTAAGATCCGGGAAATCCTTAATTCGAGTTAAGATTACATGAAACACTGTATGAATCCTATATTCTTTACTTAAAGGAGACTAGAGTGGTAAATGTGTGTTATACAAGGCAGAATACCATTGAAATAGAGAAAGAAACACGTTCAGCAGCTTTGGAAAGCCTTACACTTCACTGAAATGTAGTACTACACTTTATATATCACAGTTGAGAGACAATGTTCCCTAGCTCGCTCAGTTCATAACAGTGTGTAGGAAGTTGTTTGATAAAGTGGGCAAAGCTTATACTTGGGCCAGAAGGCAGAATATAGGAAACTACATGAAAACATGAATTATTCAGTGAAAATGACTGTAAACAGATGAGAACTTGTTTAGAACAGCTGAAAGAGAATCTCCAAGTCAGTTCTTAGTGTAGAAAAGGTAGCTAAGAGAAGGAAAATCCTTAATTCCAGTTAAGATCACAAGAAACACTGTATGAATCCTATATTGTTTACTTAAAGGAGACTAGAGTGGTAAATGTGTGTTATACAAGGCAGAATACCATTGAAATAGAGAAAGAAACACGTTCGGCAGCTTTGGAAAGCCTTACACTTCACTGAAATGTAGTACTACACTCTATAACACAGTTGAGAGACAATGTTCCCGAGCTGCCTCAGTTCATAACAGTGTGTAGGAAGTTGTTTGATAAAGTGGGCAAAGCTTATACTTGGGCCAGAAGGCAGAATATAGGAAACTACATGAAAACATGAATAATTCAGTGAAAATGACTGTAAACAGATGAGAACTTGTTTAGAACAGCTGAAAGAGAATCTCCAAGTCAGTTCTTAGTGTAGAAAAGGTAGCTAAGAGAAGGAAAATCCTTAATTCCAGTTAAGATCACAAGAAACACAGTATGAATCCTATATTCTTTACTTAAAGGAGACTAGAGTGGTAAATGTGTGTTATACAAGGCAGAATACCATTGAAATAGAGAAAGAAACACGTTCAGCAGCTTTGGAAAGCCTTACACTTCACTGAAATGTAGTACTACACTTTATATATCACAGTTGAGAGACAATGTTCCCTGGCTCGCTCAGTTCATAACAGTGTGTAGGAAGTTGTTTGATAAAGTGGGCAAAGCTTATACTTGGGCCAGAAGGCAGAATATAGGAAACTACATGAAAACATGAATAATTCAGTGAAAATGACTGTAAACAGATGAGAACTTGTTTAGAACAGCTGAAAGAGAATCTCCAAGTCAGTTCTTAGTGTAGAAAAGGTAGCTAAGAGAAGGAAAATCCTTAATTCCAGTTAAGATCACATGAAACACTGTATGAATCCTATATTGTTTACTTAAAGGAGACTAGAGTGGTAAATGTGTGTTATACAAGGCAGAATACCATTGAAATAGAGAAAGAAACACTTTCGGCAGCTTTGGAAAGCCTTACACTTCACTGAAATGTAGTACTACACTCTATAACACAGTTGAGAGACAATGTTCCCGAGCTGCCTAAGTTCATAACAGTGTGTAGGAAGTTGTTTGATAAAGTGGGCAAAGCTTATACTTGGGCCAGAAGGCAGAATATAGGAAACTACATGAAAACATGAATAATTCAGTGAAAATGACTCTAAACAGATGAGAACTTGTTTAGAACAGCTGAAAGAGAATCTCCAAGTCAGTTCTTAGTGTAGAAAAGGTAGGTAAGATAAGGGAAATACTTAATTCCAGTGAAGATCACATGAAACACTGTATGAATCCTATATTCTTTACTTAAAGGAGACTAGAGTGGTAAATGTGTGTTATACAAGGCAGAATACCATTGAAATAGAGAAAGAAACACGTTCGGCAGCTTTGGAAAGCCTTACACTTCACTGAAATGTAGTACTACACTCTATAACACAGTTGAGAGACAATGTTCAATACCTGCCTCAGTACTTAACAGTGTGTAGGAAGTTGTTTGATAAAGTGGGCAAAGCTGATATTTGGACCAGAAGGCAGAATATAGGAAACTACATGAAAACATGATTAATTCAGTGAAAATGACTGTAAACAGATGTGAACTTGTTTAGAACAGCTGAAAGAGATTCTCCAAGTCAGTTCTTAGTGTAGAAAAGGTAGCTAAGATCTGGGAAATCCTTAATTCGAGTTAAGATTACATGAAACACTGTATGAATCCTCTATTCTTTACTTAAAGGAGACTAGAGTGGTAAATGTGTGTTATACAAGGCAGAATACCATTGAAATAGAGAAAGAAACACGTTCGGCAGCTTTGGAAAGCCTTACACTTCACTGAAATGTAGTACTACACTCTATAACACAGTTGAGAGACAATGTTCCCGAGCTGCCTCAGTTCATAACAGTGTGTAGGAAGGTGTTTGATAAAGAGGGCAAAGCTTATACTTGGGCCAGAAGGCAGAATATAGGAAACTACATGAAAACATGAATAATTCAGTGAAAATGACTCTAAACAGATGAGAACTGGTTTAGAACAGCTGAAAGAGAATCTCCAAGTCAGTTCTTAGTGTAGAAAAGGTAGGTAAGATAAGGGAAATCCTTAATTCCAGTTAAGATCACATGAAACACTGTATGAATCCTATATTCTTTACTTAAAGGAGACTAGAGTGGTAAATGTGTGTTATACAAGGCAGAATACCATTGAAATAGAGAAAGAAACACGTTCAGCTGCTTTGGAAAGCCTTACACTTCACTGAAATGTAGTACTACACTTTATATATCACAGTTGAGAGACAATGTTCCCTAGCTCGCTCAGTTCATAACAGTGTGTAGGAAGTTGTTTGATAAAGTGGGCAAAGCTTATACTTGGGCCAGAAGACAGAATATAGGAAACTACATGAAAACATGAATAATTCAGTGAAAATGACTGTAAACAGATGAGAACTTGTTTAGAACAGCTGAAAGAGAATCTCCAAGTCAGTTCTTAGTGTAGAAAAGGTAGCTAAGAGAAGGAAAATCCTTAATTCCAGGTAAGATCACATGAAACACTGTATGAATCCTATATTGTTTACTTAAAGGAGACTAGAGTGGTAAATGTGTGTTATACAAGGCAGAATACCATTGAAATAGAGAAAGAAACACGTTCGGCAGCTTTGGAAAGCCTTACACTTCACTGAAATGTAGTACTACACTCTATAACACAGTTGAGAGACAATGTTCCCAAGCTGCCTCAGTTCATAACAGTGTGTAGGAAGGTGTTTGATAAAGAGGGCAAAGCTTATACTTGGGCCAGAAGGCAGAATATAGGAAACTACATGAAAACATGAATAATTCAGTGAAAATGACTGTAAACAGATGAGAACTGGTTTAGAACAGCTGAAAGAGAATCTCCAAGTCAGTTCTTAGTGTGGAAAAGGTAGGTAAGATAAGGGAAATACTTAATTCCAGTTAAGATCACATGAAACACTGTATGAATCCTACATTCTTTACTTAAAGGAGACTAGAGTGGTAAATGTGTGTTATACAAGGCAGAATACCATTGAAATAGAGAAAGAAACACGTTCGGCAGCTTTGGAAAGCCTTACACTTCACTGAAATGTAGTACTACACTCTATAACACAGTTGATAGACAATGTTCAATACCTGCCTCAGTACTTAACAGTGTGTAGGAAGTTGTTTGATAAAGAGGGCAAAGCTTATACTTGGACCAGAAGGCAGAATATAGGAAACTACATGAAAACATGATTAATTCAGTGAAAATGACTGTAAACAGATGTGAACTTGTTTAGAACAGCTGAAAGAGATTCTCCAAGTCAGTTCTTAGTGTAGAAAAGGTAGCTGAGATCCGGGAAATCCTTAATTCGAGTTAAGATTACATGAAACACTGTATGAATCCTATATTGTTTACTTAAAGGAGACTAGAGTGGTAAATGTGTGTTATACAAGGCAGAATACCATTGAAATAGAGAAAGAAACAAGTTCGGCAGCTTTGGAAAGCCTTACACTTCACTGAAATGTAGTACTACACTCTATAACACAGTTGAGAGACAATGTTCCCGAGCTGCCTCAGTTCATAACAGTGTGTAGGAAGTTGTTTGATAAAGTGGGCAAAGCTTATACTTGGGCCAGAAGGCAGAATATAGGAAACTACATGAAAACATGAATAATTCAGTGAAAATGACTGTAAACAGATGAGAACTTGTTTAGAACAGCTGAAAGAGAATCTCCAAGTCAGTTCTTAGTGTAGAAAAGGTAGGTAAGATAAGGGAAATACTTAATTCCAGTGAAGATCACATGAAACACTGTATGAATCCTATATTCTTTACTTAAAGGAGACTAGAGTGGTAAATGTGTGTTATACAAGGCAGAATACCATTGAAATAGAGAAAGAAACACGTTCGGCAGCTTTGGAAAGCCTTACACTTCACTGAAATGTAGTACTACACTCTATAACACAGTTGAGAGACAATGTTCAATACCTGCCTCAGTACTTAACAGTGTGTAGGAAGTTGTTTGATAAAGTGGGCAAAGCTGATATTTGGACCAGAAGGCAGAATATAGGAAACTACATGAAAACATGATTAATTCAGTGAAAATGACTGTAAACAGATGTGAACTTGTTTAGAACAGCTGAAAGAGATTCTCCAAGTCAGTTCTTAGTGTAGAAAAGGTAGCTAAGATCTGGGAAATCCTTAATTCGAGTTAAGATTACATGAAACACTGTATGAATCCTATATTCTTTACTTAAAGGAGACTAGAGTGGTAAATGTGTGTTATACAAGGCAGAATACCATTGAAATAGAGAAAGAAACACGTTCGGCAGCTTTGGAAAGCCTTACACTTCACTGAAATGTAGTACTACACTCTATAACACAGTTGAGAGACAATGTTCCCGAGCTGCCTCAGTTCATAACAGTGTGTAGGAAGGTGTTTGATAAAGAGGGCAAAGCTTATACTTGGGCCAGAAGGCAGAATATAGGAAACTACATGAAAACATGATTAATTCAGTGAAAATGACTGTAAACAGATGTGAACTTGTTTAGAACAGCTGAAAGAGATTCTCCAAGTCAGTTCTTAGTGTAGAAAAGGTAGCTAAGATCCGGGAAATCCTTAATTCGAGTTAAGATTACATGAAACACTGTATGAATCCTATATTCTTTACTTAAAGGAGACTAGAGTGGTAAATGTGTGTTATACAAGGCAGAATACCATTGAAATAGAGAAAGAAACACGTTCAGCAGCTTTGGAAAGCCTTACACTTCACTGAAATGTAGTACTACACTTTATATATCACAGTTGAGAGACAATGTTCCCTGGCTCGCTCAGTTCATAACAGTGTGTAGGAAGTTGTTTGATAAAGTGGGCAAAGCTTATACTTGGGCCAGAAGGCAGAATATAGGAAACTACATGAAAACATGAATAATTCAGTGAAAATGACTGTAAACAGATGAGAACTTGTTTAGAACAGCTGAAAGAGAATCTCCAAGTCAGTTCTTAGTGTAGAAAAGGTAGGTAAGATAAGGGAAATACTTAATTCCAGTGAAGATCACATGAAACACTGTATGAATCCTATATTCTTTACTTAAAGGAGACTAGAGTGGTAAATGTGTGTTATACAAGGCAGAATACCATTGAAATAGAGAAAGAAACACGTTCGGCAGCTTTGGAAAGCCTTACACTTCACTGAAATGTAGTACTACACTCTATAACACAGTTGAGAGACAATGTTCAATACCTGCCTCAGTACTTAACAGTGTGTAGGAAGTTGTTTGATAAAGTGGGCAAAGCTGATATTTGGACCAGAAGGCAGAATATAGGAAACTACATGAAAACATGATTAATTCAGTGAAAATGACTGTAAACAGATGTGAACTTGTTTAGAACAGCTGAAAGAGATTCTCCAAGTCAGTTCTTAGTGTAGAAAAGGTAGCTAAGATCTGGGAAATCCTTAATTCGAGTTAAGATTACATGAAACACTGTATGAATCCTCTATTCTTTACTTAAAGGAGACTAGAGTGGTAAATGTGTGTTATACAAGGCAGAATACCATTGAAATAGAGAAAGAAACACGTTCGGCAGCTTTGGAAAGCCTTACACTTCACTGAAATGTAGTACTACACTCTATAACACAGTTGAGAGACAATGTTCCCGAGCTGCCTCAGTTCATAACAGTGTGTAGGAAGGTGTTTGATAAAGAGGGCAAAGCTTATACTTGGGCCAGAAGGCAGAATATAGGAAACTACATGAAAACATGAATAATTCAGTGAAAATGACTCTAAACAGATGAGAACTGGTTTAGAACAGCTGAAAGAGAATCTCCAAGTCAGTTCTTAGTGTAGAAAAGGTAGGTAAGATAAGGGAAAACCTTAATTCCAGTTAAGATCACATGAAACACTGTATGAATCCTATATTCTTTACTTAAAGGAGACTAGAGTGGTAAATGTGTGTTATACAAGGCAGAATACCATTGAG